>NC_083318.1:75267838-77674944 GCF_963455315.2 Globicephala melas | reverse complement strand
TGTTGAAATATCTTCAAGTTCACTTATTTGTTTATTTAATGTTTTTTCAGGCTCCAATCTTTTGGTAATCTCATTCCTTTTTCACTCCACATATTGACTTTTAAGTTCTTGAATTTCCATTTCCTTCCCAGATATCTGGACATATTTCATTTCCTTTCTTTTTACTCATCATGTCCTTTTTTTTTTTTTTGCGGTACATGGGCCTCACACTGCTGTAGCCTCTCCCGCTGCGGAGCACAGGCTCCGGACGCGCAGGCTCAGCGGCCACGGCTCATGGGCCTAGCCGCTCCCCGGCATGTGGGATCCTCCCGGACCGAGGCACAAACCCGCGTCCCCCACATCGGCAGGTGGACTCTCAACCACTGTGCCACCAGGGAAGCCCCATGTCCATCTTTTTCTTTATTACTTTGAACATATTTATGACAGGGTTTTAAAATCATTGTCTGCTATCCTAACATCTCAGTTATTATGGAGTCAGTTTCTATTGGCCACTCCTTTCTTTCTTAATTACAGCTCCATTTTTTCTTTTTTTTTGCTTCTTTCATATCTAATATATGTAATACATATATACTTAAAACATTTTATGCTGGACTTTGTGGATATGCTATAGGGATTTTGATTATATTGTCTCCCTTTAAAGGCTATTGAATTCTGTTCTAGAGAGCACCCTCACTGCAAGATGTATGGACCAACGTTTCCTGAGTGTTTCAGGTTTTTAAAGTGTTCTGTTTTTATCCCTGTGTTCCTTTAGTGTCAGTTTTTTTTCTTTTTGTGAAGTCACTTACCACTCATTCATTTCCATTTTTCAAAATATTTTACTGTTATCTCTTTATTCATATTCTTTGTCCTACAATATATGCCATTTCATGTCATTTGTGTCATTTATATGAGATTTTGGCAGGGAATGAAAGGGAAAACTTGTGTCCAATCTGTCATCTTTAAACAAATTCTTAGCTGAATTTTCTCACACTCTTTCAAATTCAAAACTTACTTCATCTACTGCACTGATTGCATTCAGTTTTCAACAGTCTTCAAGCTTTTAAGATTCATTGGCTTAAAATACTCATTTCCCTCTGGCTGGAATGCATTTCCCCACTGTCACTCCCTTCTCCTCTTATTGACATGCTATTCTTCCCTGATGGCTTGCTAAACTGTTTCTTTCTCCTTGAAGCCTTCCCAATTCCTACCAAGTTAGAATTAAATGGCTTCCCAGAGCCTAAAAATATTTATCTGTGACTTTATTTTTACACTTTATTGTATTTTGTCTGCATTATGCTTAATATTTACCTATCAGTCTCCTGAACACGCTGCAAGCTCCCTTAAGCATAGGAATAATTTGAATTCCCACAATTTTTCAGTCGTACTGAATAAAGATCTTCAGATGTGTCATATTGTTAAAGAAAAAAAATTATTCTGACATGTTAAAATGGCAAAGAAGATTTTATTCAAGACTATTGCCTGACTTCCCTGGCAGTCCAGTGGTTAAGACGCCGCACCTCCACTGCAGGGGGCTCAGGTTAGATCCCTGGTCTAGCAACAGGGGAACTAAGAGCAGCAAAGCCAAAAACAAAAAGAGACCATTGCCAACAAGCACTTGAAAGGATGCGCAACATCACTAATCATTAGAGAAATGAAAATCAAACTACAATGAGGTATCACCTCACACCACTCAGAATGGCCATCATCAAAAAATCTACCAACAGGGCTTCCCTGGTGGCGCAGTGGTTGAGAGTCCGCCTGCCGATGCAGGGGACACGGGTTCGTGCTCCGGTCTGGGAGGATCCCACATGCCGCGGAGCGGCTGGGCCCGTGAGCCATGGCCACTGAGCCTGCGCGTCCGGAGCCTGTGCTCTGCAACGCGAGAAGCCACAATAGTGAGAGGCCTGTGTACCTACCGCAAAAAAAAAAAAAAAAAAAAAAAAATCTACCAACAGTAAGTGCTGGAGAGGGTGTGGAGAAAAGGGAACTCTCTTGCACTGTTGGTGGGAATGTAAATTGATAGAGCCACTATGGAGAACAGTATGGAGGTGCCTTAAAAAACTAAAAATAGAACTACCATACGACCCAGCAATCCCACTACTGGGCATATACCCTGAGAAAACCGTAATTCAAAAAGAGTCATGTACCACAATGTTCATTGCAGCTCTATTTACAATAGCCAGGACATGGAAGTAACCTAATTGTCCATCGACAGATGAATGGATAAAGAAGATGTGGCACAGCTATTACAACCAGTTATTACAGCCAGCTTAACTGAATTAGTAGACAGAGAATATATCTTTCCTAGTAAATCTGTAAGTTTTTTGGGGATCCTCTTCATTGGCCAAATATACATTGTAAGCTTAACCTGAACTAAGAGTGTATGAGGAAAAGGCAAGTCTGGGTACTGTAATCCAAGAAAGAGGAAATTAATTCTGGCTTGTTATCAACAAACAAGCAAATAATGTATATAGGAAGAAGGTGGCGTATACAGGAAGAAGGTGACATACAGTGACAGAGAGGCAAGGCTATGGAAGGAAAACAAAAAGTGAAAAATGAGAATAATGGGAGTAGGGTAAAGAAAGAAAGTAAATATAAGATGGACATTAAAAAAGATTTTTTAAATATGATCATAATCAGAAGATACATGTGTATATATAATCTTATATATATGACATATATGTAAATGTAAGATACATATATACTAATGCCATGTATATATATTTGCATAAGGTATGCATGTGTGTGTATACGTATACACATATATGAAAGATACATGGATTTATTTTTTTAACCTAATGGTAAATTTACCATAGCAATTAATGTTTAGTAATGATCGAAAATCTGAGTAGAGTATGCCCTCCTCAGATTCCTTTTCCTTGCCAAGCTAGTTGGCTTGATTGGATGCTGCAATAAATAAAACAGAAGGTAGCTTATTCTCCCCTCTCAAATATGCATTTGCTCTCTCAGACTGCTAGGAAAGATACATTCACTAAGTGGAAAGGGAGATATACATATATATTTTTAAAGTAGACACATAATAAACATGCATTAATATGTCTAAATTTTTTGCTTTAACCTTAGCTAATTTCAAAATTGGAAACAGTGGTGCTAACAAAAATAACAGATTTGTGCATGGCTGCATATGGTTGCTATTTTATTATATATAAAACACTGCAAACCATTTTGAAGTAGATGAGGGCTAAAGGTTGAGTGGTTGTAATGAAGCAAAATTGCAGGTTCCCAAGGGCAGGGTGGAAAAGCAAATGAACTGTGTTTTTAGTTCCTTAGAAATTATTTTGGCAATTAAGAGGTGTTCATATATGTGGTTTGACTTCAATCAGGGCACCCAGTGGAATACCCAGACATTTCTTAATGTATGTTGGCCATTATTTCAGAAATTATAAAAGGGATATAAATGCTAACACGCACATTTCCAGTAATATGGCTTTCAGTCCCTGTACCATCATTGTAGAAATGTATTATGCGGCGTCTTTAAACCCAGCTTGCTCTGCAAGGTCAATGCAACCAGCAATTCCTTCCTTGCAGAGTAACCATTTTATTAGGTAGCGTGGAAGTCAGAGTTCCTTATTTCATTAAATGGCAATTAAGTAATTTAAAAATAATACTAAGCTTCTTAATCAGCTTGTTTTGCCATGTGTTCCACAAGGGACCTTGGCATTCTTTAACACTTAATAAGAAAAGTGCTTCATGAATACAACCAAGGCTTTTAAGCTTTGAATTTTCCTGCCAAACCAGAGGTTTTAAAACATTTCTCTTATGAAAGTGTTCTTTTAAAATGCATTCTCCCTCAACAAGAGAAAAGATTTTAGTGAGTTAACGAGGTAATTATCTATGGTTAGGTAGAGCATATGTTATTTTACAGTAGTTTAGACAAAAGTCACATCCTAGATGAGTAGTTATGAGTGTGAGCAAATAAAAACCCTTACAAATATCTATTAAATCATTTTGTTGTTTTACCTTAAATATATAGAATTTGAAACTGTCTTTGGAGAAAATTGTACCTTAGGTAACCGTTTGAGTTATCTTTTGCTACCATAACAAACCACCCCAAAGCTTAGTGTCTGAAATAACAACAATAATTTATTCTGGCCCCAAATACTCAATTTAGGCAGGGTTCAACAGGGACAATATCTCTGCACTATGCAGTGTCAGCTTGTGTGGCTAAAATAGGGGCTAGAGGATTCACTTTTAAGATGGCTCACTCACATGGCTGGCAAGTTGGTGCTGGCTTTCAGCTGGGAGTCTGGCCAGTGCTGTGGACCCTGGTTCCTCTCTAAGGAGTGCTTGGGCCTCCTCAGAGCATGGTGTCCAGGTTTCAAGAGCAAGCACCCCATGAGAACCAAGTGGAAGCTGTATTGTCTTTTTGGACTTAGGTTAGGAAACAACATAGCATCCCTTTTGCCAGACTCGAAGGGATGGAAACCAGACCCCACCTCTCAGTGGGCAAAGTTTCAAAGTCACATTGGAAAAAAGTGGAATAGGAGATACTATTATAGATATTTTTGGAAAATACTATCTGTCCCAATATTCATAATAATGTTGGAAATAAATTTAAGACCACGTGACAAAAAAGAAATACATTCCATTCGCTAAGAGTAACAAGAAAAGAAATTTTTTAGACTTTAATTTGTTGGTCTTTGTTCTAATCTACCAGGTATTCAGTATAATATAGTGGAAAGGGGAATGTGTGTTAGAGTCCAACACTGTATTCTAAATCCTCTGATGACTAGATAGGAGACTCTAGGAAAGCCACATATGTTCTCTGAGCCCTTTGCTATTCATTATTAAAATTAAGTCTAACCACAACTATTTTGCAGGGATATTTGCAGTACAGATTAAGTGAGGTGATGATATAAAGAACTTTGACGAGTCATTGATTTTTGTCTGAAGTAAATATGTTAACAGTATCACTGTGTTGTTATCAAATAAGATGAAGGCAATGATAATTTTATATCAAACAAAGCAATGCCCCCAAATTACCCCAGTATATCTTAACAACCTTGATAATATACAGAGGAGGTGTCTACAGGTTACTCACATTGGATTAGTTTGAAAGACTGAATGTCAACCTACATGATATCTAGTATCCTGTATCCTGATACTCCAGGTATCTGGCTCCTCATATTGCTGAAAGGAAAAACACTGTAAACTAAACAATTTTTTTCTAGAATATGGAAGAAATAAAATCACCTATCACAAAAATATGTTAAAATATTTTTGCTGTTGTTATTACTGTTAATCCACAGTTAAAATGGATCTGGATGGATCAAGTATCCTAAATGATAAATTGAATAGCTCACTGTAGTGTTCAACTTATTTGCCAAACACCTATGGAACAGTTTATAAACATGTCATTATCTAATTATATATGCTGGTATTCAATAACTTATATAGATGATCATGTGATCATGTTCAAAAGTCAAAATGCCCAAATCAATCTGTCTTGTCCTATACTAATATGCAATTTATCAAATTCCTCGTATTTAATCATAAGCCTATCTTTTAACATACCCTACTCCTCACTCACATACACAGAGCCATATTAAGTTTCAGAACAGCAGAAAGCAAAAATGGAAGTGATTTTCAGTTTTTAACCTATCTGTATATCCTAGAAATGCTACATCAAATCCATACCATGTATACACTTAATGCATTGTTAACTCCTTTCTATCTGGTTTTGAAGGAGGAAAGAAACCTTCCAGTTTGTACTTAAGACAGAATATACAGACCTAGTTATTTATTTACAAGATGGTGAAAATCATGGTACATATGATAGCAACTTGTATGATTACATTAAAATGTTTTCTAATGATAACAATGACCATCTGTGTCAACACAACAGTTTATTCCAGTATATCCTTCCACAGGATAAGACTATAAATTAGTATATAACCTCACCCTTTACTTCAGAAAATACCTGCAAATATTTTTCCAGGCAGTTTGTTATGAAGACATTACAGTGTCTACCAATATTAAGATATTATGTCACAAAGCAGGTTAATTCTTAATCAGTTTCTTGAATGACTCTTCCTAAACTATCAAGCTCAGACTTCAATATTGTCTCCCTTCCCCTTCTCTTCTATCTCTGTCTCTGACTCTGTCTGTCTGTCTGTCTCTCTCTCTATATATATGTATAGTGTGTACATTTCTATACATACATGTATAAACACATTTATAAATAAATATAAATGCATATAAATGTATATAACCATATACTTTATGAGCAAACATTAAATATATAACACTATATAGAGATATATTTATGTATTTATTTCCTTGAACTCTCCTTTCTGAAACACAGAAAAGATTCATTCAAGGTGGTATTCTCCCTCAGTAGTCTAACATTCTAAGCTTTGCTAGATAAACAGATTTTTCTATGGTGTTTTTTTGGAATATACATGGTTAAGAGCATTATTGACAGTTTTTGTTTGTTTGTTTGTTTGCGGTACGTGGGCCTCTCACTGTTGTGGCCTCTCCCGTTGTGGAGCACAGGCTCTGGACGCGCAGGCTCAGCGGCCATGGCTCACGGGCCCAGCCGCTCCGCGGCATGTGGGATCTTCCCGGACCGGGACACGAACCCGTGTCCCCTACATCGGCAGACGGACTCTCAACCACTGCGCCACCAGGGAAGCTCGACAGTATTTTTTAATGTTATTTATGCAACCGCATTATAATGTCTTAATATGATATGTAAAATTTCTACTTTATTTCCATGAATTGAGAAATACTTTAGGGATTTTATAGAAAATTCCAATTGTTACTGCCTCAAATTTTTACAACTTGAAATTAATAAAAAGCTATTTAAGACTTCACTTATTTAAGACTTTTATAAGTGATTATAAAAACATTAGCAATTTTGTTGGACTAAAACCAAGAAAAATAAATTTCATAGAATAAATATGTTTTTTGTTAAATATGTACCTTTAACACTCATTCAACTATTACTGAAATATTAACAGAACCCTCTAGATCTGTTCAGTTATAACCACCTTCAGTAATCTTTGTTATTCTGTCCACTCTCAGTCATATAAAATTATAAATTACACACATTTTTCAGTTTTGTTATTATGGAAGTTTACTGTCAGGATAAAGGATAGAACATCCTTTATTTAGCAGTTCTGGGCTTCCAGTTGTACTCTTGCCCTGTTCCTCTCCAAAAACATATATGTTTGTTGTGGTCCTTTTAGTGAAAACAAGCCAATTTTCCATAATCATATAATTTTTGCTTACATGAAACATCAGACACCCCAGTAATGGCAAATTATTGAAGTGCTTTTGAGCATTGATGCTCTTCTTTTTTTCAGGAGCTATCTTCTATCTGAGTGAAGTATGGCAGGTTTGACAGAGTAATTATGGATAGTTTTTAGTCAGCTCTGGACAACAGGGCTTGAAACAGAGATGATCAGGCTGATGCTGGGACAGAAGTATGTGTGAATACAATCACATGTTCACATTGATAGAACAGTGATTGTATCTAAAATTTTAGTGTTTACTTTGCAAAATATGTTTTGCCTATTTAACCATGTTGATATGGATTTTTTTTTACTTACATTTCTTAAACCTTTTATTTTATATTGGAATATAGCCAATTAACAATGTTGTGATAGTTTCAGGTGCACAGCAAAGTGACTCAGCCGTACATAAACATGTATCCATTCTCGCCCAAACTCCCCTCCCATCCAGGGTGCCACATAATGTTGAGCAGAGTGCCCTGTGCTATACAATAGGTCTTCATTAGTTATCCATTTTAAATATAGCAGTGTGTACATGTCAATCCCAAACTCCTTAGCTATTCCTTCCCTCTACCCATCCCCCCTGGTAACCATAAATTCATTCTCTAAATCTGAGAGTCTGTTTCTGCAAGGATCAACATGGATTTTTTAAAACAAATAATGATCTATTTCTGGCAATTATGTCCTATTTTCTGCCTACAAATAATAGGGACTATCAGAAACTACTGCTACATACTTTTGTTGAATAACTACTCTTTTTGGGAATGAAAACATCTCTACTTTTAGTCATCAAAAACTTCTCCAAGCCAGTATTTTTGTCTCTTTCTCATCTTTTCACATTTTTATATAAATGAACAACCAAAAATAGGTGCTCAATGATAATTATTCTTAAACCAAAATCATTGGTTTTGATAGGTAGTCTACTAAAATCAGCAGGTTTATATCAAATTCCTTCATATAGCGAGTCAATTCATTCAGCTATTTAGAGGAACAGTTTGCTCATAATCAATCCTGGCAGGTGCACTAAGAAACCAAGCTGCTTAGAAGCAGATAATCCATGAGAGTTGTATTCATTTTTTTCCACACTGTTGTAAAGACTACTGAAAATTTCCAAGCCCAGCATTTCACTGTCCACATTTTGGGTGTAACACCTCTGATTATGCAACTGAGAACCTGCTCATAAGGTAGAACAGGAATAGGACTATTCCACAAAAGAGGAGAATGCCTGTATGCATGCATGACCTAATGCTGACACAATGCTTGGGAGAGAGCAGGCTATACATATTTATTTAAATTGAATATTTAGTAAATTCAAATTTAAATATTTTTTACATTAATGAATATTACCCACTTTTACGTAGTTGTTTGGATGATCTTTAATTCCAGTAAGAGTTAATGAAAAATTGATATTATTTTGAAAGCAAAATATGCTACATTCAGTCAATGTTTAAGAATAAAAGCAATACTAAAAACTAGTTTTTCAGAAGTCCAACTCTCCAATGCCCTGCTCTCTAATTCCTATCCCAAATTAGATGAGAGAAACAGAATCTAGGGAAGACTTGAAATAAGATAATTAATTAGTTATCTATTGCTGTGTAACAAAACTTAGCAGCTTAAAACACTGATTTTTGTGGGTCTGAAATTTGGCAGTAGCTTAGTGAGGTGGTTTTGTCTCAGAGACTCTAACGAGGTTGTCAAGATGTTGGCTGCAACTATAGTCATCTGAAACCTTATTTTAGGCTAAAAGATCCCCTTCCAAGGGTTGCTGGCAAAAGTCTCCAGTTCCTTGCCACAGGGATCTCTCCATAGGGATGCTTGAGTGTACTTATGACATGACAGCTTGTTTCCACCAGAACAAATAATCCAAGAGAAAGATAGCATAGAAAAAGTTACAATGCCCTTTGTATCCTACTCTCAGAATCCACACACCATCATTTCTGCTATATTTTATTGATCATGCAGACCAAACCTGATACAATGTGGAAGGGAACTACTACACAAGTCTGTGAATATCAGAAGCATTTGGTTATTACCTTGGAAGTGGGCTAAAACAATATTCAATATGTAATATCACCTTCCATGTATTTTACAAATCTTATTTTAAGAACAAAATGAATAAGGAGGATTCTGTATATTCTTCCAGGTTGTCTATTTACTGGCATAGAGTTGCTTGTAGTATTCTCTTAGGATTCTTTGTATGTCTGCAGTGTTTGTTGTAACTTCTCCTTTTTCATTTGTAATTTTATTGATTTGAGTCCTCTATGTCTTTTTCTTGATGAGTCTGGCTAAAGGTTTATTAATTTTGTTTACCTTCTCAAAGAACCAGATTTTAGTTTTACTGATCTTTGGTATTATTTTCTTTGTTTCTATTTCATTTATTTCTGCTCTGATCTTTATGATTTCTTTCCTTCTGCTAACTTTGGGTTTTGTTTGTTCTTATTTCTCTAGTTCCTTTAGGTATAAGGTTAGATTGTTTATTTGAGATTTTCTTGTTTCTTGAGGTAGGCTTGTATAGCTACAAACTTCCTTCTTAGAACTGCTTTTGCTGCATCCCATAGGTTTTGGATCATCGTGTTTTCATTGTCATTTGTCTCTAGACATTTTTTGATTTCCTCTTTGATTTCTTCAGTGATCTCTTGGTTATTTAGTAACGTATTGTTTAGCCTCCATGAGTTTGTGCTTTTTACATATTTTTCCCTGTAATTCATTTCTAGTCTCATAGCGTTTTGGTCAGAAAAAATGCTTGATATGATTTCAATTTTCTTAAATTTACTGAGGCTTGATTTGTGACCCAAGATGTGATCTATCCTGGAGAATGCTCCATGCACACTTGAGAAGAAAGTGTAATCTGCTGTTCTTGGATGGAATGTCCTATAAATATCAATTAAATCTATCTGCTCTATTGTGTCATTTAAAGCTTCTGTTTCCTTATTTATTTTCATTTTGGATGATCTGTCCATTGGTGTAAGTGAGGTGTTAAAGTCCTCCACTATTATTGTGTGACTGTTGATTTCCTCTTTTATAGCTGTTAGCCGTTGCCTTATGTATTGAGGTGCTCCTATGTTGGGTGCATATATGTTTATAACTGTTGTATCTTCTTCTTGGATTGATCCCTTGCTCATTATGTAGTGTCCTTCCTAGTCTCTTGTAACATTCTTTATATTAAAGTCTATTTTATCTGATATGAGTATTGCTACTCCAGCTTCCTTTTGATTTCCATTTGCATGGAGTATCTTTTTCTGTCCCCTCACTTTCAGTCTGTATGTGTCCCTAGGTCTGAAATATATATGGGTATATTGGGTCTTGTTATATATGGGTCTTGTTTTTGTATCCATTCAGCAAGCCTGTGTCTTTTGGTTGTAGCATTTAATCCATTCACATTTAAGGTGATTATCGATATGTATGTTCCTATGACCATTTTCTTAATTGTTTTGGGCTTTTTTTTTTTTTTTTGGTAGGTCCTTTTCTTCTCTTGTGTTTCCCACTTAGAGAAGTTCCTTTAGCATTTGTTGTAGAGCTGGTTTGGTGGTGCTGAATTCGCTTAGCTTTTGCTTGTCTGTAAAGCTTTTGATTTCTTCATTGAATCTGAATGAGATCCTTGCCCGGCAGAGTAATCTTGGTTGTAGGTTCTTCCCTTTCATCACTTTAAATATATCATGCCACTCCCTTCTGGCTTGTAGAGCTTCTGCTGAGAAATCAGCTATTAACCTTATGGGAGTTCCCTTGTATGTTATTTGTCTTTTTTCCCTGCTGCTTTCCATATTTTTTCTTTGTCTTTAAATTTTGCCAATTTGATTACTATGTGTCTTGGTGTGTTTCTCCTTGGGTTTATCCTGTATGGGTCTTGCTGCACTTCCTGGTGCATGAGGCTATTTAAGATTCTTGTGTAAGTTTCCTGATTGGAGGGACTGGTGATGGATACAGCTGACTGTTTCTATCGTGGGCAAGCTCAGTATAACTTTAATCTTCTTGACTGTTGATGGGTAGGGCTGGGTTCCCTCCCTGTTCGTTGTAATGGAAATAAAAACAAAAATAAACAGATGTCCCATTTGTTTGAGTCTTGCTGTGCAAAAACTCAAAAGTTTTGCACAGCAAAGGAAACCATAAACAAAGTGAAAAGACAATCCATAGAATGGGAGAAAATATTTGCAAATGATGTGACCAACAAGAGATTAGTCTCTAAAATTTACAAACAGCTCATGTGGCTTAATATCATCAAAACAAACAACCCAATCAAAAAATGGGCTGAAGACCTAAATAGACATTGCTCTAAAGAAGACATTCAGATGGTCAAGAGGCACATGAAAAGATGTTCAACATCCTAATTATTAGAGAAATGCAAATCAAACTACAATAAGATATCATCTCACCCAGTGAGAATGGCTATCATCAAAAAATCCACAAACAATAAGTGCTGGAAAGAGTGTGGAGAGAAGGGAACTGTCCTACAGTGTTGGTGGGAATGTAAATTGGTACAGCCACTGTGGAGAACAGTATGGAGGTTCCTTAAAAAACTACAAATAGAGCTACCATATGATCCTGCAATCCCACTCATGGGCATATATATGGAGAAAAACATGGTCTGAGAGGATATATGCACCCCAATGTTCATTGCAGCACTATTTACAATAGCCAAGATATGGAAGCAACCTAAATGTCCATCAACAGACGAATGGATAAAGAAGATATGGTACATATATACACTACAATATTACTCAGCCATTAAAAACAATGAAATAATGCCATTTGCAGCAACATGGATGGTCCTAGAGATTGTTATACTGAGTGAAGTAAGTCAGACAGTCCTATGATATCACTTATATGTGGAATCTAAAAAAAACAATGATAAAAATTAACTTATTTACAAAACATAAACAGACTCACAGACTTAGAGAATTAACTTATGGTTACCATGGGGAAGGGTGGGGGAAAGGGATAGTTAGGGAGTTTGGGATCGCCATGTACACACTGCTATATTTTAAATAAATAACCAACAACAACCACAAAAAAGATAAAGTTCTGGAGATGGATGGTGGCAATGATTGCCAAACAATATGAATAGACTCAGTGTCACAGAACTGTAATTTAAAATGGTTAAAATGGTAAATTTTATGTATATTCTACCCACCATTAAAATGTTTTTAAATTGAAAAAGAAAAAACAATAAATATTAAAAAAAATATTCTAGAGCATCTTCTTTTCCCACATTCATATGGAGTATAGATTAGGTATAAATACAGTTATAGGTATGTATTTATACAGGTAGATAGCTACATAATCAGATTATTTTCCCTTTCGATGACTTATAAATGAGATGGATTATCTTATACTTTCCAAGAAGTACCTAAACTTGATTTTTTGGGAGAACCTTGACTTAGTCAAGAGATATTATGTCAAACTTGCCTACTCTCCACTGTTTATAAAAACTATTTTTGAGTTATCTATGTCAGTGGAAATAGGACAGGTGGCACTGTGGGTTCAATATGTGTATTCACTCTCTTATAAATACTATTTTATCTTCCTTAATATCAACTTGACAATAAGTATACAGATGGATATATATGTGATAGATATTATACATTTCAATCATGAATTTTCTTTTACTTTTCATATTTTGATCACTTGATCATTTTGTATCTGTTAACATTGACTGCTAGTTTTTTACCAAGATCCAAACTCTTCTTCTAATAAAATTTTCATATTTTTACTAAGCAACAGGGATATGTGGAATAAAGACCAATTCTCCTAACCTCCCTTGCAACCATGTGTAACTATGTTCTGTTGAGTGGGATATAAGTAAATATGTTTTGCACAAGAATTATTCTTACAGGGAGAAGCTACATGCTTATTTACATATTTCTCCCTCCTAATATTGGAATGGGGATGGCATACCTAGAACTTAGAGAGCCATCTAGGACTATGAAATAGATCTCTTATGTTTCAAATGCTAAGGCAATAAGAGAAAGCCTAAATCCTGGTTGATCATAGAGCTACCATATCTGTCCTTGACCTTAGACTGTTTACTTTTAACTGTTAATATAGAGGCAAAAAAATACCTGTCTATCATTTTTGGATTTTGGTTTCTGACATCAGATTATGATTATAGGTAGTAAATATTTGTTAAGAAGATATTTACCAGATAACTAATTGCTATACACACGCACACCCTCTCTCTCTCTCTCACACACACACACACACACACACACACCAGCTGAGCCTTAAATCTTTACTACCATAAGGTCATTGTTGGAATTTTGAGTCAATCTTAATATCTTCTTAAGTACACCTACCATTGTGAGGATAGGAAATCTCACCTTTTCAGGAGAAATGGAGATATAGTTCAAGTGGAAGAGAAAAAAATATTTTTCTATAAAGCAAAGAATTGATGTAATACAGGACAGATTACTATTATGTGTTTATTATTGGCATATGACAGTTTACATGTGTATCTGAGTTGATATAGGCATAAATATGGAATATTTAAATCATATTTCTCTTCTGAATAAACATCCAGGTTTGTGAGGAGTACCAAATTTAACTGAATAAAAATTAAGTGAATAAAATCAATATTTGGTTAATAAAATCATATTTCATAGTACTGTATAACACAAAGAAGTATACACTATATTCGGAATATATTCACTCAAAAACCACCTACTGAGTATATGTGTGGAATAAAAATTTTAAAGTCCTCATTTTGGATCTCAAGAAGTTCACAGTCTAATAAATAGAATGGAGAAGTATTGATTAAGATATATCTTTTTACTCTTTAACTTTACATTAAGAAAATTATCTTTTTGCTGTTCTCCTCTGAAATTTACTATTTCATGGAACCTCTACTATGGTTTTACCCATATAGAACTATAGTCACTATTTGTTAACATGTTGATTATACACACAATTGCATTCATCCAAAATAAAAATCAGTATTAAAAGCATTGATCACTGCGTCTCCATCTCCCATTTCACTAATTTCTGAGATATTGCATAAACCACTAGTCTGTCTTTCAGTATAAAAACCTTTCACTAAAAGATGAAAAATTTGATGATGTACCTAAGTATATATCTATTTATCTGAAAACATATATATCTATATCTGTATTTATCCTTATATCGATGCTCCATATGCAAACGGGAAAAAAAGTCTCTCTAAAAAGTAGAAGTCTACGGTTGTACCATGGTTTCATTTATATCCCTTCCAAGGAAACATGAAGAAACTACATAAATACTATGATTGCAAAGCAAGCTTGTGTTAAGAATACTGGTTGCTAACTTTCAGAACTTTATCTTCAAAACAAAAGCTATTCCATAAAGAATAGCTCATACACTACTTCCTGACCTATATATTAGATAATATTCATACCGTATATAAAATTATTTGGAGTTACATAAGCATTGGTAGTCATATATGTGTGAACTATAAATATGTATGAGTTTTTATAAAAAAGAAAATAACATTTTTTATAGTATTAGTGGATGTGAATCTAAATATATATATATATATATATAAAATGTACACATTTCTATGTATATACTTGTCCTGTATATACCACAACTTTATACAAAGCAGGCTGGGAGATACGAATAACCACTGTTGGTTAGAACTCCACGCTTCCACTGCAGGGGCATGGGTTTGATCCCTAGTCAGGGAAATAAGATCCCTCAAGCCACTCAGTGCAGCCAAAATAAATAACCACAGTTTCATAATTTAAAATTTCCTCTAGCAATCTTAATTATCCTAACCAATTGGAAGTTGAATCCATGTGAAAAGCCTCCAGGACACATAAGTCACTTTCATGAGGTCCCAGGGGAACAATCACTTATGTTCAGTCAAATATGTTTTGTACAACAATGTCAAGACACTTCAGAGCAGTCACCCTAAAGTAATAAATATGATGAATTCTCAACATTGATCTAATTTTCCTCTATGATGGTATGGGGACAATCATACTACCAAAACTCATAGTTTTTTATTCACTTATTTCATTTATTCATTATTCACATGTGCTATTTTCCTCAAATTGAGCACTGACAAGCAGTATCTTAGATGCTTTGGGTACTTCAGTGAACAAGGTCCCACCATCTTCAACACAGGGTAAGTGTCCCATTGGGTATGTGTAATAATTTTTCAAGAGATACTCAGGCACACACAGCTTAAAGGTGTTGATTTTGAGATATCCACTTTTGTCTGTACTCTCTTCCAAAACTAATTCTCCTGAGAAAACATGTGTTTTTTGTCCTTTCCTATTTCACCTTTACAAATTTCCATCTCCCCCATTCTAAAAGGAAGGTATATTCCTCACACATTCCCTAATATTAACAGAGTGCATTGCCCAGGGGTATGAAACCCCTGGAGGCCAAAAAATAACAATTTGATATATTGGTTTCAGTAGTGAGAAAGTGAATGACTTTAATGAGTGAGTAACAAATCACTTTGTAAAATAGGAGGTTTCCAACTCTTTGCTTTCAAGAAAATTGAAGGAGAACATCACATTGTCAGCTAATAAATTATTAAAAATAATCGTTAATGATAGAACACTGTGATTTTTTGCATATAATTCATATTGTAACCAAAATAATTGAGTTACATTGCTATAACAAGATTCCTTCAAATTTCAACTACTTTTGTCATGTACATAAAACTTCTCAGGACTCAGATCTATAAATTTAAAACAAGATATAGTAAAATAATTAACAATGAAAACTTACCATTCTAGTATGCTGTATGAACTAATTAGATGGAACTAATCCATTTAAGTAAAAATACATTCCAAAGTAATAATTTCATTCATAATAATTGTTTATTTAAATTAACTATTAATTTAACTTAGAATTGATTACATAAATTATTAATATATACTAAATGTATGGGTAGTAATGTCAGCTGCATACTGATAAAAATTATAATATTAACTCAATCTAAAAGGGTAAATTTTAATATGGAGAGGATTATAATGGGAAAAAATGTATTGGATAAAATGTATAACATAAAAATATGGGGGCTACCCTGGTGGCGCAGTGGTTGAGAGTCCGCCTGCCGATGCAGGGGATGCGGGCTCATGCCCAGGTCCGGGAAGATCCCACATGCCGCGGAGCAGCTGGGCCCGTGAGCCATGGCCACTGAGCCTGCGAGTCCGGAGCCTGTGCTCCGCAACGGGAGGGGCCACAACAGTGAGAGGCCCGCGTACCGCAAAAAAAAAAAAAAGTAATATATTACACTATGGTAAAATTCTGTGAGTGAAATAGTACAGAAAAAGTAGCTCAAAGAGAATATAAGCACTAATTAAAACTAAATACGTAAAATCCATAAAAATGATACATGTAATAATTTTGTTTTAAAATGCCAATATTTACAATAGGATGGAAATTATATCCTTTGCCACTATTGAAAACATAATACATACTTTAGCTATCAATTTATAAATGTAAGGGAGGTATATACATTTACAAAATGTTGTTAGTGACAGCACAATGAAAACTTTGAAAACCACTAAAAGAAACTGCTTCCTTTAAAGAGGTTACCTATGAGGGGAAATGAAATTTTTGAGACAATACTGAGAATTGATATGGTTGCAGTTTGCCTAGCACAGTGTCAATAAACAATATATTTCCGCTCTTTCCTATTATTAATATTGAAGTAAAAAAGACTTAAAATTTGAGACATTTTAAATTTCTGGATAATGGAGAATAAATTCGTATCACTATGATTTATATCTACTAAGTAGTGCCTATATGATTCCATTGAATTAGCTTGATGTATTTTTTTTTAATAAATTTATTTATTTATTTTTGGCTGTGTTGGGTCTTGGTTGCTGCGCATGGGCTTTCTGCAGTTGCAGCGAGCAGGGGCCACTCTTCGTTGCGACGTGCGGGCCTCTCATTGCAGTGGCCTCTCTCATTATGGAGCACAGGCTCTAGGCGTGTGGGCCCCAGCAGCTGTGGCACGTGGGCTCTACAGCACAGGCTCAGTAGCTGTGGCGCACAGGCCCAGTTGCTCCGCAGCATGTGGGATCCTCCCGGACCAGGGCTGGAACCCGTGTCCCCTGCATTGGCAGGCGGATTCTCAACCACCGCGCCACCAGGGAAGTCCCAGCTTGATTTATTTTTTTTTTAATTTTTTCTTTCAAACAGTTCTTTCAGTATTGAGAAAATATTGTAATTAAGAGAATTCAAAATGGATACTTTACATGGTATATTAGTAAGGATTCTCCAGACAAATAGAACCAATTGGATGCATATATAGAGAGAAAAAGAGATTTATTTTAAGGAATTGTTTCATGTGATTGTGAAGGCATGATGGGTTCAAAATATGCTGGGCGGGGGCATTTAACAGGCTGAAGACAGGCAGTCTGCTGGAGAACCAGGAAGAGCTGATGTTGCAAATGTAGTTCAAAGGCAGTTTGCTGACAGAATCCCCTCCACCTTAGGAGGAGGTCAGCCTTTTGTTTTATCGTCTTTCAACTGATTGGGTGAGATCTGCCCACATTATGGAGGGCGATATGCTTTACTCAAAGCCCACTAATTTAAATGTAAACATTATCCAGAAATACCCTAAAACAGACATCCAGAATAATAGTTGACCATATATTTGGGTGCCATGGTTCAACCACACTCACCATAAAACTAATCATCCACTATGGCTATATTAGATTATTCCCAGAACAATCACCTAAGGTAGATATAATAATATTCATTGTACACATAAGGAAACCAAGCTATAAAGCTTAAGAGACTTCCCAATGTCAAATAAAACCCAAATGTCTTTGAATGTAAAGACCTCTCTCTCTGCAATGGGAGAATTATTTATCATGAAAATAAATCTTTCAGTAATGAACATGAACAAATGAATTGTTTGTGAATTAAAGTTTGAATTTCAAAAAGAAATCCTCTTGCTTTTGTAAAGAAACTCCATTTTAATTTGTTTGCTTGCTTGTTACTTAATATGGTAGGCTTAGGAAACTTGTAGACTGGCTTTCACGAATGGAAAAGAATGCCAGGATGGATCATTCCATCCCCGTACATCTCTCACTTTCACAAAACTTCCCTTTGTAATAAGCCAAAACTATTGTTTACTAGTCTTAGTTCTTTTAAAAATGATACAAAACAGTCAAATGTTCCTTTTACACATGAATACTTAAAAATTAAAGACGGTTAATACGTACCCCTTGACTAGTTACTTTTCTAGGTTAAACAGCCTGAGTTTTGTCGACCATTTCAATGATATGGTTGGAAGGACATTTATCCTGATGCCTGCTCCACCACTCCACCTACAAAGTGTCCTAGTTTCCCCTCCTCATGTGGTTTGGTTACAGCTGATACACATCCAGCTGCAACATTTACGGTCAGCAATTCTACATGTTAGAATTCTACATAATTACATGTATTAGTCTGCTTGTGCTGCTATAACAAATACCATAGACTGGGTGGCTTAAACAACAAACATTGATTTCTCACAGTTTTGGAAGCCAGAAGGTCCATGTTCAAGGTACCAGCCAATTCTGTTGCTGCTGAGGGCCTTCGTCCTGGCTTGTAGACTGCCAACTTTTTGCTGTACTCTCACAAGGTGGAGAAAGAGTGATCTTTCTTTTTCTTACTCTTCTTATAAAGCCACTAACTGAATCATGAAACCCCACCCTTATGACCTCATCTAACCCTTATTACCTCCCAATGGCCCCATCTCCAAATACTATCACATTGGAGGTTAGGGTTTCAACATACGAATTTTGAGGGGACACGATTTAGTCCATAGCAATGTATAAATTTATAGTATCTGGGTTCTAATCAAAGAGTAAATAGCAAAGTTAAAAGCAAGTGCATTCTTCTGGATTATATAAACTTTGGGTAAGCCATTGTCCAGTAGATTTCTGTCTGGTAGTAATGATAACTCCCACAGTTATCAGTTATTGGTTTGTAGAACATTAACAAGTTTTGTGGCTAAACTAACATTCCTATTTTAACATTGACCTTTTAAATTGCTTATAAATACCCACCTCTTTAAATTCTTTTTAGATCAGGCTTACTATCTTACTGGTTCCATCAATAATGAGTTGAATGAAATCTTTACCATATGTCCACTTTATATATTTCTGAGAATCATGTTTTTAACTTTTTAAAAACTAAAGTTTGAAAACATGAAATTTGGCATAAGGTTTAAACTATGTTACTGAGTTTTTTCATTAGTGATTGTCCCAGTGTAGTTTTATCTTTCGAGCTCAGATAGAAAACATTGGTTAAAAATGAGTTTCTGCCATATAATCTAATATCATTGACCCATATGTGTACAAAAGAGAAAGTAAATGTCTTAGTCCAAGAAAAAAATGATTAATAAACTACATACTGAGAATATACTTTTCCAGAAGGCTATGGCTAAACTTTTGAAGATGTTTTTGATGTTTCACTTGAAATAGTGATGCACTCTGTATGGATGTCACCTGTCATTACCATTATTATTATTATTCTCTTTACCATTATTGTTATCATAATTATATTTCTTTTTATAGTCATTTAACAAAAAGTATAATGAAAAAAATAAGTTCAACAAATATTGATTAATTCAGAATATAACTGGAAATTAAATAGTTTATATACAAAGAAAATACAAGTTTAAATATTCTAACTAAACCACTGAAGGTTCATGTTTGCGATTTTAGGAATATAAGGTATTTTCCAAATAATCTCTTATTTTAAGGCTCAAAACTACTCCATAACTTAGGTAAGAGGAGTATAATGTGCTCATTTGAGAAATAAACAAGTTGAGATTTACCCAAAGTGACATAATAAATAAGACTTTGTTCCAGATTTTTCAATTCTAGTTCTCAGAATTTCCATTTTAAGGTATTATTATTAAAAAGTTCTTTATTCCACTGGAAATAAATAACAGATGACTACCTAAGATTCTTAAACTTTGACAGCCTAGGAAAATGAATGTTTTATTCTACTTTATTGCCTATTTGATGTCTGAGGGTCAAATTGCTATCAAAAAAAAAAAAAGCATAGAGACCAATCTAGCTAATAACTACTTTAGACTCTCAATAAAGCAAATGATCAATCAGACTGGAGTTAAATGTTGTCTAGAATTCTTCAGAAAATATCCTAAATTCATATATAAATAGAGAGCTATTGCAACTTGCAACAGGTGTGGATGATAAAATTTAAGTATTGAAACTAAAGATAAAGTACCTACACAGCCTTTGCTTAAATCAAACTTTATGAAACACTTATAATAATGTTGTGCTGCCGTTGAGATAGATATACATTTACTTCAATTGAATGCAAAGAACTAGTACTATTAAGTATAATTATCCTTAGCAGCTTGTTGTAAGATATATAATGTAAAAACACACATATAGCATCATGTACTTACTGAATTTAGTAAACTGTTTTTTATCCTGGAGGTGTGATTTGTATACCTTATTGTTGCTATTGATATTTCTTTTCTGTCCATTATTGAGAATATATATGAGAAATCTCAAAACCTTTTGTTTTTCCAAGAGCATGATCCAAAAATGATCCAAGAGCATGTTTTTCTGCTTTAGCTAGCTTTTGTCTGGCTGTTTTTCACAGAAGACTTAATTATGCATAGCATGAAAAAAACATAAAAACTACAAATGTCAATAAAGAAACTCTAGCCAATTAACTTAGAGCAAAATAAAATTTAAAATATATTACTGCACAGTTCTACACTTAAGTCAGGGATGTAAGCAAGTTAAAATATGTATAGCCCCTCAATCAAAATATTTAATTTACCAAAGCAGGATTTACAGGTTAGGTATAAAGAAAGTGACATTTATTTTTGTGAAACTTCTCATTCAAACATATTATAATTAGTACTACTTGTACTGTCTATTGCCTTAGTTATTTTCCAGGTGGAGTTTTAATTTCTCTTTAAAAAATTAAGATTCTGGACCTTTAATGGCTAATACTTTTAAAGCTAAATATCATTCCCAAGCACCTGTACTGAATGTACTCTGAATTAATTCTATAAGCCAGTCACGGTCATACCCTCTCTATTAGTATTATGTATTATACCGTGTAAGGCTCCTATTCTTAGGGCAATTTAGGGTTGTTATGTCCTGAATGAGTCACAGATGCCTCTTGGTATTGAATTTAATACTAAGTGTGGTTCTCAATTTCATTTCAAAAGATTTAATTTTTTTTTCTATTTTAATGAGAGGTCACAGCATCTTATAACTTAGAGAAATAAGATGATATTGAAAGTGAAGTGAAGGGCAAAATGACATAAACTAGGGATAAAAATCAAGCCACAGATGATATCCCAGTTCTCCAGAAAACTCAATCCAAGACTGTGATAATCAAATATACCTATTCTAATTATATTACAAGTGTGCACAGTTATATTATCAATAACTTGAAATACTCTAGTAAAATAAGTGAAGATGGAATACCTCATCACAAAAGGAAATAATGAGACTAGATTAAAAAAAATGCTAGCATATCTTTGAATGACATAAAATTTAGCACATTCCATTGTGTTCTCTATGAAATAATGACTCATTGGTGTGCATGGGTGTATGTTCTTTTCAAAAATAATGATATTCTATTTCATTAAAATCCTCATTTAATGTAGTAAAAGCTAGCTGAGTATGCCACACCCATACTTAATAGCATTATATACTGTTTGGTTAGGTTTATATTAAATAAAGTAAGGATGTCAAACTGTGGTTATTGCACCTATAAAGAACAAAGCTTTATTGAAATAAACAACACAAAGAAAACAGGGATTTGTAAGAGTTCAATTGGATAAAGGAAACAATATGAGTTTTTGAGTAAGACCTTGAGGAGTAAGGACATGATTTCTACATAATACTATGATTGAAAATTTACTCAGCTCTCTCAACATCACTTTCCTCATCTTTCTTCATTTATTCCTTCATCCAATATTTATCATCAATCTTCTCCCTACCATAAAATTTGCTGTTTCTTACCTTTAGGAAGCTTAGTGAGAGAGATTGGTATGAAAACATAATTAGAATAACATAAATGCCATTGTAGAGATATTTACATACTCCTACATTTATTCATTCATCCAAAACATATTTATTGAGCACCTATTATATACTACAGACATTTCTTTGTGCTGAAGATACACTGATAAAGAAAATGAATCTGTACTCATACAGCTTTTGTCTTAGTGAAGAATACAGACAATAAATAGTATGTTAGAAAGGTATTCAAGAACTTAAGCAGTTTATAACGTCTCAACCCAATACTGAACTTTCTTGAGTAGGATTTAAAAGGCAGTTATAAAAAACAGAGACATAGTATTTTTGTGAAACCAACAGTATATATTAGAGAATTTTATGTATATATAAATAAAATATTTATTTTATATATACATTTTATTATATAGTTATATATAAATATATATCTGTATATATATTATATATATATAATAGTTATGGAGAACAATAAAACAGAAAAAGAAAGCAGAAAAAAAGAGGAAATAAAGTGTTAGGAAATGGCTCTATAGAAAGACAGCATTGAGCAATCGAGCAGGAGTGAAGCAAGGGACAGAGCCATGTGCATATCTATAGAAATACATATGGCATTCGGAATTGCCAGTGCCAAGGTCTTGAGACCGAGTGTACCAGAAGTGACAGAGGCTATTATGGCTACAGCAAAATGAAAAAGAGGGAAGTGTAACAGGTGATAATTATCTTAAAGAGTGCAACCTGATCACCCAACTCTTCACCTCTTCTTTTCTGGTCATACAGTGTAGTTTCCCTGCCTCCTTTATAGAATTCATCTTGTGATTGAGCTTGAACCAAAGGAATGTGAGTGAAAGTGATATGTATAGTCCCAGATGTAGCCCTAAAATACTCCCACTCAGTAGCACCCACATCCTCCTTCAGGCTTGATACAGAGGGACTAATAAGCTAAGAAGCCACATGATTGAAAATGCTAGAGCACAAGATGGCAGGAGCTTGGTTATGAATCACCACTTGGAAGAGGATTTCTCATTCATCAAAGATATCCATTTTCAAATATGAATGAGTAAGGAATAAATCATATTGTGTTAATTCACTGAAATTGGAAATTTTTCTGTCAGAACAGCTATTGCTATCATAGCTAATACAGAAGAGGTTACTGATTAACAGGCAGTCAGATTGTGTAAGGAAATTTAGGTCATTGTAAAGATCTGGCTTTTTTTTTTTTTTTTTTTTTTTTTTGCGGTACGCGGGTCTCTCACTGCCGCGGCCTCTCCCGTTGCGGAGCACGGGCTCCGGACGCGCAGGCCCAGAGGCCATGGCCCACGGGCCCAGCCACCCCGCGGCATGTGGGATCCTCCCGGACCGGGGCACGAACCCACGTCCCCTGCATCGGCAGGCGGACCCTCAACCACTGCGCCACCAGGGAAGCCCAGATCTGGCTTTTTAATCTGAATAAGATAGGAGATCATCAATGTTGTTAATGTAATCTGTCTTATGTTTTAAAGGGATTTCCTAGTTTTTATCCATTAACTCTACTAGTTTGAGTGAATCCATTAACTCTCACAGTTTGAGTGAGTCCTATCCTTACCAAAATTAAAATCCTAACTTTCTTACCCTTACTCAGATACCCTTTATCCCCCTTCTCCTGCTTTAAAATTCTTCTTTTTCCACAGTGCCTTGTCAGATTCCAACATATATTTATGTTTATTTGTATTATCTGTCTCTACTGACCAGAGTGTAAGCTCCACAAAAGTAGAAATCTTTGTCTGTTTTCTTCACTGATATATATCACAATCACTTAAGTCAGTTGGTTATAGGTAGAATCTACTCAGTAACATTGGAGTAGATTACATTGGAACCTAATTAGTTAGTCACAGTTTAATGCTTTTCACAAAAATAGGAAAGCAGTAATGAAATTTTAAATGCCACTATTTAACAGTTTGGATTTGAGATGCTAGTGAGTAGTTGGACATTTGTGTGTAATTTTTTTTAAAAAAGATTTAGATTTAGGAGATCATTAGAAATACTGCATTCTAATCTCATTAATGGTCCTAAAAAGTAAGCTCAACAAAAAGTGGTCATTAAAACTGATGTGTTTTTAAAAAAAGCACCAGCATGACACCAAAACTCTTTTACAAACTCATTTTCTACTGTTATTTGCTTATTTAAAATTTCAGAACTTACAGTTACTACAAAAATTACTATGACCTAGTAATTTTTATATGTATGTAATTCTACTATGTATATCAATCTACACATCTGGAAAATTATTTGCAAAGTGCTTAAAATGGTGCCCGGCACAACACAGTACTCTCTCTGTGTGTGCCTCTTTTGCTCACACTTATACAAATACAGAGTTTATGTTGGTTGTCTAGCTATATAGATAGATAGATGAGTTGATAGGTAATGACAAACATACACATTTTTTTTTTTTTTCCTTAACGGGAATCTTTTCATAAATAAAACAGCCTGAATTGAGAGGTTTTGGTTCTGGTCTCCCTAAAGACGTAACAATCACTTCTTGGGTATTTCCCTATCTTGCTTTTTTTTCCCTAGAAAAGGCAAATAAAAAGTTCCTTTTTGGGCTTCCCTGGTGGCACAGTGGTTGAGAGTCCGCCTGCCGATGCAGAGGACACGGGTTTGCGCCCCGGTCCAGGAAGATCCCACGTGCCCCCGAGCGGCTGGGCCCGTGAGCCATGGCCGCTGAGCCTGCACGTCCAGAGCCTGTGCTCCACAATGAGAGAGGCCACAACAGTGAGAGGCCTGCGTACCGCAAAAAAAAAGAAGAAAAAAAAAAAATTCCTTTTCAAGACAGCATGTTTCCACTTCTTGATCTGTAAATGGAGACACAGACAAATCAAATTATTGAAAAGCAATGAATTTTAGATAGTGAGATAAATTTCATGTGTTTGAAAAGATAACTAAAATGTGCCTATTTCCTGATTTCTCCAAGGAATAATGCTTAAAAATTAGTAATCTAGACTAGCCTCTTTTAAGAACCAAGTTATAATGAAAACACTGAAATTAGGCAGCAAAGCTTTTTACTGTTCTTTTGTTCTCCCATGAAGTAATATTTTCACTTTAATGTATATTAATTTTTAAAACTTTTTGTTCTCTTACAAAAGAAGTTAAACATTTAAATTTAATTTTTTATAACTTAAATAACATTATGGCAAAAAATTTTTTGAATACTCATAAAAGAAAAAGATAAAGACAAAAGAATTGTCACCCCATCTATGAATGCCAGCTTTGTTAACCTTTTCCCAGTTAATGACATTAGAATACATCTATCTTTCATAATCATTGTTTAATAATGAACAGGATATTTTAACACAAGTAGTAGGAAGAGCATAATCCCTAAATAAACTGAAAATTTTGCTTCATGAAAAATTCACCAGAGAGTATTTTTGTGTTTTTCCTTGTGCATCTAGCTGTTGCCTAGCATTTGAGAATGACTGGCTAAAGCAATTTTTTCCTCTTTTTAAATGCACAGCATAAAGGAAAATTTATCTTAGAAATCAGAGAATCTCAATGAGTGCATAATTAAAGGAATGTATATGAGAGTTATAAAATCTCAACCTATGAAGATATATTATTGAGAATCTAATGTTCCACTTGCCTCCTAAAAGTACCATCAAGAAGATCTTTTATCATTTCATCTTTCTTCAACAAAATCTCACATCCACACTCATTTATTTACCCTACTTGTCTTCCTGTTACAATGAGTGGTTTGACCCTGACACTCTCTCCAAGGCCAACATTTCCACTCATCCTATGAAATTACCTCCTGTCTCCTTCTGAATTACAGTTGACCTCCTCTCCTGCAACATCATTTTCTGTTGGAAAGTTCCTGTCTTTAGTTAAAGTGGTCTAGAGTTTTCCATCTTGACAAACAGTTCACTTTACTTCATAGCCCTTCAGGATACAGGTCCTCTAGTAGCAGGACTTCACCCAAAAGCTGTCTCCAGTTCCTGACACTCCACATAAAAACTTACCAAGGTTCTCTTTGAATTAGAATAAAGCTCAAATTACTTACACAATTTACAAGACACTAGTAGTCCCTATGGCTTGTCCAAACTTGTCTTGACGACTCCAAATCCCTCACCTTATGTACAGCAGCACTAATCTTTCAGGTCCTCAAGCAGGCTAGCAGTTCGTCTGTTTTAAGAACCATTTGATTTGCTTTGCCCTCTTTCTAGAGTGCTCAGCCCTCAGACAATGACAGGATATCATTCAGGTCTCCACTCAAATATCACTATGCCCTGAGTCCTGCAGTACTCAGCCAGTTCAGTTGTGTCCCCTACCACAGTCACTCTCATCACCTATTTTAGTTTCTTCTTATCACTATCTGTACTTGACTTTTGCCTTTTTGATTGTTGTTTCATTACCACTCTGAGATACAAACACCATGAGAGCAGGGACAGTTTTTGTTTTATTTACTGCTACATCTGGCATACACAAAACAGTTTCTGGCACATAGTAGTAGATAATAGCATTTGCTGTTCATATATCCAAATGTTTAATTACATATCAATGAACATTGCTCACATTCACACACATTTATATTTTAAAAGTTATATTAATTAACCTATGCATTAGATCCTTGAGATTTGAGTGCTTTGTAATTGCTCTGATAAGGAATGATACATAATTGCAAATATTCTTCTTTGCAATTTTCAAATAATTAGAACTTTATAATAAATCGTTTGTTATAGTGAATTGCACTAATATTACAGAAATAAGAGAAAATCTCTAATATTTACTGTGATTGATAAGCATCAGATTAAAACATATATTCATAAACATTAACACATTTGAAAGTTCAAAAGAGAATTTGGATTTTTTATTGGTAAGTGGTAATTTGTAAGATTTCTACTTTTTGAGATCAAAGTTATAGCAATAGCTGTTTATAGTTCTTTGAGAGCTCTTCCATCATAGATATGCACACAGGCTCTGTGGTAGGCAGACTCTAAGATGGTCCACAATGATCCCTGCCTCTTGGTATTCAGGCCTTGAGAATGGGAAAGACCTATTGACTTGCTTGGTCTTATAGACTATATCCATAAGGCAAAGATAATGAGTCATTACTTTCATTATTAGATTACAAAAGATTGCGGCTTCTGTAATCTAGCCGACGTGATTGCTCTCATGGATAACATGCTTTAATAAGGCAAGCTGCCATGTCGCAGAGACCCCCATGCCAATGCACTGAGGTAGACCTCTGGCCAAAAGCCAGAGGAGGTGAGGGACTGAATCCTGCCAAATAAGCTCAAAAGCAGACCCTTTTCCAGTTGTTTTGAGATGACTTCAGCCCATACTACACCTATGGCAGCCTGTGAGACATCCTGAGGTAGAAGACCTAAATAAGCTGTGCCTGAATTCCTGACCCACAAAAACTGTGAGACAATGCAAATATGTTGTTTTGAGCTGCTAAGTTATGGGATAATTTATGACAGCAATAGATAATTAAGACAGGCTCCTTTACATTGAGTCCATTTTAAAAATATGCACTTTCACCTTTAGCTTTCACCTTTATTTTATGGCCCTCACTTTACATGAGTAAGTGAGATGTTTTCCTCTGAAAGTTTTTTTTTTTTTTTTTTTTAATTCTAAACCCATGTTTTCTTCTCTTTACATCTGGTGAAATCATAGCTGCTCTATATTTAATAATACAAGTATCTGATCAATCTTCAAGTTACTGCAGTGAGAACTAAATATTATTGACCATCAAACCCTATATGTGTATCTATTACTAAAGTTTTTTGAAATTATAGAAACAGATGCTTGTACATCAGGTTGGGGAGCGGAGAGGAATGGCACACATTTCGGTGGCATATGGATTGAGGAGGAAGCAGTGCTCGGCATAAATATATTGGAACTTCTCAAGAGTTAGAAGAACTTGTCAAAAATAGTTTTCCCTAATCACTTATTTTTTTATATTTCTGTCAGACTATGCACACAGATATTTTTAAAATCGGATGCTGCAATTTAAAATGATCACATCTAGTTGCAAAGAGTTTCTGAAATGTAGATGAAAATCAATATAGGGCCTTAAATTCCCAACAACCAGTTTCTCTAGGAAAATATAGGGTTTATTCTTTATTAGAACTCAAGAAGCTGAAGTTCATGACGTCTTTTGAAGTGTTCCTGGCACAGGGTAGGCATTCACAAATTTTTGGTGCTTGAATTTGCAAGAAGTGTTGTTGAACTTCTATTTAAATGCAGTTGAGTTACACACAGTGTGATATTGTTACTGTTCTCTTAATTCAATAAAACTTATATTATAATTTATTTATTAGTGTATCTATTTGTTTTATGTCTATCTTCCTTACTACATACATAATGACAAGGACCATCTATTTTTTTAGTCATGATGTATCTTTTACAGAAAACAAGGCAATATACATAAGATGTATTCAATACATATTTTTTAATTAAAGGTAAAAATTACATCACATTTTTTAATATTCTAATATCACATTATTTTAAAAATAATTTGAAATTATTTCAATTTTTCTTAATACTCTTACTTGTGTTCAACATCCTTTCCATTCAATATCCAATCTGTTGCTAGATTTCTGGTTTTGTTGTTTTCATTTTTGGTATCTGTGTGTATGCATGTGTTTGGATGTGTGTGTCCAAAATCCAGTATAATCATCAACTTCAAGTATAATTATAGTAGATCAATACTAGTCTATAGAATATGACTTTAATATAACATACGAGTTCTTGCTAGTACAGAGTATAAAAAATTGCATATTCGAATCAGTCCTGTGAAGGATGCCATGGGCTTTCATTTATCAAATATAAGTGGCGCTGGACATTGTACATATCTTCTTAATTCTCAATGTCATTTCTCAATGTCATTATTTATTGAGGTAAAGGTAAGATTGCATACCTTGATACTTACTGAGAGGATTGAATGAATTAACATATGGGAAGAACATATTCAAGTATATGATCTATAAAATCAGGAATTAGTTGCCATGAACAACCTGCTTTTCTATTGACCCCACTTGCATTTATTCCTCCAGCCATGAATTAAAGACATGCTAGGGTGTTTCGCTTCACATAGTATTCTCATGTCAAAAACTCTCTTTCATCTATTTGCAACCTGACAATTTCTAAATCTGTCTTTCAGAAACATTTCAAATAACATTTCCTATAGGTCATCTTCTCTTTTATTCCTGTCAACATTACTGTTTTATACATCCCTTTATTCAATTTTCAAAATGTCACTTTATGTATCATTATTTATCACTTAATAAGCTATTAGCATTTCAAAAGTATAAAAAATGTCTTACCTTCTCTGCATTTAACACAGCACAAAGTAGGCACTTCATTCATCTATGAATAAGTAAATTAAATTAATCATTAAGAACATATTTCTAGTTACTGGATTTGTATCAGACATTTATTGTAAATAACAGCAAAATAAACTATTCACATGTTGTTCACCTGCCATAGAATTAGTCATATAAACTAAGGGTACCAGAAGAGTTACAATGTGGTGGCACAATGGGTTATAGATAATTCTCCTCCAGAAGCTTAGTTGTATATATTATTGACTTCTTATCACATAAAAGAAATATAGGTCTCTCTTCTCTGATGGTAAGTTTTGTGTTCTTCTCATGGCCTCTAATTTACCATCAATTAAATAGTCAAAAGAACAGTTAGATTCAAGGGATTTCTTTCCTGATTAGACCACTTGGCTTTATCTATCCTTCCACTGGGAGCATTGATATTGTCTTGGATTACTTGGAAAAACTGATAATGAATTATGCTCCTCGAGGCTGTAGTTAATTAAATTGGCTACTCTTTTGTCTTCAGCATGGCAGCTGGGGCACTGGACTACAGAGGACTAATGAATCCTACTTAAGGTAAGTCCTCAAGGGATTTGAATTCCTGCTGTCAGGCAGGAATATGATTTAGATCACAAAATTCTCCAATCTACTAAGTAGGTCAGACAGTCTATGGGAGAATATAAAGCAATTTGGGGTCTGCTAAAATCAGAAACTGTACATTTAATTAGTTCTTATATCCAACAAACCTCTTTTAAATACTACATTGTAAAGAAACGCTTAGGACATCCTTTATATTTAATAGGGAAGCCTTTGGATCAAAGAATAGTTCTGTTGGAAGCCATATGTCTCCGAACTCAAGGACTTCCAGCAAAGGACATATGCCTAAACAGGTCATAAGTTTTATACTAAAATTTTTAAAGCTCTTGTCAGATAGGTGATTAAAGTACAATACCTGGTAACAAATTCCATTGGATTGTGCATTTTTTAAATGTTATACATCTTATACATACCTACCAATTTGGTGCTAAGGATAAATAAATATGTTGTGGCTTTCTAATTTTTTTCATTTATATTTTGTTTGTAATTTTTCAGCATAACCTGTTTAAATCATAAGAGCACAGGTAGATATTTCCACGTGTTATTCTCTTCTGAGAGAAATATTTTGAACTACTCTAATATAGGTCAAACTAGAAATGAAAATTTCCAATTAACAGTATTAATAATAATAATGAGTTATTAAGCACTTTTGAAATGGCAGACATTTTTAATCATTTGAATGATTAAAAGTTTTAATCATTTTTTATTGATCAGTTTATCAAATATTCACAAAATTATATGTGGTAGTAATTATTACTACTACCATTTTAAAAACAAAGAAACTGAGGCATAGAGGGAATAAGAAATTTACTCAACATTATGCAGCTAACCCACAGTGAAGCAAGCTTTCAAATCCACGGTAGCAACAGATCCCACCCTCTAATAGAAAAAGCAACATTGCCTCCTTTTGGCAATTAATTGAAAAGTTTCATAGAATGATGTATTTCAGATATAGTGGCAGGTTAAATATAACATAATACTTTACTATTCAGTATGTTCTGTGGACCAGCACATCAGCCTCATCTGGGAGATTGTTAGAACTGCAGAATCTTAGCCACAGCCAGACACACTTAACCAGAATATGCATTTTATCAAGATCACCAGATGTTTTGAATACACATTAAGTATGAGAAGCACTGATCTAGCAAAGTGTTACTCAACCTTATACACATTTAGAATCACCTGGGAAACTATATATATGTAATTAAGGCTGCCTAGCTGCCTAGGGATGAAATGAAGAAGGGGTAGAAAGTCCAGACTCTAAATCAGTTACACCTGGTTTGAAACCCTCTTGTGTCCCATATTATCACTGTAAACCTGGGCAAGAAACTTACATTTAATCTGTTTTAGAAATCTCCTTACCTATGCAATGCAGTTAATAATGTCAGTTTCATAAATAGTGGTAAGGATAAAATTAAATGCACATGAATACCTAGAGTGGCATGTGATTAATATCCTTGCTTAATCCATATTTTAGCCAATATTGGCAAGAATGGAATGGCAAATCAGGCCTCCTAATTTTCCCTCTACGTCCCAATTGCATCAGCTAGTATTAAACTTTATATTTCTCATTAGGATACTGCTAGCTAATAAAGGGAGCCAAACATATGGTGAGAGAAATGGAGAGTTTGAATACTTCTTATAAGGTTAATTATCCAAAAGTTAATCACAATGGAAAGTCTCAAGCATAGACATATCTTGCATTTAATTGAAAAGTTTTCTCTCTCTGCCTTTTTAAATATAGCAGTGGTCAACAGTCCATTTACCACAAACAGAAGAATATGAAAAGGACCCCATAGATAGTATGTTTACCGTTGTTCTCCTTAGCTTTTATTATAAAATTTAACTTCACACCTTAGGTTCTGGAGCTATTTTATAAGCTGATTCTTGCGTACCTCTTTTTAAGCCTCCTTCCATTCCCCCATGTACAATTTTCACTCCAGCTTAAAGAAAGAACTTGCAGATTCCTGATATTGAAATCTTGTTTTGAGATATTTGGCTTCTTCACCTTAATTTTCTACTGCATTTCCTATTTTCTTGTTGATTCTGTAAGCCTGCAGCACCCTGTGTAATTATCTGGAATGGACTTAATACTGCATTGTATTGAGATATATGGTGTGCTTTCTATCTTCATAAGCTTTGAGAGGGGAGACCTTTATTATTTTCTTACATTCCCAAAGCTTCTCCCAAAGTTTGTTTTATTGTAGGCACTCAACAAACATTTGCTGAATGGACAATGTAACAGTGTCCTCCAGAGTGGGATAAACACTTCAAAAACAAATCAAGTGAAAATATAGAAGCACCATACTGATATTGCAAATATGACTATACGACTGGTTTAATAAATTCTGATTGGCTAGCATTTTCAAAAATGGAATAGCAAACATTGAAATTTGTAAATAAAACTTAGGTGAATAGCAATTTTCTCTGCTCTTAGAAAAATGAATTATTTCAATCCAATATGAAAAATAATCTGAACTATTTACTAATACATTCTCTGAGGCCAGAACTTTAAGATGTAATAGTCTCCATGAAAATCATTGGATATAGGTAACGAGAATGGAAGATGGAGGAAGAAAAATGTACATTACACTAACAAATACGCTCTATCCTATATGTGTTTAAAGCATATGAAATTAAACAAAAAATTTTAAAGGTATTTAAATAACAGTCCAAATTCACTTTATTTTAGAGGAACACTGCAGTTAGGGCAGCCAACAAGGTTATGAGGCAAGAAACGTTTTATGAAATTGCAGAGGAAGCTGTGAATGTTGCTGTGCCAAAATAAATAAACCACAAGATAAAAATAACTCACAAGTAGAACAAGCAACAGAAGTGATATCATTAAGACTAACTTTGACAATTACTTTTCCTCAGGTAAAGCAAGGATGTCATTTGCAAAGACATGACAGGACATAAAGTAAATAATTGAGAACGCTGGCCATATAAACACAATGTTAAAATATAAGTAGGAATATGTTCATTCTATTTTTGATCATCAAAGAGGTAGCTATAACATAGGAGAATTACTGGACTTCGAATCAGATGACCAAAGTATTAATTCATCTCTGAACTTACTGGTTAGGTGATCCTGAGCATGGTATTTAACTTCTGAGCTTCAAGCTTTCATCTCCAGTTTGTGTATGTGTGTTCAATGAATAAATAGATATAAAACCCCTAGCCCATTGTCTAAAATATGGTGTACACTTAATCTACTTCTGTATTTGGCATGCAGGTATGTCACACAAAACTTTTCAAATCCGTTTATTGTTTATTTGAGAGATAAGGAATCTTTAAAAATGTAGCCCCTTAACAATTAAAAAATCTGCAAATATTAATATCTGGTGCCTGGAATTTTATATAGCAAGTGTGTCTTTAAATAGTGCCATTTTTATTTGACCTTCTTCTTGCAAAATATCTGGAGTAGTGATAATCTTATGCCACTGAGTATATGAGAAAATTTAGCTTCTACTCTTTTTCTTTTTTTAATTAATTAACTTATTTATTTATTTATTTTGGCTGCATTGGGTCGTCGTTGCTGCGCATGGGCTTTCTTTAGTTGTGGCGAGTAGGGGCTACTCTTTGTTGTGGTGCGCGGGCTTCTCATTGCAGTGGCTTCTTTTGCTGTGAAGCATGGGCTCTAGGTGCATGGGCTTCAGTATTTGTGGTACATGGGCTCAGTAGTTATGGCTTGCTGGCTCTAGAGCACAGGCTCAGTAGTTGTAGCGCATGAGCTCAGTTGCTCCGCGGCATGTGGGATCTTCCTGGACCAGGGCTCAAACCTGTGTCCCCTGCTTTGGCAGGCGGATTCTTAACCAGTGGCGCCACCAGGGAAGCCCAGCTTCTACTTTTTTGAAGATCCTATGTCTAGCGTCTTACTGAATCTCAGATATGCCTTTCCAGGGGCAGTAATTTCCTGAGCTCCAGAGAAATGCAGTAGCAGCAACGTTAATCTCACCCCCTTGGGGGAGATGACATGAAAGCCAGTTCCCTCGAGATTTTTTTCAGTGCTTCCCACCAGTTTTTGCTGTGTGAGGTGGACATACCAAAGTCAAATTCCACCATTCATGAAAATAATTCAGAACCAATTCTCAACTACTCTCACCTTTTATCCACTCAGTATTTATAACTGAACAACCAAATTGGGCAGGGGATAGGAAGAATAAGCCAAACATCTTCAACACTGATAATAATGAACACCAAAAGAGCTTTGATAAGACTAAAACATTTTTAGATACACAGGAAATTATCATTATTATGTGACTTATTAAAGTAACCATGCATTCAAATACATGTGTTCTAAGAATACTGAATTAACACAGGTGCAAATTTAAAAATCTTAAAGTTTAAGTGTTTGGTCCTTTTAAAAAGATAAGATTATCTTAAAAATAACGGATAATCAATGTCTATGAATAATTGGGCATAGCCTTATTAAGGGTAGAGGATCAGACTGAATTCATCATGAAAATATAGCTTATGAATCTCCTACTACAGTGACTTGCTACAGAAGTTTTGGACATACCTTTTCTCAGTTTAAGAAAATTCCATTTAATTAAGCCTTAGACCTTGACCTTGGAATTCCTCCGTTACTCCACCAGATGGTTATTTTTTGTTTGTTTTCCCTTCCCTTTTTGCTAATGTACTACTTTATAAGAAAAGAGTATTCTTTTTCTCTGAGTACTTGTGTCTAGAATATACTGTATCCCTTTCCTATATTATATCTGAAAAACTGAAAGAATAATTGTAATATTGCTTTTATAACACAGCATTAGAATAATCTTAATTTATTAATTTTATAAATATTTATTAAGCACCTACTACTAGCCAGGAACTCTCTTGAGCATTAGGAATATAATTGTAAACAAAGTTTTTGAACTCAGAGAACTTGCATTGTGAAGGCATGCCTAGGGAGTAGAGGAACAGATAAACAGGAAAACAAACAAGTAAATACGTCTTATGTTAGAAGATAATAAATGCTACAGAGAGGAAAAGCGGGGAGGAAAGTGAGTGTCTAGTAGTAGGGTGGGATGCTATTTATAGAAGATGATGAGCAGAGACCCACAGTAAATGAGAGATGAGCCCTGTGGGTATCTAGGGAAGAGTGTTTTAGGCAAGGGAAACAGCAAGTGCAGAAACCCTAGAGCAACAACCCACAGCAGGGTGGCTAGAGCAAATGGACAAGAGGGAGAGTGGTAGGGGATAAGGGAAGACTGGTAACAAAGGAACCAGAGTGAAAAAGGACTTGCAGGCTACTGTAAAGAATGTTGACTTGTCACTAAAATGAGAAGCCATTGGAGGGTTTATCACAGAAAAATGACATAATCTGACATACATTTTAAAAGAATAGCTCTGGTTGCTGCACTGAGAACAGCCTTAGCCAGTTAGGAAGTTGTGACAATATGCTTAGCTTACTGGATGGGTGGAAAGGATGAGACCTAGTCAGACTAGCTTGCTGATGATTGGATGTGGCCTGTGCAGGAAAATGAGGAATCAAGGATGACTCAGTGTTATGTTGATGTATGCTCTTTCCAGTCCATTGATGAAGCCAGGTGAACTCTATTCTCTGAGCACAGCAGAAGGTTCACATCCCGCGACTCCACCGTAGCTCTTGCCTGCACAGTACTAGAAAACACAAACATTTACTCTCTGCTTTCCTTTTGTGTGCAGTCCCATTTCTGCTCTCCTCCTCTGATCAGGAGGTCATCATGACTTAAGGAGGAAAATTTATTGAGCACAAACTATGCGCTATGAATTACAGTAAGCATGTTATGTGTATTAACTCATTAAATTCCATAAACTCCCCATGTGATAATTAATTTTTATAGATATATTTCTATGGACTGTATACCCACCCTTTATAAACAAAGAATACAAACTCTATAAGGGACTACATGACTTACCCACAGTCCCCAAAATGGATGTATTAGAGTAATGATTTGAGTCCAGATCTGTGTGCTTTCTGAAAAAGCCAACTAATCTCACTAATTGCATACATGTATATTTTTTAAAAATTAATTACCAGAATCTAACTATATTTTCAGTTATCTGAACACAACACATTGCAGAGTTCTTATATAATTACCTGTATTATTGACAATATATTAACCTAGAACTACTTATACTAAGCTTTGTTAAGATCAGAGTAAGTCTCAAGCTCTGGAATGAGAGCAAATCCACATGTGAGGGTGAAGTGGTCCTACCTGGTGATGGTGAAGGGCAAAAGGCAAAAGCCGGATATGTGTGTAAGGGCTTGTGTGTTTGTATACATGTACATATAAGATCCTGATTAAATGGGCGGATTTGACAAACAATATGTTTCAATGGTTAACTAGCCAAATTTAAACTTCCTGTGATTCAGCCTGCATATTTATTTCAATTCTTCACAATTTTGAATGGTATTGGTGCAGAACTGCCTTTCAAAACAAGCACATAATCAACATGTTCTAATCTAGAATGCCCTCTGTTCTACTCCATAGCATTTATATGAATTAAACAGGCCCTTAAAAGTGGGGAACAACCTAACATTAGATAATCAGAAGCAGCAGTCAACCCCAAATGGTGATATATTTATTGTCTTCAACTTAATAATTAACCAACTTGTAAGCATTCCATTTTTGCTATTTAAATTTAGCACTAGTTTAAGATATTACTCTCTAGTTTTGTATTTTATATGATAATTTATAATACTTCATTTGTATTTATAACCATGGTTAGGATCAGCTATAAATTCATTATGCATACAAAGTTTAAATAAATAATTAGAAAATTACCTGAACAAATCAGCAGAACAACCAGGCACTTTGTATTTTGCAATTAGCAGCAGGTAAATTTCTTAAAATCCAGTTTATTTTGCACAAGAAAAAAATGTATGTAATTATGAGAGCCCTTTCTAAGCTATCTAAATCACCCATGATTGGCAACTTAGTCTTTTGTATGCAGTTTTATTTGGTTGATTTTGCATATTCTGTCACTTAAATGTGCAAGGAATTCCTCTCATAGGCACTTTAAATGAATAGGGTTATAAGAGAAAGCCCCGTCTTAAACCTCAGGAAAAGTACACCAGGCCTTGTACCATATTGTTTTAAACTCTCAGCCCTCCTGGAATGGGAAATAGGTTTTACTTCAATTAGGGACTTGAATAGATTGGAGTTCCTTATTGACTAGAGTGTTATCTTGGATTACTGAGAAAAATAGTATAATGGGGCAGCAATATCAATTCTGTTTATTTATGGTCAATGTCTGTTATACATGCCTTATTTTGTCCACCCTACTCTCCTCAGCAATCTGTCCTGAGGGCTTCTATATGACAGAAATATTCCAAGAGCCAACGTGTGACAGAAAGCGATCAGAAGGTGGAAGGATTTTAATTCCAACCTGTCCCATTTAACAATAATAATGTTACTAACTATTCTAATGGCCTAAAGCCTCCTCCATTTTAACAATCTGCCCATGAAGCCTACATTAGGTTTAGCTAGACTGGTAGTATTTGATGCATACGTGTCTCGGGGGGTTAACCACACCACTTGCTGAAGGAAAAACTAAAGAAAAGTGGTGTGCTAGTCTGTTCTTTCTACTTTTAATCCCTGTTGAAAGGGGAAACTGTGTGTGTGTGTGTTTGTGTGTGTGTGTATGTGTGTGTGCACACTGTGTATAAACACATATATGTATATATATGAATCCAAATATACTCAAATTGGAGGGAAATGCTTTTTGCATATTACAACAATATGAAAAGCCTGTAAATAACAGAAATAATTTATTGATTCATTATATTTTTAAAATTTATAACTTATATAATGATTATATTGTTTATTTTTTCTTAAATCTCTAGATTTTAAAAAAACACAGAGTTTCATTGGAAGTTTTATACAAGTGCTGGGGGCCTTACATTCTGATTTTATTTGATATCTACACAAATATCTGTCTACCTATACACATATAGAGACATAAATCATTTTAATCCTTAATCACAGTAGTATTTAATTGTATATAAATTATTATCTAGTAAAGAGAAAGATCCTGAAAAAATGTTGGGGTGGGAGAGCAGAATAGACATGTTTTGAACAGTGACAGTATTTAAATAGTGAAAACAGAACCTTGTGTGAGTCCCCAGAAGTTGAACATACTAGTGGTTCTGGGGATAGATCTAGGACACGTAAAGATTGTAAGAGATATTTTAATAAGAAAGAGAGGATGAATGCTGCGTACTTTACAGTGTATTAGGACAGATACAGCTATTTTGTGTTTCATGTAATATAGGCTCAAGATTCAGAAAACAGCATTACATGTTGACAGTCTTACCATCAATCAGGCTATTAAGGTTACAGTACAAGTCACAATTCTTACAGCAAACACAGAGCCAGCACCTGCCCTACCTATAAAAGTAGAATAGGGATTCATCAATCACCTCAATGCTATCAGATGAGTTTCTGAAATTTAATATGGGAAAATGGATTTGATTTACTTTATTGTCTGTGTTATCTGTAGTGTGAGTGTCCATTTTACCTCTGCCTTTCTAGATGGTCTGACTCATACAAACGCCATGCTCCATACCAGCTCTTTAAATAAATGTATGAACACCAGCAGGTATTTTCAAAACTGACCAGAATTTTCCTGCCCTTTCCTACCTCACTCTTCCCTTACCCACTATGACCACAATCACACACACACACACACACACACACACATCTTGTCCCATTTGTGTATTGTCTTGTTTCCTAAAGCCATAAAACTTACTCTATAAAACAATTTTTAATACTAATTTTACTTCCATTCAATTTTGGTGACTTTCCACTCCCCATGCCCTCAGAGTTGATTGAACTTCTGAAATTATTATGGTTTTGTTCCATCATTAGTTTCTGTGTCCCCTGTAGTACTGTATATAAAATCCTAAATACAGTCCCTGGCACTTAGAGACCTGCCCCTCACCCTAACCCTTACCACCTTCACTATACTTGGAATGGAAAGGAATGAAAGGAATTCGAGATACAGATAATTTAAAACTGAAAATTCATAATGTTTATAAAGTTAAAATACAAAAATGTTAACATACAAAAATATAAGGAACACAGAATTTAGAAAATCTTAGATATGATTTCATTGACTCAACTCAAACACAGAACTATTAAGCATGCAAGATAATTTTAACTAGAAATACAATTTAAGCAATAATTTCAGAAGTATAATTTGTTATTAAAGAATTGCAGAAATAGGTTAGGATCTAAAGTTCCCAAATTAAAGTGCTCATATTATTGAATAGTCGGTCTTACATAAAATTTTGTATTATTTTATAAACATATAAAGTAATTTAAAGAGTATTTTCATATATATTATTAGTGAGATACACCAATGTGACTGTGGATTCTGTTATCCTTTCTTGATAATAATTAGATAAATTCCTGAAAATATTGAGGAGCAAGCCATGTAAATATCTGTGTAAAAGGCATTACAGGCATACCTTGGAAATACTGTAGGTTTGGTTCCAGACCACCACAATAAAACAAATACCACAATAAAGTAAGTCACAGGAATTTTTTGTTTCCCAGTGTGTATAAATTTATACTTACACTGCACTGTCATCTATTAAGTGTGCAGTAGCATTATGTCTAATAAAACAACATACATACCTTTGTTTAAAAATACTTTATTGTTAAAAAGTGCTAACCATGATTTGAGCTTTCAGTGAATCTTAATCTTTTTGCTGGTGGAGAATTTGAAATATTGTGAGGATTACCAAAATGTGACACAGAAACAGGAAATGAGCCAATGCTGTTGGAAAAATGACCCCAACAGACTTGCTTGACTCAGGATTGCCACAACCTTCAATTTGTAAAAACAAAACAAAACAAACAAAACAAAAACCCCTACCATATCTGTGAAACACAATGAAGTGAAGCACAATAAAACGAGATATGCTTGGACAGATAGGGGAACAACAGATTTGAGGACTTAATGCATTCGAGGAATAGCCTAGTGTGATTAGAGCCAAATGAACAAGGAGAAGTGTGTTCTGTGCTGCTGTTGAACAATCAGATGACTGTACATAACACTTTTTTTCCTCTTTGGAAGCATTTAGGTCTTGTCTTATTACTTCATATGCTGAAGTTTCAAAGTATGATAGTTTTCAATCCAGAGACACTTATCTCTCAATTATTGGGAAATTTGCTTTAAAAAATATACACAATCAACCCTCAGTATCCTCAGGGGTCAGTTCTGGTATCCACAGATATCAAAACCCACAGACGCTCAAGTCTCATATAGTTGTTGGAAATACTGTAGATCTGGTTAGAAAATCTTAGATATGATTTCATTAACTCAACTCAAACACAGAACTATTAAGTATGCAAGATAACCATACACACAGGCTCCACATATTCAACTAACCAAGAATCCACCACAGTTTGTTGAAGTAAAACACATATCTGTAAAACCAGAATATTTTGTATATAGTTTCAGTGCAATGTGGCCTGCCTGAAGCTCACCTTCAGATTAAGAAACTTTGCCCTGAGAAAAGCTGAGGAGTTTTTTCCTTCCTCAATGTGGAACCTGCAAATACTGAGGGCTGACTGTACTGCTTTTAAAATCTCATGCCCATATACACACTACTATATATAAAATAGATAACGAATAAGGACCTACTGTCCTACTGTATAGCACAGGGAGCTATACGCAATATGTTGTAATAACCTATAAGGGAAAAGAATATATATATATATATATATATATGTATATATATATATATCTGAATCACTGTGCTATATACCTGAAATTAAGATGATACTGTAAATCAACTATTCTTCAATAAAAAAAATTTTTTTAAGATCCCATGCCCAGCTTTACCTCTGTTATCTTTTTTATTCAATTCTTATTAGACAGATGTTGGATCTCCAGTATTTATCTGTCAGTTTTCTTGTCTCTTATTTCCTATTGTCCATGTTTTGGTATTTTTGTTTGATTTTCTGCAAGAATTTCTTTGTTTTAACTTTCAATGTTTTTATCAATCTGAGAACATTTTGTTTGTATTATCAGATACCAATTGTCCTTTCTTATTCTCATATGCTTCCTTTTATAAAGCATTTCTTTCTTATTTCATCAGAGCAATATCATCCATCATCTCTCTGAAACCAAAGTTTTTGCAAGTATTTTGCCCCACATTTTCAGTGTGATATCTTATCTCTAAACTATCTTGTGACTGTTGTTTTGCTTTTATTTTAAACATCTGTGTAAAAATCTATGGTTGTACAAATTAAAGCAAATATCAACAAAGATGCCCCATTCATATGATAATATGTTTTTAATAAAATCATAGGGTGAAAAAGAGCCCCTGAATGGACAGGCTGAATTTGAAGAGATACCAAAAATTATAGATGACATGATTGCTGTAAGAGAAAAGGAAGAGTGACTTAGACATGCATGAAGTATCACAACTAAGAACAGTGGATTTTCAAGTAGTGAATGGTTAGCATTTTACTTTTTTTTGAAATGTGAAAAACTGGCTAGAGACTTTGTTTTTGCTACTGAATATTTTAGACCCTAATGAAAGCAGTTAGGTTATGAAAAGCAGGTAAATAGTTTATGTACATAAAATATCTTTTCATGCCAGAGTTAAATTCCCAAAGCCAGGTGTGGCAGGTGGACTTAAGGGATTCCAGTGGGAGAAACTGCACACATAATTCTTTCAGAGGTACATCTACACGATAAGGCATTACACATGAGAGGACAACAAATTCAATATTGAAGTAAAGAAGGAAATCAGTAGACCAGTAGGGAAATTAAGCTAAACACTGGCTTAATAAATGTGAAATTATAGCACTACAAATTATACAACTGTTCTTTAAATATTTTTTATGTCATTTCCAAAATATTATTATACTCTCAGGCATATCCTTCTTATTTTTATTTAATAAAAAGGTTTTATTAAATATAATTATGATTATATGTTTTATCTCTTTCTTCACTGGGTTGTACTTTTAGCATAATAATAGTAAATACTCCTTGTTTGCAGCTATAGAATTTCAGTCATAATACACACTAACATCAAGAAAGCTTTAAGGGCTCTAAATCAATTTATTTTATTCAGTTCAAATACCATACAAAATAAATCTATTATATGTGGATGGTGAGCCAAATAGAGCAAGAAACTTTTTAAAACATATGAGGTCTTAGGAATGAGTACTTGAAAGAAAGATGAAAAAGAAGTCAGACATTAAAATAGCAACAAAGGACAGTAACATCTTCCATAAGTGAGGAACAAAAAAATCTACAGGCACCTGTTTGAACAATGTGATTAACAAAAATAATGAGAACTTGTAAAGAAGTACGGTTTTCTATGTTTATAAAGCTTTGAAATGAATAAATGGAAAATAAAGGAAAATCATAGATATTTTATGTAAGAATAATTATTATACTATACAGATTACTTTAAAATAATGACATTGGCTTTCTTTGGTAACAAGTCACCCTGTATATCACTAAACCAATACATGAGATTTCTCTTTTGTACATAATTTGTGAACCTGGTCCCTGACGGTCCAGTGGTTAAGGCTTCGCCTTCCAGTGCGGGGGGGTGCGGGTTCGATCCCTGGTCGGGGAGCTAAGATCCCACATGCCTCTCGGCCAAAAAACCAAAACGTAAAATAGAAGTGATATTGTAACAAATTCAATAAAGGCTTAAAAAAAATTGGTCCACATCAAAAAATAAAAAACTTAAAAAAAAGTTATTAAAAAAAAATTCTTTGACCCATAAAAGAAAATTACCTTTACCCATGAAGCCTATCTACCTTAATCACTGTGCTCCATCCTAAAGAAAAAAATATTTTTCAGATGTCAATTTGTCTTTAGTTGAGAACAGTCATGATGCTTATCAAAAAATTTTATAAGTAATCAAAGTATTAAGAAATACACATTCAGATATGAAAAGATATACCTTCATTCTCTTAATTCCCCCTTTTACATAGAAGAATAGGTATTTTACTGGCTCAGAGAGGAGAGGGGATATTGTTTTAGCATTTAACCTACCCTAAAATGTCCACTTAATAGGGACAGCAGATAATAAGCAAGAGCAGTAAGAACGAAGGGTCCTCCCATGGGGACCCGGCCTGAGGAGCAGTGGCCGGAGCTTCGAGACTAGGGCGGCGCGAAAGAGATGTTATAGAGGCAGTAAATGTGTCCAAATTTTTGAGAAATTGGAACAATCAAGACTTACCTGGGAGGACGAGGGGAAGATGGTGGAAGAGTAAGACGCGGAGATCACCTTCCTCCCGACAGATACACCAGAATTACATCTACACGTGGAACAACTCCTACAGAACACCTACTGAACGCTGGCAGAAGACCTCAGACCTCCCAAAAGGCACGAAACTCCCCACGTACCTGGGTAGGGAAAAAGAAAACTGAGACAAAAGGATAGGGACGGTACCTGCACCAGTGGGAGGGAGCTGTGAAGGAGGAAAGGTTCCCACACACTAGGAAGCCCCTTCACGGGCAGAGACTGCGGGTGGCGGAGGGGGGAGCTTCCGGGCCACGGAGGAGAGTGCAGCAACAGGGGTGCGGGGGGCAAAGCGGAGAGATTCCCGCACAGAGGATCAGGGCCGACCAGCACTCACCAGCCCGAGAGGCATGTCTGCTCAACCGCTGGGGCGGGCGGGGCTGCGAGCTGAAGGCTCAGGCTTTGGTCGGAGTGCCGGGAGAGGACTGGGGCTGGTGGCGTGAACACAGCCTGAAGGGGGCTAGTGCACTACGGCCTGCCGGGAGGGAGTCCGGGAAAAGGTCTAGAGCTGCCGAAGAGGCAAGAGACTTTTTCTTCCCTCTTTGTTTTCTGGTGCGCGAGGAGAGGGGATTAAGAGCGCTGCTTAAAGGAGCTCCAGAGGCGGGCGCGAGCCGCGGCTAAAAGCACGGACCCCAGAGACGGGCATGAGACGCTAAGGCTGCTGCTGCCGCCACCAAGAAGCCTGTGTGCGAGCACAGGTCACTATTCACACCCACCTTCCGGGGAGCCTGTGCAGCCCGCCACTGCCAGGGTCCGGTGATTCAGGGACAACTCCCCCGGGAGAACGCACGGCGCGCCTCGGGCTGGTGCAACGTCACGCCAGCGAAACGTCACGCCGGCCTCTGCCGCTTCAGGCCCGCCCCGCACGCAGTGCCCCTCCCTACCCCCAGGCTTGAGTGAGCCAGAGCCTCCGAATCAGCTGCTCCTTTAACCCCATCCTGTCTGAGCGGAAAAACAGACGCCCTCCGGCGACCTACACGCAGAGGCAGGGCCAAACCCAAAGCTGAGCCACTGTGAGCTGTGAGAACAAAGAAGAGAAAGGGAGATCTCTCCCAGCAGCCTCAGAAGCAGAGAATTAAAGCTCCACAATCAACTTGATGTACCCTGCATCTGTGGAATACCTGAATAGACAACGAATCATCCCAAATTGAGGAGGTGGAATTTGAGAGCAAGATTTAGGATTTTTTCCCCTTTTTCTCTTTTTGTGAGTGTGTATGTGTATGCTTCTGTGTGAGATTTTGTCTGTATAGCTTTGCTTCCACCATTTGTCCTAAGGTTATACCTGTCCGTTTTTTTATTTTCTGTTTTTGTTTTTTAATCTTCTTTTTTCTTTCGTTTTTCCTTTCTTCCTTCCCTCTTTCCTTCCTTCCTTCCTGCCTCCCACCGTCCCTCCCGCCTTCCCTCTCTCCCTCCCTCCTTTCTTTATTATTCCCTTCTTTCTTCCTTCCTTCCTTCCTTCCTCCCTTTCTTTCTTTCTTTCTTTCTTTCTTCCTACTTCTACTAATTCTTTCTCTCTACTTTTTCTCCCTTTTATCCTGAGTCATGTGGATGAAATGCTCTTGGTACTGCAGCCAGGAGTCAGTGCTGTCCCTCTGACGTGGGAGATCCAACTTCAGGACACTGGTCAACAAGAGACCTCCCAGCTCCACATAAAATCAAACGGTGAAAATCTCCCAGAGATCTCCATCTCAATGCCAGCACCCAGCTTCACTCAACGACCAGCAAGCTACAGTGCTGGACACCTTATGCCAAACAACTAGCAAAACAGGAATACAACCCCACCCATTAGCAGAGAGGCTGCCTAAAATCATAATAAGTCCACAGACACCCCCAAACACACCACCAGACGTGGACCTGCCCACCAGAAAGACAAGATCCAGCCTCATCCACCAGAACACAGGCACTAGTCCCCTCCACCAGGAAGCCTGCACAACCCACTGAACCAACAAAAGCCACTGGGGACAGACACCAAAAACAACGGGAATTACAAACCTGCAGCCTGCAAAAAGGAGACCCCAAACACAGTAAGATAAGCAAAATGAGAAGACAGAAAAACACACCACAGATGAAGGAGCAAGATAAAAACCCACCAGACCTAACAAATGAAGAGGAAATAGGCAGTCTACCTGAAAAAGAATTCAGAATAATGATAGTAAAGATGATCCAAAGTCTTGGAAATAGAATAGACAAAATGCAAGAAACATTTAACAAAGACCTAGAAGAACTAAAGATGAAACAAGCAACGATGAACAACACAATAAATGAAATTAAAAATACTCTAGATGAGGTCAACAGCAGAATAACTGAGGCAGAAGAACGGATAAGTGACCTGGAAGATAAAATAGTGGAAATAACTACTGCAGAGCAGAATAAAGAAAAAAGAATGAAAAGAACTGAGGACAGTCTCAGAGACCTCTGGGACAAAATTAAACGCACCAACATTCGAATTATAGGGGTTCCAGAAGAAAAAGAGAAAAAGAAAGGGACTGAGAAAATATTTGAAGAGATTATAGTTGAAAACTTCCCTAATATGGGAATGAAAATAGTTAATCAAGTCCAGGAAGCACAGAGAGTCCCATACAGGATAAGTCCAAGGAGAAATACGCCAAGACACATATTAATCAAACTGTCAAAAATTAAATACAAAGAAAACATATTAAAAGCAGCAAGGGAAAAACACCAAATGACACACAAGGGAATCCCCATAAGGTTAACAGCTGATCTTTCAGCAGAAACTCTACAAGCCAGAAGGGAGTTGCAGGACATATTTAAAGTGATGAAGGAGAAAAACCTGCAACCAAGATTACTCTACCCAGCAAGGATGTCATTCAGATTTGATGGAGAAATTAAAACCTTTACAGACAAGCAAAAGCTGAGAGAGTTCAGCACCAGCAAACCAGCTTTACAAGAAATGCTAAAGAACTTCTCTAGGCAAGAAACACAAGAGAAGGAAAAGACCTACAATAACGAACCCAAAAGTATTTAGAAAATGGGAATAGGAACATACATATCAATAATTACCTTAAATGTAAATGGACTAAATGCTCCCACCAAAAGACACAGATTGGCTGAATGGATACAAAAACAAGACCCATATATATGCTGTCTACAAGAGACCCACTTCAGACCTAGAGACACATACAGACTGAAAGTAAGGGGATGGAAAAAGATATTCCATGCAAATGGAAACCAAAAGAAAGCTGGAGTAGCAATTCTCATATGAGACAAAATAGACTTTAAAATAAAGACTATTAGAAGAGACAAAGAAGGACACTACATAATGATCAAGGGATCGATCCAAGAAGAAGATATAACAATTGTAAATATTTATGCACCCAACATAGGAGCACCTCAATACATAAGGCAAATACTAACAGCCATAAAAGGGGAAATCAACAGTAACACAATCATAGTAGGGGACTTTAACACCCCACTTTCACCAATGGACAGATCATCCAAAATGAAAATAAATAAGGAAACCCAAGCTTTAAATGATAATTAAACAAGATGGACTTAATTGATATTTACAGGACACTCAAACCAAAAACAACAGAATACACTTTTTTCTCAAGTGCTCATGGAATATTCTCCAGGATATATCATATCTTGCGTCACAAAGGAAGCCTTGGTAAATTTAAGAAAATTGAAATTATATCAAGTATCTTTTCTGACCACAATGCTATGAGACTAGATATCAATTACAGGAAAAGATCTGTAAAAAATACAAACACATGGAGGCTAAACAATACACTACTTAATAACGAAATGATCACTGAAGAAATCAAAGAGGAAATTAAAAAAATACCTAGAAACAAATGACAATGGAGACACGACGACCCAAAACCTATGAGATGCAGCAAAAGCAGTTCTAAGAGGGAAGTTTATAGCTATATGAGCCTACCTCAAGAAACAAGAAATATCTCGAAAAAGCAACCTAACCTTGCACCTAAAGCAACTGGAGAAAGAAGAACAAAAAAACCCCTAAGTTAGCAGAAGGAAAGAAATCATAAAGATCAGATCAGAAATAAATGAAAAAGAAATGAAGGGAACGATAGCAAAGATCAATAAAACTAAAAGCTTGTTCTTTGAGAAGATAAACAAGATAGATAAACCATTAGCCAGACTCATAAAGAAAAAAAGGGATAAGACTCAAATCAATAGAATTAGAAAGGAAAAAGGAGAAGTAACAACTGACACTGCAGAAATACAAAAGATTATGAGAGATTACTACAAGCAACTCTATGCCAATAAAATGGACAACCTGGAAGAAATGGAAAAATTCTTAGAAATGCACAACCTGCCAAGACTGAAACAGGAAGAAATAGAAAATATGAACAGACCAATCACAAGCACTGAAATTGAAACTGTGATTAAAAATCTTCCAACAAACAAAAGCCCAGGACCAGATGGCTTCACAGGCGAATTCTATCAAACATTTAGAGATGAGCTAACACCTCTCCTTCTCAAACTCTTCCAAAATATATCAGAGGGAGGAACACTCCCAAATTCATTCTACGAGGCCACCATCACCTTGATACCAAAGCCAGACAAGGATGTCACAAAGAAAGAAAACTACAGGCCAATATCACTGATGAACATAGATGCAAAAATCCTCAACAAAATACTAGCAAACAGAATCCAACAGCACATAAAAAGGATCATACACCATGATCAAGTGGGGTTTATTCCAGGAATGCAAGGATTCTTTAATATATGCAAATCACTCAATATGATAAACCATATTAACAAATTGAAGGAGAAAAACCATATGATCATCTCAATAGATGCAGAGAAAGCTTTTGACAAAATTCAACACCCATTTATGATAAAAACCCTGCAGAAAGCAGGCATAGAGGGAACAATCCTCAACATAATAAAGGCCATATATGACAAACCCACAGCCAACATCATCCTCAATGGTGAAAAACTGAAAGCATTTCCACTAAGATCAGGAACAAGACAAGGTTGCCCACTCTCAACACTCTTATTCAACAGAGTTTTGGAAGTTTTAGCCACAGCAATCAGAGTAGAAAAGGAAATAAAAGGAATCCAAATTGGAAAAGAAGAAGTAAAGCTGTCACTGTTTGCAGATGACATGATACTATACATAGAGAATCCTAAAGATGCTACCAGAAAACTACTAGAGCTAATCAATGAATTTGGTAAAGTTGCAGGATACAAAATTAATGCACAGAAATCTCTGGCATTGCTATATACTAATGATGAAAAATCTGAAAGTGAAGTCAAGAAAACACTGCCATTTACCATTGCAACAAAAAGAATAAAATATCTAGGAATAAACCTACCTAAGGTGACAAAAGACCTGTATGCAGAAAATTATAAGACACTGATGAAAGAAATTAAAGATGATACAAATAGATGGAGAGATATACCATGTTCTTGGATGGGAAGAATCAACATTGTGAAAATGACTCTACTACCCAAAGCAATCTATAGATTCAATGCATTCCCTATCAAACTACCACTGGCATTTTTCACAGAACTAGAACAAAAAATTTCACAATTTGTATAGAAACACAAAAGACCCCAAATAGCCAAAGCAATCTTGAGAACGAAAAACGGAGCTGGAGGAATCAGGCTCCCTGACTTCAGACTATACTACAAAGCTACAGTAATCAAGATAGTATGGTACTGGCACAAGAACAGAAAGATAGATCAATGGAACAGGATAGAAAGCCCAGAGATAAACTCACGCACATATGGTCACCTTATCTTTGATAAAGGAGGCAGGAATGTACAGTGGAGAAAGGACAGCCTCTTCAATAAGTGGTGCTGGGAAAACTGGACAGGTACATGTAAAAGTATGAGATTAGATCACTCCCTAACACCATACACAAAAATAAGCTCAAAATGGATTAAAGACCTAAATGTAAGGCCAGAAACTGTCAAGCTCTTAGAGGAAAACATAGGCAGAACACTCTATGACATAAATCACAGCAAGATCCTTCTTGACCCACCTCCTAGAGAAATGGAAATAAAAACAAAAATAAACAAATGGGACCTAATGAAACTTCAAAGCTTTTGCACAGCAAAGGAAACCATAAACAAGACCAAAAGACAACCCTCACAATGGGAGAAAATATTTGCAAATGAAGCAACTCACAAATGATTAATTTCCAAAATTTACAAGCAGCTCATGTAGCTCAATAACAAAAAAACAAACAACCCAATCCAAAAATGGGCAGAAGACCTAAACAGACATTTCTCCAAAGAAGATGTACAGACTGCCAACAAACACATGAAAAAATATTCAACATCATTAGTCATTAGAGTAATGCAAATCAAAACTACAATGAGATATCATCTCACACCAGGCAGAATGGCCATCATCAAAAAATCTAGAAACAATAAATGCTGGAGAGTGTGTGGAGATAAGGGAACACTCTTGCACTGCTGGTGGGAATGTGAATTGGTACAGCCACTATGGAGAACAGTATGGAGGTTCCTTAAAAAACTACAAATAGAACTACCATATGACCCAGCAATCCCACTGCTGGGCATATACCCTGAGAAAACTATAATTCAAAAAGAATCATGTACCAAAATGTTCATTGCAGCTCTATTTACAATAGCCCGGAGATGGAAACAACCTAAGTGCCCATCATCGGATGAATGGATAAAGAAGATGTGGCACATATATACAATGGAATATTACTCAGCCATAAAAAGAAACAAAATTAAGCTATTTGTAATGAGGTAGATAGACCTAGAGTCTGTCATACAGAGTGAAGTAAGTCAGAAATAGAAAGAGAAATACCGTATGCTAACACATATATATGGAATTTAAGGGAAAAAAATGTCATGAAGAACCTAGGGGTAAGACAGGAATAAAGACACAGACCTACTAGAGAATGGACTTGAAGATATGGGGGGGAAGGGTAAGCTGTGACAAAGCAAGAGAGAGGCATGGACATATATACACTACCAAACGTAAGGTAGATAGCTAGTGGGAAGCAGCCGCATAGCACCGGGAGATCACCTCGGTGCTTTGTGACCACTTGGAGGGGTGGGATGGGGGCGTGGGAGGGAGGGAGACGCAAGAGGGAAGAGATATGAGAACACATGTATATGTATAACTGATTCACTTTGTTGTAGAGCAGAAACTAACACACCATTGTAAAGCAATTATACCACAATAAAGATGTTTAAAAAAAAAAAAAAAGAGCAGTAAGAACGAAGTTAGAGTCACCTTTATACTTTGACTTAAATGTAATAGGACACCAACGAAGAGGCTATGGAGCACATAGCAATAAAAACACTTTGAATACACAAACTTTATAAATACGCAAGATAAAGTTAAAATGTGGCTGATTGAGCGCAGCTTAGAGAGCTTTCAGATATTTGATGCAGGACTGAAATTGGAGTAAGAATTAAGCCTACAGCAGCAGCGACAATAACTGCCTTGGTTGGTTATAAATTCAGGAATAAAAATAAATTATGGTTTAAAAATACCCTGTTTCTTTCCAAACACATCGTAAACCAAATTTGTTGACTTCTTAGTCCCGTGGAGAAATAGTGTGACCATTGATGTTTTCTCTAGATTATCATTAATAGCAGTTATTGCTGACCTCCTTACCAAAATCAAAGAATCATACAAATTTATTCTTAATTACTAACAAATGTTTTCACTGATTTTGTGCTTCTTTTACAAACCTTGTTAGCAATCTATGGTAGGAAATTAAATTTTTTTAAAAAACATAATATTTGGTTTTCCTTCAAAAAGATATATATATATTATCCCAAGAATTAGACAGATGTAGAATAAGGCAAACCTAGTGTATGTATATATGCAAATGATGATGCCAGTCAAGAAAGATTTGAGTAGGTACTGATGATGAAGTCTAATGGATACTAAAAAGCTAGTTTCTTTTAGATAATCATTATTCATGATCCACAAATATTAGGTTTTCAGGCCAGTGTTACAATGTGTCAGTTTTAATTAGCAGCACCTAGCAGTGAAGAGCTACAGACTCTGCCATACATAACTATTAGTTGTTCTCTACAACTGAAATCAAATGTAGAAAGAAATGATCTCATTGGAGACAAGAATTTATTACTGACTGCTCACCATCATATCAAAGGAATGTTTTTCTTAGAATTTTTTATAAGATGCTTTAAGAAAAACAAGCTTTTTTCCAGCTGTTTTTAAAATGCCAAATATCTTAAATGATAACAATTCAATAATTTAAATGTAATTTATTCAAATAAATATATGTGATGATTTGTTTATGAAAATGTTGCCCATTGGCACAAGCACTGAATAAATTTTCAAGATTAGAGTTATCCAGCTTATAAATTAAGGATTTGGAAACTCTCAAGTATTTATTAAGAATCACGTTCATGCAAGCAGCATCCTTACCTTGGTAATTTATTTTTCATTTGGGCTTCAAATTTGCTGAATAAGTAGGTTAATATAACATGGGAGAGGGATTTATTTGTTGAGAGTAAATTGCGTAGTAAAAATATGAAATTAAACGAACATTGCTCATGTTTCATGGCCTTAGGCTAAAACTCTAATACTTGAGGCCATCTTAAATTTTTTTCTCTCCCTTAAGTTAATTGGTTGTACTATGTATGGGTGAGAAGGAAAACATTACTGCTGCCGGGATGACAAAATTCCATTTTTCATGCCATATTGATAATAGTTCATTAGCGCAATGCTTAATAGAATACAAAATATCACATGTAGTTTTTACATATTAAAAAATATAACTTGTATTAAAAGACTTGACTTTTACATAATTCAGATCAGCAGAGAGTCTGAGTGAGAGAGAGAGAGAGAGAGAGAGAGAGAGACGTAACTTTGCTGAGGGCAGTAACATTCACAGACACTTGGAAGGCGTGGTATGTGAAAGAACACAGAGAGCATTTCGCAGGGCTTCCGTGGTGGCGCAGTGGTTGAGAGTCCGCCTGCCGATGCAGGGGACACGGGTTCGTTCCCCGGTCCGGGAAGATCCCACATGCTGCAGAGTGGCTAGGACCGTGAGCCCGCTGAGCCTGCGCGTCCGGAGCCTGTGCTCCGCAATGGGAGAGGCCACAACAGTGAGAGGCCCGCGTACCGCAAAAAAAAAAAAAAAAAAAAAAAAGAGCATTTGGCAGTAAGGGACTATAATTTGGCAAAGTTGGAGCACAATTCTGCCTGGGCTTGGAGGGAAGGGAGACTTGTTCAAAAGACTGTCTCATGAAGAAACTTCTCTATAACTATATTTAGCCCAGTAGGTGACAATCCATAAATCACATTATATCACACTGCCTTACTCACCTTTCTGGGGCACCAGCCCTGAATAGCAGGTAGAATTGTAACTGGGACAAAATGGCCTGCTATTGGAAGGTGTTCAGATCCTGTTTAGAAAGAATATACAGGAGGGGGGCATGAAGCAAGGATTCTCTCTTCTTAGTCTTTAGAATATGGGCTCCCCTGTGAGAAGAGAAAATTTAGCACATACACAGGTCAAATCTCATTCTAGTGACAACTAGTCAGGGTTATGCCCTCCTTGTATTTGAGCTAAGATTTGGCTGCCTTTTTATTTTTTAACTTTAGGAAGATATGAAGAAGGACTGGGAAAGGAAAGAATTTCCTGTACTGAGTAACTTCTGACAATGATTTTCATTCTAAATGATTTTTAAAAGCAGTGTTATTCTTGGCCATTATCTAGGACCCTAAAATACTTTCAGTGTAGTGCAGTATTCATTATAATGATGTTCCTTTTGTAATGAATTTAGAGCTTATTTGATCAGAAATAGCACCAACTTGGATTGGATAAACACAAATTTTGCTGAAGTTATGAAAAAAGGAATCATTATCCTAGAAGTTTCCAGGAGAAAAAAATGTACCAAAGTGGCAACATAATAGCTTATATTGTTTGCTCCTTGAAAATGTCTTTACTTTTAAAATTCAATTTAAAGAGTTTATATTGCCATAAGGAATATTCTGGATGGAATAGTACTTGTAGCAAATATTATTTTTCTAATAATTGTAGAAGAATGGACGTCCCAAAACCAGCTCATAAATGAGGATATATAAGTGCAGACCAAGATACTGTAAAATGTTTGACTTTTGTTACACATTATTTTTTTTTTAAAGAAGATGTTGGGGTAGGAGTTAATTAATTTATTTATTTATTTTTGCTGTGTTGGGTCTTCATTTCTGTGTGAGGGCTTTCTCTAGTTGTGGCAAGCGGGGGCCACTCTTCATCGCGGTGCGTGGGCCTCTCACTATCGCGGCCCCTCTTGTTATGGCAATTTTATATTCTAATTAGCTAAAACATCATCTGTTGAATGATCTGTTTTCATTCCTTTCTTTGAAAGATAAACATTCTTTCTCTTTTCAGAAAATTCTTACCAATCACCTGCTTTTATGATGTTGGATTAATTTGTAATGCACTGTAGTACTCTGTAGGGCACTGGACCAGGTGTCCACCCCTTAACAGAAAATTTTAAGTAAGGAAAGAGCATATTGGGAGACAATTTTACTCTTTACCACCATTTACATTTTTCTTATAAGCTTTTTATTAAGAAGTATACTATCTTATTTTACACATTCTGTTTTTAGAGCCCTCTACTATTTAGATTAGGTAACCTCCTTAAATATATTTCATATAAAACAAAACTTTTTATATTCCAAGATTTATCTAGTTTTACATAGAATACTTTCACATTCATCTCCTAAAATGGGAAACTCCAATATGCTTACATTTCATATTTTATTTTTTATTTTAAAAGAAACCTGAAAGTAATATGCTTATTCTGCCCAAAAACAATTTTTTCAACTGATTTCCCCATTTTTACCTGTCCTGTTGATATGTTTTTCAGCATCAAGTACCAAAGAATATGGAACCTGAAAAACTTACTTCTACTTCTTTATTTTCAAAAGGCATAACTGAATTTGTCAATACGGTGTTGACAAATCATTTTAGTTTCCTATCATTGGACTTAGCCTGACTGTAGATTACCAAAGAGTGTGTGTGTATACAACATTATATATGCACAATGATATATATTTTAAGTCAGAAGCAAACACTTTAGCACTTCAACCTCATTAAATAATTAATGTTTTCAATAACTAAAATCAGAGCTAATTACCCAATATCTCTGCACAGTGAATCCTGCATTCTTATTGTGGGAATCAAGGTCATTGTTTGCATTTGCTTATTCCACAGGCACTAATGATTATTTTATACAGCATTCAGCTTCTGTCAGACCAGAAACAGGTTACAAGAAACAAAACACTGTTGGAAACACTTTTTCCAAGCATTGAAGTTCAGTTAAAATCATGTTTTTCTCTTCTTTTTTTTATCAAATGGTGTATTTTATTATTGGGATTTTTAAAATAAATTTATTTATTTGTTCTTATTTTTGGTTGTGTTGGGTCTTCGATGCTGTGTGCGTGCTTTCTTTAGTTGCGGCGAGCAGGTGATACTCTTTGTTGCGGGGCACGGACTTCTCATTGCGGTGGCTTCTCTTGTTGCAGAGCACGGGCTTCAGGCACGAGGGGTTCAGTAGTTGTGGCACGTGGGCCCAGTGGTTGTGGCGCACGGGCTTAGTTGCTCTGAGGCATGTGGGATCTTCCTCGGCCAGGGATTGAACCCATGTTCCCTGCATTGGCAGGCAGATTCTTAACCACTGCACCACCAGGGAAGTCCATATTACTGTTGATATTAATAAGAAGAAATAACTTGACACCTACTGTGACTGCAGGAATCAAGATGCTTCTTCCAATATCCTCATTCTCCCAAGAGGCTGGGACACTTAAATGACTTTCTTCATCATGTCTTGGGCCAAGGCTGCATTTCTCTGTGCAAGATTTACTTCTGATCCAAAATGGAAGCACTTGGCTAGCTGTTCTTTCTTTTCAATTGCTTCCTTGGAGGTGACATGGATTCCAGTGATGAAGCTGCCAGCCTTGTTTTCATATCTTTTGCTTGTGTCCGGGATCAGTTCCTTCAGCGAGCGCCGAACCTGCACGACCTCTAGCTCGCCCTCCTCCACCTCCATAGGCTCCGGCTCGCCACGGTACAAACCCGATTCCGCTTCAGGCAACAGGGGTCCCCAAGGCCGGGACCTCCGCCTTCACCCAAAATCATGTTTTTCAAAATCACAAGTCTGTTGTTACAGTTGAGCAGATACTAGTATTGCACAGAATCAATTTAATGGACTTACAAAGCAATGTTAATGGCCAGTTTTCTTCAAGAACAAAAATTGATCTTCTTAAAACACAAACAAACACCAGTGACTTCCTAACAGAATTAATAAAATTATTTTTGGTGTATCATTACAACTCTCATGTTTCAATTAATTCCAGTGTTTTGTTATTGTTGTTTTCACTGCAAACACAGGAGAAAAACAGTAACGTGCAAACATTGTGCTATTTTCACAAAAGAAAAAGCAGGGACTAGGTCTATACAAAATGACTTCTTACTATTGATTTTGGTAACAATGAGAAATTTTACAAGCCCTTATATTATAAAGTTTCAAAATAAAGTATTTCCCAATGTCTTTGTTAGCTTTAAATACATAAATTCTACACACTACTTTGCTTTGCCTTAGATATTGTTATATAACATATGAAAAATCTATTCTAATATTTAAAATAGATTAGGAAATTACTTTTAAATGTTTTTAATATTAAATTTAAAAATTATTTTATTAAGACTTTATTTTTTAGAGCATTTTTAGATCACAGCAAAATTGAAGGGAATGTCCAGAGATTACCCATATATTTCTGCCTCAACATGTGTAGCCTGCCTATTATCAACATCACTCACCGGAATTGTACATTTGTTACCAAGGATGAACCTACACCATACATCATAATCACCCAAAGTCCGTAAATCGTTTACCTTAGGATTCACTTTTGGTGTTGTTCATTCCATGTGTTTGGACAAATGTATAATGACATGTATCCATCATTACAGTATCATACAGAGTATAGTATTTTCACTGCCCTAGAAATCTTCTGTGCTCCACCTATTTATCCTTCCCATGCCCCAAAACCCTGACAACCAATGATCTTTTTATTGTTTCCATAGTTTTGCCTTTTCCAGAATGTCATGTAGTTGGAATCATACAGTATGTAGCCTCTTCAGGTTGGCTTCTTCCACTTAATAATATGCAATTAAGATTCCTCCATGTCGTCTCATGGCTTCATAACTCATTTTGTTTTAGCACAGAATAACATTTCATAGTATGAATGTACTCCTGTGTACTTATCCATTCACCCACTGAAGGCCATCATGGTTGCTTCCAAGTTTTGGTAATTATGAATAAAAGTGCCAATAAACATCCAGGTGCAGGGTTTAATGTGGACATAAATTTTCAACAAACCATACAGTTTAAACCAACTTGACAAAATAATTTTTCACCAAAATAAATAATTATTTTATTATTAATTAGTTTGTATAATTGTCTTAGTGTTGTGTCAGGAAGGGCCAAGGGAAAATGTAGAAGGAAATGTAGAAATGATGAAATCATCACTCCTTACAGAATGTATGAGACTACTTGCTTATTTCAAAGAATAAGTAACATCCTAGAACTCATTTACCATTTATATGAGCTAGTCATCTCCTATTAACTGAATTTTATTTGTTCTCCTCTCTGTTTTAAAAGCCCCTAAAGGCACACTATACACAAGTATATGTTTAGGTGATTATCATGGCGATTAACAAGAAAGAGAAGAAAAGCTTCTTCTAGAGATCATAATCCTAAATAACCCTGTAGTTTTCCTGGTTTTGTAAATAATCCCTAAAATTTGGCAGTTTAAAACAACACACGTGTTATCTTACTCTTTCTGAGGGTCCGAAATCCAGGCATAGCTTATCTGATTCTTCTGCTTAGTGTTTCACAAGGCTGCAGAGCATCAGCCAGGGCTGGGTTCTCCTCCAGAGGCTGGATTAGGGAGCCCACAATTCCATTTCTGAATAAATATCCAAAGGGAATGAAAACAGGCTAATGAAGAGATCTATGTACTCCCCTGTATATTGCAGCTTTAAGCTCTATTCACAATAACTAAGACGTGGAAACAACCTAAGTGCCCATCAATGGATGAATACAGAAAGACAATGTAGTGTATATATACAATGGAATATTACTCAGCCATGAGAAAGAAGGAAATCTTGCCATTTGTGACAACATGAAGGGACCTTAAGGATATTATGCTAAGTGTGATGTCAGACAGAAATACAAATACTTGCTGCTATCATTTATATGTGGAATCTAAAAAGCCAAACTCATAAAAACAGAAAGTAAAATAGTGGTTACAAGGGGTTGGGTGGTAGGCGAGATGTTGTTTAAGGTTACAAACTTGAAAGGAGTAGTAAATAAGTCCTAGAGAACTAATGTTCAGTATAGTGAATATAGACAACAATATTATATTGTAACAATCAAACTTGCTAAAAGACTAAATCTTAATTATTCCAATGACAAAAAAGAAATGAAAATTATGTGATCTGTTGGAAGTGCTAAATATAGCTACAAAGGCAATCATATTACAATATAAAAATGTACCAAATCAACATCTTGTGCACTTTAAATTTACACAATATTATATCTCAAATATATTTTAGTAGAGGCTGGACTAGGGAAGGATACACTTCCCTGCTCATGTGGTCATCAGCTTTATTCAGTTCCTTGTATCTAAAGTATTTCTGGCAGCTTCTTCTTAAAAGGCAGATATGAAAGAGACAACCTCTAGATTGAGTCTGATAGCAAGGCAGAGTCTTACATAATATAATGTAATAATGGGAATGAAGTTTTGTACCCCTGTGATATTTCACATTTAGAAGCAAGCCATAGGCCCTGGCCACAATCAAGGAAATAACGATACAGGTGGGTGAACACCAGCAGGTGGGGATCATGGGAACCCCCTCTTAAATTGCCTCCCATTCAGAGCCTAACTTAACGAAGCACTGGTATAAAGTGAACAAAACATACAGAGAGAGAGGCTGGCATTGAGGTTCCACCTTCTAGAATAACATATAGACAGTTTCTTACTTTAAAAGTCTGGGGCTTCCCTGGTGGCAGAGTGGTTGAGAGTCCACCTGCCGATGCAGGGGACACGGGTTCATGCCCCGGTCCGGGAAGATCCCACGTGCTGCGGAGTGGCTGGGCCCGTGAGCCGTGGCCGCTGAGCCTGCGCATCCGGAGCCTGTGCGCCGCAACGGGAGAAGCCACAACAGTGAGAGGCCCGCGTACTGCAAAAAAAAAAAAAAAAAAAAAAAGTCTGAACTTTATTATTCATTGACATAGAATGGAAGAAAAATCACATGATGAACAAAAGGCTATCTTTTGATGAACAATCATAAAAAGGTAAAAATAAATAAATAAATAAGATTTTGTTCAAAAAGACCAAACTTCAAACACAAAATCAATCTCTCACATGTGTGGAAGACATCAAAAGGTAAAATTAAATATTATAAGTTATTCAGGGTTTTCATTACTAACTAGTCTTTAAACATACCCAACCAATTTAGCTTTCTTAATTCATATGCTATTTCCTTTTATTTTTTTTTAAAGTATGACATATGGATTATCCATGCAACTAGGTATGAAAATAAATTTTAATAAAGAACCTGGACAATGGCAGAAAATATTTCAGAATAATAAATTTTAATAAAGAACTAGGACAATGGCACAAAATTTTTCAGAATAATAAATTTCAAACAACCCCTTTCATAATTCTAAAGTTGTATTCTGGTAATGCCTTTCTTTAAGTTTCAAATAGAATTATTGCTTTTATCCATATAAACAAATTAAGTCTTCCATTTTTAATTCAAAGGTCACAGCATGTGTTATATCTAAATTCATTGCTGAATGAAAAATCCACTTGGCTAAGATGTTTCATCTCCTAACTTTATTAACTTAGAAATATTTTTAAATGATAAAATGTAAATCCCCTATTTAAAAAAAAAACACACAAAGCTTGTTTTCTATTAACTGCCCTGCTCTATTGTTTCTAAAAAAGTAATATTTTAAAAAATAAAATAAGGAAATATTAGTTTGGAAAAAAAGACACATGGTTACATGGTTAGCACATGGTTACACTTCTGATGAGAAATTTTACAGAGAATCCCAGAACACCAAAAAGAGTCTAAATACATGTTTTGAGTTCCCTTAATTATCAGTTTTAAGAACAAATATACATTCCTTAAAGAAAATTGCATTTTAAGTTTTTTAAATTGTCGTCAATACTTCAATTCATCTAAGAACACAAGAGAAAATTTAGGAGATAATTTTCTCTTAATATTTTTGACTAAAAAAGTTATTAAAAACATTTTGTGTGTGTTTTCTTTCCCTCAGCGGGCAAATAAAAATGTGTTGATTACCCATATGTATACATTTTTCACTGAGGAAAAAAAAACATAGTTCAGCACTTCAAAACTCATTAAATAATTAACTCTTTTCAACAATAGTAAACTCAGAGTAATTACCAATATTTTGCTCAGTGAACCTTGTACCTTACTCTGGGAATCAAGGTCACTTGCTTATTCTACAGGAACTGATGATTATTTTTTATACAGCACTCAGCTTCTGCCCTCAGATTAGAACCCAATTACAAAAGACAATGAGAGAATCATTTTTACAATATATTGTGATTGTACCAATACACACCTAAGCACCCTGATAATTTAAAGGGAGGATTTTTGTCAATCTATTTGCTTTACATTCTGACACTATAAATTTTTTTAAGTTCTAGTGCTTCTAGAGCTTATCAGAAATGTTGCTTTGGTTCATAGGTCGGGTATCCTAAAAAAGGATTTTCTGAAGGAAAAGTTCAGATTTTATGAGACTACTCTCTTGGATAATTTTTTTTTTTTTTTTTTTTTTGCGGTACGTGGGCCTGTCACTGTTGCAGCCTCTCCCGTTGCAGAGCACAGGCTCCGGACGCGCAGGCTAAGTGGCCATGGCTCACAGGCCCAGCCGCTCCGCGGCATGTGGGATCTTCCCGGACCGGGGCACGAACCCGTGTCCCCTGAATCGGCAGGCGGACTCTCAACCACTGTGCCACCAGGGAAGCACCTGGATAAATTTTTTATGAGAACAATTATCCTTAGTACAGTTGTTTCTAATTGAAATTGTATATACGTAAGAAAATCAACTGTATTTTTCTCTTTATGGAAGCTGACTATAAAATATCTATGTTTTCAGTCAGAAAAATTTAAAAAAAGATGTTTTGCTGTGTAGAACAACCTGGGAAATATAACCGAAGGATAAAAAGAAATCAGATATAAACAATTACATGCCTCAAATGACACTGTCCTATTTGTAAAGAGAAATTAATTTAAGACTTGACAGAAGTTCTTACAATTTGGGTACAGGGATTAACTCCTTTTAAGAAGGTCATTAAAATAGTCTCCAAACTATAAAACTGTTAGAGGAAAACATAGGCAGAACACTCCATGACATAAATTACAGCAAAATCCTTTTTGACCCACCTCCTAGAGAAATGGAAATAAAAACAAAAATAAACAAATGGGACTTAATGAAACTTAAAAGCTTTTTCACAGCAAAGGGAAACATAAACAAGACAAAAAGACAACCCTCAGAATGGGAGAAAATATTTGCAAATGAAGCAACTGACAAAGGATTAATCTTCAAAATTTACAAGCAGCTCATGCAGCTCAATATCAAAAAAACAAACAACCCAATCCAAAAATGGGCAGAAGACCTAAATAGACATTTCTCCAAAGAAGATATACAGATTGCCAACAAACACATGAAAGAATGCTCAACATCACTAATCATTAGAGGAATGCAAATCAAAACTACAATGAGGTATCACCTCACACCAGATTTATTTAGAGAGATACACATTCCATAGACAGAATGTGGTCCATCTCAAAAGGCAAGAATGGCCTTGGGAGAAACACACTCCACAGACAGAGTGTGGGCCATCTCAGAGGGTGAGAGGCCCTGAAATATGACATGGTCAGTTTTTATGGGCTGGGTAATTTCATAGGCTAATGAGTGGGAGGATTGTTTCAACTATTTGGGGGGGGAGGGGCAGGGATTTCCAGGAATTAGGCCACCACCCACTTTTTGGCCTTTTATGGTTAGCCCCTGAACTGTCATGCAGCCTGTGGGTGTGTTATTTAGTATGCTAATATATTACAATGAGCATATAATGAGGCTCAAGGTCTACTGGAAGTCGAATCTTCTGCCATCTTGGACCTAGTTGGTTCTAACCAGTTTTTGTCATGTCCTATGGCTATGTCATTCTTTTTTTTTTTTTTTTCTTTTTTGTGGTACGCGGGCCTCTCACTGTTGTGGCCTCTCCTGTTGCAGAGCACAGGCTCTGGACGCACAGGCTCAGCAGCCATGGCTCACGGGCCCAGCCGCTCCACGTCATTTTTTTAAAGGTTGTCCTCTGCCCTCTTCCCTCCTGTTTCAAACACACTAATAAAGTGAATGGGAGACAGGTAGAAAAAAAAGTCACAGTTAATGAAAAAGTATCAGGCACAATTATTTTCTTCTAATTTTTCCTTTCTAAATCTTTTGATCTGGGCTTCAACTAAGTGATAATTTCCTGTTTCGATAAAGAGCTCCAGTAAAAATAATAAGCAGCACTAAACTTATAATGATATCATTGTGGATGACTAGAAACATATTATTATCATTAACTCACACTTAAATATACACATATACACATTATTCCCCAATCTCCTATGAAACCTCTTAAAAATAGATTTTCATGTGTTTTCACTCTAGAAAGTATAGATATCTAGGTGATGACAGAAAGCATGTCTTAGATTGACATTATCGATTTGGCTCTTTCCTCTTTCTTTTTACTTTTTTTTTTTTTTGCCTGACCTAACAGCTGGATTAGAGGAGTCTGACAGGCATCCCAGGGCAAATGGAATCTTCTGAGCATCACAGGTATATGGGTCAGGTTCCCAGGGGAGAAAATACTAGCATTCATAACACAGTTAAAAACATTCTACAGAGAGAGTACTATTAGGAAATCTATTAAATCTTGACAGTGTGGCTGCTGTGCCAAGGTGATTCATATTTGTGTACTCAGAAGACTTTCTTCTTAAGTAAACTAGGGAAGTTCTGATTCTCTCTCTCCAATGACTAGAGAGTGCAAGGCTGAAATCTCTCAGCATCTCCAATAGAGTAAAAGCTACATCTGCTAAGCTAGTGCAAGTAATGCTACAAAAGCAAAGAGATCTCAAAAACCAAAGGAAATAAAGACCACACAAAGTTTCTGAGATTATGAAGTAGTCAAACACATACAGAACAATACTTATAAATAAAAATGGAGCATAAATTTCTAATTAATAAACATAGCTAAAGCTCATTTTGGAAGTTATTAGCTACTAGAAGCAAGGTCTTTTTTTTGTTAAAAATGCTAAATTAATATGTGCTAGTAAGCATGATGTAAAAAAGAAAATAATTTTCTCCTTTTATTGCCAAGTTAAGGTTTTTATTTTATAATTAAGAGTATTTTATAACATAATTCAGATAATAAAAGTTCTCTAATTTTCAGTTGGGAAGGAATGGCTAGCAGAAATAACTCATAAAACAGGGCAGAAAAAATACATACAGCTAGGTGATTTTATTTTAGATTCACTTGTTTAAAAAATGAAGAAAAAGTTAATTAAGATACAATTTTGTTGGCAAGGTACAATGCCAAAGTACTGGAGTAAAAAACTTGTTTGATTTCAAGTTTTTTCATTTGGATCCTGGAAACAGCTTTTTTTCTTCCTGTTTTTGTTAAATTAGGCTACATAGCCATTGCCTATTGTTAGTCATAAAGGAAAATATCAGGAATAATTATATTCTATCATGAGGTTAAATTATGCTGCTGTTGTTGTTTTCACCTACTGACTCATGAATTTAAATGATGTACATTATCCTCCATTACAAAAGACATGAAACAAGAATTGTTCATGAAGGAGAATTTATTAAATGTTTATTAGAAAAGTCATGCCAGAGAAGACTTTTTAATGAAAACTATTGTGAAAGAGATCACTTTTATTGTCATCTTCATTGTAAACAAAGAAGGAAAGATTGCCTAATCTGAAAGACACCTGTCCAAAAACAACCTTGCTGTTAAACAAGTAGCCATTCCCCAGAAGGCAGAGGAACTTGTTTGTCGAAATCCAGGAACTACATCGTGTACGATACTGATATAAAAATTACTGCTGAATATTGTTGTTCCTCCTGTCAGCAAATATCTACTAAATACCCACTACACAAAACACGCTTAGCTTACAGCTTGGGAAGGACAGAGTCAATTGTTTCAAACTCTTCTTTGATCTGAAGGAGTTAATGGCCACACTTGACTAAAAACAATAATTTATAATCCATTATAGCATTCTTTCCACTTTTTCTTGCCCCTAAGTTGACTGGAAAGGCCACAAAAGAACTTATATTGAGTCTTGCCATAATACTGTTTCTGTTTCTTTTAAATGGAAGTCTTCTCCCATGTTCCATAATGGATACAATGGCCTTCATCTACATATTAAAAAGTGGGCATATTGCCAGTTTAGGAAAGCTCTCTGGGAACTTTTACTCCATTATTGTGGGACTTTGGAAACACTGCCTAGCTACAGCAGAATGGGTAAGTGTCTTTCCAAGGAAAGACGAATCAATAAAGACTACAAAAACAGAAAAACGCAAAGTACTGTAGGTTCTTAAATGAAAATTGATTTCCACCATTGACCATGGAACAAGCTCATCAGTAACATCGCATTTAGAGGGAATCTAATTGTTTCTTCTTATGGTAGGGTTTGAACTTGGAAGGCAAGTATAAGAGGGAAATCAATCCTCTGTTATCACAAGTAGCTTAGTCACAGCATACTGATTCGAGAATATACAATTGTTTAAGAGGCCTTTGTAACCACTCAATAGATTGCCTCAGAAATCCAAGCTGCATTCCTCAGAAACATGTAGTTTCAGTTTTTAATTCTTTCTTTTTTCATGTACATACCTAATCACTAGAGACACCCGTAATTCTTTTCAGTCACATAGTAAACTAAACAAAACACAAAAGAAAATGGACTAGTGAAAATTAACTAGTAAAACCATCCAAACTGTGGGCCATATTGATGATTCATCTCTGTATGTAAGGGAAAACATGTTTTTTTTATTTACTTATCACTTCAGAATTATGAGGTTGCAGAACTGACCATGATACACAAATCCCTGTTTTCACAAAGCTTAAATCGTATTTTACATATGAGTGAGAGAGGAGGTAGATAAATAAGGAAGTAAAAAAATGAATGATGAAAATAATTTCCAATAGAGGTAAGTGATAAGACCTGACCTTGAAGGAGAGTATCCCAGGCAAAGGGAGTAGCAAAAAGTGGAAGTATGATTTCCATGTCATGGACCAAAAGAAGAAAGTCTAGTGTGGTTGATCTGAATAAACTAGAATAGTATTACAAATTGACATGGGAGGGGTATGCAGGAGCCTAATCATGTATGACCATGGAGACCATGGTAAGCAGCTTAGGTCTCACTGAAAGTAAGTTTGGAAACTTTGGAAGGTTTGGGGGGATAAAAGGGAGATATTATTTAATTTACACTGTTTAAAAATTCATGATGGCTGATACATGAGGAATAAGCTAAAGGAGCATCAGTAATCAGGCCTTTACACTAGTCCAGGGGAGGAATGACTGTGTCTTTGACTATGGTGATAAAAGCTTTTGTTAAAAGTCTCTTGTGTTTTCGCTAAAAGGTTTTTTAAATTTAGCTATCTTTGGCTGGGGCAGTTGCATAGAAAATCACTGAATGTGGGTTAGTGAGAAGAAAAGTAGAGAGGGCTGTAAATACATCCTCAAAGAGAAATAAGCCACTGCAGCAAACACTCAAAATAAGTCATCGAGCCTTCCAAAAAATCTTGTAATCCATCTATCAAATACTATGTTGTTATAAATTCAAGTTCTTTTAATTACATAAGACCTACTGTCAAGTCTACCTGTTTTCCCTTTCAATCTCCTTCCCTCATCCTTCATTCAGGCATAGTTCATTTGTATTTCGATCTTATTGGTAATAGGTTACAGCTATCATTATCATAGCTTCTTTTTACACAGTAGAAATAGCATTGACTTAAAAGCAGATGGACTCCAGTCCTGATACTTATTGACTGTCATGAATTTAGGAAGTTCTTAACCTTTCCAGATCCTGGTGTCCTAATCTATAAAGTTAGGAGAATAGACCTATCCCATGTTCTGAGTGCTTTAGATATTTAAATTTAATCCACAAAATAATTCTATGAATTAGGTTTTATTACTGTTGTTGTTTTCATTCCCCTTTAATGGGTAAGAAAATAGAGCTATACAGATAAGGTAAACAGCTCAGTCAAGGTCAATAGCTAGTAAGTTGCAGAGCCTAAGTATGAACAGTTTTCCTGATTACAGAAACCACATTCTTAAACACTACATTACATCTTTAATGGACTGACATACTTAATAAAAATTTGTTACTCTTGCATTTTTTTCTGCACTTCCTCTCTAATTTCAACTTGTAGTAATTTTAAGTTCAGTAATAATTATGTCTATCAGAATTATTCAGTCTTTCACTACCTTTGCCTAAATTGATATCTTTCCCTCCTAATATATCATCTTTCCCAGAAGTCCTGAATCAGCTGCCACCCATTATAAAGAAATAAATGTTTATTTCATTTCTCTCTCTACAACTTCCACAGTCATATAACCGAGCTTGTAATGTTAACGGGATTCCAAATTTCTTGGATGAGGCTCCCAAAAGAAAATAATACGTGTAACGTATATACAGGATTCAGGGAAAATGATAGAATTTTCTGAATTTGATAAAGCAATTGATGTATAGTTATGATTTTCTGAAGTCTCACTTTCAAGTTATAGTAAATAATTTTTGATAAAAGGAGATGAGAAAATGTCAAGAATCGCAAAATAATCTGAACAGTCACACATCTCAAAAGTTAAGGAAACTCACTTTCTGTACACTTAATGGTGTTTTACTAGTGAAAAACAGGCTAACGAATAATTGAAGTGGACATCAGAAACAAATAGGAGATGGGGCATTGGGATTGAAAAGTACTGGGGATAGCACTGAAGATTTGTTTTCAGTTTCAAAAGTAGTAACGATATCTTCATACAGACCTCATATTTGGTAACATATAACATGTATGTATATGAATAAATACGTTTTTTGTGTCTCCTGGGTCCAAGAAAAGCACCATGATTTGGTTAAACATTTTTCATATATATTTTTCATTTTATTTTGCTTTTACAATAGCCTAGAGAAGCAGGTAATAGTGGGTAGGAGGGTGTGTATCATTTGTAGTGATAGTAATAACAGCAGAACTATTTTGTAGAAGTAGAAATTGAGAAAGAAAATTGCTTCCAGTTCTACAGCTAATAAGGGGTAGAACTGGATCGTAAACTCTCTTACACTCCAAATCTCTGGATTTTCCACTATAAAAAGGTTTTGAATCTAAATTTTTCAGAACTATTATTTCAGTATTAATAACTATTATTTCAGTAACTATTTCAGAAGGACATTTATATATCTGAAAAGTACGTTCATAGTTTGGGTTATGTATAATATGTACATTCTATTTTGGAAACAGAAATGTTTTAAATAGAATGTTGTGCTTTAAATACCTAAGTGGGTTAAAAGTTACTGAGAATAATAAGCTTAAAAAGGAAATATAGTGAAATAAAATCCCTTTAATGTGTTTAATTCCAATTATATTTAATTGATTGCATGATATTAAATATTATCCTCATTTTATTTGAGTAAGGAAACAGATTTATTGAGTCCATGGAAGAGCTCTCAACAAAGTTAACAAAATCCATTAGTTACTCTAGTTTTATCTCAGCCACTGTTAACATAAATATCCCTATAAAATGAAAATTATGTTAATCTCCAAGTGTGTGCACTATTTTGCATTGTATATATATAATATATATTAAGTGTAGAACATATATTATATATATAATCCTGATAAACTTAAAGGTTCACCAAAAATTTATCACTCAAACAAGAATGGAAGAACATTTATTGAATAACCACAATGTCAAAGAAGTGCTAATTGTTTTCACCTGTGTTATCTCATTTAATCCTGACAAATCCCCTTCAAGTTATGATTGAAACAATTTGGTAGAGGAGTATACTGTAATTGAGGAAGATTAAATAACTTGTCCAAGTCATGCCACTAGTAATTTTCAGCTTATATTTGGTCATACTAGTATTTTTTTGAGACAACCCATAGCAGTAGCTGAAAAGTGTTTTTTTTTTTTTAAAGAAAGGAAAAGATAAAGAAAAAAATTCATTAACACCAACCACATATTCATTAACACGAACGGTTGAATATTTATTACTCAGGAGAATTCACTGCTACCATGGAGGCAACTCATATAACTACCAAATAGTAACAACAAGGCAATGACTTTTGGGCTCAACAAGCCTAATCTTAATAATTCTTTGACATTCTGAAGAGGCAACAGATCCACATCTCATTACTTTGTCACCTTGTTCCGTTTTGTGTTCCTGTGATACTAACTTGGCACTATTTCTTCATTTTCTATCAGGCTGTAGTAGTATATATTACAAGCTTTTACTACATTTCCATTTTAAGTACTTACAACTTCTCAAGACAAATACTTGAGCACTGCAGAAATGAGATAAGAATTGCTTGCTAGCACAATCTTGGAATACTCTTGAACTGATGTTATAAATCAGATATTCAGTGTTTCTGAATCTATCATTTATAGTAGAATTCAATATAAGAGAAATAACAAAGAACTTTTTCACCACTGATAACAATCCTAATCCTTGTAAAATTAATGAAAGGTACATATTCACTTCAGGTAACAGAGCTAAGCAGACAAAAAATTCAAACTTTTATAAGTAAAGTTTTAGAAAGTTCATTACAATTACAGAAGGGTTCCAGGGACAAGAAGGTCATCGAGATTTTTGACCATTTATTATTTTAACAATAAGTCACCAAAAGAAACTGGTCCAAGTGAAAAAGCCTTAAACCACAGTTTCTACAGAGCACTGAATTAGAAATAAAGGAGAGGAAATTCTGTATCTAAAATATGAGTTTTAAATCTTAAACAATTTTATACAACTTAGGAATATCTTCCCCAATGCAATTTACATTATGAAGTTACTTTTAGTTGGGCATTATGATCCCTATTATATTGACCAAAGTTCTAGTAAATTTGACTATAAAGCAAAATTTTAAGTGATTTTCATATAACTCTCATTTGCAATTGGATTTGACTTCTGTATTAAAAATATTTTGGCAATTAAAAACTTTAATAGCTAAGTTCTTGTTATATCACTAACAGGTTATAATCAGTTGATTTAAACACTTGTAACAATGAACCCCATATCTTGGGATATGCAGTGTGGACTTACATTACAAATAGTACTTGTGACTAATACTGGTCATCATAGGAGCATTTGTTTCTGATTCTAAAGATGGCAAAGTCCAGGGAGGAAAATATGGATCTGTATCAGGCAATCTACCAACAAAATGAAGAAAAAATTGTAGCCAATTTCTGCATTTTAGAAGCACAAGGTTTTTTGCTCCAAATCACACTAATGATGTTCTTCGTCTCTGGGATCTAAATGTCAGATTCTTTGAAAAAAGAAGCAATATAGAAACATGCAAATCTATAGCTGGCAAATCAGCAGGGAAACCACAGCTTTCCAGGATCTGTAATAAATGTGAGTCTGGGATGAAATTGTATTATTTAAAATGTCTAATGTGGAAGATGCTTTGTTAAAGCCGGTGATTCTGATTATACAGCAAATAGGGTATGTAGTTTCAAGATAATTTTAAAGTGATCCACCTATGATAAAACAGGACCATAGGCAGAAACTAGAGATATAAGATTCTATCCTTGGAACTAGCCAGAACCGAAACAGAAGCAACATCTATAGTTAAGCACAATTAAAGAAAAGTTTGGTCAGTGTCATGATCCCAGCTTCTGAGAGCTGCCATGCCCCCTGCCAGAATCCCAAGAATGGGCAGTGCAGCCAAATACATATTCTTTGACTAGAATATCATCCCCAAATCCCTATTTATTCTCCTTAACTGGTGATGTGTGTTGAAGAATGCAAGCCAAGTGCCATTGTTAAACTGGGTCCACCTTGATTTCCACATGGTCTTCTATGTAAATCTTGCCTTTAAACAGGAGACATCTCTTAGACCCAAACAGAGAAATCAGAGTATTTCCTCACACGTGAAATGGAGCCATTAATAAAACCTTAACCCCTACTGAGGTTATTTCTTTTGTGTCCTTGAGAACTTTATTTTGCCTTTTACTCACAGGAGAAATCTCTTTTACAAGTGCCTTGAATGGTACATGTTGAGAAGGGAAAAATCTATTACCTCTTCTCAGGGCAAAGTTTCTTAATCTGAAGGTGAGCTTCAAGCAGGATACATCGCACTGAAACTATATACAAAATATTCTGTTTTATAGATATGTGCTTTTACTTCTGGGAATCAAATTTAAAGAGTTTGTCACTCTGAAAAGATTAAAAGCTTCTGGCTTAGAGGTCAACTGCCATATAAGGTAAGAAATAAATTTCTATATGGAGACTGTAGTTATATAGAGAAACAATATCTGAAATACCTTTAGGTTTTTTATTTTCATTTAACTTATTCCCATCAAAATGTTTTCTCATACAGTATTTTACAGAATAGTAATATGTACATTGCAAAATTATGTGAGCCTCTATTAAAAAGTTCTACCATGAAATTGTGGAGATCCCACTTTTACCACACACACACACACACACACACACACACACACACACATACCCATGTACACTTTTTTCCCTTAGTTTATTTATCGGGTTGTCTAATTCTGCTATTTTCCTAAACTGAATTCTGTGTCAACTCTTAGTAACATGGTAATTGAGTAACTTCAGAGCCATTGAAGAGGTGGGAAGTCATAGTGTTATTCAGGTCTGGCCAGGCTGGGACACGGGACTCAATCTACTAAGGTGCTGAGACTCTTATCTAATCTTTTTAGAGAGGAATGCCTGGCTGCATATGCGGAAAAACTTACGTTCTTACGTCCTTTTTCTGGCAAAATTAGACAACAAAACTTACTCTAGTCCTTCTGAAAACATTATTTTGGGACTCCATAAAGTTCTGAACCTGAATTAAAAAAAGTCAGATGCTGAATGATGTTACATACAATTCTTTCCAAGAGAAATATACATGATCTAGACAGTGGTCCAGAGGCTGGTTTCAGAGTCTATGGCAGCTATACATGTTATAAATATATACAGAATTTGGGGATAATATAAATTTTGGCTTAGCACAATGATGAGGAGATACAGTGAAAAATGAGATGTCATAAGGTCTTTGGCTCGGACTGATGATGAGGCACCAACCTGGAGACCCCTGAACCAACCTTATAATAAAGCAGTCACTGTGGCTCATCACTGAGGAGAAGAACCAAAAACAAGACATGAGTGCCAGGATAAGAATTCTAAAGGATGAGAAAAGCACCAAGAAGCAGAATGCGAGATAGATTATAATGTGGATCTCAGGCAACGAGGTGTAGTTGATACCAGGATGTCTGTGGCTTATCTTATGCTGTGTCCTGACCAGTAATAGGCTCACAGGAATAAAGGTACTGGGCTGAGTCAGGTATTATCAATGTTCAATAAATTCAGATGACTAGATCACATATTATTGATAGTATCACCATATATCGTGAATAGCCTCCAGCAGGCTATTCAAAGTATGTGCTTTATCTCATTTACTTCAAGAGTTCTGTGAGCCCCAAATTCTCTGTGTCAATTTTAACATAAAGAACCTCTATCCACACATTTAGGAAGTTATATATTCCAGTGGATCTTAAATTTTTTAATATAATAACCCATGTAAAAGCAAGCATTCAGGAATAAAGATGCTTATATATGATGAGTCTTTTCCCTGTGACAACTGAGATTAATTTACTTATTAAGAACAGTTAATGAACAAATATTTGGCAAACATGAATTAGTTCACGCTCAGCTCTGCATCATCTCAAAGTCTAATTCTTGAGCCAAGCCTATACTAAACATTCAAAGTAATAATATGTGTTTTAAAGCTATTTCAGAGTCATGAGGAAATACATACTGAGTGCCTGAGAGGTAAACTGTGCTATATATCATATCCTAAATATGCCAAGCCCGAGTGATTTTAATTTGTTCACTTAGTAAGCTCTTTGGAATTTCAAATGTATTTTAAACAAGCTGGTGATTGAGAATATACATTTTATTAGTGTGATTAAATATGACGCTTTCACCTATTGCAGTTTCAGCCAGTCCTAGCTTCATGACTCATACGTAAGAAATGCAATAATTGAAAATACATATAATGTGCCCTGAACAATTTTTTCTGTATCTCATTGAAATTCTGTCACAATTTATCATTATTTAAATATCATATTGTAGTGGTAGTCTATGAGATGTCTTCAAATAGAAATAAAAATGCGCTTAACAGCATCATCTTTGGGGAACTCCATATCTCTTTGATTCAAGAAAGAAATGCATAAATTTATGGAATGGACTAAAAATTCCATAATTTAAATCACTGGTTACATCATGTGGAAATAAAGTCTAAAGTTATTAAGCTGCTCACAAATCATAGGTATATATTTTACATGGTCTGTCAATATGTTGGTAGGAAAATCTTTACATGGGGAGGAACTGAAGATGCAGAAATTAAAAGAAGGCCAAACATTGTTTGCTACTCCGCAAGTACCTCTGAAATTATGAAAGACATATTGCTTTAAATATCACTTTAAAAAAGCAGTTATCCACATCTAACCCACATTCTGAAAGCTATCAGAATTTCTCAGAATAATCTGGATTCTAGTGCCATACCGTGCACATCTTTCATTGACAAAATAAACTTTGGAATAGTAAAATCTGATTTTATTCATTAGTTAAATTTTCTAGCACTAATTATTCACATAACATTTAATAGTAGAAAAAGAATAATTTATTTCTGTTATAGCAAGTGAGATTATCTTACATGTAATTAAAAAATGAATAAGTAATAAAAGAAAAGAATGAAAGAGAGCAATCAAATCAAAAAATAAATCCACCAGTGATAACAAGTGCTAAAAACTATATTAAAAAGAAAAAAAAAAAAAAAAAGGACAGTCAGAACCCTAGGCCAAAAGGTAAAAGCAAAGCTATACAGACAAAATCACACAAAGAAGCATACACATACACAGTCACAAAAGGAGAAAAAGGATAAAAAATATATATATATATAAAAAATAAAAAAGGAAGTGAGCAACCAAATCAATATACAAATCTACCAATGATAATAAGCTCTAAATACTAAACTAAGATAAACATAAAGCCAGAAACTAATTAGATGCAGAAAGCAAACCCCAAGTCTACAGTTGCTCCCAAAGTTCACCACCTCAATTTTGGGATGATTCATTGTCTATTCAGGTATTCCACAGATGCAGGGTACATCAAGTTGATTGTGGAGATTTAAACCACTGCTCCTGAGGCTGCTGGGAGAGATTTCTCTTTCTCTTCTTTGTTCACACAGCTCCTGGGGTTCAGCTTTGGATTGGGCCCCGCCTCTGCATGTAGGTCGCCTGTGGTTATCTGTTCCCCTCCCAGACAGGATGGGGTTAAAGGAGTGGCTGATTAGGGGGCTCTGGCTCACTCAGGCCAGGGAGAGGGAGGGATACGGAATGCAGGGCAAGTCTGCAGTGGCAGAGGCCAGTGTGGCATTGCAACACCCTGAGGCGTGCCTTGTGTTCTCCCAGGGAAGTTGTACCTCGATCACGGAACCCTGGCAGTGGCGGGTTGCACAGGCTCCTGGGAGGGGAGGTGTGGATAGTGATCTGTGCTTGATCACAGTCTTCTTGGTGGCTATAGCAGCAGCCTTAGCGTTTCATGCCCATCTCTGGGGTCTGTGCTGATAACCATGGCTCATGCCCATCTCTGGAGCTCGTTTAGGCGGTGCTCTGAATTCCCTCTTCTCACGCCCGAAACAATGGTCTCTTGCCTCTTAGGCAGGTCTAGAGTTTTTCCCAGACTCCCTCTTGGCCAGCTGTGGCGCACTAGCCCCCTTCAGGCTGTGTTCACGCAGCCAACCCCAGTCCTCTCCCTGGGATCTGAACTCCGAAGCCAGAGCCTTAGCTCCCAGCCCCCACCCGCCCTGGCGGGTGAACAGACAAGCCTCTCGGGTTGGTGAGTGCTGGTCAGCACCAATCCCCTGTGCAGAATCTCTCCGCTTTGCCCTCTGCACCCCTGTTGCTGTGCTCTCCTCCGTGGCTCTGGAGCTTCCCCCCGGCCCACTCCTTGTCTCCATCAGTGAAGGGGCTTCCTAGTGTGTGGAAACTTTTCCTCCTTCACAGCTCCCTCCCTGAGGTGCAGGTTCTGTCCCTATTCTTTTGTCTCTGTTTTTCCTTTTTTCTTTTGCCCTACCCAGGTAGGGGATTTTCTTGCCTTTTGGGAAGTCTGAGGTTTTCTGCCAGTGTTCAGTAGGAGTTCTTAGGCCTTGTGTTCCACATGTAGATATAGTTTTGATGTATTTGTGGGAAGGAAGGTGATCTCTACGTCTTACTCCTCTGGCATCTTGAAAGTGCCCCCCAGAATTTTTTAACATGCAGAAATTTTAAGAAAAATAAAAGTCATCACATCTGAAATGCATTACCAATTTCTCATAATATATCTTGTATTCTATAATGAACTATACAATGTACTGTAACTTAATAAAAGAACATTTTGACTTAAGCATTGATCTAAATGTCTAAAATTTCCCTTTGCAGAAGAATAGGATTACTGATAAAGTGTGAAATTTTAAAGGCAAAAGAAAGTAACTTCTTAATGAGATCCAATCTAATAAAATTATGCCAATTGCAGAGGAAAAACATTGTCTATATCTAGCATAAATGCCTGAGTGAATGTGATGTGCAGTTTCAGCAATAAATATTGTTCCATTTACAAGCTTGTATATGGATGAACTGCCATTTTCTCTCTTTTACCTATTCTTACAATGACAAAACCTTTTTTTTACTGACAAAGGGTACGTCCTCCCCTTTTGATCAGATCATCCCTTATCTCATTCTCAAAGTCTTCTTTTCTGTTAATCCTGCTTCTCCATACTATTATTATCATACTGTCATCAAACTTTCCATAGATTATCCACAGCAGCTTTAAACTATGATCTACTATCCCAGACTAATTTCTTGTTTGAAAAACTGTTTGGGGTTGGATTAGGAAGGGAGGAGGAGCATCACTTATATTACTGTGTAACTGAAAGTGGGGTCTGTCTGCTCACTGCTCAAAAGCCAAAAAAGAGGCAAGTTGGTGGAAAGGAAAGTTTGCTTTATTTTGGATGCTGGCAACCTGTCCAAAGGCCAACTGGTCCACACCCCACCCCCAACAATCAGAGGGCAAGAGCTTTTACAGTTGGAGGGAGGGGGCTACATGCAGAAACAGCACAATCAGCTCTGTCAGTCATCTTGAAAGTGGTCATTGGTGGTCTGACCGGTGTCATCTTCATTGTTTTAGGTAAAATTAATCTTCAGTTCCAGGGTCGTTTTGTTCCCATTTCCTTGAGGCCAGTTCTCAGAATTGTGGCAGCTTATGTCATGGCTACAGGCTGGTCATCATGTAGTTAACTTCTTCCACCTGGTGGGGGTTTCAGTGTCTACAAGACACCTCACAGGATATGGCTCAGAATATTATCTATAGTTCTTAGGAAGGGACTAAAAGTCCTTGACTTTGCTTAATGACTAAACTGTTATTATTTAGTCTTGCTGGACTGTTTTCCTTTGTTTCTGCATTTTCTCACTTCTCTGTTTATTCTTTGGCTAAGGTTTTTCCACAGACAAAAGGCAGGTGGAGGACACGGGCAGGGCAGTCCATGGGGTCCTGCTCCATCTCAACTGTTCCTTGTTTTCCTCTTATTTCTCTGAATTTGCCTTGCTATTTGTTGCTTACTCCTCTTTCTGCATGTAGCCTCCACATATCTGGGTTCCCCTGGGTACCAACACTCCTTTTTTCTCTGAACATTCTAACCCATGATATCATGTTTCCCTGGGTTTAGAGATCACCTCTCTGCTGTTTCCCTAATTAATTTATCCATCCCAGAGTCCTCATCTTGATTTTTTCTTTGCATGTCCCCATGATCTCTCCAAAACAAGCAATCTATCAGCCATCCTGTTGATTTTATATACAAAATACATGTTCCACTCATCCTCTGTTACTCATCTTACATTCATAAATTTAGTTCACACCACTATGATCTTTTGCCTACACCCTACTGGTAGCATCCAAACTTCTTTCCCCACATCTATTCATTTTACTCCCTTTTTTTTATTCATCTGCAAAAGCAACCTTAAAATATAAATCTCATCATATTTTTTTGCAGGTTAAGTGTTTCAGTGACTTCCCATTATAGTTAGAATCAAACCATATTACTTACTCTGGTCTGAAAGTTTCTGCATATTTCATTCCTCTGTATCTTTCCAACTGTGCTTTAGGCACTCTAATGACTTTGGGTTCTTGGAATAAGCCAAGTTCTTTCAGCCTCAGGATATTTGCAAATGGTGTATACCATGCCTGGAATGTTCTTCATTCCATCTTCAAATAGCAAGAGTCTTCTAATTCATTTTTTGTTACACCTTAAGTTTTAGCTCCTTGAAGTTTGTCATGACCACTTTCTCTAAAATAGCAATCCTTTCACCCTGTTGATATTCTCTATTGAGATCCTTGTTTTTGGATATATATATATCCCCCACTAGACTGGAAGCTTCATTTTGCCGGATACCAGATCTATTTTTGTTGGCTGTAAAAATCCCAGTCCCTAAGATAGAGCAAGCACAATATTTTTAGAGTGCCAGTTGTTTTTCACTGAAACAGAAATTAAACCATATATAGAATGTTAGTGTATCTTGTTATGTATTTACATTACTATTGTTATATTTGTAAATTTTTATGGACTATGTCAAATCAATCAATAAACACTTAATACCTTCTTTGCATATTTCAGCCTATAAAAAATGAAAAAAAAACATTTCATTTATTTCATGTGGAAAGAAAAAACATGAAAACTACTATATGATTTTTAGGTATATGGGAACTATGAACTGCCATATTTTATTAATTATATTCTTATGGGTTACAAGTTTTGTTAGGATTTGGTGTACAAATCTCTCGTTCTATTACTTGTTTAGCTAGAAAATGTATATAGTGTTAGTTCTTCCCAAAAGGATATTCAGTAGTAGCAAAAAATATTAACTAGGCTATTTTAAGGAGCAAATGAATATTTTTACTCTTTATTTCTAGAGTTATAATTTGGATTTTGGCAAATTGTTGAGTTTCAACAATTGTGTTTTTAATATTCTAATTTCTACATTATCCTAAAAGTGCTGAAGTGATAGATTTTGATGCTCCAGGAAAACTTCACCCTCTTCCAACCTCCCTGAAATACCATTTCATCCTTATCATGTGCATCTAAGTTGAAAACACTTTGGTTTGGAATAACAAACACTAAGGAACACTAAAGAAATGACTGGTCATGCTTTAGCTACTTCATATCCTCTATGTTGGGAAACTGTACAATGTATTGTCTATATTTGCAATTGCTCTCCTTCAGTCTTTTCTCAGTTCTGTTAACATCTATATTGGATTGTAATGATGTATAGAGAACAATTTTTAAGGACTAAAAAAATCTTCATAAGTGAAAACAAGACGTCTTTCTTGGAAGTTCGTAAAAACTATTTACAGTTCTGAAACTCTCTTTAAGTAATATAAAAATTGAATAGTTTGTTTATTCAACAAATATTTATTGAGCAATTATTATGTGCCTATTTTTGTTTTAGGTGTTTAGGGTACAATAGTAGACAAAACAATGATCTCTGTCTTTGTGGATTTATAACCTTGTTGGGGAAGTTTGACAATAAAAAATTAACTTTAGAAATGAATTAGTTACATATTATGTTAAAAGCTAAGTGTTATGAAAAAATTAATATATACAGCAGGATAAGAGGAATCTGGAGTATTAGGTTTGGAGCGGGGAGGGGGTAGTAATCCACTTTGAGGATAAAGGTGTGCTTTGAACAAATACTTGAAGGAGACAGGGAACTTAACAATGGAAACATCTTTGGAAAGAGAGTTACAGAGGTTAGGGAACAGCCAGGACAAGGCCAAAAGGTAAGAACTTGCCAGGTATATTGGAAGAACAGGAAGGCCTGTGTGCTTGGAATGCGGTAAGTAAGTGAAAGAATCTTAGCAGGTAATTTCAGAGAAAAAGTTGTAACCTAGGTTCTTAAAGATTACTGTGGACTACAGCTTTGACGCTGAGTAAATTTGAGAGCCTTTTCAAACATTTATTCAGAGGAATGACATGATTTGAATAAGGTTTTAAAAAGATCACTAAGCTGCCTTGTTGAGAATATAGTGGTTGGGTGAAGATCAAATAGAATCGACAGGCCAGTTATAAAGTATCACAATAATCCAGATGAAATAGTGCTGTTGTTTAGAACAGGGAGTTAAGAATAGAAGTAAATAAAAGTGGTCAGGTTCTGAATATATTTTGTAGTTAGAGCCAACTGATTCCAATGGTATTTTCTGATGCTAGAATGTTTTGCATTCTAGAATGAACATTATCAGTTTATCAAGTTTGGTACCAAGGTCTTGGACCTGAATAAGTAGAAGACTAGATTTGCAATAACTGAGTTGGCATGGGAAAGGATGCAGGTGAAGAAGTTTTTATTTGTTTGTTTTGGCAGTCGGAGTGAATTCATCTCAGTTTTAGACATGTTGAGTTTGAGATGTCCTGTTTGATGTCTAGTTGACACTCTTACAGTTTGGAAACCAATAATTCAAGTTAACAATAATAAACATTTATTTAGTGCTTATAACATGGTAAGCATAGTTTTAGGCTCATTACTTTTCAATGATCACCTATCTATATTGTTCAAAATCTATTTTCATAGGATGTTCAGGTTGACAATTTCTTAGTCAAAGCCATTAAGGCCAGAGGATTTTAGATGTCAGGAATTACCAGATTGTACAAAAAGTAGTATGGTGTATATGCAATCTATTTTATAATAGCTTTCAGCTGGATCTATGATAACATTCTTTAAGTGACAATATTATTACATCTTCAGGGAAATATATAAATATTCACAGTAAGAAGAATAAATAAAGACTATAATTAGCCTGCTGCCAGTTCAGGTCAGGAATTTCCTCCAAACAAGTTCAAGTCAAATCAGATTTTACTGCCAGTTGAGTCATTTAAAAAATCTTCAGATTTTCAGAACTTATGGGCTTTTATCATTACAAATAAAACCCTGTAGACCTACATCAACTGTGTAATTTTGGAAATCCTAAAAATAAAACACAAAGCTGATGCTGGCAAAGCACCCTTCCACATGGGTGAATTCTTTCTTGGATTACAGCTCAAAAGTGATCATTTCCGTAGGATATATCCAAGCTTCTTAAATATTTCATTCATTTCTAGTATTTCATGACATATGTACTTTGAATGCATATTTTAAATATTATTTCTAAAACTTTTACTAAAAAATTAAATTGTATTTGATCCAAAGACAGATATTAGTATCTGAATGCCTGTTGTAGACCTTATTACTAGTTAAGAGAAATAATGGCTTGTGATGGTTAAGAAAAGATGAATGGGGAATAATGCATAAACCATATGCAAGAACTGCTTACAAATTAAAGTGTTCATTATAAATTATTAGTCTAAGCATTTTTCTATGCCTATAATAATTAAAAATCTCTATGAATAGAATGGTTAAATAAATAACCTTAAGTGTTAAACCAAATAAGGTATCTTCTCACTTCAAAAAACACAGGTAATTGTCATAAAATATTAAGTGCCAGAACACTTTTAAATGTTTTCAATAACATTAAATCTCAGTGTTTGTCAAGTATGCTGAATTCCCAAGTAAATCAAAGAATCTACTTTTTAAAAAGTCATTACTTTTTATAGTATTTTTAGGTTCACAGCAAAAATGAGAAGGTACAGAACATTCCAATATGCCCCCTGCCCCTACACATGCACAAATTCCCTGTCAACATTGTCACCAAAGTGGTATATTTGTTGCAATCAATGAACCTATATTGTTATATCATTATTATCCAAAGTTCATAGTTTTCATTAGGATTCACTCTTGGTGTTGTACATTCTATAGATTTTGACATATGTATAATGACATGTATCTACCATTATAATATCATTTCAAAATAGTTCTGGGTTGGTGAACACATCTACTTACTGGGAGGGTGACACACCCCAACTCCACAGGGACAGAAGCTGCTGTGCTCAGGACTCTTTTGGACCCTGCCCTACATATCTCTTCATCTCACTGTTCAACTGTATCCTTTACCATATCTTTTATTGTATAATAACCTGGTAAACATAGTGTTTCCCTGAGTTTTGTGAACTGTTCTTCTAAATTATCAAGCCATGGAGGGGGTTACAGGAACCCTGATTTATAGCTGGTCAGTCATAAGTACAGGTGACAACCTGGGACTTGAGATCGGTGTCTCAACTGGAGGCTGTCTTATGGTACTGAACCCTTAACTTGTGGGATCTGATGCTAACCCCAGGTAGATAGTTTCAGCACTGAATTGAATTGCAGGACACCCAGGTGGTGTCTAGAGACTTGGAGAATTGCTTGGTGTGGAAAAATCCCACACATCTGGTGTTAGAAGTGAAGTGTTCTGAGAATGTGGAGAGGAAACAGAGTTTTTCCTTTGCTGTAGTGTAGAGATTTCTTCCCCAGGCTCGTAGACATCTAGGGTATTACATATTCTTCATAGATTGCCCCCTTCAAATTATGAAATGTTCTCTTTATTCCTGTAATACTCCTTGTTCTGAAGCCTACTTTTCTGATAGTAAAATAATCACATCCATTAACTCATGCTTAGCTAAATCTTTTATATATATCTTTTAATATACAGTTATATTTTCACATTTTTTAAAACTTTTAACCTCTCTATGTCTTTATATTTTAAATTAGTTTCTAATAGAGAGAAGTAGTATAATCCCTCTTTTTATTGGGTAAGTTTAATGTACTATGTTTCATAGGAAAACGTGTAATATTCTTCCTCAAAAATCAAATATTTTGCCATATTTTTGAGCATCCAAAGATATATTTCAACATTAAAAAAGAGAGAAATTCTCATGAATTCTATAATTATCAAGTATTAAAAAAAACACAAAATTTTGAGCTAGTGAAAATGGTCAGACTTGTTCAAAATGTAAACTGCATTATGAAAAACTGCTGGGTTATATTATGGGCAAAATGAGAGAAAATATTTTTTCTATTAGTTCACTCTACTTTTTTATATCTTTACTTACAGAGTACAGTTATATGCACTTAGCTGTGTCCTTTTCTGATGTCTATCTTCCCACTAGAAAGTATCCATCGAAAGGCAGGATATATTCTCTTTTATTAATTTCTGTATACACAACGTCTCCCACAGTGCTATGAACATAGTCGATGGTCAATCTTTGCTTATTAAATAAATGAATAGTATTAATACTGCATTTAATAATTTGTTAGGTAATAATACATAACATGGAGGAGTTTTAAATATGTAAATATTACAGCAAAATTAAAGGGATAGATTTTTCCAGAGAAAAATAAAATAAACTGTGCCAACAGTCAGCTGGATTGTGATACAGTCTTGTTAAAATAAAGAAATGGGAGAGAAACTAATGAACTCTAAACCATATTCAGAAATTTTTTTCAATTAAGTATGTATTTGGAAATGTCTATTCACTTAAGTGTGCTGGTAATTTTGGAAGTTACATTTTTTGGGGGGGAAAATGGGATTTCAACAAATCATACAACAAGTAGAGTATTTTGGAGAACCTAGGCACTATTAATGTAGTTTGAAGGCTCGGAATTTAAAGTATGATTAAGGTGTTCAGTGGTGAAAAAAATACTAGAGACATTCATATAAGTAGAAACTATGAGAAGCTAACAATATAGTAATTGACTCAGATGAGTATGAGGAACATTGATTTATCCTGAAGGAAATGTAAGATCTACTAAATGTATGTTTTTTCAATTTCTCTTAAATAGAATAGGTGACACTAAAAATGGGCAAACAAATAATAAAATAGTTTTTAGGAATTTGAAAAATATTTTGGAAATAAAAGAAAACAAGGGCTAAATAAACATTTGTCCTTAAATAATAAGTTTGTGTTCAGGTAGATAAAGACTAAGAGGTGTTTTCCACAGTCTAGATCAAAATGAAAAAACTACAAAAAACTTTTTAAGTGTGGCATGTCTGTCATGAAATCTTACCCTGGGAGTTCCAGACAAAAAGTGAAAATCAATGGAAAAAATAAAATAAGTAAAATTATTTTATTTCTGTGCTTCAAATCTATAGACTTTGCATTGTTTTTGTTGTTTGACTTTTCTTTATTCAAGGGTAGAATTTCTCCATGTGATACTAATCTTTCTTGAAACATCTGGTCCATATCTGAGTTTGGTTCTATTTCTTATTTTGTGTCTTGTCAATGTGTTATGTGTGCTTGTTTTTTTGTGGGCATCTCATAATTTTTTACTGAATGTGAGACATTGTGTAAAAGTACAGTAGTGACTAAGTTTAATATTATTTACAGTCAGAAAAGATGACTTTGCTTCTATCAGGCGATTATTGTGGGAAAAGTTTAATCAATCCAGATTGTTACTTAGCTGGCCTAGCCTTTGATATTGTCTGGGTTGCATTCTGTGCTTCATATACTCTGTCCTGGACTCAGAGTAGGCAGGCCCTATGCATCTCTGATCAGTTGTGGGTCTATCAGCTCTCCCAGTTTATGCCCAGCAATAGATAGCTTTCACTTACTGCAAGGCCTGGTGTGCTGAGAGGGTTTTTGTTGGGGTTTTTTTCCCCCAATTTCCTTACTTTGCCATCAGACTTAGGCAGATGTTGTGTTTCTCCTCCTCTTTGGAGGAGTATACTTTCAGCATTCCTGCTCCCTCAATTGAGGTATACTGTTGTTTTATGGTATTCATCATAAGTCCCAAGGTATGAAAAGATTTTTCTCAGATTGCCTATTCCACCCTCAGACTTATGCAGGCCCTGAGTACTTGGATATCTGGGGACGTCTTTTTTTTTTCTTTCTATTTTCATACCCATCCTGCAGAGACAGATGCAGCTACTTCACACCCATTTTTAGTGATCTGTCCAGAATGCAAGGGTAGTGAGAGTTTCCTAGGTTCTCTTGCCCTTCCTTCAGATTTAGGCAAGATCTGAGTGCCTGTAATTCTGTAATTATGAGGTTGATTTCCTCCGTTTCCCTGCCTTGCCTTAAAAGTTTTCCCTGAACATTCAAAAAAAAAAAAAATTATGAAAAGGAGTGGGTGAATAGGGACACACTTTCCTTATTTCTAGAGTTTACAGGGCTTTAAAACTATCAGTCCAACTAATTCTCAGGATTTAAGAATTTATTAAAAGTTCAGCTGTTTATTTGTTTCTGTGGTATCTTACTGTTCTCCTTACTGCTTTGGCAACGGTGATAACTGCCTGGGCCCTGCTTCTTCTAAGAAGGGTTTTTCACTTCTTGAAATTTAGCTCATTAGGTTATTTGATTATCTCAGCCTTTTGAGGCCTTAAAATATAATTTTGTAAATTTTCCAACTTGTTTTTGCTAGAATGGAAGATATATTCTCCTGCCACTTTCTATATCCTAAGCAGGAGCCCTCTTTATTCTTGACTATTGGATATTTTCCTAAATATGGAGAAAATCAAGCTCAATTTTAAAATAATGTTTTTGTTAGTTATTCATCATTCAGAGTTTCTGTGTTTAGTTCCCTCCCCTAGAATATCCAATAAAAGGTATAGATGAAAAATAAAGTCATCTTCATCTTTCAAACAAAGTCTATGGATATTGCCTAAAGAGAAAAGAATAATATCAGAGTTATGAGTTAAACTTTCAGAAGAATTCAAACCCCAAAAAAGCAAAAGTGGTTACTTTAGGGGAGTTCACTGAAGTAATAGACTCTCTTTGACTTTTTAATTTTTATTTCCCTGAAGTGCTAGATTTCTTTAACATTGTTTGTGTATTATTACCACATGTTAGGCTGACCAGGGGACTGAATTGAAAGGGAAAGAACTTTAGACATCATAATGACAAGTTAGGAGTGAGGCAAAGCAAGGTCTGAGGATTTACAGGGATAAGAGACAAAAATCTGAGTTTTCCCAGAGTTAAAATCCAATTAGTAAGTCAGACAAAGAAAGACAAATATCGTATGATATTGCTTATACGTGGAATCTAAAAAAATGGTACAAATTAATTATTTACAAAACAGAAATAGAATCACAGACGTAGAAAACAAACTTATGGTTACCAAAGGGGAAAGGGGAGGGGAGGGATAAATTGGGAGATTGGGATTGACATATACACACTACTATATATAAAATAGATAACTAATAAGGACCTACTGTATAGCACAGGGAACTTTACTCAATACTCTGTAATGACTTATATGGGAAAAGAATCCTAAAAAGAATGGATATATGTATATTTGTAACTGATTAACTTTGCTGTATAGCAGAAACTAACAGAACATTATAAATCAACTATACTCCAATAAATTAATTTTAAAAAATCAAATTAGCAGAGGCAACAAGATAGAGTGATATCAATAATCATGAAATAGAGCTAAGTAGGTTATTCAATGAACAACCAGAGAAAAATTCAAACAGGAACAAGGACTTAGAATATAGCATTTTATTATGTCCCTCATCTCTGTCTCAAATATAATACTGAATAAGCTATCTGCATAATACAAGTTTGGGGCACAAATATGCTAACATTTTAGCATATACTAGAAATATTAAGTCATAAATGTTGTACACTAATTTGAGAGCTCTAGCAGAATAAGCAAACAATTAGAAATCACATGTAGCTTACTGGATGCGAACTTGAGAATGTAATATTTGTGTTCAAATAAAGTATAACAGTTTATACTGTCTAGTTTTATAAAGTGTGTGTCCTTAATTGTAGTAAAAGCTATTTGTTTGAATCGTTAGACTTCACATAAATTGATTGCAACCTGGAGACCAAAATTTTATGATTTGCTTGAATTATTATTCTGTAGTTAGTACTGATGGTTAAGTGAATCAGTGAATCATAAAAATGTAGCACTGGAAGCCATCTCAAAGTCACCTTTTCCAACAGTGCAGAAGCAATCGAAACAAATGGAGTCTATCAGATGGCTATCTGTCTTGTCATTAAAAATTTCCCTTAAGAGAAATTTACCAATCTCCCTGGGTACATGGCTCTGAGGTCTGATTGGCCTGATTACCTTGAAACTAAGTCTGCTTTTTGACTACAAACTTAGTAACGTCAAAAATATTTAAAAGGCTTTTGGAAAGCTTGACTTTCTTACTCCTTTATATTCAGTATAAAACTGGAAATAAAAAACGAGAGTGGAGCACAGAGGTTGTTTAGGGCAGTGATACTGTAATGATGGATACATGTCATTAGACTTTTGTCCAAAGCCACAGAAGCTACAATACCAAGAATGAGCCCTAAGTTAAACTATAGACTTTGGGTGATCATGATGTATCAATGTAGGTTCATCAATTGTAACAAATGTACCTCTCTGGAAAGTGATGTTGATAACAGAGGAGGCTCTGCATATGTGGAGGCTGGGGTACATTGGAAACCTCTCTAACTTCTTCTCAATTTTGCCGTGAACCTAAAACTGCTTTAAAAAATGAAGTGAGAGTAGCATTGACTTATATACACTACCGCATGTAAAACAGATAGCTAGTGGGAAGCAGCAACATAGCACAGGGAGATCAGCTCGGTGCTTTGAGATGACCTAGAGGGGTAGGATAGGGAGGGTGGGAGGGAGGCTCAAGAGGGAGGGGATATGGGGACAGATGTATGCACATGGCTGATTCACTTTGGTGTACAACAGAAACTAACACAGCATTGTGAAGCAATTATATTCCAATAAAGATGTATTAAAAAAATGAGAGATTTTTCTCCTTAAGATTATCTTCACTTACATCCTGTGCCCTCTATTCAATTCTTTCCTCCTTTCTCTCACACCGTATTTCTCCCCAATTTCTATCCAATCACACTTTCTCCTCTGGCTATGATTTTAGTCAAGTTTTTCTAGTCTCCAAAACAACTTTTCCCTAACCTAAGGTAACCTTTATTTTATGGTATTTTAAGTTCCACCTCACATGCTCCCAGTCAGTCTCCTTAGATCACTCCTGTGGAATTTTGTTTTTGCCTGTGTTGTAGAGAAACAAATATCTGGTTGGATTTTCAAAAGGCATGTTTTTCCTAGCTTCATCACTTATTAGATGTGTTACTATAAAAAAAAACATATTCTTATGAATCATATTTTTTATCTGCAAAATCGTAACATTTCCTTTTCTATGTAACAGTGAATGCAGGTGTTTTTGGCTGACCATCTGCATATGGGTGGCAGGGCATGCAGGAGAGTAAGGTGTGCCATGTGGTTGCCAGATTATTGTCAAAAAATATATCTTCTATATATATATATATATATATATATATATATATATATATATATATATATATATATCTTCAAAATCTCTTCTTTCCAAAAACTGTGAAAAATAGTATTGATAATGACTTGCCCAAACTATGCAAGTACTGTGGCTTTGAATGCAAAAATTTATGCAGATAGATTTTGCACACAAAGGCCTTTCTTTGGGCCTCTGCCTTTATCCCCAAGAGTTGACCCTTTTTCATTGATAAGGATAAATCAGTGGAAAAGTCTAAGCAGTATCTAAACAATTGAAATTGTATCAAACATGTATTTAAACTAAGTTTTTCCATTACCAAATTATACCTTAACATTACATGATAAGAATCAAGGGTGACTGTGAGAAAAATTGAATAAATGCTTTTACTGCATTTTTGCTCTAGAGGCTATGATGGGGATATCTTTCCATGACCTCATATAATGTCCCACTTACATACAACAACAGAATAAATTCCTTTCAAGCATACATTTGAAGAAGAGTTGTGGATATAGCAACTTTCTTTTTTTGAGGACATTGTGCACATTGATTTGAAGGTGCTTCTAAAACAGGAAAACAGCTTCGAGCTCTTGCTTGCATGTTCAGTATGTCAGCTCTACTGTCCAACTATGTGTTTGGGCAGGTGTGTGTATGTGTGTGTTTTATATTATAATACTAGAGTTCATGGCTACTGATATAACTTAATGTCTACAGCTGAAATGAGACTCAAAACAATATGTGAGATATATACATATATATGAATATTATCAGTGAATGACAAAGGTGAGGTTACTTTATAGTTGGATTCATTATTAAATTCATTATTAAAATATTTTCATTGTAACTCAAATTAATATGTATCCTACTTTTAAAAAATAAGTGGGATGATTTACATATATTCCTTTGCAGACTGGATTTTCAAGGAGAAACCAAGAAGAAAGCAAAAAAGTATGAACAATAGAAACAGAAACAGACAGGTAAAATTGTGAAAGCAGAGAATATTCTCTCACATATTTTAATGTTAACTTTAAGATTTATTTTATTTCTGTAAACCCTGCTCTTATCTCCAAAGACTACAATTTATTTCTCTAAATTTTCATGGTATTGTCGTTAACCAAGTTAAAACCTGGAGATTGACAAAGCAATTGTAAGCCTTAGTTTTTTGTGCTCTAAAAATTTAACTGCAATAAAATTTCTGCATCAGAGCAACACATGTATAATGCTGTTTGTTTACATCTACTTAATTCCTTGTGCATCCTCCCAAGTAATTCTTTGAGACAATAACTTAAAAAGCCATGGGAGGGTGTCTACTATCTGCATGTGTGTATGTGTGTTTACATATACATATGTGTGTGTCTCTATGTATGTATATAGGTATGTAAGTATGTATGTGTGTACATATCTGTCTATGTGGATATAGATTGTAGCATCTCTATATTTTTTTCAAAAATCTGACCTGAAATATTTTTAACTCTATTTAATTTATCTAGAATTTTTCTTTTTACCTTATCTACTACAGTATATAATTTACATGCAGGCTTATCTCACAAATAATTTTAATTTTTTTCCACTTAAATAAATACAAACAAAATTTAACCACTCAAGGAATAGAGTGGTCAGTTTGGGAGGTAGGTGGGTGTGTGGCTATGAAATGTCAATATGAGGTATCCTGTGGTGATGGAAGTGTTCTGTATTTTGAATGTATCAATGTCCTTATTCTGGTTGTGATTTTGTGCAATAGCTTTGCCAGGTATTGCTTTGGGGGGATCTAGATAAAGGGTATAGGAATCTCTCCATATTACTTCTTAAAATTGCAAGTGAATTTATAAGAATTTCAAAATAAAAGTTTCATTAAAAAAATATCTGCTATGATACTATGATACTTTCACCGAATTTCCCTCAAAGAAATAATGGGCTTGCATCATTCATTAACTGACTCACCTCCTCCTTACCAAGTAGAAACTAACTGTATATCTATACTAAAAGCATACAAACATACACACATGTATTTATTTCTGGGCTTTCTCACTGACCCCATAGATCTGCCTTTCCACCTTGGTACTGATGTCATATTTAGTTTTTCATTACAACTTATAATTTGTTTGTTAAACATAGAGGTGATGGAACTTGTTTTCAACTTTAAATTTTTGATGTGTTTAATTATACAGCTTTAATACCTTACACTGTCTTTTTCTCAATTTTTTTATTGGAGTATAATTGATTTACAATGTTGTGTTAGTTTCTGCTGCACAGCTGAGTCAGTTATACATATGCATATACATATATCCACTCTTTTTCAGATTCTATTCCCATATATGTAATTACAGAGTATTGAATAAAGTTCCCTGTGTTATTCAGTAGGTTCTTACTAGTTATTTATTTTATAAATAGTAGTGTGTATATGTTAATCCCAATCTCCCAATTTATCCCTCCCCTGCTTCCCCCTTGGTAACCATAAGTTTGTTTTCTACATTTGTGACTCAATTTCTGTTTTGTAAATAAGTTCATTTGTACCATTGTTTTAGATTCCACATAAAGCGATATTATATGATGCTTGTCTTTCTCTGTCTGACTTACCTCACTCAGTATGACAATCTCTAGGTCCATCCATGTTGCTGCAAATGGCATTATTTCATTCTTTTTTATGGCTGAGTAATATTCCATTGTATATATGTACCACATCTTCTGGATGGACACTTAGGTTGCTTCCATGTCCTGGCTATTGTAAATAGAGTTGCAATGAACATTATGGTACATGACTCTTTTTGAATTATGGTTTCCTCAGGGTATATGCCCAGGAGTGGGATTGCTGGATCATATGGTAGCTCTATTTTTAGTTTTCTAAGGAATCTCCATACTGTTCTCCATAGTGGCTGTACCAATTTACATTCCCACCAACAGCGCAGGAGGGTTCCCTTTTCTCCACACCCTCTCCAGCATTTATTGTTTGTAGATTTTTGGATGATGGCCATTCTAACCAGTGTGAGGTGATACCTCATTGTAGTTTTGATTTGCATTTCTCTAATAATTAGTGATGCTGAGCATCTTTTCATGTGCCTCTTAGCCATCTGTATGTCTTCTTTAGAGAAATGTCTATTTAGACCATCCACTCATTTTTTGACTGGGTTGTTTGTTTTTTGATATTGAGACTTTAAACTGTCTTGTATTCACTGCTGGAAAAAAATTCTAAGTAATCATGTGTCATCATTTTAATGGAGCACTTAATTGATTTACTAATATTTTTATTTAAGATTTTTCATTTGTTAGACCTAATGCTTTAGGAGTGTGTATGGGGTATAAAATTCATAATATTCTGATATTATACTATTTTTACTTTATTCCAATCATCTGGTTGCTACTCTTTGCCATAGCATCATCATTTAAGCTTATATTTGTAAAGTCACACAGATGCCTCTCTACTCTGCAGAGATACCTATTTTGATATCATTCCGTGCACAGGCCTTAAAGCTTCTACACTTTGGTTATCTAAGTTCACATCCCCATGTTCAGCTATGGCTCCTCAGGACACACTTCACTGGGGTGGCTGGGTCTTAAAAGATTACAGCCACACTGTGGCAATTTACAGAAAATATTTGTGTGTTTCCACAGAGCTGAAGCATTCTGAATAAATTTTCCCAGAACTTGGGACCCTGGGCTAAGAGCAAGTATTGGGAGGTTAATATTCACCTACAAAGATCATGAGAGCACTCCAGAGAGTTTACCTAACTCCTGAGATGGATGTTTATATTTCAAGGGAAAATCATGCCCAGGACCTTAAAGACATCTCTAGGTACTGGAATCCAGAAACACTGGGTATTCTGGCCCCAAGAGTGAGCACCCAGAATTCTTTCCATGTGGTTAGAATGAGAACTCAGAATCCTTTTCATCCCATCTCCAAGGGACAGAGGTTTTTGAACCTCCTATACTATATACAAGCAGAGAAAATCCATTTTTCTCGTCCCTCCCTATGGAGTATTTGGCCATACATACACTAGATTTTTTCATCTGATTTTCAATGTGCCATCTCAGGGGTAAAACCAGGGCAAAGAGAGCCAGTGTTTTTACTGTCACTTAAATAATAATAACTAATCTGTTTCTGATCCAGAACAGCCATGTTTATATTCTGAGTAAAATTAATAACAATAAATATTTAAAACACAGAATTCATTCTCTGTGCCTGAAAAATGCATCTGGAACCTAGACTATAAGCACCTTTCCTGATTCTTTCTTTCCTCAAGAATTCTTGTTGTCTTTTCCTATAATTGGACTTTTGTTAAGAGAATAAAAATCAAGAACCGCACTTGGGTCCAAGTGGTATAGAAAAGAGTTGGGATGTGCTTTCTATAAATAATTTAACATGTACTAGTGTGAGACAGTCATGCTAACAAATAAGTGAAAACAAGTTCCCCAGTCCCTTGTGGCAAGTATTTAGAAGGAATTAAGAACACAGACAGAGGTGGAAATTAAATTAGACTTAATCTTGGTGGGGATGGAAAAGTCTTTATAGAGGATGCCCATACACTTAACAAACATTTATTGATAATTTGCTCGGTGTCATACACTGTTTTAGCCACTAGCTATGCAAGATAAAAGTGAATGTCTGTTCTTAAGAGATGTGTTGCTTAGTGGAAGAGTTAAAAAGTAACCTTTAACTAAGTGCCGTGATAGGAGCATACACAAGGCTGCATATGAGGGGTAGACAGATAAATGTTTAGGAAGCAGAAGTGTCAATGCTCAGTGTCAGTTAGAATGAAGGACATAGAGAAAAAAGGAGTTTAAGATGAGTATCTTTTCTGGTTTAGATGATTATATGAATGGCAGTGCCATTTAGAAGAGAAATCTAGAAGTCATTGGGTCTAGATTTAGAGCTCCGAGGAGAGATCAGGGCTTTGTGATAAGGATTTTTCCAGCACCACCATACAGACAACAGTTTCCCAAAAGTACCATATTTTCTTCTGCCTCTTTTCTTCCACACACAAGGCAGATATCAAAGACATCAATTATTCCTACTGTTCAGGAACATAGACTAAAAATCCTTAGTAAGTCTTAGCCTTCCAGATAGCACTGTAAAATTATTAAATTTGACAGATAAGATAAAACAAATTCCTTTTCCCTTTTCAAGCTAAAGGAATGATTTTAATAACTGCAGAGCAAATATAACTAGTGGAAATATCAGAGGAACTAAAGCAAAATGTAAACCATAGCAAAATTAGATTTGTGGCATAAAAGAGAAGTACTATAGATCAAAAATAATTGAAAGTACAGACTAGAGTCATGTTGTTATAATATGAATCATATACTGTAGTCAAAATCATATCATGCAATTCTAGTATTATGAGACAAAAATTGACAGGTGTCAGTCCTATTTTCTTACTATAGTCTTTTAACAAGATTACATTCTACTTAAAAAACAACCTAGATGATGCCTTGTATATTGGAAAAGTTAAAAAGCTAGCTTTGCTAGCAAAGAAGAATGCTTTTACGGAGCACTGTGTAAATAATACTGTATTAGTTAAGGTTCTCCAGAGAAACAGAACCTGTGACATCCACATCTGTATCTGTGTCCCTATCTATCTATCTATCTATCTATCTATCTATCTATCTACCTATCTATCTATCTATCATCTATAACATAAAGAGATTTGTTTCAAGACATTGGCTTATGTGCTTACGGAGATTGACGAAGAACAGGTCAGTCTGGAAACTTTCAGGCAGGAGCTGATGCTACAAACGTGAGAAAGAATTTCTCCTCCTTCAGATAAAAACCAAAAACAACTCGGTTTTTTGCTCATTAGGCTTTTCAGCCAATTGGATGAAGCCCACCTACATTATCAAGGTAATTTCTTTAACTTAAAGTCAACTGGTGGTAGTGTTAACCACATCTACAAACGATCTCCACGGCAACGCCTGGATTAGTATTTCCTTGACTAACAGTTGGTAACAGTTGGTAACATAGCTTAACCAACTTGACACATGAAAATAACCATTGCAAATACTTTTGCTAACAATATAGAGAAATTGTCAGTTGTTTCAATGGTCTCAGTGTGTCCCTTGTTATCTTGTAAACATGTTGTGGACTTGACACAGTACACGATATTCAAGAATGTGTCTGACAGGTTGCTGATGCCAGTCTTGTTTTGCATACTGTGGGTTAAAACAGGGCCCAGAAACTTCGACTGTGTCACCTACTTAACTCTGTCCCTAGGTTCAGTTAAGACCTGGTGGGAACTGTCACTATGTGGTTCAGATGCATGGCCCGGGGCTGACCAAATATAACTCCTAGATGAAATGAGGATCAATACTCTCCTTCCCAGTTGAACCCTAATTTCAAGGGAGTTGGAAAAAGTCAGCGGTAAGAACTGCTTTGCTTTCCCCAGCCCCTCAAGCAGTTTCTATGGAGGGGAAATGGAAGAACTGAGACGGTGCCATGGCTGGACTCAGAAGCACAAACTTTTAAAAATGTTTGGCTTTTTTCTAATGCGTCACAGACATAATCTAATGTTTCTATATTCTGATGGTTGTTTCATTAAATATAAATGCTGATTTACTTATTAAGTTGAAAAATACTCTGCTAAAACTGAGCACAAGTCAGTACAAAGTGTTTCTATAAAGCTATAGCATTTATCTGTGTTAAAGATTTTTAAATGTTTTAAGAGGAAGAGGAGTACGCCAAAGGAGGGTAGGAGACAGGAAGGGGATAGGAAGAATGGGAGAAGTAAATGCAGAAAGAAATGCTATATATTTCCAGTTAGTTGATTTTGTTCAATTCTATTTATAACTTTCAAAACTATAATCAAAGAGAAAATATTATGTGCTATAGCACAGTGCTTAAATTATTAATAATAGAGGGAAAGTTTATTTCATCATGTTGATTGAGAAATTTAATTTTTTTTAAAGAATTCTCTCTCAGGATGTGAAAAAAACTATAAAATAGTGTATATTAACTAAATATGGTAAAAGGAATAGACCAGAACAGGGATAAGGGGGAAAAGACTAAAAATGAAAAACTGAGGCATTAATACATTTAATACATTAAACATTTTAATTATCATGTTGGAATAATTGTAATATCTAAGCACACTTGGAACATTTCATATCAAGGCAAAAGTGATATATAATAGTCTCCATATTTCTAATGATGCCACAGAACCCCTGTAAAGAAATATTCCTCTGTAGGGAAGTTTGACCACCTACGTATTTGATACAAACAACAACACACACACAGAACCTCATACAAACAAAACCCGCCGTTGAAACTGACCCCATCAGAAATACTGTATTTGATTTACAAAATAGTATGAAGTATCCATTAGCTATAATTTTACATCACTTATGTAACTGATTTTTAAAGCAGTTGAACCTGTATAACAAAACATTCATAACATAAATACAGCAGGATGTAATAAATAATTGTTGAGGATTTTGATAACAACTAAAGCAATTGTGTTTTATAAAACCAAAACAAACTACAGGGAAAAAGTAATTTCTAGTTGGTTTTTACAAACCAACCCTTACTTAAAATACCCTTATTTTAGGCAGATTTCAATATCACTTCATTGAGGATGATGTAAAATTAGCACTTTGACAATCTTGAAGAGAGAATACTTGCATTTTGTGCGAGAGATATATTCTTGAAGAAGTCTTGTAATTCAAAATTTATATCGTTCAAAACTTATTTTTCTCCAGAGGAATAAATATAAAGTATGCAAGAGGCATTCCCAGAGCACATGAATCTACATACTTTCTGTGCTGATAATGGTGTGGATCTTGGATCCATACCACCAGCATTTTTTAAATCATCCTTGCCTGCTTAATATATAGGTTTTTAAATTATGAGCATTTCTGCTTTAGTGTTCTTTTAAAAATTGTTGCATCACCTCTGCATTTTGTAGAGTATACAATTCTAAATTAACCTCAGAGTGTGTCATGTTATTTACTTGGTCTCTCTTTTTTTTTTGGTACTGTTTTGTCACATGTAATTTCTGACTCACAATGATTTTAGGAATGATTTTTATTAGGGACATTAGCAATACTAAATAATGAATGCTTGGGTAACACTGGTGCTGGATGTGAACATATTTTCAATCGTAAAAAATAGGTAAGATTAAAATAACAGCACAGTAGACACCGAAAATCACTCACAGAAAGAAACCTGGTCATTTAAGCAATAAAACTGTAGTCAAGATACTGATGTTGTCATAGATATTTGTTTCCCAGATTAAGTAGACTGCCACTTGGCCATAGCTAAAACAAAATTCATTTTTCCTGTCAAATTTGAAGTTATGCAATTCTTGATGAATTTTTATAATTTGCATGTCTCATATTATTTCTATATTTGTGCATAAAAAGGAATCTTTATTAACACTTTATCACACAATATAAATTGTCCTAATTTTTTTTTTTTTTTTTTTTTTTTTCCGGTACGCGGGCCTCTCACTGTTGTGGCCTCTCCCGTTGCGGAGCACAGGCTCCGGACGCGCAGGCTCAGCGGCCACGGCTCACGGACCCAACCGCTCCGCGGCATGTGGGATCTTCCCGGACCCGGGCACAAACCCGTGTCCCCTGCATCGGCAGGTGGACTCTCAACCACTGCGCCACCAGGGAAGCCCAATTGTCCTAATTTTTCAAACTAGTTCTTAGAGACCTAAATTTTGTATCTAGTTTTTCATAAACTTAAAGCTGCTGTGAATAACCAAGGTTTTATCATGATTGTATGTGTGCTATATGTATATATATATGCTATATATATTGTATGTGTGCTGATTATTCATGCCTTGCTTTTATCTAATATGATCTCATATAAACATATATGAGTAGGTAAAAGTGATTAGAAATAAAGTTGACTTTGCTTTTTTTTTTTTAATTTTGTGGTCAAGAACCATGTTTGTCTCATAGAAATATACTACCAGTACAGTGCTTTGCATGTGAGAAATGCCTTAGTCGAGGTTACCCCCAGAAGCAAATTCTCAGGCAAGGGTTGCGTACTTGTTATTTATTTGGGAATTCTGACAGAGCCATGGAAAGTGATGCAGTGAGAGGAATGCAGGCAATAGGTGGTACATTTTTAAATGAACTTTGATGGTTGCTGGCCATAGCTCAACTCCAGAGCACACTCCAGAAAACTGTGTGAAACGTGTCTCAGAATTAGCGTGGTCAAGGGTGAGGAGGATAGGGTATTTATTCACTCACCTCCACCCTTCTGCTATTGTGTTGACCTGAAACAAATAGACTACCAGATATTTCTCCAGCAAAGATGGGTTTAACGGGGCTCAGCAGAGAATTGCTATTTGGGTCTGCAACCAGGAGGAGGCACGTGCAAGTCCCCACACAGCAAGGGAAGGAGAACACTTTTACAGGGAAGAAAAGGAAGTTGGGAGCTCACTAGTAAACAGAGTCCAAGGCTTTCACTGGCTGAGTCTTTACTGGGAAAGAAGAGGAGTTGTTGGGCTCTACTATTGCCTCAGGGCATGAGAACTCTTCCTTCTGGTCTCCCAATTCAATTTAATTGAAGTTTCTGTTTATTAATTTTTACAACTGATTATGAGGGGATTCAATCGGGGCATGTTATTTCTCAGGCACTCCCAATTCCCTGGACTCTTGGGCAAAGAGGGGTCCAGCAGTCTGCAAGCAGCTCTTCCACAAAGCTGAGAAGTCATGCTTGTGAATGGAAATGTAAAGGGGACTCATATGGGCCAAGTGCAGACTGAATACATACAAAGAATAATCTGAAAACACTTAAACACATGAATCAAGTGGAATAATTGTGCAGTACTAAATGGCCAGTGCTAGAAAATGCAAACTGTTTTTTTATTTTTTGGGGGTACGCAGGCCTCTCACTGCTGTGGCCTCTTCCGCTGCGGAGCACAGGCTCCGGACACGCAGGCTCAGCGGCCATGGCTCATGGGCCCAGCCGCTCCGCGGCACATGGGAAACTGGTTTTTTAATTTAAATTTTTTTTTTTTTAATTTTTTAAGAACTAAAGAAAAAAATATTCTTATGCAATTATACCTGCTCATTTCCAATTACAAAATATTGATTTAAAAACGTTTTGGGGGCTTCCCTGGTGGCGCAGTGGTTGAGAGTCCGCCTGCCGATGCAGGGCACACGGGTTCGTGCCCCGGTCTGGGAAGATCCCACATGCCGCAGAGCGGCTGGGCCCGTGAGCCATGGCCACTGAGCCTGCGCGTCCGGAGCCTGTGCTCCGCAACGGGAGAGGCCGCAACAGTGAGAGGCCCGCATGCCGCAAAAAACAAAAACAAAAACAAACAAACAAAAAAAACGTTTTGGGCTTCCCTGGTGGCGCAGTGGTTGAGAGTCCGCCTGCTGATGCAGGGGACACGGGTTCATGCCCCGGTCCGGGAGGATCCCACATGCCGCGGAGCGGCTGGGCCCCTGAGCCATGGCCGCTGAGCCTGCGCGTCCGGAGCCTGGGCTCCGCAACGGGAGAGGCCACAACAGTGAGAGGCCCGCGTACCGCAAAAAAAAAAAAAAAGTTTCATTTTTCTCTAGATTTTAATTTATAAGTTTTCTCAAGTAATATTTATTATCAATTATTCAGTTTAATAAACTGAGTTTTTAATGTTTCCATCTTACAAAAAAAAAGTAAATCTTATGTCTCCTCTTCTATTTTAAGGGCTTATATCTTTGAAACTAAACTTTGAGCTTGTGTTTATGAAACATAGGGGTTAAACATACAGGTTTTGGAGTCAAAGATGCCTGGGTTTACCCTGTCAATTAGATGCTATGTGGCCTGGGACACATTACTTAATTTCTCTGACCTTTTGTTTCCCTGTCAGAAGAATAAAGACAATACTTACCCCTCAGGATTGCTTTAAGGATTAAGTGAAATGAGATATGTAAAGTGTGCAGTACCTAAAATATGGTAAGCACTTATGGCACCCTAGCTAAGTTCAGATAAAATGAGTAATGTGGGCTGGTGAACATGTAAAATCACCTATGATCTCTGAATTTTCAGGGAAATAGGACTTATGCAAGTGAGTGAAGTTTTACCCACTAATAATTACAGAGTTCCTGAAGGCCCCCATCCCCTGCTAAGGCAGTGTTACTAGATCTGCTCTCTCCCAATTAGCATATCGCAAACAATGGCAGCCCCTGTATGATCATAAACTCAAGATTCTACAGATCACATCTCATGAAAAGTCATTGCTTAAGTTCCAGAAGTTTGACTTTTTAAAGAAAACATTAGACATACAGTGCTCTCTAAAGCAAAGTTCATTCCTGGCACGGGGTTATAGCTATTGCAAATGTGATCTTTCATTTCCTATTTCAAGCAGACTCAGCGAGTTGTAGCCATACAGCCTATACATTCCAGAGATAAATAGGATCACCTATTTTAGGCCTTGTTTTACCTTATTTGTTAATCTCCCCAAACAAGTATGAACCTAAAGTCTAGCTTACCATCACCTCTGGATCTACTTTGGGCAATTATTGGGTTGGTCAAAAAGTTTGTTCAGTTAGTAAATATGTTGTTCAATAAAGTTCTTCATGAAAATGAAAAATGTGTCATTTATTTTTACTTAAAACTGAACAAATTTTTGGCCAACCCAGTACTTAAACTCTTGATGCCCTAGTTTCCCATCTATAAAAATAGTTATATTAAAATTTACCTATTCAAAAGACACATGCACCCCAATGTTCACTGCAGCACTATTTACAATAGCCAGGTCATGAAAGCAACTTAAATGCCCATCGACAGACGAATGGATAAAGAAGATGTGGTACATATATACAATGGAGTATTACTCAACCATAAAAAGGAATGAAATTGGGTCATTTGTAGAGACGTGAATGGACCTAGAGACTGTCATACAGAGTGAAGTAAGTCAGAAAGAGAAAAACAAATATATATTAACACATATATGTGGAATCTAGAAAAATGGTACAGACGAACCAGTTTGCAAGGCAGAAATAGAAACACAGATGTAGAGAACAAATGTATGGACAAAAAGAGAGGATAGTGGGGGAGTGGCGGGATGAATTGAGAGATGGGGATTGACATATATACACTAATATGTATAAGACAGACAACTAATAAGAACCTGCTGTATAAAAATTAAAATTTTAAAAATAAAATAAAATGACCAGATTAGAATACATTTTAAAGATTAAATAAATAAATAAGATGATTTCCTGGAACATAAAAATAAATAAAGTTCACCTAATAGTTATTTTAATGATTAAATTAATACATGTAGGTAAACCACTTAGAAGAATAGCCTGACTTACAGTAAGCTTCTAAAAATATTTTATTTTAAGCAATTATTGGGTTGGCCAAAATCTTCATCCGTTTTTTTTCTGTAAGATGGCTCTAGTAGCACTTAGTTGTCTTTAACTTCATTTGAAACAATTTTGTTAGATTGTATGTGAAAGCTGTAATATCAACGTGCATTTAAAAAAAAGACATCAAAATTGGTGAATTTTTGTGTAGCCATTTTAATATTGAAGATGGAAGAAAAAAAGCAACATTTCCGGCATATTATGCTTTATTATTTCAAGAAAGGTAAAAAAGCAACTGAAACGCAAAAAAAGATTTGTACAGTGTATGAAGAAGGTGTTGTGACTGATCGAATGTGTCAAAAGTGGTTTGCGAAGTTTTGTGCTGGAGATTTCTTGCTGGATGGTGCTCATGGTCAGGTAGACCAGTTGAAGTTGATAGCAATTAAATTGAGACATTAACTGAGAACAATCAACATTATACCACGCAGGAGATAGTCAACATACTCAAAATATCCAAATCAAGCACTGAAAATCATTTGCACAAACTTGGTTATGTGAATCGCTTTGATGTCTGGGTTCCACGTAAGTTAAGTGAAAAAAAACCTTCTTGACCCTGTTTCCGCATGAGATTCTCTACCGAACGTAATGAAAAGCTCTGTTTTTAAAACAAATTGTGACAGGCGATGAAAAGTGGATACTGTACAATAATGTTGAATGGAAGAGATCATGGGGCAAGCTAAATGAACCACCACCAACCACACCAAAGGCTGGTCTTCATCCAAAGAATGTGATGTTGTGTATATGGTGGGATTGCAAGGGAGTCCTCTATTATGAGCTCCTTCTGGAAAACCAAGCGAATAATTCCAACAGGTACTGCTCCCAATTAGACCAACTGAAAGCAGCACTAAACAAGAAGCATCCAGAATTAGTCAACAGAAAACACATTAATCTTCCATCAGGATAATGCAAGACCGCATGTTTCTTTGATGACCAAGCAAAAACTGTTACAGCTTGGCTGGGAAGTTCTGATTCAACCACCATATTCCCCAGACATGGCAACTTCAGATTTCCATTTATTTTGGTCTTTACAAAATTCTCTTAATGGAAAAAATTTCAATTCCCTGGAAGACTGTAAAAGGCACCTGGAACAGTTCTTTGCTCAAAAAGACAAAAAGTTTTGGGAAGATGGAATTATGAAGTTGCCTGAAAAATGGCAGAAGGTAGTGGAACAAAAGGGTGAATATGTTCAATGACGTTCATGGTGAAAATGAAAAATGTGTCTTTATTTTTACTTAAAAACCGAAGGCACTTTTTGGCCAACTCAATATTCTAATTATTATTTCCTATTAAATTCCCACATCATTGATGGCCTACAACTCAGAAATCTTTCATTGAATATACTACAAAAGGAAAAGATAATATGAGATTTACTATGTATTAGCTCTTTAAATCAGAAATTTTTGTCCATAGTATATTGGCTTCTTTGTATTAATAAGGTTGGTCTAGATTTTCCCAGTCTGTTGTAATCTCTCCAAGGTTTCTCCACCCCAGGGTTTACCTTATAAAAACCATTTTTATTTTTCCACTTCAAATAGGTTGCCTATCTGTCATTGGCTTATGCTAAGGCTGACTTACAGAAAAACCCAGCAGTATGTTCCTCCTAACCTAAAGATCTGTCTCTGAAGTACGTGTTTCCTAGTCAAATTAAGTGATATAAATATTGGCAACCAACATACACAAAGTACAGTGTTGCATGCTGCATCATCAAAACTAAAAGATCATGAGATTGCCATTCCTCACCTTTCTCCAGCTGGTACTTTGGGGGCTGCAAATTCTGAGAGCAGCCTCTACAAATCCTTCTTGCAGCATCAAATGCTGGATATTGCAATACTTTGCATGGAATAGGAAGCAGGTATCCTTTTCTTAGACAGCATAATATCATTATTTCAGTACAACTTCAGTTAGGTACAAGGGTTTATATAGCTTAGTTCTTTTATAAAGTTCAATAGAATGTTAATAGCCACAAAGTATTGAGATCTGGGATTTAGATTTCATTATAATGGGACCAAATGGCATGCAGGAAACCCCAAGAGTCCTGTTCAGTTTTGTAGTACTTGGCATACCTTGCGGATGGTTTCCAGAAACTCATGTAATAGAAAATTAAGGAAGAATATAGCAGAGAGAAAAGTAATAAGCATATTGAAATTCTTTTTTCTCAAAATTTAAAAAATATTCAAGTCTTCTTTATTAAGAACCTTTTGAAATCATTGCCATAGATCTGAAATAAATTAAAACCAATCCTTACCTAAGCTCTGTTATATTTATTTTTTTTTCAAAATGATAGATAAGTACTAAAAAAAAAAAGAATATAAGAATAAGCCTTCAAAGTATTACAAGTTTCCCAGTGTAGCTAATAATGAATTAAAATTTTGAGGTAAAATTGCTCAAGACCTAGAATAAAAGCTGAGAACATCTAAATAAAACTTTAAACAAAATTCCCTATAGAAATTGTAAAGCATCAATATAAATATACCACCATCCGCTTGTGAGTCATAACTTTGATCCATATATCTTCCTGGCACAAAGATGTGTAAAGCTTGTATAAGATTATGAACTTAAAAGCTTGTGTTACTGGAATAAAATTGTCTCTGCTTCTACCAAGAGAAGCCTAGAATCCCCAGACCCATCTTACTTTATATTCCCTGTGAAGACCACTTTTCTTAGTAGCTCTAGACTGGTATTGTCCAATAGAAACATAATGTGAACTACAAATAAAAGGCAGATATATATTTTAAATTTTCTAGTAGCCACCTTAAGAAATGTAAAAATAAACATAAAATTAATTTTAAAATATATTTATATTTAGACCAATCGATACAACAAAATAAATATAAAATATTAATAAGGTATTTTATATAATTTTTCATACTAGCTGTTCAAAATCTGGTGTGTATTTACTCTCACAGCACAATTCACTTTGGACTAACCACGTTTCAAATGCCCAGTAGCTACATTACTGTATTGGACAGCTCAACTCTACACCCGTATCTTTAGCTGCCAGCTTGATATGGCCACTTGCATGAAGCATGGGCATCACAAACCAAACAGGCCTCAAACCTACAAGTACACAATATCCATAAAAGTGCATATACATATTCCTGCTCCTCCGTTGGTGGTCAACATCATGATAAATGGTTGTGTATCTCCAGGTCTATTCTCTACTCCCTCTTGCTCCTGGTTTGATTCTGTCAATCTTTGGCACCAATGGGAAGAAGCAGGAAGAAGCAGGGGAGGGTCAGTGTGTCTATTGCCCCACGCTCATTGCTCCTTGGCAGGCTGTACTTTGACAGTGGCTGAACTCCTCTACCTAAGACAATAGCACCTTCCTGGTGCCCATCCCAGAGTTAGAGCTCTTGCCAGATTTAATAGCACCACTATCTTTCCTTACCCTTCAGGAGGGCAATATTGACTCTCTGTGTTGCTACTTCCTAGGTGTTTTACCATCTCTTGTTGGATTCCTTTATCTTGCCCACATCTCTATAAATAGCTGCTTTATTACCCTCTCTGCAACTAATCCTTTGCATGTACCACCCGTTTCTTATTGTGACCCTAATTGATACAATGGTGCAAAATTTTACCTCGTATTTCTCACGACATAAAACTAATATCATTTTTGCCTCATTTCTGCCAAGTCAGCAGGCTATTTGGCCATTAATGGCTTTCTCCTATTACTTTCCATATTTTCTCCTTGGACCCAGTCACTTTCTAATATAATTCGTCAAATTGTCTTCTGCTTCTTTGCCTGAACTAAAAACTGGATGGATTTTTCCATCAAGATGCCACTTTTCTTACATCTACTTTTTTTTTTTCACCTACTCATATCATAGGATGAGAAGGCAAAGTCCACATTTTTATTTTTCACCATTTTATTCATCATTCTTTGATTTATTCTTCCAGCTTCCATTCAGCAGATATTTATTGAGTACTAACTATATGTCAGACAAATTTTAAGAATAAGGAAAAATCAATGACGATTTATGTAAAATTCTCTGCTCTCATGACCTTATATAGTCCTAGGGAAGACACATAGTTAACAAGATAATTATAGTATGTATTATGTTAAATAGTGATTTGCCACTTACACATTATTTCTTTTTAGCAATCATGCATGAACTTCCTCTTTTGAGGCTTATATCACCTAAATAATCATTTAGGAATTTCTGACAGGTTTACCCTATCACTTTCCATGACAATTTTGGCCTTGGACTCATAGCCCTCATCTTCCTACTCCATCTACTATTCTCAGTATCGTCCATATTAATGTGTGAAAGCTGATACACAGTCCACACTCAGAGTTCTTTAACCTTCTTTACAGCCCAGGTCTTTATTTCAATCCCTCTATGACAACCAAACTTCATGGGTACATTCAGTGCATCACAGAAGCACAAACAAATTCCATGTCTGATCTAGTCGTATAACCTAACACCCTCTTACCTAAACTACTATCATTCTAGGACAACAACAGTTTTATTGTCAGTATACTGTTCTTTATAACCAAAATTTTAAAACCCCTATATTCCTATGCACCATTGGCCACATAATATTTTTTTCTTCTCTCTCTGTCCAGCAGGGGCTGCATGTTTTCCTTTGCAAACTTTCTAGCTGACACTTTTAACTCTATCAATCCCAGCACCGCAGGGTAAACTTCTAAACCTTAATGAATGCAGATTAAATGTTTTCTTTGCCTCTACAACCAGATTTACATAAACACAGACTCATGCACAAACAGACACACACACACACACACACACACAGATGCACACATACAGAACAGCAACCACAATCTTGCATATTTATTGTTAACCAAAATTTCATAAATGGAGACCTGATTGAAATAAAGAGGTGTCTGAGGTTTATTAAGACTGCAGCCCAAGCAATACAGATTCAAGAAGCACTTGAATTGTGTTCCACTGGACTACAAAATGGAGGAAGCTTATAAAGGCAAAAATCACAAGGCTGAAGTTAGTTATATGAGTTGCTTATCAAGAATTATAATTGGGGTAAAAATAAGGGTAGGGGATTGGGTATAAAATAAGCTAGAAGAATATATTGTACAACATAGGGAATATAGCCAATATTTTATAATAACTATAAATGGAGTACAACATTTAAAAATTGTGAATCACTATACTGTGTACCTGTAACTTATATAATATTGTACATCAATTATACTTCAATTATATAAAAAGAATTATAATTGAAGCTGGCAAGAAGTAAGGGTGTTTGTTAAGCAAGGACTGGTTGGGGTCTGAAATGGCTGCATAGTTACAAGGGTGGGACAACCTTGAGACCACAAGGTTGCAGCTAGCAGATGCTGTTTTAAAAATGGCTGGTGTCCTTGGGTTTGATACAGTTCACAGAAAGTTCAAGTTTTCAGTGGTGCAGAGATACGTCTAAGACCAGATCCTCAATGGCCTCCGAACTCCATTTTGCATGTCTGAACTATGATTACTCCATTATGATTTCAATGCCATCATTATAAATCACAAACTTAATACTGCCTGTTTGTTTCTCTAAGTCTTTTTAGTTGACACATGAAATATTCAAGTAGTTTAGCTTTTTATTCACGTCCCATAACTCTCATAATCCTCCTTGCTCATTTCTGATAATGACTCTCTACCCAAAAGGAGCTGAAGCTAATATGCATAAACTGCCTTATTTCTGCCCTGCAGACCTACATGCCTCATGCCCATGTTTACCTTCTCATCTCCTGTCTCTAAGGAATAGATAGTGCCAGTGGCTACTTCATCATCGTGCATCCTAGATCCCACTATTCCATTTCTTATCTTCTCCTTCTAACCTTTCTTTTCCTTCAATTACCCATTCTCCCTCCTCTAACTTTCTAATTGACATTGCACTCAGCATATAACAGAGCTCAAGGTTGTTCCATTAAAATACAAACAGAACATGAGCAAATAAATAAGTCAAATAAGGAAAGGAAATAAATAACTTCTTATGTCTCATTCTTTTCTGTTTCATATTTCTGGAATTTACCAGTAACTCAAAAGAGGAGGGGAGAGGAGTTTGAGGCGTTAATCCAAGGTAGCAGTAAAAATGCTTCCTTCTCTATGATTGTCCAGGTAAAAGTCTGGAGTCATATGAGTTAGGAACAAATTCCAGCTCCATCACTCATCTTGCAAAATTGGGAGAAATTGCCGAATTTCTCTAAACTTTCTTCTCGTCTTCTTATTGGAAAATGGGAAGAAAATAGTAGCTAAATAACTATGTTGATTATTCACTGTATAAAATGTGTAAGACAATATATCACATCTCAACAATCAACAAATGTTATCTATTATTTTCATTATTGCCAGCGAGGCAAAATATTATTGAATGCTATCATAGCATTAATGACATTTAAGAAAACAATCTGGAGGCCTCCCTCTTCCTGCATTTTATAAACTAATGTATTGCATTAAATAACTACTTACCATTTAGTCCATACACCTATCCCTTTCAGGCACTATCAATTCAATCTCAATTGCAAGATTTTTATTTAAAAAAAACAGGTTGGACATATTTTCTAAAATTAAATGCCATATCTTGTGTCCAAAATTGCCTAATGTCAAGCATGTGATTATATATTTAGATTTCATAATCAGTGGTACTCAATACCTGTGATTAAAGATGACATAAAGACAGCTTTGATTTGCCTTGTAAGGATTTATCAGAGAGAATACTGCAAGGCATCTAAAAGCAACACAGTTATTTCCAGTTATTGATAGATGAAATGGAAGGTGATTAAGAATTACCTTGAGGCACTAGTTTATTTAAAACATATCATTGTAGTTGGCATGACCTTGGAAGGCTATGAATACCGGTTCCTGAGGGTGTTTAATCAACTAGGAAATAGAAGCTTAAAATGGTCTCTTTGCAAATGTCAATTCCACCATACCTACTGATGAGTTTCACATTCAGTGTCTCAAGAGGACATGAGAAACCCCTGAAAAGATCTCTGCTGTGATCAAATTGATCAAATCACAACAAGTGTATATAATTAAATCTATTTTGAAGATTCAGTGGGAACTATGGAGGTTTGTGATTTATATAAAGAATTCAAAAGCCCTCCATGGAATAACTTAGGTTAACTGGATCAGAAATGGGGAATACATGAGGCAGAACGAAATATAGAAAAATAACTTTATGATGATAAAGATGTGAGAAAATAGAAACAAATGAATCAATCTTAAGAAAAAAGCATTTTTTGTGGTAAAGAGTGGAAACTGTCTAGAGGCATGAGAATGACAACATGCAGGTCTGAAGAAGAGTTAACTCTGGAGACATGGAAAAGTATCAGAATCCTCCCTAAGACACTTTCATCAGATCTTTATTAAATATGTTACATTCATACACACTTGTAAAATGATGATGTAGAAAATGACGATATGGGGCTATGACCTTTGCAGGATCACTCAGTCAAATGGACAAACAGGATGGTACTGTCATTATATCAAGGGCAACAGTTTTCTCAGAGATCACTATATTGTTGAACAGTGACACTAGCTGAGCCCACCTGAAGATCTAGGATTGTCAGAAAGCATATGTCCTGGCAAGAAACACTTGATAAAGTGACCCATTTAAAAAAGAAGCCTAGGGGAAGACCTTCAAGATGGTGGAGGAGTAAGAAAGACATGGAGATGACCTTGCTCCGCACAAATACATCAGAAATACATCTACATGTGGAACAACTCCTACAGAACACCTACTGAACGCCGACAGAAGACCTCAGACTTCCCAAAAGGCAAGAAACTACCCACATACCTGGGTAGGGGAAAAGAAAAAACAGAGACAAAAGAATAGGGACAGGACCTGAACCTGTGGGAGGGAGCTGTGAAGGAGGAAAAGTTTCCACACACTAGGAAGCTCCTTCACTGGCGGAGACGGGGGAGGTGGGGGGAAGCTTTGGAGCCATGGAGGAGAGCACAACAACAGGGGTGCAGAGGGCAAAGCTGAGAGATTCCCACACAGAGGATCGGTGCCGACCAGCACTCACCAGCCCGAGAGGCTGGTCTGCTCACCCGCCGGGACGGGTGGGGGGCTGAGAGCTGAGGCTCAGGCTTCGGAGGTCGGATTCCAGGGAGAAGACTGGGGTTGGCTGCATGAACACAGCCTGAAGGGGGCTAGTGCACCACAGATAGCCGAGAGGGAGTCCGGGAAAAACTCTGGAACTGCCGGAGAGGCAAGAGACCATTGTTTCGGGGTGCACGAGGAGAGGGGATTCAGAGCACTGCCTAAACAAGCTCCAGAGAGGGGCGCGAGCTGTGGCTATCAGCCCGTACCACAGAAATGGGCATGAAACGCTAAAGCTGCTGCTGCAGCCACTAAGAAGCCTGTGTGCAAGCACAGGTGACTATCCACACCTCCCTTCCCAGGAAGCTGTGCAGCCCACCACTGCCAGGGTCCCTTGATCCAGGGACAACTTTCCTGGGAGAACACACAGTGAGCCTCAGCCTGTTGCAACGTCACGCAGGCCTCTGGCACTGCAGGTTCATCCCACGTTACTTCCGTACCCTTCCCCCCCCAACCCCCCCAACCCCCACCCCACCCCACCTCCGCCTGAGTGAGCCAGAGGCTCCTAATCAGCTGCTACTTTAACCCCATCCAGTCTGAGCAAAGAACAGATGCCCTCAGGCGACCTACACACATAGCTGGGGACAAATCCAAAGCTGAATTGCAGAAACTGTGTGAACAAAGAATAGAAAGGGAAATTTCTCCCAGCAGCCTCAGGAGCAGCAGATTAAATCTTCAAAATCAACTTGATGTACCCTGCATATCTGGAATACCTGAATAAACAATGAATCATCCCAAAATTGAGACGGTGGACTTTGGGAGCAACTGTAGATGTGGAGTCAGCTTTCTGCATCTAATTTATTTCTGGTTGTATGTGTATCTTAATTTAGTATTTAGAGTTTACTGGTAGATTTGTTTATTGATTTGGTTGCTCTCTTCCTCCTTTTTTTTTTTAAATATATAGATATATATATATTTTTTTCCTTTTTCTTTTTTTGTGAGTCTGTTTGTGTATACTTGTTTGTGTGATTTTGTCTGTGTAGTTTTGCTTTTACCATTTGTCCTAGGGTTCTGTCTGTCCATTTTCTGTTTTTCTTTTTGTTTCTATAGTTTTTAGCACTTGTTGTCATTGGTGGATTCATTTTTTGGTTTGATTGATTCTCTTCTTTTTTTCCTTTTTTCTTTTTTTTATTACTTTTTAATTTTTTTTATTTTTAATAATTATTTTTTACTCTTTTAACAACTTTATTTTATTTATTTATTTCCTTCTTTCTTGCTTTTCTTCTGAGCCGAGTGGCTGACAGGGTCTTGGTGCTCCTGCTGGGTGTCAGGCCTATGCTTCTGAGGTGGGACAGCAGAGTTCAGGACATTGCTACACCAGAGACGTCCTGGCTCCATGTAATATCAAATGGCGAAAGCTCTCCCAGAAAGGTCCATCTCAACATTAAGAGCCAGCTCCACTCAACGACCAGCAAGTTACAGTGCTGGACACCTCATGCCAAACAACTAGCAAGACAGGAACACAACCCCACCCATTAGCAGAGAGGCTGCCTAAAATCACAATAAGGTCACAGACACCCCAAAACACACCACAGGATGTGGTCCTGCCCAACAGAAAGAAAAGATCCAGCCTCATCCACCAGAACACAGGCACTAGTCCCCTCCACCAGGAAGCCTACACAACCCACTGAACCAACCTTACCCATTGGGGGCAGACACCAAAAACAATGGGAATTACGAACCTACAGCTTGTGAAAAGGAGACCCCAAACACAGTAAGTTAAGCAAAATGAGAGGATAGAGAAACACACAGCAGATGAAGGAGCAAGGTCAAAAACCACCAGCCCAAACAAATGAAGAGGAAATCGGCAGTCTACCTGAGAAAGAATTCACAGTAATGATAATAATGATCATTCAAAACTTTGGAAGTAGAATGGAGAAGAAAGAAGAAATGTTTAACAAGGACCTAGAAGAACTAAAGAGCAACAAACAATGATGAACAACACAATAAATGAAATTAAGAATTCTCTAGAAGGTATCAATAGCAGAATAACTGAGGCAGAAGAACGGACAAGTGACCTGGAAAATAAAAGAGTGGAAATAACTATGGCAGAGAAGAATAAAGAAAAAGAATGAAAAGAATTGAGAACAGTTTCAGAGACCTCTGGGACATTAAACACGCCAACATTCGAAATATAGGGGTCCCAGTAGAAGAAGAGAAAAAGAAAGGGACTGAGAAAATATTTGAAGAGATTATAGTTGAAAACTTCCTTAATATGGGAAAGAAAATAGTTAATCAAGTCCAGGAAACGCAGAGAGTCCCATACAGGATAAATCCAAGAAGAAACACACCAAGGCACATGTTAATCAAACTATCAAAAATTAAATACAAAGAAAAAAAATTAAAAGCAGCAAGAGAAAAGGAACAAGTAATATACAAGGGAATCCCCATAAGGTTAACAGCTGAATTCTCACCAGAAACTCTACAAGCCAGAAGGGAGTGTCAGGATATATTTAAAGGGATGAAAGGGAAAAGCCTACAACCAAGACTACTTTACCCAGCAAGGATCTCATTCAGAGTCAATGGAGAAATTAAAACCTTTACAGAAAAGCAAAAGCTAAGAGAATTCAGCACCACCAAACCAGCTTTACAACAAATGTTCAAGGAACTTCTCTAGGCAGGAAACACAAGAGAAGGAAAAGACCCACAAAAACAAACCCAAAACAATTAAGAAAATGGTAATAGGAACATAGATATCAATAATTACCTTAAATGTAAATGGATTAAATGCTCCAGCCAGAAGACATAGACTGGCTGAATGGATACGAAAACATGACACATATATACGCTGTCTACAAGAGACCCATTTCAGACCCAGGGACACATACAGACTGAAAGTGAGGGGATGGGAAAAGATATTCCATGCAAATGGAAATCAGAAGAAAGCTGGAGTAGCAATTCTCAAGTAAGACAAAATAGACTTTAAAATAAAGTCTATTACAAGAGACAAAGAAGGACACTACATAATGATCAAGGGATCAACCCAAGAAGAAGATATAACAATTGTAAATATTTATGCACCCAACATAGAAGCACCTCAATACATAAGGCAAATGCTAACAGCCATAAAAGGGGAAATCGACAGTAACAAAATCATAGTAGGGGACTTTAACACGCCACTTTCACCAATGGACAGATCATCAAAAATGAAAACCAATAAGGAAACACAAGCTTTAAATGATACATTAAACAAGATGGACTTAATTGATACTTATAGGACATTCCATCCCAAAACAACAGAATACACTTATAGGATTCTTCAAGTGCTCATGGAACATTCTCCAGGATAGATCATATCTTGGGTCACAAATCAAGCTTTGGTAAACTCAAGAAAATTGAAATCATATCAAGTACTTTTTCTGACCAAAACACTATGAGACTAGATATCAATTACAGGAAAATATCTGCAAAAATTTCAAACACATGGAGGCCAAACAATACACTACTTAATAACCAACAGATCACTAAAGAAATCAAAGGGGAAATCAAAAAATACCTAAAACAAATAAGAATGAAAACACAACCACCCCAAACCTATGGGATGCAGCAAAAGCAGTTCTAAGAGGGAAGTTTATAGCAATACAATCCTACCTCAAGAAACAAGAAACATCTCAAATGAACAAGCTAACCGTACACCTAAAGCAATTAGACAAAAAACAACAACAACAACAAAAAAACCCAAAGTTAGTAGAAGGAAAGAAATCATGAAAATCAGATCAGAAATAAATGAAAAAGAAATGAAGGAAACAATAGCAAAGATCAGTAAAACTAAAAAGTGGTTCTTGTGTAGATAAACTAAATTGATAAGCCATTAGTCAGACTCATCAAGAAAAAAAGGGAGAAGACTCAAATCAATAGAATTAGAAATGAAAAATAAATAACAACTGACACTGCAGAAATACAAAGGATCATGAAAGATTACTACAAGCAACTGTATGCCAATAAAATGGACAACCTGAAACAAATGCACAAATTCTTAAAAAAGCACAACCTTCCAAGATGAATCAGGAAGAAATAGAAAATATAAACAAACCAATCACAAGTAATGAAATTAAAACTGTGATTAAAAATCTTCCAACAAACCAAAGCCCAGGACCAGATGGCTTCACAGGTGAATTCTATTTAGAATTTAGAGAAGAGCTAACACCTATCCTTCTCAAACTCTTCCAAAATATAGCAGAAGGAGGAACACTCCCAAACTCATTCTATGAGGCCACCATCACCCTGATACCAAAAACCAGACACAGATGTTGCAAAAAAATAAAACTACAGGCCAATATCAATGATGAACATAGATTCAAAAATCCTCAATAAAATTCTACCAAACAGAATCCAACAGCACATAAAAAGGATAATACACCATGATCAAGTGGTTTATTCTAGGAATGCAAGGATTCTTCAATATATGAAAAACAATCAATGTGTTACAACGTATAAACAAATTGAAGGATAAAAACCATACGATCATCTCAACAGATGCAGAAAAAGCTTTCAACAAAATTCAACACCCATTTATGATAAAAACCCTCCAGGAAGGAGGCATAGAGGGAACTCACCTCAACATGATAAAGGCCATATATGACAAGCCCACAGCCAACATAATTCTCAATGGTGAAAAACTGAAACCAATTACACTAAGATCAGGAAGAAGACAAGGTTGCCTACACTCACCACTATTATTCAACACAGTTTTGTAAGTTTTAGCCACAGCAATCAGAGAAGAGAAATAAAATGATTCCAAATTAGAAAAGAAGAAGTAAAGCTGTCACTGTTTGCAAATTACAGGATAATATACATAGAGGATCCTAAAGATGCTACCAGAAAACTCCTAGAGCTAATCAATGAATTTGGTAAAGTAGCAGGATAAAAAATTATTGAGATACACAGAAATCTCTTGCATTCCTATACACTAGTGATGAAAAATCTGAAAAATAATTTAAGGAAACTCTCCCATTTACTATTTCAACAAAAGGAATAAAATACCTAGGAATAAACCTACCTAAGGAGACAAAAGACCTGTATGCAGAAAATTATAAGACACTGATGAAAGAAATTAAAGATGTACAAACAGATGGAGAGATATACCATGTTCTTGGATTGGAAGAATCAACACTGTGAAAATGACTATACTACCCAAAGCAATCTACAGATTCAATGCAATCCCTGTCAAACTACCAATGGCATTTTTCACAGAACTAGAACAAAAAAATTCACAATTTGTAGGGAATAGTCAAAGCAATCCTGAAAAGAAAAACAGACCTGGAGGAATCAGGCTCCCAGACTTCAGACTCTACTACAAAGCTACACTAATCAAGACAGTATTGTACTGGCACAAAAACAGAAATATAGACCACTGGAACAGGACAGAAAGCCCAGAGATAAACCCATGCACATATGGTCACCTTATTTTTGATAAAGGAGGAAAGAATATACAGTGGAGAAAAGACAGCCTCTTCAATAAGTGGTGCTGAGAAAACTGGACAGCTACATGTAAAAGAAGGAAATTAGAACACTCCCTAACACCATACACAAAAATAAACTCAAAATGGGTTAAAGACCTAAATGTAAGGTCAGACACTAGAGAATTCTAAGAGGAAAACATAGGCAGAACACTCTATGACATAAATCACTGCAAGATCTTTTTTGACCCACCTCCTAGAGAAATGGAAATAAAACCAAAAATAAACAAATGGGGCCTAATGAAGCTTAAAAGCTTTTGCACAGCAAAGGAAACTATAAACAAGACGAAAAGACAACCCTCAGAATGGGAGGAAATATTTGCAAATGAAGCAACTGACAAAGGATTAATCTGAAATATTTACAAGCAGCTCATGCAGCTCAATGTCAAAAAAAACAAACAACCCTATCCAAAAATGGGCAGAAGACCTAAATAGACATTTCTCCAAAGAAGATATACAGATTGCCAACAAACACATGAAAGAATGCTCAACATCACTAATCATTAGAGAAATGCAAATCAAAACTACAATGAGGTATCACCTCATACTGGTCAGAATGGCCATGATCAAAAAATCTACAAACAATAAATGCTAGAGAGGGTGTGGAGAAAAGGGAACCCTTTTGAACTGTTGGTGGGAATGTAACTTGATACAGTCACTATGGAGAACAGTAAGGAGGTTCCTTAAAAAACTACAAATAGAACTACCATACAACCTGGCAATCCCGCTACTGGGCATATACCCTGGGAAAACTATAATTCAAAAAGAGTCATGTACCACAATGTTCATTGCAACTCTATTTACAATAGCCAGAACATGGAAGCAACCTAAGAGTCCATTGACAAATAAATGGATAAAGATGTGGCACATATATACAATGGAATATTATGCAGCCATAAAAAGAAGTGAAATTGAGTTATTTGTAGTGAGGTGGATGTACCTAGAGTCTGTCATACAGAGTGAAGTAAGTCAGAAAGAGAAAAACAAATATAGTATGCTAACACATATATGTGGAATCTAGAAAAAAAAAAAAAAGTTCTGAAGAACGCAGGGGCAGGACAGGAATAAAGATGCAAATGCAGAGAATGGACTTGAGGACACGGGGAGGGGGAAGGGTAAGCTGGGACAAAGTGAGATAGTGGCACGGACTTATATATACTACCAAATGTAAAATAGGTAGCTAGTGGGAAGCAGCCAGTGCTTTGTGACCACCTAGAGGAGTGGGATAGGGAGGGTGGGAGGGAGACGTAAGAGGAAGGAGATATGAGGATATATGTATATGTATATCTGACTCACTTTGTCATAAAGCAGAAACTAATACACCTTTGTAAAGCAATTACACTCCAACAAAGATGTTAAAAAAATAAAATAAAATAAATTTTTTTAATTAAAAAAAAGAAGGCTAGTTGTTGGTTATACATGTATTCTATAAACAAGTCTTTGATTATTTAGGCCTTGTGGTACCGTGGCTTTGGAACAATGCTAGGCAGGGGATATAGAGAAGAAAAATGTAAACCCTGCATGTGGAAGATAGGATAATGCCTTCCACCACAGATGTCCACAGCCTAATACCCAGAACCTATGAATAAGTTACCTTACATGGCAAAAGAGACTTTGCCAATTTGATTAAAATAAGATTCTTGAGATGGGGAGATTATCTTGGATTATTCAGGTGGGCCCAGTGTAATCACAAAGACCTTATAAGGGAAAGAGGGAGGCAGGAGAAATGCAGTCAGAAAGACATGATGACAGAAGCAGAAGTTGGAGTGATGTGCTTCAAAGATGAAGGAAGGGACCATAAGCCATGACATGAAGAAGCCCTCTAGAAGATGAAAAAGTCAAGAAAATAGATCCTCCCTATACACTCCAGAAGGAATGCAAGTCTGCCAAAAACCTTGATTTTAGCCCATAAGATTAATTTCAGACTCGTGACTTCCAGAACTGTAAGATAAAAAATTTGTGTTGTTTTAAGCCACTAAATTTGTGGTAAATTGTTACAGAAGCAACATGAAATTAAGAAACTGCTCAAAAGAAATGTATAGTCAATATATTATATACACAAATTATTCAATAATTACAATACAATATCAGGAGTATTACAGAGTTTTTAGACACCAGTGTAAGTTCAGAGAAAAGACATCGAACTTTCATTGCTTATGGAAGACTTTCTGAATAAGTAGTTATCGTTAATTTTGAACTGTAAGTAGAAATTAACCAATATCCTTAACCAATATCACTGCTTGTTCTTCAATCATGTCACTCCCAATGCCATCTTTCTAAAATATAAATCTGATCACATTAGTCCCACATTTATCCCTCAGTAGGTTTCTATTGCCTATAGTTCTGATACTTTTTTAAATAAACAAATTCCCCTCAATTTATCTCTCTAATCTCTCACTTTACTATAAACAACAAGGAAAAAAGGGAACCACCTTCAACACTTTGCTTGAAATTTCCTTTGCTATATAATCAACTCCACCATTTATCACTTCTGCTTTGCACATAACTGTAGGAGACATTTTCCTTAAATAGTCTGTGACTAAGAAACAAGAATCCATAGCCTTCAGTTTCCAATAACATGTTCCTTCTGAGCCCTTAGTAGTAACAAACTATAGTCCAGATTTCTACTAAAAGCCTTTTCAAGCCGATTTAGGCTTTCTCTACCATGCTCCGCAAACTCCCTCAAACCTCCATACCTTTGCAAGTTCCAAAGCCACCTCCACACTTTTAGGTATTTGTTACAGAAGCACCCTGCTTTGCATACCAAAATTGCTGTCAGTTTTCTATTGCTTAGTAACAAATTTATCTCAGATACAGTAGCTTAAAACAACACACATTTATTATCACCTAGATTCTGTATGTCATCTGTCAAGTCTTGGCTGCAACTTCTGCTAAGGATCTCAAAAGTCTGCAAAGCATTAGGCTGTACTCCCACCTGAATGCTGGACTGGTAAATAATCCGCTTTCAAACTCATTCAAATTGTTGGCAGAATTCATTTCCTTTCAGCTGGCTGTAGGCTGGAGTTTGCTCTCAGGTCCTTGAGGCCACCAACAGTCCCATGCCTCGTGGACTTTCTTAACATGGACACATACTTCACCAAGCAAATAAAAAACTCTAATCTGATAAAATGAAGATTTATATAGCATAACATGATCCCAGGGATAACATCCAATCACCTTTCCTATATTCTATTGCTTGGAAGCCATAGGTTTTGCCCACAATCAAGGGGAGAGTATTATACCACAAGTTGACACCAGGGGTTGAGAAATCTTAGGGTCTGTCCATCACAGATAATATCCAACTTCTCTATAGTAATACAAGCATTCGTAATGTATCCTTGGACTGACTTTCCCTCAAGGGTCAAGGAAATGATTCCCCAGCCTTTTGCTTTTTAATTACCAAAAATATTCTTTAATTTAGAATCCTCAATATTGTCTTTATAATTTTGACTTTAAATGAGTACATATGTATTCTTTTGTGGCAAAGTAGTATGGTAGAAATAGCTTGGATTATGAATTAAAACTGTCAGAATTATTATGTGGATTACTGACTTGTCTATAGCTCCGTTTTATATTCTTATATACCGTGAGCCAAGCCATTTTAACTCTCCGAGCCTAAGCTGCTTCATTGGTAGAATCAGAATAATCAACAAGTTATCAAAAACTGTGTATGTATATATACATATATGTGTATGTATATACATAACTATATATATAATGTATATACATAAATTAATACACGTATCCTTTGTAAACTTTAAAGTTCTGTGCATATACTGATTCAAATAACATTTGTAATCATGATATTAATTTTAAGGTATGACCTGTGAATGTTGTCTCAATTGCTAAAGTCTTTGGAAATTCTAGAAAGATAAACTAGATAAGTGCTTTGTTTCATTACTTTATTTATTATTGTTATTTTTGCCTCATTACTTTTCAAAAAGATTTTATTCAGCAATCATCTATTTTATATAAACCTATTTCATCTAAACACAATTCCTCCTCTGAAGTTTTTGCCCAACATCCTCTGGTTTTCTCTGATTTTCTCCTAAATATGCAGTAATATTAATGGCCCCTATTCTCTCTAAATGGTAGTTTACTTTAATAGAACTAGTTTATAGATAGTCAAGTAAAAATATTTTTTTTCTTTATCAGCCTTTCAGTTCAATCTTATGTTCAATCTTTATGTGTTTAGTTTAATCATTAGTTATATTAATTAGCATTAATTAGCACAGATTCTTTTCTTTTTAGCTCTTCAACTCAAGCCCATTCTCAGGTGTTAAAATCCCTAAGAGTATTTAGCTTATAGTACTGCAGGTTTCAACTGTCTTCAACTTTCCATTGTATTATTGTACTTTAATTAATATGATGATAATAATTATATATATGCATACTTATAAACATATTTTCTATTTTTATTTTAAGGAATGCTATATTTGAAAGAATTACCATAGCAAAAATGATTCCAGATGACACGAAACCAGATTTTTATTGTCACACAGAGTAAATCAATTGGTTTCTATTGAATGAAAGTTTAGCTCCCCAGAAAATGGAATGCTTAAGAACATGAAAAGGTAGGACTCAGGAGGGAGAAGTATTTTTATCCACATTAATGTATTTTCCTAAAGCAATACCTGAAGTAATTTTAAAACTTCATTTATAGCCATGAATGGTTTATTTTATAACAAAATTTAAAATATGACTGTGGATTTCTTATCTATTTAATTGAAATGTACAGTGAATTCCCTCTGAAAGCCTTAATTTTGACCTATCTAAATACATAATTTCATTCCTGTGTTGAATAGGAATTCTCATCATTTATTTAGATTCTAATTTTGCTATTTCTTCTCATTATTATATTTAGCCCAGAAACCTACTTAAAACATAAATTTATATAAATAGTAGAACTAACATTACTTTCTCCCTTTATGTTTATTTTCAGATTTGAAAGATATTAAAGAAAGGTGTAGACTTTTGATACCCTTACATACAAGTCATTGACCTCTCTAAGAATTACTAAGGATAATGACAAGATAAAGAAGTGGTAAATATTTAGATTCTGAACTCTTTCAACTATAAGATGTTAAGGTAAGTATTTTTGAAATAGTATTTGACAGATGTTTTAAAATTATATTGCCCTTGTAAGATACTGTAATGACTATTGATGACTTTTGGTCCTCTTCAAATGGTGGGGAATTCTTCACACTAAAGCTTTATTCTTAATGTTTCAAATACTTTCCCAAACTTTTTCTCTTGTTTAACATTTATGGGACACCTGTTACCTTCAGGCAGCTAGGAAATCAGTTCACTTGCAAGACAGGAAATAAATCAGACAATAGGACGGCTACAAATGCAATGGTGGACTCAGAATAGAACTAGTAATAATCAGCTAACTTTTCCACTTATAGAGTTTCTCAATATTTATTAGCAGATATTTATTCCACAGGTATTATCAGCTTATAATTATAGTTTTAGCAGTAAGATTTTTTTGTCACTTGAGTATATTTGATTATAAAATACATCAAGTAGTGAATCAGTAAACATGTATTTATTCAATAAATATTTGAAGAGATGCAAATGTGCACAACTTAATGGAAAAAACAATAAGATCAGAACTGAAGATGAATAACATCTAGTTTATGCTCTCAAAGGATGTATAGCCTAGTTCTGAAGATATCTATGCATAATTATAATAAACATCAAAATACAGTTAGTGGGGTAAAACGATATAAATAAAACCATTATGGTCATTCAAAGAGAGGGGAAAAAAAACATTTTTTTGCCCAAGATCAGAGAAATCTTCTTGAGGAAGGTGGCATTCTGTTATGCCTTGCATGGTAATAATTTTGTTCTTTTACATAAATGTTAAGTGAAACCAGTCAATGTACCCAACAATGATATTAGAGCTTGTGTAAAGCAGGAAGGAGAGCTAACAGTTACTGAACACCTTCAATGAACCAAGTGCTGTTTTGAGACCTTTCTTAGTTTTTTTATTGTGGTATAACAAATTATCACAAACATAGTGTCCTAAAGCACCACAAATATATTACCTCGCAGTTCTTTTGGTCAAAAGTCCAACTTGGCTGGCTGGGTTTTGCTTAGGATATCATAAGGCTGAAATCAAAGTGATACCTGCTCTGGGCTCTTATTTGTAATCTCTGGAAAGAATCTTCTAAACTTATTCAGGATATGGGCAGAATCTAGTTCCTTGGGGTTGTAGATCTGAAGTCCCTGTTTCCTTGCTGCTATCAGTCAGGGGCCACTTTCTGCTTTTAGAGGCCTTCTGTATTCTTCTCATGTAGCCCCCTCCAAGTTGAAAGCAGCAACAGGGTATTGAGCCCTTCTTATGCTTCAAATCTCAGACAGCCCCTTCTGCTGTATCTATCTTCCTCTTCTTCCTTAGTCTTATGCCATCACCAAGAGAAATTTCTCTGATTAAGGGCTTATGTGATTAATTTAGGCCCATCTAGATAATTTCCACTTTTTTTCAGATAAATGGTGCCATGTAACATGACATAATCATCACCCTTACAGGTTCTGAGAATGAGGACTTGTCTGATTCCAATGTTCAGGTTTGAAATTCCACTGACTATAAATTAGTAATGTCCAAAGGTGTGAAAATAATGTAAACCCCATACTTACCAAGTCAGAAATGTAGCATTTATCAAATAGACTGCTTTAAAAGAAAATTGTGGTTCTGAGCTATTTCAAAATTAAAATCCCTGATGATAACACACTGAAGAAGCTTCATATCCATAGAGAGGCACATCAAGAGAAAATGGGCACTCCAAGGGGATTCATGCTAGATCTACCAATGCAGCCCTCTGTTGCCCAGAAGAACAGAGGGGCACCTGGGATTCCCCAGACCCACTCATTTATCCACATGGGCGATTACAGTATGGACATGATACCACAAGACCAAGTTGATCAGAATTTCAGGACCCCTGATGAACATAATGGCCCCAGAGAATCTTTAGCCAGACCCTTTATCAACCTGGATGATTCCAGAATGAACTTGGTACCACAGAATCCAGCTGGTCTCACACCAAAAAGAATAAAATACTTAAAGATAAACTCAACCAAAGAAGTGAAAGATTTGTACAATGGAAACTACAAAATGTTGCAGAAATAAATTTAGAGAAGACACAAGTAAGTGGAAAGACATCCTGTGCTCATAGATTGAAAGACTTAATATTGTTAAGATGTCAATACTACTCAAAGCAATCTACAGATTTAATGCAATTCCCATAAAAATCCCCAAAATGGTGTTTTTTTCAGAAATAGAAAGCTCTGTCCTAAAATTCATGGAATCTTAAGAGACCCTTAATAGCCAAAACAATTGTGAAAGAACAAAGTTGGATGTCTCAATACTTCCTGATTTCAAAATTTAGTACAAAGCTACTGTAATCAAACAAAATGGTACTGGCATAAAGACAGACATACAGACCAATAGGAAAAAACAGAGAGCCCAGGTACATGCCCTGAAATACATGATCAAATAATTTTTGACAAGGATGCCAAGACAATTCAATGGAAAAGACTGTCTCTTCAACAAATGGTGTTGGAAAAACTGGATATCAACGTGCAAAAGAATGAAGTTGGATTCTTAGCATATGTAACAATTAACTCAAAATGTATCAAAGACCTAAATATTAGACCTAAACCTATAAAACTCTTAATAGAAAACACAAGGGAAAAGCTTCATGACACTGAATTTGGCAACAAGTTCTTGGTTATGACACCAAAAATAGTGGTAACAAAAGTAAATATAGATAAATTGGACTGCATTAAAATTAAAAACTTCTGTGCATCAAAGGACACAGTCAACACAGCAAAAAAGGCAACCTACCTAATGGGAGAAAATATTTGCAAATTATTTATTTTATAAAGGTTAATATCCAGAATATATAAAGATCCCCTATATCTCAACAAAAACACAAACAACCCAAATAAAAATGGGTAAAAGTCTTGAAAAATATTTCTCCAAAGAAGATATACAAATGGCCAAGAAGCACATGAAAAGATGTTCCATTTCACCAATCATCAAAGAAATGCAAGTGAAAACCACAATGAGATACCACCTCATACCCAATAGGATGGCAACTATTAAAAGAACAGAAAATAACAAGCATTAGTGAGGATATGGAGAAATTGGAACATTTGTGCACTGTTGGTAGAAATGTAAAAAACTGCAGCCACTATGGAAACAGTATGGTGGTACCTCAAAAAATTAAAAGTAAAATTTCCATATGATCCAGAAATTCCATTTCTGGCTATATACACAAAAGAATTGAAAACAGGGACTTGAACAGACATGTGTACATCCATAGCAGCATTATTTACAATAGCCAAAAGTTAGATGCAACCCAAGTGTTCACCAAGAGATGAATGGGTAAACAAAATGTGGCATACACATACAATGGGACAGTATTCAGCCTTATAAAGGAAGGAAATTCTAATATACAATACAGTATGGGTGAAACTTGAGGAAATTGTGGTATATTTTGATAATAAGCAAGTCACAAATAAGGCAAATACTGTATGATTTTACTCATATGAGGTATCTAGAGTAGTCTGATTCTTAGAGACAGAAAGTAGAAGGGTGGTTACCAAGGGGGATACGGGGAATGTGGAGTAGTTGCTTAATTGGTATAGAGTTTCAGTTTTGCAAGATGAAAAGTGTTCTGGAGGTTGTTTGCAAGCAATGTGAGTATACTTAATATTACTGAACTCTACACTAAGAAATGGTTAAGATGGTAAATTTTATGTTATTTATTTTACCACAATTGAAAAAAACATGATTTTTAAAAAGTCCTTGATGATTTTTAAATAGAGTTTATCTACTGTTATACTATTGTTTAAGGTAATGTACACACACACACACATAAGATGTACGAAGTATAAAAATGAAGCCATCAAGGAGAAATCTATTCTTAATTTTATAGGAGGATCTGGAAATTTCTGAGGGAAAGTCAAAGTTGAATTCATTCAATATTGTTTTCACATAGGCTATTTATTGGTTTATATAAATATAAACATCATCCAAGTGTTTACTCATGTGGTACCAAACACCTGCATATTTGGAAACATGCTACAGACATTTCTTCTCACTCCCCTTGGATTGATAGGTAGGCACAAAACACATTTCAATTTTCTCTTCAAGAGTTTGCCAGACTATACTAGAATATCTATACTCAGAGTATTTACATTTTACTTAAATGCCATGACCCTATTTCTTTTAATAAAAAGTTGTTGATCCTTAAGAATATATAATTCTGAACCAAACTAATTTTCATTCAAGGACAGAATGCATGTGTACATATGTTTTAGGGGCATTAAAATATTAGAGAGGATACTATAATTTATAATTATGTAACATTGATTATCTCAAGAGAAAGAAATTGGAAATGTAGGTTTGGGATAAAGAAGGCTTATATTATTCATGTTTTCATTATATACCTCTTATTACAAGTATTAACTTTTTAAAGAATCCATCACAATATGAAAAAAATCTTATTCAAATTATCCTTTTATCAACACTATACTTCTTTTTGATAACCATGTCTATATTTTCTGGAAAAAAATTTGTCTTTAATTCAAATGCAGAAATCCCTCAACAAGATCTTTACAAGTAGAAGACTTACATAATTTTTATACTGTGGGTTATTTCTCTACAAATGAATTGAGTCTATTCCTATTATGGTGGCCTTCAATAAGGTATTTAATTTAAAACTCAAGAAAGCTCAAACGTTCGAGTCATGTAGAAGTTCAAGCGTAATAACAGTTGATCTGGCCTTAATTTTAGCTGGATTAAAGGCACTGGAAATTTAGTCATTAATAATGACAATAGTATTTTGTATTTCTGAACCACTTTAAACTTTACAGAGTCCTTTATTTTCATTGTATGTATAGAATGATCCTTGTAGTTTCTGCCATCATCCATGTCTCTGTGATGAAAAACCTGATAATAAGATGTTGGATAATTTACCAAAAGTCAAAGCTAGTGTGTGTCAGGGTTGAGAAGAAATTCAGAGGTATTTGAATCTAATTCTAGTTTCTTTCTCTTGCTTCTGTCATATTTCAAAACTACATAGATGGCCATTTGTTGGGTTTTTGTAGCAAACTCTAATTTGCCAGTCTTTCCTTGATGCTCTCTCTGTCCCAGAAAAGGAAAGTTGTTCTTTCTCCTGACAAGATGGCATGCTGCCATTACAACATCCTTTAATAAATAAACACATCTATTCAATGTCACAACAAGTTAGAAAGTACTTATTTCTGTTCAGTGAGCTGGATGAAATCAATAATCACCAGGGAGTTGCCACTATAATTCATTAAGGCCGTTCACTGGGCCTCAGTAATCAGAGCAGAGAATGGAGCCAAAATCTGGATTCACTAGGGAGAGAAGGTTAGGATCAAATGTCTCAGCTCAAGTGAAAATAGTATCTAGTAATCATTGCATCACAGCCTTTTACACTTCAAAGAGCTGAATCTCCTTCTCAATAATGGAAGAAATGGTTCCAAAATCACCCACTAGTTTTGAGAATTCAACCTAGCATTTTAAAAAAGAAAAAGAAAAAAACAAAGCCGACAGAAATAATGGCAATGTTTTTTGAGAAATATTGTGATATTCTGGTCTTTTTGGTCCCCAGGCCTACATCATTGGTCACAACTTGACAGCTTGTTTATTTCACAACTTACTACATTCAGATTCCTGTCTCAAAGTCTCCTTTACTCTTCTACTTCAATGTTGGAGGCTGCAGGACACATTCTTTGGTTATCTGTCTTCTCTATATCTAAATTCATTTTTCTTTTAGTTTCACAGTTTTAAATAACATTCAAATGTCCAGGAATCCTGAATTTATGTCTCTATCCTACATTGTTAGCTGGGTTCTTTACTCAGACATCCGATTTGACACTACAAATTGACAATTACATTTGGATGCCTTAAAAACATTTCTAACTCCTCATGCCCAGACCTGAATTCCTCATTTCCCTCCTAAAACCACTCTGCTCAACCCATCTCAGTTGACAGCAATTCCACATTTCAGTTGCTCCATTTCTGAAATTGAAGTCGTACTACATTTCCCCCTTTTTCTCTTCTTTCTTTCTCTCTCTCTCTCTCTTTCTTTCTTTCTTGGCTGCTTTGAGTCTTTTTTCTGCGTGTGGGCTTTCTCTAGTTGCAGAGAGCAGGGGCTACTCTTTGTTGCAGTGTGCGGGTTCCTCATTGCAGTGGCTTCTCTTGTTGCAGAGCACGGGCTCTAGGCGTGTGGGTTTCATTAGTTGTGGCACATGGGCTCAGCAGTTGTGGCTCACGGACCTAGTTGTTCCATGGCATATGGGATCTTCCCGGACCAGGGCTCGAACCCATGTCTCCTGCATTGGCAGGCAGGTTCTTAACCACTGCCCTACCAGGGAAGTCCTCTCCCTTTCTCTTAGACCTGGCCTCTATCCTGGGAAACTGTGTATAACCCTTTGAACATATAAATCAGATAATGTGAATATTATATTTAAAATCTTGCAATGGTTTACACAGAATAAAAGCCAAAGTCCTGAAAATGGCCTTCAAAGGCCCACAGAATTTGGCCTACATTTATCTTCTTACTCACTTCACTCCACATCCTGGCCTCCTGCATCTCCATGAACATACCAGGCCTCCTGCCGCCTTACAGCATTTGCCCTGGCTGTTCCCTCTGCCTGCTGTGTCCTTTCTCCTCCTATCTAGAAGACCATCTCCTTCAAATCCTTCAAGTCTTCATTCAATATCCACATACTCAGTGACCCTTTTTAAAATTGCAACTCGTCATCCAGCAAACTCCACTTTTCTAGCTTCATTTTTCCGTATATCTTATACCATCTTCTAATCTGTTGATTACTATGATCATTATTTACTGTCTATCTTTTCTCCATTAGAATGTAAGTTCCATGAGGGACTGGATCATTACTTTGTTCATGGATGTATAGTAACCACCTAAAGTGTCTGACAGATGACAGACACTCAGCCATGTGGTAAATAAATCCTTCTTCTAAAGAAACTTGTCTCTTTAGATTGACACAACAATTGTTTCTCTATATGTCCTATAAAACATGTATATGTATATACATATATATATATGTGTATATATTTAAGTTCTTTAGTTCTAATATTTTAAAAATGATGATTGTGTCACAAACTTTGAGTAAAACTGGTCTATGACCAGTGTATATAGTTGTTTACAGAACCACCTTTGTACAAAACCCATCTCACATCATGATAAGGGCTTTTGGTAAACAGAATAATGGCATCCCCAAAGTGTCTGTATCCTAATCTCAGAAACCTGTGAATGTGTTACCTTACATGGAAAAGGGATATTACAGATATGATTAAGTTAAAGGTCTTGAGATGGGGAGATTATCCACGTGGGCCCAATGTAATCACAAAGTCTTATAGGAGGGAAACAAGAAGGTCAAAGTTAGAGAAGGGGATGTGACATTGAAAGCAGAGTTGTTCTCATCCTATTCCCCAGAAGTTGTGAATGTTGATGAATATGCCAAAAGGGACTTTAGAAGTGTGACTAAATTAACGACCTTGAGATGATGGGGTGATCCTGGATCCAGGTGGGTCCAAGTAATCACACAGGTCTTTGTAACAGGGACTCAGGAGGAGTCAGAGGAGAAGCAGATGTGATAATGGGAGCAGAAATTGGAGTGACCACTTTGAATATGAAGGAAGGGGCCCCAAGGCAAGGAATACAGGCAGCCATTAGAAGTTGAAAAAGACAAGAGAAGAGATTCATCCCCCAGAGTCTCCAGAAGGAATCAGCTAATACCTTGACTTTAGCCCAGGGAAATTGATTTTAGACTTCTGACTTCCAGAACTGTAAAATAATAAATTTGTGTTGTTCCAAGCCACAAAATTCATAATAATGAGTTACAGCAGCAATGGAAAATTGATACAATATGTAGAGAAAAAAGAGCATTTGCCAAATCAATAACAGGTGCCGGGGAATGTATATATTTGCTCTTACACCAAAATCTCATCTGCTATAGCAGCTGCAATTCGAGTCACCCCCTCATTAAGTTTATAATTATCAGTCACTTTTTTAAAGATTCATTTGTCTTCTACAGAGGCCAAATTGGTGAGTAGAGCGGGAATGTGGTAGTGTTAACTGAAAAAACTCTGAGCACCAAAACTCTCCATCCAAACCCCTGTACTGAGACCCCTGTACCAAACTCCAGCATGACTTGTAGCAGCTTAAGGTGCTTCCCTAGGATGACCCCACCCCATTTAAAATGCCTGCCTAAGAAAGCTCAATGCTGCCAGGAGAATTATGTTCTATAATAGGCTCTGAACCCCCTTTAGAGCAGTTATTTTAGAAAACTTATAATTATAAATCCTTTCTCTGCCCTTTTGAGATATTAATCTTTCACCCCCCAGAACTGTCATCCTAAGGACCTGGTAGTCCTCTCTTTGAAATGCAAATATTCAGGGAGATAACTCTCTTTCTTCCCAGTCTCTGTGGGAGGGGAAGTTCTTAAATTCTAGGTACCTCACTCCAACTTGTACAATTATTCCCCCTGCTTGTCACAGAAATACCAGAAGTTTGTTTCTCTTCTAGACAAGCATCAATTAGTAAACCCAGATAGCCTGGCCACATGGATCAAACCTCCCCTTAAGGCCCTTCAGTGTCTTTCCTATAGCATACCCAGCATTTCAAAAGTCTCTTGCCTTTTGTTTCTGCAAAGTTGAGCTCAGTTTATGCTGAATTCTCTTCCAACTCTGGTAGTTATCGCTGAATAAAATCTGGCTTTACCACCTTTAACTTCTACCCAACCTTGTTTCTCTTTGACAGTAGGAATCACCGCCCCTGAATTTCCCAAGTTGATGGTGTCACCAGTCTTTGCAATCTCTCTAGAAATGAGGTATTGTTTTTGTTTCATTTACTATATCTATATCTATATAGATATAGATACATAGAGAGAGAGAGAGAGAGGGAGAGAGGAAGAGAGAGAGAGAGGTAGTTCTAGTGGTTTCTATTTGTCCTTTCTTACCATAACAGCCCTTACTTCAAAGGTAAGGGAATAAAATACAGAGGCTCCACCAGCTGTTCACTATGTCTATTTCAATTATACATCTGGAACTGAGGAAATAACCATAGAATGGGTTCAGGGACCTACTGGGCACACTGTAGGTCCCTGACTAGAGGCAAAACTCCCTTGATCACCTGACCATTAGCCTCTACTCTAACTATTAGCCACTGCTTTAACAGTGATGTTTGGGTCTCTAGGTCTTAATTTAATTTCTTATCCAGTATTTTGTAATCCCTAAAATGTCTGATTAGGCTCCCTTCCTTAATTCACAGTTATACTGGAAAATGGCTACAGTTCTCCTTAAAGAAGGCAGGGAGGAAAAATTAGCAGTATGAGATGTTGGCAGTGTACCAGGGTTCTTCCTCAAGAGCACATAGCGTTACATTCCTTCAAGGAGTTCTAGGTCTGTGAATTGGTTCAGATTTGGGAATTAAATGAAGGAAGGGCCACGGTTCTTTGATTTGATTATTCCAGTCAAACCTCTGTTCACTAGACCTAGAGCTTTCCCATTTATACAGATCAAGTAACAATGTAGTTTTCTGCTCATCTATTTCACTCCAGGGACACCAAAGATCAACTAGCCAACACCATATCTCTATAGGTCAGAATATTCTGATTACTGCTTTGGCTTTACTGTCCATTACAGAAACTATGACCATCTTGTCTTTGGCAATTAAGTGCTTCCACTTGGTCCCTGTACCCTGGGATCCAATTATCCCCATGGAATTTAGGGAATCCCAGTTCTATGGTAGCAATTCTCAATATAATTTCTGACCCCAGCTAAGAGTGACCACAGAGCTCTTCAAGGATGCTGAGACTTCTTTCACAAATTTGTTTTTTACAGGTATGGTGAAGAGCATATCCTCTGGATTTCCATGAAGGTGGGTTGGCAAGACTTATGCGATAAATGCCCTCTAGCAGTTCTAAGCCTTTGGATACCTTGATCTACAGTAAACCAACTAAGTTCTGGCATATTGGCTTTATTAGTGTAAGGCATCTTTGTGTGTGTATCTATCTTTAGTGAGTGTAAGGCATCTTTTGATCCTTATTTCAGTCAACCAACCAAGCAAACAATCATTATTAACCTTCTCAAGCTAAAACATTGAATCTGGAGCCCAACTTCATATTTCTTCAATCTGAACACTCCTCTCTTAAGCTTTATCCCCACATATTGGTAAAATTGTGCAATTTTTTTAGTGGGCATCATACTTCCTCATGGGACACATTTTGTACCTCAGATCCTTTGGGGCCTGATGGGACTTTAATCTGGTTATGAATCTGGACACAAGGATAGGTGGTAGGAAAGGCTCTGAGGAGGAATCATCAGTGTTTTGCAAGGCAACTGCCTCACAGGAACAAATTATAGTTTCTTTAGGTGAGGGAGGCTAGTCTTCTTAGGCAGAGCTGGTTCTACAGAAGACACAGCATAAATTAGGGTTTCAAGGTTCTCAGCTTAACTGGAATCTGTTCATTTGCCCCCATGCCAAATTTTACTATTGCATTCCTTCTCAATCTTTGCTGCAGCTTGATTGAGAGTGACTTTGAGACATTGGGAATTCAACTTGCATTATTATTCAGCCATCTGCAGGGTTAGACATTGAGTGTGGTTTTCAGAAATATTGGTTCTGGAGATATGAAAGATGTAGGTTTCCTTCAGGGCAATTATAGAAGCTTTCAGTTTCTTTGAGCTGAGAATTTAAAGCATGATCATACCGTTTTCTTTCCTAAATTATTCAGTGTGGTTAGAAGCAAAAACAAAGCCCATTATACTCTTTTTATTTTCACTTAAGTTTTTATAGTAGTGAATACTTTGTTACCCAGTGCCTTGCTTTTTATAGGCAATTGATTACAGGTATCTATACATGATAATTTGAGTGACCACTTGCCATGCATGCCATGGATCACCCAGTGCCCACTTCACCACTGGAAATATAAACATTAATGTGTTTAAAGCTAATAAAATCAGAGAACCAGTTTCAGGAAACCCTAAAACGATTCAGAAAACTCATCCTCAAAATTCTGGTTCTCTGAGGTAGATTGATGAATCACCCGTTTGCCCAGAATTGTCCCAATGATAGTACTGAATAACTCACATCCCAGAAAACACCATATTCCTAGCAAATCAGGACAGTAGGTTACTCTGCAGCCACTCTTTGTTCCAAATTCTGTGTTCAGGGTTTACTCAGAGAAGCAGAACTATAAGAACTGTGTGTGTGTGTGTGTGTGTGTGTGTGTGTGTGTGTGTGTGTGTGTGTGTGTATACATACATATATATATACAGTTCCTTTCCGCCCTCCAAAATTCACACAGGAATCTTTCTCTTGTCACACCATAAGCAGAAAGGGAATTCTGGGAAATAACTTCAGCCTAACCACATTGACAGATTTCAATGCAAAACTACAGCAATATCATTAAACACCATATCCTCTTCATTCCCAGGGAAAATTGTTTGCAATTTATGCTTCTTTTAAGGAGTGTCTACCTAAAAATTGCAATACAATATCTATTCCATGTATCTGGAAACTAACATGCAGATTTTTATTTCATAGTATTTCTTCATGGAAATACATACATTTGGACTTGGTTCTAATATGTAGCTTTTTTGTTTGTTTGTTTTGTTTTGTTTTTTTTGCGGTACGCGGGCCTCCCACTGTTGTGGCCTCTCCCGTTGCGGAGCACAGGCTCCGGACGCGCAGGCTCATCGGCCATGGCTCACGGGCCTAGCCGCTCCGCGGCATGTGGGATCTTCCCGGACCGGGGAACGAACCCGTGTCCCCTGCATCGGCAGGCAGACTCTCAACCACTGCGCCACCAGGGAAGGCCCTAATATGTAGCTTTTAAAAAATTATCAATGGTTATTTAGGTCACAAGTATAGAAAACTGGTTCTACCTAATTTGTTAAGCTATGTGAAATATGACTTCTCCCCACGAACCCTAAATTTTCATTCTTGTTTTTGTGGAGTTTTTTTGTATTTCATTTGCCTAACACAATAATCTCCTTATTATAATAATTTCTTTTTTTTTTTTTTTTTTTTGCGGTACGCAGGCCTCTCACTGTTGTGGCCTCTCCCGTTGAGGAGCACAGGCTCCGGACGCGCAGGCTCAGCGGCCATGGCTCACGGGCCCAGCCGCTCCGCGGCATGTGGGATCTTCCCGGACCGGGGCATGAACCCGTGTCCCCTGCATTGGCAGGCAGACTCAACCATTGCGCCACCAGGGAAGCCCTAATTTCTTTAATTGAGGTCATTTCAGAGAATTTCTAGGCCCTGTTTTCATTTCAACAAGAAATATTTAATGAAGTTTTTAATGACATTAGGTCTACAGAATTTTTATATGTCCTACTATCTAAGAAATGTTCACAGTCTTAATTTAGGGTATTCACTACCTGCTCATCTTTGGTAGGGACATAACAAAAAGATGTTCCTTGACCTGAATACATTGAACTGCACTAGTGGAACTAAAATGGGAACGAATCTGAAGGAATCTCTTGAAGCCACATCAGGGGAATTAAAACACTGGGTAGTTTCATCATCATCCTGACCAAACATGAGGCACTCTGAGATAGGAAATATGATTATGAATTGCAAGTTCAAGACATTGGTAAAGCAAGGCCTGAACCTTATACAAGATAAGGACAGGGCTTCCCCGGTGGCGCAGTGGTTGGGAGTCCGCCTGCTGATGCAGTGGACACGGGTTCGTGCCCTGGTCCGGGAAGATCCCACGTGCTGCGGAGCGGCTGGGCCCGTGAGCTGTGGCCGCTGGGCCTGAGCGTCCGGAGCCTGTGCTCCGCAACGGGAGAGGCCACAACAGTGAAAGGCCCGTGTACCGCAAAAAAAAAAAAAAAAAAAAAGATAAGGACAAAGCAGAAAGAGGAGGATTAATTCAAGAAGATAGTCCCTCGGTAGTAGAACTGAAACACTCTCCAATACTCCCATACAACTATTAACAGATATAAATAAATCATCAATAAAATGAAACCCATATTAAATACTAGTTGAAGTGATCTGGTTACATGTTCTATTACTGGGAAAAATTTGGAAAGTATTATTTGGACTTAAATCATGTGGAATCCAAAATATTTTCATTGTGCTATCTAGTTTTATTTTCCTTTTAGTATAGAAGTTATAGCAATTGTCATTTTAAAAAATAATGTTTTTTAAGTATACGTTTTGGTTTCCTCCAAATTAAAAAAAAATGATATGTAAGAACTCCAATTTCACTTTTTAAAAATATTTAATATGCATGAATTTGTATGTATAGTCCTGCATTGCCATACGTTTTCTTTATATACATCCCAATAAAATTGATTTAAAATATCATAGCAATAAAATGTAAAATACTATATTTAAAAATATAATTATTTAAAATGCTATATAAAAGTGTTTTCATGACTTTTTTGTACTTGAGTAGATGGAGATGTATCTTATTAAAATTTTTAGTGTTTATTTGAAAATTGAAGCTCACAGTTGCAATGAAGCAAAATAGCATAAAATAAAATTTGTTTCAAATTAAAACAACTCTTTATTAAAAATGCTTTAGATTAGTTTACTCTGTCAATTAAATTACATGCATACCTTCAAATAATTTTGTACTCATATGTCAATATGTCCACTAGAAGAAATTTCGTCCCACAGATGATGACAAGTTCAACTTAGGTCTTGCCTTTTCCCAAATTCTCACATTCAGTTTTTCAGAATGGTCTGAATTAATGAGTCATTTTTATGATAAAATGCTGAAAGAAATATTAAAATGATGAATCTATCGCAAACTTAGGAGAGAGCTGGTGTCGTAAAAAGAACTTAATACTTCTAATAGTAAATAATTCTCTCAACTGCTGAATTTTCAGTTCAATACCTTCTCAGGAAGATGTCAGGATGAAGCATTAAAGGTTGCTTGACTCCATCAGAATGGGAATAGAGTGGCAATCTTGAGGAGAAAGGAACTGGAGGAATCAATAAAACTCCACAGGATGGCTCCATAGAGAGCAGAATGGAACTAGTAATATGAGCACTTAGGATAGACTAGATGTTTTTAACCTATTTTTCATTTAGTTCTTACAATAAAACTACATATTATTAATTTTTTTAATGTGAGGCTAAGGAGAACGTGGTTTAAAAAGCTTAAATGACTTAAAAAATAAGAATTATAATGTGCTACCACAAGATTAAAAGCAATATCTGTCAGAATCGGCTGCTCAGAGTGTGATCAATGGCGCAGCTGTGTTACTGTCACTTGGGAGCTTGTTGAAAAGTCCACCTTGGCCCCATCTCAGATGCACTGAATCCGTCTATAGGGGTGGCACTCAGAAATTTGTTTAAACAAATTTTCTGTGTGATTCAAATGTATACTACAGTTTTAGAAAGTCCTACCCTATACCACACAGGGACTTAGAATTGGGTTTCATTTATCATATTTACAACAATATGTCCTGGTACAAACCACTGAACTCTATATGTCATTGCATCATCCTTGAAAAGGTGAAAAAAACAATATCCTCCATGCCTTTCTTATAGAACCTTTAAAAGAGAACAATATATTCTGCAAAGCATTATAAAATATAAATAGCAGAATGTATTTGTATCATCAATCATAATTACTATAGTTATTTTTATGTCACCTTGTATGACATATTTTTGTAAGTTAAAATTATTTAAAGAAAGACTCCACAATACCATCCCCCAATCTTATTATTTCATCTTTTGTCAAGGGTCCCTAGCAATTGCCCTTGACCACAAAAGTAACTGATGGCCTTGTAAATATGATTATCTCATTTGAGGATCTGCTTTCCCAACTTTAGAAACAAATGATTAGCTTCCTTAAGTTATTAAATTCAAAGCTGGAGTGGGGGCTTCCCTGGTGGCGTAGTGGTTGAGAGTCCGCCTGCCGATACAGGGCACGCGGGTTCGTGTCCCGGTCCGGAGGATCTCACGTGCCGCGGAGCGGCTGGGCCCATAAGCCATGGCCGCTGAGCCTGCGCGTCCGGAGCCTGTGCTGCGCCAAAAAAAAAAAAACTGGAGTGGAACTGTTATCTTTTAAGAGAATAAGATTTTTGGATTGCTTTGTACTATGTCAATCACTTGCAAGATTCACTATCACTGTGAAGTTTCTATATACCATGGGCAATCCTCTTAGATCAGAGAAAGGGTTATATTTACTAAATTTCCAAAACATTTCCCTAGACGTTCTGGTTACTATCTAGGAGTAAACAAGGAACAAAATGTGCTTTTAGACTTTCTCCTTAGGATGGAAATTTCCAAATTAGAGGTGCCCCTATGGTAAAAGTAAAGTTTTCCTTGAAGAGGGAAGGGGCACCCCTATCTTTGATTAAGATGCCTTCAAACATATTTCTTTGTTCCACTTATTTCTGTGAATTTTATAAGGCGAAAATAAGTGAAGTAAAATGTTTTTACTGAGGCACTTGCCTTGAAACCCTTGAAATAAGATGGAATGACATGAAAATAGGGATGAAAACATATTTAGGATACACAGACAAAATTCTGGAAATGCACTAAAAATGTGTGATCTGGCTGACAGAGGAGAAATATGAGATTAAAGAGATGAAAAATTCCTCAAGAGATAAGTTGGGGTCTTGAGTTTTAAAAACTGAGTGTGATAAAGTTGGCCGAATATTACATTTAGGCTGCTCATCCTCCTTCCCAAGTCTATTGAAGGAGAGATTAATCCCTCAAAGAGAACACTGCTAACACTTCAAAAATCCAATTTATGAACAATGTTCAAGTGTCTGAGGATACACATTTATAATCTTAACAACCTCCTAGTCACTCAAAACTTGGTGGAAACACCATTCATTTTCAAATATCAGAGGATGTCATATCCTGAGGAGAAAATTAACATCAGAAAGAAAAAATATTATGAAAAACTGAAGACAGAATAGTAAAAGATATAAGGACTTCTGTTCCCTTGACAATAATGTTTAGTTGGCTGGTATTAGGGCAAATATTTGGGGTTTAATATTTTGGTTGGAACATTTAATAATGACCTTTTTATGCTTTTTATTAAGTACCTAAGGATATGGAGAAGATCTGCTTCAAGGTAGATGAAAGTGTCAGGAGAAAAAGTCTCAAAAGAAAAATTATAATGATTATGTTTCATATGTAAAGTATGGGTCTCACATACTAAAATGCATCTTCTCAAAACATAAAATTAAAATACTTAATTGAACCTCACAGACATTTAAAAATTATTAATGTCACTAAGTTTTCATTTTCTCATCTGTAAAATGATAACAGTTATCATAGTTGCTACAAAGATTAATGAGAAAATCATAAAAGTTGTAGCAGAGTTCATGGCATAGAATAGGTACTTGTTAAATGTCAGTTATACTACTACTGGGACTTCAAAGACCATCTTAACGATTACCAATATTAATATCAGTAATAATAATTTATGTTGTTTCTAAATTTTTATTGGCACTCAGTTTTTATGTATCCTATTATTACAACCTCCTGTTTGCTTGAGTACTTGTCCATAAGAACCTAAATACAAGACAGGTGTTTAAAAACTATTTATTCTTGGTTTTCTTTAAATTTGCTACAATAACCTATACCACAAAGTCTCCCAAGAAATGCAATCAAACAGCTAAAATTTAGAAAAAAATGTGCCAATCATTTTCTTTGATAAAAACATAATAAAACAAATGGAAAAATTATTTGGCAAAATTCTTTTCTGAAACCTGTATTGTCATATATAGAAACAATCACTATTAAAGGAAAAAGTTTTACCTGTGTTATGAATGACTTATTTTAGTTAAAAAAAGTGTAACAAAACTGGACACAATGTTTGCTGTTGACATTTTAACATAAGGCATAAAATGTTGTTAGTTATTAATTCTGTTACCTTCCTGTACGGTTTAATTTGAGCACCCATTCTATGTAAGGCACTTAGACACATGTGCCGTATATATTTTGAAGGTTTAGTGAAAGGAATTATGGTATACATTAAAAGAATAAGACTGCGGGGGCTTTCCTGGTCGCACAGTGGTTAAGAATCTGCCTGTCAATGCAGGGGACACGGGTTCGAGCCCTGGTCCAGTAAGATCCCACATGCCTCCGAGCAACTAAGCCCATGCGCCACAACCACTGAGCCTGAGCTCTAGAGTCCGTGCTCCGCAACAAGAGAAGCCACTGCAATGAGAAGCCTGCGCACTGCAACGAAGAGTAGCCTCCGCTCTCTGCAACTAGAGAAAAGCGCATGCACAGCAATGAAGACCCAATGAATCCAAAAATAAATAAATAAATAAGATAAATTTATTAAAAAAAAGAATAAAACTGTGATTTTTAAAAATAACCTCAAGTTAATCATTGGAGCTACCCTAAGCAGAAAAAAAAAAAAAAAAAAGGAATTAGTGAAAGGATAGAAAAAGAAAAAAAAAGCAGGTTACTTCCAAAGGACTGAAATCAGGAACTATAAAGCCAAAATGAATTTCCTCTCTTATAGTTGCCTCTGCCTTTCTCTATTATTTGCCTCAGTTTTCAAGGCTATACATCACATGGCTTCCCACTCTCATAGCTGAGTATGGACACCCCACAGTTCCTGAGTTTACAATTTATAATTCCAGCTCATACAGAGAGACTCAGCAGTGTCCTTGAATCTCAATCCAGAATTCTCAGGGACAGAATATGATTGGCCCAGCATGAGGCAGCAGCTTATCTCATCTGATTAATTGCACTAAAATGACAGTGTCACATAGTACAACAATAGCACTTAATCCCTGGGGGTCAGGGAGGCAATTCTCAGTAATAAGAGGCCATTGTGAAATGGAAAAATACCCTCAAATGTATCGATAGCATTTAGTATTATTCTTGAGGCTGAATACCCAGTGGTTTGGCCTATACTAGCTACTTTCCGAAACTCATGTTCATGCCAAACGACTTCCAATGTTAAGATTCTCTTCCAAATGCGCCCTAGGACTATACTACACGCAGTGACCTCACTTCTTCCTACAGTCCAATAACTGATTGGAAATCTTTTGCCATTCTTCATGAGACATATTGAGTAAAGGCAAATTTAAAAACGAAACTAAATTTTCTTGTTGGTATTTCTGCACTGCCATTTGTTAAGCATGGTTTATAGATGCTGATTAACAATGCTATTCATCTTTCACAGGCAGAATTCCAGTTATGCTTGAAGCCTAACAAAAGCCCCAATGATTTGGTTAGACTACAAAAGTCAATTCAGTGAGAAATATAAGGGCAGTTGGGTCAGTTGTATGCTATTGTATACAGAGACCAATAAAAGCAACAACAGCCACAAAAATCAGCTGATTGGTTGGCTGAATATTTTTTTTAAACAGTGACTTGGAATGACGTAGAGACAATTACAGAGTTAGAATTGGAGCATGCCCTTGTTAAAATTCTGAGATGTCCAACACAGTGACTCCACTTTAGCTTTCATGATTTTCTAAGTATCTTTTTAAGCCCTTCTACATTTTTTGTGCATTGTCTTCATTGTACCTCACCGCGGACGGTCTGATGATTTGAGTACTATTGTGTCCCCACAGTAACTAAAACTGATCATGGGTTACATGCACTTGTCCCTCTCTTAAATAGAAAATATGAGCAATTGAGCAAGACAGCCTCAAATCCACTTCAAGATATTAAAATCTGAGAAATTTTATGATAAATAATACTTATGATTTTAGACTAATTTTTACATGCAGCATTTGGCTTTTGATAAGAATAACATTCAAGATTTCTCTGAGAACCAGGGGAGTGCTTTTTGCCTCTATGAATAGTAATGACTGTTTAAAAGCTGCATATGTTTTTGACTCCAGAGGTAGCTGACAGTAGTTAAACAGGATAATCCTCTTGGGGATATTTACATTTCTAAAGAAGAAGCTAGTGAAGAAAACAATTAACCCAAAGCATTAAGTGAATGATATGTGATGGCAGCCAACAGATAGACAATGTGGACATAGGGGTTGCTCCAGCTCCTATGTCCATTTACATCAACCTGCAAAACTGGCACATAACGTGTCAAATGTTTACAAAATAAAATCTGTCACTTATAAAATTTATCTCTCTGTATTTTATAAAAGCAATCTTAATGTATTACAGTTTGTTATTATTCTTCAGTCATGTCTAAGTTTGAATTGGAATTTTAACATAAAATGTTGCTTATCTTGCCTAATTACTCCAAAATTCATCTTTGGGGATGACTATATTGAAGCGTAAAATCGGACGGATAATTGTGTGTAGTTTACTTTTTCTCTTCTGCTTCTGAGACTCCGGAATTAGGAACTGTTTTCTGATTTTCCAATGTAGAAGCTGTGACAACGATCAGTATACTTCCTTTTCAGTTCTAAGTGCATGCTTTTTTTTTTTTTTTTTTGCGGTACGCGGGCCTCTCACTGTTGTGGCCTCTCCCGTTGCGGAGCACAGGCCCCGGACGCACAGGCTCAGCGGCCATGGCTCACGGGCCCAGCCGCTCCGTGGCATGTGGGATCTTCCCGGACCGGGGCACGAACCATTGTCCCCTGCATCGGCAGGCGGACTCTCAACCACTGCGCCACCAGGGAAGCCCTGCATGCTTTTTTTGAGGTGCTTTTTATGATGATGATTCTACGGCTGAATTCTGTAAACATTTCTCTTTAGCTAACTAGAGCAACGTTAGGCATTTTCATAGAGGATAGAGGAGGGTCATTGTGAAGATATAGCACAAGTAAGATGCTTTTCTTCCTATGATGTGCTATTGTTTTGTGGGCATGCCTGCTAGCAGCTGGGCCTGTGGGAGGTACTGTGGTGGTTATCTCAGTGGCCCTTGCACACCAGGCCTGGTTCACCTGGACTTTCAGCAAATTTCCTGGCCCCAGCGGACTGTTATTACAAGCCAGCTTTGGCCTGCCCATACTCCCTTGTGAATTTCTCTGTCTCCTGTTGGTTCAGCCTTCAGTCCTCACCTATTCCTTCCGTCAAGTTTCTCTGCCTCTGATAGACTGTGTGTTTCTGTGGCAGCCACACACTCTTCCACAAGTTCAGAATCTCAGGATTGATGGAGGTGGGGCCAGAGGATGTTTCCCTAAATTTTTAGTTTCTTCCTTGCCCGCTTTTTCTCAGCCCTAGTGGGAGTAGTTGCCCCCTGCGTTGGCTTTTCTGTATTCCTAGAGTAACAGCTTGCAAACCTTTTAGAAGTTACCCTTTTTACTAGTTCATAATGATTTGCATTAAATGGCCCATGTTCAAATTGCTGAGGTAGTTTTTACTTTGTGACTGATGGAAATGCATATTTGTATTTAAAAAGTCACATTGAAAAGTTTAAATTGTGTTGGTGGTGAATCCTTTCTAAGAAAATATCAACAGATCTCAAAGAAACGGAGTTCGAAATACCAATTCAAGTAGGTGTGGTTCATTTGTTTTAATACCTGTGTTTTAGGTTTCAGAGAAAATTGTGGGAAGGAAAAGACAACATTTGGTCATAAAAGGTAAATATATCCAGGTAACTACTGTACTCATTACTTGACTCAATATAGAAACAGCGTGTCCCTGTGTAAGTGTTTTATACATATTAGAAGCTTTGAGAAGGTTTTTGTGACTTTGAAGAAATCTCCCAATGATACTCATTTCCTTCATTTCTTTACTCACTTCTAACAAACGAGAGAACAGTAACTGAAGCAGCTTAAAATAGTTAATGGGATACGGTTGCCATGTAGATAAGAACTCTCTCAGGAAAGTAGCCTATATCCTATGAGACACTCCTAAATCTTTTCTATTTGGGGTTTTAGTTATATGACTTCCCATATCATCATGATATTATACAATTACCTTAGGCAACTTTAAAGCACTGATACTTTCATGTGAAGTGAAGAACACTTCAAGCCTCAGAGCAGTGGAAAAGATGCTTTAGAGGTGGTCTGGTTAAATCCAACTTCCTTCCCCAAAGCGGAAGACACTGAAATCACCTCTAAGAAATCAGTGGAAATCCTAAAGTTAAAGACCCTAGAAAGGAGATTCCTTAGCATCTATCTCCTCCCAACATCATCCCAACTCCTATTAGCTCATTGTAGTGTTCACTAACTCACACTATCTCATTATTTCTACCACCCATAACTGAAACAGGAAAATCTGTAATGTTCCTTCACAGCTGTCTCTCTCTCACATCCCATGTACCTCAAGGTCAGAAGGTAGAGATGGCATCCTCACAGCTCTCCAATGCCTTTTCTAGGTAGTTGCTCTACCAGTTTTATAGGTCCTGCAGCTCCAATGAATTAATCATATCTAACTATACACCTCTTCCTCCTTCATTGCAGCAGTCTCCAAATTTCCCTATCATTACCATTAATCAATTAGCCATTAATCATTAGTCATCAATCAATGAAGACCTCTAAATCTATCCTTTCCAACCTAACCCTTGTCACTATTTTAACATGTCAATGTCCTTGAAAATGAATTTTCCAAAGAATACTAGCAAATCAGTCTTTCTCTCCCCTTAAGACTAATAACCTTATCCTTCTTCTCTGCCACCTGATCTTATATTCTTCCCATGACCTAAAACTATTTCATTTCCTAAATTGTTAACTTAAACATGCCATTCTCTGGCCACAATCTCTTCCCTCTTCAATTTCCTGCTCTTAGTCATAATGCAGACCCACAGTATATGATGTAAAATCAGTGCCATCATCCGTTTATTTTTTCCATATCCAGCTTTAATTCCAAGCAAAAACCCCCTCATTTCAATCAGTATCTTGAAAATGTCCAGATCCCTGCACCACTGCTTTCCAATTACAATCTTATGGCAAATCTACAACCACAGTGAACCCAATCAGAAGCTTTGTCCTTGACTATAACCAGGAAGTTGGACATTTCTGGAGAAAAATCACATACCTGAGAAGTTTATAATAATTTGTGGTTTTCAGTCTCATAAGGGACTTCAATATTTCTCAGAGACATCACAATGTTTCTCCAGTAAGTTGGCTCTCCTTAAACCTCTGACCTCCTTATATTTCTCTGTATTAAGAATATTACTTTTCCTCTGCTACACTAACAAAAATAGAAGTTTCTATCAGATGCAAACTCTGTCAACATTCTGTCTCTAATAAACAGAATGATATGCACTATAAATATTCTCCTCTTGCCCTTATGCTATAATGTGGGAAAAAGAAAATATCTCTCTTACTTAAGTTCAGCTCTTTATCTCAGCTTTGATCCCAAATTCTTTGGAACTCTTAGGACTCTTTTGCTATAATTTTCTTTTCTGTCTCTCAGAGACATTTTCAATCCACTAAATTCCTCCCACTAGAATTCAAATATGTTTCTGTCAATAGTTCTCATAATGTGACTCTACAATATAACCACACGGAGTGCTTTTACAAATGCCAAGCAGTTCTGATTAATTGGCCATTAGTAGGTCCTGGACATCTTTTTAAAAAAATATTCTTTAGATTATTTTAATGTAAAGGATTAAAAAGCATTGTTATAATCTCTCATATAATTAAAACTATCCCTCCCAGTACACCTGTCTCTTCCAGATATTGTTTTTCTTCCCTTCAAAGCAAAATATCTCAAGAGTAATAATTTACACTGGTTGTCTAAATGGCTTTCTTCTTTGCTGACTTATCAACACTTTTCACAAAATCTTCCCTTGCCAACCAAAAACTGGGCACCATAAAACAAAATCCAGTACATACCTTCAGTCCTTATTTTACTTAACTTCTCAGCATTTGACACGTGACCATTTGATATTCTTGCAACACTTTCTTCTCTTAATTCTTCCTCCTCTAGTTCCATCTGCCATTCTGAAAATAGATTTAGAAACTCTTTTATCATTGTTTCTCTTACATACAATCTTTAGATATTGTAACTCATAATTTATTGGGATTCCTGTAGTATATTAAGTATTAACTTTAGATCAATAAAGTTTCTATCCAATGTTCGCAAAATGTGGACTGAAGCACATATCAATCAAGACAGGCTAGATCTGACTAAAGGCTAAAAAATATCCATGGCTTAAAGTAGAAAAGGTTTGTTTCTCATTCATTTCCATAATCAGCATCAAGGACTGGCAAGGAAGAAATCTTTGCTAATAGTCAAGGAATAAGGCTAGTAGATCAGCTACCATCTCAAATGCTGCCTGTTACTGTGCCCCAAAAAACGGTCCCAGCCCAGAAGTGACAAATATCACCTCTATCTTCAACTCAATGGCCAGAACTAGTCACATATCCCAGCTAACCACAAAGGACACAAAGGGTCCACAGAAAGCAATTCCACCATGCCTGAAATCAGAGAACTGCATAGCAGTGAACAACACTAACGATTGCCACCTGAGTAAAAAGACATTTTTCACCCTTACAGAGCTGTAGAACAAGACAATTTGGGAGAGAGATTCAGTGCTTTATATGTCATATGTAACAAGCATTCAAGAGATCTGTATGCACACTAAAATTAAGAATCACTGCTCGGGCTTCCTTGGTGGCGCAGTGGTTGGGAGCCTGCCTGCCAATGAGGGGGACACGGGTTCGAGTCCTGGCCTGGGAGGATCCCACTGCAGGGCGGCTGGGCCCGTGCGCCACAACTACTGAGCCTGTGCTCTGGACCCCGCAAGCCACAACTACTGAATCCTGCGGGCTTGAAGCCTGGGCTCCGCAACAGGGGAGGCCACCACAATGAGAAGCCCGCGTGCCGCAACGGGGACCCAACACAGCCAAAAATAAATAAATTAAATAAACTAATTAAAAAAAAAAAAAAGAATCACTTCTCTATGAGTTCCACGAATAAACTTTAAGGGGATTTAAATACCATGTAAAAAAAGTATATGTACATAAACAAGGTTACAATTATATTGTCTAAAGCAACGGTTTTAACAGTGAAAGGTACCTGATTACTATTTTACTAGGACACAGACATAAATTAAGACTATAAAAGTAAACTGGGCTATATAGTCATAAGACACAGGGGCAGAAGATAAGAAATATTAACTAATTTTCTCAAAGCCAGATGGCTCATTTGTATAAAAAACAAGACAAAATGGTTTTCCTGGTTCTAGTGGCCTTTTTGATCCTTCATAATCTATACAATATTCCTGTTTGTCTTCACTCCAAATGTAGAATTTTTCATAGCATTATATAGCTGGAATGATTAATGACCACTTTCAAAAATAAAGGGATATTTTCCTTATAAATTCTACATTGCAGACTACAATTTGGATTATTTTTATCCTACTTATATCTTTAATTGCCATATGTTTCTGACTTGGACTTTGAAGATGTACATTTCTAGGAGTTAGAAAATATACGCTTCAGAATATCTCCTAGCAACTGTAACTTTCCTAATGATATAAAGGCTTTACTAAAAATTCAGTGTAACCCCAATTTTGCTTTTAATGTAGTATACTTCTGCTTCACATTAACATAATTAAAATGTTATTCCCATGGTTCTAAATTACAAGAGAATGAAGGTTGACAATTTCAGAGGATGATCTCAATTTTTATAATCTACATTACTCCTATAACAAGCTAGTACAGCTCTTTCAGGTACATGTCTGCTTTATCTTAGTCATAATGATTCTTATTATAGCCCTGTGTCAGTTGAGTTCTTGATAAAGGAATAAGTTGTAAGAAAAAGAATAACATAAAGAATGTTCTTTTGACAAAGGATAAATATGCAAATATACAAAGAATCTATCAAATATAAAAGACTCTTAAAACTCAATAATAAGAAACAATCAATCCAATTGAAAGCACAGGCCAACGACCTGAATAGATGCCTCACAAAGATTTACAAATGGCAAATAAACATATGAAAAAATGCTCCACATCATATGTCTTTGAGGAAATGAAAATTAAAACAACACTGCAAATTAAAACACATTGATGAAATGGCCAAAATATGGAACACTGACAACATTAAATGCTGATGAGGATGTGAAGCAATAGGAACTCTCATTCATTGCAAGATAGTACAGTCACTTTGGAAGACAGTCTGGTTGTTTCTTATAAGATGAAACATACTCTTACCACATACAATCATACAATCAAGCTTCTTGGTATTTACCCAGATTAACTGAAAACTTATGTCCACACAAACACCTGCACATGGATGTTTATAGCAGCTTTATTCATAATTGTCCAAAACTTGTAAACAACCAAGATGTCCTTCAGTAGATTAATGGAAAAATAAACTATGGTACATACAGACTATGAAATATTATTCAGTAAAAAAAAAAAAAAAAAAAGAGAGCTATCAAGCCATGAAAAGACAAGAAGGAACCTAAAATGAATATTATATGTGAAAGGAGCCAATTGGAAAAGGTTACATACTGTATCATTCCAGAATATATGACATTCTGGAAAATGCAAAACTATGCAGACAGTAGAAAGATCCGTGGTTTCCAGGGGCTAGGGGCATGGGTGGGATGAATAGCTGGAACACCAAGGATTTTAGGGTAGTGAAAATACTCTGTATTGTGCTGTAATGATGGATACTTGTCATTATACATTTGTCCAGTCCCACAGAATGCACAATACCAAGAGTGAACTCTAACATAAACTATGAACTTTGGGTGATTATGATGTGCCTATGCATAATTCATCAGTTGTAACAAATGTACCACTCTTGGGAATGTTGATTATGGGGGAGGCTATACATGTGTGGGATTGGGGATATATGGGAAATCTCTGTACCTTCCCTTCAATTTTGCTGTGAATCTACAACTGCTCTAAAAAATAAAGTCAATTTAAAATTTTTTAAATGTTGTTTTTAGCTCTGTCCTAAGGTGAAACATTTATTACCACACACAAAATAAATACCAATAAATGTACTATATAATATTCTTCCAAGTTTTCTGATAATAATACATTTTAAATCACCCTGAAAGATTGAATATTCATAAATAAAATAGAAATACACCCTCAATTTGGCAGTCTGTCACATGTGAAATGAAACTTCTGAAGTAGACAGGAAGATAATAGTTATTGAAGCATAAACAAATGTGACACCATCTATGCAAACTACAAATGACAACTACTTAGCCATTTCACTGCTTATTTTTCTTACTATCATCTTTGAAGAAATTCACATGAAGTATGCATTATATAAAAAGTTAAGGAATAAAGTGATTTTGTTATATTTTTTAACATCATGAAATGAAACCTCTTTACCACATTTAAATAAGCTTAATATTTTTAAGTACAAGTAAAAAAATAATAAGATTTATTATATGAACTACTCAATACCTAGTCTGGGGTATCTCCTTTAAAGTTCTTCCTTATTTTTAAAATTTTTTCCAATTATTTGGAAATTTAATTTAAGGTCACTTAATCACATATACCAAATTTTACATGAATGTAGGCCGATTTAAAAGAGCTGCCTTTAAAATGCCTGTCTTCCCTCTTCATCTCTCTTACCTCTCTCTTCCCCTCTGTGTAAACCAAATTAATAATGGAATATGCATATGTCCATGTTTTTCTATGTCTCTACTTAAATCTATATATTTATAAGAGATTATTCATCATTTTGCCAAAAAAATCTAGTATGACACATTTTTCTGCATCTTATATTTCTTTTCCAACATACCTTCTGTAATACATTGAAAGACAACTTAGAGCTTAAACTAATTCTTTCTAATGGCTGCATGTTAACTCATGGTATGATATGACACAACTTGATACATTATCACAAAGAATGATAGGTTTGTATATTGTTTCTACAAAAATGCTGCAGAAAACTTTCTTATATGTTTTTCTTTAAGTTCTCATGCTTTAGCAAATAGATTTGTATAATTCAGTTTGCTAGAATAATACAAAAATAATATAAAGTGTTAATATATTTTTCCAGTTTGTTTTTCGGTATATTTGTAATTTCACATTTTATAACTCTCAGTATATGAGAATACCATTCTCCCACCCTGCCAGTTGGCAAAATATTTTTGTCTCATTTTGATATTTTCCAGTCTGATGTTACTGAAATTGGCATTTATCTTACTGTTAGTGAATTAAAATTTTTTTCACATGTTTGTTAGGCATTTGAATATGCTCTTCTCACAATTTCTTATTCAAAATCTTGGCCTATTTATGCATTGAGTGGCTTGCTTCTACTTGTCAATTTGTAAGAGCTAAGAACTCTTTGTGTATTCCAGAATCTAGACTCTTACCATTTGAGTATTTTTCTGAATTGAAGATTATATAGATATATAATTTCTCAAAGTAGTATGCTTATGTTGTTTTTTATAGTTTCTAAGGTTCTACTTTTGATAAATAATGTTTTCCATGTCTTTGGACTGTAAGGGTATTGATTTGGATTTTTGTAAGATATATGTATATGTGTATATATATATATCTCAGAAATATATATATATGTTGTTTTTTTCACAAACAACAAGCTCAGCTCCCAGCCCCCAACCGCCCCAGTGGGTGAGCAGACAAGCCTCTCGGGCTGGTGAGTGCTGGTCCACACGGATCCTCTGTGCGGGAATCTCTCCACTATGCCCTCTGCACCCCTGTTGCTGCGTTCTCCTCGGTGGCTCCAGAGTTTCCCCCCCACCCAACCGTGTCTCTGCCAGTGAAGGGGCTTCTAGTGTGTGGAAACCTTTCCTCCTTCACAGCTCCCTCCCAGATGTGCAGGTCCCATCCCTATTCTTTTGTCTCTGTTTTTTCTTTCTTTTGCCCTACCCAGGTACTGAGGAGTTTCTTGCCTTTTGGGAAGTCTGAAGTCTTCTGCCTGCATTCAGTAGGTGTTCTGTAGGAGTTGTTCCACATGTAGATGTATTTTTGATGTATTTGTTGGGAGGAAGGTGATCTCCACGTATTATTCCTCTACCATCTTGAAGGTCCTCTTAGGCCAGATTATTTAAGAAATAATATATCCCTTTCCCACTGAATTGAAATACCACTTTTCATAGAATATATTGTTGTATACTGAACTGAAATCTATCTCTGCATATCATGCTGCGTGGTTCTGTTCAATTCATCTATGCCAACGCTAGTACTGTATAACATTGATGTTATGGTCATAATAGATAATATGATATTGACAATTTAGCACTTTTTCTTCTTAAAATTTCTTCTTAGATATTGTAAGATATTACTTTGCCATATGAATGTTGAAGTTAGTTTATACAAGGGATATAGGAAAATTATTTTGAAAACAAAGTATTTGGAGAATTCATATCTGTTAGATACTGGTTTCATAACCAAGGACATTTGTGTTTTGCCGTATGTTTAGATCTTTATATATTTCACCAAGATTTTTAATATAATTTCTATATCTTCTTAAAACATATTTCTAAGTTTTTAGTATTTATGTGGTTTTGTGAATAACATCTTTTTCCAATTTTTACTACTGGGAGCATATTGCTGGCATAAATAATAAATGACTTTACATGCTAATATTGTATACAATCAAATTATCTTTTTTTTTTTTTCTGGCAGTTTTTCACTGGAAGCTCTCAGGTTTTTGAGGAATTCAACCATAATGAATTCAATGATAGTAAAGGAGCTAAACTTGCCTCTTATTGTCCAATACGTATGCTGCTTATTTAATTTTCTTGTCCAATGCATCTGCTAGAATCTCTAAGACATTAAACAAATACAGGTGATAGCTGGCATTCCTGGCTAGTTCTTGTTTTAATTAAAATTTTTAAAGATTTCCACATTGGTATAGTATTTTTATTTTATTTATTTTTAAAATTAATTTATTTTATTTATTTATTTTTGACTGCGTTGGGTCTTCGTTGCTGTGCATGGGCTTTCTCTAGTTGTGGCGAGCTAGGGTTACTCTTCGTTGTAGTGTGCGGGCTTCTCACTGCAGTGGCTTCCCTTGTTGCAGAGCACAGGCTCGTGGCATGCGGGCTCAGTAGTTGTGGCACACGGGCTCTAGAGCACAGGCTCAATAGTTTTGGCGCACAGGCTTAGTTGCTCCACAGCATGTGGGATCTTCCCAGACCAGGGCTCGAACCCGTGTCCCCTGCATTGGCAGTAGGATTCCTAACCACTGCACCACCAGTGAAGCCTTGGTATACTATTTTTATTAAGTAAATTTAAGTAGTTTATATTATTTATATAGTTTTCTTCTATTACGTATGTTTAGTGTTTTATTTACTATGGTAGTGAAATGTTATCAAATGCTCTACATTTTTATGTTTATCTTCATGTTTTTCCCCCTTATGTGTTGATGTAATTGATTATATATGAATACATAATTGCATTGAAGCCACCCTTCCATTTCTGAAGTTAAACCTATTTGGCCACAGTGTATTATTCTTGATATATGGTTGAAATATAATGCTAATTAATATCTAATTCAGAATTTTTGCATCTGTTTGCATAAGTGTTAAAATCATGTTTATAAGGTAAACAAAATATATCTAAATAATTTCATATTATATGGAATGAATATATCTTGAACTAATTTACTAAAATAAAATATTTTGACTTTTCAGTTTTACTGAGAATGTGATAACCAACATTACAGAAACCATTGAGATAAAGAAATTTGAAACTCATTGATTCTGTACTTGGTAGTTCCTTAGCATATAATCCCAGGGCCAACGTACTTTAACCCACAGAAATCTAAATTTCCTAAACCTCAATAATGAAACAGCCCCAAAGTGTTCAGAGACAAATCAGCCAATGAAATGCATGTAATTATACATTACTTTATTGCTGACCCCAGGAAAAAAGAGCTTGATTCTGAGGTGATTTCAAAGGTGCCAGGAAGTCTATATATATATATATATGTATCTAACACACTTTCTCCCAGGGCTGGTGCCTTGCACAGTAGAAGGTACCCACAATCCTGTTCTAGCCCCATGGCTGCCATCATTTCTGACTGGACACTCACCATGCTCTACCTGTTGTTAATGTTTTGAAAATCTTACATGGTTATAAACATATTTTCTGAAAGTAAGTTTTAATAAGGATGGATAAGAGGGCATGAAGACATATTTTTTTAATATAAAAGAAGAAGACTCATAGGGCCAGGAGGTAGCTGAAGGAAGTATGGAAAGTGAAGGTCTGAAGTAATATAAACTGATAGTGACTGTTCCCTAAGAGTTGTTTTTGCTCACTTCTGTGTTCTCTAGCATACCCTTCCTATCTTGACACTAGAAAACCATATGAAAGGGACTGTGTATCCTAAGCCATTCACTAAGGGAGATCATTTAGCAATTTCACAAAAGGAAGAACCCCAAGGCAAGAAAGGTCCTTATACATGGCCATATTTAGATTGTTAGGGTTTATCTCCCAGCTTTAGGATATAGTCTTCCTCTTCCATGGGAAAAAAGATCTATATCTAAATCTAGATATCTTTCTAAAACAGTCACTTTTATCCAATTATAAAATTAGCATATACATAGAATGCACTTTTAAACATATATGGTAACTCACTAAATAAAAAAAGGATTCTAGCTGTTTTATTATTTGAAAGTGTAATAAGAATTTTAAAAAATGACTTTAGTCAAAAGTTGTCCATCATGTTGAGTTCGTTTAATAATTCCAGTACCGAGATCATTTTAAAGTAGAACCCAGGATCTATACTACTATTAATCCTGATTTAAACACTGATTTTCCCTATGGAAAAGTAAGGCTGTTGACTCTGAAAAATTGAGACCATCAAGAAGTCTGGAGGAAATCTTAAACCTTCTTTCCTCAGATAAATATTTGAGACACTGCCAAGGAGAAGGCAGTGCCAGCTTGAGCTGTACCACCTGTGTAAAATTCTAGAAGTATCCCAGATACAGAAAAGGTCCAGGCAGAACACTCTGAGCTATTTAAAAATGCTTTCACCTCAGGATAAGTAATCAGATAGAATGGGGAGAAAAACAAAACAAAACATACTATTGGGAAAAGGCGGGGCAGGGGGGAAATATGGCCATTTTTCTTATTCCTTTAATTTGGGCAAAACTGCCAAACAAAAAATATAGATCTTCCTCAATCAGCAATGCTGACTCTTTGGCCTTGAAGGCCACAGTTCCCCATAGGTTAATAGATTTTTCAACAACGAAAGAGAGGTTACAGTCGATTAGAGCACTTCATCATGTCAAGGTCTTTTTTTTTTTTTTTTCTTTTGCAAAGAAGGAAGGATAATGATCATTTGTCACTAGCCAGCCATTGCTCATTAAGAGAGGTTTTTATGAACAGTTGAGTTCCATCCTTAAGATGAAGGCTAGCAACTAACAGTTTTGATATCAGAGAGAATAGGGAGGTAATAATTTTACTTGTTAAAATGTCTGGTTTTTCACTTTGTACAGTGAATTGCATCACTTGTCACACATTCCACACAGTTTGCAGGCAAATGTCAGTATTCATTTTACTCCTAGTACTGTACAGAATCAGCAGAATACACATAGTTACAGGAAACAGGAAGTGTAAGACTATAAGTGAGAAGAGTTTCAGACTTTGTTTCTCCATCAGGGTGTTGATTAGAAAAACAGACAAAAGACATTTTGGGGAGTTCTAATGAGATCTAAGAAACCAAGGGTTTGAAGTACTGACCAATATGCCACTTTTGGTGGAAGCAGCAAGGCGCTCCAGTGCTTGACTATAGTCCTTGGCTATCTTCCAATCTGATGTTTGTCTCTGACATTATCTTCAGCTATTAGTGAAGCTAAACTGACTTTAGGCTGGCTTTATTTGTGCTTAGTATTGAAGAAAAGACAGGACAAGGTGAAAGTGAGGATTTAGAGAATTTTCATGGGGACCTTTAAGATAAGAAAATTTTAAATCCAAAATCAAGATAAACTTTTAGATTCAAAGAACTTAATTTGTTTTTTTCCCCAGAAAAGACAACAATACGTAAGAAATATACTAAGAAGAATATATATACATACACACACACACACACACACACACACATATATTTTCAAATCTTTAAACTCTAGGTTTTTTAAACATGTATTATGACAATGGTCTCATTGTACCATTCTATCCCCTCCCTTCACCTGAACTAAACATAAAATCACTTTTACAGGTAAAGCAGATAACTTTTAATGAAATGGGTGAACTCCAAAATGAAAATTATAAGACTTCAAAAGATATTTTTCTGGTCCTTTAATTAGGATGGAAATTCTGTAAGAAACTCTTTGTGATGGGCTGTGTCATGGCAGCCAGAAGAGCTCTGAAATATTTGTATGAAGCTAGAGACAAGACACAGAATATAACTAAATAAATATACTTAGAAAATTATAACATTAAATGCATCTTTTAAAATACTGATTTTTTAAAATATTAAGTTAGTGTTACACTTAATTCAGAAGCTAGATGAATATGAAAAGAAAACTAGACAATCTAGAAATAAAACAAGAAAAAAAGCTTAATGAAATATTAAATATAAACTAAAAGGACATTTTCTTGAAACAACTAATAAAAGTGGCACACTTCTGGCAAGATAGATCAAAGAGTAAAAAAAGAATATGAAAAAATAATACTAGCAGTAAAGACTTTTAAAAACCATCATTGCATGGTTTTATGAAAATATAGATGCTATAAATTTGACAACAAGCAAAATGTACACCTTTCTAGAAATATAACTTACCAAGCTTATATAAAAACTAGAAATATATGGTGTTTTATAAGTATTAAATAATCAAATAAGTATTTAAAATTCTCCCCAAAAACAAATCATCACACTCGGATGTTTTTATCAGAAAGTTTTATCAAAACTTCAAGTAATATATATTATCAATCTCATATAAACATTGAGATAAGAGAAAAAACAGAATGTCCCCAGGTTCATTACATAAAGTAAGTACATCTTGGATACCAAAGGCAGGAATGAATCATGTGATAAATTAAAATTATCATCTAATTTCACAAGTTATCATAAATATGTTGTGCATAAAATATGAGCACACTGAATGCAACAAAATTTCATAAAATAAGTATATATCATGATCAGTCTCGGAAATGCAAGTATAATTTATAATTAAAATAAATATAAAAGTTATTAAATATATTAACATTTTAAGGTGAGAAACATAAAATCAATGCAAAATACAAAGACCAGGATTTCACTGAAACATCTCAGCAACTTATCAATAGAAGTAAGCTTCCACAACTTGATAGAAAGGTATACCACAAAATGATTGAAATGTACTTTAAATTTAGAAATTAGGAAAGGACTCCTTCTAGTGAGAAATAAAATGCAAGTACTGGCTTTTTTTTTTTTTTTAAACATTTTTATTGGAGTATAATTGCTTTACAATGGTGTGTTAGTTTCTGCTTCATAACAAAGTGAATCAGTTATACATATACATATGTCCCCATATCTCTTCCCTCTTGCATCTCCCTCCCTCCCACCCTCCCTATCCCACACCTCTAGGTGGTCACAAAGCACCAAGCTTATCTCCCTGTGCTATGCAGCTGCTTCCCACAAGCTATCAATTTTACGTTTGGTAGTGTATATATGTCCATGCCTCTCTCTTGCTTTGTCACAGCTTACCCTTCCCCCTCCCCATATCCTCAAGTCCATTCTCTAGTAGGTCTGTGTCTTTATTCCCGTCTTGCCCCTAGGTTTTTCGTGACCATTTTTTTTTTTTAGATTCCATCTATATGTGTTAGCATACGGTATTTGTTTTTCTCTTTATGACATACTTCACTCTATATGACAGAATCTAGGTCCGTCTAACTCACTACAAATAACTCAATTTTGTTTCATTTTAAGGCTGAGTAATATTCCATTGTATATATGTGCCACATCTTCTTTAGCCATTCATCTGGTGATGGTCACTTAGGTTGCTTCCATGTCCGGGCTATTGTAAATAGAGCTGCAATGAACATTTTGGTACATGACTCTTTTTGAATTATGGTTTCCTCAGGGTACATGCCCAGTAGTGGGATTGCTGGGTCGTATGGTAGTCCTATTTTTAGTTTTTTAAGGAACCTCCATACTGTTCTCCATAGTGGCTGTATCAATTTACATTCCCACCAACAGTACAAGAGGGTTTCCTTTTCTCCACACCCTCTCCAGCATTTATTGTTTGTAGATTTTTTGATGATGGCCATTCTGACTGGTGTGAGGTGATACCTCATTGTGGTTTTGATTTGCATTTCTCTAACGATTGGTGATGTTGAGCATCTTTTCATGTTTGTTGGCAATCTATATGTTTTCTCTGGAGAAATGTCTATTTAGGTCTTCTGCCCATTTTTGGATTGGGTTGTTTGTTTTTTTGATATTGAGCTGCATAAGCTGCTTGTAAATCTTTGAGAGTAATTCTTTGTCAGTTGCACCATTTGCAAATATTTCCTCCCATTCTGAGGGTTGTCTTTTCGTCTTGTTTATGGTTTCCTTTGCTGTGCAAAAGCTTTTAAGTTTCATTAGGTCCCATTTGTTTATTTTTGGTCTTATTTCCCTTTCTCTAGGAGGTGGGTCAAAAAGGATCTTGCTGTGATTTATGTCATAGAGTGTTCTGCCTATGTTTTCCTCTAAGAGTTTGATAGTGTCTGGCCTTACATTTAGGTCTTTAATCCATTTTGAGTTTCTTTTGTGTATGGTGTTAGGGAGTGTTCTAATTTCATTGTTTTACATGTAGCTGTCCAGTCTTCCCAGCACCACTTATTGAAGAGGATGTCTTTTCTCCATTGTATATTCTTGCCTCCTTTATCAAAGATAAGGTGTCCATATGTGCGTGGATTATCTCTGGGCTTTCCATGCTGTTCCATTGATCTATACTTCTGTTTTTGTGCCAGTACCATACTGTCTTGATTACTGTAACTTTGTAGTATAGTCTGAAGTCAGGGAGCCTGATTCCTCCAGCTCTGTTTTTCATTCTCAAGATTGCTTTGGCTATTCGGGGTCTTTTGTGTTTCCATACAAATTGTGAAATTTTTTGTTCTAGTTCTGTGAAAAATACCAGTGGTACTTTGATAGGGATTGCATTGAATCTGTAGATTGCTTTGGGTAGTACGGTCATTTTCACAATGTTGATTCTTCCCATCCAAGAACATGGTATATCCCTCCATCTATTTGTATCATCTTTAATTTCTTTCATCAGTGTCTTATAATTTTCTGCATACAGGTCTTTTGTCTCTTTAGGTAGGTTTACTCCTAGATATTTTATTCTTTTTGTTGCAATGGTAAATGGCAGTGTTTTCTTAATTTCACTTTCCGATTTTTCATCATTAGTGTTCAGGAATGCAAGAGATTTCTGTGCATTAATTTTGTATCCTGCTACTTTACCTAATTCATTGATTAGCTCTAGTAGTTTTCTGGTAGCATTTTTAGGATTCTCTATGTATAGTATCATGTCATCTGCAAACAGTGACAGCTTTACTTCTTCTTTTTTGATTTGGATTCCTTTTATTTATTTTTGTTCTCTGATTGCTGTGGCTAAAACTTCCAAAACTATGTTGATTAATAGTGGTGAGAGTGGGCAACGTTGTCTTGTTTCTGATCTTAGTAGAAATGGTTTCAGTTTTTCACCACTGAGGACGCTGTTTGCTGTGGGTTTGTCATATATGGCCTTTATTATGTTGAGGAAACTTCCCTATACGCCTATCTCCTGGAGTGTTTTTATCATAAATAGGTGTTGAATTTTGTTGAAAGCTTTCTCTGCATCTATTGAGATGATCGCATGGTTTTTCTCCTTTAATTTGTTAATATGGTGTATCACATTTATTGATTTGAGTATATTGAACAATCCTTGCATTCCTGGGATAAACCCCACTTGATCATGGTGTATGATCCTTTTAATGTGCTGTTGGATTCTGTTTGCTAGTATTTTGTTGAGGATTTTTGCATCTATGTTCATCAGGGATATTCGTCTGTAGCATTCTTTCTTTGTGACATCTTTGTCTGGTTTTGGTATCAGGGTGATGGTGGCCTTGTAGAATGAGTTTGGGAGTGTTCCTCCCTCTGCTACATTTTGGAAGAGTTTGAGAAGGAGAGGTGTTAGCTCTTCTCTAAATGTTTGATAGAATTCGCCTGTGAAGCCATCTGGTCCTGGGCTTTTGTTTGTTGGAAGATTTTTAATCACAGTTTCAATTTCAATGCTTGTGGTTGGTCTGTTCATATTCCATGCAAATGGAAATCAAAAGAATGCTGGAGTAGCAATTCTCATATCAGACAAAGTAGGCTTTAAAACAAGGACTATTACAAGAGACAAAGAAGGACACTACATAATGATCAAGGGATCAATCCAAGAAGATATAACAATTGTAAATATTTATGCAGCCAACATAGGAGCACCTCAATACATAAAGCAGATACTAACAGCCATAAAAGGGGAAATTGACAGTAACACAATCATAGTAGGGGACTTTAACACCCCACTTTCACCAATGGACAAATCATCCAAAAAGAAAATAAATAAGGAAACACAAGCTTTAAATGATACATTAAACAAGATGGACTTAATTGATATTTATAGGACACTTCATCCAAAAACAACAGAATACACATTCTTCTCAAGTGCTCATGGAACATTCTCCAGGATAGATCATATCTTGGGTCACAAATCAAGCCTTGGTAAATTTAAGAAAATTGAAATCATATCCAGTATCTTTTCCGACCACAATGCTATGAGATTAGGTATCAATTACAGGAAAAAATCTGTAAAAAATACAAACACATGGAGGCTAAAGGATACACTACTTAATATCCAAGAGATCACTGAAGAAATCAAAGAGGAAATCAAAAAATACCTAGAAACAAATGACAATGAAAACACAAGAACCCAAAACCTATGGGATGTAGCAAAGGCAGTTCTAAGAGGGACCTTTATAGCAATACAATCCTACCTTAAGAAACAAGAAACATCTCAAATAAACAACCTAACCCTACACCTAAAGCAATTAGAGAAAGAAGAACAAAAACCACCAATGTTAGCAGAAGGGAAGAAATCATAAAGATCAGATCAGAAATAAATGAATTTGCATTTTGCATTCACTCAAAAGTGAATTTGCATGTGACATATAGAGGATAAAAGGCCTGTTATTACTCTAGGCCCCAAATAAATATTCAGAGTATGTCTGCCCAAGCCTGCAATGTTACCTGAGAAAGAATTACAGCATTTTTAAAATAGTTAAAATTTGGGTACTGTATTAGTCAGGATTCTCTGGAGAAACAGAACCAATTACATATATATGTATATATGTATGTATATATAGAGAGAGGTCTGTATGTAATCTTTATATATCTATATTTTTATAGGAATTGGCTTATGCAGTTGTGGAGGCTGAGAAGTCCCACATCTGATATCTTCCAGAGAACCAAGTCTGAAGGCCTGAGAACCAGGGAAGCCAATGGTGTTTAAGTCCCAGTCCAAGTATAAAGGCCCAAGAAGGGGGAGTGGGGAGAGGGGGAGGATAATAAGTCCCAGTCCAAGTCTGAAGGCCAGAGAACTAACAGCACCAATGTTAGAGAGCAGGAGATGACAGACGTCCCAACTCAGGCAAAGAGCAAATTTTCTCTTCCTCCATTTTTTTGTTCTACTCAGACCCTCAGTGCATTGGATGATGCCACTTGCATAGGTGAGTGCAATCTTCTTTACTCTGTCTATAGATTCAAATGCTAATCTCTTCTGGAAGTACCCTCACAGACACACCCAGAAATAATGTTAGCTAACCCTAACCCTAACCTTAATCCTAACTGGTTAGCTATCTGGACATCCCTTAGCCCAGTTATGTTGACATATAAAATTAACCATCACAGGTACAATATTTCACCAAAATCTAGATTATCCTAACTAATGTTATGTGTCATTCTCAGAACAAAAACTTGCAGTAAGTTCTAACTGGAAGTTGTATTTCAAGATCATTTTGTTCAGTTCTGCTCACTGCATTTTAAGCAAAGCATGGACTAATGAGCCTGCACTCAGACGTTTAACCAGACAGATAGTAGACCTAATATAATAAGATATTGGAGAACTGATGACTATTCAACTTGAAGATAATGCTTACAGAGCTCATGACTCTTTTATTCATTCATTCATTCAAAGTTAATTTACTGATTGCCTGTAAGTTTTCATTTTCATTTTAATTATTTGCCCTGGAATCGAAAAGATGATTTAAGCAAGATATCCTTACTCAAGAGGCAGATAGCATTGTGGGTAAAATAAGATTAAATAATTACAATAAATTATAATAGATAATCTAAGGCATGCAGAGAACTACAACTCGGTAGAAGTCATGATCAACACAGCCAGGATTTGAGGTTTGCAGAATTTTTAGATAGGTAATGTTTGAGTTTATCCTTGTAGGATATGTAAGAATTCAAGTAAAACAAGGCTTAGATGGGCAATTCAAAAGAAAAAGTAGTATATTAAAAGCATAAAATAGTTTTCTTCAAATATTTTCAAGTGCTGTCACATGGAACAGAGCACAGAATTGTTTTGCTTTGTTCAGAAATATCAGTAAGGGCATTTTCTGTGGGAGACTGAACAGAGGATGTGTAAAGCCAGTCATTTTCATGGTACTAAAACTGGACTTGATAGATGAACACAAAAGGGCCTAGGGAAAAGGCCAGAAATACCAAAAGTGGTTTCCTAGATGATAGCAACCAAGTCAAGCAGAAAAGTGAACCCAAACCTGGTCGTTCATCAAAGGAGCCAGACAAATGCTAAGTATGAAGATGTATTTACAGAACAAGAAGTTGAAGAGCAATTTTTTTAAACAGCAAGATCAAGCATATAAAGAGGAGTTGGTCTAGATTAATTTTGGACAGTGAGTACCAGGGTGGCTTTCAAACACCACCGGCTAGAGTTGGGTGTACAAATGGTCCTCATAAATGTGATGTATAAACAGAGAATCTGGAGAGAGAATTTTTTTTCAATATAAACAAAAACTTTTAATTTTTTAAATGATTTTTCCATTTCTTGAAATGTATTCCTTCCTCCAAGGGGTTTCATTGTTATCCCTCAAAAAAGATATGTTGGAGCCCTAACTCCCAATCTCCCAATATCTTTGATTGTGACTTTATTTGGAAGGAATTTTTACAGAGGTAAACAAGTTAAAATGAAGTCATTAGGTGGGCCCTAATTCAATGTGACCAGTTTTCTTATAACACGTGGAAATTAGGCACAGGGACAGACAGGCACACAGGGAGAATACCACGTGAAGATAGAAACAGAGATTGGAGTGAAGTATCAGAAAGCCAAAGAAGGCTAAAGATTGACAGCAATTCACCAGAAGCTGGGAAGGGGCATGGAGCAGATTTTCCCTCACAGCCCTCAGACTGAACCAGCCTTGCCATCACTTCGATTTCAGACATCCAGACTTTGAGACAATAATTTTTTGTTGTTTAAACCACCCAGTTTATGACATTTTGTTATGGCAACCCAAAGAAACTACTAATACAATAATAATTTACTGAAAATTTAACACTTGTTATATGCTCTATTAGGCACTTTCCTATAATGTTATAGGCTATAACTTTATTAAGATATATTAAGTACAGTAATTAGCACATATAAATATTTTACAACTTTATGTAAACGGAATCATAAACTATGTACCAATGATATTGATATTTATCCTTGCTACTGCATGTATCAATAAGCCATTTCTGTAATTTTCTTTTTCCTTTCCTTCCTCCCGCCCTCCATTCCTTCCTTGCTTCCTTCTGTATTTCCAATTTCTTTGTCAGATTTTAATATCAGGTTTATAATGGCCTCATTAAAAGAACTGATCAGTCATCCCTCCTCATTTATTTTTTGAAAAGATTTATTTTAAATGTGTTATTTCTTCCTTAAGTGTTTAATAAAATTCACCAGCAAAATCATCTGGATCTTGAAAATTTTTTGGAGTTATTTTGATAACAGATTCAATTTCTTCAATAGATATAGAGCTCAAATTTTGCAGGGGAGGGGTTGTGTCAATTTTGATAATTTATCTTTTTCAAGAAATATGTCCATTCATCTCAGTTATCAAATTTGTTGGCATAAAGTTGTTCATAGTATTCAATTATTACATCTTAATTCCTATAATATCTATAACAATAGCCACCTTAATAATGATGATTTGTGTTACCTCTTTTTCTCTTAATTAGTCTACCTAGGAATTTATCGATGACACTGATCATATCAAAACACATTTTTAGCTTTTCTAATTGTCTCTGTTGCCTGTTTTCATTGCATTTATATATGCTCTTCTATTTATTATTTCTTTTTTTTTTTTTTTTTTGTGGTACGTGGGCCTCTCACTGTTGTGGCCTCTCCCATTGCAGAGCACAGGCTCCGGACGCGCAGGCTGAGTGGCCATGGCTCATGGGCCCAGCCGCTCCGTGGCATGTGGGATCTTCCCGGACCGGGGCACGAACCCATGTCCCCTGCATCGGCAGGCGGACTCTCAACCACTGCGCCACCAGGGAAGCCCTACATATCTTATTTTAATTTAACTCTCTTTTGGTCAGAGAATAAAATCTTTATGTATTTTATCCTTTTAAATTTAGAGTATTATTTTATAGTCCAGTATATGGTCAATCTAAATAGCATTCTTTTCCATAGAAAAGAATGTGTGTTGAGTATACATTATATTGAATGTGATAATGTAATAAATAATATTTCTAGTGATGAACAGTGCTAAGATCTCCTATATCTTTAATGATTTATTTGTCTTGTTATTCTATCAGTTGTTGAGCGAGGGATGTTAATATCTCCTGTGTTTGTTGAATTGTCTCTTTCTGCAATTCATTCAATTTTTGATTTGTATATTTTGAAGCTATTTTACTTGAGGTGCATATACATTTTGAATTATGTGCTGTTGAAGATTTCTAACTTTTATCATTATAAAATGTCCTACGTTACTTCTGGTAATATTCTTTGTCTTGAAGTCTGTTTTATCTGATGTTAAGGCAGCTACTCCAATCTTATTAAGCTTACTGTTTGTATGGTAAGACATTCTATTTCCTTACTTTTAATCAACCTGTGATTTTATATTTAAAATCTTTTTTCTTGTAGGCCACATATCATGCAGTTCTACATTTTAATCTACCTCTGTCAGTCTCTGGTTCTTGGTGCTTAGACCATTAAAATTTAATGTAATTATTGTTATGGTTATATATAGTCTCATGTGGTTGATATAGTCTCATTTATTGCTTGTTTTCTGTTTCTCTCTTCTGATTTTTGGTGCTCTGTTTTACCTTTTACCCCTTCTTTTGGATCACTGTATTTTAAGGTATCTATTAGATTTTTGGCTATATCTCTTTGTATAACTTTTTCTTACTCTAGGAATTTAAATACACATATTCAAGTGTTCACAGCCGTCTCAGAATAATGTTGCACTACTTCAATAAAATATAGGATGTTTGCTGCCATTTAAGTCTCTTTATACCCCCATAAGCCTTATCTTATAGTTGTTAAATCTATTGCATATGCTGAAAGTCCCATTGGACATTGTTATACTTTTTGCTGTCAATATGTGTTTATATTTTAAAGAAATTAAAACAAAAAATAGTCTACTGTATTTAACTAGGTGTTTAGCATTTCTGGTCTCTCTTCATTCTTAAAGACCCAGGATTCCCTCTGGTATTATTTTCCTTCAGCCTAAAGAAATTTCTTTAACATTTCTCATACAGTAAGTTTGCTAGTGCAAATGCTCTTACTTTTCATTCATTTCAGAATACCTTTTTTTATTCCCTTAATATCTTCATTTCCCTAATGTGCTCGACTTCTCCAAATTTTTTCTTCCGTCTACAATCTGATTATACTTGTTTACATTTATCATAAACAATTATGAGGTAGAGGAGGCTGTAACTGGTGAGGCTCAGGTGAACTGCAGCAGTATCTCCATCTCCATGAGGAAGGTGTCAATGGGCATGTCCCCCGTGAGCTTGAAGAAGAGATGCTCCAGGCATTTCAAGCTGATGGAGTGCAGGACGGGGGGGCACAGCAGCAGTTTTGCAAAGCTGCCTGGTTTTTCCAGATACTTCTGCTTGGTATAGGCCTCAAGAATAACATAAACTTCCACAGAACCTCTGGGAGCTTGGACAGACCCTTGGCATCTGGGTTAAATGCACAATGGCTTGCAGGATTCCCAGCTACAACTTATCCATCTGCTTCATTTTGAACACCAGCTCAGTCAGAACTCTGTCAAAGATGGAGACAACCCCAGCATTATAGACACTGCTCAGGTGGATGTATAAGCCTATGGCCAGAAGGATGCCATCCTGCACAGAAACCAAGTGGAAAGAGGAGGTAATCAGTAATCCCTTCTACCCTGCCCAGAACAAAATGACCTGGTCCTCCAACTTGAGGTCAGAGAAGTAGGAAATGTGCCTGGTCCATTCAAAGAATGAAAAGCTGCTTGTTAACTTTTTTTTTTCTGACACAGGGCATTAATTGTGTCTTTAAAACATCATAAACAGGGCTTCCCTGGTGGCGCAGTGGTTGAGAGTCCGCCTGCCGATGCAAGGGACACGGATTTGTGCCCCGGTCCGGGAAGATCCCACATGCTGCGGAGCGGCTGGGCCCGTGAGCCATGGCCGCTGAGCCTGCGTGTCCGGAGCCTGTGCTCCACAATGGGAGAGGCCACAACAGTGAGAGGCCCGCATACCGAAAAAAAAAAAAAAAAAAAAAAAAACATATATATATCATAAACAGGAATCATCCAGCACCTTACTGTTTTTGTAGCTGGACAACTTAGGTCTTAATCATCAGCCTGCTGAACATCCTTTTTCAGCAACATAAATACTATGCAAAAATTTTCTGATATCCGTGTTTTTAACTGTTGGGGTTTGCTGAATCAAAGCAGCTGAATTTGATACAAGTTTAATATCGTTTCCTTCAGGAATTAACATATTTTTCTGGTGCTTGAGATACTGAAGAAGCAATGCCTGGCCTCATCTGAACCCTGTGGATATATTTTTGCCCAAGAAATTTGAAATTTTAACAAGAGACCCGTTGTTTTGAATAACGATGCTGATGGGGAAGTGAGTATACACAGGCCTCATCGTGAAACAGAAGGCCAGTGTAATGCCTTTTGATCATGTTCTGTTCATGACTACAGAGAGTGCAAAAGGTAGCTAGTTCCTTTCTATTTCTCTACAATTTGTCAATGCAGAGTCTCTTTTTCTTTCCAAGGAGATTTTTTGTATTTTATCCAAAGATTTAGTTGTAAGCCGAAGAGGCTTCAGTGATTTTATGCAGCCATATCATATGTGTAACTCTAAATAAACCATGTAAGAGTGATGTGGGAATGCAGTGATGAAAGCATGGGTTTCAGGTATGGGAAAAGGCATGGGTTATTCAGTATGAAAATCCTTATGGAAAAAAATGAAACTTGTGAACCTAACTGACAGCATACATAGAAAATAATTCCACATTGGTCACTGATTTAAATTTAAATACTGTAAGCAATAAAAAATTTTAAATATAATATATGCTATCTTTATAGTCACAGGGTATAAGACACGATGCAAAAGTACAAACTGTAAATGAGAAAAAACAATAAATTAGACTACATTATAACAAACAGCTATCTAACGAGACTATATGAGCCATTGCTTCATTGAACAAGATAGGCGAAATTTACAAATAATATTGAACAAAAGAAACAAAACACTATAATTCTATTTATATAAAATTCCAAAACAGGCAAAAGTGATACAGTGTGTAAGAAGATAGGGAAGTGGTTACCATTCAAAGAAAATATTGACTTAAAGGGGGAATGAGTAGCTTCTTGGGTGCTAGTAAAGTTCTGTTTCTCCATCTGGGGATTGTTGTTATTTTTTTGTTTTTGTATTTGTTTTGCTTTATTGTGTAAGTGTGAAAATCATCAAACTGGTCGCTTACTTGTTTCTTATATGAATATTATACTTTGAAAAATATTAAAATGGAAAGTAAGGGAATGATACACACAGTTTGGGAATAATAATTAAAATAAAATGAGGCATTTGATGGTAATTTGGAGAAGCACAGAAGATGATGCAGTGTTATTGGCAAAGTTCCAATTAAGTTGGATTGTGGATTAAAAGATGTTCATGTTAGGGCTTCCCTGGTGGCGCAGTGGTTGAGTCCGCCTGCCGATGCAGGGGACTCGGGTTTGTGCCCCGGTCTGGGAGGATCCCACATGCCGCGGAGCGGCTGGGCCCGTGAGCCATGGCCGCTGAGCCTGCGCGTCTGGAGCCTGTGCTCCGCAATGGGAGAGGCCACAACAGTGAGAGGGCCACGTACCACAAAAAAAAAAAAGATGGTCATTTTATTGCTTATTTTTACCATGTAGATATATGTGTACCAACTATTTGCACAACTATTACAAAATAATTAATAATCATATGGTTGCATAATAATGAGAAAAGAGAAAGAACCATGTGATTGACACAGTGAGGAGTCTCAAAGTATTTGTGAAATAAATGATGAAATATGATTAATTCATTTCAATATGCTTGCATGATAATAAATCATATATTATTACTGCATATTTTAATAAACATCCTGATACTATACTAAGTATTTTACAATGTTTTGTTTGCTGTTTCACACTAAATTCTAAACATCCATTTGTTGTTGCTACAAATTAATACACTCATATGGGTGGGTCATATTTCATTTATTAATCTATCAAAGAGGAAGAGCACAAACAATGATGTGAAAAACTGAAAACCTTCTACAGTTGACCTTGAGCAACACTGGTCTGAAATGCGGGTCCACTTGCATGCAGATTTTTTTTTCAATAAATATGTACCACGGGTCCTCAGCTGGTTGGTGTAGAGGGTTGGTGCCCCTAACCCCAGTATTGTTCAAGGGTCAACAGTATATAGATGCCTGTACTGTCCCATTCATGCAAATATGTTTGTGATATTCTAAAGATGAGAATGTGGCAAACTCTTTAAAATGTTTGTCTTTTAATAAATGATTTAAAATGATGTAGAAATTGAGTTCACATTCCATCAACAGCATATAAAGAGATTTGTTTCTCCATGCCAACAATACTTTTGTCTTTGCTTATCTTTGCCCATCCATATAAGATTGACAAAAATAATTAAGACTGTTGTTGGCATGGAGAAAAGAAAGTTATTTTATGTGACTGTTGATGAACTGTGAACATATATATTGGTATAGAGAAATATAAATAGATAGATGGGGAAGGTACTTTTTGAAATCTATTTTTAACTTCATTAGTGAGGTTGATCATTTGTTGTATAATTCATTTCATTTTTTACTCTCATTTATTTGGGATGTTCCTTTTAGTGATTTATTACTGTTTATTTTATAATAAAAAGAATGTGCATATTATCTCTTTTAACCATAGAACTAGATTTTGAATGTATCTTCCATAATTTTTTGTGATGATTTTATTTCAACATAAGGCTCTGTTGGAATTTGTGTCACTTTTCCACAATGAATATTCACTCATAATTTATTTAGTAGCTGCCTTTTTTGTTTAAAATTCTGAGTCAGCCAGAATTATTTCTGATATAGAGACAGAGAAATCCAGCTTCATTTTATTCTTCAAATAGCTACCCAGCTAAAATTAGGTATTTATTAGACCTTAATTTAATTTTCACTAATTTCAAAGGTTTGCCATATATGAAATGTCTATATTTTATATTCAAAATCTTCATTTTAAGATATGCATGAATATGCAATTCTTATTTACTTTGTAGTCATAGCAAAGTTTAACCCATTTAAGGTAAAAAATTGAGCCTATTTTGAAAAGTATATAGTTGTATATCATTGGATTCAATACATTCTTCCATTTCTCCACCATAAATCCTCCTGCACTTTGAAAATCTTCACCTGTGCATAAATAGTTTTGGTAACAACACACAAACATCTAATGTTGGAAAGGGAAAAACAGATTTATAATAAATTTTGTAGATGCTCAGGAAACATAATTTTTTTAGCTTTATTTTTTGATTTACTTTTTATATATAATATATTTATGGAGGAAACAAAACTCTGCAGTAATACAAATATAGGATCTTTATTCTTACATATGCTTTTTCATCTGATACCTGAAAACAGTCTTGAATTCATTTCAGGGAATGTTTAAGCAAATCTAGCCAACGACACATATTCACAAACGTAAAAATCAGCTTGAAATCTTGTGTTCTTGCCATGTAAAAATTATTATTTTCTTCTCCTTTGCATGATAGTCAGTTTGTAACAAACTTGTATATTAGGAAACAGGGAAAGTACTGAAGATTATAAAGTATGTATCAGTAAATGGGTTGAAAATGTTTTTTGACTGAACCTTTCTTTATAAACATGATTTGGGATTTCAGTAAGGGCATATTGCAAATGCCACCCAGTACATGCAGCAAATGTTACCTTCTATCACAGAAGACAGGCTCCAAATGTGATTTGAGTAAAAAGGAACCATGAGGGAATAGCTTGTAAATGACACTTTTGCTTTTCAGTCTTGATTGATTTCAATACTGAATTTGAGAATATAGCTGCAGTTGTAAATAAAGTTTACTCCTACTTTTATATAACTGTTAAGTGTTTTCTTTAACATTCAGGAAATTATTGCTTCTTCCACTAAAGTCTGTATTTCACTTTTGTACTGTAATAGATTTTAAAACTTTGGATAAGCAGCCTTGAAATCCTGACTGTTCCTGTGAGCATTCCTTGTATTTCCATAAAATTAACTTTGCAATGAAACTTCTTCAAGAATCCTTTAGCAGGAGATTCTCCCACCTTTTCTGGATCTATGTGCTCTTAATACTGTTGCTCACTGCCCTTGCCATCAAAGATACGGAGATAGGAAAATCCTTTAAAGTTTTATTTTGCATTTGTTCTTCTGCTCCATTATTGAGTCTTTGTATTGACAAAGGATCATATCTACAAAATCTATGCAATAATAAAGTTTTAAAATGACAATTCATATAAAAAATAGTGATTCAGTGAAAAACAAACCAAATTATTCTAAGCCATATTCTTTATACCCAGCATAAAATCAGATCTATCTTCACAGATCATCCTCATTTATGATTTTTCTCATTCACATTCTGCTATCACAGCACTCAGTTAGAGAAAACAAATTGTGATTATTATTTTTTTAAATTCCACTAAGAGTTAGGATAACTTAGAAACTTTGGATTACTCTTTTAGTAATAAAGCAATGACCTGGGCCATCCTTAGGTAATTAAATTAAGATCAACATCTTGAGAGTCACATAATACAAGGTTCTGTACAACAGATGGCTTGGTAGTGGCCTAGGGATACCACTCAAGGGACATAATCAGGTAGCTTAATATGCATGTCTCAGAAAAATCTTTAAGCATCTTATTCATATAATCAACCACCATAATCCTACTTTTAATAATTGGTTGCTGTTGCTTAGGGGTTGCTTTCAGCCCCTTGAGGCTGCTCTATGCTCCATGAACATGGCCCTTTCCATCTTTAAAACCAGCAAAGATGTCTGAAATCTTTTTTTTTTTCCTTTGAATATCTTTGACTTCCCATTCTGCTACTAGCTAGAGAAGTATCTCTGCTTTTAAAGGGTTCATATAATTAGATTAGACCCACTAGGATAATTTCCATTTTGATTATCTCAAAGTCAACTGATTAGAAACCTTAATTACATCTGCAAAATCCATTTTACTCTGTAATGACATAATCATGGGCAAGATATCTCTATACTTATGGTCATGGGGATTAAAGAGAAAAATATTGAGGGACAATTTTAGAGTTTGCCAACCACAGGAGTTGATCTTCCATCCCCTACTTGGCATAAAGAGGCAATGCTCTAATTATACTACTAGGGTAATGTCAGTGTACCTAAACAGGGAGTAGGTCTTCAATCTTCTATACAGAAGAAGGAATTAGGCAATACTCTAATTCACCTACTTTGGAAATTTCATGAAGGTCCAGCAGGGAGCTGACCCACCAACCACAGTCAGCAGCAATAATACCTAACAATGTGGTAGAAGGTGGGTTAGTTAGCACTCAACTTACCATGTCTCAGTACCAGCAAGACCTAATGAGGAGCTGAGCCTTCACTCCCATCCAGCAGCAACAAGACTGAATGAGGCTGTGTGAGGCAAGGTTACTCAGTACTCTGATCTCCCCCACCCTACCTTGGTGTCAACAAGAACCAACGAGGAGCTGAACCTTCACCCTCATCTAACTCCAATGTATCCTAAACAGGACAACTGCCTACTAAAAAGGATTATATGGATTCCAGAGTCTCACAACGTAATATCCAAAATAGTCACATGACAATAAAAAAATCTCTTTTGCAAATAATTTCTCTTTTACAAATAAACAACTTGTATAAAGTACAATCGAGAGACATCAACATTGAGATTACTGAAAAACTGTAGTTACCAGACAAGGATTTTAAAGTAGTGATCATTAAAATGCTTCAATGAGCAATTATGAGCAGTCATGAAACAAGTGAAAAAATAGAAAATCTTGTCAAAGGAATTGAGAATATAAAAAAGAAACAAAAAGAAATCATAGATCTGAAAAATATAGTAACCAAAGGGGGTTGGGGGAGAACATCTCAATGGATAGGCTCAATAGCAGAATGAGATGATGGAAAAAAGAATCAGTGAACTCAAAGATTTACCCAATCTGAATAATCTGAAAAACAGAGAGAATACAGACTTAAAAAAAAAAAAAAAAAAAAAGAATAGAGCCACAAGGACCTGCAGACAAATACAGGACTCTCTGTCTAGCACTGAAATCCTAGAGAGGAGAAAGAGAATGTGAAGTTCATACAAAAACTTGGATGGATCTCAAGGGCGTTTGCTGAGTGAATAAAAAGCGAGTTTCAAAAGATTAGATATTGTATCATTCCATTTATTTGACATTTCTGGATAGCAAAATTATAGAGATAGACAATAGATTTGTGGTTTACAGAGGTTAGGAATGGAGATGAGAGAACGTTTAGGCGAGGCTATGAAGGGTTAGTCTGAAGGACCTTGTGGTACTGTAACAGCTCTGTATCTTGAGTGTGGTGGTAGTTACATGAATCCATACATGTGATAAAAACGCTTAGCACTACATATCACACACACACACACACACACACACACACACACACACAAATGAATTCTGTGTAGCATATACCAATGTCAATCTCCTGGTTTTGATCCTATACTATGATTACTTATGATTTTACCACTGGGGAAATGTGGGTGAAGCATGCGTAATCTCCGTGTGTGTGTGTGTGTGTGTGTTTGCAATTTCCTATGAATCTATACTCACCTCAGAATAAAAAAATCTAAAAAATTGTTGAACAAATACTCTTTCAGATAATTTGGTCTACTCTCTATACCTCAGTTTACCTGTCCTTTCAAATATTTTCATTTGGTCAAAATTATTTATCAGGACTTTGTCCTAATAAACATCCTGAGAACCTATGTTGGCTCTTTTCCTTAGACAGCAATATTTTAACAATAAAATATCCTACTTTTGTCATTTTCATCCCATGACTAAATTTTTTTGTGTTTTCTTTCTACCTAATGAATAGGCTTATAATAACTAGATAAAAAATGATTGTTTGAAAATACACTTCAGATGCCTGAGTCTACCTGTATAACTAGCTAACTGGGACACTAGATCTCTGGCGAATCAACATGGTCTACTGCAATTGCCTCTAGATTTGAATAGACCATTTGGAATTTCTAGAATTGCCTCTTTATCCTATTTTTCCTTTTTTAACTATAAAATAGTGATGCTTTCCTTAAAAATTTTGTAGGAAGTTACTATTAAAATGTCGAATGAAATTTTAAAAGTCTGAATGCTTGTTTTGGGGTGAACATAGTGGTATCCTCAAGTTGTATTAATGAGAAAATTGCAACCTACAAAAGATCAATGCTTCAATACCACTTGACCTGAAACAAAGGCAGGGAAACAGTATAGGGGAATAAAAATTTCTTTATATAGCTATCAACTAACTATTCAATTAGAAAAATCAAAAAATGGAAGTTAACCATAAATTACTACAGTGAAGAATAATTAATTAACTTTTTTCATTTTCTGGTCAGATTATATACATAAAAGAATAACTTTTTAATTTGTGTCCTATAAGAATATCATTTAGATTTGGAGGATATTTCATTATTAGTCTTTCCATAGTTATGTTGAGTCATAATTACCAATAACTTACTAATTAAATATCAAAAATAGATTATTTTTTAAATGATGTATGTTATTTATACTGTATTGTGATACCTAAAATCTACCTTTCCAGATTACAGACTCTTGGTTCTGATTGACTAAATTAGATCTTATACTTTAGTGAGTTTATAAATTCAAGCATCACCTGAACAAATGCTCTGAAAAAGCACAGAAAGAAAACACCTGTGAGAGAAGGCTGTAAGGACAAAGCAGGAAAAAACTCAAATAAACTGTCAGCATCTAGAAAAAATTGTTCAGTGTTTTTGACAAGCAGGTCAATGGTGAATATTCACCTTTTGCCTTTTGAACTTAAAAATATATATAGTCAGCAAGTTGGCAGTTCTTAGTTACTATGTAATTCAATGAGAAACCAGAAGAAATGCAGATTCTTCTCTGTTACACTGTGTTTTACAATTTCAGAAAATCTTGGGACACTTGAGCCTGACCTTCATACTCTCATTGTTATTGGACCAAAAAATGAAAAGAAAAAGGAAAAATTTTTGTTTGATTCTTAAAATAATTAATAATTTTACAGTAATTTAGCAGGGGTAAGAGGCTCACAGAGATTCGGCTTATTTTATTCAGATACAGCATCATTTTTCTCTACACAAAAATGTCTACTACCTTGTAACTTATTAGAACTATTAACCAAATATTCAACATAAACAGAAAAGCCCCCAAAATTGCCAGCTGCAATTTGTAATCAAAACAATCTAGAAAATCCATACTCTATGCTGAAATCTGTACATATCTTTATTGTCTAAGATAAAAATCTCAGCAGAAAGGCAGGGTAGGCTGAGATGGAAAGTTCTATAGCTATGCTGTGTAATATGGTAGACATGAATTATTGAACAATTGAAATATCACTAGTCCAAAATGAGCTGTGCTTAGGTGGAAACATGTACTAGATTTTGAAGACAGTATGGAAAGAAAAATATATAAATCTCATTCATAAGTTTATAGTAATTAAATGTTGAAATGATAATAGTTTGAACATATCAAGTTAAATAAAATATATTATTAAAATCCATTTCACTTTTTATCAAGCAACTAGAAAAATTTAAACTACATATGTGGCTTTTATTTGTGGCTCATATTATGTTTCTAATAGTCTGGGTTACTCTGTAGAATACCCATAGTTCTTTCACAGCTCTTTTATTTACAGTTCCTTTGCTATAGTAAAAATCTATCTAAGTTCAGCAATGAGAGGTCTGATCATCAGGGTGGGGCTTCCAATTGACCAGGTAGTTACTTTTCTCCCAACTAGCTTATGCTAATGGCATCTTCCCAATCACCATAACTCTGGAAAGAATAAGGCAGAATGTATAAGTTTCTATATTCCATTTTTGCTCTTCTATAAAGCTTTAATCTAACTTTGCCTGTTTATTCATCTGTGTTTCCCACTGTGAATTCCCAAGGATGAAACACTTCTGTCTTTGCATTTCCAAGAGGTGAGATTGCACTTACATATAACAGACGTGAAATAAATACATGTTGAATGAATGCCCCCAAATCCCATTCCCTATTTTATTTGGAATGTTATATATTTATTTCCTTATTGGATTATTTCTGCCTCCCTTCACTAGAAAGTATGTTCTCTAAAGACAAGGACTTGGTTTACTTTAATAACTGCTACTATATATCTCTATAGTTTAGAATAGTGCCTGACACAAAATGATGTTCAAAAGTGTCTGTTGAATGAATGAAACTATCAATAGATCCGTTGAGAAGGACTGGGGACAGTGATGAGTCATTTTTAGCTATCAAGGCAAACACCTTCCCCCCACCCCACCCCTTTCTTCCCATAATGAGATTTTACTTCCCAAATCATCATAGTTAAGAAGATAGCCCTCCAACTTTTCCTTCTTGATAAGTTGGTGTTTTTTCTTTCTTTTCAGATGGAAAAAGCTGTAGCTAATATTTTTCCGATAAAATAATAAAAAGTTTTTTTTTCCAATGGCAGTTGAAATTATTTTACCAATAATTAAACTGTCCAAATGAATGACATACAAATAGCAGACCCATGGAAGAAGATGATGGATTATTTAAGGGAAGGAACTTCTGTCCGAGTGAGTTCTTACAACTAGTAGTACTGTAGCATGCACCTTTCTGTACAAACATTTCTTATTTGTTGCCACTTAGCTGGTAACAGTGCAGTATTGTGGAGAGAGAACCTACTCTTAGGTCTGGCACTAATTAGCTTGTGAACTTGAGCAAGTTATTTCACCAATACACATCTCTGGTTTCTTATATGAAAAATTATTAGGACAGAATAAAAGGTTCCTAAAGTTAATTTTTAGACTAAATGTCCATGGTAAAACAAAATTAAAAAAACAGAACAAAGAATAGTACTACTTTTTTTTTTTACCACATATGTTTAAGTTATTTAAGGGTTCTCATGGATATTTTAGTTAACAATAAGTTATAGAGTGTCTCAGATTGGGTCTTTGGTGAATTCTACCAAACATTTAAGGAAGAAATTATACCAATTCTCTACAATCTCAGAGAACAGAAGCAGAAGACACAATCCCTAACTAATTTAATGAGGCCAACAGTACCCTAATACCAAAGCCAGACAAAAATATTACAAAAATAGAACACTAGACTCATGAAATATAGCTGCAAAAATTTTCAACAAAATATTAGCAAATCAAAATCAACAATGTATAAAAAAAAAGTATACCTCATGACTAAGTGGGATTTATCCCAGGTATGCAAGTCTAGTTCAACAGTTGAAAATATATTAATATAATATATCACATCAATAGAATACAGAAGAAAAATCACATGACCATATCAATAGATTCAGAAAAAGCATTTGACAAAAGCAAACACCTACTCATGATAAAAACTCTCAGTAAAATAGGGATAGAGAAGAATTTCTCAACTTGATAAAGAATATCTATAAAAAAACCTATAGATAACATAGTACTTAATGGTGAGAAACTCAGTTTTCCCACTAAGATCAGGTTCAAGGCAAGTATATCCCCTCTCACCATTCCTTTAAATATAATGTTGGAAGTTCTAGATAATGTAATAAGATAAGAAAAGGAAATAAGATACAGATTGGGAAAAAAGAAATAAAAACTGTCTTTGTTTGCAAATGACATTACTATTTATGTAAAAAATCTGAAGAATCAACAACAACAACAAACTCCTGAAATAAGCAATTATAGCAAGGTTTCAGGATACAAAATTAATATACGAAAGTCAACCACTTTCCTATATACCAGCAATAAACAAGTGGAATTTGAAATTAAAGACATAATATTATCGACATTACCCCGAAAAAGATGAAATGTTAAAGTATAAGTCTAATAAAAGATGTACAAGATGTATATAAGGAAAACAACAAAGCTTTGATGAATGAAATCAAAGAAGAACTGAATAAATAGATATTCCATGTTCATAGATAGGAAGATTCAATATTGTCAAGAGGTTAGTTCTTTCCAAATTGATTTATAGATTCAATGTAATCCCAATCAAAATATCAGCTAATTATTTTGTGGCTATTGATGGGCTGATTCCAAAGTCTGTATGAAGAGACAAAAGACCCAGAATAGCTAATACGATATTGGAGGAAACTGACACTACCTAATGTCAAGACTTATTTTAATGACACAGTAACCAAGACAGTGTGGTACTGGCCAAAAACAGACAAATAGATCAATGAAACAGAATAGGGAAATCAAACAGATCCACATAAATACATTCAATTGATCTCTGACAAAGGAGCAAAGGCAGTACAACGGAGGAAAGATAGTCTTTTCAACAAATGGTGCTGGACCAACTGGACATCCACATGCAAAAAATAATTTTTTAAATCTGCAGACAGCCTCACACCCTTCACAAAAATGAACTCAAAATGGATCACAGACCTAAATAAATGTAAAACACAAAACTATAAACTCAAAAAAAAAAAAGGAGGAAACCTATATGACATTGTGTTGATGGCTTTTTAGAGACAACAAAAAATGCACAATCCATGAAAGAAATAATTGATAAACTGGACTTCATTAAATAAAAAGTTTTGCTCTTCCAAAGACAATGCCAAAAGAATAGGAAGACAAGTCACAGACTGGGAAATATTCACAAAGACCCATCTGAAAAAGGAATATTTTCCAAAATATACAAAGAACTCTTAAAAATCAACAATAAGAAGAAAATTATCCAATTAGAAAACAGGCCAAAGATCTTAAACAGATGTTTCACCAAAGATATACAGATGGCAAATATGCATATGAAAAGATGTTCCACATCATTTCTCATCAGGAAAATGCTAATTAAAACAACAAAATGCCATTACATACTTATTAGAATGGCCAAAATATAGAACACTGACAACACTAAATTCTGGACAGGACATGAATTAACAGTAACTCTCATTTATTGCTGGTAGGAAAGCAAAATTGCAGAGCCAGTTTGATGGTTTCTTATGAAACTAAATATACTTTTGCCATATGATCCAGCAATTAAACTCATTGGTATTTACCTGAAGGAGTTGAAAATGTATGTCCACACAAAAACCTGCACACAGATATTTATAGCAGCTTTATTCATAATTGCCAAAACTTAGAAGCAACAAAGATATTTTTGGTAGAGGATGGATAAACCATGGTACATTCAGACTATGGAATATCATTCAGTGGTAAAGAGAAATGAGCTATCAAGCCATGAAAAGTCATGGAGGAACCTTAAATGCATATTACTAAACAAAAGAAGCCAATCTCAAAAGTCATTATCATGTCATGATTCCAACTACATGACATTCTGGAAAAGGTAAAATCATATGACAGTGAAAAAAAAAATCAGTAGTTTCTAGGGGCTGGGGGTGGATAGAGGGATGACTCGGCAGAGCACAAGGAATTTTTTGGGTGGTCAAACTATTCTGTATGATACTATAATGTTGGGTACAATTATTATATATTTGTCCAAACCCATAGAATATACGACACCAAGAGTGGACTTTATTATAAACTTTTAGTGATTAGATGTGTGAATGTAGGTTCATCAATTATAACAAATGTGCCACTCTGGTGGGGGATACTGACAATTGGGGAAGCTATGCATATAAGGGGTAGGGAGCATATGGAAAAATCTCTGTACCTTCCCCTCAATGTTGCTTTGAACTTAAAACTGCACTAAAAAAATATATCTTTTTTTTAAGTGTGGCAGTTATCTATTTTGAATATGTAAAGGCTTCTTTTACTAACTTCAAACACCTAGTGCTGAGAAACCTTGTTGATTAAAACTCTCAGCTGTGAGAAACGTAACTGTTTGAAATTAAATCAGTGAAAATAGAACATTCTGTCTTTGCTTAAAGGATCTGATCTATTTTTGGGTCACAATTGAAGTAGCTTTTATTTCCATCCTCAGTTCTTCAAATAAGAGGATTTTTGGGGGGGTTCACTCTTGTTTTTTGTTTTCACAGCATTCCTCATTTACCCTAACTTTGTGGTTTCTGAAGAAACACAACCCAAAGTCATCTTCTTAGTGTGACTAGTAATCAGACTATAGCATTTCTAATGGAAACTAAAAGAAAGTTTTCAACTAGACATGGCCAAGGAGACATAATTTGAGAAATTATGGCTTCCTTACCAATGATTTCCTTAGCCCTGCTTTGTTTCTCCTGCCTCCTGAATAGGACTGCTGTGACAAACATCTAGCAATGTTTCATGCTTCTCTAAATTGCTCCTTAGAAATAGTCATTAGGCAGAAATGCAAGCCGTATTAAAAGTCCTTTCCCATTCCCTTTTAGTTATCTGCCCCAGTGTTACTCATGGACAGTGTTTGCCAATACTGCAGAAAATTAAATAAACCAAATTTGTTTTATTGCTGGTGTATTCCTGGTGGTATTTATCAGACAGGTTTTCTCAGTATGAAAATGTATAACTTAAAACAGGTCAGTAGACATTTGCTGACTGCTTCTTCAGGTCCAATTCTTTTTTCTCCATCAACATTTTTTGTTCTTCCCATTCTTAGCTACATGGCTTGAGTAGAACTGATGGCCTAAAACAAACCTCTCTGGCCACTGAAAGATGATTGAAATAAATGGAAACAAGTAATCTCCAAGATTTCAAGATATAGCAAAAGACACACACTACTTTCTCTTGGATTGGAAACTGTAAAAATGTGTGGTCTGAATATGCTGTAGTGATTTTACTATCCTAACAGCAGAATCTGGAGCTCTGGTATGGAAACTGACATCATTAAAGCATTCCGGAGAGACAGAGACAGGAAGTCCTAGGGGAGACTGGATCCAGTATTGCCTGCCTCTAACTTTTCAGATAAGTAAGCCAATAAAATCCTTTCTTTATTTAAGCTACACTGAGGTTTGTTTGTTTGTTTTTAACTAAACTTAAAAATCTCCTGTTATAAATGAATCTCACCTAAAGATATAGAGAATATAGTGAAAGTTCAAAGGAGATACCAACTTTGCTGACTCCACATGCACCATGGCAGAGTAAGATCAATTAGAGACTAGTTTGTTCCCACTACCCTTGACCCACCCACATGGCAAAGAAAAGACATGGTAGCTGAGGAGTTGTGTGTTTGACAGTGTTCCTTAATAACAGCAAAGTCAGATTTTGTGCTCTTCATGAAGCTGGTCTCTGATTGAGAATAAAATTAAAAATGTCAACCTTAATGGTATTAAAAGCCATGAGATTGTTTACTTACTTTGGAAAAGAGAAAATAGAATAGAGTCCTAATTATTGTTTTTCAGTGTTGAGATACTCTAAATGGTAAGAGCAACCACTAACTATTCTCTACCTTCAAAGATAAAAACATTTTTAAGTTTTGCAAATTCTATTTTTGAAAATGAGAAAAATGAGCCTCGGAGACATAAATGGTCATTCATAGCCTGTATCTCCTGAAACAAGAACTAATAGTGAAAATAATAACTAAATTTTATTGTTTCATTAGTCTGTTTTAGAATGTACCTAGTTTATTCCACTTCATGAAGTATTATAGTTACAATCATTTTGATTGTATAGATGAGACACTGAGGTGTAGAGAGCAACTTGTCCAATATTACACAATAGCACTTATAAAAGACAAACCTGGGATTTGAAACCTTGTCTCTCACCCTCCAGGGAACACATACCTCCTAACTACTAGTTATGTTTCATCACTAGGATCCAAACGCTTTGATTCTTGCTTAGTGTCTCTAAACAGATGGGATCATACATCTCTAAAGATGGGATCAAAGTATCAGTTTGCTTCTCAAGGAAATTATGCATAAAAATCAATAGAAACATATATTTGTCAGATGACTAATTCTATAAATGTTATTTTGTTAGTTACATCCTGTCTTTTTCTATTTGTATGTGTGTGTGAAGGGCCTGGGAGTCCTTTATTCAATAACAAATAGCAACTATTTACTCTCTATAAGCACTAATATTTGCGCTGATAATACAGCTTCTCACAGAACTGACACTTTAGTGGGAAAAAGATACTAAGCAAGTAAAATAACAAATATATAATGTTAGAAGCTATTTTTAAAATGCAGTATGGGTAAGAGAACAGAGTATGTTATTTTGTTACAATAATGCGAGGAGAGAATCTGAAAATGTAAAAAACAAGGAAAGACAAGTGAAGCAACTGAGAAAGTCATTTAAAAATCTGGAAGAAGAGCTCTTCAATTTAAGAGAATAAGAAAAAGACCTTTAGGTGAGAATAAGTTCACAATTTGAAGGGACAGCATAATTCCTAGTGGCTGAAGACAAGGAAGCAACTAGGTAGAGACACGAGATGAACTTGGAAAGTTGGTAATTTCATCTGCATTATGAGGACTCAGATCATGCATGGTTTTGTGGGACATGTTAATGTATTTAGATTTTTTTCAAAGTTTTGTGGAAAGGGAGTAGAGTTTCAGTTAAATGTGCCACACAACATTTTAAATCAACTATACTCCAATAATTTTTTTTTAAAAACCTGAAAAAAATAAAGTAGTAACATGTAGACAATGAAAAATTGTGCCAATAAATTTCAAGTTTAATAACCAATTTCTAAAATGAGTTGGCACTATAATTATTTCAATAGAATGTCTGATCTTGAGTGTAAAAAATGTAAATGTTAAAATGTTTTCTTAAAGCATATTTGCCATTTTCTAATATACTATAACTTTACTTCTTTAAGCCTTGTTCTATTATCACATTAGTTCTTAGTTCTAAAAAAAGTTTAAATGTTATAACTTTTCTTACTTAAAATAGCCAGAACCAAAACTAAAATATTTTTAGAAAATCACAGAAAGTTTTATTGCCCAAAGATACTTTTGAGAAAGTTAAATGCAGTTCAAAGCAAGAATCTATAAATAAAATTACATCCTCTCTTTGCTAAAGTGTTAACAACTGTAGACATAATATAGTTTTAACTTTTTGCATTCAATAGATATTATCCATTAATCCCAATGAAATATATTTTCCCTCTGGGTTTTGGTAGTTCCAAGCAGAATCTTTAAGAAAACAGAATGTAATCTGCTATTTTGTGGTCCTATACTGTTTCAGCAAAGTTGGGCTTGAGGTCAATTGGTATGTCAGATATCAGAGGAAATAAGTTTCTACTATCAGAAAAAAATATTTATCTGTTCTTTTCCAGATTGTATCATAATGTTCTCTTCAACCAGTATATCTATACTCTGGCTCCCAGTACATCCTATAGAACCATAGCTAAATCTGAGCTTCTGAACTCAACATTTTTAAGAACTAATTATGAGTAAGTGAAAAAATAAACTACATATCTGTGTATTAAATGTGCATATATGTTGTAATTACTTGATTTGACTTCTGCTTCTGGCATAGATAAAATAAATGACATTAGACTAAATCTCCCACTAATAACAGCTATAAAGTCTGGTTAAAATACAAAAACAGTGTTTGGAGGCATCAGGAATTAAACATGGTAGCAAGTATTTGAGAGACAAAGTTTTTGAAGGATGGGAAATATATTGACGTGAGTGCTAAATTTCCACCCATTCTCAGGTTTGAAATTTGATTATTCACTGTTCAGGGGCAACGAGCAAAAACATACAGTGATCTAGAGCTTATAACAGTCTCACTGGGCTGAGGAGACAAAAACTGTCATTGAGGTCTAACAAATAAAGTATGACTTTATGGGTCAAGACACAGAGGAAAGGGAACCAGAGAGAAGCAAGTACAACATTTTGAATAAAATTTATATTTGTTGGTTGACTCCACAGATTCACATTCTTAGGGTAATATTTGCAAATATCAAATCTATAGCAGCTTCTAAAAGCTAAGCAGAAATTTTAACAGCCTTATCACACTAGGGAGATGAAGTTAGCACTTAGGGCTTTTCAAGTATGAGAGGCCAAGTAAACATCCCAACCTTTCAGTTCAACCTTATAAGTGTTAGGTCCTGGGGACAAAAGGCAAACTGGAAATTTATCAACATTGACTAGGAGGGTGATATGCCCATATTCTAATTACTGGAAGAAAATTAAATCCTTTCTGAAGGAAGATACTATTATGCAGAATCTGTTTTATTTTTATTATGCAATTTCCAGCATGTAAACTAAAGCTTACCTGTATTATAAGACAAAAATCAAAATATCAAAATTGTGAAAAGTGGATATAGAGAAAATAATAGGTATTGAACTTTTAAATCGTAAGGATTAGGATGTTTATTGAAAGAAATTTTAAAATAAAGAATTTCACAAAGAACTGGAATAAAAACAGCAAAAGGTAAATCTTAAAGCTAAAAAATGCAATAGTTGAAACTAAAATTCAGTAGAAGGATTTAACATCTCATTAGACCCAGCAGAAAAGGCAATTTAAAAACTAGAATATGGGTCAGTAGAATTAATAGAGATTGAAGCACAAAACAAAACATGAAGTGGAAAACAGAAAAAAAATCCACGATGAAAAGATAAAGTGTATATGGAGTAGTATGAAGAAATAAGAGCAATAATAAAGCAAAAGTAAAACTTGAGATGGCACTGCCCATGGATTATCCAAAACCGATGAAATGCATTGTGGTAGTCTGCCTCCAAGTTGACTCACAGTGATACCCAACTCCTGGTATCTGTGCCTTTGTGCTGAGTGTTGGCTGGACCTGGGGGCACACTTCTAACTAATAGAATGAAGGAGAATTAATGGTTTCTGATTCTAAGACTAGGCCACAAGAGGCAGTGTGGCATCTTGTTCTCCCTTGTGGTCACTCATTCTGGAAGAAGCCAGCTGCATGAAGAGGGCTACAAAGCAAGGAACTGAAGCCCCTGCCAACTTCCATGGTTGTAAGTGTGGATGTGTATCCTTCAGCAGTCAGATAACTGCTACCTCACCAACAGATTAACTGTAATGTCATGAGAGAGCTTGAGTCAGAACCACCCAGCTAAGCTACCCTTGGGTTTCTGATTTTTAGAAACTTTACGAGATAATAAATGCTTGTTTTGGAAGTAATTAATTAATTTGTTATTAAGCAAAAGGCAACAAATTTTCAGACCAAAAGAAAAATGAAACTGATGGATGGAAAAAACAGTGCCTGAAAGCACTGTTTAGTCAGATAAAAGACCCTTTAAGGACCTAAAAAGTATAATTCACAGATTCTCTGAATAAAAAATAGTGCTCCTAAGAAGTATAAGGACATTATTCCTTAGGAGAAATATAAGTTCTAAAAGTGCTTATTTTGAAGAAATCTACAGGTTGTTTTTTTTTTTTTTTTTTGTCAAATGGGTGGACAGAAAAAAAGATTAATAGGAGATCTACAAAGTTTTAAAAGATTTCCATATTCAGCAAAATGCCAGCTTGAACTGAAAGAAACAGAAAGAACACAAAATGAACAGAGTCCTATAGACATCCAAAATTCTACTGTCAGGAAATAGATGAAAAAAACTATTCAGCTGTAAACACATGCTAACTTTCATGAAAAAGGAAATATTGTTCAGAAAATGGATCAAGACCAAAGAGTAATTTCAAGACACATGAAAAGTTATTTCCAGGTGTAAGTAAAAGTGAATTATAGTCAAGGAATTTCCAACATAAGTCCTGCTTTCTAATTTGCCATCTATTTAAACAACTCAATTAACTAACAAAAATTGTTTTCTCCTGAACTTCAAAAGACATTTTATCTCTTTCAAGAATGTATGCCTTCATGGAGTTTTGTAACCAATAGGAAATTCAGATATCCACTAATCTAACATTTGTGTAAAAGTTAAAAGCTTGTGTACCTACACAATCAGGATCAAGACCCAGACTAATGTTGTCCATAAAAATATCAGTATAAATTCAAGGAATGACCTTCTGCCTTCATTATGGGTACATTTCTCAATCCAATGTGCAATTTCATTAACCCATATTAAACATTTTTCTCAATTATATAACTGGAGCATTTGTTGTGATAGGTTTGTTGTGAGGATTAAATAAAACAAAACATTTAAATGATTAGAGAACCCACATGTTGTTCACAGCATAGGTCCTCATTCTTGCATTTGGAATATGTGAGGTTCCTCCCTTTCACCTTCCACAATGTCCAAAACAAAGAAAAGAAAAACAACAATGACCAAAAATAGCAGCAACAACAAAAACCACACACCACACCATGAAATAAATTTTCTATTACTAAAAGATGGAAAGGAATTAAAAAATGAAAAAGAAAGGCTTAGAGGAGAGTTTCATTGGATCAACCAAATTATTATTTAAAATTGGATGACATAAAAGCATAGGGATGTATGTAAGTATCAATAATTGCCAACATTTGAAACACCAAAACTGGGATGAATGAGCATTCAGTAAAGAATATGAGGCTAATACAATATATGCTTCATCTTCATAAAGGAATAAATTATCAATTATAAATTGGCAGAAATGCCCATTGATTTTTCAATAACATCATTAATAAGAAAGATTTGCCCTTCACTTGTTTTTATTTTAATAACGTCTTTCTACTTATAATTAAAACTCAGTACCTTACTTTGGTTGATTAAAGATGGCTACAAATTGTTTGGCATTCCTCTAAGGGTCCGCTTCTTGAATCTTTGCAGGCTCTGTGGCTGCTCTGGCAAATGGCATACAGTGGAAGTGATTCTGTACCTGCTTTCAGGTACTGGCTTCAAGAGACTGACGTCTTCTTCCGCTCTCAGAACACTTGCTCTTGGAATACTGAGCTACCAGGTAAGAAGTTCAACTATCTTGAGGCTATGTTACTGAGGACACCAAGATAAAAGATGATGTGGAGAAACCAAAAGAAGAAACCCTGAGATAATGTGAAAAGAGATGCCTAGCTAGTCCGCAACTGTTCTAGCCTCCAGTTGTTTGAGTTACCCCAAGTGAGAGGCTACATTTTGTGGAGCAGAAGCAAGTTTTTCCCTGTGGGCTCTGCCTAAGTCCCGGATCCAAAAAATATAAAGAATAATAACAAGATGGATGTTGTATTAAGCCACTAAATTTGGTGATAGTTTGTTGTGTTACAATAGAGAATGAGAGCACTGACCATAATAAAGTCTGGAATTAGGTATTAGTGAAAATCAAGCACCTATTTAGGGAGTTTTCTTAACAATATCATCCCACCTCCAAATATAAGAAAATGTGTCCAAACTTCAAATATGTCCTAAAATTTGTGATTAGGGCACAATTCCCATAGTCTTATTTGGAAAGCAAAGGTAAAGTAGCAAAAGTTACCATGAATAGGAAAAATGAAAGATCCTTAGGAATACAGCCATCTTCCTATCTGTGTGGTTGATTATTTCAAGAAGTAAGATAAACAGTTCAAAATGTCCTGCCAAGCTTTATATCCATCAGATATAATGATGGCTATTTATCAAAAATACCTTTGATGAGGAGCAATTCAGTCAACATATATGTTTACTGAGCATCTACAGTATGACAGACCCCATTAAAGGTATTGGAGAAAAAGTGGTAAACTAGGAGAAAGAGTACCTAACCTCATGGAATGTACACTCTAGTAGAGTAGACAGACAAAGGGACAAAGAAAATACTTTTAGGGTGAATAAGAGCTAAGAAATAAAATAGAAAGGTACGAGATCACTGAGGAAAAAACTACTTTAAATAAAGTAGTGAGGGAGAGTCTCTTTGAGCACATGTCATGTAAGATAAGAATTAAAAATGAAAAAGAAACAATCAGATGAAGAGGAAGTTGTGGGCACGTTTAGTGGGAACTGGGGTCCAACATGTATATTTCCACCCAAAGTAATGAAAATAATTTCACATATTCTCACAACTGAGAAAAGATCAATGTGACTGGGGAAGGAGATGGAGGGGCACAAGTGTGAAGTGAGTTTAGTGATTCAGTAGAAGTGAATCATGCCCAACTGTATAGATCATAGTAAACATTAAATTTTTTCTGAGAGCTTTGGGAAACAACTCAAACTTTTTGGTAGAACAATGTGATCCAACTTACATTTTAAAAGATCACTTTTACTGCCATGTAGAGAAGAAGTTGAAGCAAATGGACAGGAGGTATCTCTAGTAATTCAGATAATAGTTAATAGCAACTCAAGATAAAGAACAATCATGTAGTAAAAGAATCTAAAAATTGGCAGATATTTCCAAAATATAATCAGTATACAATTCAAATATGTAATCAATATATTTCAGAGCTATAATCAATAGGAAAGGATAGGAGGGAGCAATTGTTAGCTTAGAGAATTACTAATATAGTTACTAATATAAATTATTACTACTTTTTTTCACATCTTTATTGGAGTATAAACGCTTTACAATGTTGTGTTAGTTTCTGCTGTACAACAAAGTGAATCAGCTATACGTATACATATATCCCCATATCCCCTCCCTCTTAAGCCTCCCTCCCACTCTCCCTATACCATCTCTCTAGGTCATCACAAAGCATTGAGTTGATCTCCTTTGCTATGCAGAAGCTTCCCACTAGCCATCCATTTTACATTTGGTAGTGTATGTCAATGCTACTCTCTCACTTCATCCCAGCTTCCCCTTCCCCCCACCCCATGCCCTCAAGTCCATTCTCTACATCTGCGTCTTTATTCCTGCCCTGCTACTAGGTTCATCACTACCGCTTTTTAAAATTCCATATATATGTGTTAGCATACGGTATTTGTTTTTCTCTTTCTGACTTACTTCACTCTGTATGACAGATTACTATTAATAATAAATGATTATTTCTGAATTCCTGGCCTCAGGTGGGTGATAGTGGCATTTATTGAAAGGAGCAAGATATGCAATTTGAGAGAAACAGATAGTCAAAGGAGATGCCTGTGGAGAGAAAAGATAATTTTTGAGTCATCAGCATACAGATGACACTGGAATTCTTTGGAGTCAATGACATTACTGAGAAGTAATCAAAAAGAAATGAATAAAAGGACCAAGACCGAATTCTGAGGATCTTAACAATTAAAGGTTTGGTTTAGGAGGATGAGTTGGCAAAGAAGATTGAATAAGTGGTAAAAGGAAACCCCAATGAGGTGAATTTTGTAGAAGCCAAGAAAGAAGGTGGAAGGAATATGCAGTCCACAGAACGAATAGGAGCTAGCAAAAATATGTTTTATGCTTGCAGGAATTATCAGCTGGCTATAAAGGAAGAGAATCTCGAGGGAGGAAACAGAAGATATGACAAAAAGAGGGAGTTTTTTTTTTTTTTTTTTTTTTTGCGGTACACGAGCCTCTCACTGTTGTGGCCTCTCCCGTTGCGGAGCACAGGCTCCGGACGCGCAGGCTCAGCGGCCATGGCTCACGGGCCCAGCCACTCCGCGGCATGTAGGATCTTCCCCGGGCCGGAGCACGAACCCGTGTACCCTGTATCGGCAGGCGGACTCTCAACCACTGCACCACCAAGGAAGCCCAAGAGTGAGCTTTTTGAAAAGGAACTGGATCCAAAGAATGTAGGGATGGACTATTTTTTGATAAGAAGGGTAACACTCTAAACTGTGGTAGGGTAGAAAGAGAAGATGGGTGTGGGATAGATAAATCTGTAGATTTTGTGGTGGAATGTTGAAGGAAATGGTTTCTGGTGGCTTCCACTTTCTCAATGAGTTAAAAGATGAATATTCAGCTCAGATTAAAGGTGAAGAAATTTAGGGTTAAAAGAGAGAAGGAATATTTCATGGCATGAGAACATGAGCCCAACAAGAAAGCCCTATAAGAGAGTTAAGTAGTCTTGATTACCTGCTTAAAATGTGTAATATGAAATGATTCACGTCAACAAAGCAGTTATGTGCTGTAGTACAGATCTGGAGAAAATAAATGGATATTGGGGTTTACATCACTTTAATGTGTTCACCATAGTACTACGGATGCAAAATAAAAGTAAGAAATAATGACAATGATGGAGTATGAATTGTACGCTAGACTAGGAAAAATGAACACCGGAGAGTTCCGGTTAATAATGATAAAGTGGTAAAATAAGTGGACTAGAGATCTCGATGAAATCAAAGAATCACTGCTGTAAAGGTTCTTTAATAAGTAAATTGGATGAATAGGATATGATGAGAGAGAGAGAGAAAGATATTTTTGATACTGAGATTTCAGAAGTGGATCAGATATTATAACCTAAGCAAGTTTATATAACTTGATATAAACTGATAAAAATCTAGAAGTGAATTAGAAAAGTATATTACTACCTAAGACTTAACCATACTGTTTCTAAGTGTTTTTTTTAAATAAATACTCTATAAATTTTGAAAAAAACATCTGGTTAGAATTGCTAATATAAGTAGAGAGAAAGTGGCTAACTAATTTATAAACAATATGTGGCATACAACATGATGGGGTGAGGTCCTAAGTTAGGATCCTTTAATGTGATTATGTTCCATGAGCTGAATATAATACATGGAAAAGATATCAACTCTAGTTATAATTTTAGAAGTCCTTTTTTTCTACAGCGAAAAAGATATTGTGGGTTTGTTTTTTAAATTTAAGTAATACAGTTGATAACCAATACAAATCATCCGGAAAAAATGAGTTAAAAATGTCTGAGTTTTGTTGCCATTTTTCAGGTATATGAGAAAAAGCAAACATAGACAATGACATATTTGATTGTTCAAATGTAATGTAAGATGTGCCTCAGAGGAAACATAGACTTTATTCATAGAAGGTGCATGTCTCACTCCAAAACCAGAAATATGCCAGAAGTGTCATTTTCTTTATTTTTTATAATTCAGTATAATTTTTATTTCAAGCTCCTATTCAGTGGAGACGGGAAAACTTAAAACCAGTCCATTTAAATTCCCTACCCTACTGCCAAGAATTGTGTGTACCCTGCAGAATGGCAAGGATTTTGTATGTAATATCTTGTCCTCGTAGCCTTCAGTCTCTGTTGACATTCAGTGAAACATTCATCATTCTGAATGATCATCCATCACTGATCCATTCCAGTGCCTCTGCTTCATCCCATGTTAATGTCTGACTAATTGCTCTTACTTTCAGTAGCATTCCTTGTTGGAGTTCACTTTAGTGCTTCACACCATACCAGGACAGGAGAGTATCTCTGTGGATGTCACATGATGTCTAGTTTAATGTCAAATGTACTCTTAAGTTTGTGTAATTATTCAGGTACACCTATACTATACTGGTGCAAGGGAGAACCAAGTAAGCTCATTTCTAGACATTACATATATATTCCTAGAATTGGGTCTTTCTAACTTCCTAATGTTTACGAAGAAATATACACACACCATTTTTTTGTTTTTTGTTTTTTTTGCTCTTAGATTACACAAACCTAACTGGTCTCTCACTGTCCCACTCCAATTGAGGCTCATCCCACTTGAAGTCTAAACCCTTTTTCAAAGGGATTCTCGCACATCTAATCACTCCCTCTTTCTACTCTGATACTTTTCTTTTTCCATTCTGATCTAGTCCGAAGATAGAATACCTGGCTTTTATACCATAGATATTCTCTCCTATATTTATTTTTCAAAATGTGAGTTGCTTTAATTTCCCTCCAATTACAAGGCTTTTGAAACACAAAAAGCAGATTTTGACCACTGCATTCTCTTAGCCAAATTAGCCCTCCTCTGAGTGACGAAAAGGTCAAATCATGTAAGAAAACACAGAGAAATTATGGATTAATATTTTGAAAGTTTTGTCATGTGCTAATGATGTAGAACATCACTACTTAATATTTTCATATAAGCTATAAGAAATCCCCATATTCTGTGAAAATTGTTAGAAATCTTTTTTAAAACAAACTACAGATGCTAAGTTTTTGAGGGGAAGGTTATGGGAGTGGGGAATACACACTGATAGAAAAACATGAGAACTCCTGTGCTGTCGGCTGTGCAGCTTCCAGGTGTCTGCCCCTCTGGTGGGACGGGCCGGGAGACACTCTCCTCAGCTCCTTGCCTGGGTGGGCAAGCCAGGCTCTAGGGCCAGCAGAAATCCTTGTTTGAGGGTCCCACCGAGTTCCCCGGTCACAGTGCTGCAACTGAGTGGAGCAGCTGCTTGGGACTAATGCTCGGGTGCTGCAGAAAGCCTTCTTGGAATCTGACAAGTTATCACTTTGGGATTGGTGGCCAGCTGCTCCTGACTTGGCCACATGCAGGCTCAGACTGTCCCAGTCTCTGAACTGAAGAGAACCAACACTATTAGCATATCTCTCACCACAATGAATGCAAGATGTTTCAATGAAGAGTATAAGGAGGACATCTACAAATCCCAGACTGGCATGTGCAAGTTATGAGGAATGGTGGAATAACCCAATATATCTGGGTGAACCTTTGGAGATAGCTAAGACAGAGCTACAACAGGGCAGTGGCTGACACCCAACTCATAGCCCATCTTCTCCAGCTGTGTGGCTTACAGGGTCATGGTGATCTGGCCGGCTGTCAGGCCTGAGCCTCCGAGGTGGGAGAGCCGAATTCAGAACATTGGTCCACCTGAGATCTCCCAGGCCCACATAATATCAATCAGCGAGAGCTCTCCCAGAGATCTCCGTCTCAACACTAAGACCCAGTTCCACTCAACGACTAGAAAGCTACAGTGCTGGACACTCCATGCCAAACAACTAGCAAGTCAGGAACACAACACACTCATTAGCAGAGAGGCTGCCTAAAATCATACTAAGTTCACAGACACACCAAAACACACCAATGGATTCAGTCATGCCCACCAGAAACACAAGATCCAGCCTCATCCACCAGAACACAGGCACCAGTCCCCCCCACCAGGAAGCATATACAACCCGCTGAACTAACCTTACCCACTGAGGGCAGACACCAAAAACAACAGGAATTATCAGCCTGCAGCCTGTGAAAAGGAGACACTAAGCACAGTAAGTTAAGCAAAGTGAGAAGACAAAGAAATGCACAGCAGAAGAAGGAGCAAGGTAAAAACCCACCAGACCTAACAAATGAAGAGGAAATAGGCAGTCTACCGGAAAAAGAATTCAGAGTAATGACAGTAAAGATGATCCAAAATCTTAGAAATAGAATGGAAAAAATACAAGAAATGTTTAACAAGGGCCTAGAAGAACTAACGAGCAAACAAACAATGATGAACAACATAATGAATGAAATTAAAAATTCTCTAGGGGAATCAATAGCAGAATAACTGAAGCAGAACAGATAGGTGACCTGGAAGATAAAATAGTGGAAATAACTACCACAGAGTGGAATAAAGAAAAAAGAATGAAAAGACTTGAGGACCGTCTCAGAGACCTCTGGGACAACATCAAATGCACCAGCATTCGAATTATAGGGGTCCTATAAGAAGAAGAGAAAAAGAAAGTGTCTGAGATAATATTTGAAGAGATTATAGTTGAAAACTTCCCTAATATAGGAAAGGAAATAGTTAATCAAGTCCAGGAAGCACAGACAGTCCCATACAAGATAAATCCAAGGAGAAACACGCCAAGACACATATTAATCAAACTATCAAAAATTAAATACAAAGAAAAAATATTAAAAGCAGCAAGGGAAAAGGAACAAATAACATACAAGGGAATCCCCATAAGGTTAACAGCTGATCTTTCAGCAGAAACTCTGCAAGCCAGACGGGAGTGGCAGGACATATTTAAAGTGATGAAAGGGAAAAACCTACAACCGAGATTACTCTACCCAGCAAGGATCTCATTCAGATTCGATGGAGAAACTAAAACTTTTACACAGACAAGCAAAAGCTAACAGAATTCAGCACCACCAAATCAGCTTTACAACAAATTCTAAAGGAACTTCTCTGGAAGGAAACACAAGAGAAGGAAAAGACCTACAATAACAAAGCCAAACCAATTAAGAAAATGGTAATAGGAGCATACATATCGATAATTACCTTAAATGTAAATGGATTAAATACTGTAAACAAAAGATATAGACTGGCTGAATGGATACAAAAACAAGATCCGTATATGTGCTGTCTACCAGAGACCCACTTCAGACCTAGGGACACACACAGACTGAAAGTGGGGGGATGGAAAAAGATATTCCATGCAAATGGAAATCAAAAGAAAGCTGCAGTAGCAATTCTCATATCAAACAAAATTGAATTTAAAATGAAGACTACTACAAGAGAAAAAGAAGGACACTACATAATGATCCAGGGATCAAGCCAAGAGGAAGATGTAACAATTGTAAATATTTATGCATCCACCATAGCAGCACCTCAATACATAAGGCAAATGCTAACAGCCATAAAAGGGGATATCGACAGTAACACAGTCATAGTAGGGGACTAACACCTCATTTTCACCAATGGACAGATTATCCAAAATGAAAATAAATAAGGAAACACAAGCTTTAAATGATACATTAAACAAGATGGACTCAGTTGATATTTATAGGACATTCCATCCAAAAACAATAGAATACATTTTCTTCTCAAGTGCTCATGGGTCATTCTCCAGGACAGATCATGTCTTGGGTCATAAATCAAGTCATGATAAATTTAAGAATGTTGAAATCATATCAAGTATCATTCACGACGACAAATCAATCAATTTGATACACCATATAAACAAATTGATGGATAAAAACCATATGATCATCTCAACAGATGCAGAAAAAGCTTTCAACAAAATTCAACACACATTTATGATAAAAACCCTCCAGAAAGTAGGCATAGAGGGAACTTACCACAACATAAAAAAGGCCATTTATGACAAACCCACAGGCAATATCATTCTCAATGGTGAAAATCTGAAACCATTTCCACTAAGATCAGGAACAAGACAAGGTTGCCCACTCTCACCACTTTTATTCAACATAGTTTTGGAAGTTTTAGCCATGGCAATCAGAGAAGAAAAAGAAATAAAAGGAATCTAAATCGGAAAAGAAGAAGTAAAGCTGTCACTGTTTGCAAATGACATGATACTATACATAGAGAATCCTAAAGATGCTATCAGAAAACTACTAGAACCAATCAATGAATTTGGTAAAATAGCAGGGTACAAAATTAATGCACAGAAATTTCTGGCATTCTTATACACTAATGATGAAAAATCTAAAAGAGAAATTAAGGAAACACTCCCATTTACCACTGCAACAACAACAAAAAATAAAATACCTAGGAATAAACATAACTAATGGGAAAAAAGACCTGTATGCAGAAAACTATAAGACACTGATGAAAAAAATTAAAGATGGTACAAACCGATGGAGAGATATACCATGTTCTTGGATTGGAAGAATCAGCATTGTGAAAATGACTATACTACCCAAAGCAATCTACAGATTCAATGCAATTCTTATCAAACTACCAATGGCATTTTTCACAGAATTAAAGCAAAAAATTTCACAATTTGTATGGAAACACAAAAGACCCTGAACAGCCAAAGCAATTTGAGAAAGAAACACGGAGCTGGAGGAATCAGACTCTCTGACTTCAGACTATACTGCAAAGATATATTAATGAAGACAGTATGGTACTGGCACAAAAACAGAAATATAGATCAATGGAACAGGATAGAAAGCCCAGAGATAAATCCACGCACATATGGTCACCTTATTTTTGAAAAAGGAGTCAAGAATATATAATGGAGAAAAGAGAGACTCTTTAATAAGTGGTGCTGAGAAAACTGGACAGCTACGTGTAAAAGAAGGAAATTAGAACACTCCCTAACACCATACACAAAAATAAACTCAAAATGGATGAAAGATCTAAATGTAAGGCCAGACACCATCAAACTCTTAGAGAAAATAAAAAGGCAGAATACTTTATGACATAAATCACAGCAAGATCCTTTTTGACCCACCTCCTAGAGAAATGGAAATAAAAACAAAAATGAACAAATGGGACCTAATGCAACTTAAAAGGTTTTGCACAGCAAAGGAAACCATGAACAAGACAAAAAGACAACCCTCAGAATGGGAGAAAATATTTGCAAATGAAGCAACTGACAAAGGATTAATCTCCAAAGTGTACAAGCAGCCCATGCAGCTCAATATCAAAAAAACAAACAACCCAATCCAAAAATGGGCAGAAGACCTAAATAGACATTTCTCCAAAGAAGATGTACAGACTGCCAACAAACACATGAAAGAATACTCAACATCACTAATCATTAGAGAAATGCAAAACAAAACTACAAAGAGGTATCATCTCACACCGGTCAGAATGGCCATCATCAAAAAGTCTACAAACAATAAATGCTGGAGAGCGTGTGGAGAAAACGGAACCCTCTTGCACTGTTGCTGGGAATGTAAATTGATACAGCCACTCTGCAGAACAATATGGAGGTTCCTTAAAAAACTAAAAATAATACTACCATATGACCCAGCAATACCACTGCTGGGCATATACCCTGAGAAAACCGTAATTCAAAATGAGTCAAGTCATGTACCACAATGTTCATTGCAGCACTATTTACAATAGCCAGGATATGGAAGCAATCTAAATGTCCATCAACAGATGAATGGATAAAGAAGATGTGGCATGTATATACAATGGAATATTACTCAGCCATAAAAGGAAATGAAATTGAGTTATTTGTAGTGAGGTGGTTGGACCTAGAGTCTGTCATACAGAGTGAAGTATGTCAGAAAGAGAAAAACAAATACTGTATGCTAACACATATATATGGAATCTAAGAAAAAAAAATGGCCATGAAGAACCTAGGAGCAAGATGGGATAAAGACACAGACCTACTAGAGAATGGACTTGAGGATATGGGGAGGGGGAAGGGTAAGCTGGGACAAAGTAAGAGATTGATATGGACATATATACAGTACCAAATGTAAAATAGATAGCTAGTGGGAAGCAGCCACATAGCAAAGGGAGATCAGCTCTGTGCTTTGTGACCACCTAGGGGGGTGGGATAGGGAGGGTGGGAGCAAGACACAAGAGGGAGGGGATATGGGGATATGTGTATATGTATGGATGATTCACTTTGTTATACAGCAGAAGCTAATGCACCATTGTAGAGCAAATATACTCCAATAAAGATACTGAAAAAAACCTCATGAATAAGAAACATAGAAGAAAAGATTACTATGATGTTATGCCAACTTTAACCAAACAATTATGAAGACCTGGGCAAAAATGCCAGTAAATATACTAGATTATCTGTGCTATGTCTGAGATAATTGATAACATTGTGCCTCTGTGTTATGTGATAAACTACATTTAAGTAACAGGTTGCTTAGAATAAAAAGGGTTAGCTCTGACCACGTCATAAAGCTCTGGCATAGAGTCCAACGGGGGATATGAAAGTTTTGATATGAAAGCTATATACTAGCACTGGAGTCACAGTAAGGAAAGATTAATGGTCATATTCTTAAATTATTAACATGTATGATAATCTAAAATAAGAGAATATGCTTTTTAGGTGGTCGAATGAATATGCTTAGATTAAAACCATGTTATTAGGATATCCTTTGGTATGTCAAACTCAATAATGAGATGTGTCAAAAAATATTCCCTTTAGGTCTAATCCTATCTTTTTCCTCTTTCTCCTTTTTCTTTTCTCTCCAAAACAAGGTCCTTTTGACCCCAGAGACTTATTGAATATTGTTATTCCTCCTTTGAACACTCCCCCCAATCTGTATTCTTTCTGCGGAGTTGACAACTAATCCCATCTTTTATCACTATACCACACACTTTGATTTCTGTGTAGGTTTTTTAAGAATCTTTGATCTAACTATTTCTCCTGCCTTGATTATTCTGACTTTAGAATTCTCCTGTGGTTGACTTCCTGAGCTCCTCAAGGAGAACTTTATTTCAATACCAGTGCCTGCTTCCACCATTGTGGTCAATTACTAAACCATTATACTCTTTTACTTTCTTCATACCTCTTATTAATAGCCATTATTTTGAGTATTTTTAATGTTTATTTTCTGTTTCTTTTCACTGGGGTAAAGTTACAAACCTCACAAAACATTGTTAATAGTTTAATTCAGTCAATTACCTTTTTAAAGAGATGTAAATAATAAAGGGAAAAGCCTTTATATTTTCAAAAGCTGTTTCCATTTTTTCTGTGCTTCATTTCTTTGTGTAGATCTAGATTTTGATCTGGTATTGCCTTCCTTCTGCCCTTCCTTTTTTTATAGTACAGCTGTACTGGTGATGAAATCTTTCAGCACTTTTGTATCTGAAAAAGTATTTATTATTTCTTAGTTTTTTGAAGGATATCTTTGCTGGATATAGAATCCCAGATTGACAGTTTCCCCCATTATTTTCAAGATGTTACTTTCTGCATGCATCCTCAATGGGGCAAGACCACCCTCAAGGGAGTGAAAGTTTATTCTTGGGGTGGGGGGTCATATGAAATGATTTGTGTCTCTCAAAAGAGCCACAGTACATACAATATATATATAATTTTGAACAAATATCTGTATGTATACCTGTATATATTGAACAGATATACCTTACATCTGAAGTATTGAGATTTCATCAGGCAGGACTGATTAGGAAAAAATATATATTTAAAAAGTCTTCTGTGTGAGAGGGATAATGAAGACAAAGTGGAAGAACACTGCTCAATTGTCTTCCTACTTGCATCGTTCTGATAAGAAATCTGCTATCATCTCTATATATTTGCTCCTCTGTACTTCAGAGCAATATGATGTTATGATTTAAGGTAGTTTTCTTCATATTTATTTGCTTGGGATTTGTTGAGATTCTTAAATCTGTGGATTTATTATTTTCATAAAATTGGAAAAATTCTAGCCATTATTACTTCAAATATTTTCTGCCCTTCCCCTTTTTCAGGGACCCCAATCAGGCAACTTGAAGTTGTTCCACAGATTTTCTTTCTCTGTCTCATTTTGGATAGTTTCTTTAACTATCTTTTCAAGTTCACTACTCTTTTCTTCTCCATTATCTAATCTTCTATTAATTTCATGTGTGATTAAGATAATTATGTATGTGTGTGTATTCATTTGAGTAAAAAGAACAGAAGCATAAAATTTCATGTCTTAATAATGTTAATATTCAAAGTTAGAAATTAACACATCCCTTCACAGAGGCCAAAAATTTCATGGAGAAATTTTGATGCAGATGGCTAAGTTTAGGGACACTAATTTAACTCATGAATTAATTACAGCCCTTCATTTGTTAAGCCATATTACAAACGAGATTCTAAATTCTATTCTAACGTGTGTTTAAGAAGAGTAAGTCCATCTTATCATAAACAATTCATTTAGACTTAAAGCTACATGTACATAAACAAATGATTAAAAGGTGATTTGATTTGAAATTTTAAAAAATATAATGCATACCATATGACCAAGATCTATTTGAAAAGAATAATGAAAATGAAAGCAAGTTATAAAAGTTGGATAGTGAGGCTAAGAAAATTATATCAATAATCCCTAGCTAAATAATATAATCACAAGTGGGAACTTCCTAGCATTTATAATGAAGAAGAAAGTGAGGTGTGTGTCATTTGTCTTGTTTAAAAAATTATATTACTAAACCTATGAATCTATACATAAAAGTCATTGAGATCAAAGCAAATGATATCCTTAGAGTAGTTATATTTTTAAAAGCAGTGACTTTTCTCATGCATATTGCTTCTACAACATTGTCTAATTGCTACTACTCTAAAATGTAGGCTCATCAGAAGTACCACTGTCAGCTGGTTTGTCTTCATGGTGAAACAAAATATGAAGAAACTCCAATGTGCATTTGACATAGCCCTTAGACCTATAATTTTTTTTAACTTTTTTGTTCTATATTGAAGCACTCTTATTAAAAGATATATATTATTGTTAATAACTTTGGTTTTGATGTAATTACATTTACATGATGTCCATGATACTAAAAGAAGTGTAGTGTCAGCACTCTGGATGGTGTTAGACCACCTATTTTCCATGACAAGAGAAAAGCGTTTATCCAAAATATATACTGAATACTTCATATCCAAGTAAGGAAGAAATGCAGCCATGAAGCACTCCTTAAAATTATAGGAAGTTACTTTGCTAGATAGAATTGCTAGCTCCATTCTTTCCTAACCTACATATAAATAATTCCTGTTAGTGGAGCTCTAAATAAAGAAGCACATGCTATATCAATCATTGCACAGATGGTATTGCATTTATTTTTGACCAATGTTTTACTAAATAAAAGAGAGGTAACAAAGGCCGAAAATAAACTAATTAGATCAGAAATCTTCTTATTTCTTCCACAGGATATCAGACCAAGAGCTTTGTAAAAGAAGGAGCTGGTGTGAATTTTGAGGGGAGAGTTAACAGCTAATGGCTCTGCATTTTGGAGAACAAGTAACTACCTTTTGAACATGAGATAGACTATACTTTGGGAACAGCTTCTGCTACAATCATTCCCTTGATGTGTTTCTCTTTGAGAAGATGTGTTAGTTTGGGATACAAATTGAGGACAGAAGGTATACTCCTTTTTACTTTAAAAGAGGGATTATCACCAAAGCTCAAGCATGGATTTGACTTCTTAGTGAAATGTCTTTGTCCACTTCTTCAGGGGGATTGTTTTTATAGTAATTCATGTTGTGCTAATAAAATGACCTGGATTGTCATTACTGTTTTCAGGTGAGATTCTTGAGATTGGATTTCCAGGCTATTTAGCACTAAATAATTTCCAACTATAGTTGTAATCTGTTTAGACTTGTGAAATCTTAAATTACCATCCAGGTATAAATGAGCAAACATTTTATTAAAAAATGAAGAGCTTTATGACAATACCTTTCCTTGGAAAATGGAGCCACCTGAGCTTTTCTAATAGCTGGTGACATCCATTAGTGGTTTTCCCTGAAATTGAAAACATTTTCCATCTGTTCATACACACTCATTACAAAGTACTTAAGAGCCTATGGGATCACAAAGGCACGTTTTGGCAAATTACAAAATATCAAAATGAGTTATTGAAGAGGAAGCAATGACTATATAATAAGCTGCTCAAACCTGCAATTGTCAGGTTTTGTGTAAGAAAAGACATCTGTATGCTAAAATCTAGTTTACCTTTTAATACCTGGGACTCTTCCATTTGATAGAACTCATTTCTGTGCCTATGACCCCAATTTTTTCTTCTAAGGGAATCTGGGTAATTTTGTGGATTTTCAAAAATAAAAACTTTTTTTTCAGTCTTGAGAGAACTGCTATTTAATCGTTTCTCTTCAGAGGAACACATGGAAGCAATGGACTTAAATAAAGGCAGTAGAGGAATCAGACGAGCACCAAGAAAACTATTTTGATTGTCAGTTGACTAAATAATGGAAAATAAGCAGGGATAGTGATAGAGGCCCTTCATGTGAATGCCTTCAGGAAGAGAATACATAGCCATTTCTGCTGGATGCTAAAGACATTCTCTTGCCACATGGAAGTTCCAGATGATCTTTGGCAGATGTTTCAGTGATTTCTTTTTCTGCCTTATCCAATAATATATTAATAAAGTTCAACCTAAGGTGCAAAACAGAGCACAGCAGTAACAATCTCTGGGAGACAAGAGAAGTGAGGGCTTGGATGACAATATGAGAGCTGAAAATGAAGCAGAGACGAAACACAACATGGCTTCAAAAAGAAAACCTTATTTAGTTTGCAGTGTTTCCCAAGACTTATCTGCAAATATCTACATAGATATAAAACTACAGATATTTTCTCTTTTAAAATAACACGTTTTTATGTATTAGAATATTGTTTAAATACATATGTAAATAATGTTTATTTTTATAGCATTGTATAGGATGAATATTAAAATTTGATAAATGAAAGAAATGTTATTTAAGATTCAATCTTCCCAAGAAGAATTTATACTGCATGAATTCTTTATTAAGAACTGGAAAGAAAGGAAAGAAGGAAAAAAGGAAAGAAGGAAGGGGGAAGGGTGGAGGGAGGAATGGGAAATGGAGGGAGGGAAGAAAGAATGGAGAGAGGGAAAAAAGCAAATACTTATTAAGCAAATATATGAAATTGTAATACTATAATCTCTAGCATTCACCATTTAACATCATGCTTAAACAACTTTTCAGATGTTTTTAGAGATAGAAATCAAAATGAAACTGGAAGAAGAATCACAAAGAATTTTCAACACCATTTCTCAGTGTTGGGCTTTATGGTTGTTCCTAATCCAAGCCTTGTTAATTATAACAAAGATTAGTTTTAATACTTTTACATTTTAATTTTCGTTTGCCAGCCAAATAGATTTTAATGGCCTTCAATATTATAGAATTAGTTCAAATTGTCTGTTAGAGAGCTAATTTGTCTGCTATCCCCAAAAACATTCCCTAAGAAAACAAAAAGTCAAAAGACTCTATAGTTAAATATGTAAGAACTCTCATCACAAAGTATTCGGAAGTTTTGATGTGTACAAGGAGTATTGGTTCATGAAAGTATCAATATTTTTGTGTTTCTCTCAAGATTCCTTTCCTTTTCTACACTAAACATTCAATATTCCCTTCTATTTTCTACACCCTTTCACCCATAATACTGTATCTAATATACCTTTCTACCACCCTGTTTTCCATACCACTCCTAAATTATTAATCAAAAGAGGAAATAAGAAAGAAACCAGAGACTTACAAGATGGCAGAAGAGTAAGACTTAGAGATCACCTTTCTCTCCACAAATATATCAGAAATACATCTACATGTGGAACAGCTCCTACAGAACACCTACTGAACGCTGGCAGAAGACCTCAGAACTTCCCAAAAGGCAAGAAACTCCCCCATGTACCTGGGTAGGGGAAAAGAAAAAAGAAAAAAACAGAGACAAAAGAATAGGGATGGGACCTGCACCACTGGGAAGGAACTGTGAAGGAGGAAAAGTTTCCACATGCTAGGAAGCCCCTTCACTGGCAGAGATGGGGGGTGGCAGGGGGGAAGCTTCAGAGCCACAGAGGAACGCGCAGCAACAGGGGTGCAGAGGGCAAAGTGGAGAGATTCCCACACAGAGGATCGGTGCCGACCAGCAGTCACCAGCCCGAGAGGCTTGTCTGATCACCCGCTGGGACGGGTGGGGGCTGGGAGTTGAGGCTTGGGCTTCGGAGGGCAGATCCCAGGGAGAGGACCGGGGTTGGCTGCGTGAACACAGCCTGATGGAGGCTAGTGCGCCACAGCTAGCCGGGAGAGATTCCGGGAAAAAGTCTGGACCTGCCTAACAGGCAAGAGACCATTGCTTCGGGGTGCGTGAGGAGAGGGGATTCAGAGCACCACCTAAAGGAGCTCCAGAGATGGGCGTGAGCCACAGCTAGCAGCACGGACCCCAGAGGTGGGCATGAAATGCTAAGGCTGCTGCTATAGCCACCAAGAAGCCTGTGTGCAAGCACAGGTCACTATCCATACCTCCCCTCCTGGGAGCCTCTGCAGCCCATCACTGCCAGGGTCCCGTGATCCAGGGACAACTTCCCTGGGAGGACACACAGCAGGCCTCAGGCTATTACAACAGCACGCTGGCCTCTGCCACCACAGGGTCGCATCATATTCCATACCCCTCCCTACCCCCCGCTCCACCCACCCCCCCACCCCCCCCAGCCCCCCACCCCCCGCCTGAGTGAGCCAGAGGCTCCTAATCAGCTGCTACTTTAACCCCGTCCTGTCTGAGGGAAGAACAGAGGCCCTCAGGCGACCTACACACAGAGGCAGGGCCAAATCCAAAGCTGAAGCCCAGGAGCTGTGCAACCAAAGAAGAGAAAGGGAAATCTCTCTCAGCAGCCTCAGGAGCAGTGGATTAAATCTCCACAATCAACTTGATGTACCCTGTATCTGTGGGATACATGAATAGACAACAAATCATCCCAAAATTGAGGCGGTGGACTTTGGGAGCAACGATATATATATATATATATATATATATATATATATATATTTCCTTTTTATCTTTTCGTGAGTGTGTATGTGTATGCTTCCTTGTGTGATTTTGTCTGTATAGATTTGCTTTTATCAATTGTACTAGGGTTCTGTCTGTCGGGTTTTTTTTGTTTTTTTTTTTTAGTATAGTTCTTAGCGCTTATTATCTTTGGTGGATTTGTTTTCTGGTTTGGTTGTTCTCTCTTTCTTTTTTTAAATTATTTTTAATTTTTTTATTCTTATAATTATTTTTTATTTTAGCAACTTTTTCTTTCTCTTCCTTTCTTCCTTCCTTCCTTTCTTTCTTTCCCTCCGTTCCTCCCTTCCTTCCTTCCTTCCTTCCTTTCTTCCTTTCTTTCTTTCTTTCTCTCTCCCTTTTCTTCTGGACCCAGGTGTCAGGCCTGTGCCTTTGTGGTTGGAGAGCCAAGTTCAGAGCATTGGTCCACCAGAGACCTCCCAGCTCCACATAATATCAAACGGTGAAAGTTCTCCCAGAAATCTCCATCTCAATGCTAAGACCCAGCTCCACTCAATGACCAGCAAGCTAAAGTGCTAGACACCCTAGGCCAAGTAATTAGCAAGACAGAAACACAATCCCACCCATTAGCAGAGAGGCTGACTAAAATCATATTAAGTTCACAGACACCCAAAAAGACACCACCACATGTGGTTCTGCCCACCAGAAAAACAAGATCCAGCCTCATCCACCAGAACACAGGCACCAGTCCCCCCACCAGGAAGCCTACATAACCCACTGAACCAGACTAACCTACTGGGGGCAGACACCAAAAATAATGGGAACTACAAACCTGCAGCCTGCAAAAAGGAGACCACAAGCACAATAAGTTAAGCAAAATGAGAAGACAAAGACACACAGAGCAGATGAAGGAGCAAGGTAAAAACCCACCTGACCAAACAAAGAGGAAATAGGCAGTCTACCAGAAAAAGAATTCAGAGTAATGATAGAAAAGATGATCCAAAATCTTGGAAATAGAATGGAGAAAATAAAAGAAACACTAACAAAGACCTAGAAGAACTAAAGAGCAAACAAACAATGATGAACAACACCATAAATGAAATTAAAAATTCTCTAGAAGGAATCAATAGCAGAATAACTGAGGCAGAAGAACGGATAAGTGACCTGGAAGACAAAATAGTGGAAATAACTGCTACAGAGCAGAATAAAGAAAAAAGAATGAAAAGAACCGAGGACCATCTCAGAGACCTCTGGGACAACATTAAACACACCAACATTCGAATTATAGGAGACCCAAAAAAAGAAGAGAAAAAGAAAGGGTCTTAGCTAATATTTCAAATATTATAGTTGAAAACTTCCTTAACACGGGTAAGGAAATAGTCAAGTCCAGGAAGCACAAAGAGTCCCATAGAGGATAAATCCAAGGAGAAACACGCCAAGACACATATTAATCAAACTATCAAATATTAAATACAAAGAAAAAATATTAAAAGCAGCAAGGGAAAAACAACAAATAACATACAAGGGAATCCCCATAAGGTTAACAGCTAATCTTTCAATAGAAACTCTGCAAGCCAGATGGGAGTGGCAGGACATATTTAAAGTGATGAAAGGGAAAAACCTACAACCAAGATTACCCTAACTAGCAAGGATCTCATTCAGATTCGATGGAGAAATTAAAACCTTTACAGACAAGCAAAAGCTAAGAGAATTCAGCGCCACAAAACCAGCTTTGCAAACCAGCTTTGCAATTTGTTGTAGCTGTACAACAAATGCTAAAAGAACTTCTCTAGGCAGGAAACACAAGAGAAGGAAAAAACCTACAATAACAAATCCAAAACAATTAAGAAAATGGTAATAGGAACATACATATCGATAATTACCTTAAGTGTAAATGGATTAAATGCTGCAACCAAAAGACATAGACTGACTAAATGGATACAGAAACAGGACCTGTATATATGCTGTCTACAAGAGATCCATTTCGGACCTAGAGACACATACAGACTGAAACTGAGGGGATGGGAAAACATATTCCATGCAAATGGAAATCAAAAGAAAGCTGGAGTAACAATTCTCATATCAGACAAAATAGATGTTAAATAAAGACTATTACAAGAGACAAAGAAGGACACTACATAATGATCAAGGGATTAATCCAAGAAGAATACATAACAATTGTTAAATATTTATGCACCCAACAGGGGAGCACCTCAATACATAAGGTAAATGCTAACAGCCAAAAATGGTGAAATTGACAGTAACACAATCATAGCAGGGGACTTTAGCACCCCACTTTTACCAATGGACAGATCATTCAATATGAAAATAAATAAGGAAAGAGAAACTTTAAATGATACATTAAACAAGATGGATTTAATTGATATTTATAGGATATTCCATTCAAAAAACAGAGAATACACTTTCTTCTCAAGTGCCATGGAACATTCTCCAGGATAGATCATATACTGGGTCACAAATCAAGCCTTGGTAAATTTAAGAAAATTGAAATCATATCCAGTATCTTTTCTGACCACAATGTTATGGGACTAGATATCAACTACAGGAAAAAAATCTGTAAAAAATACAAACACATGGAGGCTAAACAATACACTACTTAATAATGAAAAGATCACTATAGAAATCAAAGAAGAATTCAAAAAATACCTAGAAACAAATGACAATAAAAACACGATGACCCAAAACCTATGGGATGCAACAAAAGCAGTTGTAAGAGGGAAGGTTATAGCAATACAATCCCACCTCAAGAAACAAAAAAACACCTCAAGTAAAAAACCTAACCTTACACCTAAAGCAATTAGAGAAAGAACAAAAACCACCAATGTTAGCAGAAGGGAAGAAATCATAAAGATCAGATCAGAAATAAATGAAAAAGAAATGAAGGAAACTATAGCAAAGATCAACAAAACCAAAAGCTGGTTCTTTGAGAAGATAAACAAAATAGATAAACCATTAGCCAGACTCATCAAGAAAAAAAGGGAGAAGAATCAAATTAATAGAATTAGAAATGAAAAAGGAGAAGTAACAACTGACACTGCAGAAATACAAAGGATCATGAGAGATTACTACAAGCAACTCTATGCCAATAAAATGGACAACCTGGAAGAAATGGACACATTCTTAGAAAAGCACAACCTTCTGAGACTGAACCAGGAAGAAATAGAAAATATAAACAGACCAATCAAAATACTGAAATTGAGACTGTGATTAAAAATCTTCCAACAAACCAAAGCCCCGGACCAGATGGCTTCACAGCCAAATTCTATAAAACAATTAGAGAGGGGTAACACCTATCCTCCTGAAACTCTTTCAAAATATAGCAGAAGGAGGAACATTCCCAAACTCATTCTACGAGGCCACCATCACCCTGATATCAAAACCAGACAAAGATGTCACAAAGAAAGAAAACTACAGGCCAATATCACTGATGACCATAGATGCAAAAATCCTCAACAAAATACTAGCAAACAGAATCCAACAGCACATTAAAAGGATCATACACCATGATCAAGTGGGGTTTATCCCAGAAATGCAAGGATTCTTCAATATAGGCAAATCAATCAATGTGAAAAACCATATTAACAAATTGAAGGAGAAAAACCATATGATCATCTCAATAGATGCAGAAAAACTTCTGACAAAATTCAACACCACTTATGATAAAAACCATCCAGAAAGTAGGCATAGAGGGAACTTACCTCAACATAATAGAGACCATATATGACAAAACCACAGCCAACATCATTCGCAATGGTGAAAAACTGAAACCATTTCCATTAAGATTAGGAAGAAGACAAGGTTCCCCACTCTCACCACTATTATTCAACATAGTTTTGGAAGTTTTAGCCATAGCAATCAGAGAAGAAAAAGAAACAAAAGGTATCTAAATAGGAAAAGAAGAAGTAAAGCTGTCACTGTTTGCAGATGACATGATACTATACATAGGGAATCCTAAAGACCCTACCAGAAAACTACTAGAGGTAATCAATGAATTTCGTAAAGTGGCAGGATACAAAATTAATGCACAGAAATCTCTTGCATTCCTATATACTAATGGTGAAAAAGCTGAAAGAGAAATTAAAGAAACACTATCATTTACCATTGCAAGAAAAAGAAAAAAATACCCTGGAATAAACCTACCTAAGGAGACAAAAGACCTGTATGCAGAAAACTGTAAGACACTAATGAAAGAAATTAAAGAAATACAAACAGATGGAGAGATATACCATGTTCTTGGATTGGAAGAATCAACACTGTGAAAGTGACTATTCTACCCAAAGCAATGTACAGATTCAAAGCAATCCTTATCAAAGGACCAATGGCATTTTTCACAGAACTGGAACAAAAAATTTCACAATTTGTATGGAAACACAAAAGACCCTGAATAGCCCAAGCAATCTTGAGAAAGAGAAACGGAGCTGGAGGAATCAGACCTCCAGACCTCAGACTATACTACAAAGCTACAGTAATCAAGACAGTATGGTACTGCCACAAGAACAGAAATATAGATCAATGCAACAGGATAGAAAGGCCAGAAGTAAACCCACGCACATACGGTCAACTTATTTTTGATAAAGGAGTCAAGAATATACAATGGCAAAAAGACAGCCTCTTCAGCAAGTGGTGTTGGGAAAACTGTACAGCTACATGTTAAAGAAGGCAATTAGAACACTCTTTAACACCATACACAAAAATAGATTAAAGACCTAAATGTAAGGCCAGACACTATAAAACTCTTAGAGGAAAACATAGGCAGAACACTCTATGACATAAACCACAGCAAGATCCTTTTTGACCCACCTCCTAGAGAAAAGGAAATAAAAACAAAAATAAACAAATGGGACCTAACGCAACTTAAAAGCTTTTGCACAGCAAAGGAAACCATAAACAAGACAAAAAGACAACCCTCAGAATGGGAGAAAATATTTTCAAATGAAGCAACTGACAAAGGATTAATCTCCAAAATTTACAAGCAGCTCATGCAGCTCAATATCAAAAAACAAACAGCTCAATCCAAAAATGGGCAGAAGACCTAAATAGTCACTTCTCCAAAGAAGATATACAGATTGCCAACAAGCACATGAAAGAATGCTCAACATCACTAATCACTAGAGAAATCAAATCAAAACTACAATGAGGTATCATCTCACACCAGTCAGAATGACCATCATAACAAATGTACAAACAATAAAAGCTGGAGAGTGTGTGGAGAAAAGCATACCCTCTTGCACTGTTGGTGGGAATGTAAATTGATACAGTCACTATGGAGAACAGTATGGAGGTTCCTTAAAAAACTAAAAGTAGAACTACCATATGACCCAGCAATCCCACTACTGGGTATATACCCTGAGGAAACCATAATTCAAAAAGGGTCATGTATCACAATGTTCACTGCAGCACTATTTACAATAGCCAGGACAGGGAAACAACCTAAGTGTCCATCGACAGATGCATGGATAAAGAAGATGTGGCACATATATACAATGGAATATTACTCAGCCATAAAAAGAAATGAAATTGAGTTATTTGTAGTGAGGTGGATCGACCTAGAGTCTGTCATACAGAGTGAAGTATGTCAGAAAGAGCAAAACAAATACCATATGCTAACATATATATATATATATATATATAGAATCTAAAAAAATATTAATATCGTTATGAAGAACCTAGAGGAAGGACAGGAGTAAAGATGCAGACGTGGAGAATGGACTTGAGGACACAGGGAGGGGGAAGGGTTAGCTGGGAGGAAGTGAGAGAGTGGCATGGACTTATATATACTACCAAATATAAAATAGATAGCTAGTGGGAAGCAGCCTCATAGCACAGGGAGATCAGCTCAGTGCTTTGTGACCACCTAGCGGGGTGTGATAGGGAGGGTGTGAGGGAGACACAAGAGGGAGGAGATATGGTGATATATGTATGTGTATAGCTGATTCAATTTGTTTTAAAGCAGAAACTAACACACCGTTGTAAAGCAACTTTACTACAATAAAGATGTTAAAGAAAAAAAGAAACCAGTTGCTTGAGTAGTCATTAATATATCAGTGTTTGCATTATATAGGCAGTCTAATCTACGTGGTACATTCTTGTAATGAGGCATCTCCCTCATTTATTTAAAAAGTACTATATGGCATACATACAACTGTGAATAAGAAGAAATATTTTCTGATGAAATCTGCTTTGAGTATTTTCAGGAACATTAACCTTTAAAACCTGAGGATGATTTTATCAATACTTAAAATAAGATCATTAAACAGAGGTAACACTGCCTCCACACTGAAATGGAGATTTCAGCCCTAAATTCAGTGCTGAATAGAATCTTTTTCCAGTTTGTAGTAAATGCCTTATAAAGTTTTGTAGTACTAATATCAACTCTTATTCAGTGGAAGACAGCTCAGTATCATTCAAAGTGGACAATACTAAGTACTATGTATTTTGAGGCCATATTCTTTTACATATTTTAAATTATAAAATATATTTGACTTCAAATTGAATTCAGTAGTAAAGTTGCAAAAATCGGTATAATCATATAAATTCTGTCTTTATCAGCTGTGATGACAAATACAGTCTGTATGCTAAAGGCTTAAATGGCATCGAACTGAGCTTGATGGCAGTCGGGCAGGGGACTAACAAGAATAAAGTAGCAAGCCCAAAAGAAATTCAAGCCACTTCTAAATCCACAAACTACTTGTTTGGCTTGCATCAGCATGCTTTTGTAAATTCTAAGCATAATTGTCGCAGACAAATGTTAGTGTTGTCTTAGCTTCTTAGAACAAGGAACAGCAGGAGGTACGGATTAAGGGGAGCTATTGATACATAGGGGTGGGCTGAATACATTTTTAGCAGGCCAAGTACATATATGTAAACCTAGTGTTTCTGAGAATGGTTTTAAAGCTGCAGTATTTATATATATATATATATATATATATATATATATAAAGCTGCAGTATATATATATTTATATATATATATAAAGCTGCAGTATATATATACACACACACAGACACACACAGACACACACACACACACACACACACACACACACATATAAATGTTTTTATTTCCTTAGACAATAAGATGGGCTAGTGAGATAGTTCCAGGAGAGGAAGGGGTCAGGAAAAGTCTTTTTTTTTTTAAATTAATTATTTTTTTTTTACAGTAGGTCCTTGTTAGCTACCTGTTTTAAATATAGCAGTGTGTACACATCAATCACAAACTCCCAACCTATCCCTCCCTGTTATCCTTCCCCCTGGTAACCATAAGTTCATTCTCTAAGTATGTATGTATGTGTATATATATATATATATATATATATATATCAACATTATTAAACAGAAGAGGGCAAGTATTCAAGATAATTAAAGTGAATGACACACTTTAACAGAATAAACCTGAGCCAAAAATTTTTGATGTCAGATATGCTCTTTTTGATGCTGCATAAGTATACATTAGAATATTTTTTTTCTGTAATGAAATAGGTCCCGTTAAATAAAACCCAGATATCTTTAAGATTTTCTATTGAAACACCCAAGCTTTACTTTCAATATTCTTCAAGGCATGGTAAGCACATTTCTGAAGCATACAGAAATAGATTAATGGATACAGACAACTTTAATTAAGCATCAACAATAAATATTTACTGCTCAATTGTACATTTGTGAAGATCAAATGTAAAATGCTTTGAATTTTTAAAAGACCAAGTTTCAAGTCCAAGATTAATTACTTACAGTTTGTGGGAATTCAGAGAAGTAAATTAAACCCTTCAGATTAAAATTTGGGCATTATAATAATTATCACATACAGTGGTTGTGAAAATGATATGATCTTCAAGTATTGCCTAAGTCACTAGTAATTGTTTTTATTCAAGGGATTATAAATGTTGAGTAATAAAATCAGGATAAATAAAACATTTGTGCTTGAAGATGTTTGTTTATCTGACTTTTTTCTTAAAGTAGGCAAAGTACAGTTAATAAGGAAAACTATTAAAACTATTGTTTGTGTGATGTAGCAAAGAACACAATTTAAGCATGATCTTTTATAGGCAATGGAAAACATGATCTCTTTAAGGGCAGCAGGCAGCAATAAAGCATTAAAGTTAGGAAAATGAAAGCTTTTGATGAAGTAGAAGGAAAGTGTCAACTATGAAGAAAAATAAACACTATCTTGTCTAATTAAAAAATACACGTGATAAGTAGTGACAAACTCTATTTTTAAAACAGCCAAAATATAGGACTACAGATTTTGAAAATCACCTCTAATTGTTTAAACTTAGTTGTGATGAGAGACATCATAGCTACCACAAAAAAGGGATTTTCTAATAAGATTTTTTTGTTACATTTTTCTCTCAGCAATAGTAATAATAACAAATATTACCACATAATGAATGAATGAAGGTATTAAATGAAAACCACTATTCTTTGGAAACTTACTTTACATACCCATTTTTTAAATCACATATATCACACACCAACTCAATGCAACATTAACTAATATTTATAATTATGACAGCAGGAACAGTCATTAAAACTACTCAGTGATAACCTATATGAGAAAAGATTCTAAAAAAGAATGAATATATGTATAAGAAGTATAACTGAATCACTTTGCTGTACACCTGAAACTAACACAACATTTTAAATCAACTATACTTCAATAAAATTACCAAAAAAAAAAAAAAAAAAAAGACTCTACAATGGAAAAAGAAAATCTGCTAATTCTCTTCCTGTTAAACTAAGTATGTTTGACCAAGTTCATTCGATGGTTCAGAGAAGGCACTGGCCCACAGACCATATGGCCTGCAGAGATTTTTTAAAAAGGAAATAAACCATATTATAAATACTTCTGTGACATAAAAAAGTGATTTGGAAAAATTTTAGGTGTCACGCTCATTGCTATCCAAAAATAGAACTGTCTACTGCTTTTTAAAAAACTATTTTAATATGCCTAGTTAAGAGAACAGAAATTTAATGTTAGAGAATAAAAATATCAAATGTTGAGCTATTAAGGAAAAGGAAAATGTTGAGCAATTTAAGGAAAAGAACCAGGATTTTGAGTTCAGCTGACTTGATTCCATTCTTGGTTTTGTCTCTGTTAAAGAAAAAAATTATTCTACACTTGTTAAAATGGTAAGGCAAACTTTATTCCAGACTATTGTGATAGGTGTCAAGACTATAGCAATAGAGGAGAGAGACTGAGCTCTACCCTGAATACAATAAGGAAAAGGGAACACAGTAGAGGAGCAGGTTGGTGGTGGCTGTTGGTGGATGGAAAATTTCTAAGAGGAGACATTAAGAGTAAGGGGAATTCTTGCTAAAGTGACTTGGGATTTTTGCTGAAGGCAGGCCAATGTGGGGCATGAGGAATTTGATCAGATATAGAGGATAGAGGATTCTCTCTAAACTGGCTTAACAGGGTTCTCACTAAAATTGGACTATGCAGGCCTAGCAGGACTGGGGCCACAGTTTGGTCTGGTTGAGAAGAGGGCTTGGAGGAGCTGAATAAAGTTTAGTCAAGGAGAGTCTTTTTCACCACTTATCAGCTGTGTGACCTTCTTAATTTGCCATAACTTTTTAAGCATCAAATTCCACAGCAGCAAAACTGGGGCAATATCGATTTCATGAAGTTGTTATGGGGCAGTTTCTTTGGTACTTGTGTTGGCATGCTGGTCCAGCTAGGCATACAGCTTTCCCACACCTGGATTCCACAAGTTCTTAGGCTGGATTTGAGTCAAGAGAAGAGAGATTCTTCTGACCACAGCACCTTACTTCCACAAGAATTTTAATGAAACATTTTTAACCCTCCAGCTTTAGTATTTACAGTTGTTAATATTTTCAAAGATAGAAACCCAACACGATATTTTAAACTCCAGAGACTTAGTGTATATCTCACAGTTGCCCAAAGGTAATGGTAACTTAAATTTCAGTTTTCTACTGAATGAGAAAAAGATTAAGATTCCATTAGGAAAAATGTATTGTATTTCATCTCATCTTCATGAGTTAATAAATGAGTTGAAACACTAAATGATGGTGGAAGAAGTACAATGTTAGGGAACAAAGCAAGCTTGTCTTACACGAACAATGTCAAGTCTTAACAAAGTAAAATTAAGGAAGAAAGGTGAGCATACAGTTCTTCTGTGTCACCTCCTGGTCACCATTCATAGGAACTCTCATTAGACTCTCCTTTCACTGAGGAATCAGTGTGAAAGAACACTCAACATGCATGTGTGTATATGTTTTCATCCATCTGTCATGTATTATATTTTAAAAAGTCATTTTGTTTTCTGAAAACAAAGTCTGGACTAGATGCTTTCAAGCTGACTTTGTAGAGTATAAAATAAAGATATGTAGGTCTCAAGACATCCCATTTTTTAAGGGTAAAACTCTATATTATTTTACCTTCAAATAAAGATTTTATTCTATATTACTTTATTTTTACACAGTAATAGACAAAAAATTAAATTTTATATAAATGTGTATATCTAGCATTTTAAACAATTTATGGCATTTTGCAAATGAGTGAAAGAATTTATCCATGAGAAAGCAAAGTTTTGAGAATATTGTTTTTCTTAATTTTATATATCTAACTTTTTCTCATCTAAACCAATTTTTGACACATGAATAATGGTTAGTAAAATACTGGTTTTATGAATTTGAATGTTATTTTATCTATAAGTTATTCTTATCTAAAAGTGGAGATATCTGTAATACAAATTTTCAACAAAGATTTCCTCAACATTCTCTGTCAGGTTGGGAGAGAGGAAAATTCTAGTAAATAGAGAAATCTTTACGGTCTATTCCCGATCCAATAGTTCAGCTCAAGTAAAAACGCTACCTTTTCTTCTAAATTTCTACAATAGTACTTTTGTAAAACTTTTAAATAGTTTTTAAAAAGATTAATTCTCTAATTCCTGTGAATTTATGAAAGATAATAACAATGAGAACAATTACTACCTACTGACTACTTACCATGTTCTAGTCACAGTATTGTACTTACGGTATTCATTTTCCCCCCAAATATCTATATGATAGGTAATATTATTTTTATCTTACAGGTGTGGAAATTTCAGCTTACTACACATAAGAAACTTACCCGAGACTGCATAGTAGCCAGGTGGTGAAGTAAAGATTTTAACAAATGTCTAGGTCATTCTTGAGCTCTCTCTTTCCACTATGTAAAACAGCTTTTATAGCTATAACTTTATAGTTAATTCAGCTTCTGCTGACCAAATTATTAATGGTCTGAGAAAACAACTTATAGTTTTACCCTTGAAAAGTTCTTGTTTTTGTTTTTGCGTTTTGGTTCTTCTGAGGGGTTAATTATTAAGTGAAGCAAGCAAATAGCTTCAGGCAGAAAAGAAAAGAAACTGATATTTTATTCCCAGGAACAAATTAAAAACCCACACTCTCCCTTTGTCACAATGTGCTTCAGTACAGCTTTCTAGCTCAAAAATAAAAGAATAATAAATGTCCTGGATAGAATTCTAACCTGAGGTGATTATTCTGGCTAAACAGGACTTTGGGTCTTGCCTGTGCCTTAAGAAAGGGATCTTAAATTTCTGATGAATGGTTATAGAAACTGCAATGATGCCCAGTTAGCAGATAATTGATGCTTTCCAAAGAAACCAATAGCAGAACAGAGAAAGGAATGCACTTAAAAAAAAAAAAAAAAAGATTCCTAGAGTGGCCAAGATGGCAGAGTAGGAAGATCCTGAGCTCACCTCCTCCCACAGGCACTCTAAAATTACAACTATTTACAGAGCAACTATTGATGAAAAAGGCAGAAGACTAGCAGAAAAGATCTTCTACTACTAAAGATATAAAGAAGGAACCACAATGAGACAGGTAAGAGTGCCGAAGTTGCGGTATACTCAAGACCCATATACCTGGGTGGGTGACCCACAAATGGGAGGATAATGACAATTTCAGAGAGTCTCCCTAAGGAGCAAGAGATGTCAGCCCTACATCAAGCTCTCCAGCCCAGGGGTCCTGCACCAGGAAGATGAGATCTCAGAACATGTTATGAAGGCCAGTGGAGCTTACTCTCAGGAGACGCAGAGGGCTATGGGAAATAGAGATTCTACTGCTAAAGGGTACACACAAAATCTCACACACTCTGGACCCAGAGCAGAAACAGTAGTTTAAAAGGAGCCTGGGTGAGACCCACCTGCTGATCTCGGAGAGCCTCCTGTAGAGGCAGGATGAAACTGGAGCTCACCATAGGGATATAGACACTGGCAGCATCCATCTTTGCGAGCTCATTCTACCGCAAGGACGCTGGTGCTGACAAGCACCATTTTGGAATCTTCCCTCTAGCTTATTAGTGATGGGACCCAGCCCTGCCCACCAGCCTGTTGGCACCAGTATTGGGATGCCTCAGGCCAAGCAGCTAACTGGGCAGGGACACATCTCTACCTAACAGCAGGCCAACTGCCCTAAGACCCTCTGAGCCCACAGACATTTTGGGACATGGTCCTGTCCACCATAAAGCCCTAGGACCAAGCCCTGCATACCAGAGCACCAGCAATAGTCCTCGAACCGCCCAGGGACCACACAGTCAGATGTTGGGACCCACTCCCACACACCAGCAAGATGACACTAACTTCAGGAACCCCAGGGCCCTGCAGCCAGCAGCAATACCCTGGCTATACCTACCAGTGGGCAGGCACTAGCCCTGAGACCATCACAGTCCCTCAGTCTGTCATGTGAGGAAATAGCCCTCCCACCAGCAGAATGGCACCAGCCCCAGGACACCCGGGACCCAGTCCCACCCACCAGCTGACCAACACCAGCTCTGAGACACCTTGAGTCTTTCAGCCAGCAGCCCCAGGATCTGCCCAACCCACCAGTAGGCCAACACCAACTTTGGAAACCCCAGGACCCTGCAGCCAGAAACCCTGGGACCTAGATCCATTCACAACTGGCCTGGGACTAGCTCTGGGACACCCTGTGCCCCAGCCCCACCCACCAGCAGGCTGCCACTTGTTTTGAGACACCTTGGACACCTCAGCCGGCTGCCCCAGGATCCAGTCCCACTCACCAGCAGACTGATATCAGCTTTGGGACTCCCCAGACTCAGCAGCTAGCCATGTCAGGAAACAGTCCCACCCACTAGCAGGCTGATATAGATCCAGGGTCCCCAGCCCTGCACTACCCACTCTGGAACCTGGCTACACTCACCAGCAGGCCAGCACTAGCCCTGGGAACCCCCAAGGATCTGCAGCCAACTGCTTCATGACCTGACCCAACCCATCTGTGACCGGCAGTCTCCACACGAGTCAGAGCCTGGCAATCAACCAGACTGGGGGTCAGCCATGCCTATCAGACCACCCATAGTAGTCAGCTTGCTACAACAGAAGGACCCATGCAGCGCACATATGGGACACACCTAGAACATATAGCTCTGGTGTCAGAGAGGAGTGCCCTGCTGGGACACACAGGACATCTCCTACAAAAGGTCACTTCTCCAAGGTTGAGAAACTTAACCAGCTCACCAAACATAGAAATAAAAGCAGCAAATTAGGCAAATTGAGGCGACAGAAGAATACGTTCCAAATGAAGGAATACGATAGAACCCAAGATGAAGAATGAAGTAGAGGGACTTCCCTGGTAGCACAGTGGTTAAGAATCTGCCTGCCAATGCAGGGGACACAGGTTCGAGCCCCGGCCCAGAAAGATCCCATATGCCACAGAGCAACAAAGCCTGTGCGTCACAACTACTGAGCCTGCACTCTAGAGCCCACAAGCCACAACTACTGAGCCCATGAGCCACAACTACTGAAGCCCGTGTGCCTAGAGCCTGTGCTCCACAACAAGAGAAGCCACTGCAATGAGAAGCCCACACACCACAATGAAGAGTAGCCCCCTCTCACTGCAACTAAAGAGAAAGCCCGCATTCAGCAATGAAGCCCCAATGCAGCCAAAAATAAATAAATTTATAATTAAAAAAAAATGAAGTAGAGATAAGCAGTCTACCTGATAAAGAGTTGAAGGTAATGATCATAAAGATGCTTCAAAGAACTCAGGAGAAGAATGGATGAAAAGAGTGAAAAATTAGAAGTTTTAACAAAGAGTTAAAAATATAAAGAAGAACCAAATATATATGAAGAATATGATAAGATTATGTAGATTAGATGATGTAGAGAAATGGATCAGAGATCTGGAAGCCAGAACAGTGGAAATCACTGAAGCTAAACAGAAAAAAGCAAAAAGAATAAAAATAAGGACAGTTTAAAAGACCTCTGAGGAAAGATCCAGCATACTAACATTCATATTATAGGGGTCCTAGAAGGAGAAGAGAGAGAGAAAGGTGCAGAGAACATATTTAAAGATATAATATCTGAAAACTTCCTTAACCTGGGAAAGGAAACAAATATCCAAGTCCGGTAAGCACAGAGATACAAACAAGATCAGCCCAAAGAGGACCACATCAAGACACACTGTAATTAAAATGGCAAAAATTAAAAATAAAGAGAGAGGGACTTCCCTGCTCTCAAATTCCCCTTTGATGAATTTAATATTCATCAAATCAGTGGTTAAGAATCCACCTGCCAATGTAGGGGACATGGGTTCGAACCCAGGTCCAGGAAGATCCCACATGCCAAGGAGCAACCAAGCCCATGTGCCACAATTACTGAGCCCATGTGCCACAACTGAAGCCTGCATGCCTAGAGCCCGTGTTTCACAAGAGAAGCCACCATGCACCACAATGAAGACCCAATGCAGCCAAAAATAAATTAATTAATTAAAAAAAATAAAGAGAGAATATTAACAGCAGAAAGGGAAAAGCAAAAAAGTTACCTACAAGGGAACTCCCATAAGTCTATAAGCTGAATTTTCTACAGCAACCCTGCAGGCCAGAAGGAGTGGAATTATATATTTAAAGTGATGAAAGGGAAAACCCTACAACCAAGAATATTCTATTCAGCAAGAATTTCATTCAAATTTGATGGAGAGATTAAAAGTTTTAGAAACAAAAAAAGCTAAAAGAGTTCACCAAACCAGCTTTACAAGAAATGTTAAAGGGACTTCTTTAAGAAAAAAAGAAAAGGCCACCACTAGATACATGAAAAGGAAAAAGTTTATTGGTAAAGGCAAATATACAGTAAAAGTAGTAAATCAACCATGTACGAAGCTAGTAGGAAGACTAAAGACAACAGTAGTAAAATCTATAACCTCAATAAGTAGCTAAGGGATACACAAAAGAAAGACATATAAAATATGATGTCAAAAACAGTAACTGTGAGGGGGAGGTGAGTAAAAATACACAGTTCTTAAAATGTGTTTGAAAATAAAATAATCATCTACATACACACACACACACACACACACACACACACATAAATTGCTAAATATAAACCTCATGGTAAACACAAACAAAAAATGTATAATAGATAATACACAAAAAAGACAAAGGAACCCAAACATAATACTAAAGATATTCATCAAATCACAAGGAAAAAAGACAAAAAAAGAAAAAAGGAACAAAAAAGAACTAAAAAATCAACCCCAAACAATAAAATGGCAATAAGTTTATACCTATCAATAATTACTTTAAATGTAATTGGACTAAATGCTTCAGTCAAAAGATATAGAGTGCCTGAGTGGATATAAAAGCAAGGACCATTTATATGCTGTCTACAAGAGACTCATTTTAGATCTAAAGACACTAAAAGTGAGGGTATGAGAAAAGGGTCACTGACTAAATCAAAGAAGAAATTAAAAAATACCTTGAGACAAATGAAAACAATTAAACAACAATCCAAATCTATGGGATGCAGCAAAAAAAGTTCTAAGACAGATGTTGTTATTGAAACAAGCCCACCTCAGGAAACAAGAAAATCACAAATAAACAACTTAACCTTACTAAGGAACTAGAAAAAGAAGAACAAACAAAACCCAGTGAGTAGAAGGAAAGAAATCATAAAGATCAGAACAGAAATTTTTTAAAAAGGGACTAAAAAGCAATAGAAAAGATCAATGAAACTAAGGGATGGTTCTTTGAAAAGGTAAACAAAATTGGTAAACCTTTAGCCAGACTCATCAAGAAAAAATGAGAGAGGGCCCAAATCAATAAAATCACCAATGAAAAATAAGTTATGATTGACACCACAGAAATACAAAGAATTATGAGATTACTACGAACAATTATGTATCAATAAAATGGACAACCTAGAAGAAATGGACAAATTCCTAGAAATGTACACTCTCTCAAAGACTGAACCAGGAAGAAATAGAAAATATGAACAGACCAACACCAGTAATAAAATTGAATCAGTAATTAAAAAAAAAAAAAAGAAAAGAAAAACTCCCAACAAACAAAAATCCAGGACCAGACAGTTTCACAATTGAATTCTATCAACATTTAAAGAGTTGTTAACACCTATCCTTCTCAATCTATTCCAGAAAATTGCAGAGGAAGGAACACTTCTGAATTAATTCCATGAGACCAGCATCACCTTGATACCAAAACTGGACAAAGACACTACAAAAAAGAAAATTATAGGCCAATATCACTGATAAGCATAGATGCAAAAATCCTCAACAAAATATTAGCAAACTGAATTCAACAATACATAGAAGGAATTATGCACCAGGATCAGCTGAGGTTTATCCCAGGATGCAAGGATGGTTCAATATCTGTAAATAAATCATATTTACTAATTGAAAAATAAAAATCCTATGATCATCTCAACAGATGCAAAAAAAGGTTTTGGCAATATTCAATATCTATTTATAAAAATTCTCCATGAAGTGGATATAGAGGGAAAACACCTCAACATCATAAAGACTATATATGACCAGCCCACAGCTAGTATCACTCTCAATAGTGAAATGCTAAAAGCACTTTCTCTAATATCAGGAACAAGAGAAGGATGTCCAGTTTTGCCACTTTTATTCAACATAGTATTGGAAGTTCTAGTCACAGTAATTAGACAAGAAAAAAAATAAAATAAAAGGAATCCACATTAGATGGAAAAGAGTAAAACTGTAACTATTTGTAAATGACATTTCTGTATATAGAAAATCTTAAAGATACCACCAAAAACTATTTGAACTCATCAATGAACTTGGTAAAGTTGCAGGATACAATGTTAATATATAGAAATCTGTTGCATTTCTATATACTAACGATGAGCTATCAGAAGTTAAGAAAATAATACAATCTAATTAAAAAGAATAAAATACCTAGGAATAAATCTAATCAAGGAGTTAAAGACCTATACTCAGAAAACTACAAGACACTGATGAAAGAAACTGAAGACAACACAAACACATGGCAAGATATACTGTGTTCATGCATTGGAGGAATTAATATTGTTAATATGACCATACTATCCAAGGCAAGCTACAGATTCAATGCAATCCCTATTAAAATGCCAACAGCATTTTTCGCAGAACTAGAATAATTGTAAAATTTGTATGGAAACATAAAAATCCCAAATAACCAGAACAAGCTTGAGAAAGAAGAACAAAGCTGGAGATGTCAGGCTCCCTGGTTTCAAACTATACTATAAAGCTACTGTAATCAAAACAGTATGGTACTGGTACAAAAACAGACACATAGATCAATGGGAAAGAATAGAGAGTCTGGAATTGAATCCACACTTATATGGACAATTAAATCTACAACAAAAGAGGAAAGAATGTACAATGGGGAAAAGATAACCTCTTTAATAAATGGTGTTGGAAAAACTGGACAGCTGCATGCAAAAGAATCAAACTGGACTACTCTCTCACACCATGCACAAAAATAAATATATAATGGAGTAAAGAATTAAATGTAAAGCCTGAAACCATAAAACTTCTGGAATAAAATATAGGCAGTAAGCTCTCTGACATCAGTCTTAGTAATATTCTTTTGGATATGTCTCCTCAGGCAAAGGAAACAGAAGCAAAAATAAACAAATGGGACTATAACAAACTACAAAATATTTTCACAGCAAAGGAAGCTATCATGAAATGAAAAGGCCACGTACTGAATGGGAGAATATATCTGCAAACGATATTTCCAATAAAGGGTTACTATCCAAAATATACAATAAACTCATACAACTCAACATCCAAAAAAACAAACAGCCCAATTTAAAAATGGGCAGAGGACCTGAACAGACATTTTTCTGAAGAAAATATACAGATAGCCAATAAACACATGAAAAGATGCTCAACATCACTAGTCATCAGGGAAATGCAAATCAAAACCACGAGTTTCAAGTAGACAACAAATAACAAGTGTTGGCGAGGACGTGGAGAAAAGGGAACGCTTATGCGCTATTGGTGGGAATGTATCCTGGTGCAATCACTATGGAAAACAGTATGGAAGATCCTCAAAAAATTTAGAATAGACTTACCATAGCAATTTCATGCCCAGTATTTATCAGAAGAAAATGAAAACAACAATTTGAAACACACTTGTGTTCATAGCAGCATTACTTACAATAGCCAGATATAAAAACAACCTAAGTGCCATCAATAGATGAATGAACAGATGAATGAATAAAGAAGGTGTGGTACATATATACAATGGAATATAACTCAGCTGTAACAAGAATGAAATCTTGGCATTTGAGACAACATGGATGGACCTAGAGAGTATTATGCTAAGTAAAATAAGTCATACAGAGAAAGACAGATACTGAATGATTTATCTTATATATGGAATCTAAGAAAACAAATGAACAAACATAACTAAACAGAAATAGAGTTATAGATTCAGAGAATGAACAGGTGGTTGCCTGAGGGCGGGGTGGCAGGTGAGGGGAGAAAACAAATAGGTGAGGGAGATTAAGAGGTACAAACTTACAGTTGCAAAACAAATGAGTCACAAATATGAAATGTACAGTGTAGGGAAAATAGTCAATAACTATGCAATATCCTTGTATGGTGACATACCCTAACTAGACTTATTTTGGTGATCATTTTGAAATGTAAAGAAATATCGAATCACTATAGTGTACACCAGGAACTAATATACTTCAAAAACAAACAAACTCATAGCAAAAGAGATCAGATTTGTGGCTACCAGAGGCAGGGGAAGGAGGGGGAATTGGAGGAAGGCAGTCAAAATTACAAACTTCCAATTATAAGATACATAAGTACTAGGGAAGTATTGTACAACATGACAAATATAATTAACACTGCTGTATGTTATATATGAACGTTGTTAAGACAGGAAATCCAGTGTTCTTATCACAAAGAACATTTTTTTTATATTTCTTTAATTCTGAATCTATATGAGTTGGTGGACATTCACTAATCTCACAGCGATAATAATTTCATAATGTATGTAAGTCAAATCATGCTGTACGCTTTAAACTTATACAATGCTGTATATCAATTATATCTCAAAAAAAGCAGAAGAAAAATAATAAAGTTTTTTAAAAAATGATTCCCATCACCTACATATGGTAGCCTATACAACCTATGTTCCACACAAGGCCAAGGCTCAAATGTGTGTGTTCAATGAGGGACTGCTGTTTGTTTTAGTCAGTGTTGTATCCCTAGAACTTTAGTAGCTTCCCAGTTAACATCTGTATAATAAATGGTTTATTATTCATTTGCAGCAGCAATTTAAGGATGGAAGTATTGGAAGAGGGAGAGGGCACTGTATATTTTTTTCTGGTTTTCAACAATCAATTGTATTGTAGAGAGATTTTATTTTAAAATTTTATTTTAATAGTCCGAGAAGCAATGAAATTGAGACCATGAACAGCTTATGTAAATCAGTCTACTAAGGATACTCTTGGCATTTAGGCCCCTGGGCTTTCTGCTGGAAGCATTCTAAAACAAACATGAGAATTAGTAACATGGAAGACAGGAGATCCCAGATGCAGGGATCATATCTAACTCAGCATTGTATTTCCAGTCCCTTCCATCTTGATTAGTCACAGATTTGAAATACAAAACTACAGTTCAGAAAAAATGGGGAAGGTCAGTGGAGGAGACAGCTGAGCTTAGCATAAAGCTTTGACAGAAAAACAGCTCTTGTCCCATTTCCTGGGAGGACATGATATAAACTCCTCACAGAAAAGTAAGTAAGGCTGAAAGAACAAGGTTACCTTGTGAGACCAAAAGAACATGAATCAATTAGGGTATCTAATAGCAACCAAAAAAAAATGACAGTTCTTTCTACTTGGGGTGGGATAATTTTTACTAACAGCAATTATAGAATGACTCTATGTTCCAGGTGCTCTGTATCCATTATTTCTAATCTACCAGCAACCTTCCAAGGTCACATTCCTTTTTATATAAGAGGAAACTAAAACCTAGTAGGCCAAATAACATTCCCATAGCCATACAGAGATGGGATTAAAAATCTATGCCTGTCTGGTGCTTTACATTATACCCTGATGCCTGTGAAATATGTAACTCTTAGTGGAAACAATGCTAGTTTATTGATTGCCCCAGATACTGGAGGGCATCTGCCCATTGCTGAAAGGAGTCTTACAGTGCAAAGACTACTTAGATTTTTTATATTGCCCTTTCATTCAATAAATAGTTTTCTAAGCATTCTATAACTGTGATAAGCATATTTCTTTAAATAAGTTGCCCTTGATAGAGAGAAAAAGAAGTTAGAAGGCATTCCGGCATCACAAGCAGCCACTTGTGAAGACTGGTGGAATTAGAACTTCAGTAGAGTATTAAAAAAAAAAAAAAAAAAGAATTTAAAGCCATTGATTTAAGTTGGGTACTTGATTTTTTTCCCTTAGGTCTGAGTTAGCCTGTGGCAATCTAAGGTTACATTAAATAGAGTCATCAACTCTCTTTTCTTGATTCTCTTTTTTCTGACTCTACAAATTCTATTGCATAAATCTCACTAAAGGAAATATGAAAAACCTCCAGGCTTTGAAAAATGCCATTCAAGTATGCAATAAAGCATGTAATAAAGACCAGATGTAGATGCCATGGTTTAAATCACTACCAATGATGCATAACTCAAACATGAGGAATGGTATAAAAGGAAAAAACAAGGACATTGTGTTTAAAATCTATTTCAAAAAAAAGCACTGGAAACTAGTTGATTAGTCCCTGCAGTAGAGTTAAAATAACTCAGGATTTTATCCTACTCTTTTCCGAATGACTGAAAATTTGTTTTAGGATTTTACTTTTGTTTCCAATTTATCTACCTTTCTTCCAAGAACATCTAAGTAATGTGTAGGCGTAGAAGAAAATGAGCATATATCCTTATGCAGCCATATGATTTCAGAAAATCAATTATTTAACAAAAATTACATGTTGCTTCATTCTTCTTCCAAAAACTAGCTCACTAATTTGTAACAATAATAATATATAGAAGAAATATAAATTAATTCTTTACCGCTGCTTGACTTCTTATCAGGAACAAAATTCAAATGTAGGCTCTCTTAAAATATGGATGCAATTACATAGTAACCTTTTGGAATTGCGTAAGACTTGTGTTTTAAGTTTATGTATGAGTTAGCATAATACAGTCCATTCTTTACAATGTTACTCTAGATCATGAATAATCTTAACCATTAGAAAGATAAGTGAAAGAGCCCATTATCCACTAATCACTTGGAATTTTCAGAGTACACTGAGAATATCACTGGCATGAACTTTTATCTTCTCATTGTACCTTCCAACTAGAAAAGATACTCAAAGGAGAATCTCTCTCATGAAATTTTACCATAAAGATTGATCAGTTCAACTTTTAGTAGCCTCACTGGCTGGGAGACAGTTCATTCAGGCTTACCTGTCACAAGCACATCAAACTGTTCTGTGGAATAAATTAAAAAGTGCATTATGAGACATATAAAGATTAATAATATGCTCAAACCATTTTTTCAAATACAGAATGATATATATCAAAAATATATTTAATTTGTAAAATAGGAAACCAGTAATGAAAAAGCTGGTTGAAACAGCATTTTGAGAAACTAGGTATTTTGGGGAACTAGAAAACTAGGGGGGAACTAGAAAACTAGGAAAGACACAAAACTGATTAATACTTGCAGAGAGTTAAAAATATAACATCTGGAACTTTTTTCTAATGGACAGAAATTGTTTGAAACTCTACTGGACAAGATCTAGGTCTTTAATCAGTAATAACCCATAAGGTAAACACAGGTACCTTTCTGGCTTAGAGCAGGGGTTACATACTCATAACCATCAACTAAATTTTCCTTTTAGATCAAGATTTGAAAGAATCCTCCTTGGGAGCACAAGAGAAGATGGATCTCCCAAGTGAGTTTTCAGCTCCAAGAAACTTGTTTTCAGCTTTATAAAAGAGAGGGATAGAATACCATTATTGAAAAAAATTTGAATGAAACTCAAAGCTATAGCTATTATTTTGCCGCCCAGTTTCAGTGACTTTCCTTACATACTGACAATTTTTTAAAGCTACAGATCAAAAATAAACAAACAAAAACCCACTGTGTACTAGGAATTTGTCATAAAAGATCCTTCAAAAACTCTTTTATGAAAAAGTTCTACAACAATATTTCAGAGAACCATAGGATCAACCTGAATGACCCAGAAGTCTTCTAGGAAACTATGTTTTTGTGAGTTTATGAATTTTGTTTGGTATTTAAGTATGACACAGCAAGTGATTTTCAAATGAGAGAACACCTTATCGTATGTATTTTCTTCAAAAAATATATTTGGAGTGGGGAATTGTTTAAAATATCTGCTAGTGAAAATAACCAAAGAGATTTGAATACAAAACAGGAAACAATGTGTATCATTTAAATACCCAATTATATTATAAAGACAAGTGGAAATTTCAGTTAATGAAAAAATAATGAGAAATAATAAATACATGGGGATTTCAATATAGTTCAGAAAAGAGTTAATGCTCCACTCATGTTCTTTATGCAGGTGATACATTGCTAAACAGCCATCTGTCTTTTGATAAAATACACTTGTTCTAGGAGTACAGAAAGACACATGGGTTCACTTTATCTCTCAGTTCCAAGGCCACTATACAGGTGCACATTCATTTAATTTAATCTGATGGGAAAATGACATTTTACTAATTATCTGTTCATCTTGTTTGTAATTAAGAAAAAAAAGTGTGTGTGTGTGTGTGTGTGTGTGTGTGTGTGTGTACATATGTGTGCCCATTCCAAAACTTTTGGAAAACCACAACGAAAAATTTGAAATTGTGCCAGTAAAACAAAAAGATTATATAGATCTCAATGTAATAAAAAATTTACTAATTCTAAAACTATTAATAATATCAAAATATGTCTACCAAAATGTATTCCTATTTTCAACAATACTCCAAATTCATGGTTACAACACACTATTTGATAGTTTCAATGAGAGATTTGATTTGATTTTCATTTTTAAATATTTTTTTCCTCAAAGAAGTTTTCTTCCCATATTATCTACACATACTCTTCTCCTCTTTGAAACCTAGAGATAACAAGGAACATTTTATGTGTTTTAACTAATTTGCCCAGTGGACATATTAGACAAACATAAATCACCACATTCAAATAAAGAACTCTTCAGAGTAGAAACATATACAAAGCTTGGGTACAGTTACCCTATACATTTGAAGTTTTCCTTTGCCTGATTAAATTCTCTTTTGTTAAGGTGTTGAATCATACCCAGAGACATTCCTAAATAAATCCAAAGGTATTATATGTAATTATTTAGAGTTTATCAGAGAAAATTGATACATAATAGTATCCAAATATAAAAAATTACACAAATCAGATGATGTCTAGCTATTCTTTTCCATCAATAAATGAAATTTTTCTACAAGACACTCAGAATGAATGAGAAATAAGAATGTTTACATTTATAAATAGCAGGCAAGGAGAAAGTATAACTCATTTCTTTATTTACCTGTTTATTGTGTGCCTACCAGAGAGAATCTCAAGTAGTCAGAACATGAAAACCATACAATGAACTTCCTAAAAAAAATCTAAATTTCCTATTGAATCCTCATCTCAGAGTGTACATATTTTGAGGACCCCTCACAGTGATCCCGCCAGGAATGATAATCATTGGTGCAGTATGTGCTTGGCACATCATTTTGTTGCAGGGACACAGGATGTGTAAAGCATAATCTTGCCTTCAGGAAGCTCATTGTGTAGCAGGAAAGATAACCATATAAGAAATGCAGCAGGAAAAGAGCTCGGTATAAGTAAAAATAGATGGTCACACAGAGGTGAGAATGATTAATTTTGTCCAAGTCTGTCAGAAAAGAGTTTTTAGAAGGGAATCCAGGAAAAAACGAGTCGGAATTTTTCCAGGTAATAATAGAATGGTAGCAAATACCATATACCAGGCAATACCCTAAAGGCTTTTCAAGTATTAATTCTACTGATCCTTACAATAACCCATGACATAGACACTATTCTTTTCCTTAGTTTACAGTGAAGACACCGAGGCACAAAGGAGTGAGGCACAGGTCATACAACTTGAAAGTGGCTGTGAGAAGCCTGGAATTCTGGTTGTCTAAGTGCAGTACTCAGTTCTTAGCCCCTACACTACATTATTCTTTCAAATGTGAGAAGGGTAATACAAATAAAAGTAACAAAATATACAAAAGAATGTTTAGAGTACTGTAAGCATAGATACATCCCTTTTTTAAAAGGGGGGCATGTGAAAAAACACTATTTGCAATGACTCATGACATTTTGTTTTACCAAAGGATTATTTTATGTAGATGAAAATAGAATAATGGTGGCATATTCTAGCAACTTTTCACTGATATGCCAATTTATACAACAAAATACCAATTTCCATGCGTAACTTAATTTTAAAAATCTATTCTCCACAAGTATGACACTGTTGCTGTCTTGAAAGATAATTTGTCATTCTCTGGCTGTGAGATTACTGAAGTCTGAGATTTTCGGCTTCTAAGAAGAGGTACCAAACATGTTTCAAGAGAAGTGAATGACATTTATATTGCTCAGGAAAGAGCTACTCAGTTACCCTGACAATTAATCATGAAGTAAAAAGGAGTAGACACTTTTAAAAAGAGAATAAGAGGGAATGTGTGAAATGGGTCACGAAGATTGATACTCCCTCGTTTATTAGGTAAGCATTTCTCCTAGCTCTTGCTTTAGGTGAAGTTAAAATTTTTACTAGACATCACTGTGAATTTTAATTGCTTGCTTTTTTCATAATTATACTCACCTAACAGAATAATTTGGCCTCCTAGTATGTATCTGTGAAAGGTTTTAAAGTCCTTGTCAGTTTCACTGATTTGAAGCTTCAAATAAAAGTGGGAGAAGTTGGGTCTAACTTTTTAGTCATATCTGCCCATGCTCTCTTTGCCTTTCATCTCTTCTTATTTTTTTGAAATATATTTTTCACTCCTCAGGAACATCTTAACTTTATTTATTCAGTTAAACACATATACTGGGTTGGCCAAAAAATTTGTTTGGGTTTTTCCATAATATGTTACAGAAAACCGGAATGAACTTTTTGGCCAACCCAATATAAATTCACCCCTTTCTTAAAGCTTTGCCTCTCTGGTCTAATCTTTAACCTTCCCATGAAAATTAATAACATATAGATTATGTGACATATTTTGACCATTATTGATAATAGTATTAACTCTCTTGTATGTTCAATTATATGTTAAGACATGTCTCCTCAACTAGATTACGTATTCAGCAAGAGCAAAATTCATGTTATATATAACACCTAATATGATGAAGATAGTAAGTTCTATAACTGATTGATCAATAATGTGATTCACTGAGGCACTGATGTAAGTTATCTAAATGGCAATAATGAGTTTACTTGAATTCCAAGAACTAATAGGAAAAATTAGTTCATTGTAAATATGTTGCTTTTTCAGCTCTACTTATGATAAAGTCTAATCAAAGTCACTTTCCAGGTAAATCTTTCAAGTTGCAGGGTTCATTTTTTTTTTTCCCCCACCAATAACATCTAGCTGAAGAGGATAAAACAGTTTTAATTCTGGGGAAAGAAATGGGAAATTTGAACTTTATATAAATAACAGCAAAAAAATGAAAACAATACATCTTTGTTGTAAGCTGTATCTTTGAATCATCTTGTTATATTTCTCTGTATAGGCAGAAATTCTCAGGTGTCTGCTTAAACAAATATGAGATGAAAGGAAACACAAATTCAATGATTTCAGCTGCTTATTTCATAAACTGAAATTAGCATGAAGGAAATGTTCAGGAACAGGTATAATTGGAAAAAAAAGATGTGTTTTTATATATTGAGTTGCCATGTTGTAATCACAGAAATAATCACAGTGTCTAAGTAAGTCATATCTTTTTAGATCATTAAAATTATGTATGTTTACCCATTGGTGTTGATGTGAAAACAGCAATAAAATATAGGCATTTCAGCAACTGTAGTCTTTTCTCCCAGAGATGGTATTTTAAAAATATAGGTATTTTTTACAAAGTCACCTTGCTTCCCATCAGACTATATTCTTCTATGAACATTCCTCCCACCATGATATGTAGCAAGAAATCTCACCAATGCTGCTCATCACAAAATCATGCTGCCTTCTAACCTGTTGAGTGGGTTTGGGTTTGGTAAGGGGGCACTACCTTTCCATTTTGCTAAACTGACTAATAAATTATCTTAAACATTTTTATAAAAATAGTACCTGATCAAGAACATAGAGTTCCAGCCAGTGATAATAAAATAGCTAACAATTATACAGATCGTATATGCATTTGATTAAGAATGTATTCCACAGTGAATAATCCAACTAAGTTTGAGATAATAAGGAAACATAAGAAATAGAATACATAAGAATTAATGATTATGATACCTGAAATGTTTGAAGTTTATGCCACAATTTCTATTCATATTTTTAAATCAACATGTTTCCCACCTAAGATATTACAACTCTGTTGTCACATATATTTCTAACTCAAATGGTTTCTCCCTAAAGATAGCTCTTTCTTTCTCTTTAGGAGAGTAATAACAACTAATATTCTAAAAAAACAAATTGTCAACAAAACCAAGTAAGACTTGCCAATGATGATAATGACAATGAAAGCTAAATGTTATTTTCTCTAAGCAATGCAACAAAATACTAATTTTACCTTGATGACTTCTAAAATACTGAAGAAAATATTCATCACTCTAATGTTCTGTGGTGTGTATTTCCTACCGAGTTGATTAATAGATGCTAGATAATAAGATTTCTTCTTCAATGCTGCTAGGACACAGGACTGAACAGAATGTACTGTTGGTAAGATGAATTCATCCTATCTTTTTGAACTATATTCAGAAATTTACACCTTGTTCACATTCTTCTTTTAATTACATGATCTATTATAGTCAACCCTCTGTCAATAAAAAGTATTTTTGCTCAGCTTGCATTAGAAGTCTATATACTCACAAGTTCCTGTATCCAGAACTCCACTATAATGTACTTTTCAATTTTCAGAACTAATCTTTTAGTATTTTATAAACTTTTTATTTTAGAACAGTTTCAGATTTACAGAAAAGTTACAAAGATAACACAAAAAGTTTTGCCCATACCCAGTTTACCCTCTTGTCAACATCTTATATTAGTATGATGCATTGCTCATAATTAGTGAACCAATACTGATATATTATTATTAATTAAAGTCCATATGTTACATTTCCTTAGTTTGTAACTAATATTCTTTTCTGTTTCAAGATCTCATGTAGGATACCACATTACATTTTGTCATCATGTCTCCCTTAGGCTCCTGTTGACTGTGACAGCTTCTCAAACTTGCTATTTCTTATGACTTTAACAATTTTAAGAAGTATTATTCAGGCATTTTGTAGAATACCCCTCTATTGGGATTTTTCTCATAATTAGATCTAATGTTATACGTTTGTGGGAGGAAGACCACAGAGGTCAAATGTCGTCTTCATCGCATCATATCAAAAGTACATACTGTCAACATGAGTTATCGCTGTTAATGTGTTAATGTTAAAATTGATCACCTGAGTTGAGATAGAATTTGTCAGATTTCTCCATTGTAAAGTTACTAATTTTTCTTCTTTTCCATACTGTAATCTTTGGAAGATGGCCATTATGTGCAGCCTATCCTTAAAGAGTGGGGAGTTTTACTCTACCTCCTGGAGGGTGGATTATTTACATAAATACTTTGAAAATTTTCTGCCCAGAGTTGTTAATTTTTCCCCATTTACTTATTCATCATAGATATTCATTTTATACTTTGGGTTATGATCCAATATTATTGTGTGTGTGTATGTGCATGTGTAGCTCAAATTGTTTATATTTGGCAACTAGAAGCTCTTTCATTTGGTACCTCTGTCCCTTTGATATACCTCTACTATTGTTTATGTTTTTTATTGTAGTTTTTTTAGCGCTACCTTAATTTCAGGCACTGTAAAATGCTTCAGGCTCATCTTGTATTTATTAAATCAGCTATTTCTCCAAGTACCTCTGGTTCCTTTCATTGGAAAATGGCATTAGAAGCCAAGATCTGGACACTCAGTGTAGTCAGGTGTCATTGCTGATAAATGTTCTACCTGACTAAGCAAGAAAATATATATACATATATTAAACCATGTATGTACACATATATGTAATTATTTCTCTATGTGACATCTGTATTTATGCAAAGGTAAACATGAGTTCATACTGTTGTCTCCGAGTCCTTTATGGCATGGATTATTCTAGCCTCCTCTCCTTGCTGGTATGTACCTTTCCACTTTAACAATGAGAAATCCTACCATCTACCATTCATTTACATAATTGTTAAACTTCAGGATACATGTATAGTGGTTTCAGAATTGTAAATCTGCATCCCCATGTAATAAAACTTTATCAACTGCAGTACAGAGTTATGTACACTTCCCTTTACTTTCAGTCTTACAGATTACACTCACTTCCAAAGTTACATAGGTCAGCAGCTTTTCCTTCGAACCCCAATATAAGGTTGTGTCTTCTATTTGTAATACAGTTATATTCTTTTGCCACAGACAGCATTCTATCATAGGACTCATGCCCTCATATTTTTTTTTAAACTTTATGTACAATAGGATTTACTCTGAGCTGTCAAGTTCTATAAGTACATAGGTACATGAATCGTGCCATATATTCACAGTTATACAATCATACAAAATAGTTTCACATCTCTAAAATTCCATTGCATTTCACATATTTGAACTTTTCCCACTCTAGATTCCTGCCAACCATTGATCTGTTTTTTTTTTTTGATCTGTTTAACTTCTCTATAGTTTTTCCTTTTCCAGTATGTCATATAAATGGCTACAATCATGCAGTTTGTAGAATTTTCACACTGTTTCTTCTACTTTACAGAATGCATTTAAAATTCATCCATGTCTTTGAATGGCTTGTTAGTTCATTCCTTTTAAAAACTGGATGGTATTCCATTGTATGGCTGTATCACAGTTTGTTTACACATTCACCTGAGTGACATCTTGATTGCTTCCAGTTTGGAGTGATTATGAATAAAGATGTTATAATCATTTGCGTGCCACTTTGTAACTAGATTTGTCTACTGTTATTTAAATAATCTATTATTTTTTAAAACCATAAAAAATCCAGATATTTGATAAATAGTATTCAGTTAAAATTATATGCAAATGTGATTCTTCCCCAATTTTATTTGCATTTTAGTAACACTTTGTCTAGTCTTTCTACTCCTGATCAACACCCCCATCATTTTTCTCCTCCTTGACCCAGTTTTGAATGTACAAATACTCCCTACTTGTAGGATATGTGGTTATCTATGCCCATTTTAGCAGGAAGAAAAATCATATAGCATTCTGTTTTCCTCAAAAATAATTCTTATTTAGTGGTAAAGTGACATGCTTATAAATGAGAAAATTGCAAGTATGGTAAGTTCATAGAAACTTTGCTTTTCCTTTGCTAATCATTCAATTCTGTCATCCTGTCACCACTAAAATTTTTCATCTTTAGAGCCTAATTACCAAGGTCAATTTCTAACAATTCCTTTATTCTGTGACTATGAAAAAAAGAAGAACCATTTGAGAAGAAGCTCTGATTAAAAATGAAACAGTCATATAAATTGAACAGGTGACATTCTTTTCAAGGCCTGTAATTCATTTTTATTAGTATTCAATAAAAATTGTGATTCATATAATTAATAGGAAGCTTTTACTAGTTAAGAGTTAGTTATGATGCAGAAGAAATATGTATTTATATCTGGCATATATTAATAACTTCTAAATTCTAAATTTGTTTAAATGCCAGTATGTATCAAAAATCCTAGACTAGGGCTTCCCTGGTGGCACAGTGGTTGGGAGTCCGCCTGTGAATACAGGCGACACGGGTTCGTGCCCCGGTCCAGGAGGATCCCACATGCTGCGGAGCGGCTGGGCCCGTGAGCCATGGCCGCTGAGCCTGCACGTCTGGGGCCTGTGCTCCGCGATGGGAGAGGCCGCAACAGTGAGAGGCCCGCGCACCGCAAAAAAAAAAAAAAATCCTAGACTAAGTTAGAGCTTTTGTGAAATTTTTCAGAAATTCAGACTTTCAGGGTGACTTATTTCCTATCCCTCCAGTCACTTACCCTTAACTCTCAATTGAAAAATATTTTCTATTCACTCACTCATAGTTCACTGAAAGTCAAATTACAGATTCTCTGTTTTCTTTAAATGCTTGACAAGTGTCAAGTAAATTTTATGTAAGGTTCATTAGCATGTCATATAAATTTATATTTGTAAAAAGCATTAAACTTCTTCAAGCTCTGGGAGTAAAATATTCTAATTGATAACTTTATAGGTATATATTGAAGACAAGAAGATAAATGCATAGGTTTATTATTGTTTTTACTTATTCATCTTAGATGTTTTTATTGAAGTATAATGACATAATATTAGTTTCTGGTGTGCAATGTAATGATTTGATATTTGTATGTACTGCAAAATTATCACTACAGTAAGTCCAGTTAACATTCATCACCATACATAGTTATAACTTTTTTTCTTGTAATGAGAACTTTCAAGGTCCACTCTCCTAGCTACTTTCACATATGCAATACAGCATTAACTATAGCCACTATGCTGTGCATTACATCCCCATGACTTACTCATTTCTAACTTGGAATTTTTACTTTTTGACCCATTTCACCTACTTTCCACTCTCCACCTCCTGGAAACCACCAATCTCTTCTCTATGTCCATGAGCTCATTTGTTTTTTGTTTGTTTGTTTTATTTTGTTTTGTTTTTAGAGTTCACATATAAGAAAGATCATATCATATTTATCTTTTGCTGTCTGACTTATTTTACTGAGCAAAATGCCCTCAAGATCCATCCATGTTGTTGCAGATGGCAAGACTTCATTCTTTTTCATAGCTGAATAATATCCCATTGTGTGTGTGTACATGTATGTGTGTATATATATATAGATACATAGATATAGATAGAGAGAGAGACATAGATATATAGATATATATATCTCACATCTTCTTTATCCATTCATCCATGGATGGGCATGTAAGTTGTTTCCATGTGTTGGTTATTTTAAATAATGCTGCAGTGAACATAGTGATGCATACATCTTTTCAAATTAGTGCTTTTGTTTTCTTTGGATAAATACACAGAAGTGGAATTGCTGGATAATATGGTAGTTTTAGTTTTAATTTTTTGAGGAAACTTTACACTGTTTTCCATAGTGGCTGCACCAATTTACTGGGGGTTAGGACTTCAATGTATAAATTTAGGGAGACACAAATTATTCCATCTATAAGAGCCATTTTTAAGACAGGAATCCTGATGTTGGAAGCCTTGATTGATGAGGGAGGGAGACAGAGTGGATGAACAGAAATATGGAGAGGGATGTTTTGGGACTATCCCAAGTTATAAGGTAATACTGTCACAAGCAATGCAGTCTATGCTGTTACAGAAGAAGAAAAAGATAAACTTGCTATGATACAAAACATGATAGACCATGAAACAGCTATGTTAATTGTGAAACATAAGTCATAGTTCAATTTGTTCAGTAACAATGTAAAATTCAAATATTTAGCAAAATTTTAACAAATTTGAAAAATTTAGCAAAACAGATAGAATACACTGATGAAGTTTCAAATTGCATTCACCTAGATAAATCTTTTTGATGTCACCACCTAAAGAACCCACTAGAAAACTGTCCATGTTACTGAGATAGAAGATGAAGTTTATCTGACTTTGTGTTAAGAACAGGGAACAAAATGTTTGCCATCAGATTAAGTCATTCTGATATTGGTTCTATGTCCTGTACTTAAATAACTAACTGTTGAGATTCTTGCTGATGGAAATGCTAGTTTCATTAGAAATTTCAGGAATTATGGGTCACTAGATAATGTGAATGGCTGTATTTTTTGGCCAAAAGAACGATTCTCATTATGTAATGAGGTCAACAGATCATGTCTCACTCTTACCCGTGCTCTCTGCTTGAGGGGTAGACCACTTTTGTCCTTGTCATACCACTCTATTACAGTCTACAGTCTTCTCTCGTGTTGTTTCCTTTGATTGAACTGCTCTCCTTCCTTACCTGCCTTTGCAGGGCGAAGTCCCATTCATTTACGTTGCTACTTGTGGTAGGCAGAATAATGGCCACACAAAGATGCCTGAATCCTAAACCTGGAACCTATGAATATTAGATTATATGGCAAATGAGAACTAAAGTTGCAGATGGAAATAGGGTTGATAAAATCAGCTGACTTTGATATGGACAGATGTTCCCAGATTATTTAGATGGGTTCAGTGTAATCACAGGATACCTTAAAAGTAGAGGAGGGAGGCAGAAGAGAGAGAACCACAGGCACGGCAGCATGAGAACAGTGTGACAACCATAGTTGCTGCCTTTGAAGTGGAGGAAGTTTACTATAAACAAAGGAATGTGGGTGATTTATAGAAGCTGAAAAAGGAAACAAATTCTGCTCCAGAAGGAGTGCCTCCCTGAAAATCTTTACTTTAGCCCAGTGAGAATCATTTTGGACTTCTGGTCTCCAGAACCGTAAGATGGTAAATTTGTATTGTTTCAAATTACTGAGTTTGTGGCAATAGTAATCTAATACAGTACTTAAATGGTCTGAAATGGAACTACCTTAAAGAAATATTTCTGGAACACCTAGAATATTTCTCTCTGCTCTTCATAGCGGTTTTCTTAATTTTAATTGTATAAATATTGTTTAGTTAACGTTTGTCACCTATTTGAGAATGTGATCTCAATGAGGACAGGGATTATGTACATTTTATCCTAGAAATAGTCTCAGTGCTCAACATAGGACCTGACTCAATAAATGCTTAATAAATACTTAATAGATAAAATTGATTTTTAAATAAGAAATTGAATAAGGTTTTCTTTTCTGTGGCTATCAAGGACCAATCTGGGGAAAATGAGTTTTGATTTCTTTATTTAAATATTTTAAGAAAGGGATCCCAGGAGAGTAAAAATACTTTACCCAGGGTCATACCTACTAGTGCTAAGATTTCCTCTCTGACTTAGAATATTTCTTCTGTCTTTTGAAGGCAGAGTATTCTCCTTCAGTCTGAATCCTAATCTATAGGACTATTTATAGATAGTCATAAAAATAGATGAGGCCCTAATCCGATAGAACTGGAATCTGATAGAATAGAATCTAATCCAATAGAAAAGGAAGAGACACCTGAGATCTCTCTTCCCATGTGTGCACAGAGAAAAGGCCATCTGAGGACATAGAGAAGGTAGTGATCCACAAGCCAGGATGAGGTCTCACCAGAAACCAATTTTGATGGCACCTTAATCTTTCAGCCTACAGAAATGTGAGAAAATAAATTTGTGTTGTTTAATCCACTCAAAAGAAATCAAGGTCTCATTATAAATACGGAATGTTTATTTAATAAATATATAGATGATATGAGAAATTAAAAATAATTTAAAAATTTATAATATTTTCCACATCAATATCACTTTCATGATAGTTCTATGTTCAAGGACTGATAAGTAATACAAAATAAGAAGAAAGAAATCTTACTTAAACAAGAAATGTATTAGCACTCAAAAATAAGATGTCATTACATTTTGTTAATGAAGCCATATACTAAGAGGATAACAAGGAAGCATGTTGTGTTATACTACTGTGAGTTAATTAATTGAACAAACATGGTTGGGCATTTATTATATACCGCATCTTCTACTGGAGTCTTAGTGGAACAGATAGACAAATAAATCTGTATGATATAATATAGTAGAAACCATGATAAGTGAATACAAATACATACAGTCCATTAAAACACAGAAAAGAGAAATAATTCCCTAAGGAGAGAAGTATCTTAAAGAAGGGGAATTGAGCTAAGCCTTAAAAGACAAGGTGGAAAAATGGCTACTTTGTGTTTATATATGCCAGAAAGCATGCTTTATTTACTTGTAGTGCTCATTACAAAACAAATATAAGATCCAGAAGTCTAAATATTGGGAACTAGATCCCACATGCATGCCACAACTAAGAGTTTGCATGCCACAACTAAGAAGCCTGTGTGGGCAACTAGGGATCTTGCCTGCCGCAACTAAGACCCGGTGCAAATTAATTAATTAATTAAGAACTCTCTATTAGATATACAGTATATAAACATAGCACTACATTACTATAAAGCTTGTAAAGGACATTGAAGAGAACATGGTGAACCCCAAATGTAGGATTTTCCTGTGGGTCCTGGGCAAAGATTGGGTAGTTGGGTGGGGAACTTCCTGTACCAGAGGGACAAACTATGGTCACAGATGGCCTTCTGGGTCATCGTGAGCTGCCAGTGCTGCAAGGAGTTCATGGTCTTCCTGGGCCTGGTGCCCCCATCACGGCGGGCCTCAGAGGCCTATCCAAAGGTCTGAGTCCACCAACCCCAGGCCCGGCCTCTTGTAACCCCACTGTTCCCTCTGTGGCTTGTACCCTCACCACAGCTATTGATGCCACCATACCTGCCCCTTGCCTACTTCATCCAAGTGCCCTTCTCTCAACCCTGAGTGGTATCACCCTCTCTCCCAAGCTTGTCTCTCAGTGACTGAAGATCTCTGGGGTGGGGACTTCTTCATCATCCTGTTCCCCACCCCAGATGCAACTGGAGCCAGGCACCTACACCCTCCACATTCCCCCAAAGTCTCTCAATGTTCCAAGGCTCAGAAACTCACAGGGTGAGGAGAAGCCTGCCTGCTTGCCTGCTGACCCAGTGCTCTACTGGATATGTCCCCCCACCCCCTGACTCCTGTCTCAGGTGGCAGCTCCTGTCTTGCAGTTTCTCTGTGACACTCCCCTTTCCTCCTCTTTTTCCGGAACCAAGCCTGCCCTGCAGGTTACCTTAACTGATCTTGATTTCTTCCATCTTGTAAATCCCTAGAAGGTGCTACTTGCTGGCATTTGAAAAATAAACACACCACTAGGTTATTAACACACTTTTTTTTCTAGTGTGATTCTTACAAGACTGCATTTTAAAGAGACTATGTAAAAGCAATGTGTGTGCCTAATTATTAGTAACAAATGCCATGTACTTAGCAAATTGAAAATGCAATGATTTCTTAGACTTCTAAATGCTAATGAATTAACCGAAAAATCCAGAGCTGAGTTCCTTGTTGCTCCTTCTATACATTTTATAGAATTCTATTGTAGAGTACCAATCAATTGAGAAAGCAATTCAAGTCAGAAGTGCTAGCTTATTCACAGGAACATTATTAAATCAATTAACCTAGTAATGGCATCTGCCAGTTCATTTTTAAGAAAGATTCAGTAGCAATAAAATTAAACTACAGTCATAAATTTTCCTCTTTTCTAGGTATTGAAGGAAGAAAAAGACTAAAAATGGTTTTTAATTTTGTCTTTAACATTAATCAGATTGCTTCAGAAACGGGTTATGCAATCAAATGAGAAATCTATTCTGAAGCATGTTCCAGTAAGTGAAAACTATTTTTATGTAACTTTTTTAATTGCTGAAAGTGCAGTTACCTTCACACATTTACCCTCTGTTTAGGGACAAAATGAAATAAGTCCACGCTGCTACATTTTACATCATGGTTCTTCTGCTTGATTTTTCCTCACCAGTTTATCTCCAGTACTCTAAACAGTCCCAGTTACTCTTAGGAAGATGTAACAGAATAGAGAATGTTAGAAAATAGTGCATTAATAATGAAAAGCCAAACTTTCAGATGAATTTACTTAAGGTTTATGAATCTGACCCTGAACTAGTTAGAAAATGTGAAATATTTAAGAAATAGTTAAAACATAGTCTTCCCTTAGGAAAAATTGGCATTCCTTCTGATGAGTCAAGAGCATAAGTTAAAATCATTAGAAAAATGAATTTTTGTTATAGTTGTGTGGGAAAATATAGGTTCCCTGTGTACTTAGAAAGCTAAAGTATACATAATGGACTATTAAAAAAAAAGATAATTTCAGATGTTCGCAAAATAAGAAGGGAAGAAAAAGAATAAAACCAATTGGTTAATGATGTGAAAAATCAACATTTAATTAAAGAATGTTTGCCTCATGATGTTTGAAGTATATTCAGACAGTATTTTTTTTAATGTAGAAAGAAATCAAAAGAGCAGCTTATGTTGTTGTTTTTTAAAAGAAAATTAGCTGTGTTTTTTTGCCTTTAATGAAACTGCTTCCAACAACTTTGAAGTAAAATTAAAAATAAAAATGTATGTATCCCAATTTAAAGATAACTTGCATATAGAACTTTTTACCATGCTGGCAGTAGCAATAAGTTTGGATAAAATGTAAAATTGGTACCTCATACTGAATGAAGGAAAAGGCAATCTTATTTCAGTTATCTTGTTGATTATATAAATGGCACTGCAAATCAGTAACATGTCAAAGATAGAAATTTCACATTTCAAATTGCTATAAAATCTTATTTTCAATGGGCTTCTTTTCCAATAGATGTTTTTAATATTTATATGATCATAAGAAAAAGCACTGGTCAATTTCACATGTTACATCTTTAATGATTTCTTTCCTATTGCTTGAGTTTTGTTGTCTTATGTTTGGGCTTGCTACATTTTTGCCATACATACTCTGTGCTAATTAGACATTTTAAAAATATTACTGAATCAAATGTTATTCCAGATGAGGTTATGATTTATTAAATTGGTGCTACTGGAGTATCTAAAAAGGTACTAAATCATTAAATAACCTGGTCTTCTAGCTTTAATATTCTAGATGATCATGCTTGGGAGATATTGAAAGTCATTTTTTGAGATATTCCAAATTATTTGAAATGTTTCATATGCGAGGTCTAATAGCTTTGCAGCACTCATGTTCCCACTGCAATCTGTGAAAGAAAACCAAGCTCTACTCTTTCAGTTAAAACGAATTTAATCCTTTAAATTAAAGAGCTATGTCCAACTTTATGGCAGCTGAGAAGTCAGGAAACATGAACTTTTGGAACTCTATCTCAGGATATGATTTTAAAAGGAAAAAGTTAAAATACCATTTGTGTAATTTATTTAATCTCCCATAACCATATTTCAAGGGCATGCAAAAATGGCAAGAATAGGAATTTCAACGTTTATTGTTTGCTTCAAGCCAAGCAAAATGATAAAATACATTTCCTAAGAAATCCAAATTTTCTCTCTAGTTCCAGAAGTTGCATAAGGCATTTCTTCATCAAAACTCAAACACTCGGGCTTCCCTGGTGGCGCAGTGGTTGAGAGTCCATCTGCCAGTGCAGGGAACGCGGGTTCGTTCCCCGGTCCGGGAAGATCCCACATGCCGCGGAGCGGCTGGGCCCGTGAGCCATGGCCGCTGAGCCTGCGCGTCCGGAGCCTGTGCTCCGCAATGGGAGAGGCCACAGCAGTGAGAGGCCCGCGTACAGCAAAAAAAAAAAAAAAAAAAAAAAAAAAAAAAAAAAACTCAAACACTCAAATTAAAATATATGTTACTCAGAAAGCAGTGGTCTTTTCAAAATTCTGAAACTTGATAATATCTTATAATCTAGTATACACCACTTCCTACCATTTGCTAAGATTAAACCCCCTCTAAGACAAATCTCAAGACATTTCAAGGGATATATTTTTATTTATTTATCCATACAGGCAGCATTCATTAAGAACCAACGGAAACTCAGGCATTGTCCTAGGTTCTGGGGAAGATAAAAAGGAATAACAAAATATTGTCCATGATCTGAGAACTCACTCACTGGGTGGAGAAAGACAGATGCACAAACAGTACTGGCCCTACTATATATAAAATTAAATATTGAAACACAATGTAGTACAAAGTAGAGATAAGTACAGAATGCTTTGTGAATGCCAAGGAAAGAGTAATTAATTTTGTTAGATGGAGCAATGGAAGCCTTAAAGTTAGAAGGGACGTTTGAGCTGGATCTTGAGAGATAAATAGGATTTTATGAATCAGAAAAGAGGCAACCATTAGAGGCAGCTGAATCTATTTACACAGACACAGAAGAACAAAGAGCTTTTCTGGTTTGTAAAAGATCATCAGTGGCGTTAAAGTAGAGGCTGTATTTGAAGGAGACTGTTGACAGGTAAAACTGGAAAAGCAGAAGGGTCATACAAAGAAAGAACGCAGGGAGACCATCAAGATGGCGGAGGAGTAAGACGTGGAGATCACCTTTCTCCCCACAAATACATCAGAAATACATCTACATGTGGAACAACACCTACAGTACACCAACTGAGTGCTGGCAGAAGACCTCACACTTCCCAGAAGGCAAGAAACTACCCACGTACATGGGTAGGGCAAAAGAAAAAAGAAAAAAAAAAAGAAAAAAGAATAGGTACGGGACCTGCCCCTCGGGGAGGGAGCTTTGAAGGAGGAAAAGTGTCCACATACTAGGAAGCCCCTTCACTGGTGGATACGGGGGGTGGGCAGGGGGAAACTTCAGAGCCACGGAGGAGAGCACAACAACAGGGGTTCAGAGGGCAAAGCAGAGAGATTCCCACACAGAGGATAAGTGCCGACCAGCACTCACCAGCCTGAGAGCCTTGTCTGCTTCCCCATCGGGGCAGGTGGCGTTGAGACCTGAGGTTCTGGCTTCGGAGGTCAGATTCCAGGGAGAAGACTGGGGTAGGCTGCGTGAACACAGCCTGAAGGGGGCTAGTGCATGACAGCTAGCTGGGAGGGAGTCCGGAAAAAAGTCTGGAACTGCCGCAGAGGCAAGAGGCCATTGTTTCGGGGTATGCAAGGGGAGGGGATTCAGAGCACCGCCTAAATGAGCTCCAGAGATGGGTGCAAGCTGTGGCTATCAGCAGGGACCCCAGAGACAGGCATGAAATGATAAGGCTGCTGCTACAGCTACCAAGAAGCCTGTGTGCAAGCACAGGTCACTATCCACACCTCCCATCCTGGGAGCCTGTGCAGCCCGCCACTGCCAGGGTCCTGTGATCCAGGGACAACTTCCCCGGGAGAACGCACGGCGCGCCTCAGGCTGTTGCAACATCATGCTGGCCTCTATCGCCGCAGGTTCGCCCCGCATTCCGTACTCCTCCCGCTTCCCAGTGTGAGTGAGCCAGAGCTCCCTAATCCGCTGCTACTTTAACCCTGTCCTGTCTGAGGAAGAACAGATGCCCTCAGGTGACCTACATGCAGAGACGGGGTCAAATCCAAAGCTGAACCCCAGGAGCTGTGTGAACAAAGAAGAGAAAGGGAAATTCCTCCCAGGAGACTCAGGAGCACCGGATTAAATCTCCACAATCAACTTGATATACCCTGCATCGGTGGAATAACTGAATAGACAACGAATCATCCCAAAATTGAGGCAGTGGATTTTGGGAGCAACTTAGGGTTTGCTTTCTGCATCTAATTTGTTTCTGGTTTTATGTTTATCTTAGTTTCGTATTTAGAGTTTATTATCATTGGTAGATTTGTTTATTAATTTGGTTGCTCTCTTCCTCCTTTTTTTTTTATATTTAGATATATATATTATTTTCCCTTTTCTCTTTTTGTGAGTGTATATGTGTATGCTTCTTTGTGTGATTTTGTCTGTACAGCTTTGATTTTACCATTTGTCCTAGAGTCCTGTCTGTCAGTGTTTTTTTTAAAGTATAGATTCTAGCACTTGTTATCATTGGTGGATTTGTTTTCTGGTTGGGTTGCTCTCTTCTTTCTTTTTTCTTTATTTTATTACTTTTAAATTTTTATTTAAAATTATTCTTTTCATTTTTTATTTTAGTAACTCTTTTATTTTATTCTTCCTTTTTTCCCCCCTTTTTCTTCTGAGTTGTGTGGCTGACAAGGTCTTCGTGCTCTGGCCAGGTGTCAGGCCTGTGCCTCTGAGGTGGGAGAGCCGAGTTCAGGACATTGGTACAAGAGATCTCCCAGTTCCCCATGATATCAAACGGTGAAAGCTCACCCAGAGAGCTCCATCTCAATGCTAACACCAGCTCTACTCAATGACAAGCAAGCTACAGTGCTGAACACCCTATGCAACTAGCAAGACAGGGACACAACCCCACCCATTAGCAGAGAGGCTGCCTAAAATCATAATAAGGTGACAGACACCCCAAAACACACCACCAGATGTGGTCCTGCCCACCAGAAAGAAAAGATCCAGCCTCATCCACCAGAACACAGGCACTAGTCCCCTCCACCAAGAAGCCTAAATAACCCACTGAACCAACCTTAGCCACTGGGGACAGACACCAAAAACAACGGGAACTACGAACCTGCAACCTGAGAAAAGGAGACCACAAACACAGTAAGTTAAGCAAAATGAGAAGACAGAGGAACACACAGCAGATGAAGGAGCAAGGTAAACACCCACCAGACCTAACAAATGAAGAGGAAACAGGCAGTCTACCGGAAAAAGAATTCAGAGTAATTATAGGAAAGATGATCCAAAATCGTGGAAGTAGCATGGAGAAAATACAAGAAACGTTAAACAAGGACCTAGAAGAACTAAAGAGCAAATAAACAATGATGAACAACTCAATAAATGAAATAAAAATTCTCTACAAGGAATCAATAGCAGAATAACTGTGGCAGAAGAACGGATAAGTGACCTGGAAGATAAAATAGTGGAAATGACTACTGCAGAGCAGAATAAAGAAAAAAGAATGACAAGAATTGACGACAGTCTTAGAAACCTCTGGGACAACATTAAACACACCAACATTTGAATTATAGGAGTCCCAGAAGAAGAAGAGAAGAAGAAAGAACTGAGAAAATATTTGAATCGATTATAATTCAAAACTTTCCCTAATATAGGAAAGGAAATAGTCAATCAAGTCCAGGAAGCACAGAGAGTCACATACAGGATAAATCCAAGGAGAAACACACCAAGACACATATTAATCAAACTATCAAAAACTAAAAAAAATAAATAAATATTAAAAGCAGCAAGGGAAAAGCAAAAAATAACATGCAAAGGAATCCCCATAAGGTTAACAGCTGATTTTTCAGCAGAAGCTCCTCAAGCCAGAAGGGAGTGGCAGGACCTATTTAAAGTGATGAAAGGGAAAAACCTACAACCAAGATTACTCTACCCAGTAAGGATCTCATTCAGATTCGACAGAGAAACTAAAACCTTTACAGAAAAGCAAAAACTAACAGAATTCAGCACCACCAAACCAGCTTTACAACAAATGCTACAGGAACTTCCCTAGGCAGGAAACACAAGAGAAGGAAAAGATCTACAATAAGAAACCCGAAACAATTAAGGAAATGGTAATAGGAACATACATATCGATAATTACCTTAAATGTAAATGGATTAAATGCTCCAACCAAAAGACATAGACTGCCAAACTGGATACAAAAAAAAGACCCATATATATGCTGTCTACAAGAGACCCACTTCAGACCTAGGGACACATACAGACTGAAAGTAAGGGGATGGAAAAAGATATTCCATGCAAAAGGACATCAAAAGAAAGCTGGAGTAGCAATTCTCATAACAGACAAAATAGACGTTAAAATAAAGACTATTACAAGAGACAAAGAAGGACACTACATAAGGATCAAGGGATCAATCCAAGAAGAAGATATAACAATTGTAAATATTGATGCACCCAACATAGGAGCACCTCAATACATAAGGCAAATGCTAACAGCCATAAAAGGGGAAATTGACAGTAACACAATCATAGTAGGGGACTTTAACACCCCACTTTCAGCAATGCACAGATCATCCAAAATGAAAATAAATAAGGAAACACAAGCTTTAAATGATACATTAAACAAGACGGACTTAATTGATATTTATAGGACATTCCACCAAAAACAACAGAATATACTTTCTTCTCAAGTGCTCATGGAACATTATTCAGGATAGATCATACCTTGGTTTACAAATCAAGCCTTGGTAAATTTAAGAAAATTGAAATCGTATCCAGTACCTTTTCCAACCACAAGGCTATGAGACTAGGTATCAATTACAGGAAAAAATCTGCAAAAAATACAAACACATGGAGGCTAAATAACACACTACTTAATAACCAAGAGATCACTGAAGAAATCAAAGAGGAAATCAAAAAATACCTAGAAACATATGACAATGAAAACACGACGACCAAAAATCTATGGGATGCAGCAGAAGCAGTTCTAAGAGGAAAGTTTATAGCAATACAATGCTACCTCAAGAAACAAGAAACATCTCAAATAAACAACCTAACCTTACACCTAAAGCAATTAGAGAAAGAAAAACAAAGTAACCCAAAATTAGCAGAAGGAAAGAAATCATATAGATCTGATCAGAAATAAATGAAAAAGAAATGAAGGAAACAATAGCAAAGATCAATAAAACTAAAAGCTGGTTCTTTGAGAAGATAAACAAAATTGATAAACCATTAGCCAGACTCACCAAGAAAAAAAGGGAGAAGACTCAAATCAATAGAATTAGAAGTGAAAAATGAGAAGTAACAACTGACACTGCAGAAATACAAAGGATCATGAGAGATTACTACAAGCAACTCTATGCCAATAAAATGGACAACCTGGAAGAAATGGATAAATTTTCAGAAAAACACAACCTTCTGAAACTGAACCTGGAAGAAATAGAAAATATAAACAGATCAATCACAAGCATTGAAATTGAAACTGTGATTAAAAATCTTCCAACAAACAAAACCCCAGGACCAGATGGATTCACAGGCAAATTCTATCAAACATTTAGAGAAGAGCTAACACCTCTCCTTCTCAAACTCTTCCAAAATATAGCAGAGGGAGGAAAACTCGCATTCTACGAGTCCACCATCACCCTGATATCAAAATCAGACAAAGATGCCACGAAGAAAGAAAACTATAGGCCAATATCACTGATGAACATAGACACAAAAATCCTCAACAAAATACTAGCAAACAGAATCCAACAGCACATTAAAAGGATCATACATCATGATCAAATTGCGTTTATCCCAGGAATACAAGGATTCCTCAATATATGCAAATCAATCAATGTAATAAACCATATTAACAGATTGAATGATAAAAAACATATGATCATCTCAATAGATGCAGAAAAAGCTTTTGAAAAAATTCAACATCCATTTATGATAAAAACCCTCCAGAAAGTAGGCATAGAGGGAACTTACCCTCTTAGGGAGGCAAGAATATTCAATGGAGAAAAGATAGCCTCTTCAATGAGTGGTGCTGGGAAAACTGGACAGCTACATGTAAAAGAATGAAGTTAGAAGACTCCCCTACACCATACACAAAAATAAACTCAAAATGGATTAAAGAACTAAATGTAAGGTCAGACACTATAAAACTCTTAGAGGAAAACATAGGCAGAACACTCTATGGCATAAATCACAGCAAGTTCCTTTTTGACCCACCTCCTAGAGAAAGGGAAATAAAAACAAAAATAAACAAATGGGACCTAATGAAACTTCAAAGCTTTTGCACAGCAAAGGAAACCGTAAACAAGCTGAAAAGACAACCCTCAGAATGGGAGAAAATATTTGCAAATAAAGCAACTGACAAAGAATTAATCTCCAAAATTTACCAGCAGCTCATGCAGCTCAATATCAAAAAAACAAACCACCCAATCCAAAAATGGGCAGAAGACTTTAATAGACATTTCTTCAAAGAAGATATACAGATTGCCAACAAACACATGAAAGGATGCTCAACATCACTAATCATTAGAGAAATGCAAATCAAAACTACAATGAGATATCATCTCACACCAGTCAGAATGGCCATCATCAAAAAATCTACAAACAATAAATGCTGGAGAGGGTGTAGAGAAAGGGAGCCGTCTTGCACTGTTGTTGGGAATATAAATTGATACAGCCACTATGGAGAACAGTACGGAGGTTCCTTAAAAAACTAAAAATAGAACTACCATACAACCCAGCAATCCCAGTACTGGGCATATACCCTGAGAAAACCGTAATTCAAAAAACAGTCATGTACCAATATGTTCATTGCAGCTCTATTTACAATAGCCAGGATATGGAAGCAACCCAAGTGTCCATCGAGAGATGAATTGGTAAAGAAGATGTGGAACATATATACAATGGAATATTACTCAGCCATATAAAGAAATGAAATTGAGTTATTTGTAGTGAGGTGGATGGACCTAGAGTCTGTCATACAGAGTGAAGTAAGTCAGAAAGAGAAAAACAAATACCGTATGCTAACACATATATATGGAATTTAAGAAAAAAAGAAAAAAGGTGCTGAAGAACCTAGGGGCAGGACAGGAATAAAGACGCAGACATAGAGAATATAGAGAATGGACATAGAGAATGGACCTGAGGACAAGGGGAGGGGTAAGGGTAAGCTGGGACGAAGTGCGAGAGTGGCATGGACATATATACACTACCAAATGTAAAATAGATAGCTAGTGAGAAGTATAGCACAGGGAGATCAGCTTGGTGCTTTGTGACCACCTAGAGGGGTGGGATAAGGAGGGTGGGAGGGAGACGCAAGAGGGAGGGGATATGGGGATAGATGTGTATGTATAGCTGATTCACTTTGTTATAAAACAGAAACTAACACACCATTGTAAAGCAATTATACTCCAATAAAGATGTTAAAAAAAAAGAGAGTGCATATACGAAGTTAAGGGGCTTGCAATTTATTTGATCAATGGGGACTGAATGAGGGTTTTAAGCCTAAAACTTGTATAATAAAATTTATGTTTTAGAAAAATCATTCTCAGAAGAACATAGAGAGAAAACTGACATGGCAGAAATGGCTTATAAAGGGGGCAGATAAAAGGTGGCACCAAACAATATACACAATTCTGAATGTTAATACAGTAAGGATGGAGAGACAAACATGAACTGAAGTGTTTCTTCAGAAACTGGATGGTTTATGACACGGAAAACAAAGAAGAAATACACAGGGACAGGAATATTATAGAAAATGGAGGAGAGGAAGTATAGTGAGATTAGTTTTGGACACCTTTAAGCTTAAATTGTCTTAGAGAGACATAAAAGTTATCCAGTAGTTCAAAGGTCAGCAAACATTTTCTGTAAAGGGCCAGACAGTAAATATTTTTGGTTTTGTGAGACATATATAACTCTGGCATTCTGTCATGAAAGTAGTCATTGATGATAAATATATGAATGAGTGACCGCACTCCAATAAAATTTATTTACAAGACCAGGCCCTTTGGCCACTGTTTGCCAAACCCTTCTGTAAAGTGTTGAAAATACCTGACTTTTGCAAAAATGCCATTGTTTTAGGTGGGTTCCCTCCAAACAGATGTTAGGAAAGGTGTGCATGCAGGGGGTTTATTGAGGAATGCATGACAAATTTAAAGAAGTAAGGAATGTAGGTTTGAGTTGAAGTAGTATTTGAAACTGTGGTGTGCAGGTAACAGTTTAACAAGTTCTCCAGGAAAAAAAAATCCTTGATTTGTAGGATTTGCTGATTTCCGTGATGTATTTAATTCTTTCAAACTACTGGCACAAACACACTAAATGGGGAATTGGGAATGATGCACAAAATTCCCTCTTAGCAGCCATTTGCAGCTGGCCCCAGCACACCATTGACCTGAACTATAATGCAGGTGCAGCGGAGGCCTCAGCTGATCCCACATGGAATTCTGGAGCTCAGAGTCTCTCCAGTTAGACCAAATTGAAACAAGAGGGCTAAGTCCTTATACCTCTATAGTCACTGGAGTTGAGCTGCCCAATGAGAGGGCAAAAAAAAAATTCCTTTAGCTAAGGACAATTCCTGGAAAGGAGTTAGCCGTGCAGCTCAAGGATGGAGTGTATCAACTCTGTGAAGACTATCTGGGATGGACACCACAACATCGATAGACTATCAGCTAGGAGACTATGTTTACATGAGATTATATTTTATTCAAGTTTTTCACAATATTTAGCTTCCCAAAAGAGTAGCAACTCTAGTAGCGATTATACCTGTCATAAACCTGCCATATCACAAAATATCTTCTAAAAATGTACATTGATTGTTTTATTAACCAAATTCACTTGCTTTGCTAGATAAAATAATTGGTAAGTGAATAAATTAAGCAATTCCTATACCATTTGGTACCATCAATGATAATACCAAGGGGCTTCCCTGGTGGCGTAGTGGTTGCGAGTCCGCCTGCCGATGCAGGGGACGCGGGTTCGTGCCCCTGTCCGGGAAGATCCTACATGCCGCGGAGCGGCTGGGCCCGTGAGCCATGGCCGCTGAGCCTGCGCGTCCGGAGCCTGTGCTCCGCAACGGGAGAGGCCACAACAGTGAGAGGCCCGCGTACCGCAAAAAAAAAAAAAAAAAAAAAAAAAACCAAAATTAAGATAAATGATAATACCAAAACTAACAGTCTCAACCATCACAGCTTTCTTCCTTTGCTTAATTCAGTATGTTTCTTCTCTTTAAGAGTCAACCTTAATTATAATAATGGGTATGAGCATCTGCAGACAGACAGACCCACATTTGAAAAATGGTTAACATCTTATTTTATAACTGAAAAATTATCTTAACCTCTCTGAGACTCATTTTCCAAATCTATACTTTAAAAATAACATCTATTTTGTTAATGTTTGATTTGATATTATATGTAATATGTATTTTAAACATTGCCTATTATCATTTTCCATGTGCTCAGTCTGTTAATAATAACAATAATAATAATAACAAAATTCATGAATTATATCTCTTCCTCTACCTGCTGTCTTATTTTTTTGTCCCTTATTTCATAGGCAACCTTCTCAAAACTGGTGTCTACAACCAGAGCTTCTCATATTTTAACATGCTTGGCAATCACCTGGATGTCTTGTTAAAATGCATATTCTGATGCAGTAGTTGTGAGGAGGTGCCTGAGATTCTACATTTCTAACAAGCTCCTTGGTAGGGCTGATGCCATTGGTCCATAAACCACTGTTTGAATAGGATCTGTTCCTTACTCCTCTGACACCCTGACACAGGGCTCAGATAATAGAGCAGATAATAGAACAGCATTCATACCACTTGACTGCATAACTCTAGTGATCACTTTATAGTCAAATCTAATGCATACGTTTTGGTCCCTAACTTTGTTGAACTCTCAGCAGCCCTCGATATTGCCAACAGTGTTGATGGAGCTATTATCAGTCCTAAGTAGATAAATACAACCTCATCCCCAGGACTCCACAGCAGCTAGTGAGACCATGACTAGTTGGTTTCACTAAAATTTAGGAGATTTTGATCTTATCCCTATGAAACCATACAGTCATGTATATTCTTTCTTATCTCTTTACATGGTTAATCTCTTCATTCTTTAGCACAAAATTCAGACTCAGCCCTTCTGAGAAATATCCCACTTATTAAGAAAATGGAGAAATTGTGAAATTAAAAGAGCAAACCAAAAGAAAAAATTCTTACATTTTAAACCAGAAAACCATATATATGCTCTTTTTATTAAAGCATATTTTCTGTTTCACTTTTTTTGAGAAAAATGTGAAGCATGAGTTAGCTAGTGCAATGTCAAGTAAATTCAAGACACTGACATGTTCTATTATCTGAGCAGATTGATGCCCACACTGATTTGAAAAAGAGGAAAGAGTATTGTTACACCACACCAACAAGCACAGTTGCTCCTTCTCCTCACATACCACACACACACACACACACACACACACACACAGAGAGACACACACACACACACACCACACATTATTCAGCTTAAAAGTTCCAAGTGTTTGTATACTACTATGAGGACATAAAAGGGGGGTAGAATAAGGGTAACACAAAACCCACACCACATAATATTAGTAGATCAGTTATTTCAGTGTTCAAGAAAAGGATTCGAGGTAGATTTCAAAGTGAAATTTTCAAATGGGCTATGAATTGGTAGGAGAAAACTAAAATTTAGATTGAGTTTATGATTCAGTTAGAGGAGTATACAGGATCTTGCTGTAATTGATGTGATCATGGAATAGATACAGCCTAGATACAAACATAGAAGCAGACATCAGATCCATTCCATGTTTCAGGAAACTGAGGCATGAACAAGTTAAACAATGTACCCAACATTACACAGCAAGTAAGTGATGACGCTAGATTCCCATTCAGGCAATATTATTCTGTACCCTGCCCTTTTAATTCTTAAATTATATTCCAGGCACCCTCCTTGGAATTGAGAGTATACAAAACATAGCAAAACATTTATGAGTCTCTGCTCTCATGAAATTTACAAATCTTTTATTTGGATGTGACCTTTTTTTGGTGAGATTTGGAAAGAACTAAATTAAATATATAAAAGAAGGCTGCCAGAAGTGTGAAGCTGGGCACATTTTAGTGACATCTATTTGTCCCAAATCCAAGTGTACATTGATGGAATTAGAATCAACCTGAATCGCCAGATTATAGTTTAAGTGCCCTGTACACATAAACCACACGTATAAACATACATTCACACAAATGTACAAGGGGATACATACTAAATAAGTAGAGTCTCTTTCCCCAAATCATAAATATTCAAAAAAGATGTTTAAAAGGTTTAATATTTAAAATGGCTACTCAGAAGCCATTAGTTGTAAGAATGACGTTTGTAAGATATTACTCTGAGCACTTCATTACTTTGGCCACATCCTGAAGCAATCTTTAATAATTTCTTTAATGGAATGAGCAGATCAGAGCTATAATGAACCTCTTTAACTTTTTTAATGGATATTTTATTAGTTAAAATAGATATTTGCTTCTCTCTGTTTGAACCTCTTATAAAAATCCCACATCAGGCACACTGGATATTAAAAAATAAAAACAGAAACCAGCTCGCTTTATTTTGATCAATCAGATCTAAATATATTTTTGAGCCAGTCAAACCCAAGATGTTTTTGAGGACCCAACAGACAGAGAATGCAGAGCTAAAATAACTTTAAAATTCTAATACTTTTTTTTTCTTCCACAATGAGGCTTGGGCATCTATAATAATTATAAATATCATATCAATCTCTTTTCTACTGGACACCAAGTGACATGATGAGATCACTGCTAGTGGATCCGGAGCAAAGCATGCATAGGGGCATCACTGTGCCTTCATCCAAGAATAGGAATCCTGAGCTGACCCTTTTGACTAAAATTTCTGCTAGAAATTAATGAATTCACTGTTGTCAATCAAGTGATGGGGCATATTTATTGAGTCCATAAATTAGACCCATAAGCAGTGTGGTAGACTTTTTATAGCCTGGAAACCATTGCAGAAAATGGAACAAAAAGATTTATAGCTGTTAGGCTGGCACAGTCTTTGCAGTAGGGTGGCAAAAAAAATAGTGAAGAAGTTTTCAGATGGAAAGTGTAAAAGTGATAATAAGTAAGCAAGTCCTGAATTTAATTTTTATAGTACGCGGGGCTCTCAGTGTTGTGGCCTCTCCCGTTGCAGAGCACAGGCTCCAGACGCGCAGGCTCAGCGGCCATGGCTCACGGGCCCAGCCGCTCCGCTGCACGTGGGATCTTCCCGGACCGGGGCACGAACCCGCGTCCCCTGCATCGGAAGGCAGACTCTCAACCACTACGCCACCAGGGAAGCTCTCACCTAGGTGACTTCTACATCTTATTATTGAGTCCTAGCTGCCTCTGCCTCTGAATGCTCCTCCTCCCAGTATAATGTTTTCTGCCTCACCTTGGCTTCCCTCACCATGCTAAAATGCCAAATAATCCATAGAAATTGCATAGTAAAAGTCTGTTTTGGGGGGTAAAGGGGGGAATCTAATAACAAATTCTATTTCGACTTTAAGCAATAGGAAGAGAATAAAAGTGCTATTATCCAAATCCAGAGAGCTTAGGAATTGGTAGACTAATTAATATCCACTTTAAGTTGTGGACCAAAAAAGTGATACATTCCTAATTTAAATATTGTATTTTGACTTAAATTTGAAAGTATATATTTGTTTGCTAAACTTTTGATATAGGGCCAAAGCTTTTCTGGGGTATATATTTTATTGGAGTTTAGAATCACCTATTTTAAATAAACCATGGCCCCAATTTAACATGAGCTTAGAATTTCTCAAACTGTATCAAAAACACAGCAAAAGTATGGGTAGAATGTTTTTTTAAAAAAGATTTGTATCCCAGTCTTTTAGAGTTGACTTGCTCACATCCAATTCCACAGCATTCTAAAAAATATTTTTCTTTCCTTCTTGAGTCTTTCCGCAGTATTCAATTTAGATTTCATGACAACAGAAATTGTTCTTATTTTTGCATTCATATTCCATTGGCTTATGTAATAGGTATTTGAATTTAATGATTCAACTTAGAGACAATCGATTGGCACAGTAGAGAAAAAACAAGGCTGACTCTAGTTAAGCACTGAACTCAAACAGGAGGATCAGAAGGAGGTAGGGTCCTAGACAGGGGCCTACTAGCAGTGAGCACTCAACCATGATTACAATGAGAGGTTGGTAGGTTTTTCAAAGGGAATGGAGAATGTTGGTTCACCTGGTGAATCTGTAAAGTGCAGACAGCTTAGTAGGGCTTCCAATATATTTATGATTAGGATACAGTGGTGCCTCGTGAAATATAAGGTCAGGGGTACAGTTGTGACTCAGAAGTCAGAACCACTGACTACAAGAAGCACTGGAGGAAACCCAGGAAGCATCTGGTAGGAGAGGAGTGTCATGGCCACAGATAGCTCCTGTGTAGTATTAATGTAGTATGACTTACGTATGTCTTAGCACAGATGACATTTCTGCACTTTAAATTTCTTTACACTTTAGCACTTTACACATTATGGATGTTTGAGGACCAAACATAAAATTTTTCTTTGACAAGATTTGGGCTTTTTGACATAGAAGCGGGTATCATCCTCTCTCATTCTAATGTTTCAAGAGCCTTGTTTTTGGAGTTCAGAAGACCTGAGTGTGACCTCTGAAACAATCCTTAAACATTCTGGGCTTTCATTTCTTCATATATCAATATAAAATAGGATATTACTACCTATGTCACAGAGTTATTTTGAGGTACCTAGCTCCATACCTACTGAATAAAATGCACGCCATAAATGGCAGTTGTACTTAATTCTGGTATTAAACTTCCATAGCAAAAGCAGGTGACTTACAATATAAGAGAGTAAATAACATGATGTGCAAAACTTTGCTGTCTGACCCTCTACTATGTTTAACCAATTTACAAACTAAAGTGTAGTGGAGAATGAAACTGCTCTCAGCACATAAAAGCAGCTTTGGGATCAGCTTTAACCACTGGATATAATTCTTAGAGTGATTTCGAAGGATGGTAGCTCAAGTTATTTCAAGAAAAAGTAGGATGATTTTAATAATGCCTGTAGACTGAACTGGAACAGAAAACCTATAAACAAAGTGAGATAACTCTAGATTCAGGCTGCTCTCTCCTTTCTCTGAAACCAGGGGATACCTCTCCTCCATTTGCCTCTCAATCTCCAAATGCATCTAATTATTGTCTCTCGTCTACTGGCTTGTTTTCTTGTAGAAACTTAGTCTCCACTCACTTTGTAATTTCAGCTCTCTCTGGATCTTCTATTATTGACCCTACTTCTACTGCAAATTAGCAAATTCTTCCTGTGTTTTTTAATTCAATTAGCTCTACGTTTGAGCTGTTTCATACAGTGATACAGGGACCATATGCCACAGCGAAGTAGGTAATCATATGACTTATGTACATTGTTCCATGACCTCTCAACTGTTACCTAGCATCTATAATCATCTATGTTTTAGGCAAATCTTTTCTACAGAAAGAAGTATCATCCAATGGAAGTCATTGTTAGATCAAGCATATTTTGACATCCATGAGCTAAAGCTAACTGCTGTTGTCCATGATCAATTCTTTACTAACAATTACTGTTACTAATGCCTGAAATAGGATCACTATCAATTGGTTTATAATGTGAAGACTTAATAAGCAGGTTAGTCAGAAATACTAACTCATAAGTTGAGAAAATTTAGCCCATCTTGGGCTCAGTATAGCTGTTTGGAATTAAAATCCAATTGTAGTCACTTAAATTGTAATGTCTGAATTCTATTGACTTATCCTAGTTGTAAAACGTCAGCATCCCTGCTGTCCTCCATTTTTACTTTCCTAAGTCTAACATATTCTTTAATAATTCCAGAAAGCCCTATGGAGTATCTCAAAGGTGCTCATTTAATACCTGTATTCCTACAGAAATTTCTATCTATCTATATTTCTCCTCAACAGCTTTCTTGTTGATATTTGCTGCCCTCAAATCTCTCCAGAGAGGAAGGTCACCTCTGATCTGTTTCCTGAGCATGTTGGGAAATCACCTTGCCTGAGATGCTGCTCTCTGGCATATAGTAGAGTTGCAGAACACACGAGGTGCCCAAACTATGCTGTGCTCCTTATATATTTATATTTCACACACGCCATTGAATCTGTATTGAGTTCTGGACACGGCATGAAGCACAGGGGATATAGCAGTAAACAAGACACTTACACTTGCCTTGAGGAGTTTTTAATCCAGAGGAAAAGAAAGAACTTTTAAGTCCCTGTTATGCTCATACTCAGTGGGATGGTTACTATAAAAAATAAATACATGACAAGTGTTAGCAAGGATGTGGAGACATTGGAACTCTTGTGCACTGTTGGCAGGAATGTAAAATGCAATGCAGACACTATGAAAATCATTATGGAGCTTTCTAAAAAAATTAAATATAGAATTACTATATATCCAAAAAATTCACTTCTAAGTATATACTCAAAGGAATTGAAGGCAGAGCCTCTAAGAGATATTTGACCACCCTTGTTTAGAGCAGCATTATACACAATAGTCAAAAAGTGAAAGCAATCCAAGTGTCCATCAATAGATTAATCGATAAACAAAATGTGGTATATATACATACAATGGGATGTTATTCAACCTTAAAGAGGAAGGAAATTCTGACATATACGACAGATGGATGAACTCTGAGGATATTATGCTAATTGAAATAAGCCAGTCACAAAAAGGCAAATACTGTATGATTCCACTTGTATGAGATACCTAGTGTTATCAAATTCATAGAGACTGAATATAGAATGGTGGTTGCCAGGGCCTGGTGAGAGAAATGAATGAGGAGTTGTTTAATGGCTTTAGAGTTTCAGTTTTGCAAGATGAAAATAACTCTGGAGATTGTTTGCACAACAGCGTGAATGTACTTCACACCTCTAAACTGTATTCTTAAAAATGGTTAATATGGTTAATTTTATGTTATGTATATTTTACTACAATTAAATTTTTTGAAAAAAGCCTCTGTTATGTTTCTGGAGCCTTAAAGAATCCCTTATTGTGATAAGGACAATATTACACAACCCCAACTGTAGCTTGCACATTACCATCTGCCACACATGTCCCAGATCTCTCAAAAACCATCTCTAAAACTGTTTTTATATGAAATCCTTTTAGAGATTTCGGAGCCAATCCCCAAAGCTGAGAGAAAAACAGATATCAATAACACAATAAGTAACCTTTTTCTTTTTGCTTTGAGTACCATAAGAACCTCCTTCTTTCAACTCCTTACCAAATTTCTGCTGCTTGGGCCAGTCTTGCAAATGGATACCAGATAAGACTGCCTTCATCTGAATTGAGCCAAATGTGTTATACAATAGATGGCCCATTGCCTTCCTTACATTTACATTTTGGCAAAGCACTTATCAATATAGAATTTCACATGAACGAGTGGGCTGAATCTAAAAAGCCACTGTTTTCATTTTATATTCAGATCTTGAATAAATGCAATATGTCAATCAAAATTAAATTTAAAAATTCAATTAATTGATGACAGCACCATAGCATGTTAAAGCCCGCATTTATTAAGAATTTAAAATGGACTGGGCACTATTCTAAATGGTTTAAATGTATTTATTCGCTTAATCTTCACAACAAACCTATGAGCTGATACTATGGTCTACATTGTGAAAGTAAGGAGACAGAGACATTAGGAATCTTGCCCAATAACACATAAATGGTGGACTGCAATTTTCACTTCAGCAAATCGGTTCCAGGAATAAGTAATCTTAATCATTACTCAGTACTGCTGGATACAGAAAGTCCACAGAGGCAGAATGATTTCTCAAGATTATACAACCATGTAATAGAAGAGCCAGATCTCTTATTCCCAGTCCAATGTCTTTCTTTCCTTTTTCATATGAAACTCATCAAAGTAACCATTTTGTAATCTCTCAATAAGACAAAGTAGTCCTATTGACTATGATGAGTCTTCCCTGATTGTCATCGTATGGGAGGTTAGAATTTAAAGGACGGAGCTAAGTAATCAGACATTCCACCCCTTTGTCATATTATTCTTTTCCTCTTTATGTTGGTAGAATTACCTCAAATTATAAGTTATTTATTAATTTTACTCTAGTTTATTTAAGAGTTTATAATTCAAAGCAAACATCATGCATCTTTAATTTGTCCTTAAATATTATCACTATTTAGATAAAGATTTTAAGTAATAGAGCTAAATTAAAGCACAGCTAAAATATAACTACAATTTTAATAATATTTTAAATTAAAATACATTTCTCTTAATATCATACATCAACTTTCTTTCTACATGTTAAATGGAGAATGCCATAATGTATTTCTTATGTGGTCCTGAGATTTGATTAGGTGTGATATTACTAAACTTGTAATTTTTCTTCTTTTTTTTGGTATGAGATGACATTTTTTGATTGTTCTTTAGATTAGTAGCTAATAGGTTAAATTTTTGAGAAAAGTATTACACAGACATTTACTTAGAATAACAGTAGTTAAGGAAAAATGACACAGTATAGCTATGAGTTATTCATCACTGCCATTTGGCCGGCAAAACCACCCTGATAATTTGGCACCTTTCCTTCTTCTAGGAATTAAGAAACTATTTGATGTTATCAAACACAACAAGTGTCACCAAAATGAGTATAAGTCATATTGCTCTGAGCAGGTACTATCACTCTTGTATAGAAAACTATTGTGTTTTGTTGTTTTCTGTATGTAAACACGGAAAACAAAAACGAACAAAAAGAACCTTGATAAAGACTTAGCTTTTATTTCTAAGTAAACAACTACCTTAAGTCACTTATAGTCTACCAAAACCAAATTAGAACACTGCTATTTGAAATCAGATCACAAATGTGTTCATGTGTAGCATTCCAATTTAATCAATAGCCAACAATCTATTCTGAAATGATTGCAACCATTAGAGTTGTCTAAGCAATTCTTACTTTCTCTCAAATCATTTATTAACAGAGCAAAAGAGGGAAAAAATAAAAGACTACTTCAAGCTTATTTTCCCCATTATTACTCTCATGGAATAGTACAAAGGTGAAGCAATGTAAGCGGGTCATAAAATGTTTCAACAAGAAAAAAAAAAAAAAATCACTGCGTGAAGATCATTTTTGTTGGAGCTAAAGAGAATAACAGAAAACTGTGTTCTCCCAGGGCTGGGGCCAAGGCCCCAATTCTATTGCTATTGGAGAAAATGCTGCAAGTTCAAGAGTCAAACTGGTTTCTATTATAAAAGCAGTAGATTATTGTGTGATTAGTGTCTGAAACTGCTAAGCTTTACCTCCTCTTCTATTTAGTAGTGTTCTTCATTAGGTAGGGAAATGTATCTTATGGATTGCAATATGTAAACTTTTTTATTATGCACACACCCTGAGGCCTCATCAATATTGCTTGAACATGATGATGATGATTATTATAATTCACAGTTGATCAATGTTTCAGTGTTCTAGAAGAATTCTAACTAATTTCCTAGCAAAGAAATAATATGTATCTTATATATATATTTTTCCAAAACAAGAAATTTTAAGAAACTAAATATATTAAGAAATTAAGTATAATAAAGAAAAACTACTCATGCCTATTTTAATGAATCATCACTAATGAATTTTGTACAGTAGGGATATATTTTATTTTTTATATAGAGGACAGGAGTCACAATTGTAGTCCATTATGGGGTTTTGTTTGTTTTGTTTATCCCCTATACCACGCTTTAGTGGTTAGATCCATTTGGACCCTGACCTGATACTTAGTATGTCAAAGGTAGACAGCAAAGAGAAATTTGAGGAGAGATTAAGGAAATGTCTGGGGACTATAAGAAAGCATGCTTAATGCAGTGACTCGTTATAAAAAAGTAAGAAGCACAGTATTCTGTATTAGTCCACACAATATTTTAAATTGTATTAATCAAGGTAACCATTCAGTATATACAAATTATGATAATTCAAGGAGAGTTTTGTAAAGGAATAACATACAAGATTGGGGGCAGTATAGGAAGACCATGAGGGATAGAACAATCCCCTATGGCTAGTGAGTATAGGACACCATTCCTACCCAATGGAGGGAAAGAATTACCACCATTCAGAGGCTGAGAAGTCTTTGTGGAAAGACTGTCTCAAGGAGTTGAAATCTTTAGTCAAGGGACTCAACTGAATCCTGGCTGTACCACAGGGAGGGAGTAAAAGTAATAATGATTCCCACCTCATTCTCCTATTCCAATCTATTGCCTGAGCTCCGCAGTGTCTAAACCCACTGGAAGTTTGAGGGAGAGAACCCATTAATGTAATCCATGTAGATCAATTCCTGGGGCATGGCATGGGTGGAGAAGGGTAAAGAGAGGTACAGGGAGGTGGGAAGGAAAATATCAAGCACGTATATCAGGACACAAAGTCATCCTTTCAAACCTTACTGACATGTAACTATTCCTTCAAAACCAGGCTGGGAGATGTGTCAGTTCTGCCTTTCATTTCTAAAGAAGAGAAAGATACTTAAATGCACCAAGCATCCATTTCATATAAGCTGTTTAAGTAGTATATTTTAGGGGGCTAAACAAACAAACTTTGGAGTCAAACTGGGTTTGAATTTTTCATCAACTGTTTAGCTGTGTGACATTGGACAAATTATTTAGCTTTTCTGCACATCAATTTCTTTATGTCTGTAGTAAGAGTATTGTAAGTCAATTCAGAGAAGTATTTTGAACATTCAATGAGATAATAAATGTAAATTAATGGGTAGGATTAAAAGAAAACCTCAATAAATGACAGCTACTATTATCATAGTAATTTTTAGGCACACTAACAATAAAAAGAATGGGTACCAAGGATGAGTTCTACTAATTCAGACTCTCAGAGCTTTCTCCTGCTCATTTTCTTCTAGGTTATTTTAGACTGAAGAATTACTGCAGGTGAAGATGCAATGCTGAACTCAACTGGGTTCACCTCTAGCTTCTTGAAAACTCTTGGTGCAAATTGGAATTAACAGAGATTTATTGGAATTTTCTTTCTGCACAACATATTAATGACAAAGATAAGTGAAAGCAAGAATAGATTTATTTCTGCCCAGTGTAAAACCTCCTGGAAAAGCAAGCAGCAGGAATCTGCAAATGCACCCCTATAATGGTGCGCTGTCCTGTCACCCCCTTCTGGAATCAGATGATGTCATTTTTCATATTCTGAAAGGAGCGCACAAGAGGTCAATGCAGAAACAACTTCCGCACAAAAATCTTTGCTCTCTCGTGAAGTTAATCAAAAGAAGCCTGGAGAACAGGCAGATTATCTGTACATTGTTTACTCCGTGGGTTATAAGGTTTGTAAAAAAAAAAAGAAAATAAGAATTACCTCTTCACAAATTTCAGGTTCTCCAAAGCCCCTGCTGGCTGTCACGTCCTCCAGAAGATGTAAGCATATTCATCACTGCACAGGGAGTCTGCCAAGTATGCCTTTATAAGAAAGGCTTTTAAAACTATTTAGACTCTCTTACAAGATTTGACTGAAGTACATTTCCAATACCTCGATTTCCTGACTGGCTTGATTTTGTAATACAATCCAATACTGTAGGGTAATTAATATTTCCACAGCTGTGCTTTGTATAATGGAGGTCTGCTCTGATAAGATTTCAAAATAACTCTTATTCTTATTAATCCAGACTAACATATTCAGAACAGAAAATATAATAAAAGATAACTGTGCAATGACTTGTACTTCCTATGGTATTTGGATCCCCCATGTCTAAGCCATAGCACTAATAAATTTTCAGGAAAGCATAACAACTTACTTGATATCCTACAAGAGTATCTTCTAAAGATGCATCTTTGGTTTTCAAATTTCTTAATTAGGGTAACAGGATAGTTAAAATATGACTGTATCAATTTTTTTAGGGTTGCCATGAAAAAGTACCATAGGCTGGGTGACTTAAATAACAAAAATTTATTTTCTCACACTTCTAGAGACTAGAAGTCAGAGATCAAGGTATCTGTAGGCTTGTTTCTTCTAAGGCCACTCTCCTTGGCTATAGATGTCTGTGTTCTCCCTCTGTCCTCATGTGGCCCACCCTCTGTGTATGTCTGTGTCCTACTCTCTTCTTATAATGACACTGGTCATATTAAATTAGGGCCCACTCTCATAACCTCATTTAATATTAATTACCTCATGAAAGACCTTATCTCCAAATAGTCACATTCTGAGGTACTGAGGGTAGGACTTCAACATATGAATTTTGGGAGCACACAGTTCAGCTTATAACAGTTACTGCTGTATGAAATTGTCTAAACATACTTCTGGGACCAACGGTTTTAAACTTTATATCAGGAAATTGGGTATAGTCAAATTTATGACTGATGAAATATGACATGCCCAATATTATTTTCAGTCTTTGCGTGGGTGCTTCCCTCTGATTGGAACTCTTTCCCAAGGATAGTTCCATGACTCACTTTCCTCCCTAAGCCTTTACTTGCTGTCGTCTTCTCAGTGGGACATTCCGTGATTTATACATGAACACTGCCCCCAAAACTCTTCATCCCACTTTCCTTCTCTAATCCTCCCCAAACACTTATTGCCTACTGAATATCTTACATCTTACTTATTTTTAAATTGTTCCTCAATATTAACTAAACTTTAAGTTCTATGAGCATAAGGATTTTGTCCAATATATTTACTATGGTATTCCGTATAATAGGAGATTAATAAGTACTTGTTGAGTTAATGTAAAATAGTTTCATACCTGTCATAAATGCCATTGCTTACTATCAAATAAGAATAAAGAGTAATTTATTTTCTCTAATTTAATCTCCTAAGAACTTAATATTATCTGTACAGTATTTTTGGAGGTATAAATGAATCTAAGCTTTGTACTTCCAGATTTCTCTAGTAAGCAAAGAACCTCTTGCTAACATGGTGCTAAAAATTCCAAGCACACTCACTTCAAACAGATACTGATTTAAAGCACTTCTTCAGGTATGCTGGAGTGTAGAAGAAGAATGTGACAATAAGTGTAACATTTGTAAGAGTGATATTGAGACCTAAAACTGGGGTCGATGAGAAGCTGGATAAAATGAGGTTGGTTGAGATAAGAAACTAATTCCAGATTAACGATTCAGGATTCAGGATTAGGCTACCTGATGTACAATGATGCCATTCTAACTTATTAAACAAAGTAATGGCTTGAGAAATGAAAAGAATGAATACAATATAAACTCAAGAAGGTAAAGATGGAGAAATAGAAACTTTGGGGTAGTGAACATTTATATTAGTTGCCTTGTTTAGGTGGGTTAGGAGATCTGTTGATTTGTACAGATAGTACTAGAAAAATGAGAGGTTGGACTCAGCCCATGCATCCTTTTTTGTTTTTTAAGAGTAGCTAGTACAGCATGCTAGTACCCAGACTATGTACTTCATACTTAATAATATGAAGGAAAGTAATTTTTCTTTCATACAACTACATATTTAAATGATAAATGTGATTGCATCATAGCTGGTACATAACATTAATTCAAATTGTAAATGAAGCTCCTTAGTTTCATGGAAAGATGAAAGAATATAGGAGCCCTGAATTCTTGACTTAGTCCTGACACTTCTAATTATACAATTAGATTTAAATTTAAAATGATCATACTGACTGCTCTATGGAGAACAGTCTTATAGACATTTGGGGGGGGTGTAAGAGAGGAAGCAGGAAAACCATTAAGAGGTCATTTTGATACTCTAGTTAAAAATGAAATAACATTGGAGCAGGTGATGGCAGGAAGCAGTTGGGTGTGGAGTGAATGGTGATAAGAGGGGCTGATGAGTTGGATGCGGGGTGTGAAAGAAGGAGAGAAATCAAGGATAAATATAAGGCATCAAATACTGTGCTAGATGGTAGGGCTCAAGTGGTAAACAGTAGCAAAAAAAAAACGGTTCCTATTTAAGTAGAGTATCGTCTGCTAGAGGCTCTCACTAGAAGGTATTCTTCATAGGTAACTCAGCACTTGGTCCTGTGGTTACAATACAGGAAGTGTGCCATAAGTTTTAATGAAAGAAATGAACAAATTAGTCAATCAAGCCTCAATATTGTTAAGTATCTAGGCTTCCCAGAATAACTATTTTATTTTATGAAATTTCATCCTCCTCTTAGAAAAGATTTTTTAAAATTATACATATTTCTTTGTTCACATTATTGTATGAATTAATTAGCGCTAAATAAGGTGAAATAGAGTTTATAGACGCTACACCATAAATATTCATCCCTGCACCTTAAATATTTCTAATGTTTCCCTTCCTCATTTTTATGTGATGCTTATAATTTCTTTTTGCTATAGATGACATGCTAAACCAAAAACTATTAATGTGTATTTGTTGTGTGTTTGGTTCTTTTGTCCAAATTCTCAATATATTTCTGATACTATTTATAGATCATCATTCAAATGTTCCCATCTTATGGTCCCAAAGCACCAAATAATTTGGTATTTTGCTTGATATTTAACTTGATAATTTAGGTAGTTAATTTTACCTACAGAGAAGATGTTTGTCAAATTCACTTCTCACCCCACCAAAAGCAAACAAACAAAGCAATCAAACAAACAAACACTAAAGAGCCCCCATCCATACACCATAACAAGGTAAACTGTTTATGGTCAGTTTTATGCCAACGAAGATCCCAGTTGTCCATTTTACCTTGTCTCTCCCTTTCTCTCTCACAATAAACTTGAGATTGCAATTCTGTGACCTGGGTTTACCTTATAACATCCTTGCTTTAACTTTTTAAAACTTTCTTTGAAAACATCTCTAGAGGGCATTTTTGAAGTCAGGAAACTTAGGAAAATATACATAATATTATCAAGGACCTCCTCAGTTTGTAAAAAATCCAAACATACTAACCACGTTTCCAGACATCATCAACATCCTGTAGAAATACAAGGGCACAGATTTTTATGACTTCTTTTCTAATTATTCCCAAAAGGAGTGAAATTACATTTCCCAGATATTAGAATTTTATTCTAACTCTCACAATCAAGAAAAAAGCACATACATGTAAATCTACATAAACTCAAATTTCATATATATAAGCACAATTAGTGCAAAGGCTTACTATAGTAACCTTAAAACAGTGTGCAAAAAGAAAGCTCAGGAAAACTCCTATAACAATAATTATAGATTGTAGATGGTTCTACCCAATTTTCACCATAGGGCACTTTCCATACTATGTTCTTGTCTCTCTGACCAACAATTTTCTACCCTAGCGTTAACAAAACTTCTTACCTTCCTGGTGATACTGGCAACAACTTTCTTTGACCATCCCCTTCTACTCCTCAGCAATAAAATTAAACGTAAATTTCTTTTCTGTATTCAGATATTACTTTTATTTTTAAATTGAAATATAGTTGTTTTACAATGTTGTGTTAATTTCTACTATACCACAAAGAGATTCAGATATATATGTATGTGTATATATGTATATATACACACACACACATTCTTTTTTTATATTCTTTTTCATTATGGTTTATTATAGGATATTGCATATAGTTCCCTGTGCTATACAATAGGACCTTGTTGTTTATCCATTCTATATATAATAGGTTACATCTGCTAACCTTACAACTGCATAGACAACAGACTTGTGGTTGCCAAGGGGGAGGAGGTTGGGAGAGGGATGGAGTGGGAGGTTGGGGTGAGCAGATACTAATTTTATATAAGCTTGTGCATTGTGCTATTATAAATATCCCTTTACAAGTCTTCTACTCAACTAATCTGTAAATTCCTTAAAGGAAAAACTGTGTTTTGTTCTTTCTCAGTCATTTACTCTTTCATTCAACAAATATTCATTAACTGCCTCCCTTTGTATTTCATTAAAACTAGCATGCTGTCAATGGTACATTATACTATACTATTTTATGCACAACTAAGAAAGAAAAATCTGTTTAATTGATCTATGATTTGCTATCAATAGTAAAATGTATCCTGTTTACTAAGATACTTTAAAAGTTTTAAAATGTGCATTTCAGACTAGAAAAAATCTGGTATGTACAAGAGATTGTTTTATATGCCCAGTATATATCAGTGTAAAAAAGAAAAAAAAAAAGGTTAAAGTCCCTGCCCTCACAGGGGGTACATTTCACACAGAAAAAAAAAAACCAAAAAACTGTAATAGACAATACAAACATACAAACGAATTGTGTTAGATGTTTATATATACCATAAAAAATAGAAAAGACAAGTGTGATAAATATTTAATAGAGTTGTTAAATAGGGTGAACTCATTCAGGTGATGACGTGTAAGCAAGAACTAAAAGAAGTGAGTGAGTTTTCTATGTAGATATTTTGTGATTGATCGATCATTCCAGGCAGAAAGAAGAGCTAGTGCAAATGTCTTGAGGCAGGAATATTCCTGGCATATTTTAGGAAAAGCAGGGAAGCTAACGTGACTGGAGAAATGTGAGAAAGAGAAAAGTGAAAAGGAATGAAGTGATAAAGACAAGTGGGAGTTGGATCATGTGGAACCTCATGGGCCATCAGGACTTTGGTTCATACATTGAGTAAAATGGGAATCTTCTGTAGCACTTAGAACTGAATAACTTGATCTGATCTATGTTCTAACAGGATAATTCTCTTGTGGCTCAGGTGTGAATGGTGGTGAGAAGTCTGACTCTGGATATATTTTGGAAGTAAAGCCAACAGTGTTTCCTAACAGATTGGATGCAGAGCTATGAGAAGAAGAATCAAAGAATGTTCCAAACATTTTGGCCTGAGTAACTAAAAAGGTACAGGTGTCTTCAAATGGAATGAAAAAGCTAGAGGTAAAGAGGGTTTGGGGAAGCCAGGAGTTCAGTTTTGGACATATTGATTCATGGAGTCTTATAGACTCTAAATGGAGATACTTGAGTAGATAGTTGGATATATGAATCCAGAATTTAGGAAAGTGGTCAAGGATTGAAGATACAAATTTGGCAGTCGATAGAATGCAAATAGTTCTCAGCCATGACACTGCGTGGTATGATCCTGAAAGGAGAGAGTATAGACCGATAAGAAAAGAAAGCCAAAGACTGAGCACTTGGCACCAACCTTGAGTTCAAGGAGAAGAGGAGAAACCAGCAAAGAAATCTGAGAAGGACTAAAATGCAGGTGTTCTAAAGCCAGATTTAACCTCAGTAAGCTAACTAGTCTATAGTAAGTGCTCAATAACTGTTAAATGAATAAATTATTTTTTACTCATTGGCTATTTGATGGCTTGTGGACAGCCTATTCTCTCACCCAAGTACAGTACCGAGTGATGATATCCATCCTTCTTCTATACATTCCTCCACCACTAAAACACAGAGTTCAGGTAGACGATCCCTAGCAAGCCCTTCACAGTAATCAATTAGGTATGACAGGGTACATTATACATAAATTCATAGAGGATAGACAAGAGAAGAGAGGAGATATGAAACATTCTGTCAAATGGTGATATTTATGGTCAGCTCTGTTACATTTTTCTGAGTGACAAGTTGATATTATTGCTCAAAATGATGTTTGGAGATTATAAGTAGATTTAAATTCTCTTCTTAGTCCCTTTCACATTTATCTCTTAGTAATGAGAATGGAAATGTATTCACCCAGGCGAAATACTAACCACTATAATTGTTTGTAGTTTTTTTTTCTTCTTTTGGTCATATAAATCCTAGTTCTAGTTATGCCCATGAAGAATTCAAGCAGACTGGTTGAACATTTACCACCCTGATGACAAATGGTGTTTTAGGTATGGCATTTCAATTTTGGTGCTGCGGATAGCAATGTAATAAATCAAATATTTATATGCTGTTCATTTTTGACAAAGCCTGTTCAGGAGGGACACAATAAACCACATATTTTATGAGAAAAAAAGCCTAGATAAAAATTCCAGTCATATAATTTACTGCAGTTTAGAGTTTACTACTGCTATTAATGGGCATCCTCTATTAGATGGTATATTGAGATAGTATTAGACAGGTGACTAGAAGAGAAGGATTTATGAAATATGCTAAGGAGAGATAAAACTGAGGTTACACGGAGACATATAAGTCAGAGAAATTGAGGAGTAGATAGAAATAGCATTACAAAATGTATCAAGGTCAAGCAACTCACATTGTGGAATGGAGTGAATCAAGCCAGCTGATCTGTAACTGTCAGAATATTCCAGAGACTACTACAGTGATAGGTCAGAACAAACCGTTCAAAACATATCATTGTATTTGTCTTATAAAATAATAAATTATAAACATATATGTGTGAGTGTGGTGTGTGTGTGTGTTTACATATATACATATATGATGTGATCTAATTAAAATGATTTCAACTAAAAGGCTAGAAAATTCAGAGTAACTGCAAAGAATAACAACAGTAAAAGGATAGTTATTCAAATTAGGACAAAATGTTAATACTCTTTTAGTAATTATGGAGAATTAGAGAGTTGGGGTCAAATAATTCAAAGATTTGTTTATAATAATCTTCCTAATGGTTGCCACATCTTTCATCTTCCTGCCCCTTTTATCTATCTAATGAATTGATTCCACATAAAATATGGCTTTAATTAGGTTGTCTCTCTTTACTATTACTGCTATTCAGAATCATTTGATAACTCCACACAAAGAAATAAATCACAATACTTGGGCATGGCATGGAAAGCAGATACCACCTGTCTCCATTCTACAGATGAATCACTTATTATTCCTCAATAAGACTCTTTGGATCTGGTAGATAGTTTGGAGGTGCTTTTCCAGTTACAACCTCTTGGTTTTCTTATCCCTTAATGTTCTCTTGAACAGACTTGGCCTCCACTCCCCACACTCCACCACTGCTGACTTATTTCTCCTCAATCCAATTCAGTCCCACCTCCTTCTAATGACCTTCCTAGTTACTGCAACCCATATGTAAAATAGTATCTCCTATAATTGAATACAATTTTTTTCTTGGAAAGTAATAATTCCTATGCTTATATTTAACAGCCATAAGGCCTAAATATTGTTAGAACATAAGGAATATGATGAATAATTATTAATTAATTTTTCGATGCTAAGAAAATCGACTTGACCACAGTAGATGTCATGTAGCCAAAAATATTAGTATAGATATTTAGCCAATCATCTGATTAAAATGGGGGATTATAAAAGCCTACAAGTACCTTTAACATATTATTTTAATATAAAGTATAAAATGCACATCCATTCACCCATTATTTTTAAAGTAGTTAAAGTTCTGCACTGTCTTCCTTGCACAAACTATCTCATGTATGAATTTCAGCTTGAGTTTCTTCAAAGTGAGTTGGAACTTAAGACAGTTGCTAAGCAGTATGGTGTAGACTATTTCCAGATTTTTAAAATTTTCTCCCACTTTTTTGCAATTTTCTGCCTATGCATCATTCAGCAGATTTTCTTTTTTCCTTTCATCTTCATCAAGTCTATCCTAAGCATTCAAGTTCGTTTTCATACAAGCAACGACACTTCATCTTTCACACTCATATTTCATCTGAACAAGCATACTTAAAGTTTATGATTGCAACGACAATGTTAACTGGAATAAATAGATTTAGGAATGAACACAAGTGATTCTTGGTAAAGATTCAACTCAAATGTTACAAACGCACAGGCTTTTCAGCAAGGACTTCAGTATGCAATGGGCATTCATCTGCATAATTTAGAGTTGAGTAACTAAAGGTCAGGTAAGATATTTTTATTATAAAACAAATGATCAACAAATATGAATTGAGCAACTATACACTGAACACTGTAACTGTAATCAGCAGTTGTCAGAGTGAAGGGCATGTGGAATGCAGAGATACAGGAATGAGTGCAAAGGAGCACTGACATCAAAGACATTACAAGTTCTCTGGTGCTTTATGAGATCTTGAAAAATAGCAGCAACAGAAGCAAAACATAGTCTCTGGTCTTAAGGCGCATGAAAAATGCACACATGGTTTGAAACTGAGGAAACTATTCCAAGACTGCCTCCTAGCGTCTCCTTAGGATAAACCATTGCACGCTGTTTCTTTTGATTTCCAACCAGGTGATTCTTGCCAGCACTGATTCCCTTTTCCATTTCTGCTACCTGCCCTAGTGGGGTCCAACCACAGTAAGGGCAACAGAACTAGTCTAAGATGCCGACTACTACAATGTCTCTGATCCTTAAACAAGTTACACAGACGTGGGGAGGATAATCTTCAGTATTTTCCCAGTTCTAAAGTTCCTCACAGGCTGACAAGTACAATAGGTGAAACGTACAGGCATGAAACCACATGATCTGTTATCTACATGGATTTGAACAAAGTTAGTAGGACAAAGTACATTCTGATGTTATGTGAATACCCCGGTTTAAGTTAATCTGTACATTTCTCAAATTATTTAATTCATGATAAACTCTTCCCAAACTTCTTCCAGTACCTTCTTCCAGTGTGGAATTAGCTGCTAGACCACAAGTGACTCTCCCTCTAATTATACTTTACTTCCTTTCTGTGAGTGTGAGTTTCCTCTTTTTCTCATCATAAGGTGTTTGGCGTGGGGAGGGAGCCTCATCACTTGAACAACTGAGACTTCCACCTATTCAACTCTGCCACAGTGAACCCTCTAATCCATTTGATCCAGCCCAACTGTATCCAAAGCTCAGTGAAATTTTGTGGTCATTTTGTCTAATTTCTACAAGGTGTCAGAGATCTGTGATTTGTGAATTCATTGACTTTATATTTTCTGTTTCCACTAATATGATGGTTAATTTTATGGGTCAACTTGACTGGGCCACAGGTGCTCAGATATTTAGTCAAACATTATTCTGGGTGTTTCTGTGAGGGTGTTTCTAGATGAGATTAACATTAAAATCAAAAGACTGAGTAAAGCAGATTGCCTTCCATAATGTGGGTGGGCCCCACCTAAACAGTTGAAGGCCTTAATAGAACCAAAAGGTTGACCCTCCCCTGAGTACTGAAGATTCCTTCCTGCCTAATGGTATTCAAACTGGGACACTGGCTTTATTCCTGCTTTAAGACTTCAACTGAAACATCAGTTCTTCCTGGGTAAAGTCTGTCTGCTGGCCTTCGACCTGGAACTACACCATCTGCTCTTCTAGGTTTCTAGCTTGCCAACTCAACCTACAGATCTTGGGACTTGACAGATTCCATAATCATGTGAGCCAATTCCTTATAATAAATCTCTCTCTCCCTCTCTCTTGCTATATATACATATGTATACATACATACATAGAGAGAGAGAGAGAGAGAGAGAGAGAGAGAGAGATGTATTCCTATTGCCTCTGTTTCTCTGGAGAACCCTGGTTAATACAACTAAAAAGCCTTTTTTATATTTCCCTTTTCAAAGGCAATATTTTCTCCCTCTTAATTCTTGCTCTGATTAATTCTGCTGAGCCAACAGGCTACCTGCTCCTTTTCCTCTTAGCCTCTTTAGACCAACATCTGACTTAGACTGACTCACTTTGGTTTTCTTTTTTCCCCAATCATGACTCTCCAAATGTTTACCTCAATTTTATACACTGAAATTCATGAGCAGCTCTCATTCTGTCCAGGTGCTCAGTTTAGGTTGTTGGATCAACACATCCTAGCCCTTATAAGCACCCAAGCTTCTACTTATTTGATTTAAAAAGTATAACATGTGACTTATTAGAAAAAGATATTAAAAGATATATGTATTCTGGGAACATTCGCCTATCCTACAGAAACACACACACACGCACACAAAACTGTGCAATGATTCAACATCAACTTAGCAAGGGGTCTAAAATATTATAAATGAATATTCTAATATGTAAAACTTATGAGTGATCTTATAAAACAAGCCATTTTTGGAGTTATTTAGAATGTTTAGAAATTTTTTTTAAAACTCAGCATTTTATGCAACCACAGATGGCGTGAGAAGAGGTAACTTTTATACTTCAAAAAAATGACAATCTGTCTATAAAACATCCTAAAGTAGCCACTTGATCACTTTTATCTAGAACGTCAGGACACCCTACATTAGATGGAAGGCCCATTGTCTGCTCCAATAATCAAAGCAAATGCAAATCAAAACCTTAGTACTACACTGAAGTGATGATATGGGCAGTAGACAATTAGGAATATCGGAGTCCCCACAAACTAGACAGTTATGAGAACCAGCACATGCAAATCTCTGGGAAATGCTTGAGTTCTAGTTCGAGTTTCTTCCCCAACCACACAGAATTCATTTTGCTACTCCATATATACTGATCCATCCTAAAATCCCAACTATAAATACAAGAGGGAATTCCCTGGTGGTCCGCTGGTTAGGACTTGCGCTTCCCCTGCAGGGGGGCACAGGTTGGATCCCTTGTCGGGGAACTAAGATCCCGCATGCCATGAGGCGTGGCCAAAAAAAAAGAAAAACAAAGTGCTTGGGGCCAACTATAAATACAAGAAAAACAAGGTTTAAAGCTCCCACGTCCTTCAATATACTGCAATTCAGTATCTATCACCTACTTCTATATGGGCCCTAGGTAATTTTTGGTCTCCTGTGTATGTTCGGATTATCAAGATTCACAAGTTGCAACTCCATATTCCTGGCACCTCTAACTTTGTCTTAGAGGAGGAAGTGAAACATCAAAATACTCAACTCATGATTAGCACTGAGTGAATCTGACATACCTTCTGTTCTATTCATGAAGTGAGAACGTTTTCCCAAGCCAATGAAACACAGAGTACGCTGCAGGAAAAAACAAAGATTATATTATGGGGAAATAACTCAATATTTCCAGTATTTATAATTAAAAACAGATTAATTTAATATTTCATAGAATCAAACATGAAAATACAGCTGCTGAGAAACAGGAATGGTATCTCATAAATACATGATTTTTTTGAAATACCCAAGATCCATTTAAATATTATACCTAATTTCTCATATTGGCAGAACATCTTACGAGCTCAAATCCTGCATCACCTTCAACATAAGATTCAGGAAATAGTCACTGAAAGTCTACTATATGCTAGGTACTATATTAAGCACTGTGTGTTAATGGATATATTGAATACAATACTAATCTTGGTAATGATAAGAGCCTACAGTAGAGAGAGAGAGACCTGAAAACAAATTAATATTATATACTGTAATGTGCTCAAGTACAAGGTATTCAAGGTGCTATGGGAACGAGATTGAAATATTTACCCAATGTATCAATGATCACAGTCCAGAGTCTAAATGGTTCAGTAGAAATTCCCCAGGAAACTAAAATCAAGGCAAGCATTTCAGGCAGAAAGGATATTGTTTGAAATATGCATGAGGGCATATAATACTGTGTCCTATTCAGGTAAATACAAATAGTTCAGGGTGGGTAGACTGACAGACATGATTTACAAAGACTGACAGACGACATAAGAAAACAGAAGTCAGAATGTGAAGGGTTTTGTATTTCCTGGTAAGAAGTCTAGATTTTTTCTTAGATGTATCATCTGAAGAATTTTAAGCAAAGCAGTCATAATGTAAATCAGATTTACATTTTATGCTGACTGTAACACTAGCTGTAATGTGCAGAATGGACAGAAGGAGATTTAGGTAGGAAACACCTGGGCTTCATCAAGTGACACTATGCATTTAACCACACTTCTTTACCAACAGGCCTTTAATCTTTACCATTTACCAGGCACTTTACATATCTCACCTCATTAAATTCTCATAAGAGTTGTATGATTTAATTACCATTAACCAACTCCTGGTAAGGAAACTGAAGTGAAGAAAGTTAAATGAGATGTTAAGAAAAATGTACAATTTTAACTTTGAATGTATTTTTTGTATTTTTTTACTCTTCCAAAAGAATCATATAGAAAATATTCATGTTTATTAGCTTTTATGTAAGCTGATGTCTATAATTAATCCATTTGTGTAAGACCATACTTATAAGAAAAAGTTTCTTAATTTTACTTGGCATACATCAAAAAGAATTTTTTTTTCTTTTTTAGCATATCTTCTTTCTAATGATTTCATAAAAATCATTCACCTAGTCTGTATATTTGTTACATATGTATATATAATTCAGACATACATATATATGTATATGTCTGTGAATATCATTTCTGCCTTATCTGTGAATCATTATATTATTATATCTGTGAATTATTATTACCTCCACCACCACCAGTAACTACCAGACTAACCTTGTCATGTTCCACAACAGATAAAAGTAATAGGGGTGGGAAAGACTACAAGAAAGGTATTCAGAATCAGCTATTTTAATATGAGTATAATAAACCTTTCAACCCTTTGGCATGATTATTGTTCAATGTAAGCAATAATTTTTAAAACTTTGGATTATTAGAAACAAATTTTTATTTACACTTTGTGAGTCACATTCTGCATTCCCACTTTGTAAAGCTGTTTTTGTATTATTAAAATATCTAAATCAAAATGTTCTCCTTGGGCTTCCCTGGTGGTGCAGTGGTTGAGAGTCCGCCTGCCGATGCGGGGGACACGGGTTCGTGCCCCGGTCCGGGAGGATCCCACATGGCGCGGAGCGGCTGTGCCCGTGAGCCATGGCCGCTGAGCCTGCGCGTCCGGAGCCTGTGCTCCTCAACGGGAGAGGCCACAGCAGTGAGAGGCCCGCGTACCACAAAAAAAAAAAAAAAAAAAAAAAAAAAAGTTCTCCTTATTCTTAACATTTTTAAACTCTTAGATACAAAACAAAATTCTAATACTGCCTTAAAAGCTGATTTCTTAAAAAAAATTAACATGAAATAGCTAAGTAATGCCTGAATTAACACAAATCAGAGTTCATTACATGACATTAGCAGCTAATTTATTGAAATCATTAATGTCTGCTGTTAGAGAGAGCCATATGCCAACTCCAAAAGTAACAAGCATTCGGAATCAGGGTCATTGCCTTTATATTTACATATGTGGTACATTAATTGATCTCATGTGCATATTAAGATTAAAAGTGCATTTTTCTTCAATATTCCCTAAGAAGTTTGATTAGCATTATGTTATTAAGGCAAATGTTTATTTCTAGATAATTTCTTTTGCATAGGTAAATTGACTCATACAAATCATTATTAGTTACGTTTCCTTATTTTCCTCACATAGCAAACAGGTTTTTTTTTTTTTTTTTTATAAATAGTTTACACTTTTCTGTTTCTCTCTTTATCCTCTGTGTAGTGACAACTTCAATAATTCAACAGTTAATTCTGAGATACTTATTAACCTCAAGGTAGAAGGAAAGAAATTATTAAAAGCCAGATTTAAAATATATTTTCCTTTCTACTAAATTGTTCTAAAATGAACAAATTAAAGAACATATTTCTAAAGTTTTCCACAAGCATTTTTAATAAAGTTGATTGCTGCTAATATTAAATAGACAGTTGAAACAGTGGTGTAATATTGGTTATTTGCTTGTTGATTTTCTTATAAATTTTATACAATTTATTCTATATGTATGGCATCTACAATAATATCACACAAAATCTCAAAGGCACAAAATTACAAATAGGACTAACTTTGACATGGTGTTTGTGCAAAAAAAGAAAAAAAAGTAATTAAGGCAAACTGAAATGTCACCTTGTACTACACAGATTACAAGAGTCCAATATATAATTCTGTCTATGTCTCTGTCTCTTTCTCAGATATACAGACATACAGACATACACAATTGTTGTGAGATTCCACACAAATATGCATAGTAAATATTATATTAAATAGCTAAGGTTTACTATCTATAGTCTGTGATATTGAATTAAATTGATGAGATTTGCAATTGCTAAAAGGCAGGGCTTTCTGATCTTATACATTTCAATGACAGGAAAGGGGCAGGTATATCATGATATGACATATCTCTCTCTGAATCATATTTCAGGGTAGCCTATAGAAAACCAGTGTATAGTTCCCCATTCCTAAAATAAACTAAAAATTTCTAACTTGAAATATTACAATAGTAAGGCTACTGCAGAATGTGTATACGTGTGTGTTTACGTATCTCTCTGTGTGTCTATCTGTTCTGGGACTACTTCAGATACAAATTACATGAGAAATTAGGAAATAAACTAATTAAATAGTTAAAAAAGTAAAGATATCCACTAACATGAAGAAATATTTTCCCTAATCATAGGAAATAAAACCTTGAAATAAACCTACATATTGGGGGAAAATCTTCAGGAATTCAAGTTATTTTTAATAAAAAGCAGAAGAGGTTGGGTACAATTTTTATTGAGCTTGAACTCACAGATGGAAATTAATTATCAGACATCATTTTATAGAGAAAATAAATTCTCTTAAGATTACACAGAGAAACAAGAGTAGACTGACTGATTGACAGAGAGACAAGTAAATATTTTTCAGTGAAGAAGCAATCTTAATTGTAGAAGGTCAGCCACATATATTGGAAAGCACACAAACTGTGTGTCAGGAAACCTGAATTCAAAGAGTTAACAATCTACTTAGAGTATCAGCTTGGTATAAAAGTATGCAGTTGAGGCCCTTAACCAAGATGGTGGAGTAGGAGGATGTGCTCTCACTCTCTCTTGCGAGAATACCAGAATCACAACTAACTGTTAAACAGTCATTGACAGGAAGACACTGGAACTCACCAAAAAAGATACCCCACATCCAAAGACAAATGAGAAGCCACAATGAGACGGGAGGAGGGGTGCAATCACAATAAAATCAAATCCTTAAAATGGCTGGGTGGGTGATTCACAAACTGGAGAACACTTATACCACAGAAGTCCACCCACTGGAGTGACGGTTCTGAGCCCCATGTCAGGCTTCTGAACATGGGGGTCTGGCAATGGGAGGAGGAATTCCTAGAGAATCAGACTTTGAAGGCTACTGGGATTTGAATGCAGGACTCTGACAGAACTGGAGGAAACAGAGACTCCACTCTTGGAGGGCACACACAAAGTAGTGGGCACATCAGGACCCAGGGGAAGGAGCAATGACCACAGGGGAGACTGAAGCAGACCTACCTGCTAGTGTTGGAGGGTCTCCTGCAGAGGTGGGGGGTGGCTGTGGCTCACCTTGAGGACAAGGACACTGGTAACAGAAGTCCTGGGAAGTAGTCCTTGGCATGAGACCTCCCAGAGACCACCATTAGCCCCACAAAGAGCCCTGCTAGGCTCTAGTGTTGGGTTGCCTCAGGACAAAACAAAGAAGAGGGAGGGAACCCAGCCCCACCCATCAGCAGTCAAGCAGATTAAAGTTTTACTGAGCTTGGCCCACCAGAGCAACAGCCAGTTCTACACACCACCAGTCCCTCCCATCAGAAAACTTGCACAATCTTCTTAGATAGACTCATCCAACCTAGGGCAGACAGCAGAAGCAAGAAGAACTACAACCCTGCAGCCTGTGGAACAAAAACCACATTCACAGAAATACAGACAAGGTGGAAAGGCAGATGGCTATGGAACAGATGAAGGAACAAGGTAAAACCCCAGAAAAACAACTAAACAAAGGGGAGATAGGCAACCTTCCAGAAAAAGAATTCAGAATAATGACAGTGAAGATGATACAGGACCTTGGAAGAAGAATGGAGGCAAAGATCAAGAAGATGCAAGAAATGTTTAACAAAGATGTAGAAGAATTAAAGAACAAAGAAACACAGATGAACAACATAATAACTGAAATGAAAAATACACTAGAAGGAATCAATAGCAGAATAATCGAGGCAGAAAAACAGATAAGTAACCTGGAAGACAGAATGGTGGAATGCACTGCTGCAGAACAGAATAAAGAAAAAAGAATAAAAAGAAATAAAGACACCCTAAGAGACGACTGGGACAAAATTAAACACAACAACATTCGCATTATAGGGGTCCTAGAAGGAGAAGCGAGAGAGAAAGGACCAGAGAAAATATTTGAAGAGATTAGAGTCAAAAACTTCCCTAACATGGGAAAGGTAATAGCCACCCAAGTCCAGGAAGTGCAGGGAGTCCCATACAGGATAAACCCAAGGAAAAACACACTGAGATACATAGTAATCAAACTGCCAAAAATTAAAGACGAAGAAAAATTATTGAAAGAAGCAAGGGAAAAATGACAAATAACACACAAGGGAACTCCCATAAGGTTAACAGCTGATTTCTCAGCAGAATATCTACAGGTCAGAAGGGAGCGGCATGCTATACTTAAAGGGATGAAAGGGAAGAACCTACAACCAAGATTATTCTACCAGGCAAGGATCACAGTCAGATTGGATGGACTAATCAAAAGTTTTACAGACAAGCAAAAGCTAAGAGAATTCAGCACCACCAAATCAGCTCTACAACAAATGATAAAGGAGCTTCTCTAAGTGGGAAACATAAGAGAAGAAAAGGACCTACAAAAACAAACCCAAAACAATTAAGAAAATGGTCATAGGAACATACATATCGATAATTACCTTAAACATGAATGGATTAAATGCTCCAAGCAAAAGACACAGGCTTGCTGAATGGACACAAAAACAAGACACATATACATGCTGTCTACAAGAGACCCACTTCAGACCTAGGGACACATACAGACTGAAAGTGAGGGGAAGGAAAAAGATATTCCATGGAAGTTGAAATCAAAAGAAAGCTGGAAAAGCAATACTCGTATCAGATAAAATAGACTTAAAAATAATGTTACAAGAGACAAGGAAAGACACTACACAATGATCAAGGGATCAATTCAAGAAGAAGATATAACAATTATAAATATATATGCACCCAACATAGGAGCACCTCAATACATAAGGCAACTGTTAACATCTATAAAAGAGGAAATCGACAGTAACACAATAAAAATGAGGGACTTTAACACCTCACTTACACCAATGGACAGATCATCCAAAGTGAAAATAAATAAGGAAACACAAGCTTTAAATGACACAATAGACAGATAGATTTAATTGATATTTACAGGCCATTCCATCCAAAAAGAGCAGATTACACTTTCTTCTCAAGTGCACATGGAACATTCTCCAGGATGGATCACATCTTGGGTCACAAATCAAGCCTCAGTAAATTTAATAAAATTAAAATCATATCAAGCATCTTTTCTGACCACAATGCTATGAGATTAGAAATCAATTACAGGGAAAAAAACATAAAAAACACAAACACATGGATGTTAAACAATATGTTACTAAGTAACCAAGAGATCACTGAAGAAACCAAAGAGGAAATCAAAAAATACCTAGAGACAAATGACAATGAAAACACGATGATCCAAAACCTTTGGGATGCAGCAAAAGCAGTTCTAAGAGGGAAGTTTATAGCTATACGAGCCTACCTCAAGAAACAAGAAAAATCTCAAATAAACAATCTAACCTTACACCTAAAGGAACTAGAGAAAGAACAAACAAAACCCAAAGTTAGCAGAAGGAAAGAAATCATAATGATCAGAGCAGACATAAATGTAATAAAAACAAAGAAAACAATAGCAAAGATCAAAAAAACTAAAAGCTGACTCTTTGAAGAGATAAAATTGATAAACCATTTTCCAGACTCATCAAGAAAAAGACATAGAGGACTCAAATCAATAAAATTAGAAATGAAAAAGGAGAAGTTACAACAGACACCGCAGAAATACAAAACATCCAAAGAGACTACTATAAGCAACTCTATGCCATAAAATGGACAACTTGGAAGAAATGAACAAATTCTTAGAAAGGTATAACCTTCCAGGACTGAACGAGGAAGAAATAGAAAATATGAACAGACCAATCACAAGTAATGAAACTGAAACTGTGAATAAAAATCTCCCAACAAACAAAAGTCCAGGACCAGATGGCTTCACAGGTGAATTCTATCAAACATTTAGAGAAGAGCAAACACCCATCCTTCTCAAACTCTTCCAAAAAATTGCAGAGGAAGGAACACTCCCAAACTCATTCTATGTGGCCACCATCACCCTGATACCAAAACAAGACAAAGATACCACAAAAAAAGAAAATTACAGACCAATATCACTGATGAATATAGATGCAAAAATCCTCAACAAAATACTAGCAAACGGAATCGAACAGCACATTAAAAGGATCATACACCATGATCAAGTGGGATTTATCCCAGGGATGCAAGGAGTCTTCGGTATACACAAATCAATCAATGTGATACACCATATTAACAAACTGAAGAGTAAAAACCATATGATTATCTAAAAAGATGCAGAAAAACCTTTTGACAAAATTCAACACCCATTTATGATAAAAACTCACAAGAAAGTGGGCATAGAGGGAACCTACCTCAACATAATAAAGGCCATATATGGCAAGCCCACAGCAAACATCATTCTCAATGGTGAAAAACTGAAAGCATTTTTCTCTAAGATCAGGAACAAGACAAGGATGTCCGCTCTCCCCTCTATTATTCAACATCGTTTTGGAAGCCCTAGCCACGGCAATCAGAGAAAGAAAAAGAAATAAAAGGAATCCAAATTGGAAACAAAGAAGTAAAACTGTCACTGTTTGCAGATGACATGATACTATACATAGAGAATCCTAAAGATGCCACCAGAAAACTACTAGAGCTAATCAACGAATTTGGTAAAGTTGCAGGATACAAAATTAATGCACAGAAATCTCTTGCATTGCTATACACTAATGATGAAAAATCTGAAAGAGAAATTAAGGAAAAACTCCCATTTACCATTGCAACAAAAAGAATAAAATATGTAGGAATAAACCTACCTAAGGAAACAAAAGACCTGTATGCAAAAAACTATAAGACACTGATGAAAGAAATTAACGATGACACCAACAGATGGAGAGATATACCATATTCTTGGAATGGAAGAATCAATATTGTGAAAATGACTATACTACCCAAAGAAATCTACAGATTCAATGCAATCCCTATTGAATTACCAATGGCATTTTTCGCAGAAGTAGAACAAAAAATCTTAAAATTTGTATAGAAACACAAAAGACTCCGAATAGCCAAAGCAATCTTGAGGGGAAAAAGTGGAGCTGGAGGAAGCAGACTCCCTGACTTCAGACTATACTACAAAGCTACAGTATTCAAGACAATATGGTGTTGGCACAAAAACAGAAATATAGATCAATGGAACAAGATAGAAAGCCCAGAGATAAACCCATGTACCTATGGTCAACTAATCTATGACAAAGGAGACAAGGATATACAATGGAGAAAAGACAGTCTCTTCAATAAGTGGTGCTGGGAAAACTAGACAGCTACATGTAAAATAATGAAATTAGAACACTCCTTATCACCAAACACAACAATAAACTCCAAATGGATTAGAGGCCTAAATGTAAGACCAGACACTATAAAACTCTTAGAGGAAAACATAGGAAGAACACTCTTTGACATAAATCACAGCAAGATCTTTTTTGACACAAATCCGAGAGTAATGGAAATAAAAACAAAAATAAACAAATGGGACCTAATGACACTTAAAAGCTTTTGCACAGCAAGGGAAACCATAAGCAAGACAGAAAGACAACCCACAGAATGGGAGAAAATATTTGCAAATGAATCATCAGACGAAGGATTAATCTCGAAAATATATAAACAGCTCATGCAGCTCAATATTAAACAAACAACCCAGTCCAAAAATGGGCAGAAGACCTAAATAGACATTTCTCCACTGAAGACATACAGATGGCCACGAAGCACATGAAAAGCTGCTCAACATCACTAATTATTAGAGAAATGCAAATCAAAACTACAATGAGGTATCACCTCACACCAGTTAGAATGGGCATCATCAGAAAATGTACAAACAACAAATGCTGGAGAGGGTGTGGAGAAAAGGGAACACTCTTGCACTGTTGGTGGGAATGTAAAATAATACAGCCACTATGGAGAACAGTATGGAGGTTCCTTAAAAAACTAAAAATAGAATTACCATATGATCCAGCAATCCCACTACTGGGCACATGCCCTGAGAAAACCATATTTCAAAAAGACACATGCGCCCTAATGTTCATTGCAGCACTATTAACAATAGCCAGGTCACAGAAGCAACCTAAATGCCCATCGACAGACGAATGGATAAAGAGGTGGTATGTATATACAATGCAATATTACTCAGCCATAAACAGGAATGAAATTGGGTCATTTGTTGAGATATGGATGGATGTAGAGACTGTCATATGGAGTGAAGTAAGTCAGAAAGAGAAAAACAAATATCGTGTATTAACACATATATGTGGAACCTAGAAAAATGCTACACATGAACTGGTTTGCAGGGCAGAAATTGAGACACAGATGTAGAGAACAAACGTATGGAAACCAAGGGGGGAAATTGGAGGTGGGGGTTGTGGTGGTGTGATGAATTGGGAGATTGGGATTGACATGTATACACTGATGTGTATAAAATTGATGACTAATAAGAACCTGCTATATATAAAAAAAAAAGTATGCAGTTGAAATTAACAATCTCTAAATTTCTTTTCAGCTCTTAAATTCTGTAAATAAAGTCCAGTATATCCAAAAAGACAAGTGAAAATTAATGACGGGAGTCTTAGGTGATCATATGAGGTTTATAAACTCAATTTGGATAAGTTACATAGTAGAGCAAAGAATTGCCCATTTCTTTCTCTCATACTTCCTTTGTCATCCTCCAATTTAGTCATTTGTTTACCTAATGAAATAAAGTTCAGTTCACTGATTGGGCCACATTACTAAAAAGTAATCTTGTTCTTGGATGTGGCTCCTTTATTCTGCTTATTCTCGCATGTTAAGATGAAAGATGAGTCAGGGACCCTTGGAACTCATTTGACTTTTTCTCTTTTTTATTTTTCCTTTTTTTTAAATGAAGTATAGTTAATTTACAATACCATGTTAGTTTCAAGTGTACAGCAAAGTGATTCAGTTATACATATATAGGTCCATCAATGTTGCTGCAAATGGTATTATTTCATTCTTTTCTATGGCTGAGTAGTATTCCATTGTACATATGTACCACAAATTCTTTATTCATTTATCTGTCAATGGACATTTAGGTTGCTTCCTTGTCTTGGCTATTGTAAATAGTGCTGCTATGAACATCTGCGTGCATGTATCATTTTGAATTATAGTTTTCTCTGGATATATGCCCAGGAATGGGATTGCAGGATCATATGGTGGCTCTATTTTTAGTTTTATAAGGAACCTCCATACTGTTCTCCATAGTGGCTGCACCAATTTACATTCCCACCAACAGTGTAGGAAGGTTCTTTTTTCTCCACACCCTCTCCAGAATTTATTATTTGTAGACTTTTTAATGTTGGCCATTCTGACTGGTGTGAGGTGATACCTCATTGTAGTTTTGATTTGCATTTCTCTAATAATTAGTGATATTGAGCATTTTTTCATGTGTCTGTTAGCCATCTGTTTTTCTTCTTTGGAGAAATGTCTATTTAGATCTTCTGCCCATTTATTAATTTTTTTGGAAATTAGGCTATTTGTATATTTTGGAAATTAATCCCTTGTCTTTTGCAAATATTTTCTCCCAGTCTGTAGGTTGTCTTTTCATTTTGTTTATGGTTTCCTTTGCTGTGAAAAAGGTTTTAAGTTTAATTAGGTCCCATTTGTTTATCTTTGTTTTCATTTCCGTTACTCTAAGAGGTGGATCCAAAAGAAATGTTGCTGTGATTTATGTCAAAGAGTATTCTGCCTAAGTTTTCCTCTAGGATTTTTACAGTCTTACTTTAGGTCTGTAATCCACTTGGAGTTTGTTTGTATATGGTGTTGGAAAATGTTCTAATTTCATTATTTTACATGTAGCTGTCCAGTTTTTCTAGCACCACTTATTTAAGAGGCTGTCTTTTCTCCATTGTATATTCTTGCCTCCTTTGTCAAAGATTAATTGACCCTAAGTGTGTGGGTTTATTTCTGGGCTTTCTAACCTGTTCCATTTATCTATGTGTCTGTTTCTGTGCCAGTACCATACTGTTTTGATTACTGTAGCTTTGTCATATAGTCTGAAGTCAGGACACATGATTCCTCCAGCTCTGTTCTTTCTCAAGATTCTTTTGGCTATTCAGGATCTTTTGTGTTTACATACAAATTTTAAAATTATTTTTTCTAGTTCTGTGAAAAATGCCATTGGTAATTTGATAGCGATTGCATTGAATCTGTAGATTGCCTTGGGTAGTATGGTCTTTTCTTTCTATTAAAGACCACCCAAGTGCTTAGTAGATCTCACTGTGTGGGATTTTGGTTAAAATTTGATAATGAGATTGGAAATGCATAAAAATTCAGTTCCTTATTAGTGTTTAGGTAATGCCACATTCTTTAATCTATACTTGTCCATTAAACCCATGTGATGGTTAACAGTGACCCTGCCATAGAAAAGGGGTGGGGGGATATTTTATTTCCTATTTATTATTTTTCCTGGTAGGTCAACATCTTCAAAATCCTTGTGGGTGGAAGACTATCAAGAAAGGGTTTAAGAACATTTTGTTCCATAGTTTTGAAATATCTTCCCTTTAAGAAAATCTCCTCTTAAGACATTACATAGCTTTGTAGTTCTTGTTTCATCTGACAAGCAGAATATCTCCATCTTCTTTTGTTGGTAGCCAACCCAGTCACCACCCCATGACATGGAAACCAGTGTGGTGCAATCAGTACCCCTAGACTTATTTGTTTATGATAAGCATGTGTGTCAAGGTAGGTCAGAGTTCTTCCCCACAAGCAGGATCTCTCCTATAGGGCCACTAAATAAGATAGATTTAACTCTGGGAATTTAGGGCCACTAAATAAGGCAGATATTCACTTTCTATATCAGAAAAGACTCCATCTAAGCAGAGAGTTGAGCATATGAGAATCACTCAGAGAGAGTAAATGTCTTCGAAGCACTGGGTCAGTTAGAATCCCCAGAAGCATACTGTGGCCTGTACCTCTTATTTTGATTAAGTAAACTACATCAATATTCCTTTAGCACACTCCCTTTTTGCTTAAATTAGTTCAAATTGTGTTTTTGGCACTTGCATTCAAAATAGTCATATTACATTTGCTAAAAATTTTAATTTTTCCCCATAAAGTTTTTTTTCTTAATATTTATCAGCCATTTCATTTTTAATCTTATCCCTTCATATCCTGTAGCTTTTTTCCAGTTATAATGTTTAACATTTTTTTACTATAATAAATTATGAGTATTTTAAGAGTTTGGTATGCATGGCATAGTTATTTTCAGTTATATGTATTGAAATTACATTTTCTCAATCTGTCAATCACTCTTTGTTTTTGAAAATAAATATTATATAAAGCTTTTTGGTTTTCAAATCTATAAAAATGTTTTTTCCTTGAATTCTTTCTGTTCATTTAGTTTATCTTTGGAGATATGTGTAAATACTGTAGAAAGAAGAACTTAACTCTTTATATATATATATATATATATATATATACACACACATATACATATATGGGAATATTTCTTTGGTATTGACTTTAAATAAGTGAATCACTTTTCTTTATGAAATAACATTTAGAAATTCTCATAGGATATCTGGTTCCAGTTATTAGAGTAAGAAAATTTATTAAATTCTCCTGTATCTCAAAAATCCATGGAGTGTTCAGTGAAGAAATATGAAAGTGAATAAATACGCAGAGGTTTTGAGAAAGGCAGCAGAGAAACATCAGCAGTCAAAAGATTAGAACGAATTTCAGGAAGACAGAAGACTGATGGGAGCATCTTGATGGATATATTAGAATAAAAGGAGCTAGTGCTTAGTTTATTCAATAGAAAAAGCTGCAGTGGAGCTAGGAATGATTTTGCACAGTACAGCTCCCTAGAGTTAGGAGCTAAAGAAGAGAGGGTGTGGAAGGAAGGGCAGAAATCACAATGATTGATAGAGAATCAATCTGAAAGAAGTGCATGTTCAGGCCACCCCCATTCCTGCGCATCAGGAAGTGCTGTAGGCCTCAATGTCAGATATAGATTGAGGAAGATCCGTGGCTCCCAGGCTGAGGGTTTGTTCACGTTAGTCAGACTGGCCTTGTTTTGGTATTTGAATGTGTCTGGATTTTTACCTGTATGGCTGCTTCATACTCATGTCCTGAAAATACCAGAGTAAAACCTCAAAATATCACATACATATACACAGCACCAACATTTTTCTTATTCAAGGAACAGGCTTATAGGGACTTCCCTGGTGGTCCAGTGGTTAAGAATCCGTCTTGAAATATAGGGGACACCCGTTCGATCCTTGGTTGGGGAACTAAGATCCCACGTGCCATGGGGCAACTAAGCTCACATGCCACAAATAAAGAGCCTGAACGCCACAACTACAGAGCCCATGCACTCTGGAGCCTGGGTGCTGCAACTAAGACCCAATACAGCCAAAAAACAAACAAACAAATAAATAAATATGGAAGAAAAAAAAAGGAACAGGCTTATAACATCAGAGGAAAATCCTGCCAGCCATATATTTAATCAACCTGACCCTTTATTTTATGTTCATCAATGACCAATTAAGGAACAGTGAATATTTTAGGAATTCAACAGTTCAAAAGGGAAAGGGAAAGATGAACAAATGAGACAACTAATACTGAAAAAAAAAAGCAGTAAAATTCAGGTTAGAGACCAGAGTGTTAACAAACAATAAACTACTTCTAATTAATATGTTTATAGATTTTAGATAAGACATTTTTTTCAATGAACTATAAACAGCCTGTTATGAATTTGGATAACACTTTATTAAACATAAAATTTTAAATGTGACTAGTAAAAATTGAATCCAATGAAATATGCAGAATGGAAGGTAAGGAATTATTTCAGAACATAGAACTATAAACACAAATAGATGGAAAATGTTGAGAGAAAATACTGACAATCCATATTTCCATATTCCTCCATAGGAAGAATTGTGAAATATTTAAATACCAGAAAAAAATGGGAAAAAAAGGAGAGGAAGAATTTATCCAAAAAATAACAAAAAGGAAAATTTCAGGGCTAAAGATACAGACGTATGCCCTCAGATTAAGTTTCCAGAGAGAAGAAGCAAATCCTCTACTAGGAAGTGAGAATCATTACAAACTTCAGATTTCCCACAGCCTCACTGGAAGCTAAATGACAATATATTTCATCTATAGAAATTGAGCAAAATAAGATGCAGAAAGTTTACCTCCCATGCATCCATTCTGAAGGAAAAAAAAAAGTCATCTAAGGAAGTGTCAGACATGAACTTCAGGAAGGAGCAGACAAGAAATACCCAGAGCGGCAAACATTCAGCAGGCTTAAGGAAGAGTCACTATTTATCAGAGCATTCAAGAAACCATCAGAGGTTGACATTACTGATTTGAAGAAGGCATATAGTTCTTGGGACAAAAAAAAGAAAAAACAACCAGAAAGGTAAGTAGAAAATCCAAGAGAAAATATAGAGCCTAAGCAAGAAAGATAGTACAAAGCAAACTAAAACGTGAAATGACTTCAAATGATGAATAAAGTGTAAAAAAGAGAATGTTTTGGTACCTTCAGGTTTTCCCTTTCTAGTTGCAAAAGTTCAGTGACATGGAGCAATGACTCCTCTGATGCTCTACCTGGTTCCGAAATAAATAATATTGACATAACCTTAATATGGCAAACACTATGTCTCAGCCTTAAATTTTCAGAGTTGAGCTGTAGTAAAACCAAGGAAGTCTGTAATATTACAGACTTGTAATCATGAAGTCTGTAGAATGCACATGATATGCTAACAGAAATGTAAAGTAGAGAAGGAAAGGAGGGAGGAAGAAAGTCAAGAGATTCTTGATATTGATGGATGGAAAAATAGAGTTTTAAGTACATTATTTAAAATTATATAAAAATCAATAGAACCAATATTTATTATAAAACATGGAAAAGTGGGGGGAAAGAGGAACGAGTTTAACTGAAGTTAGTCTCCAATAAACAGAGTCAGATAACACTTATAATTGATCAAAAAAGAAATAATGGCATAAGCCTAAAATTAATTTAATATAGGTAACCAACAGATGTACTAAAATCAGAAGCAGTCCAAAACTGTGTACATAAAGAGGAAGACTGGGCCTGTGCCCTGGAGACAGATATTCAATTGCACATCCTTCAGAAAGTGTTTGAAATGTATTTTTTTTTGCGTGTCCTACTTTTACAGTAATAGAAATGAAAATGAATAGTTTTAAAGAAAAGAGTATTTTCAAATGTTTTATCTAAAAGATGAAATAATTTATTTTTGCCATATGACTCTGTTTTTCAACATTCAGAGGTTACATGGAAAAATTTTATTAGGGGCCTAAATTTAAATTAATTGAAAATCTACTTATTAGAAAACTCTATAAAGTATTTTGACTTTACATTTTATCTTTTGCATTTAGAGCAAAAAATATAAATAATAAATAAGTTGTTTAAGGCAATGTTAAAAATTGCAATGGCAAATTCAGTTTATACTGTGGGGTCATTATACATTGAGTGTGGGTTGTTAGGTTTTCTTTATTAACATCAATATTTAACGTGAATGCCAATTTTAAGTGGCAACCATGAAACATAAAACATTTTTTCATCAAAAAAGTATCTTTGATAGAGTGATTTTCAACAAGGATTTCAAAAAATGATTTGCTACTTAACCACAGTATTTTATTTCCCAATCATTCTATCTTATCAACTATTATCTATGTGTTTGTATCCTAATCAGAAACTTGCTCTGATTAGGTCTATCAGCATAAATGTTTTATTGGGTAGCTTGACAATTATCAAAATCTGTTGCCAAGAGAAAAAAAAAAAACAAAAAAGAAAGAGAGAGAGAAGGAGGAGGAATCGGAAGGAAGAAATGCATTATATCTGTTTCGATAATTGAATTCTGGAAGAGCCTGAGCTCAGGAACCTTGAGTGAAACCTTAGATGTTTAGGAGGGCTTCCAGAACTGGTTGACTTCATATTGTTATTGCTGTTTCTGCTGATGCTGAGTGTAACACATATATCAAAGATCACCTTGAAAACACTGCCAGAAGGATAAATTAGGAGTTTGGGATTAATATATACACACTACTATATATAAAATAGATAATCAACAAACACCTACTGTATAGGACAGGGAAGTCTACTCAATATTCTGTAGTAGCCTATATGGCAAAAGAATCTGAAAAAGAACAGATATATGTATATGGATAACTGATCACTTTGCTTTATACCTGAAACTAACACAACATTGTAAATCAACTATACTCCAATATAAAATAAAAATTAAATTGAAATAAAAAAAAAACACTGCCTAAGCATTAACGCTGCTCCCCAAAATTAGAAAATTTGAATAGGAGCCGTAGAAAAGAATCTGAGTGCCATCTGACTTTGAGTAAAATCTGTAACAGTTGGTTGAGAATGTAGGCTCAGTTTGACTCCTGACTCTATTGATACTGGCTGTGAACTAATCTTTCTGTGCCTCCACTTCTCCATCTATAAAATGGAGATAAGCTCACAGGTAAAACCTCTATCATGGCTGTATTATGAGGTATGAACAGATGACACACGAAAAGCCCTTGAAACGGTGTCTGACTCAGTTGTTGTTTACTATAATTATTATCCACTTATTACAGAAACTCAGACAAAGAGCATTCACAAAGTATTACTGGATTCTACAGCATTCTCTGCTCAATTCAGAGCATGGCCATGTGTAAATGTCCTGATCTCTACTCTCTCCAAGTGGTTGGACATACAGGGAGGAGGATTACACAAGCACTACTTCATTGTTGTCATAAATATCATTTTTATTTCCGACTATTTTCTACCTAGAGGCCTCAAGTAATTTTCATGAAATTTTTCTTTTATCACTTTTTTTCTTGAAAGTCATTAATGGAAGAATGGTGGAAAAAGTAAGCCTTGCGTACAGGAATTTGAAATGTGGGGAGGCTCAGAATTTGAGGTTCACAGTCCCAGGCAGGGAATCATAAAGTCCATGCTAGCTTTCCCTGCAGCACTTTCTCTACCAGCCAGGATGATTCTCCTGGCCTGCCTACAACCTTTCCTTCTTATCCTCCTCTGATATTTTCATATCCGGTATCTTGACTGCAGTATCAGTGGAGAGAAGTAAGAAGCATAAGTTTTCCAAGTTGCTTGTTTTATTTTATTTCAGTTTCAGCCTTTCTCTTCTTCTACACTTCCATTAATTCTTATGTACCCATACCTACACATACACATATGCATATACACACATACTTCAAAACCATACATGAACATACAAATATATAACACACATGTACTCATAGCCAGAAATTCTAGGCTAATCTTATAAACTTCTTGTATTAGTTTCCTACTGCTGCTGTAAAAATTTATCACAAACCAGGAGTTTCCCAGTGGTCTAGTGATTAGGATTTGGAGCTCTCACTATGGAAACCCAGCTTCCATCCCTGGTCAGGGACCTGAGATCCCTCAAGCTGCGCGGTGCAGCTCCCCCCCCGCCAGTTTTTTTTATCACAAACTTACTGCCTTAAGCCACCAGAAATTTCTTCTCTTATTGTTCTGGAGACCAGAAGTCTGAAATCAGTTTCATTAGGCTGAAATCAATATACTGCCAGAGCTGCACTTTCTCAGGAGACTTCAGGAGAGAATCCATTTATTGCCTCTTCCAGGTTCCAGCTTTCAGCTTCTACTGGCATCCTTGGTTTATGGCCACCTCACTCCAATCTCTGCCTCCGTGTTCAAATTGCCTTCTCCTCTTCTGTCTGAAATCTCCCTCTGCTTCCATCTTATAAAACACTTGTGAGTGCACATAAGGTCTACCTGGATAATCTCCCTATTTCGTGATGCAGAACTTAACCAGATATGCAAATTATTTTTTACATAAGGTAAAATTTACAGGTTCTAGAGATTAGGACATGGATATCTTATGGGACATTACTCTGCCTACCACATTTCCTTCCTTTTGGATCTTCTTGGTATTAATAGCATTACTTTCTTCCCAGTCACATAAACTGGAAAATTCACTATAATCACTATCTCTTCTTTCTCCTATATCATTTACATCCCTCAATATAACAAGTGCTCCCAGCTACCAATGGCTCTAAAATGTACATCATTATCTCTATGTGCACTACCACTATTGTAGAGATTTGAATTATTCTCATCTGTATTATTTCAATAACCAAATTAATCTTCCTGCCTCCAAGTCCTCCCTCTTTTGTCCATCCCCTACATGGTTTCCAAAATATTTGAAAAAGTATACGTAATTATGTGTTTGCCTGACTTAAAAATCTGTCAGTGGTTCTCCACTGTTCGCAGGATATATCTAGATACATCAATGACCTTGACCTAGAGGCTAGCAACTAGCTTCCATTAACTATGTGTCAAATGTGTGCCTTGTACTATTGAATATGGCCATTCTGCCATCCAGAAAGCCCTTCTCCTTTGTGCAGTGAAACTTTCTTCATAGCTTTTAGCATCCACATTTTATATCTCCAATATTTCTTCTGTGACTATTTTTCTGAATCACTTAGGTAATGTTTTCCTCAAATATTCTTTAGCTCTTGGTTTCTAACTATTAACAGAGCATTGGCGTTACTACTAATATTACAGAATTGTAACTACTTGTTCATAATCTTTCTACATTATTAGATTATTATATCTCACTAAACTTTGTTTTCCTATTGCCTAGTAGGATGTCATTGCAGAATGGGAACTCAATAAACATTATGTGAATCAAGAAGGACATGCTGGGGTGCTCAATAGATGTATATCATAGGATGTATGCCCAAATATCCAACTCAGCACACTTTGAACTTCAGGGCAGATAAAATAAACATAGTTGTCATTAACAAAAAGATTAGGTTATGTCATGTTATGTAACATAAAGACTATGTAGCTGAAATAACAAATTACCCTGAAATATATGTGGCTTAATAAAAGAAAAGCTTATGCCTTGTTAGTGCAAAGTTTGATGAGGTTCAATAATTTTTCAGGGAAGTTTTCTACTAAACGGTATCTGGAGAGGTCTAGTTGATTTTCATATTGTGATTTCTTCATCACAAAGTGTGGCTTTCAGAATACTGCAGAAGGAAAAGAGAAGAGGACTGCAGAAGGATGTTTACACAGCCCCAGTCCCAAAGTGACAACTATTCCTTCCGCTCATGTCTATTGACCACAATGACTCATACCACCTAACTACAAGTAGACTGTGAAGAATAGTCTTCCATGTGTCCAGACAGGAGAGGTCAACAAGAAAAGGCCAAAGTGTCTACTATCCATGCTCTTTAATTAGCCTCTGAGGAGTTCTAAATCGACCTTCAGACTTTACCCTATTTGTACCTCCCTCTCTCTTCCTTTCCCTCTTCAAAATAATTAGCCCATACAGACAGGGATTAGAAGTCAGTAACAGGTAGATCCATTACCAAAACAAATGGTGGAAAACAGTTATGGCTGGTAGCTCTTAATATCATCATTTTTCTTTTTACTCTAGCAAATCATTCTGCAATTTGAAAGTATACTCAATTACACATGTTTTAAACAAGTATATTCATGCAAGCTGTCCTTTTATTAAAAGGGATTTTTGTTTCTTTATTTCTTGAAAATTATTTCTCTCAACTGTAGCTTTCATCCTATGATCTAATGAACATAAACTGGATTTTTTGTTTGCTTGATGCTAAATGATTTAATAAATAACCAGAACTCTCTAGAAGAATGTGTTCAGAAGACTTCTTTGGGAAGCTGACAGGAGAATCAACAACATTTTAATGATGAATTTAATAAGATATGGAACTTATGTGGTCTATGGATGCAACTCAGAGAAGCTTCATATCAGCAATGCAGAACCTCACCTATCAGAACTCTTGCTAAAAGAAGTTGACATATTTTCCACAATCCTTAAGAAATCTTTAAGAAAGAGGACATTTGCTTTAAAATATTCAAGGATAGAGGACACAGAAAATATTTTCTCCATCCTATTTTTTACTATGAATAATAAACTGTATACTTTAGCAAGGGTATAATTCTCATTGTATTAGATAAATATGCTAAAATGAATAATATATATGAAATTTGGATATATTTGATATCAACAAGAAAATTTTCTCATGGATGTGTTACAAGAGCAGAAAATTTAACTTGGTGTAAATAAATAAGCTACAAACTTCTATAATGGCAAACACAAAAACAGACAATGAGAAAATATAAATAGACATAAAATAGCAACCTTACAAAATCCATGGCCATGAACACTATTTTAAAAAGCAGTTTTCTATTGTTTATTCCACTAGAAATTTTACATATTTTTATTCAATAAAAAATTATTAAATGTTTAATCTACTTGAAATCCTCAAAATGTGTGATCTAAAAGTGAATGAGAAAGGTTCTTGCTCTCAGGAGACTTGAAGATTCCAGTATGGGAGAGACTATGTTTTGAGTGTTTGCATGTATCTGTCTTCTGGGGCTTATGATATAGATACATGAAAAAATATCTGAATATATGTAGAGCTGAGAGAAAAATTTTAAATAGGATGCTAGAGATGAATATACCAAATAAGGTTTAAAATTAAATAACATCTGAGAGACAAGAGGTGTTGATTAAACTTCACATTAAGGTGTCAATATTCTCATCACAGATTGTCAGATATGCAGAGAAGACCTGAGAGAAAATTCTCAAAATAGAGTCAGTGGGCATGAAGAGTAGAGGCAAAGGAAAGTAACACCAGAGAAAGTTACACATAGAAAAAGTTGTGTGTGATGACAAGTATCCCCTGTTTTATTCTTTCTCCTTAGGTTAGGCCTAATGCAAATACTGGATAAAAGATAGGTTATGATATTGTATTATAAATATAGTATTAACAAATATTATCACAAAACAGGCAGTAATTTAGCAGAGACACCAAAAAGAATACCTAATTTATGAAATGGTTGAAATACAAAGTTGAGCAATAAATCAGAATTTTCAAACTTGGTCTACAATTCTGGAAGTATAGAGAAAAGACAGAGTAAATACTGGAGCTTCTCAGTTTTTCACTGGTGCCTAACATATCCTAGAGACCATTTGCTGATAGTTACTTACTTGTGGTATTTTTCTACCTTCCATTTTCTATTCCTGTCATATTCTCTTCCTCTTCCTTCATTAAACCATGTATTAATCCAATATTTATTGAGTGCCTACTAGGTACCAGGCACTGTTTTGGGCACCCATGATAAATGCAGCAGTGCCTAGAGTTGACAAAATTCTTCCCCTTGTGATCTGTGGATTTCATTCTAGGGAGGAGAATGATAATAAACAAATATATGGACAATATACTAAAGAAGCTGCTAAGTAGAATGAATAGAAGCAAAGCAGAAAAAAAGAGGGGCAGTAAGTATGAGAGTGGCAGTGGACTTGCTCTTTTATAGGAACACACAGTGAAAGCCTCCCTGATTAGGTGACATTTCCACAGATAACTAAAGTAACTGATGGAGTCCTTTGGTGAAGTCCCTGGAAGAAGAAGAACTATAAGAGTGTTTTGAGTTTACTGAGCCAAACCACAAAAAGGACAGATTGCCTGGAGTAAAGGAGCAAGGGGGCTGGAGATGGTGATTGAGGAGAGTGAGAAAGTTCCTTTCACAAGAGAACTGCAGGGAGAGTTCCTGTAGGGCTACACACTCCATTTAAAAACTCCTACTTTAAATCTGATTGAGCTAGGGATCCAGAGCAGAATTATGAGCATAATAGTGATGCAACTGACAATGTGTTTTTTAAAAAATCACTCAGTTTTTTATGTGGAGAGTAGACTGTGGGGGGCGGGACTGGAGGCATGGAGGAGACGTGTTAGAAGGCAACCACAATAATCCAGCTGAAAGAGAATGGTGGCTTACAACAATGGTAGCAGTGGAGTTATGCATAGTGATTTTTATTTTTTAATATGGAACCCAGGAATTTCTGCTAGATTGGCCATGGGATTTTTCAAGTCCAGTGTCTTTACCATAAACTTCTTTGCCATAAACACCTTTGCTGCATATCCATTTGTCCATTAAGTAATTCTGCCATGAAAGATAAAATAACTGTTTGACGGTTTTTGTTTAGACAGTTTGATTCCAACTTGTGAAGTGCATTTGCATTTATGAAGCAGACAGATGACAATGATTTGCCCCAAGAGTTGTTTTTGTATTTTGAAATACACTACACTGCAGAAGAAAGAGGCTGGGGGCCTGAAAGGTGCAGAATTCAACCCACATTTCCCAAAGAACTTTGGAATGTCTATCAACAGACGTGACAAAATGCCAAGAACAAACAGCACTGTAGAAGATTTCGCAATGAAACACAAAGCTCAGTCACAAATAGGCATCCTAGTATTTGGAAACTGATAGCTCTCTTAATGAAGAAAGAAACTTTAGCAAGAAAGAAAAAGTGTGATTCCAAAGGAAGAGATGAATAAACAAACAAACCAAAAAAAAAAAAAAAAAAGTATAAAATACAACGAATTAAAGGTATGGAAGACAAGCCCTTAGGTACAACTCACAAAATAAAGTCAGTAATTTTGCAGAATTTCCATGAATTTAGTAAGCTTTAAAGGTAAGTACCCTGTGTTCTAATTCTGTAACTGCCTAGCTTTGTGACCTTAGCAAAATAACTAACCTCATTATGCCTCATTTTTCTCATATAGAGAACTGGGGTAATGATGATAATAGCACTTACCTCATAGAGCTGTTGTGAGCCATCTTAAAAAATTACACATATAATAGTGCTCAGAAAATCATAAGTATTCATTAGATACAAACAAGTTCTCCTTAAATAAATTAAAAATATATTTATGCAAAAATATACACATATGCTAAGTTTAGATGGTATGTTCTGTATATGAATTATCTTTATTTATGTAACAACTTATAATGACTTATAAAGGAGAACACATGGGGTGCCTTAGGCTGTTGCAACATCATGCCGGCCTCTGCCACCACAGGCCCGTACCGCATTCCACTTATGACTACCATACCCCACCCTCTACCCCAGCCTAAGTGAGCAAGAGAGCCCTAATCAGCTGCTGCTTTAACCCCTCCTGTCTGGGTGGGGAGCAGATGCCCACGGGCAACCTACAAGCAGAGGTGGGGCCACAACCAAAGCTGAACCCCAGGAGCTGTGCGAACAAAAAAGAGAAAGGGAAATTTCTCCATGCAGCCTCAGGAGCAGCAGATTAAATCCCCACAATCAACTTGATGCACCCTGCATCTACGGAATACCTGAATAGACAGCGAATCGTCCCAAAATCGAAGCAGTGGAGTTTGAGAGCAACTGTAGTTGTGGGGTTTGCTGTCTGCGACTGATCTGTTTCTGATTTTTACATTTATCTTGGTTTTGTTTTAGTGCTTGTTATCATTGGTGGATTTGTTTATTGGTTTGATTGCTCTCTTCTTTTTTAATTTTTTTTAATTTTAATAATTTTTTAATTTATATTTTCTTTTTTTTTTTTTTCTCCATTTTCATCTGAGCCATGTGGCTGACAGGGTCTTGGTGCTCCACCCTGGTTTCAGGCCTGAGCCTCTGAGGTGGGAGAGCCGAGTTCAGGATAGTGGACCACCAGAGACTTACTGGGCACATGCAATATCAATCAGTGAGAGCTCTCCCAGATACCTCCATTTCAACAATAAGACCCAGCTCCACCCAACGGGCAGCAAGTTGCACTGCTGGATGCCCCATGCCAAACAACTAGCAAGACAGGGACACACCCCCACCTCTTAGCAGAGAGGCTGTCTAAAATCATAATAAATTCACAGACACCACCAAACACCACCAGACGCCGCCCTGCCCACCAGAGAGACAATATCCAGCCCCACCCACCAGAACACAGGCAACAGTCTCTTCCACCAAGAAGCCTACACAAGCCACTGAACCAACCTCACCGACTGGGGGCAGACACTAAAAAAAAAACAGGAACTATGAACCAGCAGCCTGCGAAAAAGAGAAACCAAACACAGTGAGTTAAACAAAATGAGAAGTCAAAGAAATATGCAGCAGATGAAGGAGCAAGCTAAAACCCCACCAGAACAAACAAATGAAGAGGAAATAGGCAGTCTACCAGAAAAAGAATTCAGAGTAGGGATAGGAAAGATGATCCAAAATTGTGGAAATAGAATGAAGAAAACACAAGAAGTGTTTAACAAGGACCTAGAAAAACTAAAGAGCAAACAAAAAAAGATGAACAACACAATAAATGAAATTAAAAGTTCTCTACAAGGAATCAATATAGCAGAATAACTGAGGCAGAAGAATGGATAAGTGACCTGGAAGATAAAATAGTGGAAATAACTACTGCAGAGCAGAATAAAGAAAAAAGACTGAAAAGAATTGAGGACAGTCTCAGAGACTTCTGGGACAACATTAAACACACCAACATTCACATTATAAGGGTCCGAGAGGGAGAAGAGAAAAAGAAAGGGACTGAGAAAATATGTGAAGTGATTATAGTTGAAAACTTCCTGAACATGGGAAAGAAAATAGTCAGTCAAGTTGAGGAAGGGCAGAGAGTTTCATACAGGATAAATCCAAGGAAAAATACGCTAAGACACATATTAATCAGACTGTCAAAAATTAAATCGAAAGAAAAAATATTTAAAGTAGCAAAGGAAAAGCAACAAATAATATACAAGGGAATCCCCATAAAGGTAACAGCTGATCGTTCAGCAGAAACTCTGCAAGCCAGAAGGGAGTGGCAGGACATATTTAAAGTGATGAAAGGGTAAAACCTACAACCAAGATTACTCTACCCAGCAAGGATTTCATTCATATTCGTCGGAGAAATTAAACCTTTACAAACAAACAAAACTTAACAGGATTCAACACCAGCAGAGCAGATTTAAAACAAATGTTTAAGGAATGTCTCTAGGCAGGAAACACAGAGAAGGAAAAGACCTACAATAACAAATGCAAAACAATAAAATGGTAACAGACACATACATATTGATAATTACCTTAAATGTAAATGGATTAAATGCTCCAACCAAAAGACACAGACTGGCTGAATGGATACAAAAACAAGACCCATATATATGCTGTCTACAAGAAACCCACTTCAGACCTAGGGAGACATAAAGACTGAAAGGGAGGGGTTGGAAAAAGTTATTCCATGTAAATGGAAATCAAAAGAAAGCTGGAGTAGCAATTCTCATATCAGACAAAATAGACTTTAAAATAAAGACTATAACAAGAGACAGAGAAGGATACTATGTAATGATCAAGGGATGAATCCAAGAAGAAGATATAACAATTGTAAATATTTATGCACCCAACATACAAGCAACTCAATACATAAGGCAAATGCTAACAGCCATAAAAGGGGAAATCGACAGTAACACAATCATAGTAGGGGACTTTAACACCCCACTTTCAACAATGGACAGATCATCCAAACTGAAAATAAATAAGGAAACACAAGCTTTAAATGACACAATAGACAAGATGGACTTAATTGATAGTTATAGGACATTCCATCCAAAAACAACAGAATACACTTTCTTGTCAAGTGCTCATGGAACATTCTCCAGGATAGATCATACCTTGGGTCACAAATCAAGTTTTGGTAAATTTAATAAAATTGAAATTGTATCAAGTGTCTTTTCTGACCACAATGATATCAGACTAGATATCAATTACAGGAAAAAAAAAAGTAAAAAATACAAACACATGGAGTCTAAACAATACGCTACTAACTAACCAAGAGACCACTGAAGAAATCAAAGAGGAAATCAAAAAATACCTAGAAACAAGTAACAATGAAAACACAACAACCCAAAACCTATGGCATGCAGCAAAAGCAGTTCTAAGAGGGAAATTTATAGCAATAAAATCTTACCTCAACAAGCAAAAAAATCTCAAAATACAACCTAAACTTATACCTGAAGCAATTAGAGAAAGAAGAACAAAAAAAAAAACAAAGTTAGCAGAAGGAAAGAAATCATAAAAATCAGATTAGAAATAAATGAAAAAGAAATGAAAACAATAGCAGAGATCAATAAAACTAAACCTGGTTCTTTCTCTGAAAAAATACACAAAATTGATAAACCATTAGCAGACTCATCAAGAAGAAATGGGAGAAGACTCAAATCAACAGAATTAGAAACGAAGGATGAGAAGTAACAACTGACACTGCAGAAATACAAAGGATCATGAGAGATTACTACAAGCAACTCTATGCCAATAAAATGGACAACCTGGAAAAAAATGGACAAATTCTTAGAAAAGCACAACCTCCCGAGACTGAACCAGGAAGAAATAGAAAATATAAGCAGACCAATCACAAGCATTGAAATTGAAACTGTGAATAAAAATCTTCCAACAAACAAAAGCCCAGGACCAGATGGCTTCACAGGCGAATTCTATCAAACATTTAGAGAAGAGCTAACACCTATCCTTCTCAAACTCTTCAAAATATAGCAGAGGGAGGAACACTCCCAAACTCATTCTATGAGGCCACCATCACCCTGATACCAAAACAAGACAAAGATACCACAAAAAAAGAAAACTACCAGCCAATATCACTGATGAACATAGATGCAAAACTCCTCAACAAAATACTAGCAAACAGAATCCCACAGCACATTAAAAGAATCATATACCATGATCAATTGGGGTTTATCCCAGGAATGCAAGGATTCTTCAATGTACACAATTCAATCAATGTAATACACCATATTAACAAACTGAAGAATAAAAATCATATGATCATCTCAACACATGCAGAAAAAGCTTTCAACAAAATTCAACACCCATGTATGATAAAAACTCTCCAGAAAGTGGGCAAAGAGAGAACCTACCTGAACATAATAAAGGTCATATATGACAAAACCACAGCCAACATCATTCTCAATGGTGAAAAACTGAAAGCATTTCCTCTAAGATCAGGAATAAGGTAAGGTTGCCCACTGTCGCCACTACTATTCAACATAATTTTGGAAGTTTTAGCCATGGCAATCAGAGAAGAAAATGAAATAAAAGGAGTTCAAATTGGAAAAGAAGTAAAATTGTCACTGTTGGCTGATGACATGATACTATAAATAGAGAAACCTAAAGATGCTACCAGAAAACTACTAGAGATAAGGTAATCAATCAATTCAGTTATGTAGCAGGATACAAAATTAATGCACAGAAATCTCTTGCATTCTCACACACTAACAATAGAAAATCTGAAAGAGAAATTAAGGAAACTCTCCCATTTACCATTGCAACAAAAATAATAAAATACCTAGGGATAAACCTACCTATGCAGACAAAAGACCTGTATGCAGAAGACTATAAGACACTGATGAAAGAAATTAAAGATGATACAAACAGATGGAGAGATATACCATGTTCTTGGATTGGAAGAATCAACATTGTGAAAATGACCATACTACCCAAATCAATCTACAGATTCAATGCAATCCCTATCAAACTACCAATGGCATTTTTCACAGAACTAGGACAAAAAATTTCCCAATTTGTGTGGAAGCACAAAAGACCCCAAATAGCCAAAGCAATCTTGAGAAAGAAAAATGAAGCTGGGCTCCCTGACTTCAGACTACACTACAAAGCTACAGTAATCAAGAGACAAAAACAGAATTATAGATCAATGCACAGGATAGAAAGCCCACAGACAGACTCATGTGCATATGGTCACCTTATCTTTGATAAAGCAGGCAAGAACTTACAATGGAGAAAAAACAGCCTCTTCAATAAGTTGTGCTGGGAAAACTGGACAGCTACATGTAAAAGAATGAAATTAGAACACTCACTAATACCATACACAAAAATAAACTCAAAATGGATTAAAGAACTAAATGTAAGACCAGACACTATAAAACTCTCAGAGGAAAATATAGGCAGAACACTCTATGACATAAATCACAGCAAGATCCTTTTTGATCCACCTCCTAGAGAAAGGAAAATAAAAACAAAAATAAGCAAATAGGACCTAATGAAACTTAAAAGCTTTTGCACAGCAAAGGAAGCCAAAAACAATACAAAAAGACAACCCTCAGAATGGGAGAAAATATTTACAAATGAATCAACTCACAAAGGATTAATCTCCAAAATATACAAGCAGTTCATGCAGCTCAAAAACAAAAAAACAAACAACCCAATCCAAAAATGGGCAGAAGATCTAAACAAACATTTCTCCAAAGAAGATACACAGATTGCCAACAAACTCATGAAAGAATGCTCAACATCACTAATCATTAGAGAAATGCAAACCAAAACTACAGTGAGGTATTACCTCACACAGTTCAGAATGGTCAGCAACAAAAAATCTACAAACAATAAATGCTGGAGAGGGTGTGGAGAAAGGCAACCCTCTTTCACTGTTGGTGGGAATGTAAATTGATACAGCCACTATGGAGAACAGTATGGAAGTTCCTTAAAAAAACTAGAAATAGAATATGACCCAGCAATCCCACTACTGGGCATATACCCTGAGAAAACCATAATTCAAAAAGAGTCAAAAAGAGTACCACAATGTTCATTGCAGCACTATTTACAATAGCCAGGACATGGAAGTAACCTAAGTGTCCATCTACAGATGCAAGGGTAAAGAAGATGTGGCACATATATACAATGGAATATTACTCAGCCATAAAAAGAAATGAATTTGAGTTATTAGCAGTGAGGTGGATGGACCTAGAGTCTGTCAGAATGAAGTAAGTCAAAAAGAGAAAAACAGATACCATATGCTAACACATATATATATGGAATCTAAAAAAGAAATGGTTCTGATGAACCTAGGGGCAGGAAAGGAATAAAGAGGCAGACGTAGAGAATGGACTTGAGGACATGGGGAGGGGGAAGGGTAAGCTGGGACAAAGTGAGAGATTGGCATGGACTTGTATACACTACCAGTGTAAAACAGATAGCTAGTGGGCAGCAGCTGCATAGCACAGGGAGATCAGTTCAGTGTTTTGTGACCACCTAAAGGGGTGGGATAGGGAGGGTGGGAGGGAGATGCAAGAGGGAGGGGATATGGGGATATATGTATATGTATAGCTGATTCACTTTGTTATACAGCAGAAACTAACAGAACACTGTAAAGCAATTATACTCCAATAAGGATGTTAAAAAAAATATTTGATGGAAGAAAAAAATCATTCAAAATTCTTTCGAGAAATAAGGCAATATATATAGACCCAAACACAAATACTGTACATCAGCTCTTGTCCAGCAGCAGATTAAGTCCTATTAATATAAATTTAAATCAGGAGTAGAGCACCCACACAAACAGTGTGGTATTAGGATTTGAAACAGATTTCTTATTCTTACTTTGTATTACACTATGGCTGTTTTGTACTGCTTGAGAACAACGACTGTATCTCCTCTTAAAAAAAAAAAAAAAGCCTGAATTCCACAGAGCATGGCCTTGACTATGAAATCAGAGGGAAATATGTTGAAGGCCATTTTCTTTATCATTTGAATATCGCTTTAAACATGCCTGTATAAAAACATTCTGAATTGTGTTGCAGTAGAGAATCAGTATTTTAGTGCTTTGCAATTTAATTTTGATGACTCTCATAGTTAAGGAATATTCGTTTCTCTGTCATAATTAGCTCTAAATATCAAAGTGCTCTAATTTAATGGTCTAGATTATAAGGGATTTTTTAATCCATGGAAGCAGAATCTGCCTTCTGTTTATTTAGACGCCCCTCTGATATCTTCACAATATTCATGATTGAAGAACTGGGCCAATTGTTTGCACCTGTATATCATTTGTACCTGCATTCCTGGTAACTTCAGGAAAGATGGCTTCAGTGGGAACCAGTAATAATAATTCTGGTGATTTGGATAGAGAGAAAACACTACTGATGGAATATTTTCATTGTCTTTTGAAAATTTTGTTGACATTTGTACCCCTGAAAAGTGTTCACTGTAGTTGCAGAAGTGTACGAGGGTATTTGTTTTAGTGCATAAGAAATTTATTCTGTTTTAAAGGTGTTCATCAAAGCATTGTCTTTGGCAACTGAAAATATGTCACGCAGAATTGCACTCTGTTATCAAATGACATTAATCAAAGATCTGAGGTTACCCTGAGGTGAGGAAATAAATTGAAATTGGGAGTGCTGAACATGGCACAAAGAGTAATGCTCTACATTGAATTAATAATAAATCTATTTGGAACATTGTTAGTCTTTCAAAATAATGAAGAGTTTTGTTGGCTTTAAAACAAGAGGCAGGGAAGTACAGATCTTAATACATTTGGTAATTTAGGGGCAAGAAAAAAGGGAGATAAAAAATTGAAACATAGATATTCTCTTCAAATTCTATGCCTTTAAAAATATTTCATGTTGTAAGAACCATGCACTACATCTTTCATAAAGGACTAATTTAAGAGCAAATCTAAAGTTATTACAGTTATTTTGGCAGATCCAAATAACAAGTATATTTATAATGGTTATAATGCTTTCTCACCTATTACATTTAAAATATACTCATATGATATGAAATTATAACTAAGAATAATATGGGTTTTTGCTTTTATTTTATCAATATTTTCTATTAATTAGTCAATGAATTAGAAACCACATTAAAATTAAGGTTGTTTAACAGATGGAAGGATATACCAAATTCTTGGATTAGAAGAATTATTATTGTTAAAATGACCATACTGCCCCAAGCAATCTACAGATTCATTGTAATCCCCATAAAATTACCAATGGCATTTTTCACAGAATGAAAACTAACAATTTTAAAATTTGTACAGAAACACAAAAGATACTGAATAGCCAAAACAATCTTGTGAAAGAAAAACAGAGTTGGAGGAATCATGCTCCCTGACTTCAGACTACACTACAAAGGCTCAGTAATCAAAACAGAATGGTACTGGCACAAAAACAGACACATAGATCAATGGAACAGGATAGAGAGCTGAGAAATAAACCCACACACTCATGGTCAATTAATCTATGACAAAGGAGGCAAGGATATACAATGGAGAAAAACCATCTCTTCAATAAGTGGTGCTGGGAAAACTTGACAGCTTTATGTAAAAAATGAAATCAGAACATTCTCTAATACTATATACAAAAATAAACTCAAAAGAGATTAAAGACCTAAATGTAAGACCAGAAACCATAACACTCCTAGAGGAAAACATAGGAAGAAGACTTTTTGACATAAATCAAGAAAATATTTTTTGGATATGTCTCCAAAAGCAAAGGAAATGAAAAACAAAATTAAACAAATGGGACCTAATTAAACTTAAAAGCTTTTGCACAGCAAAGGAAACCATGAACAAAACAAAAACACAAACTACTAAATGGGAGAAAATATTTGCAAATGATATGAACAATAAGGGATTAATATGCAAAATATATGAACAGCTCAAACAACTCAACTTCACAAAAACAAACAACTAGATTAAAAAATGGGCAGAAGTCCTGAATAGACATTTTTCCAAAGAGGACATGCAGATGGCCAACAGGCACATTTGTTGTACATTGTTCACCTATAAGTTATATAATATTGTAAATCAACTAAACGTCAATTTTAAAAAAATGGTTGTTTACTTACAAAGAGCTTGTGACACTTTTGAAAACATGGTTCAGTCATTATTAAAATAAATTAGAAGATATTCTTAGACTCAAACCCTGAGTTAAAAGTCACATCCTTAAGATATGTCACCTTTAATTATTTTTAACTCCTTGAGTGTTTTCACCTGCTAGTGTGTATTATCTAGTGTTGCTTTGTTACATTCATGTTTTCTTTAAGTCTTATTCCTGATTTTTTCTAATTAGCTCCCTTTCTTTAAAAATAAAACTAATAAATGTAAAATTTATTAGCTTCACTTAGTTCCCGCAGGCATCCTTACTAATAATGGAGTGTAGAGAGGCCAATACTGAGGTCTTTACACATTTTCACCTGAACAAAGCAGGTTGTAGTATTATCACTCTCCCTAAAAACCTTGCTTCTATTACAACATTATTCAAATTCCAATGATTAAACCAAAATCACCTGTTAAGTAAGGATAAGGAATAGCTTCTTACACTTATCATTAGTATATCAAAGCTCAATTTCTAGAATTCTAATTGGGACATTTTTATAATTACCATAAAGTTATGTTATTTAGAAGTAGGAAGACAGAGAAAACAGAAATGAAGAAATAGGAGTGAATGCAGACATTGCTAGATAGACAACCCTCAAAATAGTTTTTTAATTAACTGCCAAATATTTATATATGCATATAATTTACATATGTCTGTATATGCATGTATATACCCCACCAAATAAATAGCATTTTAAGTTGTGTAAATTAATTTCACTTCCATTATCTAATTTGATTTGAAAATTGATACTTTATTTTTTTACTAATATGTCTAAAATTCCAATGGCTCATAATTATTAGGTTTTATCAATTAAAAAAAGATGTATTCTAAATTGGTACAGCCATTATGGAGAACAGTAAGGAGATTCCTTAAAAAACCAAAAATAGAGCTACCATATGATTCAGCAATCCCACTCATGGGCATATATTCAGAGAAAAACATAATTCGAAAGGATACATGAACCCCAATATTCATTGCAGCACTATTTACAATAGGCAGGACATGGAAGCAACCAAAATGTCCATTGACAGAGGGATGGATAAAGAAGATGTGGTACATATATACAATGGAATATTACTCAGCCATTAAAAAAAACCCAAAATAATGTCACTTGCAGCAACATGGATGGACCTAGAGATTGTCATACTGAGAAAGACAAAGACAGAGAAAGACAAATATAATATAATATCACTTACATGTAGAATATTAAAAAATGGTACAAATAAACCTGTGTACAAAACAGAAATTGAGTCAGAGATGTAGAAAACAAACTTATGCCAACCAAGAGGGAAAGGGGGACAGAGATACATTGGGAAATTGGGATTAACATATGCTCACTACTATATGTAAAACAGATAACTAATAAAAACCTACTGTATAGCACAGGGAACTCTATTCATTACTCTGTAATGAACTATATGGGAATAGAATCTAAAAAAGAGTGGATATAGGTATATGTATAACTGACTCACTTTGCTGTAAACCTGAAAGTAACACAACACTGTAAACCAACTATACTCAAACTTAAAAAAGAATTAATAAAAAAGAAAGAAAAAATGTATTCATTGAATACTTACTCAATTCAAGTATGACCTAAACAATCAAATATCTTCCCTAAACATGAGAAAAATTTTACAAGGTAGGGAACACACACACACACACACACACACACACATACACACATTCGTAACACACACAAAGGTTAATTTTATTTTGTTTTTGAATTTTATTTTATTTGTTTATACAGCAGGTTCTTGTTAGTTATCTATTTTATACATATTAGTGTATATATATCAATCCCAATTTCCCAATTCATCACACCACCCACCCAGCCGTGCCACTTTCACCCCTTGGTGTCCATATGTTTGTTCTCTACATCTGTGTCTCTATTTATGCCTTGAAAACCAGTTCATCTGTATCATTTTATTAGATTGCAAATATATGCATTAATGTATGATATTTGTTTTTCACTTTCTGACTTACTTCACTGTGTATGACAGTCTCTAGATCCATCAACGTCTCTATAAATGATCCAATTTCATTCCTTTTTATGGCTGAGTAATATTCTATTGAATATATGTACCACATCTTCTTTATACATTTGTCTGTCAATGGGCATTGAGTTTGCTTCCATGATCTGGCTATTGTGAACAGTGCTGCAATGAACACTGGGGTGCATGTGTCATTTTGAATTATGGTTTTCTCATGGTATATGCCCAATATTGGGATTGCTGGATCATATGGTAATTCTACTTTTAGTTTTTTAAGGACCCTCCATACTGTTCTCCATAGTGGCTGTATCAATTTACATTCCCACCAACAGTGCAAGAAGGTGTCCTTTTCTCCACAGCCTCTCCAGCATTTGTTGTTTGCAGATTTTCTGATGATGCCCATTCTAACTGGTGTGAGGTGATACCTCATTGTAGTTTTGATTTGCATTTCTCTAATACCTAGTGATGTTGAGAAGCTTTTCATGTGTCTCTTGACCATCTGTATGGCTTCTTTAGAGAAATGTCTATTTAGGTCTTCTGCCCATTTTTGGATTAGGCTGTTTGCTTTTTTAATATAGATCTGTATGAGCTATTTATATATTTTGGAGATTAGTCCTTTGTCTGTTTATTCGTTTGCAAATAATTTCTCCCATTCTGAGGGTTGCCTTTGCATCTTCTTTATGGTTTCCTGTGCTGTGCAAAAGCTTTTAAGTTTCATTAGATCCCATTTGTTTATTTTTGTTTTTATTTCCATTACTCTAGGAGGTGTGTCAAAAAAGATCTTGCTGTGATTTACGTCAAAGAGTGCTCTTCCTATGTTTTCCTCTAAGAGTTTTATAGTGTCTGGTCTTACATTTAGGTCTCTAATCCATTTTGAGTTTATTTTTGTGTATGGTGTTAGGGAGTGTTCTAATTTCATTCTTCTACATGTAGCTGTCCAGTTTTCCCAGCATCACTTATTGAAGAGACTGTCTTTTCTCCATTGTATATCCTTGCCTAATTTGTCATAGATTAGTTGACCACAGGTGCGTAGGTTTACCTCTGGGCTTTCTATCCTGTTCTATTGATCTCTATTTCTGTATTTGTGCCAGCAATATTGTCTTGATTTCTGTAGCTTTGTAGTAAAGTCTGAAGTTAGGGAGTCTGATTCCTCTAGCTCTGTTTTTTCCCTCAAGATTGCTTTGCCTATTCGGGGTCTTTTGTGTCTCAATACAAATTTTAAGACTTTTTGTTCTAGTTCTGTAAAAAATGCCATTGGTAATTTGATAGGGATTGCATTGAACCTGTAGATTGCTTTGGGTAGTATAGTCATTTTCACAGTATTGATTCTTCCTATCCAAGAATATGTATATCTCTCCATCTTTTTCTGTCATCTTTGATTTTTTTCATCAGTGTCTTATAGTTTTCTGAGTACAGATCTTTTACCTCCTTATGCAGGTTTATTCCTAGGTATTATATTCCTTTTGTTGCAATGGTAAATGGGATTGTTTCCCTAATTTCTCTTTCTGATTTTTCATTGTTAGTATATAGGAAAGCAAGAGATTTCTGTGCATTATTTTTGTATCCTGCAACTTTACCAAATTTATTGATTAGCTCTAGTAGATTTCTGGTGGCATCTTTAGGATTCTCTATGTATAGTATCATGTCATCTGCAAACAGTGACAGTTTTACTTCTTCTTTTCCAATTTGGACTCCTTTTATTCCTTTTTCTTCTCTGATTGCCGTGGCTAGGACTTCCAAAACTATGTTGAATAATAGTGGTGAGAGGGGACATCCTTGTCTTGTTCCTGATCTTAGAGGAAATGCTTTCAGTTTTTCACCATTGAGAATGATGTTTGCTGTGGGTTTGTCATATGTGGCCTTTATTATGTTGAGGTACGTTCCCTCTATGCCCACTTTCTGGAGAGTTTTTATCATAAATAGGTGTTGAATTTTGTCAGAAGCTTTTTCTGCATCTCTTGAGAGGACCATATGGTTTCTATTCTTCAATTTGTTAATATGTTGTATCACATTGATTGATTCCTGCATATTGAAAAATCTTTGCATCCCTGGTATAAATTCCATTTGATCATGGTGTATGATCCTTTTATTGTGCTGTTGGATTCCATTTGCTAGTATTTTGTTGAGGATTTATGAATCTATATTCATCAGTGATATGGGCCTGTAATTTTCTTTTTTTTGTAGTATCTATCTCTGTCTGGTTTTGGTATGAGGGTGATGGTGGTTTCATAGAATGAGTTTGGGAGTGTTCCGTCCTCTGATATTTTTTGGAAGAGTTTTAGAAAGATGAGTGTTAGTGCTTCTCTAAATGTTTGATATAATTTACCTGTGAAGCCACCTGGTCCTGGATTTTGTTTGTTGGAAGATTTTTACTCACAGTTTCAATTTCATTACTTGTGATTGGGCTGTTCATATTTTGTATTTCTTGGTTCATTCTTGAAGGTTATACCTTTCTAAGAATGTCCATTTCTTCTAGGTTGTCCATTTTATTGGCATAGTGTTGCTTGTAATCATCCTGTATGATGCTTTGTATTTCTGTGGTGTCTGATGTAACTTCTCCTTTTTCATTTCTGATTTTATTGATTTGAGTCCTCTCCCTCTTTTTCTTGATGAGTCTGGCTAAAGGTTTATGAATTTTGTATATCTTCTCAAAGAACCAGCTTTTAGTTTTTTTGATCTTTGCTATTGTATTCTTTGTTTCTATTACATTTATTTCTGCTCTGATGTTTATGATTTCTTTCCTTCTACTAACTTTGGATTTTGTTTGTTCTTCTTCCTCTAGTTCCTTTAGGTGTAAGGCTAGATTGTTTATTTGACATTTTTCTTGTTTTGAGGTACGACTGTATTGCTAAAAACTTCTCTCTTTGAACTGCTTTTGCTGCATCCCACAAGTTTTGGATTGTCATGATTTTGTTGTCATTTGTCTCTACGTATCTTTTTATTTCCTCTTTGATTTCTTCAGTGATCTCTTGGTTATTTAGTAACATATTATTTAACTTTCATGTGTTTGTATTTTTAATTTTTTTCACTGTAATTGATTTCTAATCTCATAGCATTGTGGTTTGAAAAGATGCTTGATATGATTTCATTTTTCTTAAATTTACTGAGGCTTGATCTGTGACCCAAGATGTGATCTATCCTGGAGAATGTTCTATGTGCATTTGAGAAGAAAGTTTAACCTGCTATTTTTGGATAGAATGTCCTATAAATATCAATTTAATCTATCTGGTCTATTGTGTCATTTACAGCTGTGTTTGCTTATTAATTATCTGTCTGGATGATCTGTCCATTGGTGTAAATGAGGTGTTAAAGTCTCCCACTATCATTGTGTTACTGTCAATTTCCTCTTTTATAGCTTTTAGCAGTTGCCTTATGTATTGAGTTTCTCCTATGTTGGGTGCATATATAATTGTTATATATTCTTCTTGGATTGATCCCTTGATCATTATGTAGTGTTCTTTCTTATCTCTTGTAACATTCTTTTATTTAAGGTCCATTTTACCTGATATGAGTATTGTTACTCCAGCTTTCTTTTGATTTCAATTTGCATGGGATATCTTTTTCCATCCCCTCGCTTTCACTCTGTATGTGTCCCTAGGTCTGAAGTGGGTCTGTGTAGACAGCATATATATGGGTCTTTTTGCTGGAATCCATTCAGCAAGCCTGTGTCTTTTGGTTGGAGCCTTTAATCCATTCCCATTTAAGGTAATTATCAATATGTATGTTCCTATTACTATTTTCTTAATTGTTTTGGGTTTGTTTTTATAGGTCCTTTTCTTGTCGTGTTTCTTGCCTAGAGAAGTTCCTTTAGCATTTGTTGTAGAGCTGGTTTGGTGGTGCTTAATTCTCTTAGCTTTCTCTTGTCTGTAAAGCTTTTGACTTCTCCACTGAATCGGAATGAGATCGTTGCCAGATATAGAAATCTTGGTTGTAGGTTCTTCCCTTTCATCACTTAATATGGTGTCATTCCCTTCTGGCTTTTAGAGTTTCTGCTGAGAAATCAGCTGTTAACTGTATGGGAGTTCCCTTGTATGTTATTTTTCATTTTTCCCTTATTGTTTTTAATAATTTTTCTTTGTCTTTAATTTTTGTCAATTTGATTACTATGTGTCTTGGCGTACTTCTCCTTGGGTTTATCATGCCTGGGACTCTCTGTGCTTCCTGGACTTGAGTGGCTATTTCCTTTCCCATGTTATGGAAGTTTTCAACTATAATCTCTTCAAATATTTTCTTGGGTACTTTCTTTCTCTCTTCTCCTTCTTGAACCCCTATAATGCGAATGTTGGTGTGTTTAGTGTTGTCCCAGAGGTCTCTGAGACTGTCCTCAATTCTTTTCATTCTTTTTTCTTTATACTGTTCTGCCACAGTGAATTCCACCATTCTGTATTCCAGGTCACTTATCGGTTCTTCTGCCTCATTTATTCTCCTATTGATTCATTGTAGTGTATTTTTCATTTCAGTTATTGTATTGTTCATCTCTGTTTGTTTGTTTTTTTTAATTCTTCTAGGTCTTTGTTAATCATTTCTTGCATCTTCTCGATCTTTGCCTCCATTCTTTTCCCAAAGTCCTGGATCATCTTCACTATCATTATTCTGAATTCTTTTTCTGGAAGGTTGCCTAGCTCCAATTCATTTTTTTGAATTGTTTTTCTGGGGTTTTTTCTTGTTCCTTCATCTGGGAGTTTATCTTGTTCTTTCATCTGGTACATAGTCCTCTGCTTTTTCATTTTGCCTTTCTGGGAATGTGGCTTTCATTCCACAGGTTGCAGGACTGTGGAGCTTCTGCTGTCTGCCCTCTGGAAGATGAGGCTATCTAAGAGCCTTGTGCAAGCTTCCTGATGGGAGGGACTGGTGGTGGCTAGAGCTGGGTATTGCTCTGGTGGGCAGAACTCAGTAAAACTCTAATCCACTTGGCTGCTCATGGGTGGGGCTGAGTTGCCTCTCTGTTCATTGTTTGGCCTGAGGTGACCCAGCACTGGAGCCTATCCAGCTCTTTGGTTGGGCTAATGGTGGACTCCGGGAGGACTCACACCAAGGAGTATTTCCCAGAACTTCTGCTGCCAGTGTCCATGTCCCCACGGTGAGCCACAGCCACCCCCGACCCCTCAGAAGACCCTCCAACACTAGCAGGTAGGTCTGGTTCATTCTCCTATGGGGTCAATGTTTGTTCCCCCTGGTCCTCATTTACACACTACTTTGTGTGTGCCCTCCAAGAGTGGAGTCTCTGTGTCCCGCAGTCCTGTCGAAGTTATGCAATGAAATCCCGCTAGCTTTCAAAGTCTGATTCTCTGGGAATTCCTCCTCCCATTGCCAGATTCCCAGGTTGGGAAACCTGATGTGGGGCTCAGAATCTTCACTCCAGTGGGTGGACTTTTGTGTTATATTTGTTCTGCAGTTTGTGAGTCACCCACCTAGCAGTTATGGGATTTGATTTTATTATGATTGCACCCCTCCTACCACCTCACTGCAGCTTCTCCTTTGTCTTTGAACATGGGGTATCTTTTTTGGGGAGTTCCAGTGTCTTCCATTTGATGATTGTTCACCAGTTAGTTGTGATTCTGGTGCTCTCACAAGAGGGAGTGAGCACACGTCCTTCTACTCTGCCATCTTCTCAGGATATTTTTCAGGTTAATTTTAAATAACAAAAAATCCAGGAGTTGTATTTGAGTCTGCATGCAATGGAAGCCATTGAAAGATATTAAGCAATTGAGTATCTTGGTATGTATTGTTATGTTTATATTAAATTAACTGATTGTACATTGACCCATTTTTTATCAACTACATTTAATATTAGTGTTGCTTTTACTTTGTGCTTTCTGTGTTCATTTTTCTGTCTCCATTCATATCACAATATCTGTATATCAATAATTTGCTTATGTCTAAGAGAATGGAACAGATTTATGGAGGCACTTTATAATCTTTAAAAATCATGCTTGTCACATTTTCTAGGGATGACTTTTCTTACAGTATCCCCAAAGTGGCCTGACCAGTAAGAAAGAACCAAGTGGAACTAACTGATAATGTGAAAAAGCCTAAAAAGAGACTGTAACACTGGATTTCAAAGTAATGAAAGGGCTGAGAGAGCACAGTGAGAAACAGGTCTTAAATGAAGTAAGCACACTTCAAAGTTAAAAAAAAAATAATAGTAATAAGCATGTCTTTGATTGCATAACATTTTTTATCCTACAAAGAGTTTATATATTAATTTTTTTTATCCTGGTAATCTCTTTATGAGATATTTTGTCTCTACTTTAAATTAGGGAAGGAAAGAAAAAAAGGGCTAAGTGACTGCCTTGGGTCACAAACTTGTAAATGAAAGAGCAAGGCCTTACACCTAGGTCATCTGATAACAAGTTCAGGACTATTTCCATCACTCCACACAGTGTTCCACAGCCAAGATCTGGAAAATTAAATGTCTCAGATGGATGGGAGCCCTTAAGGAGCAATCTCAATGAGGGTATGGAGGGAACTTTATCAGGATTACTTGTGAGATATGTTTTTAACCATTTACAAACACACACACATGCATACACTCAATGATATGCTATATACACAGACTATGTTACCCCTAGTTTGAGGTATTGTCACAGTAAGCTATTGATATTGATGAGAATGACCATCAGAGTGTATAAGGATGTTTTAGAACAGAGATAGTTGAGAATCAATGATCCAATAATTCCATTCTAAAAAATAACCTTGAGTAATTTTTACCTTAAAGTAAGAAGAAAGGTAATCCAAAAAATTAACAAAACTGCCACTGTAGTCACTGAGTACATCAGGTATGGAATAAGCTTATATAGAAGATGAACAAAAGTTATATCAAAGGATAAAAACAACAGGACTTTGTGGATCTGAGACAAGAGTGTCAGGAAGATTTAGATTAAGAATACACTGAGATATTTAAAAATGAAAAAGCAACAAAAGAGATGTTTATCAGTCAAAGAAATAAAATTCTATTTTCTATTATAGAAGAAAACATATTATTTAAGAACTAGAAAAATACAAAAAAACTATAGAAAAGAAATTAAAAATTACCAAGAACTTCAGAACCCAGAGACAAGCACTACTAAAATTATGCGATATTTTCTTAATCACACGTGTACAGGTAATTTTAACTATATTTATTTTTTCCCAGAAAGGCTAAACATTTTTTTATATAGTCACCACAAACATTAAAACTATAACAATAATAATTTACCCCATAGACTTTCTCTCTACAAAGACATGTTCATAAGTGCTTTATGTACATTATCTTATTTAGCTCTTTTTTAAAACTGAAGTATAATTGACATTTGACATATAACATTATGCAAGCTTAAGGTGTACAATATGTTGATTTGATACATTTATGTATTGCAATATGATTTAACATTAGCTAACGCCTCTATCAAGTCACATAGTTATAATTTTATTCTTTTAAATGACTCTTTAGTGTCCTTTTCCTATTTTTAGAATAATAATGCTTCTTGACACTATTTTTCTGAGCTCTTTTTAGCTTAACAATATTAACCATTACTCTGATATAGCCAAAGGAGTTTTAATTCTAACTTTAAGAGCAAGTAGAGGATCTTCACACATGATTAATATTTACAGAGGAGTGTTAATATGACACAGAAAAGCAGTGGATAAGAGGGCAGGTTTATTCTGTGACTCTTCAGGAAAATTATTGAATTTTGTTTATGTAAAAATTTTTATAAGCTATAATTTACTAAAGAATTATGAAGGAACTATTACTAACATTGTTATAATATGTACTCCTAAGAATTAAAGGTCAGATTTCAGATTATTAAAAGAAAAAAATATATGTACCACATATTCTTTATCCATTCATCTGTTGATGGACATTTAGGTTGCTTCCATGTCCTGACTATTGTAAACAGTGCTGCAATGAACATTGGGGTGTATGTATACTTTCAAACCATATTTTTCTCCAGACATATGCCCAGGAGTGGGATTGCTGGATCATATGGTAGCTCTATTTTTAGTTTTTTAAGTTACCTCCATACTGTTCTCCATAGTGGCTGTACCAATTTACTTTACCACCAAGAGTGTAGGAGGGTTCCCTTTTCTCCACACCCTCTCCAGCATTTACTGTTTGTAGATTTTTTGATAATGGCCCTTCTGATTGGTGTAAGGTGATATACCACATTGTAGTTTTGATTTGCATTTCTCTAATAATTAGCGATATTGAGCATTTTTCATGTGCCTATTAGTCACCTGTATGTCTTCTTGGGAGAGATGTCTCTTTAGGTCTTCCACCCTTTTCTGGATTGGGTTGTCTGTATTTTTTATATTGAGCTGCATGAGCTGCTTGTATATTTTAGAGATTAACCCTTTGTCAGTTGCTTCCTGTGCAAATATTTTCTCCCATTCTGAGGGTTGTCTTTTTGTCTTTTTTATGGTTTCCTTTGCTGTGCAAAAGCTTTTAAGTTTCATTAGGTCCCATTTGTTTATTTTTTATTTTATTTACATTACAGGAGGTGGGTCAAAAAAGATCTTGCTATGATTTATGCGACAGAGTGTTCTGCCTATGTTTTCCTCTAGAGTTTTATAGGGTCTGCCCTTACATTTAGGTCTTTAATCCATTTTGAGGGGCTTTTTGTGTATAATGTTAGGGAGTGTGGAACACTCCCAAACTCATTTTACAAGGCAACCTTCACCCTGATACTAAAACCACGCAAAGATATCACAAAAAAAGAAAATTACAGGCTAATATCACTGATGAACATAGACGTAAAGTCCTCAACAAAATACTAGCAACCCAAATCCAACAGCACATTAAAAGGATCATACACCATGATCAAGTGGGATTTATCCCAGGGATGCAAGGATTCTTCAGTATATGCAAATCAATCAATGTGATATGCCATATTAACAAACTGAAGAATAAAAACCATATGATCACCTCAGTAGATGCAGAAAAAGCTTTTGACAAAATTCAACACACATTTATGATAAAAACTCTCCAGATAATGGGCATAGAGGGAACCTACCTCAATATAATAAAGGTCATATATGACAAACCCACAGCAAACATTATTCTCAATGGTTAAAAACTGAAAGCATTTCCTCTAAGATCAGGAACAAGACAAGGATGTCCACTCTCACCACTGTTATTCAACATAGTTTTGGAAGTCCTAGCCATGGCAATCAGAGAGGAAAAAGAAATAAAAGGAATACAAATTGGAAAAGAAGAAATAAAACTGTCACTGTTTGCATATGACATGATACTCTACATAGAAAATCCTAAAGATGCCACCAGAAAACTACTAGAGCTAATCAATGAATTTAGTAAAGTTGCAGGATACAAATTAATACACAGAAATCTCTTGCATTCTTATACACTAACAACAAAAGATCAGAAAGAGAAATTATGGGAACAATCCCTTTTACCATTGCAACAAAAAGAATAAAATACCTAGGAATAAACCTACCTAAGAAGGCAAAAGACCTGTACACAAAAAACCATAAGATAATGATGAAAGAAATGAAAAACAACACAAACAGATGGAGAGATATACTATGTCCTTGGATCAGAAGAATCAATGTTGTGAAAATGATTATACTACCCAAAGCAATCTACATATTGCAATCCCCATCAAATTACCAATGGCATTTTTCACAAAACTAGAACAAAAAATTTTACAATTTGTATGGAAACACAAAAGACCCCAAATAGCCAAAGCAAACATGAGAAAGAAAAACGAAGCTGGAGGAATCAGGCTCCCTCACTTTAGACTATACTACAAAGCCACAGTAATCAAGAATATGGGACTGGAACAAAAACAGACATGTAGATCAATGGAACAGGATAGAAAGCCCAGAGATAAACCCACGCACCTATGGTCACCTTATTTATGATAAAGGGGGCAAAAATATACAATGGAGAGAAGACAGCCTCCTCAATAAGTGGTGCTGGGAAAACTGGACAGCCACATGTAAAAGAATGAAATTAGAACACTCCCTAACACCATACACAAAAATAAACGGCTCATTTTTTTATTGTTTTTTTTATGATATTGAGTCACATGAGCTGTTTGTAAATTTTGGAGACTAATCCTTTGTTGGTTGCATCATTTGCAAATATTTTCTCTCATTCTTTGGGTTATCTTTTTGCTTTGTTTATGGTTTCCTTTGCTGTGCAAAAGAGTTTGAGTTTAATTAGGCCTCATTTGTTTATTTTTGTTTTTATCTCCATTACTCTGGGAGACGGACTGAAAAAGATATTGCTGCAATTTATGTCAGAGACTATTCTGCCTATGTTTTCCTTTAAGAGTTTTATAGTACCCAGTATTACATTTAGGTGTTTAATCCATTTGAGTTTATTTTTGTGTATGGCATTAAAGACTGTTCTAATTTCATTTGAGTTTGGGATTGACATGTACACACTGCTATATTTAAAGCAGATAATCAACAAGGACCTACTGTACAGCACACAGGAACTCTGCTCAGTATCCTGTAATAACGTAAATGGGAAAAGAATTTGAAAAAGAATAAATACATGTATATGTATAACTGAATCACTTTGCTATACACCTGAAATTAACACAACATTGTTAATCAATTGTAGTCCAATATAAAATAAAAATTTAAAAAGAAAAAAGAGTAAATGGATCGGCAAGATTAACCCCACTTGAAATATGAGAAAGTTAAGATTGAATAAAATTAATGACCTTAAGATATAAATAAATAAATTTTAAAAATAATAATAAAAAGAAAAAATATTCAGGCAATTAGAGTGTTCTAGCAACAGAATGAAGAATGATAGAGTGGTCTAGCAACAGAATGAAAAATGACCTGGATGAACCCCATCCCATCACTGGAAGTGTCTGAGCAGAGATATCACAAAATGTAATGAGTGCTTCTGCTTGTGTTTACATATGTGCAAATGTAGGTGGGTGTGGTATTTATACCCATACCACGGTTTGGTCTATTCATCCAATTAATTTTGACATTTTCTTTGACATTTAGTATATATAAGATCTTGTGATAGATACTAGGTGGAAAAAACTGATGAACAGTATTACTTTGTAGTCTAATAATGGTGATAAAATATACAAACACAAAATGTAATATTAAGTATAAACACAATATGGGATGGAGAACTATTTCTTTTAGACGGCACAATCAAGTAAGGTTCCATGAGTGAATTACCATTAGAATTATTGCTGGATGTGAAAGTTTTAGACATGTTGGTTGGGAAGGCAGTACTAGTACAGATGGAAAGATAGGGAAAAATTACATAATTTAAAACAGGCAAAAATAAATACAGTAAGCTAAGTTTCAGAAGTAGCCATGGGAAGAAAACAGGCAATTAAACCTTAACATGTTTGGCAAAGAATAGCATGTTTCAACTTAAGAAGTTTGAGGAGTGAATATGTTATCTCAAGAGATTGATACATTGTATTATTTGAGGTGCTTACTCTTGAAAGAATAAAAAGAATATTGCAAAGAAATTTTTGAATACGGAAAGCCCAAGAAAGCTTATTAAACTTATCCAAGGAAGAGAGAATTTGTGTGTGGTAGCTCTGGGAAGACAGCCAATGAGATGTGAGGGCCATTGCATGCATTGAATTTAGAACTCTTTGCAACTGAATGACTATATGGAGAGTGCTACGTAGAATAAGAAGTGATCATGGGTTCCATCCCTGGTCTGGGAAGATCCCACATGCTATGGAGCAACTAAGTCCATGTGCCACAACTACTGAGCATGCGCTCTAGAGCCCGTGAGTCACAACTACTGAGCCCACACGCCACAACTACTGAAGCCTGCACACCTAGAGCCTGTGCTCCACAACAAGAAAAGCCACCGCAATGAGAAGCCCTTGCACTGCAACGAAGAGTAGCCTCCGCTCACTGCAACTACAGAAAGCCCGCATGCAGCAATGAAGACCCAACGCAGCCAAAAATAAATTAAAAAAAAAAAAAAAAGTCAACCTCCTCCCAAGGCTGTGTATACTGACTCAAGTCTCAAGTGCCAGCCCCAGTCCACCCCACCTACCACCCCTGTCACTGTATTCCATTATCCTGTAGTATGTTCTTCATTACACTTATCATTATATAAATGTATCTTACATATTTAAAAGAAAAGTGATGATGCTGAGGATCTAAGTATGTTGATGCTATTAAAAAAAAACATAAAATTAGAAAGAAGAGCAATTTGAGTGGGGGGTATGTTTAGGTTGATTTGGAACTTGTATAACCCAGATGTCAGCTGAAGTAGCCTGTACTTAGCTATTTCAATCACACTGGCAAGAATATCTGACTATATGCATCAAGAGCTTTGGAAAAGAAGTAGTGAGGTGTGGGCATTTTTTACCAATTGTGCTTAGTCCTGTGTTTCAGCTTCTTTTGAAGTAATTCACTGTAGAGAAAATATTTCCATCTTTTGCATGCTGATTATTCCTTACTATGTGGACACAATCATAAAATTTAATTTCCCATATGAAAATGTCTGACATACTACCAACTACTAAAAGGAAACAAATATGAAAGAGAACTACCAAACTTATATATAGATAGTGTTTCAACAGAAGAATTATTTAATCACAGGGGGGATAATCTTATAATTAAGCATATATTTTTGAATTTCTGGTTCATTCAGGCATAAACTATAGTTAGACAATGTCACAAATTCTTAAAGTTTTCCTTAACCAACATACGGAGAGATACCTATTTTTATCCATGGCCTAAGTTAATTAATAATTTACTTTGATTGACAGTAATGAGCATTAATTACTACATTTGTTTTACTTGGATGTGGTAGGCAGTTTCTAAGATGGCCCACAATGATCCTTGCCTCCTAGTAGTCAGGTCCTCCCATTTAGTGTAGGCTGGACATAGTGACATACCTCTAACACAAAAAATACAGAAAAAATTATATTATGTCCCTTCTGAAATTAGCTTATAAAAAGACTGAATTCCATATGACTGTTTTCTCTTTCTCTGAGGAAAGCCGACTGCCATTGTGTGATCTCCCCTATGGAGAAGCCACTAAGCAAGAAACTAAGGGAAGTCTCTCACCAGAAACCAGTGAGGAACTGACATTTTTAGTCCAAGAGCCCATGAGAAAGTGAGTTTTTTCAAAAATTACTGACTGAGTGAATCTTCTCTCATTTGCCAAACCCCAGCGGACACCTTAATGAGAGAGATCTTGAGGGCAAGGCACCCAGCTAAGGCAAGCTGGATTCTTCACCCACAGAAAATGTGAGGCTTTAAATGTTTATTGTTTCAGCTACTAGATTTTGGGATAATGTGTTCAACAGCAATAGATAACTAACATGTTAGGAGATGTTTAGAGGTGAGCTTCTATTCTGTAAAAGAAATACTTCATAGACCAAGCATACAAATGTTATCCTGGCACTAAATGAAGACATGACAAGAATGTATGCATATGTATAACTGAGTCACTTTGCTATACAGCAGAAATTAACACAAACTGTAAATCAACATACTTCAATAAGATAAAACAAAGACATGAGCTCATCTCATACTTTCATTGTATCTACATTTTGTAATTTATGTAAATTATTGCTTGGGAATGGAACTAGTCGAGCCTTGCTATATTATATTAGCCAATGACAGTTTATTAAGACTTTTTTCTCTTAGAAATCTTAGTCTGCTTCATAAGATTCTAAGGATTTCTGAGCACAAACAGATTTATCTGAAGGTATAGAGATATAAAGCATATTTACACCGTAGAAATATGAACAACATAGACACAAACACTATTCATTCTGTTTTTTAAACATTCTAGGTTGTCTCTACTCTTAGATTTCACAGTCCTACCATGTTATTTCAACGTATTTTTTCCTATGTTGCCCCTCTCTGCTCATTTTTATGTTTTTACCCACCCCAAAATTAATCTTCATCTATTCTTAGAGCCAACAAGGAAAATTTCTTCCAGATGACTAATTTAGTGACAAGTTGTTAAGGTTATATATATATATATATATATATATTTTTTTTTTTTGCCCAGGAGCATTGGATTTGAGGGATCAGCTAGCAACTTAGTCATCAGTTTATGCTTCAGAAAAGATTGCTGATACAGGATAAAGTCATCCTCAGACAGAAGCCATCTTCAAGATAGGCTAATTATTTTAGTTTAGCAATGGCAAAGGGAGACCTCCCGAAGGAATGAAAAAGGTCCTGAAATCAAACTCATTTTATTTCAGGACATCCTGATCATAATCAATTAGGGCTTTTTTCCTTCCAGTTTGACACTGAAAATAAGCTTAATAAAAACTATTTAGAATGTCATCTCACACCTCTCAGAGTTGGTAAAATCACTTCCAAATTGGCATTGTAAATTTTATTGAAAATGAGTTAGGAAAAAATCTTTTGGATCTATGTGAGCCAGAGGGATAAACTCAGGCAAAGGTATTTTGCAAAATAGTGTAATAAAAATATCTTTAAAAACATAACATTTTGGGCTTCCAGCCAGAATGGAATAATGGGCCAGAGTTTGTCCTCCCTCCTAAAACAACCTAAAACTGGACAAAATATATAAAACAATGGCTTGTGAGATACTGTACATTAGGCAACAAAGGGCAGTGATCATTGAGACCAGGAAACAAACAAGGGGATCCCTGTGATTGTTCCAGCTTACTCCCTCAAAAGAGTTTCCAGCCAAGGCACAGGCAGAGGGAACCCAGGTAAAGCCCAGTAGATCCCCTGAGTTAAAGTGAAAGAGATGAGAAGCTAGAGAGACCGAGGCAACTAGACTTTGCAGGACAGAATGCTGGGAAGAAGAAAATTGCACAGAGAGAAAACTCCAGAGATCTGCATGGAGTTACACTTGAGCATTTCTCTGAGTACTAATCATTGCTTGCTGGGGTTGGGGAAAGAACCACCTGGAAGGGCTGGTGGTAACATTGTTCACTGCTCACATAAGGCCAGGGATAATGCCTGTTCTCACCAGCCAGAATGGACAGCATATCCTCATGATTCATGAGACACTGAGCAGATAGCCTTTTATAGGTAGTGGGGAAAAAATATTCCTGCACTGGGCACTGCTCTGGTCCCAACTAATAAATGCTAATAGAAGACCTGAATGGCTCAAACTGCTTCCAGATAACTTCACTGTGTCATAGCAATATACTTGAGAATACAAAATACAAAAATATTTAGTACCCAAAAAGTTAAAATTCTTGAATAGGAAAGTAGTGGGTGTTAGAACAAGCAGGGACTCTGATGCAGTGAGAAAAAAATCAATCTAAAACTAGATGATTGATAAAGATATTATAATTAGTAGAAAATGATATTAAAACAGTTGTTATAACAATGATGCATATGTTCAAATGTTAAGTAAACCCATAAAATATGTTTAAAAAGTCATCCAAATAGAAATTCTAGAGACAAAAACTACAATATTTGAGATAAAAAATACACAGATCAGATACAAGGCAGAATACAGTATAGAAGAAAAGATAAGTGAATTTGAAGACTGAAAAGTAGAGTGTAAAAATAAAATATATAAAACTAATTAAAGTAAAAGTATTAAAAGTAAAGAGAAGAGAATAAGTGAGCTGTGGGGAAATTTGAAGCATCTTAATATACACAAAATAGGAGTCCATTAAAAATAGGACATAGAAAGGGCAGGACAGAAAAATTATTTGAAGGGAAAATGACTATTTTCCAAACTTGATTAAAACTATAAGCTTCATGTACATCATTGAACTGCAAGTATATAAGAAAAGAATGAGAGTGATGACTTTAATACAGATTCTCTAGATATTGAAGGATAATAAAGCAATGTTATGAACAAATTTATGCCAAAAAACTTGACAACATAGATGAAATGGATCAATTCATTGAGACATAAACTACCAAAGTTTGCTCAAGAAAGGTATACAAGATAAAATCTTAAATTCACTCAGTGTAAAAGACAAGAACTAAGATAACATGAAAGATTTCTCATTGAAAAAAATGCAAGTGAGAGGAGATTAGAGCAGTATCTTTAGAGCACTGAAAGAAAAAACTTCACTTAGAATTCTATACTCAGAGAAAGTATTTTTGTAAAAGGAAGGTGAAATAAGGAGTGTTTCAAATATACACAACCTCAAAGAATTCATCATCACACTGCAAGAAATATTATAGAAATATATTAAGGAAAAGGAAAATATACCAGATGGAAATGTGGATATACACAAAAATTAGAGTACAAAAAATGGTAATTCTCTGGGTAAATATGTAAGATTTTTCTTATTATTCAAAGGTCTTTAAAAGAGACTTGACTGTTAAACAAAAATATTAGAAACACAGTGCAGGGTAAATAAAAAGCATGAAAGTAAAATGTATAACAACACCACCACAAAGATCAGGAAGGAAGAAATGTAAGTTTATTACTATAAGGTTTTTTTTCATGAATGATATAATATCACTTGAAGTTAGACTATGTTAAGTAAAAAATGTATATTATAAAGAAAAGTAATCACTAAAATAAGAAAACAAAGAGTTAGAGCTAATAAGCCACAAGGAAAATAAAATGGAAACATAAAAAGTAATCCAAAATAAGACAGAAAAAGAGGAAAAGAGGAAGAAAATAAAAGGCGGACAAATAGAAAACAAATAACACAATAGACTTCAACCTAATCATATAAACAGTCAAAATAAATGTAAGTGATTAAACACAAAAAGCAGAGATTGTCAGATTGATTAGAAAAGCAAGACCCAATATATACGCTGCCAACCAGAAATGAACTTCAAACATAAAACACAGGTTAAAAGTAAAAAGATGAAAAAAGACATAACATGCTAACACTAATCAAAAGAAATCTGGAGTGGCTAGATTGTTATTAAACCAACGGATTTCAGAACAAAGAATACCGACAGGGATAAAGAAGGTCATTTCATCTAGAAAACCTAACAATCCAAAATGTTTATACACATAATAAAAGGACTTCAAAACAAAACTTCAAAAACTTACAGAACTGCAAGGAGAAACAGACAAATCCACAACTATAGTTAGAAATTTCAATCCTCTTTTCTCAGTAATGAACATAAGTAGACAGATTATCAGTAAGGATATATAAAACTTGGACAAATCAATCAACCAAATTGTCTTAATTGACATTAATAGAACATTCCTTCCAATAACAGCACAAACTCTGTATTTTCACTTAAACAGAACAGACTATATTCTGGGCCATAAAACAAGTCTCAGCAAATTTTAAAGTGTCCAAGTCATACGTTTTATATTCTCTGAACACATGGAGTTAAATTAGAACTCAGAAAATAATGATCTCCAGAAATTCCTCAGGCATTCCTAAGTAATCCATGGATCAAAGAAGGAATCAAAATGCAAATTTAAAAGATCTTTAACTAAATAAAAGTGACAAAACACATATCAAAACTTCTGGGATGACACAAAAGCAATGCTTATAGTGAAACTTCTAGCACTAAATGCTTATATAGAAAAGAAGAAAGGTATCAAATCAATAACTTCATCTTCTACCTTGAGAAACTAAAAAAAGAAGAGCAAATTAGACCCAAAATAAGTAAATGAAAGGAAATCATTTAAAAAGTGAAAATCAATGAAATAGAAAACCATAAACAATATAGAATAATTAATGAAGCCAAAATCTTATTTGTAAAGCTAAAGAGAATTAATAAATCTCTAGCAAGACTGATAAAGAGAAAAAAGAAAGACACAAATTACAAATATTAGGAATGAGAGTGATGACTTTAATACAGATTCTCTAGATACTGAAGGATAATAAAGCAATGTTATGAACAAATTTATGCCAAAAAACTTGACAACACAGATGAAATGGATCAATTCACTGAGACATAAACTACCAAAGTTTGCTCAAGGAAGATATATAACCCAACTAGTCTTACATATATTGAAAACATTGAATTTGTAGAGAAAAACTGTCCAAAAGAGAAAACTCCAGGTCCAGATGATTTCACTAGTAAATTTTATCAAGCAAGAATTTAGAAAAAAATACAATACCAGTACTATACAATTTATTCCAGAGACTCAAAAACAAAGAATACTTCAAAATTAATTCCATAAAGCCAGAATTATTCTGACACCAAATTAGAGAGATTAAAAATGAGAAAACTACACATCAATCTCTTATGAACACAGATGCAAGAACACAAACAAAGACACCATGATCAAATAAAAGATTAACTTTTGAAAATCAATTCATGTATTTTGCCACAATAAAAAACTAAAATAAGAAAAAAGCTAAAGACTTATCAGTAGACATGGGAAACAAATTTAATAAATTCTAACATCTTTTCTCGATTAAAAAAATCTTAGTAAGACTGACTTACTCTGGTGAAAGGCATCTGTGAAAACCTATAGCTAATATTCTACAAACTGGTAAAATACTGAATGCTGTCCTCCAGTAATTAGGAACAAGAAAAAGATATCTCCTCTTACCACTTCTACTTAACATTTTACAGGAAGTTTTAGCCAGTATATTAAGACAATATAAGCAATAAAATAAATAATAATAATAAAAGGCATCCAGATTGGAAAGGAAGAAGTAAAAATGTCTTTAGTCACAGACAGCATGACTTTATATGTAGAAAATCCAATGGCAGTTTTTCAAAAGGGCTACTGGAGCTAACAAGCGAACTTATCAAAGTTGTAGCATACAATGTCAACACACACAAAAAATTACATTTTTATATACTAGCAATGAGCAATTGGAAAGTCAAACAAAACAAAACTATATCATTTACAATAGCATGAAAATATTGCATATTAAGGGATAAATAAGACATGATATGCCAAAGTGCTCAACACTGAAAGCTAAAAACATTGCTGAGAAAATATAAAGGGCACATAAATGTATAGGAAGATACACTTTGTTCATAGATTGAAAGACTCAATATTGTTATGATGCCAATTCTCCTTAAATTGATTTTTTGATTCATAATCAAAATCCCATCAAGGTTTTGGAGAAATTAATGAACTAATTTTAAATCTGACATGAAAATGCAAAGACCTAGAATAGCCAAAACAATTTTGAAAAGAACGAAGTTGGAATATTAATACTAAGTGACTTTAAGATTTATAATAAAGCTATAGTAATCAAGACAGTGTAGTATTATCATAAGGATGGGCAAATCAATTATGTAAACAGAAAGGGAGTCCAGGAATACACCACACATATGTGGATAACTGGTTTTCAACAAAGATATAAAGGTAATATGGTAGAGAAAGGATAATATTGCCACCAAATGATGCTGGTACAATTGGATAACCATATGCAAAAATAAATCTTTTTACACAAAGGACATTAAAAAATTTATTCAAATGAATCAGTTCTAAATATAAAAAATGAAACTACAAAAATTGTAAAAGAAAATTTAGGAGAAAAGTTTTATTACCCGGTTATCAAAAAAATTTTTAGGTATAACCCAAGAAGCACAATTCATAAAAGAACCAATTGACAAAGTGACTTCATTAAAATTAAAAACTTCTGTTAAAAAGATACTGTTAAGATAAGGGACAGAATAGCCACAGATTTGGATATTGCATTTTAAGGCAATAATAAAGACTTGTATCTAGAATATATAGAGAATTCTCAAAAATCAATAATAGCATATCAAACCACCCAAAATAGAAATAAACAAAAGATTTGAACAGACACTTCACCAATGTAGATGTATGGATGGCAAGTAAGTAAGCTCATGAAGAGATGTTTATCATCATTATTCATTAGGGAAATGCAAATTAAAACCATAAGGAGATACTACTAAGCACCTATTTTACAATGACTAAAATTAAGAGGTCCATAGCAATTGTTGGTGAGGATATGGAGCAACTGGAACTTTCATACACTCCTGATAAGAGTATAAAATGGTACAACAACTTTAGAAAATAGTTTGGCAATTTATTTAAAAGTTAAACATACATATATCAGATGATTCCCCTATTATACTACTAGATATTTAGCAAGAAAAAAGAAAGTATACAGCTTAACAAATACTTTTAAATAAGTGTTCATAGCAGTTTTATTTATGATATTCAAAAACTGGAAACAATCCAGACATCTATCAACAGGTGAATAGACAAAATCTTATACATCCTACAACAGAATATTTCTGCAATTAAAAAAGAATGAATTCTTCATACACACTAAAATGTGGGTGAATCCCAAAATAATTTTGCTGAGTAAAAAAGGCAGACTAAAGAAGTGCATAATGTATGATTCCATTTACATAAAATTTATAGAAATTCTAAAAAGTTCAAATTAATATATAACAGAAAGCAGATTAGAGCCTGCTTCTGGACAGAGGCCTCAAGAGTAAGAATAGAGAGCGCAAGAGTACAGCACTAAAAATGGAACAAGCGGGACTTCCCTGGTGATGCAGTGGTTAAGAATCAGCCTGCCACTGTAGGGGACACGGGTTTGACCCCTGGTCGGGGAAGATCCCACATGCCGTGGAGAACTAAGCTCATGGGCCACAACTACTGAGCCTGTGCTCTAGAGCCCGTGAGCTAGACTGTGCTCTAGAGTATTGCGCCACAACTACTGAGCCCCCGTGCCACAACTACTGAAGCCCGCGCACCTAGAGCCTGTGTTCCCCAACAAGAGAAGCCACCGCAATAAGAAGCATGCGCATCGCAATGAAGAGCAGCCCTCGCTTGTCAGAAGTAGAGAAAGCCCACCTGCAGGAATGAAGACCCAACGTAGCCAAAAATAAATTATTAAATAAGTTTAAAAAAAAAATGGAACAAGGAAACTTGGGGTGATGGATGATGTCCATTTTCTTCACTGCAGTGATGGTTCCATGTTTGTATACATTTGTCAAAACTCATCAAATTGTACACTTTAAGTGTAGTTTATTGTACGTCAATTATACTTTTTTTTTTTTTTTTTTTGCGGTACGTGGGCCTCTCCGTGTCGTGGCCTCTCCCATTGCGGAGCACAGGCTCCGGATGCGCAGGCTCAGTGGCCATGGCTCACGGGCCCAGCCGCTCTGCGGCATGCGGGATCCTCCTGGACCGGGTCACGAACCCATGTCCCCTGCATTAGCAGGCGGACTCTCAACCACTGCGCCACCTGGGAAGCCCTGTCAATTATACTTTGATAAAACTTTTTTAAGACCATTTTGCTACTTAGTTATAAGACTATTTTTTCAAAAGATTTCATATTAATGTGTTATAGAAAATAACATTAAATTGTAAGTACTACACAGTAGGAAATAGAAATAAAAGTATTGTAAACATACCAGAATAGTTATGTTTATACAAATTTACTAGAATACAATACAAATTTACTAGAATTCAGGGACCTTATAGATATTAAGTTAATATTTGAAAAACAAGTTTAAACAAACACCTTGATCATAAAATAGGCATTTATTAAAGTGTTTATATTGTATGTATTATTGTTTTGTTTTATATTGAATTATGAAGTTCTCAGATTTGGGAAAAGTACTTTACGATTCCCTTCAACTTGTGAGTCAGGTTTTAGCCTGGAGCAAATTTCTATGAAGATGACAGAAATAATGACAAGCTATTAAATGTGGCAGATCAAACGTAACCCACAACGGCAAGGCAACAACAGTTTAAGAGACTTAAAAGAAATTCTGAACTTATTCCCCAGAAGCCATTACATAAGTGAAGTTTATCTCAGTCTTGAAATTCGCATAAGTCATGTGCTGAATTGAATTTACCACTCAGGCATCAGCATCAACTTCTGCAAGTCATCTTGTTCCCCTTCTAAGAAATCATCTTATTCTACTCAAAGATAAAAAGCCTCTTTCATTTCTGTAGGGGACAGATTAAACATTAGCAGTAAGAAGCAACTGCTTTTCCTTCAACATCACCTCTAGCCTTCTGACTTATTACACCATCTCCAGGGATTTCCTGTTGGCTGAAGAAGAGGCAAAAACATTTGTGCCTCAGCACAGCATCAGTTGATCTCATGCTGTAAAACTGAGTTCTTTCAAAACAATGTATGAGGTCTTAACAGGTGAGAGGTACAGCCATGGCACAGAGCTTTGAGGAGCTCATAAATCTTTATCCAGATTTCCCAGAAATCTCTGCATGTTGCTTTGAATAACTCATAGGCTATAAGTACATACATCATAAGAGACTGTTTTAGCAGTATCTGTATAGGACATGAGTCCTGGAACTGTTGACCACGACAGCCTGAATGTTCCCCACTGCTTAATCAAACTTTAAATAGGTTTCTTCTTGACTATAGACCTCTGATCTCCCCCTTTTTTTTTTTTTTTTTTGCTATACGCGGGCCTCTCACTGTTGTGGCCTCTCCCGTTGCAGAGCACAGGCTCCAGACGCGCAGGTTCAGCGGCCATGGCTCACAGGCCTAGCCGCTTCGCAGCATGTGGGATCTTCCCAGACCGGGGCACGAACCCGAACCCGTGTCCCTTGCATTGGCAAGTGGACTCTCAACCACTGCGCCACTAGGGAAGCCCCTCCCTTTTCTTACTTTAGAAAACTTGCCATTGTAAATTCTTTTTCTGCCCCTTTGAGATGTAAATATTCTCCCAGAAATGTAGTCCTCATTAAAGATAGGGCTCCATCTACAAGTCTCTAGGGGAAGGTAGAAGCCCAGCTTTGACAAGTGCTGATTTGCAAACACAGAGGATCCAGTCAATGCTTAAAAACTCATCTGCATTTTGTTTCAGTGGAGCTGAGTTCAATCTCTCACCCTTATGGTAATTGACTAAAATAAAGTCTTCCTTGCCTGTTTTAACTCCATCTGGTGCAATTTTTCTTTGACACTGTCCTTGAGAAACCACCCCTCTCTGGCGATCATTAGGGTGCAAAAGAGATGGGATATAATTTTTAGCAAAATACTTTAAACATTTCTTAAATTTCAAAATTAAATTATAAATTGGTTAAAGGTTGAGTCATTCTGAATTGAGGGTGGTGTGGTTGACTGTTATGAAGTCTGTTTAGCTTGAGGGGCTCCAGAAACCCAGTTTTACTATTTGAATTATTTTTCCATTGCGATTCCAGATGCCTGCACTCCTTATCTATTAAATAGTATTCCCCAAACCCATTTTGTCTCAGAATGTTTTTGTCTTTCTATTATTAGATATCTTTGTAATTTTGATCTTTGTCTGGCCTATTTATCTGAAAATGAGGGAGAAAAGCCAAAGGAAATCCCAATAGGAACATACAAAAAACCCTGAATTCCCTAGGGCTTATGCTTGAAGTATCCCAAGTCTGTGGGTAGATTAGAGGAACTCTTAGTACAAATAACTCCAAGTTAATAGTCAAAAAACCAAACTGTTTTCTCTGGTTTCTCCTGATCCTGTTTTCCCCATTCTCCATCACAGTATGAGTCCCCTGAGTGTGGAGAGGAAACTGTAAATGGTAGTGGTTGTTGTCACATTACAGTAAGATTAGAGCTTTATAGTGGTCTCAATTATAAGCCTTGTTCAGAACGACCATTTTGGAACTTGGCCAGAAAAGACCAAATTGGCTTATAAAATTTCCAGACCATTTGCTTTTGTAAAGTCATTCCAGGACACCAAAGGGCAATGGCTATAGTGAAAAGGTGGTTCTGGTCTTGTAACAAAATCTACTGACTCTCAGACTTAAATTTCTAAATAATTAGCTAACATATAATAGGGATATTGATTTTATGTATTTTTTTTTTTTTGCTCTCAATTATCAATTGCTCATTTTTAGCCCTATGTTTTCTATGATGGGTTGTTACTAACTTCTGTATGAACACTGTCTTTTCAGATATGCTGTTGCTGATATTTTCAGACTGCCTTTGTGCTTAGTCTGTCCAACAAAACTTTAAAATGGTTAATGTTATTATTGCTTATATTGCTATTCTATCTCTTTATCTCTCACGTCTTAGTAATTATGGTTTCCCTGTAATATGGCTGAGAAGTATATAGGTGCTAGAAGGATATTTATACACACAGCCTTCCACAAGGAAACATGAAACCATTCTCGGGTATTCCTCCTTATTTTCCATTAAAAAAAAATTTACAACTGTGGAGTAGGACCAAGAAAGCCTCCAACTTTAGGATTATCATTCACAACCTTACTGTATTGTAACTTTATGAGAGTCACAACAGGAGTAATATGTACCTAAAAATATAAAAATTTGTTATTTACATTCCTAGAAAAAATGATGGGGGTAGATGACTGTAGTGACCACCTACAAATACTGATACTATTAACAATAATAATAATTACAAAATGTATGAAGGCACCTCTTTTGGGTTCCTGATCACCAAATTCCAATGTGGGGCACTGGGGGTGTTTTTACACCAACAAGCATTCCTCAGATGCCAGCGGCATGTCCAAAGAATTCAGCTCAATTCTGACACTATCTATCAGGAGATAACATAAGATCCCACAGGTTAAGGGTTCAGTCCTACAAGACTGCCCCTCCCCCCACCTTTCAGATCCAGTCACTAGCCCAGGTTGTTACCTGGACTTCTGACCTACAGGCAAAGGTTCCCATGACCCCCTCTGCAGGTTCATTAATTTACTAAAGCAGCTCACAGAACTCAGAGAAACATTTTACCTACTGGATTACTGTATTATATTTATTATAAAACGACATGAAGAAAAGATACAGATAAACATCCAGATAGAGGGACAACTGATCCAAACTCCAGCTCCTCCCCTCTCCTAGCAGGTTGGAGTGGAGGTGGAAGAGGTGGGAGGGTGAGAAGCACTGAAAGTTCCAACCCTCCAATCACAGTGTTGGTTCCCCTGGCAAACAGCCCCCATTCTTAAGGTTACCCAAGGGCTTTCCAAAAATCACTTCATTAACATAACAAAACTGTTCTCTTCACTTAGGAAATTCCAAGGGTTTTAGGAGATCTGTACCAGGAATGGCTAGAAGACCAAATACGTATTTCTTATTATGAGTCACAATATCACAGCATCTGGAAAACAGCATCTGATTTGACATCTTTTTTACCCTGTTAAATGCACTCTACAGTACTAGGCCCAACTGAACTAAGTAAACAGTAGAAGTTACAGTCTTCAAGGTTTGCTATTCAATGGAAAGATAGAATAAGAGAAAATGTAAATGTTCACATACGTATAAAGAACTAATATGGCTTAATATTTCAAGAGTTTTTAAAAACATTTTAACACCCCATCGCTATATATGGTTTCCAAGAAGCTTATAAAGGAAATAGAATAGGCAACTTTTCTTGTTTTATGACAAGGACTTGGAACTTTAGAGAAAGTCAAATGATTTGTCCAAAGTCACATGATTTAGAAACGCTTCTTGTTTTCTCCATTTTTTCCTATATTTCATACTTTTTTTAAGATCCAGTCTGAGCATAGTTTTTAAAAATTGAAAGGAATAAAAGAGGTTGATGAGTTTCTGGAGGAAATATATTTTTGAAGATCTTTAATCATGCACTTATTTGTTTACGAAACATATATGGATCATTCTAGTACTCATTTTACTCAAATTCTCAGCAATTCAACACAGTTCACTGTTCCTTCCTATCAGTAACACTGTGTTCTCTGCCGCCATGAAACTTTCTCCTGATTTTTCTCTTGCCTAATTGGTCAGACCATCTTGATGCCCTTCGTTATCTTTAGCCAGCCTCTACAGGTTGATATACCTCAGTTCTCAGCCCTCTCTTCTTCCTAGGTAGTCACACCAATGGATATATAATATCATGTGCTGACAACTCCCAAATCTGTATTTCTTGAACAGACTTCTTCCCAGATCATCTAACCTTAATGAGTTATATACACTGTTTTAGAGTGAGACAGACTTAATGTAATTCTCACTTTTCCATTTGCTGCTGAAGGATGTGGGGAAATTAATTAACCCCTCTATATCTCAGTAAATTCATTTGTAAAGTGGGGAATATAATAAAACCACCCCAGAAGTTCAATTACATAAACTCTATCAGAGCTCAGACATCTCCACTGGCATATCTCATAGGCACCTCAGATTTAATCTAACCCAAATGACTCGATTTTCCTCTGCAAATCTTATCCTACTTACTCTTCTTTAAATTGGAAATTGACAGGTCTTCCTGTTCCTACGTATATCTGAGAGTCATACTTAATTTGGTTCTTTCCCTTACCTCATCCCAGATTCAATCTATTAAAAATATCTATCAATTCTAGATTCAAAATAAATTGCAAACCTGTGTCATTTTCTCCATGTCATTGTCACAACCCGAGACCAGTCATCATCATCTCTTTCCTGACTAGTGTAATAGCCACAAGACTGCTCTCCCTGTTGCTTTTACTATTGTATTGCTCTCCTTCCATCCATTATCCACTGAACAGAAAGTCCTTATTACAAAATAATAAGATCATGCCACTCCCCTGCTTAAAACTTTGCAGTATTTTTGATTTCACTAAAAATGGTACTAAAAGCCCTTATCATTGCCTATAAGCAGCTCCTAATTACCTCTTACTTATCTCTCCATCCGGATCTCAAGCCACTCCCTCCTTCATTCACTGTGCTCCAGTCACAAAGGTCTTCCAACAATTCCTGGAATTCAACAAGCTCTTTGTGTAGGTTCTTTACACTTTCTATTCCCTCTTCCTTGAATGTGTTTTCCCTGGCTTTACACAAGGCAGCTTCACTCTCAACCTTTAAGTCTTAGTCATTATCTCAGAGAGATGTCTGACAATTTTATTCACCCTTCCACAGTTATTTTGTTTTTAAATACAACACCACACCCTATTTTTTTCTTTCGGAGTGTAACTATCTGTAATTATTTTATCTATTTGCTTATTGTATTTATTTATCAAAATTTTTGAATGCCTTCTGTGTTTTATGTTTTGTTCTATGTTCTAAGGATATAGTAATGCATGTCTTCATGAATCTGTCTAGTAAGAGAGATGAAAATAAGCAAGTAAACACTCTAAAGGAAAATATAGCAGCGTAAGAGGATGTACATACAGTTGGGAGAGGGTTTGACTGGATGGTTTGATAGGATGGGATTTTCTAAAGAAACAGTACTTAAGCTTAGACTCAAATGGCATGAAGAAAAGGTTTAGAAGATATGAAGAGAGAGTATCCCAGGCAATGGATGAAAAGTCCTATATATGTAAGACACATAAACATCAAGTGGAAATAGCAATAGGTATTCAGATACGCTGTATGAGTCTAGTGTCCAGGGGAAAGTTTGGGGCTAAAAATGTGACTCTCAGAATCATCTATCAGCTTATATAAAAATTCTGGGACTGGATGAAGTCACCCAGGAGATGTGTTTGAACATGAGGGATGAGAGCTGCAAAGGACACGAAAATGTTTACAGGATGAAGCAAAACAGAGGGGCCAGTCAAGGGTACTGGACAGCAAGGAAATAAGAAAACCTGGGGAGTATAATGTCCCAGAAGTAGTAAGAAAATGTCAAGTGCTATTGAGCAGAAGACTTAGGAGAAACAGCTTGACTTGGCAACACAGTGGCAATTGGTGATCCAGACAAGACTAGATGAAAGGCTGGTTATGGCTGCAGCAAGAGAGAATGGAAAAACAACAAATAGAAGACAGTGAGCATAAAAAATTCTTTGGCAGAATTTTACCATAAAAACTAGCTGATTATTGAAGAAGTAGCTGGAGAACTATGTAGATTTTTTTTTTTTTTTTAAGATGGGATATTATAGCATGTTTATATGCTGAGGTAATTGAGCTAATAGGAAGGGAAAACCAGAAAACGTGGGAGAGCGGGGAGATATGGAAGGATGAGGGGGTGAATTGATAAGGTAAATAGAGCAGGATACCTGAGCAGCTTGAAGTTTGTACTCATAAACAGAATAAATTCAGGTAGCAGGATTTTCTTTTTTTCAGTAGCCATCCTGAGGAATGTAGTAGGTAGAGAATTGTGTTGACCGGTAGTTGAGGCTTTGCCAAGCAAGTGTTACAGAGGAAGAAGAGTTGAGATGTACATAAAGGAGGGCCGACAATAATGGACCATGAAATCCAAGCTAGGTTAGAAGGAAGGAAAGACAAAAGAGGGCTAATGGATGGTAAAGATGTGACAGAATGAACGCAGTCTCGATGGGATCCAACAATTATCACACTATCCTTAATAGCAAGTATATTGAATTGACCCATAAGAAATAGTGTTTACTGTCCTACAGGTCCTACATTCAAATGGAGGCTCCATGATGTCAGGAACAATGTTTGACTTCTTATTTGCTGTATTTTTAGTACTTAGCACAGCTCTTGGAATGTGGTAGTTGCTTAATACATATTGGGATAAATGAACGTTTGTCATGCACCAACTATGTTCCTTACATGTAATTTTAAGCACTGGGTATACAATTGTGAATAAGACTAACAAGCAGGTAATTATCATACAGAAGAACAGGTGTTAGGATACAAGACCATGGCATTGTGGGAAAACCAAAGAGGGCTACTTATTAAAGATAGGAGGGGCTCAGAGGCAGCAAAGCCTAAGAGGATATATGGAGAATGAGTGCTAGTTAGCCTGGTACAGAAGCAGCATGGTCACTGAAACTGAGTGAAACTTGCCCAAAATAAAATTCTAGTTAAATCCAGAAGGATTTGCAGAGCAAAACATAAGTTCTTTGTTTGTTTTATTTTTGTCTGTTTGTTTGTTGAAGAAAGGTACAGAGCAACTGGTTAGGACTTTTTGTATTGATCTGTGACTTCCTTTGTATTTTGACCTTTACACTCTTTTTTATATTTCTGACACTTTGGATTCTCACTAAATGCAACGCCACAGTTAATTGCCAAAATTTCCCAAGACAGATACCAAGAGATTTTTATCTTGGTATTATCATTTGCTTTCCTTCCAGAGGGAGTTATATCTTCTTGTCTTCATTCTTACATTTGTGAGACTCTCCAGCCTCTGGCTGTGCTCAGCTTAATGCCAGGCATTTCAAATGGAAGGTCTTTGTCTCAAAGTGCACATGTATGAAATTTTTTTTTATTATTACTCTAAGCAGGTAATAAATATTAACTGATATTCTACAGCTAAGCTGGTGAGGAGATGGAGATGAACATATTCTTATTAAAGTTAATTGTTGGGAAAAAAAATTTGCTATTTCAGGAATTTCTTATTGCTGGGAACCTGCCAAACATGTCAGACAACACTAGCTAAGACTATGCCATTTTAAACTATGTAATATTTCCCAGAAACTTTTAAAGGAACGTTAAGATCCATAATGCAAGCACTGACTTATTTGTAAGTACACATTTGGGAAAATGCTACTGTAAAACTATCAAGTTATCTTGGCTCCATTTAACAAAATTAAATGAACATTTTTACCAGTCCACACTTATCTCTAATTGTGATCTTAAAAAATTAGCCCCTAAAGCTATTTTAATTTGGTTGATAGATGTATAGATTTTTATGATACTTCTTTCCTTTATGAAGCAGAAAGCATCAGTAGTTTCTAAGACCATCACAATATTTCAAAAGAATAAGCAAGGTGCTTTGGGGATCCAGGGTGCTGGGGAAAACTGGGAGGGCAGAGTTTAAAAATAGATGCTTGAAAATGTATTTGCTTTGGCCATTTGACATCATAATAATTGGTATTAGGCACACAGCTGTGTGCCTACTGTGTGTGACTACCACATAGTCTTTGTCAAAGTCATGTGTAGGCAGATGGTAGCAATATTTGGGAGAGTAGATAACACTGAATTTTTAACAAGTGACAAAAGGACTGGCATGGTGCGAACAGAATACCACTGTACTTGGCCGACAGCCAGGCCCCCCATGTGTTGTCATGCTGCCATCTCACAGAAAGCTTACATGCTAAACAAGACAGTGGATTCTTTCTCTCAGTAGAAGACACAGACCCTCAGAATGAAAAAAAAAAAAATCAGAAAATGAGTAAATGATTGCTCTTCATATTGTAAGGCTTATTTGATTTGGAGTTTTAATATAGTAGCCCAACATGATATTCTGCCCATGGTAGGCAGGTACCTCTGGTCTGGAGCTAAATAGCATTCTGATAGCATTCTGGTTAAGAACAAGGGCTCTGAGGCCTGGTTCAAGTACCAGCTCTGTTAAGTATTAGCCGTGTGACTTCTGGTTAGTTATTTTATTCATCAGTGCCTCCACTGAGCATCTATAAAGTGTGAATACTAAAAGGACCTACAAGTTTTAGGTATAGTCATCTAGAAGACAAGCTGAGATGATGATTCTTGTGCAAGTGACTTATTGAAGGACTGCACTGAAGAAAGGAGCAGAAGCAGCATAGAGTTGAGGAAGAAGCTAAGCAGGTGTGTGGTCTCACAGGTGTTCTCGTCATCTACTGCTGCATACTTCCCCCCAAATTAGTGGTGGAAAACAATTTTATTATCTCATGGTTCTGGTGGGTCAGAAATTTGGACAGAGTACAGTGAGACGAGGTGGCTCAAAGGACTGAAGGTGACTGGGACAATGCAACTGGAGACATAAGCTTAGGGTCCTCATTTCTTCCCCATGTTGAATCCATTGGGATTGAAATATCCAAGATAGCATGTTCACCCACATGTCTGACACTTGGCTGGGATGTCTGGAATACCTGGAGCAGGTCAGCATCTGTTCTGTCTCCATCCAGATTCTCTCCACATGGCTTGTGCTCCTCACATCATAGCCCTCCTAGGATAATCAGACATTTTTAACATGGTGGTTTATCTTCTCCAGGATAAATATTATGAGACAAATGTAGAAGCTTTGAAGGTTCTTATAATCTAACCTCAGAGAACTGCAGTGTCACTTTTGCCACACTCTGTTGGTAATATTCCATTCTATTGGTTATACATCCTATTGGGCTATCCCAGATTCAATATAGGAAAGGACAACATAAACAGATAAATACCAAGAGATATGGATTCACTGGGGAGCCATCTTGGAGAGTAGCCACCACAGCTGGAGCCTACTTCAACTTGAAACTATTAGGGAAGCATGAAGTTATTCCGCTGTAGAGAAAAAGCAGTCTTTTGTACACTTATATGAGGATTGGGGCTAATCTCTCCAATAAGACAGTTTGGGTGAGAGGGGAGGACAATTCTCCAAAGATGGGAAAATCTCAGAACAATTAGTATCCAGCACTCACAGCAGCTGGAGTATGAATGCACAGATAGGTAAAGGTGAGCAGAGTAGGCCATGCTACTCTGCTACTTCAGAAGGTTAAATATGACGAGTAAATGAATTAACATATTTTAAAATTCTTAGAACAGTAGCAGACACATGTTACTGAAATGTTCAGTGAGAAGTCACTCTGATTTATATCTCTCCATTTTGAGTAGTTGCTTCCTCTGGGACACTGTGTCTCAAAGGTGCCCTGAGAAGACATACTTGCAGAGTAATATCTTAATCTACCCAACTAGCAAAAGTTCCTTCTATTGTATACTTGATTGAACTATTTAAGAACAGCCACAATCAGAAACTAATTATAAGACACCTTTAAAATTCTGCTACCTATACAGAGCAGTTCCCAAGAAGCATTATGGTATAAAAATGAAGAAACATCAAATGATATCACCTCTAATAAGCCACCTTAATGTGCACTCTGATTTCAAAGAGATTTGAAGAATATCAATAGCTTTCTTGTTGCGCCACAATGAGTTGCCAATTACTGCAAGAGCAGCTTGGTATACATTACTTTATCAAATTTCATAGTGCCTCCATGAGATAGATGTTATTTTTCTTAACATACAGGTGCACAAGCTAAAAATTAGATTAAATAACTTTTTAATGTATGAAGTGTGAAGTGAAGGTGAATTTGAACCTGGGTCTTTTTAATTTTACAGTTCTGCTTGCCAAGCATGTTAGATAATAATCCATGGTAAATAATCCAGAGTGGTTATATTGAAAGGAATGTGTAGGCTTCTTTTTAAGTGTCTACAGTATCTGTAAGATAATTTCTCTAGTGCTTCTCCAGAGAAACAAAGGCAGATTTCTGGATCAAAGGAATGGCCAAAGGTTTCATTGGCTATTCAGAGGAGCACAATAACTCAAGGAGAAAAATCTTCAGCTCCTTAATGAGTCTATTGATATAAATAATGACAGTGTAGCTACTGTATTCTGCCCAATGAATTACGATATTATCACAGTCAATATAATTTCCATGTTTTTAACATTCTTAAAAGAGACTGAAAAATTGTCCTTAATACTGTGTTGTATATATGCTAGTTCTATTAAGCCTCAGATACATTACCAACATAAAAAAGCATTGACTTTTTCAACTGTGCCATTCTTCCCGTCAGTAGAATTTAAAATTCAAGAGGAGAAAAAGAAGAAATGTGCTCTCTCGAATTAAAAAGTGCATTTAGTTCTATGCTCTCAAAGTTACTAGCTTGATATTGGTGTCTTACAAATTAGAAAATCAATCATTAGCATATTTTAACATGTTTAAATCATATTAGTAAGTGGTAAAAAATCATGAATAGATATTTAGGGAGGGGAAATTGTGCATGTATTCTGTTGGAAAAAGAAGTAATAATCATTGTGCAAGAGAGATTTAATTAATTCTACTTACATTAAAGATAGTACATATGAGTAATATCACAATAAATATTAAAGTAAAATTATTTTTATGGGTATCTGTAAGAGACATTCTAAAGGCAAAGAACTTGAGCACAGCTAGAGCAGAAAGAACTGTCAGAATAACTCAAGATGAAGTTGAGATGGGTCCAGACTGTGAAGCACAGTTTAAACCACGTAAAAAGTTTGGATTTTAATCATTCCCTGTTTGGAGGATAATGAAAATCTCTGGAATCTGAATCTTTTCATACAATCTCCTCAAAATAATATGATCAACAGAAACCTCAAAGAAAATCACACATGACCCATATCTTCAGCATCATTAGAAGATGGAAAATTCCACAGGCTTATAGCCACGTTTATGTAGAGAAATAAACTCCAAATCCTGACAGAACTAATGCTGGAGCATGCATTGTGACTGCAAGCTTGTATGCATAGAGAGCAGACAGAGAAGTATTTAAGAGAGTCTGACGAAAATAGAATAGCAGAGTGGAGACCCTAGATGTAACACAGAAAAAAACATCCCCAGAAAGAAAAGGTCCCAAGGCTAATTACTAAAATACTGACCACAGATCTCAGCCCCAATCATTCACAGCACCACCTACAGGAAAAAGGCTTCAAAGAAAATGAAAATAAAAATTGCAGACTTGGAGAAGCAGTGCTCTGGGGAAGAATGAGATAAATACAACAGTGATAGTGCCTCTTGGAGATTGGAGGTGAAGGGAAGGAAAGACGGAAGAGGAATAAATTAACGTGCAGACATGAAAGAGAACAACTATACCACCACCAATATCACCCATTGAAAAATACTGAATTTCATTATACAATCACAGAGGGTGCTCTTCAGTTAGGATCCTTGTCCATAAAATACTTAGGAATAGGGGAAAAATAGGCAAATTATATTTAAACGATATAATTTCCTGGAATATTAAGTGGTCTAAAGTCGACATATAGTATGCTACAATTTACGTAAGGAAGAATATACCTGTTTAGTTTTATAAAAAGAAACACAGGAAATACAAACCAAAGTGTAAGAAATTGGCAACCTATAAGGAGAGAAGTGGGTGGGAAATGGCATGAAAGCAAGAGGTGAGGGAGTGTCTGATATTTATCATGATTCACCAAAAGGAGTTATACAATTATTAAAGAGGTTAAAGAGGTGAATGCAAAGAGTCTAATGATCCTTTAAAAATCATGGAACTTTTTTATTTGATCAAAGACAGAGAGAGAAAACGAGAGAGAGAAAGAGGTGTAGATATATATAGATTTATTGATTTGGGGACTGCACAAACTAGCATTTTCCCTCTTAATTGATGACTTGGAAAAATAACATAGCAAGGAAATAATAATAAGCCATAATAAACCAAAGAGCAATGCTCTGACAAAATTACATAAGGTCAATGTAGTTACCATAAGATCAACTAGGACTCTTACAATTTGATAGTAAGATGCAGCAGACCAGAGTTTACAACATGACTCCTGGAAGGATGCACCTGAAACAACCTGTCTAACAGATGATGAACAGATTCATTCAAACAGAAGTATTTCAGCTATACTATCATAGACAGAGTTCAAATTTACTGTTGCTTTGATTTTCTCATTTGGTAGCATTGGTTGGTACTCAAATCAATGGAAGAAAAAGCTCTTCATTGTTGACTAAAGTTCTTGGAGGGGGAATAAAGCTAATAAAATACTCTGTGCTCATCCCCCCCCAATTCAACAGCCCAGTTAGAATGATCAAAGTAAAACTTGGTCTCATTGTTTTAAAATCAATAAAAATGTAAACTTTTAAGACACTAACATTCTTCTCAGTGTAATTCTCTACAAAGCCCTGTGTAATGGATTGAGATGATGAATAGAGTGTTCCTTTTGAATCTGAAAAGCTCTTCTTGTAAAATAAACCATGCTTATGATAAACATTGTTAGAAGTAGTTCTGTCCTTCCAGTCTCAGTAGAATTCATGATGACATATGTAAACCTTTATCCAGTGACATTTATATATCTATATCTTTTTTAAGAATTGGCTTTTTATTATTTTTTATTTTATTTATTTCTTTTTGGCTGTGTTGGGTCTTCGTTGCTGTACGCAGGCTTTCTCTAGTTGCGGCAAGCGGGGGCTACTCTTTGTTGCAGCGCACGTGCTTCTCATTGTGGTGATTTCTCTTGTTGTGGAGCATAGGCTCTAGGCACGCAGGCTTCAGTAGTTGTGGCACGAAGGCTCAGTAGTTGTGGCACATGGGCTTAGTTGCTCCGCAGCATGTGGGATCTTCCCAGACCAGGGCTCAAACCCATATTCCCTGCATTGGTAGGCAGATTCTTAACCACTGTGCCACCGGGGAAGTCCCTCTATACCTATATATGTATCTATACATATAAAATTAGTCTAAACTAATTTTTTCTAAAATACTCCTAAATGATTCATTGTCTTTAACTCAAAGCTAAAAGAAATAAGATGTTATCAGGCATATATGTATGCCAGATAATTGTATTTATTGAGCATTCACTATAGTGAAAGAGGAAGTAGATTCTTTGAAGTAGATTCCCACATGACACAATGTTATTATTCGTTTATTTATTAAAAACACATTTCTGATAAACTTGGAAGTACCTACAAAGCAATAAACTAAAACTAAAAATTAAAATAGTGCATACTGTAACACTGTAGAAAAAAAAAATACTTTGAATAAGGAAGGAATTGGAGGTGGATGGGTTTAATGGGCAGAGGCTTCCTTTTGGAAGTAAGTCTGAGAATTGGTACAGAAGTGAATGGAGCAGTCCAAGAAAAGGTAATGTCTTGTACCTAGCTATCTCAGTAGATATAGCCACAAACATGAATAAGTAAATAAGGTGTAGACCAGAATGTATGCTTCTTACATGCACCCTATCTCACCAGAGCAAGAAGTGGAAAGGGCCTATTTCTACTACTGGTTCAGAGATCCGTCATGTTTTCTCCCCCTGGGAATAAGAAGGAACTGCAGATATTCAAGAGAACATTTTCAGTTGAGTGGTAAAAAGATGTACCAGATTCCAGGGGTTAAGAAGATAATCTGAAATGAAATGATTAACTGAAATAATTGGAAAGATCGAAGTTATGATAAAAACAATAAACAGAGTCAGTAGAAGTAAGAGGGTGGAGGAGATGGAAAGATCAGAGGTTGTAGTCAGAGAAACAAATGAGAGTTTGATTTCTTGAAGGGGAAAGAGTTGAAAAGAAAATGATATTTAAATTGTGGTCACGCCACCTAGAGGGGTGGGATAGGGAGGGTGGGAGGAAGACGCAAGAGGGAGGAGATATGGGGATATATGTATATGTATAGCTGATTCACTTTGTTATAAAGCAGAAACTAACACACCATTGTAAAGCAATTATACTCCAATAAAGATGTTAAAAAAATAAAATAAAGTAAAAGTAAAAAATAAAAATAAATTGTGGTCATCGTTTACAATTCCATTAAGTAGAAGTCTAAACTAAAGAATATACTTAAATTAAAGAATATATTTAAATTTAAGAATATATTTAAATTAAAAACCAGGTGCCCAGTAAAGCTTGATTTTTTAGCTTGATATAAGAAAAATGGAATTACATTTAAAATTAATAGCAGCTTCCACCTCTGATAGTTGAAATACCACTTTACCTTTAAAATAGTTTGAGAAATTCATGTAAATAGCAAATGTAATGGAATTACAAACTTACTGATGTTGGAAAAGATACTGAAGGCATCATTTCTCTGCATGTCAGTGTTTCATACTGTTTCCCTTGCCAGTCCTTCTGAGTCAGTCCAACTTTAAACAAAAATAGAGAAAGGTTTCTCTTCTCTCTAAAGCCAGCTCCCATTTAATTTGGACTCTAGGCAGAGGAGTATGGTCAAAGGGACTTTTTTTGAGGGGAAATTGGTTGACCCTTCCACCATGAAGACAATCTGGGATCTACAAAAAGAGCTGGCCAGTAGAGGGCACCTCTTTGAGAAGCATGATTGAAAGACTTCATGAGCAGTGACAGAGTTTAAAGTTTCCTTTTTCCTTCATTTAAACCCAAGCTTTCAGTGAAGTTCATCAAGTCCTAGTCTTAGTTCTGCATTGGAAAATGAAGAGAGTGGCCGGTGTTCACACTTGGAGAGGGGATGGTAGTTGACAGAACAGCAGCAGCTTGGAAAAATTTATGACATGGTGGCAAGAAATAACCTATAAAATATTGAAATACTCAAGAGAAGGAGAGTTGGTATAGATGAGAAGTAACAACCACCTTTCCTTGGAAATTTCCAAAAACTTTATTATGGCAAAAAAAGCAATTGGAAAATATAAAGTTCTTAAGGCTTTCAGCATAGGGCTTTGACAAATGTTACTTTGATATTAAAGGCTTGAGGATTGTGAAATTCCTGAGTTCTAGACATCTAAACAATCTCCAATTATAAAAACATGTTGTCCTCTGAGAATATGCTTATAAATCAATTGAAATTTGTAGTACATTTTTTAATAAAAATCATTTTAAATATTGTTTGATTTTAAAGTAGTCCACAAAGCATCTTTAGCTTAATATGTATCATTCCTAGTGTCCATGATGACTCAATCACAGTGCTAAATATCTTTGACATATGATTCCTTTTAATTTTCATTAACAACTCAATGAAGTGGGTACTACTTCTAATTAGTAGTAGTTATACTACTAATCTATAGATGAGGTAACTGACATATGTAGCAGTTTTCAACATGCTCAATGTCACACGGCCAATGAGTGGTCTGCTGGGATATGAACCCAAAACAACAGACCGAGAATTTGCATTCCTAAATATTACACATTATAATGTAATACACTAATATTATTAAACCAAATAACTCTGTGTGCATATGAGTGCATGTGTGCATTTGAGTGTGAGAGAGAGAGAAATCAAGAGGGCAAGATTCCAGAAGTGTACACTCCCAGCAACAGGAAGAATATCACCTTCCACACACTTACCTTGTAGTGACAGTGATATGTCTGCTATCTCCTAACTAAATGGTCATTAATCCATTTATCTGAGACAGAAATTCTAGTGGATGGGGCATTCCTGCAATGGGGGTAACTGAATTGAGGTTCAGGAAACTTTTGGGTCTGGGAGGTAGGTTGCTAGTGCAGTCTCTCGGATACAGCAAGTGATCAAAAAGTTAACTGAATGAGTGAAGAAGTAAACAGGAAATCATCAAGGGCAGGGAGAAGTGTTGTCCTTGCAATAATTCTTCATACATAAAATTAGGTAAGTAGCATTTTTATATTCGCCTCAGAGTAATATACATGAAACTATGTAAGTGGATCCATGCCACAAGTGAGAACAAAAGGAAACAGTGTAGAGAGACCAAGATTGTTATAGGGAGGAAGAGCTAACAAAAGAAACAATAGAAAGGACAAGAAAAAAAAATAAGAACAGGGCTTCCCTGGTGGCACAGTGGTTGAGAATCTGCCTGCTAATGCAGGGGACACGGGTTTGAGCCCTGGTCTGGAAGGATCCCACATGCCGCGGAGCAACTAGGCCCGTGAGCCACAACTACTGAGCCTGTGCGTCTGGAGCCTGTGCTCCGCAACAAGAGAGGCCGCGATAGTGAGAGGCCCGCGCACCGCGATGAAGAGTGGCCCCCCGCTTGCCACAACTAGAGAAAGCCCTTGCTCAGAAACAAAGACCCAACACAGCAAAAAATAAATTAATTAATTAATAAACTCTGGTCAGTGAATAGGTATAAATGAGCCTTGTTTTACCTTATACCTTATTGAAACAACACTGTCATTATTGATCATTTTAACTACACATATTGTTGTGTGTTGGTTTGATATGATTTCAAATCCATTTATTTTTTGACCAAAGAAAGAAGCCGTTTTGTTCTAAGAGTGAAGTTGTTTACATGGAGGAAGCTGTATCAGGATGTCATCATCAATATGGGTATTCTTTCACAAGCACTCACTAGCTCAGCTGTTGATAAGTGCTGCTGGGGCTTATCGATAAGAACATGTACAGGAATGACTATGGCCAGCGGACTTTTAAGCGTTAAATACCAAGAAGTTTGACAAGGAATTTAAGAGTGTTTGGTCTGGGCAGGGCTACTCTTTCCTGATCTAATTAGCTCTCTGAAGACCTTGGGGCATTAGCTCCTGCTTGGGCAAAGCCGACTCTTTGTCAGCGGTGGTGAAATCTATGCAGAGGTCCCATGAAGTAACCTTGCCCACCAACACCGGTGTTTTTGCTCCCTAGCAAGGTGCTCTAGCAACAAGGGACTTCTGCTTTTGCACCAGCATGGATATCAGCTCGGTAGGTAGTTAGCTAAGCCGACTCTTCTAAGGACCAAGTTAGAAAGGTTCACCTCAACTAAATTTGGACCTTCCTTTCATCTCCCTCTTTCCTGGCACAATAACGTAGTTAATTTATTATTGATTTGGAGTATGTTTTTTCTTTATTGGCTTATTAATAGACATTACCCTGTATACTATTGGCTTGTGAAATTATAATTCCCACAGTGAATGTGTTAAATAAATTATCGGCAAAGACAATCTCAGTCTCTGATCATAATTTGCTGCTGGAGACCAGACAAAATATACATAGCATTTATAATAGCTCTTTCTGGGTATTGGCATGGAATACCACAGGGATGTTTCACAGGCAAATTCTGAAGAAATTTGAATATTTTCTAGTGTATTAATTTTGGTTTGCTTATGTTTGAATGGCTTCCAGATTAAATATTAGAGAAAGAAATCACTCTCTGCTGTTTCATAAAGCCTGGGGAACACATAAACAAAAGACCAGGCATATTTTTCAAAATTCTTAAACCTTTTAATAGAGCTAACAGGCTCAAAAGAGTAATATTATTCTAAAGTTCATTTAAAATGAATTTTAGATTGGGTAGAGGCAATGATTGACAACAGGAAATACAAGTGAAGAGGAGCTTAAACAATTTGGTATATCTATGGAATGCCTCTGCTAACATTTACTCTATAATAAATAAATGCAGTGTTTATAAATTATTTGGTCCTGGAGTCTGATTTTGCAGTTGCAAAATACTAACTTTTAGAATAGCAATGAAACAGTTCTTCCCATTTATTTTCTATTATACATTTTCCCTTGAATGCTTTTCAAAGGGATTTGTTCATACTTCAAAAACACCCAAATGAAAGCTGAGTTTGCATGTTACTTAGGAAAAATGCAATTTGGTTTCTAACTTAGCTCCTGAAAATCACCTCTAAATCAAATTATTCATAATGCAATAATTTAAAATGCAGAAAGGAATCCCACAATTAAAAAGACAAGTCAATGGTGGATTATTTTGCAATGTAAATAACTCTTCCTTGAAATGCTATTCATTGTCTAAAGTAACTTTCTTGAATATGTGTTTTCTTAATATACATACTCACACATGTATATGCAAAAGATGTTTCATCTTATGTACAATTCGTGTATCATCAGTTTTTGTATTAGAATTCTTTATCAGTTCTTAGACTAGAAAACACAGAAATCACAATCTCAGAAAAATTATTACAAAAGCCTGACAGTCATGAAGATAATAAAAACCAAAGGGACCTGTCTAAGGTTGAATCATTTTGAAATCACGTATGTGAAAACGCTCAGATGAATTGCTTCAGGTGAAGGAATGAACAAAATATCAGTGACTACAGGAATAATTATCAGAGCTGCCCTTCCTTGTGACCTTGAAGTTGGGCATTGGCACATGACTTACATCGGCCAATGAAACGTGTGCGGCCCTGACATGTGTCACACTTACGCAGATTAACAGCAGAGTGCAATCGTCCATTCCTGTTCTTCTGCTGTCTTGACAAATATAGAAGCGCGTATCGATTTGGATGTGCAACACTGAGCCATCCTATGGAGCACAGCTGCCCCAGAGAATCATTCAGACATACAAGGATGCTGTATTAGTGAGAAATAAGCTTCCGCTGGTTTAGAGCAGATATCAGCAAACATTTTCTATAAAGAGTAAAACTGTAACTATTTTCAGCTTTGTGAGCCACACATTTTCTATCCATACATTTTTTTTTATCTCAACAACTCATTCTTTCCTTTCTAATGTGAAAGCAGCCATAAACAATATGTAAATGAAGAAGCATGGCTGATTTTTTTTTTTTAAATAAAACTTTATTTACAAAAACAGGTGGATGGCTTGATTTGGCCTTGTTTTAAGCCATTGAGGTTTGCGGGTTGATTCTTGCTGCAAAAAAACTTACAATAATTTAATACAAGCATCTTTTAATCTTTGTTATCAGAGAGGAAAAAGGTTGTGGGTGATGTGGGAGCAATGGGAATGTATCCCTGAGAGGAAAGGAGCACAGTTATCATGACACCCATACTCCTTTCCAAGATAACTGTTTTTATCACCCACAGCTTATAGATGTTGATCAGAGCCAACACCGCTTTTTTAAGTAACAGTGTTATTGAGGTATAATTCACATACAATAAAATTCACTCTGAAAGTATACAACTCAATGATTTTCAGTATATTCGCAGTTTTCATCATTCCTCAAAGAAACTCCTTACCCATTAGCGGTCACTTCCCATCCCCTCCTCCTCCCAGCACCCAGCAGTCATTAATCTATGTTCTGTGTTGGTAAATATCATTATTCTGGACACTTCATATAAATGGAATGATAAAATATGCATTTTTCTGTAACTGGCTTCATTCACTTAGCATAATGTTTTTAAGGTTTATTTATGTTGTAGCATGTACCAGTACTTCATCGCTTTTAATTGCTGAATAATCTTCCATTCTATAGATATACCACATTTTGCTTATCTATTAATTAGTTGATGGATATGTTTGCACTTTTGATGTTTGTAGTTTGATGGATGTTTGCACTTTTTCATTTGATGATGTAGTTTGATGGATGTTTGCACTTTTTCGTTATTATGAATAATGCTGTTACGAAATTTGAGTTCAAGTTTTTGCATAAAAATACCTTTTCCTTTCTCTCGAGTACGTATCTAGAAGTAGAAATCCTGGTACATATTTAACATTTTGAGGAACTGCTAAACTGTTTTCCAAAGTGGCTGAATCATTTTACATTCCCACCAGCAATGCAATTTCTGCAAACCTCATCAAAACTTGTTATTGTCTTTCTTTCTTTCTTTTTCTTCCTTTCTTTTCTTCCTTTCTTTTCTTTTTGTTTTGTTTTGTTTGTTTGCGGTACTCGGGCCTCTCACTGTTGTGGCCTCTCCCGTTGCGGAGCTCAGGCTCCGGACGCGCAAGCTCAGCATCCATGGCTCACGGGCCTAGCCGCTCCGCGGCATGTGGGATCTTCCCGGACCGGGGCACGAACCCACGTCCCCTGCATCGCAGGCAGACTCTCAACCACTGTGCCACCAGGGAAGCCCCTCTTCCTTTCTTTTCTTTCTTTCTTTCTTTCTTTTCTTTCTTTCTTTTCTTTTCTTTCTCTCTTTCTTTCTTTCTTTCTTTCTTTCTTTTCTTTCTTTCTTTCTTTCTTTCTTTCTTTCTTTCTTTCTTAGCCATCTTAGAGAGGATGAATACTATCTCTTTGTGGTTCTGACTAGCATTTCCTAATGACATGATGTTGAGAATCTTTTCATGTGCTTTTTGAATATTTGTATACCTCTTTCGGAGAAACATCTATTCAAATAATTTGTCCATTTTTATTAGGTTATTTTTCTTTCTATCTTTGAATTTTAAGAATTATTTATATATTCTGGTTACAACACCCTTATCAGATATGTAATTTGCAAATATATTTTCCTATTCTGTGGGTTTTTTTCTTGATGGTATTAGTGATGTACAAGATTTTTACATTTTTATAAAGTCCAATTTATTATTTTTCTTTTGTTGCTTATGCTTTTTGTGTCATAGCTAAGAATCCTTTACCAAATGTAAGGTCATGAAGATTTATTCCTATATGATCTTCTAAAAGTTTTATAGTTTTAGATCTTAAATATAGTGTAGTGTAAGCCCTGATGGTTGGCTTTTCTTTTTGTAATGCAAGTACCTGACTTGAGCTTTGATGGCATCCACTTCAAAGATGGGTACTCTCACATTAAGTAAATACATTGCCAGCCACATGACTAAAGACAGATAAAGAAAGAGGCCCTCCATCCATCCTGGCCTCCCCAGAACTCTTTGTTATAGAGACTTCGGTTGATTTCTATACAAGACCATTTGGGCAGCTCGTTTTTTTCTCTTCCTGTGCTTTAAATTCCTGTTCTTATGTTTTAAATTCACCAATAAAGAGTGAGCTCTCAAGACCCTAGGCCACCACTCTAGACCCCAATCAAAGCAACCCCAGGGGTCTCTCTCTCTCTCCACCCCCTTCACCTGACCTCAGTGTGTGGCCCAAGGTGTGCCATGTAATTTGCAGAACGTGTAAGTAATAAGCATTGTCTCTTTCAAAGTTTCCTGATGGTTATTGCTGAGGGCACCTTGTAATCATAATAAGAACCACGAGGGCTAGTCCAGCCACAACACTGGTTACCAACAGGCTGAGACTGAAACACAACAGTATTTTATGCATTTTAGGTTAATTTTTATATAAGATATGAAGAAGAGTACAATTTTATTATTTTGCTTGACTATCTAGTTGTCCTAGCACCACTTGTTGAAAATACTATTTTCCCCATTTAATGGTCTTTGAATTCTCATCAAAAATCAGTTGCCCATGCAAATATGGGCTTATTTCTGGGCTCTCAATTCTATCCCTTGAATTTATACATCTATCCTTATGTCAGTACCATACTATCCTTGATTGTAGTAACTTTATATTAAGTTTTCAAATCATGAACTAAATCTTCTAACCTTGTTCTTTGTCAAGATTGGTTTGGCTGTTTTGGGTTATAAAGTCCCTATGAATTTTAGAATCAACTTGTCAATTTCTATAAAGAAGACAGCTGAGATTCTGATAGGGATTGTATTGAATCTATAGATCAGTTTGGGGAATACTGCCATCCTAACAATTATTAAGTCTTCTAATCCATGAACACAATATGTCTTATCTTTCCATTTATTTAGGTCTTCTTTAATTTCAATCAATAATATTTCAGAGTACAAGTTTTGCACTTCTTTTGATAACTTTATTCCAAAGTATTTTATTCCTTTTGATGCTACTGTAAATGAAATTGTTTTCTTAACTCCATTTTTGCATTTTTGATAATTATAAAGGCATAGAAATATAACTGATTTCTATATATTGATTCTATATCCTGCAACCTTGCTGAATTTGTTTATAGGTTCTAATAGTTTTATTAGTGGATACCTTAGGATGTCTAGATACAAGATGATGTCATCTGCAAACACATACAGCTTTACTTTTTCTTATATGTTATGGAGGAAAAGAATTTTAGAGATCTTTACTCTGTCATTCCAGAAGTGCTTCTCCAACCTGGTTTTGAAAGAAATGGTACCATTACATATGATGTAAAATAAAAACCTAATAATAATGAGAAATGAGGTTTAAAATAACAGTAAGATACCTAGGAGGGATGTTGTCTGAATACTTTTCCAGGTAAGGTCATTTTTTTTCTGTTCATAAATAGAATGTAGCTTTAGTTCTCTCAAAATGTAAGTGATTCAGGCTCAGATTTTTAAATGCTAAACTAACATTTTTATAGCAACAAAAGTACCAGTATTTTGGTACTTACAACTAGCATAGTAGATACATATATATCTCAAAAGCTGTATTGCCAACACTAAATCAGCCTTGTTTCCAGGAGAAAGGGGAGCTGTGGTATACATGCCAGGGAGGAGGGAGAATGTGCTTACTGTATCTTCAAAGAGGTTTTTGGTGAAGCTGAACTGAGAAATGACAGAAGAATGAACATGCAAGTAAAGTGTCGTGAGAAGTGAGTAAAGTGTCAGGAACTCAGAATAAGTAAAGGAGGGACCTCAGAGATTGATTATTCCATTGTGGAACAATTTCACTGATATTTAAAGGTAAGTAATTGACTGGAGAAATGTCTAAGAAATATACAATTTTATTAAAATTTGACTCACTCCCCAAATTACACCTACTCTGACTTTCTTGTAATTTTCTGACTGCAAAGAAAGTGAAATACAATAGGAAAAAAGAATTCAATTTAAGCTATTGGTCTTGTTAATAGGACAACCCGCCCACAATTCTAAAGTTAGCAAGCTCTTATAGGTATAATTCATGGTAATTCTAAAGCATGTTATGCTGATAATAGTACCAGCAATTTGTGTCTTTGTTACATGGGAGAAGAATTTTGCTAATTATTTAATAATTCACTGACTGCAAAAAATAAAGGTTAGGACTCAAAACTCCAAGTCTTGGAATCTTTTAGAAAATCTTATCCACTTCTGAATTAACGTATGAAAAGTTTAGCAATGTCACCATGCTAAGGAACAAATGCATACAGTCAGTGGTTAAATTAAACTCTCAAACATATTATTATGACTTAAAAAGTCCTAACACACATGTGAATTGAGATAGCAAATTCGAGACATCATTAATATAGTAGATACTGTTGGGATACCACCCAAATCCCCTTACTGGCGCTGGAGCAGGCATCCTCCATCTGCTGTGTGCTGGATGCTTATGGTGCACAGCTTCCCCTTTTCCAGAGAATTCCCAGTGGCTGAATATAAGCCACCTTTGCCCCACAGGGAAAGCACATTGCTCCTCTTCCTCCACTTGTAGCTGGGTTCCATTGGCTGGTTGTAATGGACACAAAGATAAAAATGGCTACACCTTTTGCCTCCAGAAGTAACACTCAGGTACAACTGGTGCTCCAGAGCTCCCATGCACTCAGGCTAAGGTTAAACTCACATTCTTGCCTGGCGTCTTCCCTGAATCTTATTCTGCTTACCTTAGTCGCTTCTCCTAAAGAACGGCCTCAATCACTTGCACTTGAATCCCACCTCAGGCTTTTCTTCTAGGGAATCAGACCTATGACAATTCATATCCTTGATGAAAGGTGATGGAAGAGATCTTACATTTTGAACACCTACAGAATCCTACTCTGTACAGGTGGTACTGTTCTCACTCTCATTTTATGTTGAAGAAAACAAGCAAAATCCAAATCCCATACTATATCCACTGACTCATATGATTTATAAGCAAAACTTAAAAACATCAAATTTGTAAAATCCTATGATATAAAAATACATGTTTAAATCCTCTCTGATTACTATACCTAATTCACTCAGAAAAGCAAACAGGGAACAAACAGTGTTGCAGCACAGATGTTAAGAGACATGTCCTGGAGTCAGATTGCTGAGCTTTCAACCCTGGCTCTGTCAGTTACTATCTTAGTGACTACAAGAAAGTGAATTAACTTCTCAGTTTCCACATTTGTAAAATAAGGATGATTATAATATCTTCCTTCAATTTCTTTTCAAAATTCATGAGTCTATAAAAATGAGTCTACAGAATTGATGACCTTTTGGGAAAATGTCGCAAATATACTATAGTTGGAGGGTAGATGAAAGGTAGAAAATTTTTCCAAAAAAATAGAAAATCAAAAGAATTAGGGCTTCCCTGGTGGCGCAGTGGTTGAGAGTCCGCCTGCCGATGCAGGGGACACAGGTTCGTGCCCCGGTCCGGGAAGATCCCACATGCCGCGTAGCAGCTGGGCCCGCGAGCCATGGCCGCTGGGCCTGCGCGTTCGGAGCCTGTGCTCCACAACGGGAGAGGCCACAACAGTGAGAGGCCCGTGTACGCAAAAAAAAAAAAAAAAAAAAAAAGAATTATATATTTGGTAATTAATGATGTCCTTGATAGTGAATTATCTGTCCTAAAAGCTGTATTGTATTTATTGCATTTCTTTGCTAAAGAAAGACAGAAAGCTCTGAAATTTCCTCTCTGCATATCTAAAACCATTTTTATGTCCTAAATAATATGGAGGCTTTACACTATTAACTCATAAAGTTATTTAAAACAAGCAATGTTTTTTCTTTTTACTTTCTGAATATACAGGGAAAGATCTGAAACCAGAATAATTTTTTAAAAAAAGCAATTTGGTTCACAGAAAATCAGTGCCCTAAGAGTCTTAGTTACTTGTGAAATCTGATCCCATCTTAGATGAGAAAGAAACAAAAGGTGACTGTACCAAAGAGATATCATCAACATTTAATTTAAATCATTGTTGATCAAAATATTTCAATAAATATAATCTCATGTTCCTTCAGGAAAAATCCCCTACACCACACCCTCTCCTTTAATTGCTTTTAATAACATATTGAGGGTAAAAAGTCGCATCTTCCCCTACCTATCACTCAAAACTATCTGTATCCAAAGGGATGTTAAGTTTGAGCAAAAACATAAAACCCAGGTCAGGAAGTTCCTAGATTACAATCTTCCTGGGAAATACTACATATTAATTGTATCCAACAGCAATTTTTTAAAACCGATGGATCTCATGTTTCTAGAAATTAGATTTGTTTCTTTCATCCATTACTTAATTAAGTACTTAGTTAATTACTTCATTTTCAGCCAGGCTGTCACAGATGCAGCAGCTATTGACAGGGAATCATCCATGTGTATGGCCCTCCCCTAGGTATTGGGACAGTGGCAGACAAGGCTCTTGTCTCTTGGAGCTTATATCCCTAGTGTGGGAAATTTATATTAAACTAATAAATGATCAAGCAGAATAATTACAGTTTGTGATTATTTTTATGAAGGAAATGAACTGTGTGCTGGTGTAGAAGTAACTAGAAGGTTTGGGCAGTTCTGGAAGGCTGCTTTAAAGAGCTGAAGTTTGAAGATTAAAGATAAGCCAGTCAGGAAGAGTAGGGAGAAGAGCAAAGGCTCTGAGCAGGGAAAGGTTTGGAGTGTTCAAGGAGGTGACAGAAGATCATCATTGCTCATGAAGCACAATGAGTAAGGGGCAATATGTGATGCTGGAAAAGAATAGAGGATCTGGGTCATGCTGGTTCATGTAGTCTGGTAAGGAATTTTAATTTTATTAACAGAGCAATTGGCAGCCACTGAGGTTTTAAGTGGGGAGTGACATGATTTAATTTAAAAATTAAATTTAAAAATTCACTGTCTAAAATGGATTGGAAAATATTAAGAATAAAATCATGAAGATAAGAGGCTGGCAATCCAGGCAAAAGATGATGGCAGCTTGGAAGTACAGTGGAAACCACAGAGAGAAGCAGACAGATGCAGGATATTTTGGAAGCTTAATTGAAAGGTTTGTTGACGTTTGGAATGTGAGTGGGAAGATGGGCTACACAGAGGATTTTTAACTTAAGAACTGATGGTAATGAAGCCACTTCTGAAATGGGGAAGACTAGGGGACGTAGAGGGATGGAGAGGAAGGAGTATCAAGCCCCATTTTGATCATACTAAATATGAGATGGTTCCATCTGACATTCAAGTGGAGAAATCAAGTAGGCATTTGGGAATAAAAATGTGATACTCAGGAGAGAAGTCCTGATTGAAGATACATCAGCATATAGATGGTGATAAGATTTTCAAACTTTGACACAGGACAAGATCATCTAAGGAAAGAAGTGTAAATGTATACAAAAGAGGCCAAGTGAAGAGTGTTTCAAGGAGTGGCTTGAATGCTCTCAGATCAACTCCATTTAGAAAAGGATACAGAGGTGTTCATTATGTTTGGAAAATAGAGAGGTTCAGTGCTCCCTGAAAGGAGCAGACTCAGAGACACAGAGATGAAAACCAAGAAGGGATGGATTAAGTACAAGTAGGAACTGAAGAAATAGAGATGTATCCTGTAAATAACATATTTGAACAATTCTGTTGAGAAGGGGTGCAGAGAAATAGGTTTGTGACTTAAGGAGAATATAGAGTAAATTATTTTTTTAAGATGAGAAATACTGGTATATATTACATGCTGATAAAAAGAGTATATAGAGAGAGACTGTTGATTCTGGAGAAAAATATTGAAAATTATAAAGGAGCAGAGTCTTTAAAAAGAAGGCAATGGAAGCATGGGAAACAAAGATTTGGGTTTATCTTGAATAGGGTCATTTCTTCCATGTGACAGGAAAGAACAAAGAAAATGAGCAGAGGTAGAGGTTTTGGCTTTGGATTTGACTAACGGAGATGAGGAACATCACCTCTGATTGCTGGAAGTCATAAAATTTAGAATGAGGAAATCCTTAATAAGCAAAGATGCTTTTTTAAAGGAGTACGTTGGGGTTGGTTAGAGAATGAGATTGTAGTGGTGATAAAATGATAAAAAGGAGAGTTAGTGGCCCAGCAAAGTGTGAAATACTTATAACTGGCCTTATTACTTCATTTTTGGCATTTGTCAAAAGGGTCAACCCTAAAGATAATGTGAAAAAAGAACTAGAAATATTTCAAGGACAGAGTAGAAAATGAAGACCCTGGGCTCCTTTTGAAAGGTCTAAAATTTTAATTTGTTATGATACGCTAACTCAATTTTCTTTTTGGCTTAATTGAGGTAGCACCTTTCCTCAAAATATCCATAAAATCCACTTTTTAAAATGTAAAATTCAGCCTACCAACTGAATCCTTTATTGTAAGTGTTGCCTTCTGCTTGAAGACTTAAAAAAAAACAACTATTTTACCAGAATGTCAATTCCACTGTATTTAATGTAAATAAGATAACTTTTAAATTTTTATAAAACATAACACACATTCAGAAAAATGCTACAATATAAGTGTGTAACTAATTATTGTAATATGAACACCTATATAGCCAACACTTAAGCAAGAGAAAAAAATATTGCCAGGCCCTCAAATGCCTCTTCCTGGTGACAACACCCTTCCTTCCTCCCACAGTTAACCTGACTTCACAGTTTTATTCCTTAATGGTGTATTCATAAGTTATGTGGTTTTGTTTTGCCTGTTTTGAACTTAACATGAATCAAATCATAAATTATGTGTTCTTTTATATTTGGATTATTTTGCTCAAAGCTATGTTTTTAATACCCATCCATGTTGGTGTATCTATAGTTAACTTATTTTATAGCTATGCGTTATTCTAATTTATAAATAAATCTTATTTTATTTAACCATTCTACCATAATATAGTACATTTCAAGTTTGGGGCTATTACAGAAAAAGATGCTATAAACGTACTTATACAAATATTCTGGTGAAACTAAGCACTCATGTTGGTAGTGTGTAAACTCAGTAAAACTTCTAGGTCAATGGGTATAAATATCTTTAACTTTAGTAGATAACATCAGACTGATTTCAAACGAATTGACTTACATTTCCACCAGAATTTTCATCAGATTTCCTATTGTTCAACAGTTGATATTCTTGCCAATGCTTGATAATATCTAACTTTTTCATTTTAACCAAATTTGTTGTGTGTATAATAGTATCTCCTCATTTTAAAACTTGTTTTCCCCTTATTACTTCTGAAGTGGGTGTGTAGGGTTAGGGAAGACAGAGAGGATTGCTAATGGTACCTAGCTGGTAGAGGACAGAGGTGCTGCTAAAAATCCTATAATGCACAGGATAGTCCCCACAACAATTATCTGGTCCCAATGTCATTAGCACTGAAGTTGAAAAATATGACCTAGAGCAGGGGTCCTCAACCCAGGGGCTGCGGACTGATACAGGTCCGCGGCCTGTTAGGAACCAGGCAGCACAGCAGGAGGTGAGCAGCGGGCGAGCTAGAGAAGCTTCATCTGCCGCTCCCCATCACTTGCCTTACCACCTGAACCATCCCCCCATCACTTGCATTATCAACTGAACCAGAACCATCCCCCATCACTCGCATTACCACCTGAACCAACCCCCTCCGCCATCCATGGAAAAATTGTCTTCCACAAAACCAGTCCCTCATGCCAAAAAGGTTGGGGACTGCTGACCTAGATGACACCCCAGAATTTCTGAATTATTAGACTCTGACCCTAAAATTTCTAAGCTATTAGAAACTGTACACATGAATGACACTGAGTTTGTGCTATTTTGGTTTAGAAAGAAAATTCATTGATCAAAGAAAATGAAACATCAGAGCTGGCAGGAATTCCAGAAATCATCTAAGTCAGCCTTCTTATTTGATGGTTGAGGAAACATGAAGCTTGAAATGATTAAGTTATCTTTCCACTTAGATATGTGGTTCCCTCCTTATGATAATGCCTTCCATTTCTAGAGCTATGTTAGCATCTTGTGTCACCGCAGTTCAATTTACTAGATGGCTTTCTGCTTCAGAAAAAGAAAAAGATTGCTTCTTTTCTACATAATAAAATTCTCATTGGAAATGAAGACAAAATAAATACTTAGTTGGTCTGCAGTAAATGTTGCCTGATAATTATGAAAATGAACCCTCACCATTGAGTAAAACAAATCCCTTTGCATTCTTACTCACCAAATTTGCAGTGAAGAGTAAAAAGCAGGCTAAAATAAACTTTGACCTCAGAAGTCAATTACACACATATGGATAATCAAGCTTCATTTTATGACTATAGAAAAGCATTCACTCTCAGTTTAAACTTAATCACCTTTATTCATTTTCAATATTCTCAAAAGGGCTTCAAATTTTATTTCTAAGGACTAAGTAGATACCTAATATATAAACTAGTTTATTATTTATTAGAAATATAAAGTAGAGTAACATAAAAAAAAGTCTATTCTTGAAACATTTCTACATAATTACTGATAACCTCAAATGGAAATCTTTTGGGGAAGAATTCCCCCCCAGCATTCAATGGATTTTAGGTTTTTTAGAAGTTTTCTGGTTCTGCAAGTTTCATCCCCATTAATGACTCTTATGTTGTAACTGAAACTCCTATTAAAACTCAGAATGGAATGAGAAAGTTCCATTTGACCCTGGATAAAACACATTTTTTCCATTCTGACCTTGTTTTGGAAAACTTTTCAGCAAAGCCTGACTGAATCATAAGCTCCTGACCCAGCTTAAAGATGCCCTTGAGTCCTGATATTTTGGGGAAACATTATATATAGCTCTATGTGCTTTAAACGTTTTTTCTTAATTGGGGAAATTAACATGACCTCCAAAATATTTTCTTAATGGCTAAATCAAAACTATGTACAGTTGAAATGAGTGGACCTTCATTTTTCCCCATAACAGTGGCCCTAAATGCAGAAGTCTATCTGAAAGTGGTTATCTAGTTTAAATTTATACTGACTACAACCCACCCTAAGGGTTTGTTTATTTTAATCAGTGTGATCAGTGGCCCTCTCTTGCTGTCTGCCCGGAGAGCAGCTTGCAGTTATTACTTCCACCACTGAGATCTGACACTGTATATCGTCTAAATGGGACAGATGGAGCTTGTCTAAGGTTGTGTTTCATCAGCCACATCCTTGGCAAGCCTCCCATAGACATCAGAGTAAGGCAGACTGGTGCCCGATCTGCTGTTTATAAAAAATGATTTAATATTACATTACAAAATTTTATTGACACAATTACAGGAAAGAAATTAATGGTGTCAGATTCAGAAGTATGGAAGTTTCTCTGACATCATAAAACCATCATCAACCACTTTATCCATGCATCAGCATCTCACAAGCCAAAAATATGACAGTGAGACCCTCAATCCTACTAAGTAAAAAAGATTTTGAGAAGGTAACCATGGTAGTCTTTTTTTCCTTGATTCTTTCTTGAAAGAGCAAGTCAAGCTTGAAAATTATGACTTCACTGCAGATAAGACAATGTTCAGTAAGTAGATTCACTGGTTTTTGAGTATTAAATCTCACAGACTGACCGAAAGCTAGAGATGAATAGTGACAATGGCTATACTATTTTATAGAGATGTTCTATTAGGTCAAGTTTTCTGCTCCCAATTTTTCATGGAATGTGTTTTCAACATCAGTGTGAAAATTAAAAGGTGAGAGGATTTTTCAGACAAAGATTAAGTTACTAAGAATGTTGTGTGAAGCAATTGTTACTGGTATGGGAAGGATATAAAGCTAACTTTAGTTCTCCAAAGGTCTTCCACTGTTTTGCACTGAAGACACCTACATATAAGAAAATAGTCTGCACATCTTCCACTATCCCCAGTTTATTATATATGCCATTGCTTATACTTCTTCATCCCCTCAAATTCCATGTTATTGATTTGCTGCATCACTCAATTTGTCACTTACGTTCTGTTTAGTGTAATGCTGCAGTGTCACTTAGGTTCTGTTTAGTGTAATGCTGGAGTTTTTCAGCAATGTATCTTTTCTGTCTCTAAAGAGTAAATAAATTCCTTTAAGGTAAATACTCTATTTAATACTATGTGATCTCTACAGCACTAAGCAGAGAAATCAGCACATTGGTAGCTACTCAAAAAATGCCTGTAAAACCAGTGGAAACTAAGCAATTGAACTGCTTAAGAACAGTGCTCAAGCAAATATTTAAAACACAACATATTAATAGACATTAGTGCTATTAGGTAAAATAAAAAATCGAGATGTAGAAAAGTTCATATATCTGCCACATTCCCTTTTACTTTTCCCTTCTGTTTACTTTATATTGAGAAGGAAAAGCCAAAAGAGTTCAGAAAGGAAGAGTAGGTGAGGCCAAACAAAAATAGAAAACAGTATCAGAGTGTGACAAATACAAAGGTAATGGTATACACCAGGCACAAGAGTGGCACAAAGGATACACTAATGAATTTTCTTAGATGAATCAGAGAAGAAATACTTGATCTGGGTCTTGGGGCATGAGCAGAAATTCAACCACTATGTAGAAGAAAGAATCTAAGTGTGATAACTATTGATATTTCTGGCTCTGTGTATTATACTACAATAGGTATTAAGATAGAGAAGGCATTAATGACTACTGGACATTAATAAGAATTTTTAAGGATCAGACATGAACTAAACCCAGAAGGAAGTGTAGAATTTAAGTAAGTGTTGAGGTAGAAAATAGACATGGCTCTAAGTAATAAGAAACTTGTTTATAAATTAGGTTAATTATGGCTAGTGTTCATAAAGTAAAAAAGGTAACTCAAAAGAACATGTACAGCACTAACATCTTGACTCCAGTTCACATCTATCATCAAAAAATCATGAGTCCCCAAATACTATACCCTTGACACATCCATGTTATTGTTACACATTTTGAACTACCCGGCAATACTCATTTCACATAGATGGAATAAATTATTTTACTAAAAATGTATCTGCAGTATTTATTGAATTCAACAAGACCTAATCTACTGAAAAATTCAAACAGATAAAATAGTTTATCAATATACTAATATCTGCTAAAAGAATTTATCTTTAATATTGTATCATATCATGCAAAAACAACTTTCAGAAACATTTATTCTATAAGGAAGCACCTAAGAAGCTTAAATTGGAATCCATTTCTAGACAAACAGAGTTTTTATATATATATATATATATATATATATATATATATATATATATATATATATATATAATCCACAAAAGATTTATTGGCATAATCTACTATAGTACATCTGGTGCCTTTAGATAGCTAACAGAACCAATTTACCAGGAATGACATGTCAAAGCCTTAAGAGAAAATGACTCCTGCCAGATGCTACCTATAATCACTTTCCACTGGTTCCAATATCCGTCTCTCTCTGGATGGCCTCAATCCACTCTGGCAGATACAACACAGAGAACAATGTCAGTAGACATTAGAAATGAATGGGAAGTGTAAATGAAAATACTGCAGTGGAGTAGGTCACACTGCAAACTCCATACAACGAGATTTAAAAGCAGTAACAGTTTGGTTCCATTTAATTTAAATGTCATCCAAACTGTTTAAAGTATTTCACAATAAGAATGACTTTATAATAAGAAACTTTTTAATCCCACATGCAGGCTTAGAGTTTGTGGCCTTCAGAGCTAAGAAGACACTTTGTCCTTGCCTTTCATCACTCTTATCCTTTTATTATTACATCTAGTAGTTATTGCATTCCATACCTACTATGTGTCTACCACTCTACTAGCACATGTGAGGGGTACACAGATGAGGATATTGGCCCTCTGGAGCTTGACTTAAATCAATACAAATGCACCCACAAAGACGGGAAGAACACCAATCACAGGAAATTCTTTCTGGAAAAAGTTCAAGTGTATACAACTACAGCGGGAATGCCCTGTCCAAGCCTTTATTTCCTGACAACTATTCAATTTTCTTCAAATGTTCTAGTTTCTGACTTCCATTACTATTTTCTTAAAATACTTTGAAAAACTCCTGAAATATTACCATCAGCAATGACGACTGTTTCTCAAAATTAAAAGCACAATAAACCCTGGACTTTGGAGATAACTCTGTATTTGCCTGTGTTGTCTTTTTTTTTTTTTTCTTTTTTCTTTTTTTAACATCTTTATTAGAGTATAATTGCTTTACAATGGCGTGTTAGTTTCTGCTTTATAACAAAGTGAATCAGCTATACCTATACATATGTCCCCATATCTCCTCCCTCTTGCATCTCCCTCTCACCCTCCCTATCCCACCCCTCTAGGTGGTCACAAAGCACAGAGTTGATCTCCCTGTGCTATGCGGCTGCTTCCCACTAGCTATCTATTTTACTGGTCTTAATCATGATATCTTTGCTTGCCTCTAGACAGTTCCCCATGTTTATTTTTTGACAACTAGCCTGATAAAATTCATTAGAGTATAAGTTCCAGGTGTAATATTTTGAAGGAATGTATTAAGCAAAATATAATTAAACCTCAAAAGAAAAAAAAATCTTTTACATTTATGACAAAGGCTCTTTTATTTTTTTTAGACTTTATTCATTCAACAGCCTCCAATCATATCAGTGTGCACTGAAAGATAAGCTCATGGTACAAGAAACACTATTTCAGTCCTGTGTTGTTCAGTACCTATCTCATACTTGACATGCTACAGGCACCAACTGGTCTATCTTTATAAGCCTTAAAAAAATAAAGACATTGTACGTACTCAACTGGGTTAAACTATATTCTTTTCAGATTCAGTTGTAACAATGCTGGCACCTGTTGATTGATGGGATGTTCTCTTCCTAACAACAGAAATCTCAAGTTGGACACTGTTTTGCCTTAAAATAAAGATTTATTAGGTAGTTCCAAAAGATTCTATTATAAGAAGGGCAATCAAAGAGATAAGTAGTTCTCAAAATGACTAATTTGTAAAATGATAATGACTCAATTTTTCTTGCTCATGTGAGTTCAGAAGCAGAGAGTACTAACAAGGGCCTCATATTTTAGTCTTTCAGAGTTATACATCTCAATCCTTTGCCTTTAGGATCCTTCTCATGATTGTTTGGCTGACTGGGATAAGAATCAAGAAAAAAATATATAACACCTCACTTCCACCATAAAAGCTACATTTTTATTTTATTATTATTTTAATTTTAATGCTTCCTCTTTCTAGGTTATACAATGTACAAGAATCATTAGTGAAGCTTCCCATGTCTTAGGACTTTGTTTCAGGGTAATGCCAAGCCAAGTAGGTCTGTCAGTGTGAATTGTAGGGATGAGTTAAGGTCAGACATAGAGCTGACTGTCCTGGAAGAGGAACATATGACAAGTATTATGAGATTGTGTTCATCTACATCTGAGATACTGCTCTTCATAAGTTTGCACATAACCTTATCATGTTTCTTTTTATTTATTTATTTTTAACATCTTTATTGGAGTATAATTGCTTTACAATGGTATGTTAGTTTCTGCTGTATAACAAGTGAATCAGCTATACATATACATATATTCCCATATGTCCTCCTTCTTGTGTCTCCATCCCAACCTCCCTATGCCACCCCTCTAGGTGGAGACAAAGCACCAAGCTGATCTCCCTGTGCTACGTGGCTGCTTCCCACTAGCTATCTGTTTTACATTTGGTAGTGTATATATGTCCATGCCACTCTCTCACTTCCTCCCAGCTTACACTTTCCCCTCCCTGAGTCCTCAAGTCCACCCTTTACATCTGTGTCTTTATTCCTGTCCTGCCCCTGGGTTCCTCAGAACCATTTTTTTGTAGATTCCATATATGTGTGTTAGCATACAGTATTTGTTTTTCTCTTTCTGACTTACTTCACTATGCATGACAGTTTCTAGATCCATCCACCTCACTACAAATAACTCAATTTCACTTCTTTTCATGGCTGAGTAATATTCCATTGTATATATGTGCCACATCTTCTTAATCCATTCATCGGTTGATGGACACTTAGGTTGTTTCCATGTCCTAGCTATTGTAAATAGAGACACAATGAACATTGCGGTACATGACTCTTTTTGAATTATGGTTTTCTCAAGGTATATGCTCCGTAGTGGGATAGCTGGGTCACATGGTAGTGCTATTTTCAATTTTTTATGGAACCTCCATACTGTTCTCCACAGTGGCTCTATCAATTGACATTCCCACCAACAGTGCAAGAGGGTTTCTTTTTCTCCAAACCCTCTCCAGCTTTCATTGTTTGTAGATTTTTTTCATGATGACCTTTCTGACCGGTGTGAGGTGATACCACATAGTAGTTTTGAACTGCATTTCTCTAATGATTAGTGATGTTGAGCATCCTTTCATGTTGGCAATCTGTATATCTTCTTTGGAGAAATGTCTATTTAGGTCTTCTATCCATTTTTGGATTGGGTTGTTTGTTTTTTTGGTACTGAGCTGCATGAGCTGCTTGTATATTTTGGAGATTAACCCTTTTTCAGTTGCTTCATTTGCAAATATTTTCTCCCATTCTGAGGGCTGTCTTTTTGTCTTGTTTATGGTTTCTTTTGCTGTGCAAAAGCTTTTAAGTTTCACTAGGCCCCATTTGTTTATTTTTGTTTTTATTTCCATTCCTCTAGGAGGTGGGTCAAAAAGGACATTGCTGTCATTTAGGTCATAGAGTGTTCTGGCTTTGTTTTCCTCTAAGAGTTTTATAGTGTCTTGCCTTACATTTAGGTCTTTAATCCATTTTGAGTTTATTTTTGTGTATGCTGTTAGGGAGTGTTCTAATTTCATTCTTTTACATGTAGTTGTCCAGTTTTCCCAGCACCACTTATTGAAGAGGCTCTCTTTTCTCCATTGTATAACCTTGCCTCCTTTATCAAACAGAAAGTGACCATATGTGTGGGTTTATCTCTGGGCTTTCTATCCTGTTCCATTGATCTACATTTCTGTTTTTGTGCCAGTACCATACTGTCTTGATTACTGTAGTTTTGTAGTATAGTCTGAAGTCAGGGAGCCTGATTCCTCCAGCTCCGTGTTTCTTTCTCAAGTTTGCTTTGGCTATTCGGGATCTTTTGTGTTTCCATACAAATTATGAATTTTTTTGTTCTAGCTCTGTGAAAAATGCTATTGGTAGTTTCATACGGATTGCATTGAATCTGTAGATGGCTATGGGTAGTATAGTCATTTCACAGCGTTGATTCTTCCAATCTAAGAACATGGTCTATCTCTCCACCTGTTTGTATCATCTTTAATTTCTTTCATCAGTGTCTTATAATTCTCTGCATATAGGTCTTTTTTCTCTTTAGGTAGGTTTATCCCTAGGTATCTCATTCTTTTTATTGCAACGGTAAATGGGAGTGTTATCTTAATTTCTCTTTCAGCTTTTTCATTATTAGTGTATAGGAATGCAAGAGATTTCTGTGCATTAATTTTGTATCCTGCTACTTTACCAAATTCATTGATTAACTCTAGTGGTTTTCTGGTAGCATCTTTAGGTTTCTCTATGTATACTATCATGTCATCTGCAAACAGTGACAACTTTTATTTCTTCTTTTCCAATTTGGCTTCCTTTTATTTCTTTTTCATCTCTGACTGCTGTGGCTAAAACTTCCGAAACTATGTTGAATAATAGTGGTGATAGTGGACAACCTTGACTTGTTCCTGATCTTAGTGGAAATGGTTTCATTTTTTCACCATTGAGAACGATGTTGGCTGTAGGTTTGTCATGTATGGCCTTTATTATGTTGAGGTAAGTTCCTTCTATGCCTACTTTCTGGAGGGTGTTTTATCATAAATCAGTGTTGAATTTTGTCAAAAGCTTTTTCTGCATCGATTGAGATGATCATATGCTTTTTCTCCACAATTTGTTAATATGGTTTATCATGTTGATTGATTTGCATATACTGAAGAATTCTTGCATTCCTGGGATACACCCCAATTGATCATGGTGTATGATACTCTTAATGTGCTGTTGGATTCTGTTTGCTAGTATTTTGTTGAGGATTTTTGCATCTATGTTCATCAGTGATATTGGCCTGTAGTGTTCTTTCTTTGTGCCATCTTTGTCTGGTTTTGGTATCAGGGTGATGTTGGGCTCGTAGAATGAGTTTGGGAGTGTTCCTCCCTCTGCCATATTCTGGAAGAGTTTGAGGAGGATAGGTGTTAGCTCTTCTCTAAATATTTGATAGAATTCTCCTGTGTAGTCATCTGCCCTGGGCTTTTGTTTGTTGGAAGGTTTTTAATCACAGTCTCAATTTCAGTGCTTGTGACTGGTCTGTTTATATTTTCTATTTCTTCCTGGTTCCATCTTGGAAGGTTGTGCTTTTCTAAGAATTTGTCCATTTCTTCCAGGTTGTCCATTTTATTGGCATAGAGTTGCTTGCAGTAATTTCTCATGATCCTTTGTATTTCTGCAGTGTCAGTTGTTACTTCTCCTTTTACTTTTCTAATTCTACTGATTTGATTCCTGTCCCTTTTTTTCTTGATGAGTCTGGCTAATGGTTATCAATTTTATCTTCTCAAGGAACCAGATTTTAGTTTTATTTATCTTTGCTATTGTTTCTTTCGCTTCTTCTTCATTTATTTCTGATCTGATCTTTATGATTTCTTTCCTTCTGCCAATTTTGGGTTTTTATTGTTCTTCTTTCCGTAATTGCTTTAGGTGTAGGGTTAACTTGTTTATTTGAGATTGTTCCTGTTCCTTGAGGTAGGATTGTATTGCTATAAACTTCCCTCTTAGAACTGCTTTTGCTGCATCCCATAGGTTTTGGGTTATCATGTTTTCATTGTCATTTTTCTCTAGGTATTTTTTTATTTCTTCTTTGAGTTCATCAGTGATCTCTTGGTTATTTAGTAGTGTATTGTTTAGCCTCCATGTGTTTGTATTTTTTACAGATTTTTTCCTGTAATTGATATCTAGTCTCATAGTGTTGTGGTCAGAAAAGATACTTGATACGATTTGAATTTTCTCAAATGTACCAGTGTTTGATTTGTGACCCAAGATATGATCTATCCTGGAGAATGTTCCATGAGCACTTGAGAAGAAAGTGTATTCTGTTGTTTTTGGATGGAATGTCCTATAAATATCAATTAAGTCCATCTTGTTTAATGTATCATTTAAAGCTTGTGTTTCTTTATTTATTTTCGTTTTGGATGATCTGTTGATTGGTGAAAGTGGGGTGTTAAAGTCCCCTACTATGATTGCATTACTGTCAATTTCCCCTTTCATGGCTGTTAGCATCTGCCTTATGTATTGAGGTGCTCTTATGTTGGGTGCATAAATATTTACAATTGTTATATCTTCTTCTTGGATTGATCCCTTGATCATTAAGCAGTGTCCTTCTCTGTCTCTTGTTATAGTCTTTAAAGTCTATTTTGTCTGATACGAGAATTGCTACTCCAGCTTTCTTTTGATTTCCATTTGCATGGAATATCCTTTTCCATCCCCTCACCTTCGGTCTATATGTGTCCCTAGCTCTGAAGTGGGTCTCTTGTAGACAGCATATACACGGGATTCTGTTTGTATCCATTTAGCCAGTCTATTGAAGGGAGCATTTAATCCATTTACGTTTAAGGTAATTATCACTATGTATGTTCCTCTTACCATTTTCTTAATTGTTTTGGGTTTGTTTTTGTAGTTCTTTTCCTTCTTTTGTGTTTCCTGCCTAGAGAAGTTCCTTTAGCATTTGTTGTGAAGCTGGTTTGGTGGTGCTGAATTCTCTTAGCTTTTGCGTGTCTGTAAAGTTATTTATTTCTCCATTGAATCTGAATGAGATCCTTGCTGGGTAGAATAACCTTGGTGGTAGGTTTATCCCTTTCATCACTTTAAATATGTCCTGCCACTCCCTTCTGGCATGCAGAGTTTCTGCTGAAAGATTAGGTGTTAACCTTATGGGGATTCCCTTGTATGTTATTTGTTGCTTTTCCGTTCCTGCTTTTGATATTTTTTCTTTTATTTAATTTTTGAGAGTTTGATTAATATGTGTCTTGCTGTGTTTCTCCTTGGATTTATCCTGTATGGGAGTCTTGTGCACTTCCTGGACTTGATTGACTATTTCCTTTCCCATATTAGGGAAATTTTCAACTATAATATCTTCATATATTTTCTCAGTCCCTTTCTTTTTCTCTTCTTCTTCTGGGACCCCTACAATTTGAATGTTGGTGAATTTAATGTTGTCCCAGAGGTCTCTGAGACTGTCCTCAATTATTTTCATTCTTTTTTCTTCATTCTGCTCTGTGGCAGTTATTTCCACTATTTTATCTTCCAGGTCACTTATCTGTTCTTCTGCCTCAGTTATTCTGCTATTGATTCCTTCTAGAGAATTTTTAATTTCATTTATTTTGTTGTTCATCTTTGTTTGTTTGCTCTTTAGTTCTTCTAGGTCCTTGTTAAATTTTTCTTATATTTTCTCCATTCTATTTCCAAGATGTTGGATCATCTTTACTATCATTACTCTGAATTCTTTTTCAGGTAGACTGCCTATTTCCTCTTCATTTGTTTGGTCTGGTGGGTTTTTACCTTGCTCCTTCATCTGCTGTGTATTTCCCTGTCTTCTCATTTTTCTTAACTTACTGTGTTTGGGGTCTCCTTTTTGCAGGCTGCTGCTTCATAGTTCCAATTGTTTTTGGTGTCTGCCTCCAGTGGGTATGGTTGGTTCAGTGCTTTGTTTGGCCTTCCTGGTGTAGGGGATTGGTGCCTGTGTTCTGGTGGATGAGGCTGGATATTGTTTTCCTGGTGGGCAGGAGTGCATCTGGTGGTGTTTTGGGGGTGTCTGTGAACTTACTATGATTTTAGGCAGCCTTTCTTCTAATGGGTGGGGTTGTGTTCTTGTCTTGCTAATTGTTTGGCAGGGGGTGTCCAGCATTGTAGCTTGCTGGTCGTTTAGTGGAGCTGGGGTTTAGTGTTGAGACAGAGATCTCTGGGAGTCCTTTCACCATTTGATATTACATGGGACTGGAAGGTCTCTGGTGGACCAATGTCGTGAACTTGGCTCTCCCACCTAAGAGGCTCAGGCCTGCCACCCAGCCAGAGCACCAAGACCCTGTCAGCCACACAGCTCAGAAGAAAAGGGAGGAAAAAATAAATAAAGAAAAATAAAATAAAATAATTAAAATAAGAAATATTATTAAAAATGAAAATAAAAAAAATAAAGAAAGAAGAGAGCAACTATACCAACAAACAACTCCACCAATGATAAGTGCTAAAAATTATACAAAAAAAAAAAGGGCAAACATAACAAATGGTGAAAGCAAAGCTATACAGACAAAATCACACAAAGAAGCATACACATACACACTCACAAAAAGAGAAAAAGGAAATATATATATATATATAAAATAAAAAAGGAAGAGAGCAAGCAAATCAATAACCAAATCTACCAATGATAATATGCTCTAAATACTAAACTAAGATAAACATAAAACCAGAAACGAATTCAGTTCAGAATGCAACCCTAAGTCTACAGTTGCTCCCAAAGTCCACTGCCTTAATTTTGGGATGATTCTTTGTCTATTCAGGTATTCTACGGATGCAGGGTGCATCATGTTGACTGTGGAGATTTAATCCGCTGCTCCTGAGGCTGCTGGGAGAGACTTCCCTTTCTCTTCTTTGTTCGCACAGGTCTTGGGGTTCAGCTTTGGATTTGGCCCCGCCTCTGCGTGTAGGTCACCTGAGGGCGCCTGTTCTTCACTCAGACAGGATGGGGTTAAAGTAGCAGCTGATTAGGGGGCTCTGGCTCACTCATGCGGGGGGAGGGAGGGGTACAGAATATGGGGCAAGCCTGTGGCGGCAGAGGCCGGCGTGATGCTGCAACAGCCTGAGGCGCACAGTGTGTTCTCCCGGGGAAGTTGTTCCTGGATCACGGGAACCTGGCAGTGGCAGGCTGCACAGGCTCCCGAGAGGGGAGGTGTGGATAGTGACCTGTGCTTGCACACAGGCTTCTTGGTGGCAGCAGCAGCAGCCTTAGCATCTCATGCCCGTCTCTGGTGTCCATGCTGATAGCCACAGCTCATGCCCGTCTCTGGGCTTGTTTAGGCGGTGCTCTGAATCCCTTCTCCTTGTACACCCTGAAACAATGGTCTCTTGGCTCTTATGCAGGTCTAGACTTTTTCCCGGACTCCCTCCCGGCTAGCTGTGGTGCACTAGCCCCCTCAGGCTGTCTTCATGCAGCCAATCCCTGTCCTCTCCCTGGGATCTGAAATCCGAGGCCCAAGCCTCAGCTCCCAGCCCCTACCTGACCAGGGGGGTGAGCAGACAAGTCTCTCAGGTTGGTGAGTGCTGGTCAGCACCGATACTCTGTGTGGAAATCTCTCTGCTTTGCCCTCTTCACCCCTGTTTCTGCGCTATCCTCCATGGCTCCAAAGCTTCCCCCCTGACCACGCCCCGTCTCCACCAGTGAAGGGGCTTCCTAGTGTGTGGAAACTTTTCCCAGTTCACAGCTACCTCTGAGAGGTGTGGATCCCATCCTTATTTTTTTGTCTCTGTTTTTTATTTTGCCCTATGCAGGTATGTGGGGTGTTTCTTGCCTTTTGGGAGGTCTGAGGTCTTCTGCCAGCATTCAGTAGGTGTTCTGTAGGAGTTTTCCACATGTAGATGGGGAGGAAGGTGATCTTCATGTCTCACTCCTCTGCCATCTTGAATGTCCTCCTCCTTATCATGGTTCTTATATCTAAGACTGCATATAGCAAAATGATTTCTAATAATATTATGCTTTGGCAGGGCCATTCTAGAAAATAGCACATTCTGGATATTCCATAAAAAAAGCCATTTTAATGTTACAATAGAATCTTGTTGGATAAGGAAATCACTGTAAAATTAGAGTTTTTATTATCATCATTTAACTTTATCATTAGGTATGCCTTTTAGTGATTTATAGTATTTTAGTTTTACATAATAGTTTTAAATAAAGCACAGATGTCTGCACATGGCAGCTTTAGTTCTGAATTCATTGTGTGGTGGTACAGTACAGCAAACATACTTTGGAGTCAGACAGGCCTGATTAGTTCTAGCTCCTTCAATTAGCAGCTATAGAACTTTAAGGAAAGCACCATCTTTTTGAAGGGCTTTACTATTCCTTATCTGAAATGGTGTAGACAACTAAATAAGATAACATACGTTAAACCCTTAGCACTGTGCCTGTACAGATTCATAAAATAAGAGATTGTCTGTGCTCGCATGTATGTTTGCAGGTGTGTACGTGTGCATAGATAGGGGGCATCATCTCCATAAAAAATACTATATCTTTAAACCTCAAAGAAACAATTAATGCAAGAAGTCTACTACTTATTAATTGAATATGTTCTACAAATTGGTTGTTGTATTAGAAAAGACAAATTACAACAAATTTGATGGTTTAAAACAATATAAATGCATTGCCTTATAGTTCTGGAGGCCAAAAATCTGAAATGGGTATCAGTGGGCTAAAATCAAGGCATTGGAAAGGCTGTGCTGCTTTCTGGAGGCTCTAAGGGGAGAATCTGTTTCTTGGACTCCTGCAGCTTCTAGATGCCACCCACAGTCTTTGGCTTGTGGGTCCCTTCCTCCACCCTCAAATCAGGAACATTCCATCTTTTTGACATTCTTCCACTGTCACATCTCCCTCTGACCATAGCCTCTGACTTAGTTGGGAAAGGCTTTTTACTTTCAGAGACTTTTTTTATTAGATTGGGCCCATCCAGATAATGCAGGATAATCTCCCCACCTCAATCTTCTTAATCTTCTTCACATCTACAAAGTTCTTTTAGCCATGTGAGGTAATATATTTACAGATTCTGGGAATTAGGCTGTGAACATCATTTAAAAGTCATTATTCTAAAAAAAAAAAAAAAGTCATTATTCTGCCTACATAGTTGTATATGATATTTGACTGGAATTCAGAATGTATGTCTCCATGGAAATAGTGTTATACATGGTAGCTATGCCCACAGAACAATTCACAAAATGTTTAAATAATAATGTACCTCAACTATAAAAATGCACTAAGTGAACAAACAGGCAAAATATAGTACCGAAACATGTTTGCTGAATTTACCTCAAAGAACTGGTACAAAATTCACCAACTCAAAATCCTTGAGCTGAAAGATCAGAAATGAGGTTTAGAGGATGGAGTGAGGATGGAATTTAGGAACTAAGGCACAAGGAGCTGTGAGAATTTATTTTATGTGTCAACTTGATCAGGCTAAAGGAATGTCCAGATGGCCGATGAAACATTATTTCTGAGTGTGTCTGTTTCAGAAGAGGTTAGCATTTGAATTAATAGCCTGAATAAATAAGATCCTTACCCCTTGAGGGCCTAAATAGAACAAAAAGGCAGAAGAAGGGCAAATTCTCTCTCTCCCTTCTTGAGTTGGGACATCCATTTTCTCCTGCCCTTGAATCTAAAGTCAGAGTTCCTGGTTCTAGGGTCTTTGGACTGTGGAACTTACACCAATAGCCCACCTGATTCTCAGGCCCTGAACTCAGACTGAATTATACCACCAGCTTTCCTAGTTCTATGGATTTCAGACAGTTGATCGTGGGATTTCTCAGGCTCCATAATCATGTGAGCCAATTCCCGTAATAAATTTACTCTTATAGCTCTTTATATGTCCTGTTGGTTCTGTTTCTCTGGAGGATGCTGACTAATATAGGCACTGCATCCTTGTCTATGGTGACCTCATCACTATCTCATTACAAGTGTTTATAGGGGAGCAAAACTTGCCACCCCAAAATGTGTCTCTTTGGTATTAAGATTATTTTAGGGTGAAACAGCAGATTCAGTAAGTCTTTGTTTTACCTTCCCCTTAACTCCCTAAAAGGATTTAGATTAAGGGCCTGCTCCAGGAAGAGCACTATCACCAGAGATATCTACAAAAAATATGGACCAGGTGCTGTTGGGGAAATTCAGCAAGCCCTGGAAACCAAAGACCTCTCTGGTTTCCATTATCTCTGCATGGCATAGCAAACATTTGTTCACCAAACATTTGTTTTTCTATCTCCGTATGAATAGCCTTCCACCCCTATGAAGTCCCAAACCCCTACCCCCTTCTTCTCTCAAACGGCATATAAGCCTCAATTGCTTAATTTGTCCTTGGGGTTTCATTTTTCTTATGGGGCCCCTTATACATACATAATTAAACTTGATTTTCTCCTGTTAATCTGTCTCATGTCGATTTAATTCTTAGACCAGCCAGAAGAACCTAGAAAGGGTAGAGAAGAAAATTTTCCTTCCCCTACACCTTCCTCTGCCTCATTAGATGGTGGGACCATACAGTTCCATTTCCTCTGCCACCTGCTGCTTTCTGCCAAAAGCTTCCCTACCATCCCTCTAGCTTAAGTTTGGAATATGGACTCACAGCTCATTCCTGCAGCTTGAAAATCCACTGTGAGTTGTCTCTGTGAGGAGCAAGGAGAAAACTCAAGATTCAAAAGGCTTCCTAGCATGCCTCCTCCTTTGCGCTCTTCTCACCTTGCGTTTATCTCCTTCCATTACTTCTGATTTCAGGAAACACAGCCCTTTCTCAAGGGAACTTCAAGAATCAGGAACCTTGGATGGAGTTTTCCTAAGCAGTGGATGTGGAGGAGAATAGAGATGACCCAGTAGGATGCAGACTAGTGGTAGCAATTGAGCTACTTAGCATTACTGATGATTTCTTGGTGACCTGTCTTGAATAAAAGATGATCATAAATCTGATACAATTTTTGAAATAATGGACTGCACCTGTAACATTTTTACACCCAATACAAGCTAGAAAAAATAACCCAAATTTCATCAACGGAGTATTTAAAGTAGGTATATCTTAATAGAGTCCACCTTTGCCCTGAGCTAACCCCTGGCTGACACTGACATCGTCCTTTAAAGGACTCCCAACCTCCTGCTGCTGCTGCTGTTGCTACTGCTACTGCTACAGTGGACCCTCAATGTCCTAAAGTAGCTTTGCATTCATTCGCTGGTGCAGAGAAGCCATGCTAAATCCTCACGAAATGGAACAAAAAGTTTCTGCCGTACTTTGACTCACACATCACTACCCAGCGCAGGGTTTCCAATGCCACAAATAATTTAAGGTTCCCTGGGGATGAGGCCTTCCATCTTTCACTTACAGTGATTCTCTTCAGAGGTTTAGAATCTGGGGACAAACTTCTCCACTGAGCTCTCAAATGCTCCCTCCTTGGATACGTGTAAGCCTTTCTCTCAAATATCCTCACATGAATTTTATTCCTGCAAAACATGTCTGAATGTGCGGGGACAGCTTAGACTAAAGCTAAAATTCCAGCTACCCAAGTAATCTATAAGGTAAAAAAAATGACAACATACTGGAAGTGTTTCCTGGCTTTATTGGAAGTGGATGTGTTTTACCATTAAATGACACAAAGTGTTGTCATATTTAGGATGGTAGTTCATGCCTTTTGTGGTGATGAGTTGACACTGTTTATCACCAAGTGGATTCCCATTTTGTTGGGACTTATCACCATAATAGTTTGGTTAATTTGAACTATGAAGTTTCTTTGAGCACTGTAGTTACATTCCAATGCTTTTTACAGGTTATAATGTAATCCTCCTGCTACTTGACTGCATTCACTTACACTCACTCAAATAAATATATACTAGTAACTATAATAGGAAACACATACTCTTGAGGACCTTAGAAATCAAAAGTAAAAAAGATATAGAACACCTGCCTTCAAGAAGTTCATAATTTTGCAAGAAACTATATTCATACTAATATTATTAGTAAAACATACTAATATTAAACTACGTTAAAGATGTCTGTGTTTAGTTACATTGACAAATAGAAAATAAAATTTTTAAAAATCTTACAAGTATATTGTTAGATGAATGGGGCTTTTAAAATAAATGACGGGGAGGAATATTCTTTTCAAAGAGAAATAAATGTAAAAAAAGCAGATAAAGGTTAACCAGAAACTTACTTGAGACTCTTGAAGACAAGTGCAGACTTGTGTACAAGTTCAGGTGTGTTTACAAGTTCAGGCTTTGTTTCAAGTGCAGACATGCATACAAGTCCTTGGATTTATTTATAAAAGGATCCTGCTGTGTACTGAAGAATTAACTTTTTCCAAAGAGCTCTCCGACATTTGTCTTAGGCTACGGAGAGGTGAAATCTAGGCCCCTGGCATGCCTTGCCTGATAAGAATGCCTCTGTTTGCCTGGGTGCTTTGGCCAACAGGCAATCTTACAATGTGATTTAGGATAGGGGCTTTGGAACATGCCTTATCAGTTATGATCTCCAGATGAACTGGAGACCAAACCTCTAGGAAGGGCTAAAAAGTCAAGGTCAGCCTCATGAGCAGCCTGTGAGTGAACCCCAGTAAAAATTCGGGACACCAAGGGCTTCGGTTCATAATACTCTGAGTATTGTCACACGCTGCAGCCAAGAGGAGATAATGCTGTCCAGGAATCCACAGGGAGAACACAACCAGAAGCTTTGTATTTGGGCCCTTTTTAGACCTCATCCTATGAATTTCTTCCTTTGGTTGGTTTTGATTTGTATCCTTCGCTATAATAAAACTTTAACCATACGTATAGCACTTTCCTGAGTTGTATGTGTCATTTCTGCAAATTATAAAAACTGATGGGGTACTGGAGACCTACAGATTTGTAGCCAGCTGGTCAGAAGTGAGGATGGCCTGTGGACCTATGAACTGTGGCCAATGTCTATAGTGAAGCCTGTCCTGTGGAGGACAATGCCCTTAATCTGCGAGGTGTGGCCCAACCCTGTGTAGTTGGTTTCAGAAGTCACTGAACCCTGCAATTCTGTTTTCTTTATGGTTCGTAAAGAAGATAAATGGCTAATAGGAACTGGATACAACAATATGTCATTGTCAGCTTTCATAAGAATTACCAAGATTTAAGATGAGAAAATTAGTCTTCCAGTTATGATCGGACCTTTCATTCATTCACTATAAGGTACTCCTGGCAATTAAGATTTAGATGTGAGGGAGAAACTCCAGGTCCTTATTAAATATTTTAATAAACTGCCAAAGAGCCAATCTGAGAAGTGAGGACTAGAGTAATCAGCAAAGTGAGGCCCTCTTTTTTAGTATTGTTTCACCAATGCCAATTATAGAACTACGTATGGCAGATTACTGCCTTAGAAGAAAATTTTCTTTATTACTTTATTTCTTCATTAGTATTTAAACAATCAAGCCTGGGAGATCTATGTTAATGGAATTCTCTCTAAAGAAATCTCCCCAGGTAAAAAGCCCTCTTTGATTTGTCCATTTTAAGATATGGATTTTAGAGAGAGGAAAAAAGAGAGAAAGAAACAGGTGTTAAATGGTTATTCATATGTATCCCAATGTTCCCATTCCAAGACTTTGGCTAGGTAATAGTGAGTTGTATTGGGTAAGTGTGGGTAACATCAAAAACAAAGATGATGAGATCTTTTTCCATCCTCACTTCACCTCATTTATTCTCACCCCTATATATCTTCAAAGAGACTATATTTCAGACTGCCTCTTCACCCAATGAAGTACAGACCTATCAATTTAGTTACTGCAGTCTGGTAATGCAATTACCAGATCCCTGGGTCACCATTTGGGCTATCTGATTAGACAGGACCCAGGAACGGTGGAGAAACCGGATGGAGGACTTACTAGAGGAGGAGATGGCTGTGTATTGAGAGCTACAGAGCAGATCACCCGCATCTGGGCTGAATGAAATTCACTGCTAGACACATTCAAGGAGTCTCCAACCCCAGCTGGAGACAAAATGAAACTGGCTGAGCCAGACAATGCCTCAGGATTATCATCAAGCCTAAAGATCTGACGAGGAAGAGGCTTCAGCTACAGTGCCCAGAATACTGCCCAGCCATAGACTGGGCAAGAAACCTCTCCTGGAGATCAGAGGGGTGAGGTCTCATCTTACCCAGTGACTCATCTATTCCACGTGAAGATCACCCAACCACAAACAAGACCTTCTAAAAGGCAGATGTTGTTGTGGAACACCTATGAAAAATTTTAAGAAGGTGATGTTACTTGAAGATACTATTTAAATTATTGGATTGGGCTACCGCTTAAACAGGACAGGAAATTTTGATTTTTCTTTTATGGTTAATGAATGAAAGGGGCTTAGAAAAGGAAGAATCGATTGTTTATATCCCAAGTAAAGAAGTTATATTTTTTTCTACACTATTGTATTGCAGCTCTGGTTCAATTTTGCAACTCACTAAACAAATGACTAATTTTTCATCTCCAGGTGTCTTTGAGATATAGAGCCATGCCCCAAACACATATACAAATTACTCAGAGAGGAAAAGACAGATGATAGATAGATAGATGGATAGCTAGCTAGATAGATAGCTAGCTAGCTAGGTAGATATAAAAGTAACGACTGGTAAAAATTTTATGAGAATTAAATTGCTCTAGATTTCTCCCCCTAACTAGTTTTAAAGCCTAATAAACTGACAGTTGCCTATTCAATTCACCATAGAGGATTTATCTCTAACTGACATGTCACATGTGCCCAGACTAACAAAGCTTAACTGCAGCAAGTATAGCTTTGGTATTGGCAAATGGATGCAAGTCAGGACTTCAGATCTACTGACAATGGGTAGCACCATCCTGTCACACTAGAATCAGCATACTATAGCATTGTGAGGGTCACACATAGGCAGACATGTGTCACTGGTACATCATAGCTTGGATACCATCTTACACTCTCAGTGCATGTACCAGTTTAAACATTAGTCTAATCAATCAAAAGAGCACTCTTGTATTCAGTCACTTCTCCTAGGAATATAAATGCAGTCTTAAAATCTAGTATCTGACCACAAATAAACACTACCGGTTATTTTCACAAGGTAATTGAGTCACATATTATAGGCAAAGGGGAACTAATTTCCTATCCTCAAGGTTACACTGAAAGAACTCTACAACTATCAGATAGTCCTCACAATCTTGATTATGTGATGTTTGCAGTCTAGCACAAACCTGAGTGAAGGCTCTGACATACTTGGGTCTTTAATGTCTAAAATAAAATTTATTACTTTTCATAGTTCCTGAACTATGAGGACACAGGCTCTGTTAGCAGCGCACTCATCTATGTGCCCAAATCCACCTTACCCGATATGCTAATAGTGGACAGCTATTTATAGAAATATATAATTTCTACATGCAGAATTTGTAAAGATGAACACATGTTTAATCTGATCATTTCTTTAGATTCAGAGTTCAAATATTAAAGGACTCATAGGCTTGTCTGAAGAAAACACCCCAAACCAGATTTTAAGGCAGCCAAAGATAGGATTCAGGGATTAACATTTAAGAAAAACCAATGCCTCTCCACCCAATCAGAGTGAGATTTTACCAAGAGTAACTTGATAGACATCCCTAATATTTACTAAATTGTTGAGTTGCAGATGCAATGCTTTTTAAAAAAGGTTTTGCTGATATTCTGCGAGGAGAATTTTGAAGTCCATCTGACATAAAAATAGAAAATTATGTGATACTTTTACTACATAGAAACAAAAACTTTCACTTTTTGAGATAATACATGCTTACTGGAGGGTAGATGATTCAGAAATGTAGCTCTCAGACATTGATTTCAAATTTCCTCCATGTGTTACCTGAGAATGCTCAGGAGAATGAAACACAATTCAAGCTCTGTTGTCTTTCTTCCTTCTTCCCCTTACCTTCCATAAGCAGCCCACCTCAAATGAACATGCAAATGAGAGGTGAAAAATCCCATCTATCTAAAAAGAGAACAGCTCTAGGGAAGAGCAGGGTAATTTGTGAGGCCCTGTTTCATTCCTGGGAAGAAATTACAGTGGATGCCTGTGTAAATACTTCCTGAGAAGCTAAAGTTCTGAGTAAAAGTAGCTTTCCTTCCTGGCTTTACCTACAATTATCCATTGGCATCTAATTCAAAGAATAAAACATAACTCTCTTAAGGACAGACTTCAAAGCACTTTGATCACTAATAGATATTATACTGCCAGTTTGACACCAGTGAAAACTACCTTTTCCTGAAATTCACTTTGCGACTATGCAATTTTAAAATCAAGTATTTTAGGTAAATAATATGTACTGAATACTTATGTTGTATTGAGTTTATGTGCATCATCTCATTTAATTCTCATAATATGAGGTAGGTACTATGATTATCTGTGTGCACAGATCAGGAAACCAAAGTCTAGAAATGTTAAGTGCTTGTCTCCCTCACTCCCTGAGGTAGCAGGACTAGGGTATGATCTGTGTGACCTCATTTAACCACTGCCCTAAAGATTTAAGGCAAAGAAACAAAATTGGTAAACTACACGATAATAATCATTTTTTAAATTTAGTTACAAAAGAGAAAGAGAGAGCAGCGAGGAAAAATAAATAAAGAACTTATTGGGAAATATGAACGTATTAAAAAAAACTTGTAAACCAATGTTTTTCATGATTTGGTTACAAGACAGTTAATGGCCTCCCATTACCCTAATTAGCAAGAGTTGATCCATTTTAAATCTGAGCTGTCTCCTCTTACCCTTTCTTTCTTGTGAACTAGTAGCACATCATGCATATATTAGACACTTATACACAACAACTGAAAACCACATGAAATAAAACAAGGAAAACAAGAAACTATTATAAATCAGAAACATTTTTGTTGCAGTCAGTAAAATATTCAACTATGATCAGAATTAACATTTTAATTTTTATTGGAAACTTTTGTTTGTGGGCTCTAATATGCTAACACATTTAACCTGAACATTTATTACTTCAGAATTTTCTAGTAATAAGGAAATGCCTGGCATACAGAAGTCATTTCATAACTTTGGGTTAAGTGAATAACATATCAAGTTGAATTAATTGCATGTGTGTATTAATAGCCCAACAAACGGTTGTTTTTCCATTTAAGGGAATCTTCATTTTAAAAAGGTCCTTTCTGTATCAGGTTTTGATTAAAACAGGTATATGCCTTTTCCTCCAGATGCAGTTCTTTGCACTGTATTAGCCTGAAATATTTTTAGGACCACAGACATTTATAATGAAACTATCCAGACTAAATACCTGTTCTAAGTTCTTTGCCTGGAAATGGTTTCATTATCAGTATATTGCTTCTTCAGTATTTAAATGCTGCACTATTTTAGCAAAGCATGACAGAATTAGCAATGGATGTTGAATAGTTCAAACTGTTTCATATAATAAGTGTCTGCTTTCAATGTTTCCTGAGAGGTTATTTCACTTCTTGTTGCCTCGTGAAGAGATGAAACTGTATATAAAGTCAAAAATGTCCCTGTCCTCTGAATTTCACAGCAAAATAAATCACACAGGATAAATCATTATCGATAATGAAAACGATGTTCTCTGAGGAACTCTTCTTACATAATACAGGAGTAAGGATAGTAAACATTTTAATTTTTCATCTGAATCTATTGCTTCAGGCCATTAGCAAAGATCATTACAGCCGTACACAAAAATCGAACTAATGTTGCACTGTCACCTTTCAAAAGAGCAGGAGCCATTCATCATGTTCAGAAACAGAAAGGGATGTTTCTTTAATGAAATAGGCATGAATAAATTCGCAATCTATGATATGAATTAGAAGGGGTGCTCTCACAAGAGAAAAATAGCTTTAAGAGTCAAGAAAATGGTTTCATTCTTTCCTAATTTTTTTTTTTTTGCTTTTTCTTCCATACTCAGTGGGTATTAGTAGCATTTACATAAATTTAAATCAGAGACAGTTTGTAATAATAATAATAGCAAAAGAAAAAGACATATCTTTACCCTGAGACAAGGCTGTCCTAAATGCTTTACATACATAAATTCATTCAAAATAAGGATACTTATAAAGAAATGCCACTCCAAATACCACCTGGTATATAAACTTTTCAGAAAAAACCCTTCTAGTAGTTGGCCTAATCTAAGGAAAACAGAAAGACTGTGAGTCAAGGGAACATAACTCTCTACTTTAAATTTGCTTCATTTTCTTCATTCATTTAACAAATGAGAGGCCCTGGGGATGTAAAATTTAGAATATGCCTTCAAAGAGCACACAAGCTAGTAGAAAGATTGGTATTCAAATGGGCTTCCGCTATTTTCAAAAACTAAGGTGACAAACAAACTCGGAAAGTGTTGAAATCTTCATAACAAAAATGCGGGTAATTATAGATTCTTATTATAAAGTTATAAAAATATTGTGTAACAAGTCTTCACTTAGAGAATACCTAATAATTGGCAGTTAAAATTCAACAAACCATTGAAGTATTATTCTCAGAAGCTTAGAAAACCTGTAAGAATTCTAGTGTTCTGGATTTGAACAGGATATCTGGAGAGCAATATAAGGAAGAAACTGACAGACATAGCATCTAGAAAGTAATAATAAAAGCCTTTATTTAACTATTTTTTCTCATTCTAAAGATAAAACATGTTCACATGTAATAAGCTTTACTTGAGAAAATCTCTCTCTTGACCCTCTTCTAATATTATAGTAATAGGAAATTGTCTTAGATATATCTCACTCATTCATTTTATTAGGTTTGAAGAACACATGTCCACTTTGTGCAAAATAGTAATGTTTTCCAAATCAGGACAGTAAAAAATACTGATGGATCTTTAAGTCTTACCTGTGAGGCTTTCACACCATATGAAGTCACTGCTCACCTTTTTCTGCCGTTATCATCTCCATCAACTGCTGAATTCTGAAAAGACAGATGCAAGTCTAAGTTCTCCATTTAACTTTGCTGTTAGAATTGTCCTTCCCATTCTCCCCAGTTACTTTGTATTGTGTGCTTGTTTTATAGAGTCTCAGTGAAATGGAGTTCCTTTTTTCTAAAATATCAGGAATAATCTAATGTTTCTTCTCTCGGGTTTACATATGCTTTTTTTTAACATTTTCTTCCTCCCTAAACTTTGAAAATAGTGTGTAGGGAGCGTTAGGTCACAGAAGCAAAAAGTCCAATTGTAACATAGGATCAAGGTTCAAATTTAAGAAAATATTAAGAAACAATTTAGAGGAATTTATGAGAAAACAGAAACCTCAAATCTAAATGAAAAATTTTAAACAACAGTAAAAGCAGAAAGACAATGAGAAGTTGGTAATCATCATTCACCAAGTGGCAGGGAAACCAGAACATCACCAAAGATTATGTATGCACTTCAGATAATTGCATGGGTGAATTTTAAATTTAAGACAATAAGATTTGAGAGATTGAATTTTGTAAAAGTTTGGGCATTTAGCAAACAGATTATTTATGACTTAAAAAAACATTTTGGACCATTTACTACTGAGACAGGAAATCATGAATAACTCAATAAAATATCCATATTCCAAACAAGATTTGAGCAAGATACCTCTGCAACATAAGGAGACACTTTAAATAGACCTTGGCTAAGAGTCATTAGAATTAAAAGCATAATTTTTCATCAGCAAAGTGTAATAGAAACATATTTAAGAAAATGAGATTTTAAAGCGTTATGCTGTTCCCTGCATCCAAGGCCTCTATAGATGCTGTGTTTCTTAGATGTTTACCTTTGAGATGGGAGTGTGGGCAGAAAGCAGAAGAAAAGCTTTATTTTCCATTTAAGGAGTTTTTCTTATAATGTAATGCATGTTTACGTCAAACTTGAGATTAGTTTCACAACATCAGAAGTTATTCCTCCGAAGTTAACTCACCACAATTTAATGGAGTCACTCATAAATAATCCCACATCAAAATTTGTTAGAAATCCTTGGCTGTAGTGATAGAAGATTTTAAGGGCAATGAAACTATTCCATATGACACTACAATGGTGGATACAAGGCATTATACATTTGTTCAAACTCATAGAATGTACAACATCAAGAGGGAACCCTAATGTAAACTGTGGACTTGGGGAGATAATGATGTGTCAATCCAAGTTCATCAATTATAACAGATGTATCACTCTGGTAGGGGATGTTGATAATGGGGTACGCTGTGCATGTATGGGGCAGAGGGTATATGGGAAATCTCTGTACCTTCTGCTCAACTTTGCTGTCAAACTAAACATGCTCTTAAAAAATAAAGTCTGTTTCCTTCAAAACCCAAATCAAGTTGACTTAGGCAAATTGGGAGAGTTCTTATAAAGTGTATGTAGGCACAATAAAGGCAAATGGTCTCCAAGACATCAAGAACAAGGGACTAGACTGCTTGCAAACTCTCCTTCTGTCTCTTTCCTCCATCACTTTCCTTCTAGCCTCACTCCCCAACACCCAGGCACACGCTCTTGGTTTTCTTTGGCATAGCCAGTCTTCAATGCAGAGAACAACTGCTGCAGCACATCCATTTCACTACCAGATATGGGGTAGGAATGCATTTTTCTATTCCTAGTTCAAGACTTCCAAGACATGCCTCTGAAGATCCTAGCTGGTTTGGATGTCCATTTTCATTGAAATTAACTATTGCCAGGATGCCAGGGACATCGAGATACATAGAAATACCACTAAAACCACATAGTTGCAGCAGGACAAACAATTCTTCCTAGAAGATGTGGGAAAGAATTCCAAACAGACCTGTGGTCTTTTTCATATGGCTCTATCTTCTATTTCATTTCAAAGGAGAAGAGCAGCAGTTCCGAAAACTCTGTTACAAATTGGCCATGCCAGATATACACTTGGCCCTGTTGTTTATAGTGGTTCCATGACCTAGTCTCTTTGGTCACCTGCCGGCCTGGTGTTAAGAACCTAATTGGGTATGAAGCCATAGGTATGGGGAAAGCTCCAGCAGGGTTTCTGTGTAGAGCATTAGTTTTTAAACTGCTGAAACATACTGTAAATGCTTGGTTAAAAGTATTTAAATAATGAATGATACTGAAAGTCAGCTTATAACTTGCACAGCTTTTCTCCAGGTCAAGAAACAAAGGGAGAAATTAGCATCATATGTTGTTTCTTTCTTTCAACAAATGTTTGTTACAAAAGAGCAGAAGATTTGAGTTGTTTAAAATAGTCCTTTATCAACACAAAGGGAACAAAATTATCTTCCCTTGAATTTTTCAAAAGAGTGAATGGTGCTACTATTTATGTCTAATGCAGAATTTTTCTAAATGTGGTCTTGGACCACCTGCAATAGAAGTACTGGTATTCTTGTTAAATCTATTGAATTGAACTTTTCTGGGTTGGTCTTGGTAAACATGCACTTAAAAAAAACAAAACACTTCAAGTGATTCTTACGCATATAAAAGGTTAAAAAACATTGAAAGGGGCTTCCCTGGTGCCGCAGTGGTTGAGAGTCCGCCTGCCGATGCAGGGGACATGGGTTCGTGCCCCGGTCCGGGAAGATCCCACATGCCGTGGAGCGGCTGGGCCCGTGAGCCATGGCTGCTGAGCCTGTGCGTCCAGAGCCTGTGCTCCGCAATGGGAGAGGCCACAACAGTGAGAGGCCCATGTACCGCAAAAAAATAAAAAATAAAATAAAATAAAATAAAATAAAAAAACATTGAAAATATGAATCTTCAGTATATTTCAGCTCATCACCACCTTTCACATAACTAGTATCTAGTCATATATCAATTTTCTTTTTTCAGTGCAGCTTTATCTATTCAGGATACAATTCTTGAGTGACTAATATGTGTTGTACAGTGTGCTACTTCCTTTTATTTCCTTTCTTCTGCATCAGTTTTAACCAACTGATAATCCAAGAAGATTGGATCATTCATTTGTTCATTTATTTGCTCATTCTTCCATTCAATAAACATAAAGCACTTATTTTATGCCACTTATTTTATAGATACTGTGGATACAAATGAATCAAGCATAGTCACTGCCTAGGCACTCAACACAGGAGCAATCACAGATACCGGAACTTAACTCTGCTGCAGAGGGATAAGTGTTCCAATGCACCAGATGCTATGGGGGTAAAAGGAACAAATAATGGGAGACCATTGCAATCAGTTTCTTTTTTTCTTTTTTTTTGGCCTTGCTGTGCATCTTGTGGGATCTTAGTTCCCCAACCAGGGATTGAACCCCGGGCCCTCAGCAGTGAAAGCACAGAGTCCTAACCACTGGACCACCATGGAATTCCCACAGTTTCTTGAAAGCACATACCTACTTCAAACAGCATAATTATTTTGATCTGGTTTTACTAAACTTATCCACTGAAATTATTGTTTCAATCAATCCATAAAATTTATCCAAACACCTGTTATATACAGAGAAATGTTCTAAGTACTGATGAGAAAACAAAAATTTATGAGATTTGGTTGTAAATACACTGAGGTTGTTAATGAGATAACACACCATTAAAAAGAAAGATATTTAAACATCCTGTAATGATTTTCTACTATTCAGTGACTTGAGTCTAAAATATAAGCAAGAGAGATTGGTTCAAGACGGTGGAGTAGAAGGATGTCCTCTCACTCTCCCCTGCAGGAACACTGGAATCACAACTAACCACTGAACAATCATTGACAGGAAGACACTGGAACTCACCAAAAAAGATACCCCACATCCAGAGACAAAGGAGAAGCCACAATGAGATGGTAGGAGGGGTGCAATCACAATAAAATCAAATCCCGTAATTGCTGGGTAGGTGACTCACAAACTGAAGAACACTTATACCACAGAAGTCCACCAACTGGAATGAAGGTTCTGAGCCCCACCTCAGGCTTCTGAACGTGGGGGTCCAGCAATGGGAGAAGGAACTCCTAGAGAATCAGACTTTGAAGGCTAGCGGGATTTGACTGCAGGACTTTGACAGGACTGGGGGAAACAGAGACTCCACTCTCAGAGGGCACACACAAAGTAGTGTGTGCCTTGGGACCTGGGGGAAGGAGCAGTGACCCATAGTAGACTGAACCAGACTTACCTGCTAGTGTTGGAGGGTCTCCTGCAGATGTGGGGGGTGGCTCTGTCTCACCGTGAGGACAAGGACACTGGCACCAGAAGTTCTGGGAAGTACTCCTTGGAGTAAGCCTTCCCAGAGTCTGCCATTAGCCCCACAAAAGAGCCCAGGTAGGCTCCAGTGTTGGGTCACCTCAGGCCAAACAACCAAAAGGGAGGGAACCGAGCCCCACCCATCAGCAGTCAAGTGGATTAAAGTTTTACTGAGCTCTTCCCACCAGAGCAACATCCAGCTCTACCCACCACCAGTCCCTCCCATCAGGAAACTTGCACAAACACCTTAGATAGCCTCATCCACCAGAGGGCAGACAGCAGAAGCAAGAAGAACTACAATCCTGCAGCCTGTGGAACAAAAACCACATTGACAGAAAGATGGACAACATGAAAAGGCAGAGGGCTATGTAGCAGATGAAGGAACAAGATAAAATGCCAGAAAAACAACTAAATGAAGTGGAGATAGGCAACCTTCCAGAAACAGAATTCAGAATAACGATAGTGAAGATTATCCAGGACTTCAGAAAAAGAATAGAGGCAAAGCTTGAGAAGATGTAAGAAATGTTTAACAAAGACCTAGAAGAATTAAAGAACAAACAAACAAAGATGAACAATACAATAACTGAAATGAAAACTACACTAGAAAGAATCAATAGCAGAATAACTGAGGCAGAAGCACGGATAAGTGACCTGGAAGACAGAATGGTGGAATTCACTGCCACAGAACAAAGAAAAAAGAATGAAAAGAAATGAAGACAGCCTAAGAGACCTCTGGGACAACATTAAATGCAACAACATTTGCATTATAGGAGTATGAGAAGGAGAAGAGAGAGAGAAAGGACCTAAGAAAATATTTGAAGCGATTATAGTCGAAAACTTCCCTAACATGGGAAAGTAAATAGTCACCCAAGTCCAGAAAGTGCAGAGCCTCCCATACAGGATTAACCCAAGGAGAAACAGTCCAAGACACATAGTAATCAAATTGACAAAAATTAAAGACAAAGAAAAATTATTGAAAGCAGCAAGGGAAAAATGACAAATAACATACAAGGGAACTCCCATAAGGTTAACAGTTGAATTCTCAGCCCAAACTCTACAAGCAAGAAGGGGATGCCATGATATACTTAAAGTGATGAAAGGGAAGAAGTCATAACCAAGATTACACTATTTGACAAGGGTCTCATTCAGTTTCAGTGGAGAAATCAAAAGCTTTACAGACAAGCAAAAGCTAAGAGAATTCAGCACCATCAAACCAGCTCTACAACAAATGCTAAAGGAACTTCTCTAAGTGGGAAACACAAGAGAAGAAAAGGACCTACAAAAACAAACCCAAAACAATTAAGAAAATAGTAAAAGGAACATACATATCGATAATAACCTTAAACGTGAATGGATTAAATGCTCCAACCAAAAGACACAGGCTTGCTGAATGGACACAAAAACAAGACCCATATACATGCTGTCTACAATAGACCCACTTCAGACCTAGGGACACATACAGACTCAAAGTAAGAGGATGGCAAAAGATATTCCATGCAAATGGAAATCAAAAGAAAGCTGGAGTAGCAATACTCATATCAGATAATATAGACTTTCAAATAAAGAATGTTACAAGAGACAGGGAGGGACACTACATAATGATCAAGGGATCAATCCAAGAAGAAGATATAACAATTATAAATATATATGCACCCAACATAGGAGCACCTCAATACATAAGGCAACTGCTAACAGCTCTAAAAGACGAAATCAACAGTCACACAATAATAGTGGGAGACTTTAACACCTCACACCAATGGACAGATCATCCAAAAAGAACATTAAGAAGGAAACACAAGCTTTAAATGACACAATAGACCAGATAGATTTAATTGATATTTATAGGACATTCTATCCAAAAACAGCAGATTACACTTCCTTCTCAAGTGTGCACGGAACATTCACCAGCATAGATTATATCTTGGGTCACAAATCAAGCCTCAGTAAATTTAGGAAAATTGAAATCATATCAAGCACCTTTTCTGACCACAACACTATGAGATTAGAAATCAATTACAGAGAAAATAACGTAAAAAAAAAAAAATGGAGGCTAAACAATACCTTACTAAGTAACCAACTGATCACTGAAGAAATCAAAGAGGAAATCAAAAAATACCTAGAGACAAATGACAATGAAAAACACAATGACCCAAAACCTATGGGATGCAGCAAAAGCAGTTCTAAGAGGGAAGTTTATAGCGATACAAGTCTACCTCAAGAAACAAGAAAAATCTCAAATAAACAATCTAACCTTAAACCTAAAGGAACTAGAGAAAGAAAAACAAAAAAAAACCCAAGTTAGCAGAAGGAAAGAAATAATAAAGATCAGAGCAGAAATAAATGAAATAGAAACAAAGAAAACAATAGGAAAGATCAATAACACTAAAAGCTAGTTCTTTGAGAAGATAAGCAAAATTGATAAACCATTAGCCAGACTCATCAAGAAAAAGAGGGAGAGGACTCAAATCAATAAAATCAGAGGGCTTCCCTGGTGGCGTAATGGTTGAAAGTCCACCTGCCGATGCAGGGGACATGGGTTCGTGCCCGGGTCCGGGAAGATCCCACATGCCGCGGACAGGCTAGGCCCATGAGCCATGGTGGCTGAGCCTGTGCATCCAGAGGCTGTGCTCCGCAACGGGAGAGGCCATAACAGTGAGAGGCCCGCGTACCGCAAAAAATAAAAAAAAAATAAAATCAGAAATGAAAATGGAGAAGTTACAACAGACACTGCAGAAATACAAAGCATCCTAAGAGACTACTACAAGCAACTCTATGCCAATAAAATGGACAACGTGGAAGAAATGGACACATTCTTAGAAAGGTATAACATTCCAAGACTGAACCAAGAAATACAAAATATGAACAGCCCAATCACAAGTAATGAAATTGAAACTGTGATTAAAAATCTTCCAACAAACAGAAGTCCAGAACCAAATGGCTTCACAGGTGAATTCTATCGAACATTTAGAGAAGACCTAACACCCATCCACCTCAAACTCTTCCAAAAAATTGAAGAGGAAGGAACACTCCCATCTCATTCTATGAGACACCATCACCCTGAAACCAAAACCAGACAGAGACTACAAAGAAAGAAAATTACAGACCAATATCACTGATGAATATAGATGTAAAAATCCTCAACAAAATACTAGCAAACAGAATCCAACAACATATTAAAAGGATCATATAACATGATCAAGTAGGATTTATTGCAGGGATGCAAGGATTCCTCAATATACGCAAATCAATCAATGTGATACACCATATTAACAAACCGAAGAAGAAAAACCACATGATCATCTCAATAGATACCGAAAAAGCTTTTGACAAAATTCAACACCCATTTATGATAAAAACTCTCCAGAAAGTGGGCACAGAGGGAACCTACCTCAACATAATAAAGGCCATATATGGCAAGCCCACAGCAAACATCATTCTCAATGGTGAAAAACTGAAAGCATTTCCTCTAAGATCAGGAACAAGACAAGGATGTCCACTCTCACCACTATAATTCAACATAGTTTGGGAAGTCCTAACCACAACAATCAGAGAAGAAAAAGAAATAAAAGGAATCCGAATTGGAAAAGAAGAAATAAAACTGTCACTGTTTGCAGATGACATGATACTACACATAGAGATTCCTAAAGATGCCACCAGAAAACTACTAGAGGTAATCAATGAATTTAGTAAAGTTGCAGGATACAAAGTTAATGCACCGAAATCTCTTGCATTCCTGTATACTAATGATGAAAGTCTGAAAGAGAAACTAAGGAAACACTCCCATTCACCATTGCAACATAAAGAATAAAATACCTAGGAACAAACCTACCTAGGGACACACATGACCTGTATGCAGAAAAGTATAAGATACTGATGAAAGAAATTAAAGATGATACCAACAGATGGAGAGATATACCTTGTTCTTGGATTGGAAGAAATCAATATTGTGGAAATGACAATACTACCCAGAGCAATCTACAGATTCAGTGCAATCCCTATCAAATTACCAATGCATTTTTTTACAGAACTGGAATGAAAAATGTTAAAATTTGTATAGAGACACAAAAGACCCTGAAAGCCAAAGCAGTGTTGAGGGAAAAAAGCAGAGCTGGAGGAATCAGACCCCCTGGCTTCAGACTATACTACAAAGTTACAGTCATCAAGACAATGTGGTACTGGCACAAAAACAGAAACATAGATAAATGGAACAAGATAGAAAGCCCAGAGATAAACCCACGCACCTATGGTCAACTAGTCTATGACAAAGGAGGCAAGGGTATACAATGGAGAAAAGACAGTCTCTTCAATAAGTGGTGCTGGGAAAACTGAAGAGCTATATGCAAAATAATGAAATTAGAACACTCCTTAACACCATACACAAAAATAAACTCAAAATGGATTAGAGACCTAAATGTAAGACCGGACACTATAAAACACTATGATACATAGGAAGAACACTCTGACTTAAATCACAGCAAGATCTTTTTTGATCCACCTTCTAGAGAAATGGAAATAAAAACAAAAATAAACAAATGGGACCTAATGAAAGTTAAAAGCTTTTGCACAGCAAAGGAAACCATAAACAAGCTGAAAAGATAACCCTCAGAATGGGAGAAAATTTTGCAAATGAATCAATGCACTAGGATTAATCTCCAAAATATATAAATACCTCATGCAGCTCAATATTAAAAATACAAACAACCCAATCCAAAAATGGGCAGAAGACCTAAATAGACATTTCTCCACTGAAGACATACAGATGGCCAAGAAGCATATGAAAAGCTGCTCAACATCACTAATTATTAGAGAAATGCAAATTAAAACTACCATAAGGTATCACCTCACACCAGTTAGAATGGGCACCATCAGAAAATGTACAAACAACAAATGCTGGAGAAGGTGTGGAGAAAAGGGAACCCTCTTGCACTGTGGGTGGGAATGTAAATTGATACAGTCACTATGGAGAACAGTATGGAGGTTCCTTAAAAAACTAAAAATAGAACTAGTATATGACTCAGCAATCCCACTACTGGGCATATATCCAGAGAAAACCATGATTCAAAAAGACACATGCACTCCAATGTTCATTGCAGCACTATTTGCAATAGCCAGGTCATGGAAGCAACCTAAATGCCCATTGACAGATGACTGGATAAAGAAGATATGCCACATATATGCAATGGAATATTATTCAGCCATAAAAAAGAATGAAACTGGGTCATTTGTAGAGATGTGGATGGATCTAGAGACTGTCATACAGAGTGAATTAAGTCAGAAAGAGAAAAACAGTATCGTATATTAACGCATATATGTGGAACCTAGAAAAATGGTACAGATGAACCAGTTTGCAGGGCATAAATTGAGACACAGATGTAGAGAAGAAATGTTTGGACACCAAGGGGGGAAAGCGGCGGGGGCTGGGGGTGGGATGAATTGGGAGATTGGGATTGACATGTATACACTGATGTGTATAAAATGGATACTAATAAGAACCTGCTGTATAAAAAAAAATAAAATTCAAAAATTCAAAAAAAAAAATATATATATGCAAGTAACTTAAAAGCCCTTTGCTAGAGCACAACTTTACGCACCACGCTAATTCTCTTTGTCCTGATTTCTAGAGCTCTCACCCAAATCCACCCAAGAATTCTTGCGAAAATCATGTGTCTTTTCCCTTTGAGCTTTCCTTTATATTTGGTAGTCCCTGGACACCCACTGATTTTCTGAACCAACATAATGCCAAACTTCCATTTGCCACAGAGATCTAAAGAACAAGTTAAGAGAAACCACACTGTTGTATACCTAAATATGTCTTTGTGTTATTTACCTGTTCTAAGCTATTCTCTGAGATGGTATATCTTCAAGTTCTTCCTTCTTCCAGGGCTGCTCTTCACCTCAATCCTTATTTGACAAACTTCCACTTATTCTTCAAGTTTCAGCTTAAATGCCTCAGCCTTAACCTTTTTAATCCCCTTCTCCAAACCCAAGTCAGTTTCTGTTATTATCTCTAGAAGTTGGACTTTTCCTTCAGACCACATGTAACAAGTTGTATCATTGGTCAGTATAGATGTTCATTAATATCTCTCCTTCTGTAAAATGTAATTCCTTGAGGACCAGAATAGTACTTTTGTAGCCACCATTGTGCATGCAGCACTGAAGCTCTTGGCTGGCTTACTGTAGGTATACAAAAACTAATTTAGAGTAGATGAATTAAAAAAACAAATTTTAATATTGTGTTATGGAGGGCTTTCAGTATGTGAGAGAATCAATGCTAAACTTTGTGATATAATATCTCAAGTAAAATTGCACCTATTATTTCCATCACTTTTTGCAGTTAAGAATGTGAATTTGTTCCTGCCTTACCCCTAGGTTCTTCATGACATTTTTTTTTTCTTAAATTCCATATATATGTGTTAGCATACGGTATTTGTCTTTTTCTTTCTGACTTCACTCTGTATGACAGACTCTAGGTCTAAGACGCAGACCTCCTAGAGAACGGACTTGAGGTTATGCGGAGGGGGAAGGGTGAGCTGTGACAGGGCGAGAGAGAGTCATGGACATATACACACTAACAAACGTAGTAAGGTAGATAGCTAGTGGGAAGCAGCCGCATGGCACAGGGATATTGGCTCGGTGCTTTGTGACAGCCTGGAGGGGTGGGAGGGAGGGAGACGCAAGAGGGAAGAGATATGGGAACATATGTATAACTGATTCACTTTGTTATAAAGCAGAAACTAACAGACCATTGTAAAGCAATTATACCCAAATAAAGATGTTAAAAAAAAAAAAAAGAATGTGAATTTGTGTTAACTCAAATTGTTATCAGCTATTCCTTGAGCTTGTGTGCTGTATCTGTGATTAAATTATGAAACACATAAGGTTTAAGGGATGTTGCCTTATGCATCCTCTGCACTGCTCAGAGTATTTAGTATGACACTGAGCACACTGTAGGTTCTTAATACTGCTTAGAAAATCAAATTGAGCTGAATCAAATTGGAATGAATCAAAGAAGGAACTTCATAACATTTTGCCTTCTGAGTTTGGCAGATAAAACACTGAAATTCTAGTTAGAATTACTCTACTTAGCTCTCAACTAGCTAGTGATTTTGGAGCCATTTGAAAGCTTTCCAGTTCTCCATTTACAGAATGAAGATAATGCCTGTCATCTTCAAGAGGATGGCATGAAGATTATATACCATCTTTACATGAAAAAGGCTTAATAAATATGAAGCATTGTCATTCAATACCTGAGCAGGTTAAGCACAGAGCTGCAAGTGATATACTTAAGGTCTAATTCATATAGGTGGAAATCTGTTAGCATGGAGAAAGATACTCAGAAAATGATGTAAGATAAAATTTTGTGATTTGATGGCACATTTCCTTGTCTTAGTAATTCTGGGATACCTTTGGATCCTTACCTGTTTTTAGATCTTGGTGAAGAGTATGAGGCTTGCACTAATATCATGTAAAACTTCTTCACTGCTGAAGAAAGTTTGTTGTTGGTATTATCTTTATCCAATTATATCACATAAACTCCAAATAATGAAGCCAGTGGGACAGTATTTCTAATGGTCCTCTGGCATACTTTTGTCTACTGAGCAATTAATCTATTGGGGGGAATTATCCCTCTCCCACAGTATGTATGAGACTATTGATCATATTCCCACCTTTATCACAATCTCCATCATAAGGTTGGGCACACAAGTGTATATATGACCCAAGGAGGGCCAATCAGAAGCAAGTTGGGGGAATCAGTAGGAATATTACATGGAAGAAGGATTCCGTCAATCAAATACTGCAAGTCTTTTGGGCATTATTAGCCTGGATTAACTGGAGGGTCTCATTACTGCTACATATAGAGAGGCTGCCTGAAAATAAAGTCACCACAGTAGAAAGAATTGAGAGGTGGATAAACAAAAAGGCAGATACTTGATGATAGATTGGAAGAGTGAAGACACTTGTTCCTGTAACCATTATCCATCACTAGAGTTCCACATAGTTATGTATAAATACGTTGTTTATATCTTAACCTAATCTGAGATGGGTTTTATACCCTGCAGTTCAATATCCATAAACACTACTTGCTGTAGACTAGGAATCTTCTGTCCCATCTTAACTTTCCCCATTCCATATCAACAAACACAATAACAATCTTTGTAATTTGGAAGCTTTATGGGTGTAATTTCTTTGAGAACTCTGAAATGATAAACCAAAAGTGTCATTAATAAGTAGGAAGCTTGAAAAACAAGATTTCATGTCGATTGTGTTTATCCTAACCTTACTCATGGAAAAAAGAACCTTCATGTTTGATTATTTCATTATGATAACATTTCGTTTGCATTGTACCTGACTAAACTGTCCTCAGATAAAGGAACTAAAGTAGAGACATATTCATAAAATGTTACAGAGAGGGAGTCTTTGTATAGAACTTCACTCAGTGCTTGAATTTCCAAACAAGTGGCCATCTGGTACACATTATCCCTCTAGTAACAAAAACAGAAACAGAAACAGAAACATCATACCTGAGGGATATATTCTATTTGGGAGCAGTTCTGTTTGAGAGGACGTTTTCTTTTTTTGTGATCTGAAATCTGCTTGCTTTGACTTTGTTTTAGCTGATGGTGTTTATCCTTTCATTCTGCCATCTCAAATAAACCAGGGACCACTTCTCTTTTGTTCATTATTACATTATGATTGCACAGTACGTATGTGGACTATTTATTAGATGTGCCAGTGAAAGTTTCTCAATTAATAAAATTATAAACTAATGCATGAATAAACTGATGGATAATCTCTGTAACCATGTAGAATAATTCCACCATTGAAAAATAACTCTGTTGTACTAAGCCTTCAGTTTTTCAAGCCAAACAGCTTCTTATTTCAAACTGCTATTTAAATTCTTCAGTATCCTGTTTGTTTCTAAGGATTCATTCCAGTCTGTTAATGTCTCTTTATAGAAGCATATTTTTCTATAATTCTGTGATTGCATCCTAAGGTCCTACTAATTTTTGCTTTTGTATTTTTATTTGTTTGTTTGCTAATCAGTGCATCATACTGTTATACTCAAAAGGAATATGGAGTAAGCTAAAGTCCTAGGATGTCTCAAATTCTGTACTCGTGTGGGTTTTTATATATTTTTTTCTTATCAAGATTTCTACTGCTAGATTGCATCCATTTAACCAATCTCCCAAAGTAATTGTTTTTTTGGTCCCATAATGTGGCATGCAGGATCTTAGTTCCCCCACCAGGGATGGAACCTGTGCCCCCTGCAGTAGCAGCGCGGAGCCTTAACCACTGGACCTCCAGGGAATTCCCAATAATTTTTGATCTGTGTTGTCCAGTAGATTTGTCTTTTAGTTTGATGAATTTGATAAACTTTTGCCTACTATGATGTTCATACAACAATATATTGAATAGAAGAAACACTTTCTAAATATTTTTGTATAGATGAAGTCAGTGAATCTAATGAAATCAGTGATGCATTCAATGCAGTTCTAACTTAGAATGAGTAAGAAATTGAGCTTTTGGAAATCATAGAATTGGTTCTAATCATTAAAGAAAACTTTCTTTGTCATATCACTTTCTGCACTCAGCATTGAAACATGCTATAAGAATATAAATATTCTAGCTAGGACATGTATCAGGAGAAGATTTGGACTTCTCATCTTTGAGCTTTATCATAGTCAGTGGCCCTTTGTTTTTACCTGATGTGTTGTCAATTTAGTGTTTGCCTAACTGCAATAAATTTTCTTTGACATACACTTAATATGAACTTTTAGACATATATTGAGTGTAAAAAAAAAATGAGGGAGGATTGATGTTCCTTTAGTCTTCTCTTCTGTCTCATGGACAGAATTTAGGAAGAGCAGCAAGAAACATACAAGAGAAGCATATGCATCATGGAAAGAAGTAGGTCTTGAAAATACCCAAGGGAAGCCCATGCCACTGAACAACTAATTAGCGTCTTCATTTGTGCTTCACAACAAGAAATATAAGCATGGAGGGAGGAAATTCCTAGATTTCTCCAGAGAGATTATAAAACAAAGAACTCCTTGATCTGATCTCATTTGTTCTTCTCTTTTGTCTTTACAGACAAAGAGGAGACATAAATAAGCTCCCACCTTCTGTTAAGGGCTGCACTGCTTGCCAATTATTTAAATGATGGAGGAAAGATGGCTATTGGGAAGGGCACTTAAAAAGAGAGAAAAAGGCCAAAATACCAATATTATGGTAATAGATTCATTCCCCCTTTACTCCAGATTTGGGCACATTTAAGACAGAAACCAAGAGGCCCTGAGCTGTAAATTCTTGTCACCTTCCTTTGCATAGGCTTAACTGGATAAGCACTTAGAAGTACAGCTGCCTCGACATAGCACTGAAATAAGTCAAAGGGAGGGAGGTTCTGGCAAGTTTCTCCAAAACAGCAGTTGTTCCCTCAGAATCAACAATGTCCTGAAAGAATAAGGTAATATTTTACTAAAAAATCCTATTGCCAGACTTTCCTGAAAGATAATAGAATTTAGATTTTAATCCCAAGATTTCTCAGTAATAATAGTAATAGCTGATACTGTAATATTTGTGACATGCCAGGCAGTTTTCTGAGTGCTTCATATGTATTAATTCACACATACATGAAGAAACAGAGAGTAAACAATTTGCCCAAATTTACGCAGCTGGTAAGTGTTGGAGTTGAGATTGGAACCCCTGCCTGGACTCTTAACCATACACTAAACTGTTTCTATAGTGATCAACACATTTTAGCCATGTGCCAAACATAGACCACAATCTAAACCATGAATATGTAGTTTAATTATAAAGGAAAATTACTATGTAAAGTTTATTTTTATTCATTCACCACAAAGACTCTTTGACAAATAAATATTGGCAGGGGCATCAAACATAAATCAATATTTAAATATCTCATCAGGTCTTTTTATATCCATTGATTTACATATTAAGAGTACCTAATAAATTTTTTTCTTCCACTCTTTTATTTCCATTTTTTTAACATGATAAGATACACATAAAATAAAAATTTACCATTCTAACAATTGTAAATTGTTAAGTACATTCACACTGTTGTGCAGCCATCATCACCAACCATCTCCAGAACTCGTCCTCTTGCAAAACTAAAACTATGTCCATTAAACAACTCCCCATTCCTCCCTTCCTCCAGCCTCAGGCAAATACCATTCTACCTTTCCCTCTCTGTGACTTTGACTACTCTAGGTACCTCATATGAGTGGAATCACACAGTATTTCTCTTTATGTGATTGGCTTATTTCACTTAACATAACATCCTCAAGATTCATCCACATTGTAGTATGTGTCAAAATTCCTTTTTAAGGCTGAATACTATTCTATGGTGTGTATACACCACACTTTGCTTATCCATTCATCTGTTGAACATTTGGATTACTCCTACCTTTTAGGTATTGTGAAAAAACTGCCATGAACATGGGTGTAATCTCCCACTCTTTATATGCAAAAGAGAATCTGCCAAAAATTACTATACCTAATAACTAAAGACAGCTATTTTCATTAAAATTTTGAATCAGTAATAAAATTATAAAACTATGATACCATAAGATTATCAAATATTTTTCAATTTAAAATACATTTGTACCATTTGGAATGGTATAAGTTTAAAATCTGTTCATTCATTCCATGAGCACTAAGGAATGCTTATTGTGTGCAGAGTACTGTGTATAGGAAGGGCTGGCAGGGATTCAGTGATGATTAAGGGATGACTCCTACACAAATGGGACCTAAAAGCTAAAGTTTACCTCTGAAGTTAAATCAATAAGATAACAAATGTATAAATACATATAATAAAATATCCATGAGACATTTAGCTTTGTTCATTTGAAGATGGTAATCTAGTATATAATTAACATTTGTGAATGGATTATCTCTGTCAAATATAGTCAGAGTAAGAAGGGAACTGCAGTAACAGAAGTATAAACTAAAACTATGTTAGTATAAATGAATTTTATTGCTATTGCTGCATAACGAACCACTCCAAAACTCAATGGCATTCTAGGTTGAGCTCAGCTGGGCAGTTCTTCCTCAGGCTTAAGCAACTGAGTGTCTCTGTTTCTCACTGCAGGTGCATGGACAGCCTCCCAGCCATGGCATGTTATTTTCATAGCAATGCATATGTGCAAGAGAGCATCTGCAGATACATACAAGGCCTCTAAGGCCTAGGCTCAGAAATGGTACCTTGTCATATCTACCTCATTCCATTGGCCAAAACAAACCATATAGCCAATCTCAAAGTCAAGAGAAATGAAAATAGACTTGACTCCAAGTTTAAAGAACTGCCACGTCACATGGCAAAAAGCATGGATACAGGAGGAGGAAAACTGGCACCAGTGAGACAAACTCCCACAGTGGAAGAAAGTACATGTAAATTCGGACTAGAAGATTAGCAGTTGGCTCCCTGAAGGGAAGTGCTCTTAGTAGGAAACCAAAATTAATAAAGGTTATATGAAATAAAAATTGTTGTCAAGGTATTAGATGTGCCTTGCAACAAATACCCATTGCAAATTGTGATTAGACATTACTCAGAGTTTTCAGTGTAGCAGCAAATTGTCTGAGTTTGCGTATCTAAATTCCTTTAAAAATTGAAAATGACTATAATTGGGAATGTGGGGAATGGATGAAGGCAGGTATTCTTAGAAATGTCCATGACATGAGCAAATGTGGAAAAAAAGCAATTAGGGAACAATCAGTTGTATAACAAACAATTTTATAAGGAAATAGTGAGGATAATGAGAGATACAGTATAGAGTTTTGTAAATGTATTAAAAAACAGATTTGGTTTTTACTCAATGGGTTCTGGGGAAACTTAAAGACTTCTGAACAAATGTTAAAAACAACTAAAGTGGAGAGACCTTCAGGATGACGGAAGAGTAAGGCATGGAGATCACCTTCCTCCCCACAAATACATCAGAAATACAACTACATGTGGAACAACTCCTAAAGGACACCTACTGAATGCTGGAAGAAGACCTCAGACCTCCCAAAAAGGCAAGAATCTTCCCACGTACCTGGGTAGGGCAAAACAAAGACAAAAGAATAGGGACAGGACCTGCACTTCTGGGAGGGAGAAGTGAAGGAAGAAAAGTTTCCACACACTAGGAAGCCCCTTTGCAGGCGGAGACAGGGGATGGGTGGGGGAGGGAAGCTTCAGAGCCACGTAGGAGTGCGCAGCAACAGGGGTGCAGAGGGCAAAGAGGAGCGATTCCCACACAGAGGATCAGTGCCGACCAGCACTCACCAGCCCGAGAGGCTTGTCTGCTCACCGGCCAGGGCGGGTGGGGGAGAGGAGCTGAGGCTCGGGCTTCGGAGGTCAGACCGCAGGGAGAGGACTGGGGTTGGCTACGTGAACACAGCCTGAAGGGGCTAGTGCAGAACAGCTAGACGGGAGGGAGTCCGGGAAAAAGTCTGGACCTGCCTAAGAGCAAGAGAACATTGTTTTGGGGTGCGTGAGGAGAGGGGATACAGAGCACCGCCTAAATGAGCTCCAGAGAGGGGCATGAGCTGCAGCTAACAGCGCGGACCACAGAGATGGGAATGAACCACTAAGGATGCGGTTGCAGCCACAAAGAAGCCTGTGTGCGAGCACAGGTCACTATCCACACCTCCCCTCCCAGGAGCCTGTGCAGCCCGCCACTGCCAGGGTCCCGTGATCCAGGGACAACTTCCCCGGGAGAACGCACGGCGCGCCTCAGGCTGGTACAACGTCACTCTGGCCTCTGCCGCCGCAGGCTCGCCCCACACTCCGTACCCCTCCCTCCCTCCGGCCTGAGTGAGCAGAGCCCCCTAATCAGCTGCTACTTTAACCCCGTCCTGTCTGAGCAAAGAACAGATGCCCTCAGGTGACCTACACGCAGATGCAGGGACAGATCCAAAGCTGAGCCCCAGGAGCTGTGTGAACAAAGAAGAGAAAGGGAAATCTCCCCCAGAAGCCTCAGGAGCAGCGGATTAAATATCCACAATCAACTTGATGTACCCTGCATCTGTGGAATACCTGAATAGCCAAAGAATCATCCCAAAATTGACGCAGTGGAATTTGGATGCAACGATATATATTTTTTCCCCTTATTTTTGTGTTCTGAGTGTGTATGTGTATGCTTCCTTGTGTGATTTTGTTCGTATAGCTTTGCTTTTACCATTTGTCCTAGGGTTCTGTCTGTCCGTTTTTTTTTTGTTTTTTGTTTTTTCTCACTTTTCTTATGAGCCGTATGGCTGACAGGGCGTTGGTGCTCTGGTCCGGTGTCAGGCCTGTGCCTCTAAGGTGGAGGAGCCAAGTTCTGGACATTGGTCCACCAGACACCTCCCGGCTCCACGTAATATCAAACGACGAAAGGTCTCTCAGAGATCTCCATCTCAGTGCTAAGACCCAGCACCACTGAACGACCAGCAAGCTACAGTGTTGGCACCCTTTGCGAAACAAGTAAAAAGACAGGAACACAACACCACCCATTAGCAGAGAGGCTGCCTAAAATCACAGGGCTTCCCTGGTGGCGCAGTGGTTGAGAGTCTGCCTGCCAGTGCAGGGGACACGGGTTCGTGCCCTGGTCTGGGAAGATCCCACATGCCGCGGAGTGGCTGGGCCCGTGAGCCATGGCTGCTGAACCTGCGCGTCCAGAGCCTGTGCTCCGCAATGGGAGAGGCCACAACAGTGAGAGCCCTGCATACCACAAAAAACAAACAAACAAAAAAATCATAATAAGGCCACAGACGCCTCAAAACAAACCACCAGATGTGGTCCTGTCCACCAGAAAGACAAGATCCCGGCTCATCCATCAGAACACAGACACTAGTCCCCTCCACCAGGGAGCCTACACAACCCACTGAACCAAACTCAGCCACTGGAGGCAGACACCAAAAACAACGGGAACTACGAAGCAGCAGCCTGTGAAAAGGAGACCCCAAACACAGTAAGTTAAGAAAAATGAGAAGACAGAGGAACACACAGCAGATGAAGGAGCAATGTAAAAACCCACCAGACCAAACAAATGAAGAGGAAATAGACAGTCTACCTGAAAAAGGATTCAGAGTAATGATAGTAAAGATGATCCAAAATCTTGGAAATAGAATGGAGAAAATACAAGAAACATTTAACAAGGACCTGGAAGAACTAAAGAGCAAACAGACAATGATGAACAACACAATAAATGAAATTAAAAATTCTCTAGAAGGCATCAATAGCAGAAATAACTGAGCAGAAAAACGGATAAGTGACCTGGAAGATAAAATAGTGGAAATAACTACTGCAGAGCTGAATAAAGAAAAAAGAATGAAAAGAATTGAGGACAGTCTCAGAGACCTCTGGGACAACATTAAATGCACCAACATTTGAATCATAGGGGTCCCAGAAGAAGAGAAAAAGTAAGGGACTGAGAAAATAGACTGAGAAGAGATTATAGTTGAAAACTTCCCTAATATGGCAAAGAAAATAGTTAATCAAGTCCAGGAAGAGCAGAGAGTCTCAAACAGGATAAATCCAAGGAGAAACACGCCAAGACACATATTAATCAAACTATCAAAAATTAAATACAAAGAAAAAATAGTAAAAGCAGCAAGGGAAAAGCAACAAATAACATACAAGGGAATCCCCATAAGGTTAACAGATTATCTTTCAGCAGAAACTCTGCAAGCCAGAAGGGATTGGCAATATATATTTAAAGTGATGACAGGTAAAAACCTATAACCAAGTTGACTCTACCCAGCAAGGATCTCATTCACATTCGACATAGAAATTAAAATCTTTGCAGACAAGCAAAGGCTAAGAGAATTCAGCACCGCCAAACCACCTTAACAACAAATGCTAAAAGAACTTCTCTAGGAAGGAAAAACAAGAGGAGGAAAAGATCTACAATAAGAAACCCAAAACAATTAAGAAAATGGTAATAGGAACATACATATGGATAATTACCTTAAATGTAAATGGATTAAATGCTCCAGCTAGAAGACATAGACTGGCTGAATGGATACAAAAAAAAGACCCGTATATATGCTGTCTGCAAGAGACCCACTTCAGACTTAGGGACACATACAGACTGAAAGTGAGGGGATGGAAAAAGATACTCCACGCAAATAGAAATCAAAGAAAGCTGGAGTAGCAATACTCATATCAGACAAAATAGACGTTAAAATAAAGACTATTACAAGAGACAAAGAAGGACACTACATAATGATCAAGGGATCGATCCAAGAAGAAGATATAACAATTGTAAATATTGATGCACCCAACATAGGAGCACCTCAATACGTAAGGCAAATGCTAACAGTTATAAAAGGTAAAACTGACAGTAACACAATCATAGTAGCGGACTTTAACACCCCACTTTCAACAACGGACAGATCATCGAAAATGAAAATAAATAAGGAAACACAAGCTTTAAATGATACATTAAACAAGATGGACTTAATTGATATTTATAGGACATTCCATCCAAAAACAACAGAATACACTTTCTTCTCAAGTGCTCATGGAATATTCTCCAGGATAGATCATATCTTGGTCACAAATCAAGCCTTGGTAAATTTAAGAAAATTTATGAAGTATCTTTTCTGACCACAACAACACTATGAGACTAGATATTAATTACATGAAAAAACTGTAAAAAATACAAACCCATGGAAGCTAAACAATACACTACTTAATAACTAAGAGATCACTGAAGAAATCAGAGAGGAAATAAAAAATTCCTAGAAACAAATGACAATGAAAACACGACGACCCAAAACCTATGGGATGCAGCAAAAGCAGTTCTAAGAGGGAAGTTTATAGCAATACAATCCTACCTCAAGAAACAAGAAACATCTCAAAAATAACCTAACCTTACACCCAAAGCAATCAGGGAAAGAAGAACAAAAAACCCTGAAGTTAGCAGAAGGAAAGAAAGCATAAAGATCAGAGCAGAAAAAAATGAAATAGAAATAAAGAAAACAATAGCAAAGATCAATAAAACTAAAACCTAGTTTTTTGAAAAGATAAAAAAAAATTGGTAAACCATTAGCCAGACTCATCAAGAAAAAAAGGGAGAAGATTCAAATCAACAGAATTAGAAATGAAAAAGGAGAAGTAAAAGGATCATGAGAGATTACTACAAGCAACTATATGCCAATAAAACAGACAACCTGAAACAAATGGACAAATTCTTAGAAAAGCACAACCTTCCGAAACTGAAACAGGAAGAAATAGGAAATATAAACGGACCAATCACAAGCACTGAAACAGAGACTGTGATTAAAAATCTTCCAACAAACAAAAGCCCAGGACCAGATGGCTTCATAGGCGAATTCTATCAAACATTTAGAGAAGAGCTAACACCTATCCTCCTCAAACTCTTCCAAAATAGAGTAGAGGGAGGAACACTCCCAAAGTCATTCTACAAGGCCACCATCACACTGACACCAAAACCAGATAAAGATGTCACAAAAAAAGAAAACTACAGGCCAATATCACTGATGAACATAGATGCAAACATCCTCAACAAAATACTAGCAAACAGAATCCAATAGCACATTAAAAGGATAATACACCATGATCAAGTGGGGTTTATCCCAGGAATGCAAGGATTCTTCAATATACGCAATCAATGTGATACACCATATTATCAAATTGAAGGGTAAAAACCATACGATCATCTCAACAGATGCAGAAAAAGCTTCCAATAAAATTCAACACCAATTTATGATAAAAACCCTCCAGAAATTAGGCATAGAAGGAACTTACCTCCACATAATAAAGGCCATATATGACAAACTCACAGCCAACATCGTTCTCAATGGTGAAAAACTGAAACCATTTCCACTAAGATCGGGAACAAGACGAGGTTGCCCATTCTCACCACTATTATTCAACATCATTTTGGAAGTTTTGGCCACAGCAATCAGAGAAGAAAAAGAAATAAAAGGAATACAAATTGGAAAAGAAGAAGTAAAACTGTCCCTGTTTGCAGAAGTCATGATACTATACATAGAGAAACCCTAAGATGCTACCAGAAAACTACCAGAGTTAATCAATGAATTTGGTAAAGTAGCAGGATACAAAATTAATGCACAGGAGTATCTTCCATTTCTAAACACTGATGGAAAATCTGAAAGAGAAATTAAGGAAGCACTCCCATTCACCACTGTGACAAAAAGAATAAAATACCTAGGAATAAAGCTACCCAAGGAGTGAAAAGACCTGTATGCAGAAAATTATCAGACACTGATGAAGGAAATTAAAGATGATCCAAACAGATGGAGACATATACCGTGTTCTCAGATTGGAAGAATCAACATTGTCAAAATGACTATACTACTCAAAGCAATGTACAGATTCAATGCAATCCCTATGAAACTAGCATTTTTCACAGAGCTAGAACAAAAAATTTCACAATATTTATGGAAACACAAAAGACCCCGAGTAGCCAAAGCAACCTTGAGGAAGAAACATGGAGCTGTAGGAATCAGGCTCCTTGACTTCAGACTACACTATAAATCTACAGTAATCAAGACAGTATGGTACTGGCACAAAAACAGAAATATAGATCAATGGGACAGGATAGGAAGCCCAGAGATAAACCAATGCACATATTGTCACCTAGTTTTGGTAAAGGAGGCAAGAATATACAGTGGAGAAAAGAGAGCCTCTTCAATAAGTGGTGCTGAGAAAACTGGACAGCTACATGTAAAATATTGAAATTAGAACACTCCCTAACACCATACACAAAAATAAACTCAAAATGGATTAAAGACCTAAATGTAAGGCCAGACACTGTAAAACTCTTAGAGGGAAACATAGGCAGAACACTCTATGACATAAATGACAGCAATATCCTTTTTGACCCACCTCCTAGAGAAATGGAAATAAAAACAAAAATAAACAAACGGGACCTAATGAAACTTAAAAGCTTTTGCACAGCAAAGGAAACCATAAACAAGACAAAAAGACAACCCTCAGAATGGGAGAAAATATTTGCAAATGAAGCAACTGCCAAAGGAGTAATCTCCAGAATTTACAAGTAGGTCATGAAGCTCAATATCAAAAAAACAAACAACCCAATCCAAAAATGGGCAGAAGACCTAAACACACATTTCTCCAAAGAAGATATACAGATTGCCAACAAACACATGAAAGAATGCTCAATATCACTAATCATTAGAGAAATGCAAATCAAAACTACAATGATGTATCACCTCACACCAGTCAGAATGGCCATCATCAAAATATCTACAAACAATAATGCTGGAGAGGCGATAGAGAAAAGGGAACCCTCTTGCACTGTTGGTGGGAATGTAAATTGATACAGCCACTGTGGAGAACAGTACAGAGGTTCCTTAAAAAAACTACAAATAGAACTACCATATGACCCAGCAATCCCACTACTGGGCATGTACCCTGAGAAAACCATAATTCAACAAGAGTCATGTACCACAATGTTCACTGCAGCACCATTTACAATAGCCAGGACATGGAAGCAACCTAAGTGTCCATCAAGAGATAAATGAATAAAGAAGATGTGGCACATATATACAGTGGAATATTACTCAGCCATAAAAAGAAACCAAATTGAGTTATTTGTAGTGAGGTGGATGGACCTAGAGTCTGTCATACAGAGTGAAGTAAGTCAGAAAGATAAAAACAAATACCATATGCTAACACATGTATATGGATTCTAAAAAAAACAAAATAGTCATGAAGAACCTAGGGACAAGATGGGAAGAAAGACGCAGACCTACTAGAGAATGGACTTGAGGACACGTGGAGGGGGAAGGGTAAGCTGGGGCTAAGTAAGAGAATGGAATGTACTTATATATACTACCAAATGTAAAATAGCTAGCTAGTGGGAAGCAGCCACATAGCACAGGGAGATCATCTCAGTGCTTTGTGACCACCTAGAGGGGTGGGATAGGGAGGGTGGGAGGGAGACACAAGAGGGATGAGATATGGGGATATATGTATATCTATAGCTGATTCACTTTGTTATAAAGCAGAAACTAACACACGATTGTAAAGCAATTATACTCCAGTAACGATGTTAAAAAACAAAAAAACAAACAAAAATATAACTAAAGTAGTGAAGTGGGAGGAAAAAAATCTGCCTGGGTACATGAAATGGAGAGGCATAGCAGTGTCTAGAAAGCAGGATTCTAGGTAAAATAATTGAAGACATGACCCTCGACTGGTTGTGAAGTATAATGACGATGAAAGGAAGATAATAAAGTGAGAGCACTTAGGATGTAATAGGATTGAGAAGTTGTAAAAAAGGTAGAGAATTCAAAGATTTTAACTCAAAGTTATCAAGTCTGGGTGACCAGACATATGAAAAGATGTTTACTTAACATAAATCAAGAGTAGGACTAATTTTAGTGAGAATTCTGCATAGAGAGAATGCGTGTGTGTCCTGAGATGAGAGAGTCTGTGGTATTTCAAAAAATTAAATAAACAAAACAAAACGGAAGAAGATGAAGAAGACCAATATAATTGGAATTCGGGAAGTTAGGAAGAGAGTAAGAGAGAAAGTGTTAACCACTAAGACTCGAGAAGTAAGCAGAATCTATATAGTAAGGTTTTTAAGTCAGGTTAAATATTTGAAACTTTGTGAACAATACGAAGTTCTAAGCACAAAAAAAACAGAATGTGATCAATATTTCTGAAAAATCAATCTGATGTCTAAGTTGATATACAAAAGGAAATTACTAATTAAACCAATTATTTACAGTATACACAGTCTTTCACCATAATGTGTCACCAATGGAATTATGTCAACATGTCTTCTGTGTAAACAAAATAACTGAAATGGATTGAACATGTTTTTTCCTGAATAATAAAGGAAAAACAGCATAATCCCTGTTTTACAAATTAAAATACACACCTTTCTTCACAGCAATACCATTAACTACTTAGACACTAGTTAGAAGCGTCCCTGATTATTAACAATGAAATACAATTTGTGAAAATAAAATAAAGTGATAGGCAAACTCTCGGATACATCAAAAGATTTTTTACTGTGAAGCAGTAATAATATGCTCATCTAAAAAGGAAGCTGCCATAATCCTACCTAATCAAAATCCATTGTGTCTGGCCAGAACACATTAGTTCTGGCATGTCATCACTACTAAGAACTGTGTCTTCAGGTTGGATGGAGAAAGGGGTATATTATTTTGGTGATTATCAAATATTTCTTTATTGTGGAATAATTTCTCAGTTTCTCTTCTCTGCTGCCTTGGATATTTTGATACAAAATCAGAATTTACAGAATATTCAGGTGTTGTTTTAAAAAAAAAAGAACACTCTGATTTGGTCCTAATTGGGTGGAAAGGCAAGCAAAATAAATATCATATCACATATCAATTTTCTAAATAGTCTACACATTTTCCTTTTTGTCCACAAAATGACATTTAAATATATCATAACTTTGCATATCATTTTTAATCTTCTCCTGAACATGATTAAAGATTGTGTAGATTCACATATAAATGTATCACCTATACCTGTAATTCAAATATGCAATTTTTTTACTTTAACCTTTTAAATTAAACTTGTGAAAAACTGTAAAGGTTAAAGTCAGAGTGAACTGATTCCACTTTCACCTTAGTCAAAGTTGAATTTACTGTTATTAAATTACTTAAAAGGAAGTCACAAATATTCTTTTTATAACTGCAAAGCCATTTTTAAGAGTATCTAAGTAAAAATAATAGTAAAATACACTTAAGCTCTCCAAAGGGGAACCATTAAAAGCAAAGGATAATAACAGAAAGCAACATAAGTAACAATTACCAAATCCTATTTTAGTTCTTTTTTCTCTCATGTATTGCAAACATTTTATTTCTCAAATTTTGCTTATATTTTGACTTTATTAAGGATTTTTTGCCATGAAGAAATTTTGTAATGCAGCTTAAATCAACACTTAGCCCTACTGTTGCTTCTGGATATTTTTCAATGCTTAGAAATAAGTGCAATTAAATTCTCCAATGTTTCCTTCTTGTACTTTTTTTAATGGCTCCTATTTTATATTATGATATTCATCTTCACTAATCATGAGGAAAATTCAAATCAAAACCACAGGGAGATATCACCTCATATTTGTCAGGATGGTTACCATCAGAAAAAACAACAAGAACAACCACAACAGATGTTGGCAAGAATGTGGAGAAACTGGAACCACTGTACACTGTTGTTAGGGATGCAAAATAGCGCAGATGCTATCAAAAACAATACAGAGGTTCCTCAAAAAATTAAACCTAGAACTACCCAGCAATCCTACTTCTGGGTATATATCCAAAAGAATTGAAATTAGGATCCCCAAAGAATATTAGCCCTCCCATGTTCATTGCAGCACTATTCACAATAACTAAGATGAAATAACAAAAATGCCCATCGACAGACATATGGATAAAGAAAATGTGCTCTCTATATACAGTGGAATAATATTCAGCCTTAAAAAAGAAGGAAATTCTACAACAATCAACAACATGGATAGACCTTGAGGAATTTATGCTAAGTGAAATAAACCAGTCACAAGTACTATATGATATCACTTACATGAGGTATCTAAAATAGACAAATTCATAAAATCAAAGAGTTGAATGATGGTTGCCAGGGGCTAGAGGGAGGGAAAAGTGGGGTGTTATCAATCGACAGTCATAAAGTTTCGGTTAAGTAAGATGAATAAGCTCTAGAGATCTGCTCTACGATATAGTACCTGTAGTCAACAATAATGTATTGTGCAATTAAAATTTGTTAAGATGATAGATCTCACATTATGTGTCCTTACCACAATGATAATGTCAGAAAGATACTTAGTTCATTGGAAATTTACTGTGGGTAATGACTAAGAATGGGGTGTGGGGGAGGATGACATTTTCTTGTTTTCTTGTGACTATTTCAAAGTTTTCAGCAACACTAATTGAATGACCCACTTTAATCAATGCCACTCATATCACATATTAATCTTCACATTTATCTGGATTTCTGACCTCTATTGTGTTCCATTAATATGGCTTTTTATTTTTGAATCAGTTATACTATTTTAAGTATTTTAACTTTAAAATTTATTTTAACATTTATTAATAATAGCTTTCTGCATAAATCATTTAATTGGCAGATGCTGGTAGTATGTTCAGTTTGAAGGAGAGGTCAAGAAAAAGACTCTATCTGGGTAAATTAAACAAATTTGACTAAAGATTGGTAAAGAAGTCAGCTCAGGGGCAGAAGTATTCTCCAGTGTTGGATGAAGGATAAATCTTTTTGTGTCCCCAGAACAGGTAAACAGTTGTAGATCCTAAATGTGAGTCAGGGAGAGCCAAGTCAGAACTTGAGGAAGCTCAACTATCCCTTCAGGAGCAGACTTACATGCAAGAGGCTTTAGCACCACAGTCCCGCCTGGACATGTGCTAGGGACCCCTGTCACTGGCTGGGGCACTTCTTAACCTTAAACTTACACAGTGCACTGTATGATCCCCACTAGCATGTATAAGCCATGAAGGCAGGAATTGTCTCTTTTGTCCGTTGTTCTACCCCCAGCATCAAGAACTGAGCCTGGCATAGAATAAGAATTCAATAAACAATTGCTGAATGCTGAATAATGAATGGAAAAAATTCTGGAATAAAGCACATAATATACTTTGGCTGAAAACAATTCTTTATCCATCACACTCAACATCTTGTGTTCACACAGTTTGGCTGACCTTGTAACTGTAGAAATGGAACATGTGTCAGTCTTGTCACTGGGAGTTATGCTAATCAGATCTTGGATAAGCTATAAGGCCTATTGTGTATTGCCTGTATTGTTCACCAGTTTCAGAATTTTTTTATTTAGGCAAGGTTTTTTTTCTATAAGAATTTAAAAGATAATCTGCTTTTTTTTTAAAAAAACAAACAAACCAGCATTTGCACTGTATCTTGTTAAATTAATAGATTTTTTTGAGAAAAGTGACACATCTATATTTAGCTGCCCAATCCAATAATAGATAATGCCTTCCTATTTATTAAAGCCCTATTTTATGACCCTAAGTAGCTTTATAATTTGTTTTCACGTATGTCTTGCATACATTTTGTTAACCTTCTTTCTAAGTATTGTATATATTATTTGCCTATTGTAAATGAGATGTTTTCCTTCATTGTATTTTCTCTTGGATTTATTGCTATATAGAAAGATACTTTTATAAGTAAATATTGGGTGCAACTACATTACTGAATGTTCTTATTAATCATAATAACATTCCATTTCACTCTCTTGAGTTGTATAATTGTCATCTGCAATGATAAATATTTTTTCTATTAATACCTTATTTTTTCACAACTAATTGTAGCACTAGTAACTAGAACAATTTTAAATTAATTAACTAAAATTAAACACCCTTTCTCTGTCTTGACTGTGAAATTCTGGTATTTCATTACATAATGCTAAATAAACAAATATATACATACATATATACATATATACTCATATTAAAAAGCAATCCATATATCCCTATTATACTAAGAATTTTTAAATCTAAAACAACTGAAGAAAAATTTTATCCAATTTATGTTTAGCATTTCTAGCAATCACATGATTTTCGTTTTGAATTACCATGGTGAATGATTAACAGATTTCCTAACCATAGAAACACGATTGCATGCCTGCTATGAAACAGATTTACTAGTGATACATTATATTATACATATATACATTATAATATTATAACAGATGATTGAGTTTATATTTTAATAAACTTTCATAAATGTAATTGTTCTGTAGTTGTTTATATGGGAGAATGCATGTATCTGTGCGAATGTACACACATGCTGGTACTGTGCCAGCCATGAAAACGCATCTATCAAATCTCTGACTCTGGGAGCATAATTATCTGACGGCCCCAGTTGCTACATTCTCAAGAAGCAAGCATCCCATGGGCTGCTCCCACCAAATAAGGGATACTAAAGTAACTTTGGTCAAAGACTTCCTATGGGTCTTGCTGAACTTCTTTCGAACTGTACTGAAATCTAAGACTCATCCTCCCAACTTATTTTTCCTTCCTTCTCTCCTTTGTAAGGCTCAGACATGGAAGACAGACTCATGGAGCTAGCAGTTACCTTGACTCATTTCCCATTCTCTTTCACAGGCATGTCTCCTAGTAAATCTCTTGCATGTCTAGTCCCATTTTGGTGTCCACTTCTCAGAGGACTCAAACTATCACAAGTGTACCCAGAGTGGTCAGAGAAAAGAGGCTGTTAGATGGGGATTTGAGACTGGCTTACAGTGAACAACAGACTCTAAAATGGGCTGAGTTGGCATAGATACCATCATGGTCCTTCTGTTAGAATGGGGACCTATGGGAATAAGGTAATAAATGATGTTCTGGACAGAGTCTAGCTCCCAGTGGCCCACTGTGTCTTCAGATGCATACCAGTGGTTATTTCCTCAGACTCCAAGTATATTATTGGAATTGATAAATTTGGCAGTTGAAGTAACTCCCACATTGGGTTCTTGGCCTGTAGGGTAACAGCTATCATAGTAGGAAAGGTCAAGTGAAAAATCTTTGAAACTGAATCCCCTACCTTGCCCAAGGTAACAATTCAAACACAATATCACAGGCTGAAGAGACAACAGAAACTAGTGAAGTGATTAAGGACCTAAAGAAGCAACAAATAGCAGTCTCTACTACATTCAATTCACAAATCTGACCCCTGAAGAAACTGGATCCTGGAGAAAGACTGCAGACTACCTCAGCCCTGATCATAGCTGCTGTGCTAATGTGTTATCATTGCTTAGAACAGATTAATAGGATTACTGATTTAGTAAATGCATTCTTTTTCACTGCAATTAGAAGATAGAATTCATTTACAGGACTTTTTAGGCTTTGCCTCAGGGCTTTTTAAGTCTCCTGTCCTGTGCTATACTTATAGTCTAAAGAGATCTAAACCACCTGAACATTTAAGAAAATGACACACTGACTCATTACATCAGTGACATTACACTTACTGATAAAATGAGCAAGAGGTGGCTAGTATGCTAGTATGCTAAAGACCGTGGTGAGATACATGCACTTCAGAGGGAGATAAATCATATAAATGCTTAAGACCTGTGACTTCTGTAAAGCTTTTAGAGGTCCAATCATCAGGTGCCCTGTCAAAGTAAAAGACAAATTGCTGCATCATTCATTTCTTACCACAATGAAGGAAGCACAGCACTCACTGGCTTCTGGAAGTAATACATTTTACACCTATTGATAAACCAGCCCATATATGGGGTTACATGGAAGGCCCTAGCCTTGAGTGAGTCCCAGAGAAGGAAAGGATTCTGTGACAAATTTAGGCTGTGGTGCAAGAGGCATTATTGTTTGAGTCATTACCATCTGGCAGACACTATGATGTTGGTGGTGTTAAGTGGTGGGAAAAGATGCCATATGGAGCTGTGGCAAGCCCCAGTGGGAGTATCACAATGCAGGTCCATGGGATTCTGGAATAAGGCCATGGCACCTCCAACAGAGAATTATATAGCCTTTGAGAAACCGTTCCTGACCTGTTAATGAGTCCTAGTAGAAATGGAATTCTTGGCCATAAGACACAATGTGACCATACGCCTACAACTGCCATTATAAACTGGGTTAGAAGGAAAAACTGTAAATTCAAAATGAGAAAATATGTGCAAAATTTAATACATACTTCAATATACAATAAAATTCTTATGCTGATATTTCACATACACACAAAAATAAATGTAGGGAGGAGTCCTAAAGGATAACAAGATTGGTTTGAGATCATATGTCTCAGACAATTGTATATAGTATAAAACTATTCATCAATCAGATTTAAATATAAATTTTCACATTTTACTATGATAAGTTAATCTCCTTAGGAAAGAATTACCTGTATTTAAATTCATACAACAGTAATATATACTTCAGATATACAGATCTATATACATATAGATCTATACAATACTTTAGAATTCATTTATAGAGATAGAGTAACTACCTTATAGAAATGCTGACTTAATGAGTCATAAAGTAGCTAGCATATTACAAGTTCTCAAAAAATGTGACTTCTACAACCTTGCTTTGTATAAGTTTGTTTCGATATTGAAAAGTTTTTAAATTAAAATTACGATTTTATTCAAATGTAATATACAGTTTCATTTTTCAATTTCATTCTCATTATGTTTTTAACTAAAATGAATAACAATCAAGAAAAAAAAAACAACTTCAGGAATAGAACACAGAATTGTGTGAACACCAGGGGAAAATTTTTTTTTTAATTGTAGCTATGCAGTAGATAAAAAAAAAAAAAAAACTCCCCGTTAAGGAAAGTGTTTTCCCTCCTGAGTATGCAGATTTGACAGATTCTTCCATTTAATCATGAAATAATCTCTCAATAGATTTCCTCAGACTCCTAGTTTATATCATTAAGATTGAATTATAAGAAAAAGGAGAGGATCAGTGTATTCCAGAAAAATCTTGAACTGTTTCTTGACGTGAGGCTAATTCCATCAGTGTCACCTCACATACAGAATTTGTTCTTTGTAACAATTCAGGGCAAATATATAGAAGAGCCAGATAACTGGAACTAATGTACTAGAAAAGACCAAGTAAGGGAACACAGGATTGTGTGCCAAGAAGCCATGAGAGCAAGGACTCTTAAGCAGCTTCTGTGTGGGATGCTGACTTGGGATGAAGCTAAAGAGGGTGGTCACAGACATGTGCTAAGGAAATGTCAACACATGATCTCCAGCAAAGTGTAATATGTGGATTTTCACAAAAGGACAGTGTTTCCTCATCATTCTCTCACCTTTGGTTTGGCTAAAAGCCTCTGTGATGGCTTAGAATATTTGGTTAGATTAGTCAACAGAGTCGTTAGTAAGACTTACAGAATGTGTATCAAAGTAGAGGAAATAAAAACACCAGCTGAGCATCAGATCCTCACTTAAAAACTTAAATAAACAAAAAACTTCTCTGATCACTCTGTTGGCAAAATTTAATACATTGTATCTAATGCCACTTCACTTTTTCCCTTTCTTTATGAAGTTAGACTCTGAGTCCTTTGCTGCTTCTTTAAATAATATACCTTATATCCTTTCTTGTCCCTGCAGTCTCACTAAACCCACTCCTGCCCAGCCTGTCAGGACATCAGACCTAAAGACCTACCCATCTTCCCTGATTATTAGCCACCCCTCCTTAATCCCAAACCCAGTGCTACCAGTTTCTAAGTCTTTAGAAAATTATTTGTGGAAACCACTTTATTTTTCAGCTTTTCCTGCTTATTCAGAAATTGCCTCAGGGCACTCGGTTACCACTCATTTGGTTACTTAACAGCTTCCAAAAATAGATTGCTGTTGTCTTACTTCCTTTTCTTCCCTTCTAATTATTCATCCACCAGATACTTATTTTGCACCTTTTATTTTCCAAACATTGTTCACATACAATTCTTAGTGTTAAAGTGTTAACTCATATAAAGAAGCTAAGGCAGAGAATGGTGAAGGGGCTTCCGGGAAGATGGCGGAAGGGTAAGACGCGGAGATCACCTTCCTCCCCACAGATACACCAGAAATACATCTACATGTGGAACAACTCCTACAGAACACCTACTGAACGGTGGCAGAAGACCTCAGACCTCCCAAAAGGCAAGAAACCCCCACGTACCTGGGTAGGGCAAAAGAAAAAAGAATAAACAGAGACAAAAGGATAGAGAAGGGACCGGCACCAGTGGGAGGGAGCTGTGAAGGAGGAAAAGTTTCCACACAGTAGGAAGCCCCTTCGAGGGCGGAGACTGCGGGTGGCGGAGGGGGAAAGATTCGGAGCCGTGGAGGAGAGCACAGCAACAGGGGTGCGGGGGGCAAAGCGGTGAGATTCCCGCACAGAGGATCAGTGCTGACCGGCACTCACCAGCCCGAGAGGCTTGTCGGCTCCCCCACAGGGGCGGGCGGGGCTGGAAGCTGAGGCTCAGGCTTCGGTCGGAGCGCAGGAAGAGGACTGGGGTTGGCGGCTGAACACAGCCTGCAGGGGGTTAGTGCGCCACGGCTGGCCGGGAGGGAGTCCGGGGAAAAGTCTGGACCTGCCGAAGAGGCAAGAGATTTTTTCTTCCCTCTTTGTTTCCTGGTGCGCGAGGAGAGGGGATTAAGAATGCTGCTTAAAGGAGGTCCAGAGACGGCTGCGAGCCTCGACTAAAAGCGCGGACCCCAGAGACAGGCATGAGACGCTAAGGCTGCTGCTGCCGCCACCAAGAAGCCTGTGTGCGCGAGCATAGGTCACTGTCCACACCCCGCTTCCGGGGAGCCTGTGCAGCCCGCCACTGCCAGGGTCCCGGGATCCAGGAACAACTACCCCGGCAGAACGCACGGCGCGCCTCAGGCTGGTGCAACGTCACGCCGGCGCCACAGGCTGCCCCGCACTCCATGCCCCTCCCTCCCCCACCCCCCCCCACTGGCCTGAGTGAGCCAGAGCCTCCGAATCGGCGGCTCCTTTAACCCTGTCCTGTCTGAGCGAAGAACAGACGCCCTCCGGCGACCTACACGCACAGGCAGGGCCAAATTCAAAGCTGAGCCCCTGGGAGCTGTGAGAACAAAGAAGAGAAAGGGAAATCTCTCCCAGCAGCCTCAGAAGCAGCGGATTAAAGCTCCACAAGCAACTCGATGTACCCTGCATCTGTGGAATACATGAATAGACAACGAATCATCCCAAATTGAGGAGGTGGACTTTGAGAGCAACATTTATGATTTTTTCCCCTTTTCCTCTTTTTGTGAGTGTGTATGTGTATGCTTCTGTGTGAGATTTTGTCTGTATAGCTTTGCTTCCACCATTTGTCCTAGGGTTCTATCCGTCCGTTTTTGTGTTTTTTTCTCTTAATAATTATTTTTTTTTATTTTAATAACTTTATTATACTTTATCTTACTTTATTTTATTTTACTTTATCTTCTTCTTTCTTTTTTTCCCTTCCTTCCCTCCTTCTTTCCTCCCTCCCTCCTTTCTTTATTTCTTTCTTTCTACTTCTACTAATTCTTCCTTTCTACTTTTTCTCCCTTTTATTCTGAGCCGTGTGGATGAAAGGCTCTTGGTGCTGTAGCCAGGAGTCAGTGCTGTGTCTCTGAGGTGGGAGAGCCAACTTCAGGACACTGGTCCACAAGAGACCTCCCAGCTCTACATAATATCAAACGGCGAAAATCTCACAGAGATCTCCATCTCAACACCAGCACCCAGCTTCACTCAACAACCAGCAAGCTACAGTGCTGGACACCCTATGCCAAACAACTAGCAAGACAGGAACACAACCCCACCCATTAGCAGAGAGGCTGCCTAAAATCATAATAAGTCCACAGACACCCCAAAACACACCACCAGATGTGGACCCGCTCACCAGAAAGACAAGATCCACCCTCATCCACCAGAACACAGGCACTAGTCCCCTCCACCAGGAAGCCTACACAACCCACTGAACCAATCTTAGCCACTGGGGACAGACACCAAAAACAACGGGAACTACGAACCTGCAGCCTGCAAAAAGGAGACCCCAAACACAGTAAGATAAGCAAAATGAGAAGACAGAAAAACACACAGCAGATGAAGGAGCAAGATAAAAACCCACCAGACCTAACAAATGAAAAGGAAATAGGCAGTCTACCTGAAAAAGAATTCAGAATAATGATAGTAAAGATGATCCAAAATCTTGGAAATAGAATAGACAAAATGCAAGAAACATTTAACAAGGACCTAGAAGTATTAAAGATGAAACAAACAATGATGAACAACACAATAAATGAAATTAAAAATACTCTAGATGGGATCAATAGCAGAATAACTGAGGCAGAAGAAAGGATAAGTGACCTGGAAGATAAGATAGTGGAAATAACTACTGCAGAGCAGAATAAAGAAAAAAGAATGAAAAGAACTGAGGACAGTCTCAGAGACCTCTGGGACAACATTAAATGCACCAACATTTGAATTATAGGGGTTCCAGAAGAAGAAGAGAAAAAGAAAGGGACTGAGAAAATATTTGAAGAGATTATAGTTGAAAACTTCCCTAATATGGGAAAGGAAATAGTTAAGTCCAGGAAGCACAGAGTCCCATACAGGATAAATCCAAGGAGAAACATGCCAAGACACATATTAATCAAACTGTCAAAAATTAAATACAAAGAAAACATATTAAAAGCAGCAAGGGAAAAACAACAAATAACACACAAGGGAATCCCCATAAGGTTAACAGCTGATCTTTCAGCAGAAACTCTGCAAGCCAGAAGGGACTGGCAGGACATACTTAAAGTGATGAAGGAGAAAAACCTGCAACCAAGATTACTCTACCCAGCAAAGATAATATATTTTGATTGATAGATTGATAGTGAAATGAACAAAGGGGGCTTAAAATTTTAAGACAGAAAAAAATAGAATAATTGAATTTCAGAGATGCAAAGGACATGAGAGAATTTTTTCTAACCTCCTGATTTTATATCCAATAATACTGTGTAATATTGTGTTTTGCTCAAGGAAAGAAGAATGGTAATAACAGGTAAGATGTACTGAGTATTATGCTCCAGGCACTTTGCTAAGCATTTTATTTGCTTAACTTATTTAATTTTCTTAACAAGTCTCTGAAGTAAGTGTGTTACCATACCCGTTTTACAGTTCTCATGCTTTCCCAAACCCCACCCATTCCAGGAGAAAACTGAAATATAAAGAGTGTGTTAGTTTGCTAAGGCTGCCTTAACAAAGTACCAAAAACGGAGTGGCTTAAACAACAGAAATATATTGTCTCACAGCTCTGGAGGTTAGAAGTTCGAGATCAAGGTGCCAGCAGGATTGGTTCCTTCTGAGGGCTGTGGAGGAGAATCCTCAAGGGACACAGCACCTCTATCTCCCAGCTTCTGTGGGAAGGCAGGAGGCTTACTTTGGTGGGACCGGGTTCCAAGTTGCAAAACTACCTCCTGTCATGACGATTTGAGAAGTTTGTTTCCTTCTGGATAAAGCCAATTAGCCAACATAGATAGTTACTCCAACTACTAGGGAAAGTTAGTGTGAGCTATGTGTGACAGAAAGTGCTGACAAGTCCTCTTACTTGACTATATATTGTTTATCTTGAAAACATGCAGGCGAGGGGTCGTATCTGCTTGGCTGCCTAAGAGTGAGGATTTCTTTCTGTCTTTACAATCTCTTAGTGATTGTCAGGGATGCACATCACATTCTGGTTTAACTCTTATTCAATAATAAAACTGTTTTCCTTTTCTACTACCTTTATGGAGAGGTTCTCTGGGTTGGGAGAAGAGTTTTTAAGTTAATTTCCCCAACAGTATCTCTATGTCCAAGTTTCCCCTTTTTATAAGGACATACTGGTTTAGGGCCCACTCTAACCACCGTACCTTAATTTACATTTTCAATGACCCTATTTCCATGTAAGGTCACATTGTGAGGTACTGGGTAGTAGAACTTCAACATATGATTTGGGCAGGAGTGGGGATACAATTCAATCCATAACAAAGAGAATAACTAATTTGTCCAAAGCTCAATTAGTAAGTGAAAGAACCAAAGTGCATGAACCATGTATGTCTCATACCCATGCTTTTAAGCACTATATATACTTATTCCAAGTGCTTCTCCACTCTGTAGAAATCCAAAAGCAAAATGACCAAATTTCACATACTGGCAGACTCACTCAAAATAAACTGCAACTCCAGGCTAAAGTGTTCCTACTTGGTATTTTGCTTAAGAAGAAATGCTATTCCTCTATCATTCTTTTACTCTCAAACCCAGAAAGAGCTCTGTCATCAAGAAAAGCAGCTTCAAACCCAAAAACATTTTTAGATCTTTAACATGAATTTAAAATGACAATACATGAAAGTGCTTTAAAAAACAGCAAATGAGTTTTCTTTTCTTTTCATAAAAATAACCACCTGGTAAATTATATATGGGCCCATAATCTTGTGATTATAAATGTAATTTTTACTAGCCCAAGACTTTAATAGGAAGAAGGAAACAAAGGCAATGAGCTCCCTGCTTCCCAGTCACAGACTTTGTTTCAAGTCCCATGATCTTCTCCTTTTACTTCTTCAATTTTTTAAAAGTTCTGCAAACTCTTTCATTACAGCATCTCTGCCATACAAAACCATTTGAACATGAATTATTTCTTATTCTTAATAGGACTTCCAAATGAAAAAATGTGTTTATGGCTTTTATTGTTGCATTTCATCTATTCTCAGGCCAGATTTCACTGCTGGCTTCTTCTTTACTGGTGCAGGAGAAGTTTATTGCATAATTCATAGCCCATTAATGATCTGGCAACCAACAGAACTCTTAAGGCACTGCAAAAATATCCATGTCCACTAAACAGAGAGATTAACTGCACTTGGATGCTGTGAACAACTGTGCAGGGAAAACAGGTAGATCTAGGAGGGACATGCTTAAGCCAAGAAACTAAATTCACAATCCCGTCTTTGTTCAAAGAGAATTTTCGCTTATTTCCTTACTTAGGACAATCCAAAAAACTAATATTGCTCATGCATTACATAAGCACAGAAATATTTACTTGATTATTAACAAATAGCTCTTTATACAAAAACATAAATCTTCTATTTCTGTCTTTGGAAATAAAGTGGTGAGTATGCTCTAATTAATTCTGTCAGTTGGATAGAGTACTATTTATGATATAGCATCAGTAAAGCCCATCAACTGTTCCATATATTTTTTCCTATCCAGTGAGCAAACAGCTTCATGAGGCAGACTTTATATGTTTCAATTTTTAGTTATTTCTTATGTGCCCTCCTTCTAAGTATTTCATTTTTCATAGAAATGGATATAATGATTCTACTGGCTTTCAATAATATTCTTCCTACCCACACAAGTTCATCCTGGCATAGAAGATACAGTCTGCATGAACTATTGGACAATCAGCCTCAGAACACACTCTGTACCACCAGGTCTTACCCTGTTTCTGCAGTAATTTTCTCCAGCTGCGTTGCTGATACAGGTAATATAGCAAGCATTTATAAAATACTTGAAATATTTCTTTTTTGGTTGAAGTCACGTTCAGAGTTTTCTCCAAGTTAACTCTGGGGACCTTTGACATATTGCATACTTTCTAAAATAAGTTATAAGTTTTGGGGTTTTTAAAAAGTAAGTTGGGGAACTTCAATAGAGAAAAAGGAAAGAAAGCTGATAGTTTCAATTATATTCAGACACTTATATAAGCCATACATACAAGGCTTGAAAAGCAAAAAGCCGTGAAGTAATGTCTGAAACAATTTTTTTTTCTAAGTGGGAGCAGCTCTGTGATGTGTAAGTAGCCTTTCTCTTTCATATCTTTAGTTTTACCTTGTAAGTAGCTTCCATATGCATGTCTGTGATGAAAGCATTATAGGGATCTGTCCCAATATTACCTCTCTAGGTTTATGTCATTCATGCCAATTCAAGAAGCCTGTATCCAGACCAGCTTAATTTCCTTATAACCTAAGTATAGACTATTTGTTGTTTTCTCTCAGCTATCTATTGTGGGAATCTCACTAGCTACCACCTAGAATCTCTTCCTTTTGCTTGATGAACTTTTAAATTCCTCAGTACTAAAGCAAAAAGTCTCATCTTCTCCACATTAATAGATTCCTTCTCTGCATTCCTACAGAATAGATTATAATAGGAGGAACTCTGGCGGATACTGTAGGACAATACCCTCATTTAACACAGAAAAGATTCTGAGCTGTATCCTTAACTCATTTTTATGAGTCATGATTTAAGAATACTTCCAAATCCCTTGAGAATCCTCCAGCAAAAAATGAAATATTATAATTATATTGTAAACTCTTAAACGTCAAAAAATAGTACTTACGTTGCTTTTGTGCAACCAACCAGTCAACCAATAAATATAAAATGGAAATCAACCATGTACAGGTACTATATTAGGTACTGTAGGAAATACAGAGAAATACACGTATGATATTTCTCCTCTAGGCCCTTGCAAGTTACTTGAAGAATAAAAGAAAAACCACTATAAGGTGTGAAAAGAATTATAAGAGTGAAGGAGGAAGGCCACTCTGGTCTAGAAAAAGCCTTTATAAAGGAGATGAGCTCTAGACTGAATCTTGAATTAGGGGCTAAAAATGGCCAGATAATGAGAAAATAGTATTATCAAAGACATGGAGATGGCAATTTATAAGGTCTGCTCCAAGAACGTAGTTGCTTGAAAGTTAATAAAAACAAGTAGGAAAGAATAGGGTTTAAAAACTTAGCAATCTATTTTACATTTGGTATGTATATATCTTAATGCTGTTCTCTCACTTCTTCCCAGCTTACCCTTCCCCCTCCCTGTGTTCTCAAGTCCATTCTCTATGTCTGTGTCTTTATTCCTGTCCTGCCCCTAGGTTCATCAGAACCATTTTTTTTTAGATTCCGTATATATGTGTTATCATACGGTATTTGTTTTTCTCTTTCTGACTTACTTCACTCTGTATGACAGACTCTAGGTCCATCCACCTCACTACAAATAACTCAATTTTGTTTCTTTTTATGGCTGAGTAGTATTGCATTGTATATATGTGCCACATCTTCTTTATCCATTCATCTGTCGATGGATACTTAGGTTGCTTCCATGTCCTGTCTATTGTAAATAGTGCTGCAATGAACATTGTGGTACATGACTCTTTTTGGATTATGGTTTTCTCAGGGTATATGCCCAGTAGTGGGATTGCTGGGTCGTATGGTAGTTCTATTTTTAGTTTTTTCAGGAACCTCCATACTGTTCTCCATAGTGGCTCTACCAATTTTTAGCTAGTGGGAAGCAGCTGCATAGCACAGGGAGATCAGCTCAGTGCTTTGTGACCACTTAGAGGGGTGGGATAAGGAGGGTGGGAGGGAGATGCAAGAGGGAGGGGATATGAAGATATACGTATGCATGTAGCTGATTCATTTTGTTATATAGCAGAAACCAACACAACACTGTAAAGCAATTATACTCCAATAAAGACGTTTTAAAAAAAAAAAAGTTAGCAATCAGTTCTATTGTGAAGTGACTTCAATTCCAGTTTCAGAAGCCTAGTCTTAATCTTGAGAATAGAAAATATGATATAGTAAGCAAAACAGTAAGATTTTTGAGCACAGAAATATGGCCAGAAGAAAATAGTGATTTGGGGGGCGGGATTAAACATGTATAAATATCTAGAATGAACTGTTGCACTGAGAGATTGGAAATATGATAATTTATAGTGATAATCCAGAAATAAGATGACAGTGAGGGGAGGAAATGTTAAACAAACAAACAAAAACAATGGTACATGTGAGATGAATGTTCTTGCATGGTATGCATATAATGTGTTTCCCAAACTTTCTCGATGACGGAGTTAATAAATAAACTTCAATTCAGAGGAAGTAGCATCAACAGAGTTTCCTCTGCATTACTTGAAATTGAGCCTACTGTTTACAGAACATTAGAATAGACCTTTGCCCAACAGGAATGTTGTACTTCATCTTCGGAAGGGTTGGGTTTAGCTAATAAGGCTAGAATCCTGGCTTTGGCTTTGGGCACATTGTAGGCACTAAGTTCTTATAGCAGGAATGGCATTTTTCCTTTTGTTTCCTATGCAGTTAAGGTTAGGCATTAAAGCAATAAAGAAAAAAAAAATAAAGGAAATGAAAAGGAAGAAATTCAAAAAAGATAAAAGGACGCTTACAGGCAAACACAGCTAAAGAAGGCAGCAATTCCAAAAACTACCAAAGAAATTGCAAATAGCACATGCAGCATCCTTTCTGAGAAAACCAGTTTCCAGTGACAATGGTACTGAATGAGTCAGTGAGGGCAATGTTGCTCTTGGTAGCCTGACAACTAACAGTGCCACCTCTACCAAAGCTTTTGTATCCTTCACAAACACAATACTCAATATAATGATATAATGGAGCCAGTGACTTCAGCCATTACTATCAGTAGCAGAACTACTTGAGAAATCTGGTCTCATTATCTCCCAAAGTTTATAGAGCAGTAGCTCTTTAACCTTTAAGCCCCCTTACATTCATAGGGGCTAAGTTGTATAACCATCTTAATAATGAGCCTTTTTCCATGTTTACCAATTGCCCTGGAGCCAAACTTGTGGATTTGGATGATCTTTTCCCTTAGGATAATTAATTACCTAAGATGCATTATATAGATTCCTAATGGGCCTATGCTCTCATTCTCCTAGTGTGATTGAATGCAAAGGTGAAAATGAACAGAGTACTGACTCATTCTAAGTGCTTTATCCTTGACAGTGGTAGGATATTGGAAAGTTGCATAGACTACAAGAGGTTAAGTATAAGTACTCTGAAATCAGTCTAGATCTGGTGCAAATCTTGGTACACAAGCAGGCACTTCACTCTCTCACCATGTATTTTTTAAGTCATTTAGTTGAAATAATAGCAAACTCCATGGTTGTTATGCAGAGTAAATGATATAATGAAAATAGTTCAATTAGCTCATTCCAGAAACAGAATATTTGTTCAATAAATAGGAGGTAGTCTGTTTTCTATAAGAAAATAAAGGAAATAATACTGAACATTGAAATGAAAATTGCAAAAGGTGAATACCTTTAGCTAGAAGAAGACAAATCAGATCACAATAAGGCTACAGAAGTTGATAAAGAGGTGTGCATAGTGCAACTTTCTTACTATTAAAACTGGAAGCTGTGCAACATACAGTCAAAATACTTCATGATTAGATAAAAAATTATTAATTATAGTTTGATGTCATTATTTCTTGGTTCCTTTTTTATAAGCACACTTACAGAGTAACAAACAATAACACTGTACAATCTAAGACTGTTAGAGTCTTTCTATTTCCTTAGTGTAATTTCAGTTTCTTCTTTCAGGAGTCCAAGGTGTCAATAGACACTCCCATGATTAGTATACAGAGAATCACTTGCATATATAGTCGACACATTTTAAAAACAAAAATGTTAACTTGCTGATATCAGCAGTTTAAGAAGCTACAGCATAGGTTTAATAGAAACCGAAACATACTACAAGTAAGTACGCCTTTAGGTACAGAATCCTCTAATCTCCTATTGAAAGGAATGGGTAGGAAGGAATAGCAGATTTCATCTAAGAGTTTTTCCTTTATACTTAGCCAAGTGTTTAATAAACCTGATAGAAGCTATAATGAACAATGATTGTACAGTTTACGATAGGTATATATTACAAGTGATATAATAGAAATATGCCCAATATCATCTCAAAACCTTAAAAATATATATGACAAAAATATTAAAATAATTCTGATATTGTGCCTTTAAATCATATTCTGCATTCCACTGAGATGATCATAGAAATGCTGAAATAGATTCAAAGCAGCAGGACTGCTCAAAACTCCTAGTTGCAGTATAAAGTAATATAAACATGGACTTGGAGCTCGGCATGCATGGGTCTGAGTCCCAGGCATGCCATTTACTAACTCCATTACCTTACGCAAATAGATGGAAGGCTTTCACCTTGCATCATGTTAACATTGTAACTGATGTTATAAGAACCATTATTATAATTAAAAATGAAACACTAAAGTGATACCATCATGATTATGTAGCATTTTCTATAATTTCTAATCAATTCAGTAGTATATGAAATCTAAATGAGATAATAACTAATATAAATCAACAAAAAGTGCAAGAATACAAGAATCATCAGACGTATTAATTGACGACTATAGCCCTCCAAAAGGAATATATATATAATATGTATGTAAATTTGTTATCTGATAAATTTGACAACACTAATCAATCAAAAAGATAAGGTTACTCAATTGGGAAACCTGGTAATATATATAACACTTTTAACCATATATGTTTCAAACGAATTAAAGAGTCAAAAGGAAAAGTATTGAAAGAAGAAAATATAGTAAAGATATTTTTAAATCTCTCAGTCAGAAGGCATTTTTAAGCAAAATGGAATAAAACATGCAGATTAACTAAACCCTGGTTCTGAGTCCCTATGGCAATTTTTGTACCTTTTAATTATATCCCACTCCAATTCTGCAGATGAAGGAAAAACAAAAATAGGTGGATAGCAAAGTAATTAAGCCTACTGGCCCGGAATCACACTTTTGCTATAGCAGTGCAACAATGCTTGGGCAAAGCAAGTAACCTTTCTCTGCCTCAGTTTCTTCAGCTGTAAAATGGAAATAATAATACCTACTGTATAGCTTTGGTTTTGGAATAAAAAAGCACTTATAACAATGCCTGGTAAATTATATATTCTCAGTAAATGCTAGCTATTATTATTATTTTATTACACACTCCCTCACAAAATGACATCCAGAAGAAAATATGATGGTATCATGAAATAATAAACACAAATAAATAAATAAAGAGTGGGGACATGGTAAAGCCAGCAGTGTGACTCAATAGGTATGACAAAATGATCCCTCTTATTATGGTAGGGCTTCAGATTTGGCTGTATACCCTCAGCCAATCCAAAACACAAACATCATTTATACAATTCCTACTACCCACAATATAAAAATTTAAAGTTGCTCTGATGTAGCATTATTTTTTAATCTAAAACCAATCAGGAATTTCTGCCATGAGCATACATTTTGCACCATAAACCCCTTCATCTATAGTTATTTCAACATCAGGCTACTCACGTATGCCCTGTTAAACAGTGATTGCAAGGTACTTGTCATCTAACCATAAGTTTATTTTTCTTGGTGGACTCAAGTGTGTTCCATTTCCTTTGCTTTCACTTACCCTCCATCAGCATTGCTGACCCACCCCAGAGAACCAGCAGGGCTTCTCATTGAACTTGGTGTAAAGTCCAATCCTTCTGCCCGGCACAGAAGGCCCTAATTGTCATTCTTTTTCTCCATTATGACAGCACCCTGTGTGCGGGCCAGTAAGAACTGACTGCCATCCTCTCAATGTTTTATGGTCATTCACTGTTTGGTACCCTTACAAATGCTTAAAAAGTACCTTTTTCATCAGAAATGTTTCTGCTCTGTAACCCAACTAGCTGTCTCAACTTCATGCCTCAAAAATCGAGTTCCCTCCTCTGAAAAGTCTCTTCTGACTTCTTCCAGCTGAGAAAGACACTGCTTTTCTATCTCCCACAGTTTCCTGCATAGATATCTTTTACATCACAGATGTTAGAGTCACCACTTAACATGACTTTCCGACAATACCATGTGCTCTTTGCGGGCTGATTTTTCTGTTTTATTTATCTCTACTTGGAAACCCACATGGCATGCTTACTCAATATTTGTCAAAATAATCATTGAGTGAGTAAATGCGTCTGTGTGAGTATGTGAAGTGAATGAAACATAATGTGTGAACAAATGACTGTGTTTCTCTTCCTGATTTGCTCCCAGTAAATTCTCTATTGTTTGATAGATGTCCTGATAGTACAGATTTGGGGTTCATGTAAAAATTTAAAAATTTTAAGGACACTTGAGTACACCAAGTAAGAAAATGAGATTAAAGCCCCCCCACCACTCTAACTGAGCTAATGGTGAGGCTATTTAAAGGTGAGGCATTTAACACTATGGGATTTTAAACAGAGCCAATTCGACAGTGCTTAATGTGAACAATGTAATTATTTTAGGATGTTGGAGACTAAATTATGAAGAACACATTTTATTAGTCATGAATAAATTGCCAATTCTTTGTTGTTTAGAAATTTACTAAAACCCCCTAGATATTTTTGAATTATGGGACTTGATTTAACTACCAGACATTAATGAGATTAAATAATTCACTAAAAGAGGCAGCTTTTAATTGGCACAATTTCATTTCAGTAATGCCCATGTTTTCTCTAAATTATTTAATATGTGACTTTAACTCCCACGGAACAGCTTATACTTAAATGAATTTGGAACACTACCATTTTGATAGAAGAAAATGTCAACCTTTTATACAAAACTACATACTTGGCCTACTGTACTGTTATGTGTATACATCAGAGCAAGGTCCATGATGATATCCTATATGTATTTAGAAACATAACTATTAGACATTCAAATAGTATACATCTTATTCCGCAGTTTAAAAAAAAAGATAAAAGGCAATCATTTAGTAATTTTAAGTTCATTTAGGCACTAAAGTTAGGACTGGTGCTGAAAAAATGTTGATACTTGGATTGGAGAAATCAGAAGAGCAATCAAAATGGTATAAATGAAGTAGTTAAACAGTTAACACTTTTTGACCTAGTAGTAAATAATTGGTAAAAATTATATTTATAGCTATTAGATTTGGACAGATTGAAAAGTCTGTGTGAAAACTACCTTTAGACATAGTGTAACCACCTAAAACTCCCGTGTAGATAGTCACAATACTTCCCTCATCTTTTGAGACATACCTATAATATTTCAAGAATTCTATCTCTTTTCCCATAAATATTATGACAATTATCAGAAAATGAATCTCAGTTTTGAATACAGATAATTCAGTTCTGCCACTGATTTACTCCTTCTTCCAAAAGCATTTCAATTTCTTAGTATTTAAGTCATTCTATTACATCTCTTGAAGCTATTGACTTCCCTCCAACCCAACTTGAACCTGCCAGCCCGAGCCATCAACTCTCCTGCAAATCACTCTTTAACAGTTTCCCATTTTATTCTGGAGTTTCACTAATACATTCTCTACTAAGAAACCAGAGAAACTTTTAAAATATTTAAATAAGTCAATGTCACTTATCTGCTTAATGACTTCTATGAATTTTCATTGCCATTAGCGTAATATCCAAAATCTTTTTCATGCCCTCCAAGACCTCAGTATTCTGACTCCTCCCTACACCTCCCACCTCAAATGGATGCCACGTTCCCTCTCATGCTCGTTGCCCTAGCAACGTTTCCTCCTCAGTTCCTTAAGATCTTATGATATTTCCTATCAAAGAGTTTTGCCTGCTTTTGCCTAGAATTTTCCTCCTACTCTGTCCTTCACTTGCTAACTCTTACTAACTTTCAGGTCTTACCTTAAATGTCACTTCTTCAGAGACCTCCAGTCTTTTACATACATCTATATTTTGCAATTCTCTTTTACCAATGAATGCACCTCGCTTTAACAATTTCTTACATGTCTGTCTCCCGCATGAGATTTAAAAGTCTGTGATGACAGAAGTCATGTCTGTCTTGTTCGGCATTTTACCCCTTCTCTATAATTAGGCGCTAACAAAATAAAGAGTAGGCACACTCGGCTATCTCTGAGCAGGAGTGGCCCAAACATCAGCTCACCAATTCCACTGAAATTCATTGCACTGGAATGTGATTGTGCTGAATCTAAATCCAAGGTCAGGACAACCAGAGGAGGCCAGAAGTTTAGGTTAGTGGGTCCCTCACAGGACTCAGTCTAAAACAGAAAAAGCATTAGTGAGCCACATGCCCCAACAACTTGAGTTAAAACAAACAAACCAAAAAAAGCAGAAGAAGAGAGAATAAAATAATTTTAAGATAAAAATAACTGAGGTTAAAAGTGACTATCAAAATTTTGTGCCTTGAAGTAGAAAACAACCTTAGGCATTACCTGACACAACTTGCCAAATAATGAGGAAATATTCTATCCTATCCCACGCCCCTTTTATCCTTCTAGTGGTGTTCCACCTTCTAAAAAAAACTGTGTTGATAAAACCCTGGGGTAATAAGCCTCATGCAGACAGAGGAATCCCTTGGTGTTTAGAGAAAATGACAGAGGCTAGTAGGGCAGAAGTCCTCCTGGACAGGTGCTCCCTGGCAAGGTGAATGCAAACCTCAGTTCTTCCTCACCTCTGTATTTTACTCTCCCATTTCCTTTCTTTCTTTCATTTTATTTCCCCTTCCTTTATCCATCGTTCATCCCTAGTTCTCTAGCTCTCTCCTTTATCTCTAATATTGCCCTCTTCCATCATGCTGAATTTTTCTTTAATCAAAGTAAGTTCTTTAATCGAAAAGTGGTTTTTATTTCCATCTTACGGGGCTTCAAAATGCAGAAGACAGAAATAGGAGAAAAATGGTGAATTAGGGGCAGAAAAATACGTGAAGGAAATCTGACCCTCTGCACTCTCCCGTATTCCTCTGTAAATTAGATTCTATGAAAGAATGGTGAGGGGTGGGTGGCAGACAGCAGAGCCAGAAGGGGATCAGGAAGTGAAATGTACTTAAACAGCTTCTTTGTGTTCAAGTATAGGCTATCACGGATCATACTGAACACACTGAATGAAAGATAAGAAAAGAAATGAGAGGTAAACTATAATTACGCACATCATAAGATAACATATTTCTTAGTATAAGTATTTAATTTGAAACCTGAATATATCACTTCAGAAAAGGCAGGTCTTTCCTGTAAACAAATTACATTTGAACGGCATGAATAACTAGTTATTGTTTTTAACATTTCACACTCAATATCTTGCACTCATATTTCCAGAGAACTCAAGGGCTGAAGAACCTTCACAGATCAGCAGAGAAAATTGCTTCACCCATCACAGAGATGGCATCTGCTCTGGGGAAGGAACTGGCAGCTTTTTAACAATGTATAATGTCTCATGACATTCTAGTAGGGATTTGAAAGTTGAATTCTGACTGGGCTGTGGCATATCCTCCAAGCTTTGTTACATCACACTCAACAGTTAGTTTCTACCACTTGGATTTTTTTTCTCTGAACATAACTTCTTATAAATAAGGCACCTCGTTACTCTGCCCTTTTGTCAGGTGTCAGAAGCTTTGCTGTTTTATGTTTTGGAAGTATGTCCAGCTGATTCTCCCTTACAAGATGCAAGAAAAATAGAAAAAGAAGTAATTATGAAGACAGGGTCTCCGGACTTGGTTCTATGTTTTTAATGTATAATCTCTTGCAAATCCCTTGAACTCTATCTCAGGTTAATTAGCAAAAGTAGATATTACTGTTTTTATCTACAGGTGATTATCTAGGTACTCATACCATGAAATCTGTGTGTGTCACTTATGTACTGAGAACAATCTTTTATTCAACAGATTTTCATTACAGTGCCATACTCTTCCAAGAACTGGGAATACAGCTGTGAAAAAAATTATATTCTTGTCCTCCTGGAGTTTATATTCAAGTGATGGCAGACAGACAATAAACAAACAAATAATGTGTCAGAATAAGAGAATAAGGAATGCTAATGATGAGAAGAGGCAGTTTTACATAAAGTGATCAAGGCTGTATCTCTGACAAAATGACATTTTAGCAGAAACCTGAAGGCATTAAGACTGTGAGTCATGTTGGTAAGTAGGGAAAAGGTGTTCAATGCAAGGAACAGCAAGGAGGACAGTATTCTTAACCAAGAGAGAACAAAAGAAAAAAGGAGACTATCAGAAGATGAAGTTAGAGAAGTAGAAAGGGGCTGGGCAGTATAAAGCCTGTTGTCCATGGAAGGGTTTGGATAAGGCACAGGTGTGGCAGAGTCTCATTTACACTTTCACAGGGTCACTCTGGCTAAGCATTAGAGAACAGACTAGAAAGCAAGAGGGGAAGAAGGGAGACCAATTTAGAAGACCGTTGCAGAAGCCTTGAGAATAACTCATGGTGTTTTGAATGAGACATAAGTGAGTATATGGAACATAATTCGAGAAGGTAAAATATTCAATGGAAAGCTCAGCAAGTCAAATATAAAAGACAAAGTCAATCCTAAATCACAAAGGAAAGATTTAAAATTTTTCACCTGAGGTAACTATTACAGTGGGAATGTGTAACTTATCTTCAGTATGTAATAGTCTACCAGTTGTTTTTTCAATGGGTGACATTTCTTTGCAATTTAGTGAAAAACGGTATTTTCCCTTTTTCATCTATTGGTAGAGTCCTCGCCTTCAAAAACCAGTTCTTCCTCTTTTTTTTTATCACATTATAAATCTAAACACACAAACAGAACATACACACAGAGATAGTGTGTTCAGCATGATCCGTGATAGCCTATACTTGAACACAAAGAAGCTGTTTAAGTACATTTCACTTCCTGATCCCCTTCTGGCTCTGCTGTCTGCCACCCACCCCTCACCATTCTTTCATAGAATCTAATTTACAGAGGAATACGGGAGAGTGCAGAGGGTCAGATTTCCTTCACGTATTTTTCTGCCCCTAATTCACCATTTTTCTCCTATTTCTGTCTTCTGCATTTTGAAGCCCCATAAGATGGAAATAAAAACCACTTTTCGATTAAAGAACTTACTTTGATTAAAGAAAAATTCAGCATGATGGAAGAGGGCAATATTAGAGATAAAGGAGAGAGCTAGAGAACTAGGGAGGAACGATGGATAAAGGGAGGGGAAATAAAATGAAAGAAAGAAAGGAAATGGGAGAGTAAAATACAGAGGTGAGGAAGAACTGAGGTTTGCAATTCACCTTGCCAGGGAGCACCTGTCCAGGAGGACTTCTGCCCTACTAGCCTCTGTCATTTTCTCTAAACACCCAGGGATTCCTCTGTCTTCATGAGGCTTATTACCCTGCAGTTTCATCAACACAGTTTTTTTTAGAAGGTAGAACACCACCAGAAGGATAAAAGGGGCATGGGATAGGATAGAATATTTCCTCATTATTTGGCAAGTTGTGTCAGGTAATGCCTAAGGTTGTTTTCTACTTCAAGGCACAAAATTTTGATTGTCACTTTTAACCTGAGTTATTTTTATCTTAAAATTATTTTATTCTCTCTTCTTCTGTTTTTTGGGGTTTTTTTGTTTTAACTCAAGTTGTTGGGGCATGTGGCTCACTAATGCTTTTTCTGTTTTAGACTGAGTCCTGTGAGAGACCCACTAACCTAAACTTCTGGCCTCCTCTGGTTGTCCTGACCTTGGATTTAGATTCAGCACAATCACATTCCAGTGCAATGAATTTCAGTGGAATTGGTGAGCTGATGTTTGGGCCACTCCTGCTCAGAGATAGCCGAGTGTGCCTACTCTTTATTTTGTTAGCACCTAATTATAGAGATACACATACCACACACACACAAAACCACGCTCTCTTTACCATTATGACCAGCAACTTTACTCTTTATAGGAAAATACTTCATGTATTTATGTGGCTAAAAATGTCATAGCATTCTAAGAAGCGCAATGAAGAAGTAGCAAGTTTGTAAAAACACATGTGGCGTTCATGACTAGGCATAGTTACCCGCAAAGTTTGTCCATTCTTTACCCTTATTCATTCATTCATGTGACAGTCATTTTTGATCACCTGTTATGTACCACATGCTTTCAGAGATATAAATAAGTTGAGCACACTGGATGAAAGATAAGAAAAGAACTGAGAGGTAAACTATAATTACATACATCATAAGATAGCATATTTCTTACTATAAGTGTTTAATTTGAAACCTGAATATACCACTTCAGAAAAGTCAGGTCTTTCCTATAAACAAATTGCATTTGAACGACATGAATAACTGGTTATTGTTTTTAACATTTCACACTCAATATCTTGCATTGATATTTCCAGAGAACTTAAGGGCTGAAGAACTTTTGCAGATTAGCAGAGAAAATTGATTCACCAGTCACAGAGATGGCATCTGCTCTGGGGAAGGAGCTGGCAGCTTTTTAACAATGTATAATTAACATCTTGCTGGATTTTTTAATGTTCCAAAGAGATATGTGTCTTCTTTCTTAGAGGTAACAGAGGTAAACCAGGAACACTAGGAAACTGGGAAACACTCAAGAATTATGAACTACTTGTCTTTCCTTCTTCAGTGACAGTTTCTCTTTTTCTCAATTCTCAGGGATCCATTTCAATACATCACATAAAAAGCAGCTTTCTTAACATGGTTTGGGAGGTTAATGAATTTCTTGGATCCAGAAATCCATGAAATTATAAGCAAACTTTAGCATTTAGCATATATGTTAGAGAACAAACAAACAAAAACCAATGCAAACTAGTTTAAATGAGAAAGGGAATTTCTTAGCTCATGCTACCAAAAAGTCAAAAAGTACAGTTGGCTTCAAGAAACTCTTGTTCCCAAAGCTCAAAAGATATTAGGGCTCTGTCTTCTCCTTACCTCAATACAGATCTCTGAAATGTGGCAGAAATGAGGACTTCTACTTGCCCAAGACTCACATCTTGCCACCTGAAAATCTAAGGGAAAAAGGGCACCCTCCCCACAGAGGGATATAATAATTAATTTTATGTGTCAACTTTACTGGGCTAAGAGATGCCCAAATGGCTGGTAAAACACTGTTTCTGGGTGTATCTGTGAGAGTGTTTCCAGAAGAGATTAGCATTTGAATTAGTACACTGAGTAAAGAAATTAGTTAGCCCTCACCAGTTACAGTGGGCTATCCACCCACTCACTCTGCAATGAACAAAAAAAAGGTAGAGAAAGGAGAATTGGACCTCTCTGCCTGAGTAGGAACATCCATCTTCCTCTGCCCTCAGACATCAATGCTCCTGGTTCTTGGGCATTCCAACTCCCACTGGGACTTACATAATTGGCTCACTTGGTTCTCAGGACTTTGAGTTTGGACTGGAACTACATCATCAACTCCAAATAAACCACACTTAAATGGGTTCCACCAATGAAGAGGGGGGAGATTTACCCTAAGAAAGAGGGAGTGGTATGGCCACCAAAAGCAGCAGATCAGTCCTAAGTATCTATATGCATATTTATAAGCAGGAGAAGAAAGTGTCGAAAACTTTCTTCAGATTCTAAAAGGAGTCTGTGATGTCCTCTCAAAAGTTTAAATAGCATTGTAATGAGTATAGCGTTATTACCTGGAGGTACAGAGAAAGAGAATCCCCAAGAATGAAAAAGCAGGTATTTTTCAATGGCAATAGGATTTGACCGCCATGAATTTCCTCTTGTCAAATAACCGTAATTTAGCATCAAGGGATTCATTCAAGTTCTTACAGAAATGGAGATCATAAACTTTCAAGAGCCTAAATCATGTGCTGAATAGAAACTCAGTTTCTCGTGAGATGAGTTTGTTTGTTGTCGTTATTTTTCTCCTTGTTTTGACTGGTAGGCCCTACAATCATGACACATGGCGGATAATCACAAAGAGACTGTTTTATCTCCCACTGTCTTTTCAAATTCATTTCGTGTGGTAAGCTCTTTGCCTGCTCTTGGATAAAAACTCAGGCACTGTCATGACCCATGTGATGACTCAGATAATAAGAGCCATGTTACTTCAAATTGTCAAACACAGTGAGACTCAGAAAGTTAGAATGCCTATAATACTAAAACTCTGATCTTCATTTAATTTTTCTGTGAAGTCCTGGCTTCATTTTTATGTCTAAGGATTTTTGATGCACATCCAGCCTGCAACTGTAATAATGTGCATAGATTGTTAAAAAAAAAAAATCCTGAATGGATCCAACATATAACACAACCAGAACACTGAACAAGCAAGACTAATGGAATCCAATCCCAAAGCAACATTTTCTTTTTTCTTCTTTCCTGGCCTTTTACCTTTGTTTGGAAAAGCTTGCTTTTCCTATCCTGGGTAATAGTTGCTTAGTGCTCAAAATTTAGACAATACAAAGTTTCCTTAAAGCAACAAATGCATAGATTTGATTCACTTCTTAGCATATCCAGACTAATATAATAATCCAAGATCCCACTTTCCTTCAAAGTTATAGCTACTTTGCTCCCTGCTAGGGCCCACAGAAGATAGAAAAATAAATGAGCCAAGTAAGAAGGCATATTCAGCTTACTGTTTTCTCCCTGTGTTCCTCCACTATATTGCTAACCATGGTTTCTGAATCCTCCAAAGCTGAAGCATAAGGAGGGAGAGATGTTAATTAGAGAGGCGAACATTTGTACTTGTTACTGTCATAGCTGGTTCTGTATTCTCTGGTCCTGGCTTTTTCTTGCACAGCACATTGGTTGGTCCTGCCCTAGTTGCTACCAACCTCTCACCTGGAGTATTTTTGATTTAGACCGTGCACTCACCTTATCACTTCCTTCTTCCTCAGCCCATCAGAGTCCGGCAATTCATGTCCAACTTTTTTGTGCTGAGTCTGTTTGCTCCTCTAAGCAACCCACTTGGTCAGGACCTGAAATGATTTTACTCAAGTTTGATCTCACCATTGTCCATATCATGTTCAAGTGATGCAGTCACTCGTCTTTAGCCCTCACATGCTCAGGGAATGTAGGCCCATCCTCACAGAGTCACTTCAGCCCTGACCATTTAGGTATCTCAGGTGGATGCAGACACTAATCCATGGTATCCTCTATTCCTGCTCCTCCAATGCACAGGGCGTGTGTCATGTTCTCCCTCTATACTTGGATTAAAAGGAGGGGTCAGGGCTTCCCTGGTGGCGCAGTGGTTGAGAGTCCGCCTGCCGATGCAGGGGACACAGGTTCGTGCCCCGGTCTGGGAGGATCCCACATGCTGCGGAGCGGCTGGGCCCGTGAGCCATGGTCGCTGAGCCTGCACGTCCGGAGCCTGTGCTCCACAACGGGAGAGGCCACAGCAGTGAGAGGCCCGCGTACCACAAAAAAAAAAAAAAAGGAGGGGCCAATGGTGGAGGCTTTCCAAAGAAATTCTTTCTCAATCTCCAATAATCTGACACTTTATAATACCAATTTTGGCAAGGGATAATATAATTGATTTTCAAATATTTCCTTAATATTTTTGCATTTCGTTCTGGCTCTTCATTTTGTAATATCATCTTTATTTGATTTTGTTGACTCAATCAAATGTTCTACTTTAACAACCTGTTAAAATGTTATTTGTTATTTTTAAATGTATTTCTCATTTTGTGTCTGATAATATAATTCTAAATAAAATGAAGTAGAAAAATGTCTGTATGAGTCTATGAATCACAGTGTTTACATATCAATTCCAGTTACAGTGTCCACTTACTCTAAAATTGTTCAACAAGAATGACTATATGTCATGAGTAATTGTTTCAACTTCTCCTTAGGTGGATATATTTGTTCCATGGAGTTAGCCTTTCTCTGGAATATATATGTTTGCTGCTTTCCTCCAAGTCATAATACGGAGTCCATAAATATGTATACACTATCCATTTCATCCTATTCACCTTAAATGAAACTTTCCTGCACATGGATATTGCCCCTCACCTATTGCATATCCCCATGCCCAGAATTAGCCCAGACAACTTTTCTCTTGACTTACTTGCTTCTTCTACCCTCTTATCTCCCCATCTTAGCTCTTGGCAATAACTTTGTTCAAAAGACTATTTGAAGGAACTATTCTGCCTCCCATGGTTATGGATGTGTCCCTTGCCCTCCAGTGACCCACATCCAGGCACCCCTGGGACACTCTTGAAACTCTCATCAGTGCCTAGGCCCATCAGTTAAGAGGGATTCAACACAAAAGGCTAACTCTTGTCATCTAATGGCGGTGTTTATGTGTGTTTGTTTTCATGGCAGTATTAATCGCTATCACAAGACAAGGATCTGTTACAATTAGCCATTTACTTGATAGTGTCCATTTGATTATTTATTTTTATCTTGAAAGCAGAGTGCAATTTTTAAAGTGCATCAGTCCCTTCGCTCTCTGACTAAAATAGGGAATGATTTCTTTCTTCTCATTCTATCAGTCAAAGCCTCACAAACAAAGCTTTGATGGATGATCAGCCATGATGAATTAGAATTATGTCATTATTAGAAAATGTCCCATGATCACTTTTCCAAGTGTATATCAATTATAGAGTCTTTGAATTTAGATAGAAGTAGCCAGGAAAACATCTTCCTGTCTCTGCCCTTTATGTAGTACCTTTTGCAGTTAACTCTTTCATTGCTTTGTCCCTAATGGCTGTGATTTTATCGTATCAACCTAAATAATAGCGTGGGCTTCCTCTAAAGACATTCCTTTTGACAGTCTTCTTAGTCATACTGCTGGATTCCTCCAGCACTTCCTAATAGAGAGCAACCAAGTGAGACCGAAATGGAGAGAACATTTCATTCCAGATTCAAACAATTGTCACTCACACAAGTTGACATTTTGAGTCTCATTATATTGGTTCAAGAACAAGTCATGCACTTACTATACACTGTCTTATAATATTTCACCAATACGCTTCCAGTCTGTATGATACAATAAAATTCCTTGGTATTCTACCTGGCAATATTTCCTCTACTTACAAGTAAGGCAATAAATGAACCACTCACTGAAATATGCTCCTTAGGGAGGCAGCAAAGCACAATGGTGCTTATGGCAGTTGAGCCCTAGGGAAAAGTAAATGAGCTTTAGAATCAAAGAGAATTCCCTGGTGGTCTAGTGGTTAGGACTCCGCGCTTCCACTGCAGGGTGCACGGGTTCGATCCTTGCTTGGGAACTAAGATCCCACATGCTGTGCAGCCAAAAAAAGAAAAAGAGAATCAAAGAGAATTGTGACAAGTTGGATGCTTTTTATGGCTTCTCCTTTGCAAGTTCTCAAAGCACATTTGTTCTATTTTACTTTTCACATTTTTGATATCTGAAAATTAATATACATATATATATGAATGCCCAGTATGGCTGAGAAATTAGATTCAGCCCATTGGAGTTAATGATAAGAAAAGAACTGTTTTTCTTGCAGAACTCAGTATTAATATATACAATAATTTAAAGTTTTTTCAAACTAGGCAGTATGCACACTGTTTTCCTTTGGTAAAGAGGAATGGAATGCAAATTATTGGTCTCTTTTCAGTGCCTAGAGAAAATTATAGAAGAAACAAACAAAAAAAGTTACATTAAATGTGGAAATTTACATAGGAAAGAACAGGCTTTTTATCTGTTTTGATAGAACTTTATTTAACAATATTAGAAGTCTTATTTTTATAATAAGAAAACGTAGAAACTATAAGATAGAATATGTGTAGAAATACTGTGTTTTATCACGATCACAGAGGATAGCTTAATCACCTCAATGCTGTATGCACTCTGTTCAAAAACAAAAAAAAGTCTCATTTGGAGAAATCATATCTTACTTTTTTATTACTATTTTCAAATTTTTATTTTGGAATCAAAATAAAGTTTGATTCTATACTCATGTGGAATTCTCAGTCACATTCTGTAGGCAACTACCCAGCTTCATAATTGCTGAGTAATAAACAGAAGAGAAGATAACTTCCTTAATATTTTCAGTTAGTGAAATTCACTGGAAGGAATATTCAATTAAAGATGGACAGGACTATATTCTAGCTACAGATCTTTTATGAAACTATTTATTTTCCTTGCAAAAAAACAAGGTGAAGAAATATATAAATGCTCTAAAAAGTGTAAAATGCAACCCAAACATAAAACATCTCAATGACAGAGCTCATTTTAGTCCTTCTGGATTTTTCTAACTTTGACACTATTCATCAGAATGGTTTCAGTGTTTATATTCAATAACAAGAGTAAAGAAAATTAGATGACAGGTGAAATTCAAAAGGAGATACATCCATGCCACATGACTCTTATCTCACTGTGACAACGCTATCACATTAGCTGGTGTGGCAGACAGACTCCAGGGCAGCTGCCTGTGATCTTTGTTTCCTAGTATACACATCCTTGTATAACCTTTACTCCCTGCTCATGGGTGGGGCCTGTCACTCCTTCCTAGCCAACAGAACATGGCAGAGGTGATGAGATGCTACTTCTACGATTGTGTTACTATCTACAAGGCTCTGTCTTGCTAACAGACTCTCTCAAAAGACTCTGCTTGTAGGCTTGATGAAGTAAGGAGCCATGTTGGAAAAGACACTTGGCAAGGAACTGTGGGTGGCCTCTATGAATTGTGAGCAACTTCTAGGAGCTGAGCACAGCCTCCAACAGACAGCTAGCAAGAAGCCAGGTCTTGTGGTATATAGTCACAAGAAAAGGAATTCTGTCAACAGCCTTTGTGAGCTTAGAAATGGATTCTTCCTCATCTCAGATAGGAGTGCAGTCTGGTCACATCTTTTTTTTTTAATTTTTTTTTTTTTTACATCTTTATTGAAGTATAATAGCTTTACAATGGTGTGTTAGTTTCTGTTTTATAACAAAGTGAATCAGTTATACATATACATATGTTCCCATATCTCTTCCCTCTTGCGTCTCCCTCCCTCCCACCCTCCCTATCCCACCCCTCTAGGTGGTCACAAAGCACCGAGCTGATCTCCCTGTGCTATGCGGCTGCTTCCCACGAGCTATCTATTTTACGTTTGGTAGTGTATATGTGTCCATGCCACCCTCTCGCTTTGTCACAGCTTACCCTTCCCCCTCCCCACATCCTCAAGTCCATTCTCTAGTAGGTCTGTGTCTTTATTCCTGTCTTACCCCTAGGTTCTTCATGACATTTTTTTTTCTTAAATTCCATATATATTTCTAAGAGCCTGAGCAGACATCTCAGCTGCTCTGTCACTAGATTCCCAACTCCCAACCCACAGAAAATGTGAAATAATAAAATGTGTGCTGTTTTAAGCTGCTAAGCTTATTATATTTGTTATTCAGTAACAGAAAACTAATATAGTTGGTAAAGGATTCATTATTAACCTGACCTAGCTAGTGACAACTATCAAGCCAGGAGGTTAAATGATCTTTTGATAAGTCACAGCCTGATATTGGTCATCATTCTCTCTGAAATACTGATCGTAAATTTAATACTCCCACATTTGCACTGAATCAGCTGGCTGTACCCTAAAATTTGGAAATCTAAATCAAAAGATTATTTGCCGTTAACAATTATCTACATGTTTCTTCTCACTCTAACTGTAAGAAATATCAAACAATACTGGGTCCAAAGATATATAAATGAGTAAAAATGTGTTTGTAAACTATGTCTAGTTCTTTCATTACAACTGTCTGATTCATCACCAAGAAGGCCTAGAATATCAGATGCTTTTTGTAGCTAAAACAATAAGAATTTGTGCAGACATGCTATAAGCAGAGCATATGTCTACTTTCTAATATCAAAAGGCACCAACTATTTTATTTCCATTTTCCCATTCTGTTCTTCTTTTTTTCCCCATTCTCTTCTATTATTTCCTCAATATTGGAGTCTCTTAATTTCTGATTTAAACGTTCCAAAGTGCAGAATGCAATAATCAATTATCTAACACCAATGGTTACTCTCCTTGCCCAGTGGGCTCTAAGTACTAAAAGGAAATCTGTTAGGTCTTCTCCCCTTATGTGAGGATTCTATGAGATTAAATTCTTAGCTCTAGTGTTAAATGTATTAACAACCATCCAAAACTAAGTGAGCTAATTCTCTGCTTTTCCCAACAGAGAGACCCCAAAGAGGACTTTGGATCACTCCATTTGAATGTTTCTATTTAAGTATAGGTGATATAGTGAGCACAAAAATACCCTTTTCTCTAAAAGACCTCCTACCTACCAAGACATGCAGTGCTTTCCTGGGCCACTTCCCCCTACTCTAGTGGGAACTCAAACTATTTTTATATCAGAGTAAGTGCTGGAAATTGTTCAGCTACTATTTTCTAGTGTTTTTTTTCCCCACCACCACATTATCTCATAGATGTCCAACTAAGTACACAGCCAGAGGCTAGAGCATCGTCACTTCTCTGCAAATCTGCAGGTCTCTTTCCGCCCTACATATTCTAGCCACCCTGCCTTCTTGTCACTCTGATTTCTATGTTCTCAATTCAGGGTGACTGCTAGGCTGTGTTTAGGATCTTGCCCCCTCTTCACCTCTCTCTGTAGCAGTCTGGAAACTGCTTTTGGATATGAAGGTGAAGCAATCATAGATTAACCTCATTTTTTACCCCTTTTGTGTAGATCATTGCCTATTGCCTAATGTTGAAAAACAGTTGTTTCATATATTAGTCCAGTTTTCTGGTTGTATCAAAGGAGTTTGATCTCAAATAGCAAAGGAGTTTGCTATTCTAATGGCAATTAATCTCTTCTTGGCCAATACCAGGAGTCCTCATATCTTTTTCACTCTATCCTTCACAAAATGAAGGATACCATGTGTGACTTGGCATTATCATAGACAGCACCTGTACCACACAATTGAACCCCAAAGAAATGATAAGCTGGAGAGAGAAGTTTTCGCTCTGGGGAAAGTAATTTGGAGGCTCAATGGACAAGAGCAGACATCCTAGGTTTATATCCTGGTGTGCTACCTATTAGCTATGTGACCTTTTGCAAATCATTAAGTGTTCTCTGCCCCAATTTTCCCATATGTCAAACGTGGATAGCAATAATACCTCTCATATGAGTGTAGTGAAGATTCAATTATTTGATACATGCAAAGTGCTTTAAGAGTGCCTAGCATATGTTAATTATTACATATTTATAATTATAATAATTATTATTACTATTATAGCTTGAGGAGATGAGAAAAACGGTGTTGAGAAAAATGGGTGATATGGGTGATATGACTATTTGGTTGGAGAGTAAAAGACAATACTCCTCAATACATGTGAACTATGTATTACCCAGGATGGGTTATATTACCAAGGATGGGTTCTGTGGTCCTACACTAAGGCTAAAGTTCAAAAAAGTGTCCTGAAAGTATGTGCAGTTACAACTAGAGAAGAAAAAAATTTCTTGATAGATATAGAATTAAACACAAAGTCAGAAAATTTTGTGAAATGTTCTTCTCTGATGGCCTTTAAAATTAGGCGGATCCAGGATCCTTTGAATACAAGGGTAAAGTTCTAAATTGTCCTGATAGCAGAGGGTGTTCATTCACCCATGTGTTTGTCTCTTCATTCACCCATGTGTTTGTTTCTTCATTCAATAAAGGGTGATTAGCATCTATTATGGCTTTTGTTTGAGGTCTTATCTGATACAAAGATAAAGCATGGGCTTCCCAACCTTGACAAGCTCAGAATGAAGAGGTAAAGGACGATATAAAAACACATAATTTCAAGGCAAATAGATGTCTAGAGTGTAATAAAAGAACCAAAAATAATTGCCTAAGAGTACTTGTAGCCTTAATTTAAGGTTAAAAGATACTGTATTGACAGTTTATTTTAAAAACATCAACTCATATTATTTTCCTACAGAAATCTCAAATAATTAATTTTTTTTAAATGGAAAGGATGTTTTGATTCAATGATAGTGAATGACTAATCATTATATGCCAATAAATATATTTAATAATCAGTTAAAATTTAATCTTCAAATATTCAAAGATTAAAATTAAAGCAAAGATAAACAATGTTTCTCCTCACTTTGGCCTCCCTTTGTAGCTCTCTAAACTCTATGATTTCAAAAAATGAATGATGACTAATTCTAGATACCCCCATGAAGATAATCTTCAGAAAATCCATCTTATTTCATTTGACCTCATGAGGGACTGAAGATAGGTGCGTCAAGTGTAATAGAGAATAAGAAATAAAAAAGATAGCTACCAAGTGGTGACAGATGTGCAATTCTGTGAATACTCTAAAAATCACTTAATTGTACACTTTAAAAGCATGAACTTGGGAGATTGGTTCAGGATGGCGGAATAGAAGGATGTGCGCTCACTCCCGCTTGCAAGAGCACCAGAATCACAACTAACTGCTGAACAATCATTGAAAGGAAGACACTGGAACTCACCAAAAAGATACCCCACATCCAAAGACAAAGGAGAACCTGCAATGAGATGGTAGGAGGGGTGCAGTCACAATAAAATCAAATCACATAATGGCTGGGTGGGTGACTCACAAACTGGAGAACACTTATACCAGAGAAGTCCATCCACTAGAGTGAAGGTTCTCAGCCCCGTGTCAGGCTTCCCAACCTGGGGGTCTGGCAACAGGAGGAGGAATTCCTAGAGAATCAGACTTTGAAGGCTAGTGGGATTTGACTGCAGGACTCGGGGAAACAGAGACTCCACTCTTGGAGGGCACACACAAAGTAGTGTGCACATCAGGACCCAGGGGAAGGAGCAGTGACCCCATAGGAGACTGAACCAGACCTACCTGCTAGTGTTGGAGGGTCTCCTACAGAGGCAGGGGGTGGCTGTGGCTCACCATGGGGACAAGGACACTGGCAGCAGAAGTTCTGGGAAGTACTCCTTGGTGTGAGCCCTCCCAGAGTCCGCCATTAGCCCCACCAAAGAGCCAGGTAGGCTCCAGTGCTAGATCGCCTCAGGCCAAACAACCAACATGGAGGGAACCCAGCCCCACACACCAGCAGACAAGCAGGTTAAAGTTTTACTGAGCTCTGCCCACCAGAGCAACACCCAGCTCTACCCACCACAAGTCCCTCCCATCACAAGCCTCTTAGATAGCCTTATCCACCAGAGGGCAGACAGCAAAAGCAAGAAGAAATACAATTCGGCAGCCTGTGGAAGGAAAACCACCTTCAGAGAAAGACAAAATGAAAAGGAAGAGGACTTTGTACCAGATGAAGGAACAAGATAAAATGCCAGAAAAACAACTAAATGAAGTGGAGATAAGCAACCTTCCAGAAAAAGAATTCAGAATAATGATAGTGAAGTTGATCCAGGACTTTGGAAAAAGAATGGAGGCAAAGATCAAGAAGATGCAAGAAATGTTTAACAAAGACCTAGAAGAATCAAACAAACAGAGATGAACAATACAATAACTGAAATGGAAAAAATACACTAGAAGGAAGCAATAGCAGAATAACTAAGGCAGAAGAACAGGTAGGTGACCTGGAAGACAAAATGGTGGAATTCACTGCCATGGAACGGAATAAAGAAAAAAGAATGAAAAGAAATGAAGACAGCCTAAGAGACCTCTGGGACAATATTAAACTCAACAACATTCATATTATAGGGGTCCCAGAAGGAGAAGAGAGAGAGAAAGGATCCAAGAAAATATTTGAAGAGATTATAGACAAAAACTTCCCTAACATGGGAAAGGAAATAGCCACACAAGTCCAGGAAATGGAGAGTATCCCAGGCAGGATAAACCCAAGGAGAAACATGCCGAGACACACAGTAATCAAACTGACAAAAATTAAAGACAAAGAAAAATTATTGAAAGCGACTAGGGAAAAACAACAAATAACAGACAAGGGAACTCCCATGAGGTTAACAGCTGATTTCTCAGCCGAAGCTCTACAAGCCAGAAGGGAGTGGTACGATATATTTAAAGTGATGAAAGGGAATAACCTACAACCAAGATTACTCTACCCGGCAAGGATCTCATTCTGATTGGACGGAGAAATCAAAAGCTTTACAGACAAGCAAAAGCTAAGAGAATACAGCACCACCAAACCAGCACTACAACAAAGGCTAAAGGAGCTTCTCTAAGTTGGAAACACAAGAGAAAAAAAGGAACTACAAAAACAAACCAATAACAATTAAGAAAATGATAACAGGAACATACATATCGATAATTACCATAAACATGAATGGATTACATGTTCCAACCAAAAGACACAGGCTCGCTGAATGTATACAAAAACAAGACCCATATATATGCTGTATACAAGAGACCCACTTCAGACCTAGGGACACATACAGACTGAAAATGAAGGGATGGAAAAAGATATTCCATGCAAATGGAAATCAAAAGAAAGCTGGAGTAACAATACTCATATCAGATAAAATAGACTTTCATATAAAGAATGTTACAAGAGACAAGGAGGACACTATGTAATGATCAAGAGATCAATCCACGAAGAAGATATAACAGTTATAAATATATATGCACCCAACATAGGAGCACCTTAATACATAAGGCAAATGCTAACAGCTATAAAACAGGAAATCGACAATAACACAATAATAGTGGGGGACTTTAACACCTCACTTACACCAATGGACAGATCATCCAGACAGATAATTAATAAGAAAACACAAACTTTAAATGACACAATAGACCAGATAGATTTAATTGATATTACAGGACATTCCATCCAAAAACAGCAGATTACACTTTCTTCTACAATGCTCAGGGAACATTCTCCAGGATAGATCACATCTTGAGTCAGAAATCAAGCCTTGGTAAATTTAAGAAAATTGAAATCATATCAAGCATCTTTTCCTACCACAATGTTATGAAATTAGAAATTAATTATAGGGAAAAAATGTAAGAAACAGAAACAAATGGAGGCTAAAGAATACGTTACTAAATAAGCAACAGATCACTGAAGAAATCAAAGAGGAAATCAAAAAATACCTAGAGACAAATTACAACAAAAACATAACAATCCAAAACATATGGGATGCAGCAAAAGCAGTTCTAAGAGAGAAGTTTATAGCAATACAAGCCTACTTCACAAAACAAGAAAAATCTCAAATAAACAATCTAACCTTCCACCTAAAGGAACTAGAGAAAGAAGAACAAACAAAACCTAAAGTCAGTAGAAGGAAAGAAATCGTAAAGATCAGAGCAGAAATAAATGAAGTAGAAACAAAGAAAGCAACAGCAAAGATCAATAAAAAAACTAAAAGCTGGTTCTTTGAGGAGATAAACAAAATTGATAAACCTTTAGCCAGACTCATCAAGAAAAAGTGGGAGAGGATGCAATTAATAAAATTAGAAATTATAAAAGAGAAGTTACAATGGACACCGTAGAAATACAAAGCATCATAAGAGACTACAACAAGCAATTCTACGCCAACATAATGGACAACGTGGAAAAAATGGGCAAGTTCTTAGAAAGGTATAACCTTCCAAGACTGAACCAGGAAGAAATAGAAAATATGAACAGACCAATCACAAGTAATGAAATTGAAACTGTGATTAAAAATCTTCCAACAAACAAAAGTCCAGGACCAGATGGCTTCACAGGTGAATTCTATCAAACATTTAGAGAAGAGCTAACACCCACCTTTCTCAAATTCTTCCAAAAAATTGCAGAGGAAGGAACACTCCCAAACTCATTCTATGAGGCCACCGTCACCCTGATACGAAAATCAGACAGAGAGACTACAAAAAAAGAAAATTACAGACCAATATCACTGATGAACATATATGCAAAAATCCTCAACAAAATAAGAGCAAACAGAATCCAACAACACATTAAAAGGATCATATATCATGATCAAGTGGGATTTATCCCAGGGATGCAAAGATTCTTCAATATATGCACATCAATCAATGTGATACACGATATTAACAAATTGAAGAATAAAATCCATACGATCATCTCAATACATGCAGAAAAAGCTTTTGACAAAATTCAACACCCATGTATGATAAAAACTCTCCAGAAAGTAGGCATAGAGGGAACCTACATCAACATAATAAAGGCCATATATGACAAACCTACAGCAAACATCATTCTCAATGGTGAAAAACTGAAAGCTTTTCCTCTAAGATCATGAATAAGACAAAGTTGCCCACTCTCACCACTATTATTCAACATAGTTTTGGAAGTTTTAGCCACAGCAATTAGAGAAGAAAAAGAAATAAAAAGAATCCAAATCGGAAAAGAAGAAGTAAAACTGTCACTGTTTACAGATGACAAGATACTATACATAGAGGATCCTAAAGCTGCCACCAGAAAACTACCAGAGATAATCAATGAATTTGGTAAAGTTGCAGGATACAAAATTAATGCACAGAAATCTCTTGCATTCCTATATACTAATGATGAAAAGTCTGAAAGAGAAATTAAGGAAACACTCCCATTTACCATTGCAACAAAAACAATAAAATACCTAGGAATACCCCTACCTAGGGAGACAAAAGATCTGTATGCAGAAAACTATAAGACACTGATGAAAGAAATTAAAGATGATACCAATAGATGGAGAGATATACCATGTTCTTGGACTGGAAGAATAAATATTGTGAAAATGACTATACTATCCAAAGCAATCTACAGATTCAATGCAATCCCTATCAAATTACCAGTGGCATTTTTTACAGAACTAGAACAAAAAATCTTAAAATTTGTATGGAGATAAAGAAGACCCTGGATAGCCAAAGCAGTCTTGAGGGAAAAAAAGCTGGAGGAATCAGACTCCCTGACTTCAGACTATACTACAAAGCTACAGTAATCAAGACAATATGGTACTGGCAGAAAAACAGAAATATAGATCAATGGAACAAGATAGAAAGCCCAGAGATAAACCCACGCACCTATGGTCAACTAATCTATGACAAAGGAGACAAGGATATACAATGGAGAAAAGACAGTCTCTTCAATAAGTGGTGCTGGGAAAACTGGACAGGTACATGTAAAATAATGAAATTAGAACACTCCTTAACCCCATTCACAAAAAACTCAAAATGGATTCGAGACCTAAATGTAAGACTGGACACTAAAAAACCCTTAGAGGAAAACATAGGAAGAACACTCTTTGTCATAAATCACAGCAAGATATTTTTTGATCTGCCTCCTAGTGTAATGGAAATAAAAACCAAAATAAGCAAATTTGACCTAAGGAAACTTAAAGCTTTTTTCAAAGCAAAGGAAACTACAAACAAGATGAAAAGACAAACCTCAGAATGGGAGAAAATATTTGCAAACAAATCAACAGACAAAGGATTAATCTCCAAAATACATAAACAGCTCATGCAGCTCAATAACAAAAAAACAACCAAATCCAAAAATGGGCAGAAGACCTAAATAGATATTTCTCCAAAGAAGACATACAGATGGCCAAGAAGCACATGAAAAGCTGCTCAACATCACTAATTATTAGAGAAATGCAAATCAAAACTACAATGAGATATTACCTCACACCAGTCAGAATGGGAATCATCAGAGCTGGAGAGGGTGTGGAGAAAAGGGAACCCTCTTGGACTGTAGGTGGGAATGTAAATTGACACAGCCACTATGGAGAACAGTATGGAGGTTCCTTAAAAAACTAAAAATAGAATTACCATATGAACCAGCAATCCCACTACTGGACATATACCCACAGAAAACCATAATTCAAAAAGACACATGCACCCCAATGTTCACTGCAGCAATATTTACAATAGTCAGGTCATGGAAGCAACCTAAATGCCCATCAACAGATGAATGGATAAAGATGTGGTACACATATACAATGGAATATTACCCAGCCATAAAAAAGAATGAAATTGGGTCATTTGCGGGGATGTGGATAGATCTAGAGACTGTCATACAGAGTGAAGTCAGAAAGAGAAAAACAAACATCATATATTAACGCATATACGTGGAACCTAGAAAAAATGGTACAGATGAACTGATTTGCAGGGCAGAAACTGAGACACAGAAGTAGAGCACAAACATATGGACACCAAGGGGGGAAAGTGGAGGTGGTGGTGGTGGTGGTGGTGGTGATGTGATGAATTGGGAGATTGGGATTGACATGTATACACTGATATGTATAAAATAGATAACTAATAAGAACCTGCTGTATAAAAAATAAAATAAAATTCAAAAATTCACAAAAAAGATAGCTACCATTTTAAAATATTATTATGTGCCAGGAACTGTTCTAGGTACTTGAGATCATTGCCTGCATTTAACTTTCAGTCTTCATCTGAAGTAGCTACTATTACTTTCCATTCTTAGGTATAAGGAAATTGAGTCTCAAGGATGGTAAGTAAATATACGTTATGTGGTTCATAAGTGGTGGAGCTGGGATTTGAAACCAGAGCCATGTGTCTCTAAATCCCTAGCTCTTAACCATAGTATGTGTTGACTTCAGACCTTAATGGCAAATTTGGTCCAAATTGCTGCCGTAAGTAATAAGAAATGTGGCCCTTAAAGGGACTCCTTCCTGTCCCCAAGGTATTAAGGTATAGGTATAATGGAGTGGTTTAAAACAATTATTTAGGAGTTTCATTTACATATCCCATAAAAATTAGTTTCTTTCATTTTATTTCCCCCCATCATTTTCCTCCACCAAGAAGATTTAGCATTCTTGTAGAGGAAGAAAAAAAATCAAGTTACTTCAATAGACAAGATTGATGGGAACTTGGAAAAAAAAAATGATTGAAATTCTCAGCTGCTCTCCAGGGTGATTAAATCCTAATTGAGGAAAGGGCCTTGTGTGAAACCTGCAGGCTACAGTAAGATGGTTCTGTGGCCTCCGAAGAAGATACAGTTGCATGTACTGCATTCAGCAATTGCTTTAGGCAGTTCCATATTGAGTGGTTACAGTTCTATAATAGGAAGGGCTGACATTATAATGATTTCTACTCTCCCTAATTATTCTGTGATGTTTGTTGATGTGCATAAGTGATGATATTGAAGCACCATTTAAGAGGGCACAGAGGACCTCTCATTTAAGTGGATGGAACTCAATTTTAGGTGGAGTGCCATTCTACTCCCCTCTTACAATGTATTGTATATCCACCCTTTGAGCTTAAAACCCTCAGGTTGTTATCATTACTTATCAATAGAAAATGACTATTCAGGTGAAGGAATGACAAAGTTCTATTAATATTTAAGCAATAATTTATCATTTGGATTCCCTCCAGAGACAGAATCTTGGAAAAAAATTTTCACAGGTTTTCAGAGAAAGTACTTCCTCATTTTGCAGGTTAGGAAAATGAGGTTTGAGGATTTTAAATGCCTTGTCAAAGACAACATAGGATATAAAGAGCAAAACTGTGTGTTTTGTTTTGTTATTGCATTGTGTTTTTGATTTTTAAGAGAGTATTCTTCATTCTCGAGTCAAATTCACTTAGGAACTTTTCCATGTAGTGAGTAACTAAGATATGCTATATCCATAACTCATCTAATGGATCTTTTTGGATACCAACCATATGACAGTGGTACAAAAACCAAATGCCATTCCTGGGAGCTTATAATTGAGTGGTGAAGAAAAACACTGAACAGACAATTGTAACTAAGATTTGGGAAACTGATTTCATTCTTATATGCAATATGGACAGAAATTGAGAGAGAAGCATATCATTATCTTTTATCAGATGCTTTTTGAGTTTGGAAAAGCAGAAAGAAAAGGAGAAAAATCATTGGTGGACAATCTGAGGAAACACTGCAAATCAAAAGTTTCATTAAATGATCAACTCGTGTCCTAAAGAGTCTGACTCCATTTTTGATGTTTGGCTTCTGACAGCTTTCAGGACCCACCCCTCCTTTATCCCTTCTTGCCCTGTGTAAGGAAGTCTGGTGTTCCTTCCTGTGGCACCCAGAGGTAAGATCAAACCATGCAAACCCTCATCCACACGTGAGAATGTTCCCTTCAGCCCTATCCCTTAACCACAATACAAACCAAAGCCATCACCTCCACATAGCTCAAGGCATTCCAGACAAGCGTATGTACCTGCCCTGCCCATAGTATTTATTTGGGACACTCTAGAGAAAGAAACATACAAATATGAGCAGGCCAGAGAGGACCTCCTGAAATATACCTAGTAACCACACACACACACACACACACACACACACACACACACACACACTTGTAAGGACCTTGATATCAGGGAAGGAAACAAAAATTGAAAGAGATCTGCTATTTGATCCATTGGAAATCCAAAGTTTATTCTATTAAATGGAGGAAAATTCTTTTGAAACCACATTTCCAGGTCATTAGGGTTTCAAGTCCGTGTTCTACTGAACCTTATTCTATTAACACATTGGGAATGCAGTCTTAGAGATGATGGGCCTTACAGTTCTCACTCTGTAGCAAAGTGTCATTGAGACCATGAGCTATACTTTCATCAACTACTTGTTTACACGTAAAATTCTTTGATTACATACAGAGTGTGTATATATGAGGTTTTTTTTTTTCCATTTTGTCCGTTTAAATAGGACTTACATTAAAAATCAGCAAGGTGGGAGGGTTTTCCAGCGTGGACGGTAGGCGACGTTTTGTAAACTCGGGTGTGTTTACCGGTGGTGAGCTTCGCAGCCCTGGGCTGGCGTGAGGTCAGGGAGCCAGGAGGGCGCTATGCTGGCTTCTCTGAGGGGGGTCTGAGGCTCGGTGTGGGTGCCATCCGCCCTGACTCTGTCTCGGGGCTGGGACAGGGGCCACCGGGCCTGGGCCCCTGCTTCGCCCACAGACTGTGCTGGGAGGGCTGCACTGATGGGTCCGATTCAGGTTCCACGTTCAGCAGAACCACTTACGAACCCTGCACCGGGCTCTGTGACCTTTGAGGACGTGGCTGTGTACTTTTTCCCAGGAGGAATGGAAGCTTCTTGATGAGGCCCAGAGACTCCTGTACCGTGATGTGATCCTGGAGACCTTTGCCACTTGTTGCGTCATTGGTTAGACAGTGACCACATCTCTATTACTGCTTCCCTATCGGCTGTGCTGTGGTTGCCAAGGCTGAGACCTTCATCTTTTAGGTCCTATGTTGTTTTCCATCTGGAGCTGGGAGGTGAACCCTGGGTATGTGACAGAGTGGACATGACTCCAGGCACAGCTAGAGAGACCCAAAGTGGGACCTGCCTTGGTGATTGGCATCAGGAGGAAGAAGTGGTATCATGGCTGGGTTCAGATCATATCAGGAACATGTCCTGTGCCCCACAATGTTTTAGGGCCAAGGACAGTGACTGTGTGCCTCACTTCTATCTTTCCTACCCATTCTTCATACTTTGCTCATTCTGTCATTTCAACTCTGAATTCGAACCCAGGATTATCCCTCACCTGTCTGTCTTCCACTCTTTAGTGGTCTTCTCCATCCTCACTCTCATGTGCTCTCCAATATTGGCCTACATTAACATGTCATGAATTCCCCACCTATCCTTAAAATAGTCCTTGAACATAGCTACTCAGTGACAGTCAGATTTTCCTGTGCCTGGACACACCTTTCCACACAGCACACGTGTCACCAGCAGCCAAGGTCCTGGTGAAAACCATTCCCAGAGGAGTGAGTTGTGGGCCCCAGCTCCTCTGTGTGTTCCACCCCCTCCTGTGTCTTTCACCTGGGTGTTGGCATAGAGCAGAGGATGAGGAGACACTTTCTTAGCAGAAAGTTTCTGTAGAAGTGCCACCAATAAATACTTCAAAGACAGACTTGTCCACCCTGCAGTCCTATCCCTGGCAGAGGTTTCTGCCTGTACTTAGAAGGTGGTTTGCATCTAGCTGAGGACCTTGGCACAAACCCTGGTCAGAAACTGTGTGGGGCAGGTGTGAACTTTCACCAGCACAGTGAAGAGAAACTCTTTAGAAGAGACATGGGTAAGACCTTTATGAAGAGCCACACAGTCCGTGCATGCAAGAAATCTTTCACATGCCAGGAGTTTGGGAAGGATTTCCCTGGTACCTCTGGCCTTCTCCAGCACCAGGTCACTCCACAAAAGGACACCGAGTGTACGGAGGCCTCTCACAATGGACAAAGGCAGTATAAATGCCATGAATGTGGGAAAGCCTTCTGCCAGAAGTCCAGGCTTGGACTCAGCACCAGAGTACACATTGGAGAGAGGCCTTATGAATGCTGCAAATGTGGGAAAACCTTCACCTGTAAACCCATACTATTTAAGCACCAGAGAATCCACAATGGAGAAAGGCCTATGGGTGCAGTGAATGTGGTAAAGTCTTTAGATGCAACTCCAGCCTCATTACTCATAGAAGAATTCACACAGGGGAAAGGCCTTATGAGTGTAGAGAATGTGGGAAGTTCTTTAGCCAAAGCTCTCAACTTATTGTGCACCCGAGAATTCACAATGGAGTCAAGCCTTATGAGTGCAGTGAATGTGGGAAAACCTTCACCACTAAAAGCAAACTTGTTCAGCACCAGAGAGTCCACATGGGATAAAGGTCTTATGAATGTGAAGAATGCAGGAGAGCCTTCAGCTGTAAACACATGCTTGTTCAGCACCAAAGAATCCACACTGGGGAGAGAGGCCCTATGAGTGCAGTGAATGTGGGAATGTCTTTAGATACATCTCCAGTCTCATTAAACATAGAAGAATTCACACCAGGGGAAGGCCTTATGAGTGTAGTGAATGTGGAAAGTTATTTAGGCGAAGCTCCCACCTTAAAGTCCATCAGAGAATTCACACTGTAGCAAAGACTTATGAGTGCAGTGAATGTGGGAACCATTTTAGCCAAAACTCTAGTCTCATTTCACACCAGTGAGTTCACACTGGAGCAAAGGCTTATAAGTGTAGTGAATGTGGGAAACGTTTTAGCCAAAGCTCTACTCTTATTAAGCACCAGAGTTCACAATGGAGAAAAACCACGAGTGCACTAAATGTGAAGAATTCTTTAGCCAAAGCACCCAGCTTACTCAACGCCACAAAGTTCACATCACAGAAAGGCCTCAGCAGTGCAGTCAATGTGGAAACGTTTTCTGTCAAAGGTCTGCTCTGACTGAGCACCAGAAACTTAACAGCCCAGACAGACACTATGAGCGCAGTGAATGTAAGAAAGCTTTCAGCTGAAGGTCTAACCTCATTCATCACCAGAAAGTTCATACTGGAGAAAGGCCTTCAAATGAGACGAGGAGAGCAGTGAATGAGCTGTCTCCTTAGTTAATACATCATACTGAATAGGCTCTGTGAGGGAGTCATCAGCTGGAAGTTGAATGCCATACATCTGAACAGCCTTAGTGTGCAGATTGCCCATGAGTACCAGGTTCGTAGGAAGCTTTTAAGGAGCTATGCTGTACTTTCTGACTTAATGTCACTGTGCATTTCTTACCTCTCCCAAGTGGCAGATCCCCATACTTGGCACCAGTCACCTCAGTATGATCAGGATAGGTAGAACTTTGTGCCCTCTTATCCCCTTAGAAATGCATCAATAGCCTGAGCACTTGGGTGTGTCATTCTTTTTTGGTCCTGTCAGGACCAAAGCAGCTTTGACCATGGGAATCCAGTCTGGGTTCTGCTGGTGGCTCACAGAGCTTCAACTTCTTTGATGGCATTGTCTCATATCGTGCTCAGGATAGGTTTTTCTAGGTCCAAGTCACTCTGTTTGGGAATATCTGCCTCAGTTTGCTCTGCTCTATACCTAATAAAGACTATTATTTAAGCCACCTTTCATCTTGGGGTTTGTTCACTGTCAGACTGGTGTTGAGAACCAAATTGGACTGTCAGGATGATGACGTGCAGGTTTTGTGAGTGTTCCAAACTTTGTATACCTCAGTGAGAATAGCATCTGGAAGAGAATAGTTTTCACTCCAGTTTCGGTCCAATTTGTTGTCCAAGGTCACCTAGGGTAGACTGCAGGGCTCTGTGGGACTAATGTTGAGTCCTGAATGTCAGGATTTTTGGTGGGTCCTGAGGTCACCCTGAGATGAGGACAGTTGTGAGAACCACCGGTGATTTTTGGAGCAGCATGAATGGTTCTCCTTTTCACATGGGATGTCACATCATGCCCCCAGTACTGTTCAAGAGAAGAAATTCTCTAGGTCCAGCCGGAAAAGAGCCCTGTGCCATAATGTGCACAAAGTGGTAGGTGTGTTCCTGTTCCTCACAAGTACTTGGTTGGTATGGTCTGTATTTTGCATATCAGGTGGGAACGATATTTCATACAGAAACACTCATGGAATTAATCGGGAGTGAGAGACAAACAAGAAGGGATGAGCCTTTTCTAAAGTTTCATCCACAAATGTTCCAGTGACTGTGACTGTTTAGGATAAGGTTTTTGAAGAAATTCTCAGGAGTTCCAGAGCTGTTTCTCTCCTCCTGAGCCCCCAGTCAGTGTCAGACTGAATAATGTAAAGGTTTTAGGAATCACGTAGCATCTGCAAATAGTTTATCTCAAGGCCATTGCTGCACAGTGAAAACAATGGGGAATGAGAGTGGAAATCGTGTAGTTCAGGCATGTGAATTTTAGGACCCAGGCAGATTCCCTGGATAACTTAAGTGGAAACACCTTTCACTGCTCACCAGTCTTCACTGCTACTGCTACAGATTCCCTCCCATGGGCAAGGAGAGGTGATGGGGTTAATGTGTGGTTGCCAGAGTTCTATTGAAAATGAGATTTAGCAAAGAGATTAAGATTTTTATGTGAAGTCAATTTCTATTGAAATTTAATTAGCTATATAGTTGGTATGCACTGAACAGAACATACCTAAAATGCACAGCTTGGTAAGTTTTAATACTTGTAAAGCCATGGAACCATCATCATAACAAACATCCATCACTGCCATATCTACCTTCTGACATCTCTCCCAGGACTTTCAGGCAATTACTATTGACTGACTTTTCTCCCCATTTAATTAGTTAGTGTTTTCTAGACTTTTATATCATTGGAGACTTAATGTGCTTGTCTTCTTTTATCTCCAGGCATAGTTACTTTGAGAATCATCTAAGTTGCTGATGTGAATAATTCACTTTTTTCCTGATAAATATACGGTTTGGATATACCATTATTTCACTGGTATTCATCTGTTAAAGGATGGTGTTTTGTGGTTTCCAGTTTGCCTCTCACAGATAAACTTACTATGAACATGTACATAAAATCCTTTACATGAACATATGGTTTCGTATTCTAAAATGAATGACTGTACTCAAATGCATTCCCATCGACAGTATGGGAGCATTCCAGTTCCCCTGTGTTCCTCACAAATACTTGGTTGGTATGGTCAGTATTTTGAATATTTCCTGTTTTAAAAGCCTGGAGACGTATCTTATTATCTGCCTACAGGTGCTAAGTATATAACCATCAAAGACAAGGCCCATGCATTTAGGAGTTTATGATTAGCTGTATGTAAACTAGCTAGACCCAAGGTGTTATTCCCCCTTAGATGTTATTAGTGCAGCAAGGTTGGTTCTACTAAGCTTACCCATTTGGCCCTAGTTTTGCAAATTAGGCAACCCTCATAAGTTGCATCTGTGACCATCCCATCACTGGGTCTTGGAGTCACATTTCATCCACTCATATAGATGCTTGTTTACAAGATATTAATTGCTTTAAATGGAGTAAGAGTGTAAAAGAAAAACTTATATTTGCCTAGTATGTCAGAAGAGACTTCATGAGAGTTGAATTTGAGGTAGATGAGTTTATCAAGAAAGCAATGTTGCTGGAATATGATGCTGAAATGAGAGAGGAGTAGAAATTTGTAGTTAGATTTTCAGTCAGTATATAATTTATTCTTTAGCATGGATGAATGGGAACCACTGAATAATTCTGAGCAAGTAGGTGACATAGTTTGATTTACATATGTGAAAGAACATTTTCATGGCATATGTGAAGAATTTATTAGAAAGCAACAAAGATATTCTAATAGTCAAGCATTCCCGTAATGCTTTATGTGTAGACTTCTCTATGCTTATTTCTGCATATCACAGTACTAGAAAGGAACATGGAGGAGGTACTGATAACTTGATACAAAAATGGTTGCATATTAAAACAAGGCAAACTATTTATTTAAATTAGAATGTAATTGGCTTATATCTGTCTACAGATTTCCTTCTAATATGCCAAGTATTCCTTTAGAAATAACAATTCTATAAGCTACCTACCTTTCTCTCCATTTTATGGATAAAGAAACTGAGACTGAAGAAGTTAAGTCATGTAATAAATAACAAAGCTGGGATTTGAAGCTAGCTTTATCAGATATGACTAACATCAAATTCCTTATGCTTCTCACAGCTCACCTGATTTAGGCCTGCACTATACCCTGCTGCCGGCCAAATACTACCACACTCATGAATTTTCTTATCTAGACATGAAAGCTTCTAGATCAGGTTCCTAATGGCTAAGCTGACAGATTTGATGGATTGATGAACTTAATAAAAAGGAGAAATGGTAAAAATATAATTACCAACCATTGTTCAGGCATTCATTGATGGTGGTGCATGATTTGTTTTTTTGAGGTAAGAACAATTAAACCCCCAGAGACTATAGAAACAAGGTCTGTAAATATGGCTATGCTTGGTTAAATGGATTTTGTTAAAAAAAAAAAAACAAGCAGGCTGAGAACCCAGAGAAGAAACAATTACATACACATACACAAAAAAAGTCTAATTTCATGTTGAAGTTTGGTAAATGCTTTGAAATTGAGTGCTTTTCACTTGCTTCAAATCACTACCCTAGAGGTCAAGTACTGACTATTGGAAATATAGTGAAACATCATCATGTACCTGTATTGTTTGGTACAGTGTGTTTTTGTTTTGAGAATGAGGCAACCTGGTGGGAACTTTCTTTTAAAAATTAGGCATTGTAAACTCTTCACTTGTATCTTTTCTATTCCTGTCAGCAGCATGATTTCATCTGTTAGGAAAATGATAAGTGGACTCCTATTGAGTTCAACAAGAATTCACACTGCGCTACTGGATGTTAGCAGTGTTTTATAAATTATTTTGAGGAGTATTATAACACTGTTACCCCCCCAAAAATATAAATTATTTTTATTTTGCACAAGAAAGGTATACAGATAAAAGAGATGCTTTTCTCTCATATGATAACTTGTAGAACTCTATTTCATGATATATAGATAGGTGACATTTGGGTGCCACAGAAAGATTTATCTAGAATATATTAGGAATTAATGATCTTTTACTCTTAAAAAGGAAAAATTTGCCTAGGAAACAGAGGGATGAGATTCATGCTCAGGATACAAATAAACGTTTCTTTAGCATTCACAGAATAATCATGTAAAACAACAAATATGTATGGAGTATCTATTATAGGCAATATACTAACAGTGTTTTATGTTAGATAGTAAATAGATTATTTTTAAGTGAATAATTTCTCTCAGGAACTTACCTTGTAATTCAAACATGAAAGATGTGTGTCACTCACTGTCACTCACCCTTCCTGACCCTAGGCAATCTTGACTTATCAAAGACACTCTACCTGAGCCCTGACTAAGCCACTTAAACTACCGCAACACTTTAATTCTTCTTGGCCTCAAATGAATCTATTAGTTGGATGACAAGTTGAAATCTATTACCCAATCCTGGTGAATATGTTGAAGATAAGCAGAAAAGAATAGGTGACCTATATTTGAGGGTTATCTCTTCTGTAAAACACACAGAGGTTGAGTTTGGATAAAGTTAAAGGAATATATTCTAGATGCAGTTGGGACACAAGTAAACAGACGCAGGAGAAAACTGGCTTAATTCAATATCATCATTTAGCTAGTCAACAATCAAAGCAAAATAGAAACTGGTAAGCTTCCCCTCAAGTTCAAATAAAACACCATGTTTAATACTTAACTCAGTTTCCTAAATAGTGCTCCACGGAACATTAGCACTGTGGAATGCTCCATGAGAAGAGCTATTAATCAATTAAGCTAAGGGAACCATGCATATTACTTACTTATACATTACTTACGTTCAGCTAATAATTACTGAGCGCTTATTTGGTTCCCAAGTACCTTTTCAGGTACTGAAGATCTAACAGTAAAAAACTTAAAATCGGGCTTGCCTGGTGGCGCAGTGGTTGAGAGTCCGCCTGCCGGTGGCGGGGACACGGGTTTGTGCCCCGGTCCGGGAAGATCCCACATGCCGCGGAGCGGCTGGGTGCGTGAGCCATGGCCGCTGAGCCTGCGCATCCAGAGCCTGTGCTCCGCAGCAGGAGAGGCCACAACAGTGAGAGGCCCACGTACCGCAAAAAAAAAACAAAACCTTAAAATCCCTAATTGGGGTATGTTGTAAATAAATTATATATATTTTATATATATATAAAATATACATATATAAAATTTCGGATGATGATTAATGCTATTTTAAAAAAGCAGATGAGATTGATGAGTGAAATTTTTATTTTAATAAAAGATATTTAAGAAAGATCTTTTTCAGAAGATGACCTATGAGTATAGAATTGAAAGGAATTTGAAAGCAAAATGCAGACATCTAGGGAGAGGGTATATTGGACAGAGGGTAAACCAGTTGTAAGGCTCTGAGTTGACAGAGTAGTTGGTGTATTCAAGGCACCATAAGGATGCCATAGAAAGCATGATGAGATTAACAAAGCTGGGTCAAGTAGAAGACAAGTCATTTTAGAAACTTTGGACTTCTGCTATTCAATTTGGGAAAACCATGAGGGTTTTGAGCAGAGAACAGACGAGATCTGACATATGTTTTAAATGGGACAATAGAAGCCATGTGGAGAATATACTATAGAAGCAAAAAGCGTAAGAGGCAGGGAACTAGTTTATTTTAATATTTTAATATTTAATTTTAATATTATTGGCAAGAAATTATGGTGGTTTAACTCAAGGTGTTCAGAATGAATGAGGTAAAGAGTGTTCAGATTCTGGATCTGTCTTGATGAAAGTCATTAGACTTGGTAGTACAGTATTTGTGGGGTTCAAAAGGAACAGAAGAGTCAAGGATAACTCCAAGTTCACTGGTCTGGACAAGCAGAATAATTCATTGTATGATGGTAAAAAGCACTCTGCAGTCTAACTGCCCACTAACCTTAGAGCTTTCTCTCACTAACTGGAATACTGGACAAGCCATTTGAGTTCTCCATGCCTCGTCTCCCCATTGATAAAATGAGCATGGTAATAGTAACTACCTCACAGGGTAATTATGAGGGTTAGATGAGTTAGTAGTTAATAAATCACTTAGAATAGTGTCTGGAACATAGTATGCCCCATCTAAGTGTTTGTTGAAATATAACTGAGAGGAGGACACTGGAGTGAGAAGCAGTTCTGAGATGAAGAAAGTCGAGAATTTAGTCTAGTTTAAAATAGCTATTAGATATGTAAGGGAAGAAGATGTGTAAGTAGATGGATATATTAATCTAAGGCTTCCAGATAGTTATTTGATAGTTATCAGTGTATAGATGCCTGGACAGGAGCCTGGACAAGATCCCTTAAGGAGAGAGAGCAGATAGGTAAGAAGATAGAGGAATGAGTTCCGAATCATCCCAACTTTGAAGAACACAGATTTTAGGGCTTGGAAGAAAGGAAAAACCAGGGTGGCAGGAGGAGAAATGAAATAGGTTTTGGAAGCTAAGCAAAGAAAATATTTCTAGAAAAAGAAAGTACATTTACATTAAAAAAGACATTTTACAAAATACAATCCCCATTCATATTAAAAATTCTTAAATATAGGAATTGATGGTCACTACCTTAGTATAATGAACTGTATAACAAAATGTATATACATCAATTTAAGAACTAGAATCTTACATAAAAGGGAAAATTTTATTTTTATGTTTGCCACTTAAAATAGCATAAACAGAATTGAGAAAGTAGCACTGACATATATACACTACCATGTGTAAAACAGCTAGTGGTAAGCTGTGGTTTAGCATAGGGAGATCAGCTTGGTGCTTTGTGACCACCTAAAGAGGTAGGATGGGGAGGGTGGGAGGGAAGCTCATGAGGGAGGGGATAGAGGTATACATATAGCTGATTCACTTTGTTGTACAGCAGAAACTAACACAACATTGTAAAGCAATTATAATCAATACAGATATAAAAAAATTTAAAATTTTTAAAAATAGCATAAACAATGTCCAAAACTGATAAAACCATAAAACATTCCTGAAAGGCATATATTTAGACTTGAATAAATAAATAAATAACATGATATTCTTGGATAGGAAGACTGAACATCATAAAGACATTGGTTTTCTCTATGCTAATTTATAAACTTAATGCAATTCTTATTTACCAGTTTTGTTGTCGATGCTTTATATTTTTAGAACTAAACTGATTATAAAATTCATTTGGGAAAAAAGCAAGAAGTCAAAAGAAAAAAAGCCTACTAGAGGGCTTCCCTGGTGGCACAGTGGTTGAGAGTCCGCCTGCTGATGCAGGGGACGCGGGTTCGTGCCCCGGTCCGGGAAGATCCCACACGCCGCCGAGCGGCTAGGCCTGTGAGCCATGGCCGCTGAGCCTGCGCGTCCGGAGCCTGTGCTCCGCAACGGGAGAGGCCACAACAGTGAGAGGCCCGCGTACCGCAAAAAAAAAAAAAAGCCTACTAGAAAAAAAAAAAAAAAATCACTGCATTGATAGGCGTATAGCCCCACTAAACAGTGACGCATACTATAAAACCTCTGCATTTAAAAAAGTCTGGTATCAATGCATCAATAGAGAAACAGCTGGATAAATCAGAATAGATAATCCAGAAATAGCCTGGTTGTATATGAAATTCCAAATAGAGTAATAGCAGCATCTCAAATCTCAGGAGAAAATTACTCTTTTTAATAGGAGGTGTTGATGAAATTGAAGGTCCTTATAGGAAAAAAAAAACAATAAAATTGGTTTAATTACAATTTATAAACCCTAACTGCATTAGAGAATTGAATGTAAAGAGGTGAAATTATACAGGTAGTAGAAGAAATGTACAGGTAGTAGAAATGTACAATTTTCTCTACAATTTGGAAGCAGAGAAAATCTTACTGATTATGACACAAAGTCCAAAATCAACTATATATATATATATATATATATATATATATATATAATTTTTTTTTTTTTTTGCGGTATGCGGGCCCCTCACTGTTGTGGCCTCTCCCGTTGCGGAGCACAGGCTCCGGATGCGCAGGCTCAGCGGCCATGGCTCACGGGCCCAGCCACTCCGCGGCACGTGGGATCTTCCCAGACCGGGGCACGAACCCGTGTCCCCTGCATTGGCAGGCAGACTCTCAACCACTGCGCCACCAGGGGAGCCCCCAACAAAATATTTTAATTTAATTTAACTTAATTTAATTACATAAAATTTTAACAAGAAAATTTCTTGTATGCCAAAACACACTTAAGCAAAGGAAAAAAAATGAAAAACCGGGAAATAATGGCAACTTATATCACAAAGAGTTGATATCCCTAATATATAAAACCCCTGAAAACAAAGAAGATAAATGCTAACAACATTATTAAATAAATACATAGTTCACAGAAAAAGGAAATGCAATGAACCTTAACCTTAGAAATTGACCTCAAGCCTTTCATGATTAGAAAACTGTTCAGCTTTCTCATAATAAGAAAATTGCAAACTGAAACTCATTGGCATATTCATTTATCTACTATCAGACTGGAAAAACCTGAAAATTTGACAGCATATTCTTTTTTGAGACTGTGGGAAAGCAAGCACTCTCAGATTTAGCTGGTTTGGCAATAACTACCAAAATGAACACATGCATTTTACCAGTGGAGTCTGCAGTTCTACTTTCAGAGATCTATCTAAAAAACACACTGGCAAAAAATGAAAAAAAAAAAAAGTGCAAGACTGATTATCATGGCACCACTTGTAAACTTCAAATGTTGAATAAATTATTGTATGTTCACATTATGGAATACTGTGCAACTTTAAAAAGAATTATGAACTATCTATATACTACTATGGATGATCTTTGGGATATATTGCTAAGTGAAAAAACGGGGAGTAAAAGTGGAACATATAGTATTCTGCCGTGTATCAAAGACAAGATATTCATATATTTGTACTCTATTCCGGAGATCATTCCACTGTAGTATACAATAGAACACACACACACACACATACACACACACAAACGCAGGCATGCATATATACGAAAAGATGAACTCAGAGAGAGTTCCCATGCACATGGAGTGTCCTAGTCTTTCCCAGTGTCTTCTCTTTTAGTAGTCTTGGGAGCTGTACCACAGAAGTAAAGGAAATAAAAGGTCCTGGGTGAGATACGTTCTATGATGAGGAAATGCATTTTTGTCATTTCTGTTTAATGAAACTTAGTTCTGAGTGAAGAAACAGCATTAAGAAACAGATTATTTACTTTCCCCAAAGATCACTTGTGTTTTTCAATGTATATTAGTTTGCAAGCTTTTATTACCTTCAGGTTCTTAGAGAAAAAAAAAAAGATTTAAAATGTAAGGTAATTATTTTGCATGCTTAAGAAAATCAATATGTTTTAAGATTGATAATTATAACATCTGCATTAAAACAAAGATTTCCCACATGTCATGGTTTAGCAAAGGAATGTTTCTTTATTCCTTTTTGTCACTACATAAATAATGCTTTCCTTATGATTTTGACAGTTTGAGGTTAATCAACTAGAAATCTCATGTGTCTGTAAAAATGATGTCAGTCATAACACAACTGCACAAATAAAATAAGTACTGCATTTTGGTCCCCAGTAGTAAAAGATTTCCTTGGAAATATAAATGAGATAAAATACCAGTGAAAATTTCTTCTCTAATTTACCATAAATGAACTTCCATAGAATAATCTGGGATTTCTGAGTTGCATGAAGGAAATACCTTAGGTAGTAGGGCTTGCCCCAAAACTCTTGGGAGCACTGCACATTTAATCCCATTACATGGGATGTAAATGCATTTCAGTGATGTCTTTATTAATGTTAAGTTTTATATCATAGGTATAAAAAGCCCACGAACTCTTTTTCCAATTGGGTATAGTTTTCATCCTAGTTGTCACCTACTCCTGAGTCAGTGAGGCAGGCAATACTTATGTACTGAATGTCCACTCTAGCACCAGGCATGGTGGCAATATAACAGTAGAGAAGACAATGTGGAGTATGAATTTATGGAGCTCAGTTTTTTTTTTTAATTTAGTAAGAAAGCTTTATTTGTTTTTGGTTTTTTTTGCTGTTGTTTTACTTTACTTTTTCCCAACCCCCGATCCCCATTTCAGGCAACTACAAATGATCTCTGTATCTATGAGCTTGTTTTTGTTTTTGTTTTTTTAAGATTCCACGTGTAAGAGGGATCATATGGTATTTGACTTTCCAAGTCTGACTTATTTCACTTAGCCTAATGCCCTCAAGGTCCAGCCATGTTGTCACGAATGACAAGATTTCACTTTTTATGGCTGAATAATATTTCAGTGTGTATGTGTGCACACGCACATGTGCATGTGTATCACAATTTCTTTATCCAGTCATCCATTGATAGACACTTAGGTTGTTTCCATATCTTGGCTATTGTAAATAAAACTGTAATAAACATGGGGGTGCATATGTCTTTTCGAATTAGTGTTTTCATTTTTTTCGGAAAAATACCCATAGTGGAATTACTGGATCACATGGTAATTCTATTTAAAGTTTTTTTAAACCTCCATACTGTTTTCCAGAGTGGCTGCACCAATTTATAATCTCACCAACAGTGCCAAAGGTTTTCTTTTCTCCATGTCCTCACCAACATTTGTTATTTCTTGTCTTTTTGATAATAACCATTCTAACAGGTGTGAGGTAATATCTCATCGTGGTTTTGATTTGCAATTCCCTGATGATTAATGATGTTGAGGATATTCTAATGCACCTGTTGGACATCTATATGACTTCTTTGGAAAAATGTCTATTCAGACCTTCTGCCCATTTTTTAATCAGATTTTATTCTATTTTTTTTTTTGCTATTGAGTAGTATGAGTTCTTTATATATTTTGTATATTAGCCCCTTATCAGATGTATGATATGCAGTTATTTACTCCTATTCAGTAAGTTGCCTTTTCATTTTGTTGATGGTTTCCTTTGCTGTGCAGAAGCTTTTTAGTATGATGTAGTTCCACTTATTTTTCTTTTGTTCCTTTTGCTTTTGGTGTCATATTCAAAAATTCACCACAAAGACCTATATCAAGGAGCTTACTGCCTATGTTTTCTTCTAGATATTTTACTGTTTCAGGCCTTACCTTTAAATCTTTAATCCATTTTGAGTTAATTTTTGTGTATGGTGTAAGATAGTGGTCCAGTTTCATTCTTTTGCATGTGGCCATCTGGTTTTTCTCAACACCACTTATTGAAGAGACTCTCCTTTCCCCATTGTATATTCTTGACTCCTTTGCAGTAAATTCACTGACCATACATGCCTGGGTTTATTCTTAGGCTATTCCATGCTGTTCCATTGATCTCTGTGTCTGTTTTAATGCCAACACCATACCATTTTAATCACCATAGCTTTGTAATATCGTTTGAAATCAGGGAGCATGATGCTTCCAGGTTTGTTCTTCTTTCTCAAGATTGCTTTGGCTATTCAATGTCTTTTGTGGTTCCATACAAATTTAGGATTGTCTGCTCTATTTCTGTGAAAAATATCATTGGGATTTTGATAGGGATTACACTGAATCTATATATTGCTTTGCGTAGTATAGACAGTTTAACAATGTTGATTCTTCTAATCCATGAGCAAGGAAGATCCTTCCATTTATTTGTGACCTCTTCAATTCCTTTCATTAATGTCCTGTAGTTTTCAATATATAGGTCTTTCACCTCCTTGGTTAAATTTATTTCTAGGTATTTTATTCTTTTTGATGCAATTGTGAAATGGGATTATTTTCTTTACTTCTCTTTCTGATAGTTTGTTATTAGTGCACAGAAGCCCACCAAATTTTTGTGTGTTGATTTGGTGCTCTGAAAACTGGAGCTCAGTTCTTATACAAAATACCTCCTGAAATTGGACCCCAGCTTTTGGGATAACTGTTTTATCTTCTGTTGTGCAAATACTAGTCTTGCCTTCCACCTGCCCTTCCAAGTGCCACCACCACAGGCCTCTCTCCATAGTTTATAACCTTTCTTTTGTACACTGGCGCAGAATAATTACCTCCAGCTTTATACATAGATAGTTCCCTACATTGTCAAGAACCACGCGTTGGTTTATTTAGAAGTCTCTGTTCACATTATTAAAAGAATCCAATTAAACCACAGTTATTGTAGAACTAAGATCCTTGAATTTTAAAAATCACATTAAGTGTAAACACTCTTGATTTGTTCGGTAGTAAGAAGAATGCATAAGAGAAAAAGCATTGATGTAATGTAGTTCAGAGAAAAATAAGAAAATATATAGTACTAAATCTATGTAGAATTAGGTAGTGATTTGAAATAAATATTTTAAAAAGACAACTGGTGATAATACTAAAGGGAGGCTACAGGGGAATTTGGGTTACTAGCAAATTTAATATCATAATGTCCCAAAGTAGATGTGATGAGAAAAATGTGATGTATGGTAGGCTCTGAGCTTTCACTGCCGAGGGCCTGGGTTCAATCCCTGGTCGAGGAACTAAGATACTGCAAGCTGCGTGGCATGGCCAAAAGAAAATTTAAAAATAAAATTGGGATTGACATATATACACTAAAATTTATAAAATAGATAACTAATAAGAACCTGCTCTATAAAAAAAAATAATAAATAAAAAATCATGGAAAAATAATAAAAGAAAAGAATTATATGCCCTAGAGCAATGATGTATACTTTGAGATACATCAAAATCACCTGAATTGCTTATTAAATATATAAATTCTGCATATATATATATATATATGTACAGAGAATCAGAATGCATTCATTTTGTTCACTAGCTACGTGGTGGATCCCCAATATAGGTCTGAGCCAAGCTCCCAGATGATTCCAATGTGAACCAAAGTTTGAGAATCATTAGTTTTGATTTGATTAGGGTTTGGCAAATTATGGACTAAGGGCCAAGTCTGGCCCAGTATCTGATTTTGTAGATAAAGTTTTATTAAAATACAGACACACTCACTCATTTACCTGTTATCTATGGCTGCTTTTACACTACCATGGCAAAAGTTGAGTAGCTGCAAAAGAGAATATAGAATTTGCAAAGCCTGTTTACTATCTGGTCCTTTATAGAAAAACTTTGCCAACTGTTGGCCTAGAGCATGGCATAGAAGTGAACCTATCACATAGAGAGACTGAATTATCTTTTACCAGCCCAGACAATAGGAAACGGAATCATTTTCAGAATGTCTAGTTACATTAATTTAATTTTTAGGAAAGTTTCACACCATGAAGAGCTTCTTCAAAAAAAAAAAAGAGAGAAGAATCGCTAGCAAATCCATTTCTCTTCATTTTCAGGGGGATGCAGTGTAAAACCCGAACAGGAGGTCACACACGGCACTATGTTCTTCTTACCTTTTTTTTTTTTTTTAATTTCAAGCATATAGTAGCTATAAACTTTAAGAATAAATCAGTGATAACTGAAATCAAACCAAATGGGAGTTAATAATGGGCATTAGGCTCTAAGATTTTATTTTATTTTATTTTTTTTGCGGTACACGGGCCTCTCACTGCTGTGGCCTCTCCCGTTGCAGAGCACAGGCTCCGGACGCACAGGCTCAGTGGCCATGGCTCACGGGCCTAGCCACTCCACAGCATGTGGGATCTTCCCGGACTGGGGCACGAACCCGTGTCCCCTGCATCGGCAGGCGGACTCTCAACCACTGCGCCACCAGGGAAGCCCTCTAAGATTTTATTTTTCAGGAGTTTGATTGAAGCTAGAATTTAATAACATAATGAACTATTTTCAAAAATTACAACTGATTAATTTCAAAATGATTGTTTCTTACAACATTTCTAGCATTGTGCCCTACTTGGATGAATGCAGGAAATGGCTCTGGAAGATCAAATAACAGCTCCTGTCCTATCCGCTCCACACATTTCACATAAACCTGAACACTGCTTGGAAAGCCAGAATTCTATGAGAGGAAGTATTGATTTTTATCAACCTGGAAAGTGAAATGAGAGACAGAATGACATTGTTAGCCATAGGGAGTTTAGTTCAGGTCGACAACCACTAAAATTCCCACAATTTTATGGGAATTGTTCAGAAATTACAAATGTTGCAGTGCTAAAGGACTCTGACATAAGGCTGGAAAACACTTTTTGACACTGGGTAGTGCTCAGCCTCCATTCCTAGAGCCACTGAAATCCAAAGCATATTAAGTACACCACAGAGGTTCACATGAGCCTGCTTTGGGGGATGGCTTTTGGCCTACAGGGAGCAAAAATTCACATGAGAAGTTAATTCCAATGCTGGAAAGTACTGCGTAAATCAGCCGATTTGCTGCTGCTGTTCTATTTCTACTTGTGCTTGTCCATGTTATCAAAGATGCCATTAGGGGGCTTCCCTGGTGGCGCTGTGCTTGAGAGTCTGCCTGCCGATGCAGGGGACACGGGTTCGAGCCCTGGTCTGGGAAGATCCCACATGCCGCAGAGCAACTAAGCCCGTGCGCCACAACTACTGAGCCTGCGTGTCTGGAGCCTGTGCTCCACAACAAGAGAGGCCGCGATAGTGAGAGGCCTGCGCACCGCGATGAAGAGTGGTCCCCGCTTGCCGAAACTAGAGAAAGCCCTCGCACAGAAACGAAGACCCAACACAGCCATAAATAAATTAATTAATTAAAAAAAAAAAAAAGATGCCATTAGGACATAATGTGACAGGTCTCTACAGATGAAAATGCGAATAAGCAGAGCATGGGAAATAGCTTCATAAGCAACCTTTTTATGGTCTTCTCTCTTTAAATCTTCTGGTTTGTTGTTTTACTTGAATTAAACCTAATCTTATTGGGGAAATGAGTAAGCTATGTTTTAGTTCTGATTGCTTACATTTTTATTCTATAATTATAAGTCAGCCTCTGCGAGTGGTTACACAAAAGTAAGTAACTATTGAGATGTGTTATTTTTACCCTTTTCACTTTGGTGAGTTTTTTCTTCTTATTATGCAGTGCTCTAGCATTGTTAGTATGTCTTAAACACTCTCCTTTACAAGCCAGTACCAGAGGAAATGAGAGTTAACCCCTCAGTCTGGAAAAGCTTTTCACTCTAGTGGGCTTGTAGTGTGTCATATATTATTCAATCAGGGCTTTCTTAGTATGCTCTAGTTTGTGTGCTACCACCCCTGCCAACTGATAGACCTTCTTATTTATTATAAGCCCACTCATTTATCAGACTGTGTTGAGTTGGCTAGCTGAGATTTATCAAAATAAATAAATAAAAGTGTAGTCAATAAAGACAGAAACAGTCAATATATTTTGAATGGCTCTCTTAAAGGGAAGACTTCTCAAATTTCCTAACAAATAAAGAATTTATCGGAATAAAAGCAAGTCATTATGTTAATGAAATATAAAACAGGCTGGCTAAATCAAACAGGTTTCAGAGTTGGTATCTGTGTTGGAAAACTTGTACCTATCCAGTGGAAAGGTAACATGAGTTAGTTGGGATTGAGAATCGGGATTCAGAATTGCTAATTTTTTAAAATTCTAAGACCACCTTCCCCAAAGGATGTCAATGTCAAAAATACATTGCGTGGCTGATTTCAGGGGTTTTCAGGATGCTCCAAAACCTGGTCTGAGGTTAACTACCCTGCCTGTGTCCCATAACATCACATAATACATAGTACATTAGCATATTAGACAGTACATTAAACCAAGCATACTACGGTAATACATTTTTTAAAAGTAAAGACCCCTTGGCAGGTAGTAATCAGTCCAACCTGGGAAAGAAGTATAGATAACAAGCTATACACAAGCAGTTGTTGACATGCACTATAAAATAAATGAAATGTCTTTAGAGTGCTAATGAGATTTTTTTTTTCTTGTTTTTTTTTTTTGGTACGCGGGCCTCTCACTGTTGTGGCCTCTCCCATTGTGGAGCACAGGCTCCGGACACGCAGGCTCAGCAGCCATGGCCCACGGGCCTAGCTGCTCCGCTGCATGTGGGATCTTCCCAGACCGGGGCACGAACCAGTGTCCCCTGCATCGGCAGGCGGACTCTCAACCACTGCACCACCAGGGAAGCCCGCTAATGAGATTTTTGATGGAAAATATTATATAATTGTTTATAGTTGTTATTTTCCATTATATTTTACTGTATCATTACAATTTGAGGGTGTGACTATAATAAAGCACTTTAAGAATTAGATCACAAAACTGAGCATTTCTTTTTTCCTTTATGTAAGTATTTTGGAGACTTCAAAGGAAGATGCTATATAGAAATGCAAGAACAATTACTTTTATTCTACTAATGTAATTAGAACCACAATCTCTTAGTTGTGTTAAACTTTCCTTGATGATCAATTTCAGACTTGGAGTTTTTTTCAAGATCAGCAAAAGTTTCCCACAAGAGAAGATAGCACACTGAAGCAGATACATGAATAAATGACAAATAGATTAAAAGTAGAAGCATAAAATATGTCAAGCAGAAAGAAAACTCAGCAAATAATAGTTTGGCTTAGTTATTGTGAGGATAAAGGCTTTTTCAGATGAAGTAACTCTAGGCTAAGCCATTTATTATAATTTTCATTATGAAAAGTACTTCATGATTCTGAGACACTCATTAATTGACTCATTTATTCATTGTACAAATATTAACTGAAAACCTACTTGTGCCTGACACCATGGTAGATGCTGAGGATATGAAGATTAAAATGACAAAATTCCTTCCCCAAAGAGCCCATATTCCAGCCCAGAAGACAGGCATGTAAACAAATTATTTAATGTACCCAAGTGAGATGATAGAGACAGCTACTACACATCCAGATAACCCTTCTGGGCAGAGGTGATTTACTCAAGGTGTGACAGGTTGGGGGATGGGAGGGGTCCAAGACTTCACAGAAGAGTTCCTGCTGAAGAAAAAGAAGACTGATATTTTCATACACTTGTAGAAATCTAAGTCTAGTCCATCTAATTGACAGCCCTGAAATACTGAATATATTAAATATTGCCTTGTTGTCAATAAAAATAATTCAGTGGAAAATTGAAATATATTTATATTTTTGACTTGTTTTTGTTGTTTACTAATAGTTTCATTTATCACTGTTAAATATCTCATGAATGTCAGCCTTTGCAACATTAATTTCAGTTCAAAAACCATAGTTTAAAGTCTATTATACATGAAGCATGGAGCTGAGCACTGATGTCACTGTAAAAGTAAATTAGCCATTCATGAGCTTAGCCAACCAGTTTATTTATTTATTTATTTATTATTATTATTATTATTTTTGCAGTACGCGGGCCTCTCACTGTTGTGGCCTCTCCCGTTGCGGAGCACAGGCTCCAGACGCACAGGCTCAGCAGCCATGGCTCACGGGCCCAGCCGCTCCGCGGCATGTGGGATCCTCCCGGACTGAGGCACGAACCCGTGTCCCCTGCATCGGCAGGCAGACTCAACCACTGTGCCACCAGGGAAGCCCCAGTTTATTTATTGAATGTGTTCTAAGTGCCAGGCAAGGTGTAAAGTGTGAGGGGTAAAAGGAAAAAAAAGTAAATGCAATCCTTGTCAGCAGAGTTAAATCCTCCTGGGGAAAGGTTGGCATTAATCAAATAATCAGAAAAATGTATAATTATAAACTGATATGAAGAAACAATAAAAAGGATATCTAGGGAGTACAAGCGCAAGTTAATCTAATTTTAGGATCAGAGAAGCTTTCCCTGATAAAACGGTATTTAAAGTGAAAGAAGAAGGATGAGTTCAAGTTAACAAGGAGAAGGAATCTATGTGTCAGTGTTTGAGGGGCGGCCAAGAGTAGGGGCAGAGTGTGAGAGGCCATTCCAAACAGAAGAACAGATTCTGCAAAGGCCTCAAGAAAAGAAATCGTATGGTTTACTCAGAGCCTTGTAATCATTTTAAGGATTTCGGTATCTATCCTTGGAAAAGTAAGAAGCCATTGAGGAGTTAGAGGAAGAAAACATAGCCCCTGCCTCATGGAACACAGGATATGGCAGGAGGAACTTCACAGATAATAAAATTCGACTGATGATATGAAGAGGTTTTCACTGGGGGTTAAGAGAGCAAAACAGGGGACATTTAGCTCGTCAATCTAAAATTCTAGGAAGCAATGATAAAAGTGTTTATTTGGGACCAAAGAATTGCAATTTGGGGTACACAGATTTGGGTAGCAACCTAAATAGTGTCCCACTAAGGAGAAAAACTCAGGAGTTTTCGAGACAAAAAGGAATGCTTATATAAGTTGCTCACAAAGAATTCTGATTGGTGTTGCTGGCAGACAGCTAGTCTTGGTTAAACATGATCAGCTGCTAAATCCATCACTAAGCAAAAGTCGTAGATTGCCAGAGCAAGTTGCAGGGGTTCTCGCAGAGTTCTTGGAATATTCGCAGTTTGACCCAGTTCAACAGTCCATGTTCCTACCCAGTGAGGACGTGCATAAGGCCCACCTCCTCCATGGCCTCCTCCATTTAAGAAACGCTTGACGTAATCAACTCCATTTTATTTCACCTTTCACAAGGTGAGGATCCTGAGAGCCTCTCTGAGGAGTAAAATGCCTGAATTTTGTCTTGAAGGAGTAAAAATTATCAAGAGGGAGGAAGACAGATAGGTATTCCAGGCAAAGGAATAATCTGTATAAAGGAATGAAAATGTGAAATAAATGGCCTAAGTGGAACACATGGACATTTTATCGTTACCAGGGAATAAAAGGCAAGACACTGAGTGGAAAGACTTGAGACTTTCACATATGGGCCATAAAACCACGATAGGTTTTAGTAATTCATTCTGTAGGCAAGTTGTTAAAGGGTGTTTAGTAGGTGATTGTAATGATTCACATCTTATACGTGTTATTCTGAATTGAGTGGGAAGGATAGATGTAAGATGGTCAAGAATGAGTGCATGGAGATTATTCAGGATACCATTCTAATACTGCAGGAGAGAGAAGATGAAAGTCTTAAGTAGAATGGTAAATAGTGGGACTAGAGAGGTACAGAGAGATCTGAAGCATATCTAAGAGGTGAGATTGGCAGGAATTAGTCATTAATTACATATGGTGGTGAAAGAAATAGAGAAATCTAGGCAAACTTACACAGTTTACTGCTTGGCTACCTGAGTGTACAGTGATATTAATATTGTTTAGTGATATTAATAACAGAGAATCAGATTTTTGGATAAAATATAATGAGTTCAGAGATGGGACTTCTAGAATGACAGTGTGAGAACCTGGAGGAAACTTCTCCCCCAGAGAGATATCTATTAAGCTGGTCTAAATTAGCAAAGTCAATTAGTCAACTTGTCTAGAGATTGATCAAAGGGCTTACAATTAATTCAATAAATATTAATTCTACATAATCTATGAAGCCTACTGAAAAGAGTCATGTCATGGGAGGCGTGACACTAGAGCTAAAGGCTGCATCCATACCCCTGGCCCTTTGTGTTGCTGAAGACTGTTCCAGCAGTTCATGTCTCTTTCAGATCCCTGAGGTGGAAGAGCTATTCCGGGTGAATTCAACAGTCAGTGAACATCAGTAGACCCTACTTCCCAGAGTTACATGCTGTGGAAGGCCTATACCAGGCAGGTGGTGGCACAAGGCAGTGTGATCATTCTCCCAGTCCCCACTCCTACTACATAGAATACGGATGCATCAACAGATAAAGAGTACATGCAGTCCCCTATTTCCTTAAAACTCTGTATTAAGGGAGAACTCCTATGGTGAGCTTGGCAGCCAAAATGCAAATTCCATTTCCACAGCTTTCTGGGGTGGAAAAGCTATCCTGGGTAAATCTGACAGCCAGTGACTATTGGCAGATCCCATCTCCCCAACTCTGGGCTGCACAAGATCTATACAATGTGGTAGCAGCATCCAGCCTGCAGCACCCATTTCTGTTGCCTGCCCCCACAACCCTGCAAACACACACCAACACACACATAGGGAGGGTACGGGTGGGAAAGCTGGTGAAGACTGAGTTCCCAGTCTCCCCAGCTCCTGCTCTACAGTGCCAGCAGTGCTGTACCACACTGCAACCGTCCTCCGCATCCGTCCAATGGAAGGGTGGAGCAAGCCCAAAAGCTGGCAACACCCTGCTCCTGACAAAGGGCGTAGTTTTATTTGGTTCAGACTGTTACAAAGTATAACCCAGGGCCTTGTTGAAAACAATGGATCAGTAGCTAGAAACTGAGTCTAACAGTTGGATGTAATAACGATAAGACAGACCAGTCAGAAGCTAAATGGGAAGACCAGGAAAGAGCCTGTCAAAGAGGACCTGGCTAAAACCAAAGTCACGCTGGTGGTCAGACATACTGTGTGTGTGCCCTCTGTGGGGCAACCAGAGAGGGAAATACTGAGCTGCAAGGTCCTGAACGAACTCCCTGAACAGTGAAAGCAGTCTTGAAGCCAACTACCATTACGTTGAGCAACTACCATTATGCTGAGAAAGTGATACATGGGAATTAAAAAACAAACAAAGAAGATTTGGCTATTATATGTGGAATAAACATAAATATGGAGCTGTGATTACTGGGCTATGGTATTTCAGTGTTGCCTGTTGTAGCAGCCAGTGCTGTTCAGCATCTTTTCCTTTGAGATTACAGGAAAGGAAGTGCAGATACATTCTGATATCAGTGAATTTGGGGCAGGAGAGTGAAGTAATTGATACTTAATTGTTTTGTTTTGAAGTAGAAAGTAGGAAAGTAAAGTCATCTGCTGAGAGACAGCAAGCAATTGAAGGGTTAGTGCAGTTGTTGTGGATAACAGAAGTAACTAGCCAAGAACAAGTAAAATAATTTTGCTAGGTTGAGGTACCATCTGAGGTTGGAGAATATGATTTTTGTAGCTTGAAGGCTGACTTGTTTTATTCTAATTCTTTTAGCCCCAGGAAATTGGTAGCATGAACCCAGGGTTGTAGTTTTGCTATGAAGCAGGAATGCAACATAGTTGATGGTATTGATCAGGAACCGTAAAACATACCCTGAGAGCAACAAAAGTGAAGCCAAAAGAAAGCTGAACTACTGAGAGAAGGCAGTGGCATCAAGGAAACAGGAGTGGCTCTCTGATCTTAAAAAATAGTTGAAGTTAAGGGTGTAAAAGAATTGAAACCATTAATGCTATAAACAGAAAGTAAGCTATTGGGGTTTGGTGTTTATGATTATAATAGCCAGAGTCACAGAGTGACTCAGTGTGTTGATTATTAAGGTAGAATAGACATGAAATTTCACTTGAATCCAGGATACCATGGAACAGAAAGAACTAAGGTATTGGATTCATTATCAACATTAGTACTGAAAATACTGAAATCACCCTGGCTAATGCTTAGAATTATGTAGTAGAAAGAAAACATCAAACACTTCACCAGATAGAAAGAAATGACCAAGATGTTGGCTAGTGACTGCAATAAGAAGAGATGAGGTGGCATAGACATACCGTATTAATCGCAGAGGAGGGACTTTTCCCCACAGAGAGAGTATTGATTTGGAAATGGCAATGAAGAGGTAGAAGAAAGCTAATCTTACTTTCAGGCTTTTGACCATGTTGTTGGGTGTGGCATAAAGTATTCTTCTGTGAATAATAATAATAGTAATAATAATATCATCAATATATCAAGTCTTTATTAAGGCAGGAGGTAGCTGGATGGCTCAGTGAAGAGGCTGAAGATTTAGTAAGGCTGCTTATCATGGAAGTAGGTGCTGGGGTAATAAGTGAAAGGTTTCAGAATTTAAAGGGCAAAATAGTATAGAAATGTGTACAAAGAAGATGAAGGATGATTGAAAGTGCTATGTTTCAGATGGACACTGAGGGGAAATAACATGATGCAAGGAGCATTTAGGTGGCCATAGTCATCAAGATGTTACTTTGGTACCCAGCTGTGGTACCACAGCAAGGGAAGCTCCAAGGGGGTGGGGGCAGGAGTGGACGATGACCTCAGTATGAGTCAGCTCAGCACTGACATATTTGTAAAGATATGGCCAGGAAATCTGCAATGGTGCATTCAGGCTCAGATTTACAACAGTTTATGTAATTAATTCCCTATTGTAGCATTCCCTAAGTGGATAATTTATAAAATTTCTCCCTTACTGCAAATGTTAGGGGAAATTTTCTATTGAAGTAATTATTTCAAGAAGAGAAACAGGGTTTTGGGGGGGGGGGGGTAGAGACAGAAGGCGAGGGAGAGAGGAAAGAACTCAAAGTCAAGGAGGAAAAAGAGAACAAATCAATTCATTCTATCAGTAGTTGCATGTGATGAGTCAGGGGACCAGAACCAACTTGCAGAAGGGATTCTTCTTTGTTTTCCTATGAATATTGGTAGACACTGAAAATAAAAGTTAAGAATGCAGGTGTCCTGTTCAAATATTTGCCTGTTGACTGTGGGAGAGAAGCTTGGATTAAGAAGTCCTGAAGTATTTATGTTGTTAACATTAAGTGAATCAATATAGTATAAATCAGGATGCTTATGACTTTGTTAGAATAAAAACTCCTCATGGGTAGGATCCATCTCTTTTCCTATTTAGGGAAGGGTTGTGTATAAAAACATACATTAAAAACATCTTCGGGGGGATTTGAGAAGATGGCAGAAGAGTAAGATGTAGAGATCACCTTCCTCCCCACAGATACATCAGAAATACATCTACATGTGGAACAACTCCTACAGAACACCTACTGAAGGCTGACAGAAGACCTCAGACCTCCCTAACGGTAAGAAACTCCCCACATACCTGGGTAGGGCAAAAGAAAAAAGAAAAAAAACGGTACAAAAGAATAGGGACGGGACCTGCACCAGTGGGAGGGAGCCGTGAAGAAGGAAAGGTTCCCACACACTAGGAAGCCCCTTCACGGGCAGAGACTGCGGGTGGCGGAGTGGGGAGCTTCGGAGCCGCGGAGGAGAGCGCGGCCACAGGGGTGCGGAGGGCAAAGCGGAGAGATTCCCGCACAGAGATCTGCGCCGACCAGCACTCAGCAGCCCCAGAGGCTTGTCTGCTCAACCGCGGGGTAGGCGGGGGCTGGGAGCTGAGGCTCGGGGATGTCAGACCCCAGGTAAAAGACTGGAGTTGGCGGCGTGAACACAGCCTGAAGGGGTTAGTGCACCACGGCTAGCCGGGAGGGAGTCCAGGAAAAAGTCTGGACCTGATGAAGAGGCAAGAGACTTTTTCCTCCCTCTTTGTTTCCTGGTGCGCGAGGACAGGGGATTCAGAGCGCTGCTAAAAGGAACTACAGAGACAGGTGCAAGCCCCGGCTATCAGAGCGGGCCCCAGAGACGGGCATGAGATGCTAAGGCTGCTGCTGCCACCACCAAGAAGCCTGTGTGCGAGCACAGGGCACTCTCCACACCCCCCCTCCCTGGAGCCTGTGCAGCCCGCCACTGCCAGGGTCCCGTGACCCAGGGACAACTTCCCCGGGAGAACGCACGGCGCGCCTCAGTCTGGTACAACGTCACGCTGGCCTCTGCAGCCACAGGCTCGCCCCGCACTCTGTGCCCCTCCCTACCCCCCGGCCTGAGTGAGCCAGAGCCCCCGAATCAGCGGCTCCTTTAACCCCGTCCTGTCTGAGCAAAGAACAGACGCCCTCAGGAGACCTACATGCAGAGGCGGGGCCAAATCCAAAGCTGAACCCCGGGAGCTGGTGAACAAAGAAGAGAAAGGGAAATTTCTCGCAGCAGCCACAGGAGCAGCGGATTAAAGCTCCACAATCAATTTGATGTATGCTGCATCTGTGGAGTACCTGAATAGACAAGGAATCATCCCAAATTGAGGAGGTGGACTTTGGGAGCAACTATATATATATATATATTTTTTTTTCCCCTTTTTCTCTTTTTGTGTGTATGTGTATACTTCTGTGTGTGATTTTGTCTGTACAGCTTTGCTTTCACCATTTGTCCAAGGGTTCTGTCCGTCCGTTTTCTTTTCTTTTCTTTTTTTTTTGGTTTTTATTTTACTTTTAAAATTTTTTTTCTTAATTATTTTTCACTTTTTATTTTAATAACTTTATTTTATCTTACCTTATTTTATTTTACCCTCTTTATTTCTTTCTATTTTTTCTCCCTTTCATTCTGAGCCGTGTGGATGAAAGGTGCTTGGTGCTCCAGGCAAGAGTCAGTGCTGTGCCTCTGCGGTGGGAGAGCCAACTTCAGGACACTGGTCCACAAGAGACCTCCCAGCTCCACGTAATTTCAAACGGCAAAAATCTCCCAGAGATCTCCATCTCAACACCAACAGCCAGCTACACTCAACGACCAGAAAGGTACAGTGCTGGACACCCTATGCCAAATAACTAGCAAGACAGGAACACAGCCCCATCCATTAGCAGAGAGGCTGCCTAAAATCATAATAAGTCCACAGACACCCCAAAACACACCACCAGACGTGGACCTGCCCACCAGAAAGACAAGCTCCAGCCTCATCCACCAGAACACAGGCACTAGTCCCCTCCACCAGGAAGCCTACACAACCCACTGAACCAACCTCAGCCCCAGGGGCAGACACCAAAAACAACGGGAACTACGAACATGCAGCCTGCAAAAAGGAGACCCCAAACACAGTAAGATAAGCAAAATGAAACGACAGAAAAACACGCCAGCAGATGAAGGAGCAAGGGAAAAACCCAACAGACCTAACAAATGAAAAGGAAATAGGCAGTCTACCTGAAAATGAATTCAGAATTAGGATAGTAAAGATGATCAAAAATCTTGGAAAGAGAATAGAGAAAATGCAAGAAACATTTAACAAGGGCCTAGAAGAACTAAAGAGGAAACAAGCAATGATGAACAACACAATAAATGAAATTAAAAATATTCTGCAAGGGATCAATAGCAGAATAACTGAGGCAGAAGAACGGATAAGTGACCTGGAAGATAAAATAGGGGAAATAACTACTGCAGAGCAGAATAAAGAAAAAAGAATGAAAAGAACTGAGGACAGTCTCAGAGACCTCTGGGACAACATTAAACACACCAACATTTGAATTATAGGGGTCCCAGAAGAAGAAGAGAAAAAGAAAGGGACTGAGAAAATATTTGAAGAGATTATAGTTGAAAACTTCCCTAATATGGGAAACGAAATAGTTAATCAAGTCGAGGAAGCACAGAGAGTCCCATACAGGATAAATCCAAGGAGAAACATGCCAAGACACATATTAATCAAACTATCAAATATTAAATACAAAGAAAACATATTAAAAGCAGCAAGGGAAAAACAACAAATAACACACAAGGGAATCCCCATAAGGTTAAAGCTGATCTTTCAGCAGAAACTCTGTAAGCCAGAAGGGACTGGCAGGACATATTTAAAGTGATGAAGGAGAAAAACTTACAACAAAGATTTCTCCACCCAGCAAGGATCTCATTCAGACTTGATGGAGAAATTAAAACCTTTACAGACAAGCAAAAGCTGAGAGAGTTCAGCACCAGCAAACCAGCTTTACAAGAAATGCTAAAGAACTTCTCTAGGAAAGAAACACAAGAGAAGGAAAAGACCTACAAAAACAAACCCAAAACAATTCAGAAAATGGGAATAGGAACATACATACAGATAATTACCTTAAATGTAAATGGATTAAATGTTCTCACCAAAAGACACAGACTGGCTGAATGGATACAAAAACAAGACCTGTATATATGCTGTCTCCAAAAGACCCACTTCAGACCTAGGGACACATACAGACTGAAAGTGAGGGGATGGAAAAAGATATTCCATGCAAATGGAAATCAAAAGAAAGCTGGAGTAGCAATTCTCATATCAGACAAAATAGACTTTAAAATAAAGACTATTAAAAGAGACAAAGAAGGACACTACATAATGATCAAGGGATCGATCCAAGAAGAAGATATAACAATTGTAAATATTTATGCACCCAACATAGGAGCACATCAATACATAAGGCAAATACTAACAGCCATAAAAGGGGAAATCGACAGTAACACAATCGTAGTAGGGGACTATAACATCACACTTTCACCAATGGAGAGATCATCCAAAATGAAAATAAATAAGGAAACACAAGCTTTAAATGAAACATTAAATAAGATGGACTTAATTGATATTTATAGGACATTCCATCCAAAAACAACAGAATACACATTTTTCTCAAGTGCTCATGGAACATTCTCCAGGATAGATCATATCTTGGGTCACAAATCAAGCCTTGGTAAATTTAAGAAAATTGGAATCATATCAAGTATCTTTTCCGACCACAACGCTATGAGACTAGATATCAATTACAGGAAAAGATCTGTAAAAAAATACAAACAAATGGAGGCTAAACAATACACTACTTAATAACGAAGTGATCACTGAAATCAAAGAGGAAATCAAAAAATACCTAGAAACAAATAACAATGGAGTCACGAAGACCCAAAAGCTATGGCATGCAGCAAAAGCAGTTCTAAGAGGGAAGTTTATAGCAATACAATCCTACCTTAAGAAACAGGAAACATCTCAAATAAACAACCTAACCTAGCACCTAAAGGAATTAGAGTAAGAAGAACAAAAAAATCCACAAAGTTAGCAGAAGGAAAGAAATCATAAAGATCAGATCAGAAATAAATGAAAAAGAAATGAACAATTGCAAACAATTGCAATAAACAATTGTTTATTGCAAAGAACAATAAAACTAAAAGCTGGTTCTTTGAGAAGATGAACAAAATTGATAAACCATTAGCCAGACTCATCAAGAAAAAAAGGGAGAAGACTCAAATCAATAGAATTAGAAATGAAAAAGGAGAAGTAGCAACTGATACTGCAGAAATACAAAGAATCATGAGAGATTACTACAAGCAACTATATGCCAATAAAATGGACAACCTGGAAGAAATACACAAATTCTTAGAAATACACAACGTGCTGTGACTGAACAAGGAAGAAACAGAAAATATGAACAGACCAATCACAAGCACTGAAATTGAAACTGTGATTAAAAATCTTCCAACAAACAAAAGCCCAGGAAAGGTGGCTTCACATGCAAATTCTATCAAACATTTAGAGAAGAGCTAACACCTATCCTACTCAAACTCTTCCAAAATATAGCAGAGGGAGGAACACGCCCAAACTCATTCTACGAGGCCACCACCACCCTGATACCAAAACCAGACAAAGATGTCACAAAGAAAGAAAACTACAGGCCAATATCACTGATGAACATAGATGCAAAAATCCTCAACAAAACACTAGCAAACAGAATCCATCAGCACATCAAAAGGATCATACACCATGATCAAGTGGGGTTTATTCAAGGAATGCAAGGATTCTTCAATAAACGCAAATCAATCAACGTGATACACCATATTAACAAATTGAAGGTCAAAAACCCTATGATCATCTCAAAAGATGCAGAGAAAGCTTTTGACAAAATTCAACACCAATTAATGATAAAATTCCTGCAGAAAGCAGGCATAGAGGGAACTTTCTTCAACATAACAAAGGCCATATATGACAAACACACAGCCAACATCATCCTCAATGGTGAAAACCTGAAACAATTTCTACTAAGATCAGGAATAAGACAAGGTTGCCCACTCTCACCACTCTTATTCAACATAATTTTGAAGTTTTAGCCACAGCAATCAGAGCAGAAAAAGAAATAAAAGGAATCCAAATCAGAAGAGAAGAAGTAAAGCTGTCACTGTCTGCAGATGACATGATACTATACATAGAGAATCCTAAAGATGCTACCAGAAAACTACTAGAGCTAATCAATGAATTTGATAAAGTAGCAGGATACAAAATTAATGCACAGAAATCTGTGGCATTCCTATACACTAATGATGAAAAATGTGAAAGTGAAGTCAAGAAAACACTGCCATTTACCATTGCAGCAAAAAGAATAAAATATCTAGGAATAAACCTACCTAAGGACACAAGAGACCTGTATGCAGAAAATTATAAGACACTGAGGAAAGAAATTAAAGATGATACAAATAGATGGAGAGATATACCATGTTCTTGGATTGGAAGAATCAACATTGTGAAAATGACTCTACCACCCAAAGCAATCTACAGATTCAATGCAATCCCTATCAAACTACCACTGGCATTTTTCACAGAACTAGAACAAAAAATTCACAATTTGTATGGAAGCATAAAAGACCGCGAATAGCCAAAGCAATCTTAAGGACCAAAAATGGAGCTGGAGGAATCAGGCTCCCTGTCTTCAGACTATACTACAAAGCTACAGTAATCAAGACACTATGGTACTGGCACAAAACAGAAATATAGATCAATGGAACAGGATAGAAAGCCCAGAGATAAACCCACGCACCTATGGTCAACTAATCTATGACAAAGGAGACAAGGATATACAATGGAGAAAAGACAGTCTCTTCAATAAGTGGTGCTGGGAAAACTGGACAGGTACATGTAAAAGTATGAAATTAGAACACTCCCTAACACCATACACAAAAATAAGTTCAAAATGGATTAAAGACCTAAATGTAAGGCCAGACACTATCAAACTCTTTGAGGAAAACATAGGCAGAACACTCTATGACATAAAGCACAGCAAGATCCTTTTTGACCCACCTCCTAGAGAAATGGAAATAACAACAAAAATAAACAAATGGGACCTAATGAAACTTCAAAGCTTTTGCACAGCAAAGGAAACCATAAACAAGACAAAAAGACAACCCTCAGAATGGGAGAAAATATTTTCAAATGAAGCAACTGACAAAGGATTAATCTCCAAAATTTACAAGCAGCTCATGCAGCTCAATAACAAGAAAACAAACAACCCACTCCAAAAATGGGCCAAAGACCTAAATAGACATTTCTCCAAAGAAGATATACAGCTTGCCAACAAACACATGAAAGAATGCTCAACATCATTAATCATTAGAGAAATGCAAATCAAAACTACAGTGAGATATCATCTCACACCTGTCAGAATGGCCATCACCAAAAAATCTAGAAAAAATAAATGCTGGAGAGGGTGTGGAGAAAAGGGAACACTCTCGCACTGTTGGTGGGAATGTAAATTATACTGTCACTAAGGAAAATGGTATGGAGGTTCCTTAAAAAACTACAAATAGAACTACCATACGACCCAGCAATCCCACTCCTGGGCATATACCCTGAGAAAACCGTAATTCAAAAAAAGTCATGTACCAAAATGTTCATTGCAGCTCTATTTACAATAGCCAGGACATGGAAGCAACCGAAGTGTCCATCAACAAATGAATGGGTAAAGAAGATGTGGCATATATGTACAATGGAATATTACTCAGCCATAAAAAGAAACGAAATTGTTATTTGTAGTTAGGTGGATGGACCTAGCGTCTGTCATATAAAGTGAAGTAAGTCAGAAAGAGAAATACAAATACCGTATGCTAACAGATATATATGGAATCTAAGGAAAAAAAAAAAAAACGTTATGAAGAACCTAGGGGTAAGATGGGAATAAGGACCCAGACCTGCTAGAGAATGGACTTGAGGATATGGGGAGGGGGGAGGGGGAGCTGTGACAAAGTGAGAGAGAGGCATGGACATATATACACTACCAAACGTAAGGTAGATAGCTAGTGGGAAGCAGCCGCATAGCCCAAGGATATCAGCTCAGTGCTTTGTGACTGCCTGGAGGGGTGGGATAGGGAGGGTGGGAGGGAGGGAGACGCAAGAGGGAAAAGACATGGGAACATATGTATAGGTATAACTGATTCACTTTGTTATAAAGCAGAAACTAACACACCATTGTAAAGCAATTATACCCCAATAAAGATGTTAAAAAAAAATGTGGCACATATATACAATGGAATATTACTAGCCATAAAAAGAAACGAAATTGAGTTATCTGTAGTTAGGTGGATGGACCTAGCGTCTGTCATATAAAGTGAAGTAAGTCAGAAAAAGAAAAACAAATACCGTATGCTAACACATATATATGGAATCTAAGGAAAAAAAAAAAAAAGGTTATGAAGAACCTAGGGGTAAGATGGGAATAAGGACCCAGACCTGCTAGAGAATGGACTTGAGGATATGGGGAGGGGGAAAGGTAAGCTGTGACGAAGTGAGAGAGTGGCATGGACATATATACACTACCAAACGTAAGGTAGATAGCTAGTGGGAAGCAGCCACATAGCACAGGGAGATCAGCTTGGTGTTTGTGACCACCTAGAGGGGTGCGTTGGGGAGGGTGGGAGGGAGGGAGAAGCAGGAGGGAAGAGATATGGGAACATATGTATGTGTATAACTGATTCACTTTGTTGTAAAGCAGAAACTAACACACCATTGTAAAGCAATTATACTCCAATAAATATGTTAAAAAAAAAAGGAAACAATTTTCTCATCTCATTGTAATAAGGCAGTTTTCCTTTAAAACAAGTCTTAAACCTTAAATTCTCTTTCCTAATCAAAATGTGCATTTCCATCTTTAGACTATTCTTCTTATATCCTGTATTATTCATGATGTTTAATTCTTAAAATAGCACATGGCTGAAAATAGAAGCTAACCCTCTTGTCCACTGTGAATTAAATCTTCTTTTCCTAGGACCCGTCTACAATGTACAGTTTGTGGTTTGCCAACATAATTATTTTCTCTGAAATAAGCTCGAGCATTTTGACTTTTCAATATATAGTTATACAATATATTGTTAACACAATATAGTTAATATAGTCAATATAGTAAATACAACTATAACACACATGATATGATGCCACTTTGGTGACTTTCTTCATCCATGTAATTCTGAAATTTGACAGTATATTTTTCATATTTTAATAAGCTGAGTATTACCTTTGCAAGGATAGAAAAATAAAATAAATTCATAATAAAAAAAGACATCTTCAATAAATGTATTTGGTAGCTTGATGATAGTACTTACACTTTAATATCTTTTCATTCTCTAATTCATTACCTTCTAAGGAAATCGATATTTAATCCTAGACTAGGATATGTGGAATCTTCCTTCTGCTACCCTAGTACAGAGTAATTCATCACTCAACAGCACACACACATAGCTCACAGAACTACACACACACATGCATGCTCATACAACCACACACAAAACCATGCCCAAGTAACTATATATGTAAAAGTGTGTATATATATAAGCCATGCTTCTGTAGTTAAACTGGAAATTTCCATGTGTTCCTTCATCCTATTATATTTTATACTCAGTGAAATGTAATATCACTATATTAGAGCCTGGTTTCTCTTTGCTTTCTATAAAGCACTCTTTTTTTTAAAATGCCAAATAAAGCTACAATTTCACTTTAAGGTAATTAACAAGGGTGATATATTTTTCCCCAGAAGTTTACAAAGCAACATTAAAAAGTTATCTATATTTTAATATGGAGAAAAAATCGTTATTAATATTAAACTAGATTCTATGAGATTAAAAATTAATTTCAGTAATAGTTTTGGTACTCTGGAAGGTGCATTAATTCCTTAGGACAATGTTATGTATTCTTCAGCTGTTTCAGACTGAAGCATATTTATATAACTAATATTACTTATGTCTAATAGAAGAATTTTTTTTCTCTTCCGAAAAGCTGCTGATTTCTCTTTTTCACTCTTGTGGCAAACATGTAGTAATTATTGATAAGACATTCAACTAAAGAAAAACACAGCTAGAAATATTATCACAATTTATAATTGATAATCTCTTTCTGGGTATCCTAGTCAATAATTCAAATTCCCTGCAGCATTTGTTTTTGCCATTGCTATTTTTAAGACTTACAGAAGCCTGCTGATCAAGATGTAGATTTACATATTTTATTTTTGATATATCATTGGTCCATTTCTCTTACATCTGTACATTTGTGTACAACCATCCATTGTTGAGAAAACTTTCCCTATGCAGTGTGGAAGTTGGAAACAATCTTTTTAATTCTCTTTTGTGCTGAATATTTGTTGCTGAATATCATTTTGTGGGACTATCTACAGCCCATTTGCATCAGGCTAGAAACTCCTCAATTAAATGACTCTCCAGAGAATATATGCTATCTTATATTATAAATGTGACATGACAAGAAAAGAAAGAGAAGGAACAGAGTTGTCTACATCCCTACAAGTGAGCTGAATGAATTCTTACAGGTAGTGGCTTATTCAGGTTCCCTGGAAGCCAACTCCATGATAGAGATTTGAGTGCTGGAGATTTACTGAGGAATGGAGAATAATGCCTGAAAAGAGGAAACGGAAGCGAGACTGAGATGAGGGTGACGTTGAACTGTGATGTGATTTCAACAGAGGACTCAGCAGGTCTCACAGGGAGCTCCAGCTCTTTAGAGTCATCTCCAGTAGAAGCCAGGAGCCGGACATGTGCAACCCACATAAACCAGTCACTGGAAGCAGGACTCCCCTGAGGGAGGCGTGAGAGAATATTTGGTGAGGCAGCCCTTTCCACAGAGAGCTGGAAAGGGATGCTTGTGTGGACCATCAGCCAACAGGAAGAATAACAGCCTCAGTCCTGAAGGGAGGATCCACACCCACAGCAACAGTATAACTGTTGTTTTTAGCCCTCGGTCTTTGATTTTAAAACGTAAACATCGATACATCCTCAGAAATCACCTGATAGGTCCCAGAATCATCTTATCTTTGTCGGCTCCTAGAGGTATCAGTGTATTTCTATGCATTGATTGGATTTCTGTGACATGTTTTCTCTCAAAATCTCAAAATACAGAGAAATTCAGAGAAAATCTAAGACACAGCCATCCAAACAATGCTGCTTTTTCTTACACTTGAAAGAAAAAGAAAATAAAAGAAAACAAGAACATAAGAAAATGCTCCTTAGACAAAAATCAATGTAAGGATTCTACTAACTGACATCTTATTAATGGTGAGATAATTTTCTAAAAAGAGGTCATGCAACACGAAGAGAATCCTCACATATCTCACAATATGAAAGCTTATTACACAGAGATTTTCTGAGGAAAGAAACTGAAAAAGTTGGAAAGAAATATTTCATATAGATGACTATATTCTCATATACAAAGTATGAACACAACATTTGAAATAATTTGTAGATGCTTGAAGACTTGTTTGACTGGGAATCATAAAGAAAACATGACAATGTTAGGATCATTATAAGTCACTGTAAGTTCTACATGCAATATACACCTGCATCTTTGTATCTAAGAACCTTGAAAGTGAAGTATCTATCTACATAGCCAAAGATTCCCTCATCCACTCATTCACCAGAAATTTAATGAATACCTATTATGTGTCAGGCTCTGTTCCAGGATCAAGGGATAGAAAAGTGAACAAAAAATACTGATGTTAATTGTGTTTCTAGTCTCAATTTTCCTCTTTCTCTGTTACCATATCTTTTGAAAATTTTTTAAATGCTCTTCTGCTGTGGATGGAGAATACTTGCTTGGCTCTTGATTTTTGGAAAAGGCCATGTGCTTTGATTTCACCAATAGAAGGAGGAAGGCAGGGTTAATGGTGTATTAGCTTCAAACCTAGGACTAAAGAGGCCTTTGCTGTTTCTACTTGCTCTTCACCTCTGGTCAACAAGGAGAAAACATAATAGAGATAAGAACCGAATCCTGAGAGAAATGAGACAAAAAAAAAAAAACTGCCTGAAATGATCAAGTATATGAGTATATATAACTGATATTGTGAGAACAGGCAATAAATTACTTAATACTGTAGAGAATGTAGATCCACAGATTGTTTTTAATATAAAAATCACAAAACTGGCACTAATTCAGGATATATAAAAGGATAAGCAACTACTCAGACATCTAATTCTGATTCTACTAAAAGCAGATCATCTAATAAACAAAAGAAAAATAACAGCATTATTTATCTTTCAGCCAAGTTCATTTCTCAACAGATTGAGAAGGGCAATGAGAAAAACTGCTTACTCTGGATTTAATTTTTAACTAGCAAAGAATAGATTTTTAGTGAACTTGATAATAGAGATATAGAAAATAACATCCATACTACACTACTACACTAGATACTTTTTTAAATAAATGCTTTGTTTAGAATAGCTTTAGATATATGGAAAAGTTACAAAGATAGCACAGAAAGCTTATGCATGCCCCATACCCAGTTTTCCTTATTTTTAACATCTAACATTTGTATGATACATTTGTAACAATTAAAAAACAAACACATATTATTTTTAAGATCCATGTTTTATTCAGATTTCTTTAGTTTTACCAATATCCTTTTTCTTTTCCAGGTTTTCACATCCAGCAAATCACCTTAGATTTATTCGTCAAATCTCATTTGCTTCCTTTTGGCTGTGACAGTTTCTCAGATGTTCTTTGTTTTTTGATAACCTCAATATTTTGAGGAGGACTGGCCAGGTATTTTGTCGAATGTCCTTCATTGGGATATGCCTGATGTCTCCCTCATGTGAGGTTATGAGTTTTAAGGAGGAAGACCAAAGAGGTACAGTGCCATTCTCATCACATCGTATCAAGGGTTTATAGTGCCAATATGACTTATCACTGTTGACATTAACCTTGACCACCTGTTTCTGGTTGAGGTAGGGTTGGTCAGGTTTCTACACTGCAAAGTTACTTTTCCTTCCCTTTCCATACTGTACTTTTTGGAATGAAGTCACTTCAAGTGTGTCGCCCACACTTAAAGAGTGGATATCAGAGTAGGTACATAAAATAATTTGGAATTCTTCTGCATGGGAGATTTGTCTATGCTCTCTCATGTTTATTTTCTTAGTTTAGTTAGTTAGTCATTTATATCAGTATGGACTCATGGATATTTATTTTATACTTTAGGTTATAATTCAATATTACTTTATCTATGTTGATGCTCAAATTGTTTCAACTTTGGCAATTAGAAGCTCTCTCAGTTGGCACCTATATCCCTTTGACATACCACACTGATGGGGTGTGTGCGTGCAGGTGTGTGTGCATTTTCTTACTTTCTGGCAGTACATCAAAGAATGATGATTAGAAACTAAGTTCTAGGTGTTATGTGTGTTCATTGTTACTAGAGTGTTATTGTTTCTAGTGCCTCTCAGTTGAAAGATCAAGGAAATATATGTGGTATACCAACTCAGGTATAAACAGATATCTATCTATATTAGGCCCAAACTTCAGTTCATACTGATGTCTCCAACTCTAATACCCTTCCACAAGGATCATTCTAGCATCCTCTACTTGCTGTTCGTAACCTCCCACTCCAACAGTGTAAACCTGGCTCCCACCAACCACTACCCACTTAATTGTTAAACTGTTAACCTATATCCTCATGGGAAACAATTTTATCAACTAGAGGACATCACCTCTAGTTTTACAAACTCACTCATTTCCAAAGTTGCATAGGTCAGCACCTTTGCCCCCAGTTCCTTCAGTGAGTCCTTTCATACATTTGTACTACAGGTAAATTCATCTGTCACATTCTGCATTCCACAGTGAGATTCCTTGACCTCTTAAGTGATTTTTAAAAATATTTTTGTACATTAATTTTCATTCTTTGGGCTGTAAAACTGTATGAGCTTTGCAAATTCAGTGTCGTGTTTCTACCATTACAGTATCACACAGAATAGTTTCACCAACTTAAAAATTCCCTTACTTCTATTCAACTTCTCCCCAAAGCACTGTCAAACATAGATCTGTTTACCATCTCAATATTTTTTCTTTTTACAGAATGTCATATAAATGCAATCATACAGTATGTAGCCCTTTTAGATCAGATTCTTTCACCTAGCAATATGAATTAAAGATCTATGTCTTTAGGTGGCTTGACAGCTCATTCTTTTTTATTACTAAATAGATTTCCATTATGTAGATGTACTACAGTATGATTATCCATTCACTTAGTGAAAAAAATCTTACTTGCTTTGCATTTTGGGAAATTATGAATAATGATGCTATTAACATTTGCATGCAGGTTTTTGAACAAAGTTTCAAATTACTTGGGTGAACACCTAGGAATGTGATTGCTGGGTCATATGGCAAAACTATGTTTAGCTTTTTAAGAAACTGCCATGCTGTCTTTCAAAGTGACAGTACCAACTTTCATTCCCATCAAAAACAAATGAGAGTGTGACGTCCCTGGTGGCGCAGTGGTTAAGAATCCACCTGCCAATGCAGGGGAATGGGTTTAAGCCCTGGTCCGGTAAGATCCCACATGCCACGGAGCAACTAAACCCGTGCACCACATCTACTGAGCCTGCACTCTAGAGCCCGTGAGCCACAACTACTGAAGCCCAAGTGCCTAGAGCCTGTGCTCCACAACAAGAGAAGCCACCACAATGAGAAGTCTGCACAGAGCAAAGAAGAGTAGCCCCTGCTTGCCGCAACGAGAGAAAGCCCGCATGCAGCAACAAAGACCCAATGCAGCCAAAAATTAATTAATTAATTAATTAAAAAAATGAGAGTTCCTGTTGCTCTGCATCTTCACAAGCACTTGGTACTGCCAGATTTTTAAAATTTTACCCACTATTGTAGGTTTGTAGTAGTAACTCATTATTAATTTGCATTTCTCTAATAAATTACATTGAGCATGTTTTCATATACTTATTTGGCATGTGTCCACCTTTTTGGTGAGTTATCTGTTCAGATATTTTGCGCATTTTTTTTATTGAGTTGTTTTCTTATTGAATTTTAAGAGTTCTTTCTGTATTTTGGATAGAAGTCCTTTATCAAATATGTGCTTTACAAATATTTTCTCACAATCTGTGGCACATTTTTTCATTTTCTTAACACTGTCTTTTGCAGAGCAGAAATGTTTAATTTTAGTAAAATTCAACTTATCAAGTTTTTCTTTCATGTTTCATTCTTTTGAGCTATATCTAAAACTTCAGTACCAAACCTAAACTCTTGTCAATTTCCTTGTGTTTTCTTCTACACATTTTATATTAGGTCCATAATTTATTTTGATGAGTTGATTTTCATGTAATGTATAAGGTATGCATCTAGGTTCATTCTTTTTATCATAAGGACATCGAATTGTTCCAGCACAATTTGTTGGTAAGACAATTATTTTTCCATTGAATTGCCTTTGTGCCTTTGTCAAAAATCAGACGACTACATTTATGCGGGTATAGTTCTGGGCTCCCTATTCTGTTCCATTGATCCATGTATTATTACTTTAACTAATACCATATTTATTACTGTAACATTGTAGTAAGTCTTTGTGATGGTTAATATTATTGTTAACTTGGCTAAGCTACAGTACTAGGTATTTGGTCATATGTTATTAATATACCCCACACTTAATTTCCTTTATTTTTAGCATACGATTTTTGAATATCGAATCAGCCTTACAAAGCTGGAATAAATCCCATTTGGGCATGATGTATACTTTTTTAATACATTTTGTATTTGATTTGTTAATATTTTGTGAAGTTGTTTGAGTCGATGTTTATGAAATATATTGGTCTGCCATTTTGTTTCTTGTAATGTCTTTATCTAGTTGTAGTATTTATACTGCTAGCCTCATAGAATGAATTAGGAAATGTTCCCTGTGCTTCCATTTTCTGGAAGAAATTGTGAGGAATTGATATTATTTCTTCCTTACTCTTTTGGTAGAATTCATCAGTAAAACGAAAAGGGCGTGCTGGGGCTTTCTTTCATGGAAGTTTATTAATTATCCATGCAATTTCTTTAACAGATATTTATGTATTTCTCTTATATGAGTTTTAGTAGTTTGTGTCTTTCAAGGAATTGGTCCAGTTTATCTAAATTATCAAATCTGTGGGCACAGTGTTGGCTGAAGTATTCTTTTCCTCTCTTTTACTGTCCATGTGATCAGTAATGATGATGACTCATTCTTTTCTGATATGCACACTTAACGCCTTCTCTCTCGCTCTCCTTTTTTTTTTTTTTGACCTGGCTACAAGTTTATCAATTTTGCTGATCTTGAAGAACTCAAAATATTTTAAAATCTCTCTTGAGACTTCTCCTTTGACCCATGTGTTATTTGGAATGTGTTCATTTATTTTCAAATATTGGCAATTGTCAATTATTTTTATTTTATTGATTTCTAGTCTAATTCCATTGTGATCTGGGAACATATTTGAAATATTTTTATATATTTAAATTTGTTAAGATGTGTTTTGTGGTCTGGGATGTAGTTTATCTTGATAAATGTTCCATGAGAGCTTGAGAAGAATGTGTTATGCTGTTGTGGATGGAGTATTCTCTTAAATGTCTATTAGATCAAATTACTGATAGTGTCATTTGAGTTTATATCTATCCTTATTGATTTAATTTTTATTTATCTAGCAATTGCTGACAGAGGGGTATTGATATATTCAACTTTAATAGTGCATTTTTCTATTTCTCCTTTCAGTTCTACCAATTTTTGCCTCATATATTTGTACGCTTTGTTTATAGGATTGTAATGACTTCTTGGAGAATTGAACCCTTTATAATTATATAATGTCCCCCTTTATCCCTGAAACTTTTCCTTCTTCTGTAGTCTGTTTTGTTTGAAATGTAGCTACTCTAGCTTTTTTTGATTAGTGTTATGATGGTATATCTTTCTCCATCCCTTTATTTTTTAAGTGAGATTCTTATAGATAGCATATAGTAGGTCTTGGTTTTTATACATCTGACAAGCTCTACCTTTTAATTAGTGTATTTAGATCATTCACAAAGTGAATATTAACGTGGTTGAATTAACAACCACCATGTTTGTAACTCTTTTCTATTTGTTGCATTTCTTCTTCATTTTTCCTGTTTTTCTATTCTTTTTAGTATTAATTAAGCACCTTATATGAATCTATTTTATCTTTTATCTCAGTGTATCAATTATACATCCTTAAAAAAATTAATGATTGCTCTGGAGTTTACATTTTAACTAATTTTATAATTAATTTTAATCAATCTTCAAATAACACTGTCTCTTCACATGAAGTACAAGTACTTTAAAACATGTATCCCCAATTCTTTCTTCAAATACCTTGTGGCATTTCTGTCCTTTATTTTACTCATTCATATGCTATAAGCACTAAATATATTGTTACTATTGCCACTTTAAACACACATTTAGGTTTTTGATCAATTAAGAATAAGAAAAATAAAAGATTTTATTTTACCTTTATTTCTTCTCTGATGCTTTTTCTTTCTTTATGCAGATCCAAGTTTTTTACCTATATTATGTCCCTCTGTTTGAAGAACTTGTTTCATTATTTCTTCTATGGTAAGCCTGCTGGAGATGAATTCCCTCAGTTTTTCTCTTTCTGATAAAGTGTTTATTCTTCTTCTACTTTGAAAGGATAATTTTACTGGATCTAGAATTCTATATTGGTGTTTTTATTCTGTCAGCTTCTTCAATATTTTACTCTGCTCTTTTCTCACTCATCTGGTTTCTGAGAGTATAGTATAATCCTTATCCTTGTTCCCTTGTTCTTCTAAGGTGTTTTTGTTGTCTTCTTTGGATTTTTTTCAAAATGTTCTCTTTGTCTTTGGTTATCTCACATTTCAACATGAGGCATCAAGTTTTTTGGTTTTTTTGGTTTTCGTTTTTTTTTTGCGGTATGCGGGCCTCTTAATGTTGTGGCCTCTCCCATTGCGAAGCACAGGCTCCGGACGCGCAGGCTCAGCGGCCATGGCTCACGGGCCCAGCTGCTCCGCGGCATGTGGGATCTTCCCGGACTGGGGCACGAACCCGTGTCCCCTGCATCGGCAGGCGGACTCTCAACCACTGCGCCACCAGGGAAGCCCTGTTTGTATTTTTGTTGTTTTGTTTTTAAACATTTATTCTTCTTGATCTGCTTGCTATTCTCTGAGTTTCTTGGGTATGTTGTGTGGTGTCTGTCATTAATTTGGAAACTTATCAACCATTACTAATTCAAATATTTCTTCTCCTCCTTTCTCTATTCTCATTTTAGTATTCCAATTGTGCATATATTACAAATTTGAAATTGTCCCACAATTCTTGGATGTTCTTTTCTGTTGCTTTTCATTATTACTGTTCTCTTTTTTCTCTTTGCCTATCAGTTGGGAAGATTCTATTGATCTACTTTCAAGCTTACGCACTTTTTTCTTCAATTGTGTCAAGCCTACTGATGATCCCATTGAAAGTATTCTTCATTTCTGTTATAGTGTCTAATTTCTTGCATTTTATTTTGAATGTTCCTTAGAGTTTTCCTCTCTGCTTTCGTTACCCATTTGTCCTTGCATATTGTCTACTTTTCCAGTTAGATCCCTTAACATGTTAATAATTATTAATTTTAATTTCCTGTCTGAAAATTCCAACATCTGTGTCATACCTGAGTTTAGTTCTGATTCTTGCTTTCTCTCTTCAGATTATGTTTTATCTTCCTTTTTGACATTCTTTATAATTATTTTTGAAAGACATATATGTTGTATTGGGCAATAGGAACTGAGATAAATAGGATTTAGTGTAAGTATTTATGTTAATTTGGCTAGGAGTTGGGCTGTGTTTAATGTTTGCTATAACTATAGATGCCCAAGGCTTCAGTTTGCTCTATTGTCCTTATTTCTCTCCTCTTTCTTGATATTGGACCTCTGTAAATATTCATGTTCAGAGAGAGAGCCTGTGTCTTGCAGCTCTTTCAGCTGTAATCCCCTGTTGTTATACTGGAGCTTGTTAGTATGGTGGTAAGGTATGAAGAAGTAGAAACACTCTATAATTTTCTGATTAAATCTCAGTATTTTAGCTGGCTTATATATCGGAGCTGTAACCTTCAGAATTGTTTCTCCAGTGGTATAGCTTTCTCTCCCTACCCTTCCCTGCCTCAGTGTTCCCAGTCTACTTCCTTGTAGCTTGACCCCTGTTGACTCTGTTTCCCCATACACACTTTGGTGAGATAAGAAAGTTGATTATGGCTGGAGTGAGAGCAGTGTCTGTCCCCAAGTAGAATAAGGCTCCCGTAAAGTCTCTTTCCATAGACAGTAAGCCTCTGTTAACAGAGAATGCTGTAGATGTATTTCACAACAGTTAGTCTCCCCATATTTTTGCCAGAGCTACAGGGGGAACTATTCTGGAACCTTGGGAAACTTCCACTATGGGAAACTTGTAGACTTATGGAAGTAAAACTCAAAAGTAGTGTTCAGGACACCCCCAAGACTGGGGTCCCCAAGAATTTCTCACTTTCATGCTAGCCTAATTCAATCTACAGATATTCATTAAAATTACCTTTTTTTTTTTTTTTTTGCCACACTGTGTGGCATGTGGGATCTTAGTTCCCTGACCAGGGATTGAACCTGCACCCCTGAAGTGGAAGCATGGAGTCTTAACCACCAGACCACCAGGGATGTCCTTAAAATTACCATTTAATTCTTCCTACCAGTTTATGGCTTCTACTCCAGGTAAGCATATCTTGGCTACAGCTCGGGATGCTCCTGTCTCTCCAGACTTCAAGGAGACAGTTTGCCCTTCAATCTCAGTTCTCTGATGGGTCCAAAAGAAGTCACTGTCACAGCTTGCCCTTCCCCCCTCCCCATATCCTTAAGTCCATTCTCTAGTAGGTCTGTGTCTTTATTCCCAACTTATCCCTAGGTTCTTCATGACCTTTTATTTTTTTTTCTTAGATTCCATATATATGTGTTAGCAGACGGTATTTGTTTTTCTCTTTCTGACTTACTTAACTCTGTATGACAGACTCTAGGTCCATCCACCTCACTACAAATAACTCAATTTCATTTCTTTTTATGGCTGAGTAATATTCCATTGTATATATGTGTCACATCTTTATCCATTCATCCGATGATGGACACTTAGGTTGCTTCCATCTCCTGGCTATTGTAAATAGAGCTGCAACGAACATTTTGGTACATGACTCTTTTTGAATTATGGTTTTCTCAGGGTATATGCCCAGTAGTGGGATTGCTGGGTCGTATGGTGGTGAGAGAGTGGCATGGACATATATACACTACCAAACGTAAAATAGATAGCTAGTGGGAGGTGGCCGCATAGCACAGGGAGATCAGCTCCATGCTTTGTGACCACCTAGAGGGGTGGGATAGGGAGGGTGGGAGGGAGGGCGATGCAAGAGGGAAGAGATATGGGAACATATGTATATGTATAACTGATTCACTTTGTTATAAAGCAGAAACTAACACACCATTGTAAAGCAATTATACTCCAATAAAGATATTAAAAAAAAAGTCACTGATTTTAAGTTTACTTAGCTTTTTCTTATTTTAAGGATGAGAGTGATGACTTTCCAGCTCCATTTATGTCTGAGCTCAAATAAGAAGTGTCAGATAATTCTTAACTAGACAGGATATTTCAAAGTATATCTGGTCAAGCTTAGGAGATAGTGGCTTCACTTTCATTAAATAACAATATTTGACACAAAAAATAAAAGCATACGATATAAACATTGTAGAGATGTTTCATATGCTAGATATGAAATTGGGATAAATATTTAGAGGTTTTGCCAATCCTGAGATTCCATGATTCTCTAAACTGAGATGAGACCGAGTAAGCTAACACAAATGAACAAATTCCCCAATGGTATGTTTATCAACATGGGAATGCCTTAGAGCAGGGATTTTTAGCTGCAAATCTCCAAAGTGAATTCAAGGTGTGTATGAACATTCTGGAGCTGAATGGAAATTTGTGTATGCAAGAGTATCTGTGCCTTTTATTCTGCTGAGAGAGTCTACAGCTTTCAACAGATTTTAAAAGAGATTCATAACTTTTGTAAAATATTAAAAATTTAAGATTTTGAGATTTGTAGCCTGTGTCTAGCTTTGTGTGATAAACAGAAGATGTGAGGGGTAGAGAGCTTTTACTGCTTCATATTAAATTATGTTCAATTCAGAAATCAAGTATTAGGTATCATATATCAGACATTAATGACTATATGCAACAGATCTTGCCCTAGTGAGGGAAAAAATTGAGTAAACAGATGATTATATTTCCTTGGCAGGAGATTTAATGAATTCAAAAGTCCAAATATGATAGAGAAGGCCATATGTTCAGGGTACTACATAGAATTTAACGTGTTGAGACAACATGAGTGCTCATTTTGTGAATAAAAAGAGATTTGAGTAGAAATGTAGATATAAGTCAATTCATGAAAAGCCTTATGTGTCATGCTAAGGACTTTGAACATTTTAAAATCTATGGAGAGTCATTAGAAAGTACTTTCAGCTAAGAAGAGACATTATCCATTTCCATTATACTCACGCTGGCACTTATTATGAGGAATATATAAGGTAGTAAGGTAGAAGAATGTCCAAGCAAAACTAGGTTCAAGAAAACCAGTCAGATGTATGGGTACTTTTTTTTTTTTTTGCGGTACACGGGCCTCTCACTGCTGTGGACTCTCCCGTTGCAGAGCACAGCCTCCGGACGCACAGGCTCAGCGGCCATGGCTCACAGGTCTAGCCGCTCCGCGGCATGTGGGATCTTCCCGGACCAGGGCACGAACCCATGTCCCCTGCATCGGCAGGCGGACTCTCAACCACTGTGCCACCAGGGAAGCCCTGGGTATTTTTTAATACAAGTGAAAAACGAGCACTGAACTATGGATATGACAATGGAATAATATGGATTCTGGAGGCATGACTCTTCTTGTTCCTAGCTTGGGCAAATTGTACACCCATTCTTAATTTTTAAAAATGTTTCATAGACTGCATTCAAAGCTGTAGTGTTAAATGAAATATCAGGTATCAACTTATGCATATAGTAGTGGTTTTTGTTGTTTGATTTGAATATACTGATGCAAATATTAATGGTGCCTCTGGAGCAGTTTTACACCTTTCTGCTAGACTGTTCTTCTAAACATGGTTTAAGGGTGAAACACTTGGAAAATATTAAATCTATATCACTATACAGTTAAAAAAAAGACCTGCTTTCCTCTGGTTGTTGCTTCTCTAGATTATTTGAAATGATCGCTAAGTCATTGAATATGCTGCTCAGTGATGCCTTGTTGCAAAATATTGATGATGCACTACTGCGAAGCAATTTAGAGCACTGATGTGAAGGTGCTATTCAAATTGAAGTTAGAATTTGTTTTTAGGCAACAAATGTCAAAGTTTACCAGCATCTGTGAACAGCTAATCTCAAGTTCAATTATACTTAAATTGAAAGAGAGATACCTGCTATTACAAACATAAAAGACTCAAAGATTGAGTTTATCATCTAGTAGCACATTTGCAACAAAGGATTCCTCTAAGCAATGAGGGCAACTTCCAGAGCATAAGACATTGGCTGAGGCACTGACAAGAGCAAGGTAAAATTTTTCTGAGCAAATGACTCATCAGTGGCTGTTTGTTCTTTCATAAGAGTTTTCAGGTTCACGCTGCGGTGTCTTTTGTATTATAAATAGATATCCAGTTACCTATAGAAACATGTAATGTTCTAGTGGAGATAACACTGAAGAGAATGCAGAAGGCATTTTACTACTTCTTACTGCTTTCTAACATTGGACTAGCAAAATTAATATTGACAGTTCAGTAAAGTAGTGAAGATAAGACCCATTTCTCCCTTTCTGATCCTTGAAGGTAAACTGTACTTAAAAATGCCACAAATTAGTCTATTTTCTGGGACTAAATTATAAGAGGGCCTTGGAAAACATCTCTGGGGATCCAGTCGTAAACGGGAAGCTCCAGGAGGGAAGGGGGATGCTGCAGGTAGTTAATACTAAAACAGACCTAAAATTATTAGAAACCAGGCAAAATGGAGGTGTTATACACACATGATAATAACCCACCCCATTTTCTCATCCTAACATACCACACAAACTGCCCTATTTTCTCCTAATTGTTCATATTAATCAGTCTTCACCTCTTCAAAAATTTTAGGTGGGAGGTGTTAAAATGCATGAAATGATTTGCTCGAGGCCGTATCTCCAGTAGACCACACAGCAAGGAGAATTCTAGAATCTAAATGAGTTGTAATATAGGAATCAGTATTGGTCCTACAAATGCTGTTGTTCATGCAATTTCTCCAACACCTATGTAGTAGCCAGCATCCCATAACCTGGAGACTTCCCACTTCCTTTGTCTTTCTTCTACCCCATTTGGTGGCAGTCCACTCCTCAAGATATGTCACAATACAAAATCTCAGAAATCTTATCTCTTTGTGAATAAGACTTCTGCAGGCCACCTTCTCAACAGATGACAAGGGCCTAGTCTTCAAAGAATTCTATCTCTAGTGAGAAGTCTATCAAACATATTTGCATAAATGAAGGAATAGAGTAATAGGCCCCAAGGATTGTGATGTGTGTTTCTTCTTTTCCCCAAAATTCCTTGATTTAAACCATGTAGAAATATCAGGTAATTTGTTTAAGAAACTTGATCCTCTAGTCAAATTCAATTTAATTCAGCAAAATTTTTATTATCACCTACTATATGCCATGAGCTGTTCTAAACAAACATATGTGAATAAGAGACAGTCTGTATCATCAAAACCAACACCACACAGGCATGAAGACTATCACTGCACAATACTGTGGTATGTTCCATAACAAAGGGAAGCTCCAAAACCTTAAGCTATACAAATAAAGCAAAACTTTCTGTGCTTTGGGCAGACAACACAAATGGCATTTTTAAGCTGCGTTTTGAAGACTATATTCATCAGACAAAAAAAAGCCAAAAGAAAGGATACAAAGATGGTATGTGCAAACGTCCTTGACAAGAAAGAAGAGCGGCATGTTTAGAGACCTTAAAGTGGGGCAATGTATCAGGTACTCCGCACACTAGGTACATGCCTACTAGGAGACATGATTGGTAGGTTTGTGTCCAGATAATGATGCATTCTATATGCCAGAGAAGGAGTAAAGATTTAATCTTGAAGGTAGATTTTAAGCATGGAGTGGTAAAGTCAGAAATTTAACAGACATACAAGAAGACTGACTGGATAGGGAAGATGTTGAAGAAAGAGAAACCATAATAAACTTTACTAGCTAAAAACAACAAACCCTTAATTTCCAAAGTGAATAAACACATAAGAGATTATAAAATTGATTAGTATTTCACTGTAATAAAATTTTAACATTAGGCATGAAATTTAGTGTTTAAAGGCATAAGTATAAGAACAAACCAAAGGAATTGAGCTTCTTGTTCACATAAAGTGATCATTGAAGCATTTCCCCAATTACCTCAAAAATGTAATTTAAAAGCAATGTAATTGAAGGATTGTAATTGAAGTAAAATGCAGGATTTTACTGAATTCCCTTGTAAAGGTGGTAGAGGATCAGGAAGAAGGGTGAGGAATTAAATTGCACAAACGGCACAAAACTTCCTAAAAGTCCTCTATAGACATCTCTCTTCTGAGAAATCCTCTCATCATAGCCATTGTTCACAAATTTACCTCTTCTCCATTTCTACCATTCCACCCCACTCTCCACTATTTCACCCACCCATTCATCCAGCCTTTTCAATTTCCTTCCATAAAGCACTCTATGTTTTTTTCTAATGGACACGTTAGTTAACTCTCTTGTCTAGTTTCTTCCAGGTTTCCTATGACTGTCAACACCATCAGCAAATTCCTGGGAGACCATCAGCACAAGAAATACTGTATCTTTAGGAGACAGGAGATGAGGACAGTATTATGAATTCTCTGACTTTCATGTTTTATCTTGTCACTAAAGAACAAAAAGCAGCAGAAGGAAGTGGAGTTTTGTGTCCCTGCTACAAACTGGACGTGCAAGGAGAATGTGGATGCACAAGCACTCATTCGTACTGCTCTCTGCATATGCAGGAGCGCTCAGGAGAGTTGTACTTAGTGGGAAGCACACTTGCATGAAGACAGGAGATTCATATTCTGTTCCTTTTAAAATTTTGTAATTTTAATTATCTTGGTCTCAATTTCTTCATCTACAACTTGAGAGCCATTGTAGAATATTTTTGAAGGGTTCTTCATGGCAAAGCTGCAATTTAAGCATTGACTTTGGTGTCAGAATACCTAGTTTTGAGCTCCTACTCCACCACTATTAAGTAGCTCTGTGTCATTGAGCAGGTTCTATAATTACTCAGAGTGTATCTTCTCCACTGGAATATGTGGAGTCAAGCAACCATCTCAAAAAGAAAACAAAATAATGATGTACAGTGCTATTTAAGCAACACAGGCTATTATTCTAGGAATTAATTCTCTAGGATTCCAAGTTATTAAAAAAATAGTGATAATCTTTATACAAGATAGGTTTTGAATCCAACCACCTAGTTATATACAGACTTTAACTTAAAATGTTCTTGACAGATGAATAACCATTCCTACTTATGTCAAAGTCTTACTGGTGAAATATTACTATCTCTTTCAGTAATATAGTCTACTAATATTTAAATCCCGATCATCTTTTTCTGTGCCTACTTGTGATAGAGAACAACCAGTCATCATTCTCTATATAATAACATTTCTAGATATGCTCAATATGAATTACTTTTTTATTATTATTACCAAGCTGCTGCTGTTATAGTCGCGGGACTTAAAACAACAGTTGTCTGCAATTCTCTTAACCCTCCATACAGAGTCCATTTACTGCCTTGCCTCCCTTCACTGCTGATTACTTCAAAAGGATGAAAAGAGCATAGGAAAGCAATCTTCCTTGTTAAGAATAAATAATTAATTGAGTAAATAAAATCAAGGCCAGGAAGAAAGGAACTAACTGCTCCTTATAAATGTTTACTTGGTTTGCCTTGATGCCCATGGGTGATGGTTCTTTATCAAAACCTGGATACTATTTATGAGACAGTAAGATATTAAGTTGTGAAAGAAAAACAAACAAGTGAACGAAACACCAATCTAATTAGCCTTGGTTAGTGAGAGACAATTTTTCAGCATCCTCTGCTGACCACAAACAAGCATTGTATGAGAGATTTTCTGAACCCTCTTTCAGATTTTGGTATCATTTGTGCAATTCCGTATGTCATGCTTTAGTTTGCTGTACATTACTCATCTCCTTTCCCTGATTATTTATACCCTACTCTGTTTTCAAAAGACTTCTCAGAAAATTCTGTTATTCCAGTTGACATTGATTTCTTTCTGTCTTCTAGCAATTTTCATTATGCTTAACAATGTACCACCTATTTATATAATATAGTTCACTGCCCTTATCAGACACATAAGTAAATTTTGTTTCTATAACCTTGCCTAAAAATCCTTGATTCAGGAAAGCAGATCTAATACTCATTTTTGTACCTGCAAAGGCACAGGGGACCTAGCCGAGGATTGGCTATATAACCGATGCTCTACAAATGCATTTAATAGTTGCCTTCAACCACGATACTCTCGTGCCCAACTCCAAGGAATACTATTCATATAGCATTCAGTGTGAATACTATTAGCACTATGAAGATAGTCATGGTCAACAAGATCAAATGGGATAGAAGAAAATACTGATGGCGCCCATGGAGTTGTTCAATGCTGGCAATCATGGGTAGACTACATTAAGCATTCATTGAAAGTACAGACAAATGATAAAGAAGTAATCATGGTTTAAAAAATTGACAATACAACAATCAATTCTTTTTTTTTAATACAGCACCTCCAGCATCATTCAAAATTTCCAGAAACTTAAAGTATCTACATTTATAAAACTAGACCCAACTCAAAATTCAATTAATCTAGGAATACATCCCTAACACCCTCTCAGTAGCAAAATCATTGGGTTGCTTCTCTGTTCCCTTAACACTTCTATATACTTCTCCTGTGGTATTTTATCATCTCCCAATTTGTCCACTTCATCACTTAGAACTAAAGCTTGTCATAATTGCAGCATTTTCAAGCCCAATGGGAACTCAGCATGGCCTGGTAAAAAACAGGAATAAAGCAGGGGATTATCCAGTCAAGTCTGGGAAACTGACTAGAATCAATGTATACCCTCTAACATGGAAATCAGTGAACACCAAGCAACAGCTAGGGCTACTCAGGTTTAGTTCCAACATGCAGCAATGTGCTAGAAAATACCACCACTTCAGTTCAATGCAGCAGCAGACAGGGGCACAGCAGTTAGTAGTCATAGGGTATTATGTGGAGGAGGCACATCTAACCAAAATGTGTAGCTAATGGAAAAGATAATTAATCGACAATTCCAGGAAAAAGTGATACCTATACAATTCTGAAAGGAGTAAGACAGGCTAACAAAGCGAGGATAGCATTTTAGACAGGCCACAGCATAAAAACAAAACAGGCATGGAACAGCATGTATAGAAGGAGGTATAAGTACTCCAGAAAGATGACAAATACATTTTGGGTTATTAACTACTGACCAAAACAAGCTGTAGAATAGATAGAGGACAGATTACCATGCCATGGCTATGCATGCCATGTTAAGAGCCTCAAATATTATCTTGTAGCTAAAGGAAATCATCCAAGCAGTTAGAAAAAGAATGACCATATGCCTGGTTTCTCCAAGGGCTTCAGGGGGAAAATGATGAGTTTATTGCACGATGTACAGATTCAGTTTTCCATAAGGTAGAAAGATATTGGAGACCAGAGATTGAAGACAGAATAAAAAAGGGAGAGACCTTTTGCTAGGGAATATACATTTTGGAACATCAGTTTATACTGGTAGGCATAATCATGAAACTAGATGAAATCATTAGAAGATTGTGTAGCAGTGGATCTCAAACTATACTATATTTTACAAATGATGTGAGAGATTGAGATGCACATTTCTAGGTATGTATAATATCCCAACGCTGGCTATTCTAATTCAGTCTTTGGGGGTAGGTCCATAATATCTGTAGTCTTAAAAATATCTTCAGTTAATTCTGTTGTACAGAAAGAATTCTGAAGCAATGTTTTAAGGGATGAATGAGAGAGAGGAATCTGCAGAGAAAAAATAAATGGTAGAGTCAGAGGGGTCAATGGAAAAAATAAGAGAGTGTGGTATCCCCAAAAATAAAGGATTGGACAGTTTAAGGAGATCTAGGTTCAACTATGACTTTGCCACTTATTAACAGTGAGACATCAATTTATGTAATATTTCTGACTCTAACCTTGTCAGTAAAATGAGGATAATAACAGTAACTCTCTCATACAGTCACTGTGGGGATTGAATGAGATAATGAATGGAAAATGTATAGTATAATCAAGTCATATCAGAAAATGCCAGTAAATATTAGTTCTCATTAATATGATTATTATCATGGATATTGTGATTAAGAGTCTCAAATATTACAGGTGGTCTTTGGGCTTGGCAATCAGTAAACTATTGGTTATTTAGGCAAGAGTAATTTTCATAGTGTTTTAAGAACAAAAACCAAATTATGGTATATTGGAAAGTAAAGAAAAGGAGAGAAATGAGCGCTAACTATTTTTTCCAAGAAGTTTGGGTGATATAGGCAAAAGAGAAACTAGATGGTAACTGAAAAGGGATAGATGATATAAGCAGGGTTCTTCTGAGGAAGGGAAAACACTTGACTATGTTTCTAGACAAAGAGGAGTCAAGAGTGATTAGACAGAAAAGATACATGAGACAGAAGTAATATTTTGTTTCTAGCCCCAGAAGTTGCTAGATTTAAGCAATCTGAGAAGAAATAGAAGGAATCCAAATTGGAAAAGAAGTAAAACCGTCACTGTTTGCAAATGACATGATACTATACATAGAAAATCCTGAAGATGCCACCAGAAAACTACTAGAGCTAGCTAATCAATGAATTTGGTAAAGTAGCAGGATACAAAATTAATGCACAGAAATAGCTTGCTTTCCTATACACTAACAATGAAAATTCAGAAAGAGAAATTAAGGAAACACTCCCATTTACCATTGCAACAAAAAATAAAATACCTAGGAATAAACCTACTTAAGGAGGCAAAAGACCTGTATATAGAAAACTATAAGACACTGATGAAAGAAATTAAACACTATACAAACAGATGGAAAGATATACCATGTCCTTGGATTGGAAGAGTCCACATTGTGAAAATGACTACACTACCCAAAAACAATCTACAGATTCAATGCAATCCCTATCAAACTACCAAGGGCATTTTTCATAGAACTAGAACAAAAAATTTTACAATTCGTATGGAAACACAAAAGACCCTGAATAGCCAAAGCAATCTTGAGAAAGAAAAACAGAGCTGGGGAATCAGGCTCCCTGACTTCAGACTATACTACAAAGCTACAGTAATCAACACAGTATGGTACTGACACAAAAACAGAAATATAGATCAATGGAACAGGACAGGAAAAAACCCAGAGATAAACCCACACACATATGGTCACCTTATCTTTGACAAAGGAGGCAAGAATATACAATGGAGAAAAGACAGCCTCTTCAGTAAGTGGTGCTGGGAAAACTGGACAGGTACATGTAAAAGAAAGAAATTAGAACACTTCTTAACACCGTACACAAAAATAAACTTAAAACGGATTAAAAACCTAAATATAAGGCCAGACACTATAAAACTCTTAGAGGATAACATAGGGAGAACACTGTATGACATAAAGCAAGATCTTTTTTGACACACCTCCTAGAGTAATGGAAATAAAAACAAAAATAAACAAATGGGACCTAATGAAATTTATAAGCTTTTGCACAGCAAAGGAAACCATAAACAATGTGAAAAGACAACCCTCAGAATGGGAGAAAATATTTGCAAATGAAACAACTGACAAAGGATTAATCTCCAAACTATACAAGCAGCTCATGCAGCTCAATATCAAAAAAACAAACAACCCAATGCAATACTGAGTGGAAGACCTAAATAGACACTTCTCCAAAGTAGACATACAGATTGCCAACAAACACATGAAAAGATACTCAACATCACTAATCATTAGAGAAATGCATATCAAAACCACAATGAGGTTATCACCTCACACCAGTCAGAATGGCCATCAACAAAAAATCTACAAACAATAAATGCTGGAGAGGATATGGAGAAAAGGGAAACCTCCTGCACTGTTGGTAGGAATGTAAAAATTGATACAGCCACTATGGAGAACAGTATGGAAGTTCCTTAAAAACTAAAAATAGAACTACCATATGACCCAGCAATCTCACTACTGGGCATATACCCTGAGAAAACCATAATTCAAAAAGATACTTGTACCACAATGTTCACTACAGCACTATTTACAATAACGAGGACATGGAAGCAACTTAAATGTCCATCGACAGATGAATGGATAAAGAAGATGTGGCACATATATACAATGGAATATTACTCAGCCATAAAAAGGAACAAAATTGAGTTATTTGTAATGAGGTGGATGGACCTAGAGTCTGTCATACAGAGTGAAGTAAGTCAGAAACAGAAAAATAAATACCGTGTGCTAACGCACATACATGGAATCTAAGAAAACGGTACTGATGAACCCAGTGGCCGGGAAGGCATAAAGACGCAGATGTAGAGAATGAACTTGAGGACACAGAGGGCGAAGGGGAAGCTGGGATGAAGTGAGAGAGTAGCACTGACATATATACACTACCAAATGTAAAATGTATGGCTAGTAGAAAGCTGCTGCATAGCCCAGGGAGATCAGCTCAATGCTTTGTGACGACCTACAGGGGTGGGACGTGGAGGCTGGGAGGGAGGCTCAAGAAGAAGGGGATATGGGGATATATGTATACATATAGCTGATTCACTTTATTGTACAGCAGAAACTAACACAATGCTGCAAAGCAATAACACTCCAATAAAGATATTTTTTAAAAAAAGAAAAAAAACCCATATATTTAGGACTTCAAATTTTGACCCAATCTCATGGCCATGACCTGACCAAACATACAAACACATGAGTTAACTCATTTGAAGTAACTGAAAAAAAAATACTTACCTATTCATCATGAAAAAATTTAAAAATTTTAAAAAAAGAATCTCAAGTCTGCAGCAACTGAAACTAAAGGAGATAAAGATGAAAGTGGCTATATTTGTGCATATGGGGGAGAATATGGAAAAGTAGAGAATGCACCTGAAGACATTTTTAAAAAATCATTTTAGTCTACTAATTTTCATATTTTTTCATTTATATCTTTTTAAAACGGTATTTTATGTTGTATAGAAAATGCACATTAGACTTGAATTTGTTTTTGCCCCTCATCAGTAGATTGTCTCTTTGTTATGTGTGCTAGACCCACCTAAGGAATTCTAGCTGCATTAAATGCAAGATTGTCATGTGAAGCATGACTGAAGATTGTGGTGAAGAGTAGTAGCATTGCTAAGAAAAATGGTAAAAAGCATGGTCAGTCCATGTAAAATGATAGACTGGTCAGTGCTTGGGTACAGTTAAAGTTGATGGACATGAATATTTAGTGGCAACAGCATTCAAAACTGGGATTTTTTTTTTTTTTTTGTAACAAAAATTCAAGACCGGAAAAAAAAAGAGAGAATTATAGGTCTAACCAAGGACTGAGATTTTTCTGACTAGGTCAGAAGGAAAGCTAGGAGAGCGAGCGAGTTGAAGATGCTGGTAAGAGTGTAGCTCAAAAGATTAACCATTAAGTTTAGAATAGAAAAGAAAGGAAGAGAAGGCAGAATGTAGGTGATAGATCTGGTAAGAAATGGATCATGCAAACAACTCTAAGACCAAGGAGCAGATGTAGGGACAGCAAATAAGTAGGACAATTTTAGTCAATATTTAGTATTTTATCCCCAGATGCATTAGGTACTGTGTCTAAAATTACAGGATGAATTACTTGACTGCTGAAATAAAGGTACAACCTAAAGGATGGGAGGCCTCTGCTTCACTCTTTCATTGTAGATTTTGGTTTCCCCAAGGTGACCTCTCAAGACACAGGTGAAGTGAGACTTCTCCAACCCACCTTCTATTTCCTCATGTGGGAACAATTCTTTCTTTTTAGAAGATCAGAGTGCCAGAGCATTTATGCCTGAAACTGCTTCCATTAACATGACTTATTATATGCTTTACATATAGCAGTGAAATTTTTTTTTTTTTTTTTTTTTTTTTTTAGTATTTATTTATTTGGCTGCACTGGGTCTTAGTTGTGCCATGCAGATCTTCTTTGCGGCATGTGGGATCTTTAGTTGTGCCATGCGGGCTCTTAGTTGAGGCATGTGGGATCTAGTTCCCTAACCAGGGATCGAAACCAGGCCCCCTGCATTGGGAGCGTGGAGCCTTAACCACTGGACCACCAGGGAAGTCCCTCACAGTGAATTTTAGAACTCAGGACATTATAACTTAATTACAAAACAAACAAGCAAAAAAGAACAGAAAAGATCCCCTCAGTCAAAACTCTTGGGGAAATTTGGAACTTCTTGCTCAAAGCTATCTTAAACCCAATGTAACCTTAAAGATTTAAAATTCTTTTGGTGTAACAGAATAACCAAGTAGCATATATATTTCTCCAATAGTTGAATGGACTTTTACCTCAATCATTAATCTTCTTGCAAGAGAATAAAAAGGAATAATAAATCACCAGTACAGATATGCTGGATTTGATCAATGTTTCTCTTCACAAGGAGTAAATAATAAAGAAACACTCACTCTGCAAAATTTACGTATTACAGCATTCTGTCACCCAGGCAAGGGGATTAATAAGGACTGCTGAGAGGAAGCAAGATCTCCTCTCCCCTACAGAACTGTTAAAGCAACAAGTCATCATTTACAGGGCAAATAACACCTCATTCCAGAACAGTGTAATACTTTCTCAGCAGAGTACTGCCCTAATCTTCAACCTCTTCCTCCCTTAAGGAAATTAACAGTGGCTTATTTCATTAATCACTCTAACTGGCAGAAGAAAAGGAATAGCATTTAGAGGGAAACTACTCTATATTGAGTATTTTACATGTTTTCTGACATAATCCTTAAGTCACCATTATGAAAGTATAACACCTGTTCCCAGAGAGAAACACTTCAGTGTGGAAGCTTAGTGTAAGTTCTAACACCAGACCCAAATCAAGCTAGGTTGGAATGCTGATTCTACTACTGAATTTCTAGTCCCAAAGTCCATCTATCTGATGTCTGCTATACCATGTTTTTTATCAGAAGGAAACATTTAATTCAAAACCCCTCATTTCAAAATCAAGAAGAATTGGCTATTACTAGTAAATGCTTCTTGAGACAAAATACTCATGACTAGTAATAATAAGCAATCAATGAAAATGTTTATGGCCATGCACCCCTCAAGAGAATATCAGAATTTTCAGGAACCAGTAGGTCTATAAGAAGATTCAGGGATAGGGTGTGTGTATTTTGGAAAATCACTAGAATACCCATGTGATTTTTTTTTTTTTTTTTTCCGGTACGCGGGCCTCTCACTGTTGTGGCCTCTCCCGTTGCGGAGCGCAGGCTCAGCGGCCATGGCTCACGAGCCTAGCCGCTCCGTGGCATGTGGGATCTTCCTGGACCGGGGCAAGAACCCGTGTCCCCTGCATCGGCAGGCTGACGCTCAACCACTGCGCCACCAGGGAAGCCCTACCCATGTGATTATGATTGTGTTAGTGCCCTCCTTCCTCTCCAGACCACCCTAGCTGAAAAAATCACCATTCAAATGAGCTAGGTGGAGTATTGTTAAAATGGTTGCCCCTTTCCAAGCAGGGTAGCAAGTGAAGTAAGGCTTCACTTCATAATGAGGCTGGTAAGTTTAAAAAAAATGGGAGATGTAGGCGAGTGAGCTTGCAGTAGCTGAAGAGTATGTGAGGATGCAAGATCAGCAAAAATGAAATTAATATCACTACAAACATAAGCCTAGCAAGACATATCCTTCCAACTGATAAGAATCCACGAGGAATGATACCATCTTTCCAACTGATAAGAATACACGAGGAATGATACCAGAATTTTCTATGGTTTAATGAGTTAGGAAATGCTGTAGACTGCTTCCCTTTTTAGGAGACCCACAATGCAGAGTAGCATCTTAAAGTCCCATTCAAAGACCCATTCCATTATGCTTCGCCTCATTTCTTCCAAGTATTTTTATCTTCCTCCACTCTAGAGGAACATCTATTAATACCTAAAAGAATAAATCATCTTCATAACACAGTTTAGTCTTCATAAAACATATATTTTGGATATTATAGAAGACAAGAATAGAGTGGTGAGGCTGTGACTTCCATAGAATAAATAAAAATTTCAGGGAGTAATGGTGGCACTGAGTAACAGGGTTTGGGTCCAAGTTTGAAATTCAAATGCCTACAGGGCCTGGAAGTAAATGTACATAAATGACTATGAGTAAAATATAAGATGGTAAATAGGAACTCACTGTCCCCATGAGACACAGAGAAGGAACAGGGAATAGTACAGACTTCAGTGAAGTGGATAATGTGAAGCTTCATTTAAGAAGACAGATACTACTAGTCTCAAATACCTGTTGCCACATAGGAATACGCATGCTCTTTACCAGTGTTACAATTTCAAAGAGAAGCTGGAAATTCTTATTTTTAATAGAAAACTCCTACAAAGTAATTCAAATTTAAAAACTGTGCTTTCCATTAGTTTGGAAGCCAACCACCTGAAGACCACAAAACATATCTTGAGATTATCTCTGTCCTATGAGCCACCTGCCTGTGGTGACTCCTAAACAATCAAACAAGCACACTGAGCACTTGTCGTGTGAATCAGAGTAAACAAGCACGGTGAGAGAAGGAATAATCTTTAATGCAGAATCTATGGTGAGATGATACTAACTGCCAAAAAGAGAGACTTCAACTAAGGTTAATGAAAATGTTATCAGAAAGGTTGGGGATGCAGAGTTTGCTCACAGAGGTTCCACAAAGCTCAGTGGGAGAAGATTGTTGCAAGGCTGAGAGATAGTCACAGTTGTAGTGAGATTAACTGGAAGGGAATGAAATGGAAGAGAATGAAATTTGAGATAAAAGATCCACAGAAGAGGAAACATAAAACCATCCTTCATGAATGAACATGTATAGTACCCTGTAGGTGAGTGGTTTACCAAAGGTTGTGCACTTTGTAGTGGCAGAATTCAGCGTGGCACTCAAGGCTTCTAAACTCCAGTCCAGTCCTTTCTTGTCAAACCATGATGCTTTTATTATGTAAAAACTATACTTTTTCTCTAAATTTATTATAGATATATTTAAACAAATGAACTCTTTGATACTTTGTCACCTTTTTCCAGACCATAAAAATGATTATTATAATAGAGTGTCCTTTAAAGCTAACCGCAGGCAGCCAATACTACACAGGATAGGACATTAAAATGAGATCCATCAAGTAATTAAATTTTTCTCTCAACACAGTTAATGTAATTCTGAATCAAGATATAATAAAGAATATAATAAAGCATGACATGAGAAGTCCAGTTAACTCTACTCTTAGCATTTTAAAAAACTTACTCCAGATGTATTACTACATTACAGAATAGCAGCAGAGCAGAACATAGGTTGAAGAATTCTCATGAACATTCCAGAATAGACCTTTTCAAATGTGACTGCACAAGAATCATGTGTGGACTTTTTATTAAAAATTGATTATGGGGACTAGCTCCACATATTCTGATTCACAGGGATGGGTTCTAGAAATGTATATACATTTATAAAACTGCATTTAAAAAATTGTGGTAAAAATACATAACAAAATTTACCCACATTAACCATTTTTAAGTGTACAGTTCAGTGGCATTAAGTACATTCATATCGCTATGCAACCACTACCACCACCATCTCCAGAACTTTTTCATTTCCTCCAAATTAAATTCTGTACTCATTAAACAATAACTCCCTATTCCCCACTACTCACCATGGGCAACCAACATTCCAATTTCTGACTCTATAAATTTGACTACTCTAGGTACCTCATATAAGTGGACTCATACAATGTGGGGTTTTTTTTGTTGTTGTTGTAACTAGCTTATTTTACTTAGTATAGTGTCTTTAAATTTCATCCATGTTGTAGCATGTGTCACATTTCCTTCCTTTTTAAGACTGAATAACATTCTACTATATGTATATACTACATTTTGTTTACCCACTCACCGACCAATGGACACTAGGTTCTTTCTATCTTTTGGTTATTATGAGTAGCATTGTTATGAACATTGATTTGAGTTCCTGATTTCAATTCTTTGGGATACAGATCCAGAAGTGGAATTTCTGGATCATATGATAATTCTATGTTTAATTTTTTGAGGAACCACTGTATCATTTTCCACAGTGGGTGCACCATTTATATTCCCACCAGCAATGCACAGGGTTTCAATCTCTCCACATTCTCACCAACACTTATTTTGCTTTTTGTTTTGTTTTTTAAAATAGACCTCCTAATTGGTGTGAAGTGGTATTTCATTGTGGTTTTGATTTGCATTTTCCTAATGACTAGTGATACTGAGCAACTTTTTATATGCTCACTGGCCATTTTGTATCTTCTTTGGAAAAATGTCAAGTTCTTTGCCCATTTCTAATAAGACTGCTTTGTTGTTGTTGTTGTAGAGTTGTAGAAGTTCTGCATATATTTTGGCTATTAATTCCTTATCAGATATACAATTTAAAAATAGTTTTATCTATTCTATGGGTTGCCTTTTCACTGTTTACAGGGTCTTTTGATGCACAAAAGTTTTTAATCTTGATGGAGTCCAACTTACTATTTTTTTCTTTGCTGTTTGTGCTTTTGGTGTCATATCCAATAAATAATTTTCCCCATGCTTCTTTCTAAGAATTTTATAGATTTAGCTCTTATAATTAGGTCTTTTATTCACTCTGAGTTAATTTTTGTATATGGAGTAAGATTCAGATCCAACTTTTTTTTTGCATGTGTATATCCAGTTTTCACAACACTGTTCATTCCAAATACTGTCTTTCCCTCAATGAATAAATCTGGCATTCTTGGTTTATGGCTGGGCTTTCTATTCTATTCCACTGGTCTATATGTCTGTCTTTATGCCAGTAACACACTGTTTTATTATTGTAGCTTTGTAGAAAGCTTTGAAATCAGGAAGTATGAGATCTTTAACTTTTTTTCAAGATTATTTCTGACTACTCAAAGTCCCTTGAGATTTCATGTAAAATTTAGGATGGATTTTTTATTTCTACAAGAAAAGTAGACTTTGATAGGGATTGCATTGAATCTGTAGATCACTTTGGGTAATACTGAGTTCTTAACAATAAGTCTTCCAATTAATGAACATAGAATGTCTTTCCATTTATTGTCTAATTTCTTTAAGCAACACTTTGTAGGTTTCAGTGTACAAGTCTTTCACCTCCTTGGTTAAGTTTATTCATAAGTACCTTATTCTTTTTGATGCTATTTTAAATGGAATTGTTTTCTTAATTTCTATTTTGAATTTTTCACTGTTAATGTAGAGAAACACACGTGAATTTTGCATGTTGATTTTGTATCCTATAACTTGCTAAATTTGTTTCTTAGTTCAACAGGTTTTTGTGAAATTTTTAGGATTTTATACATACAAGTTCATGTCCTCTGCAAAGAAAGATAATTTTACTTCTTCTTTTCGAATTTCAATACCTTTTATTTCTTCTTCTTGCCTTATTGCTCTGGCTAGGACTTCCAGTACTATGTTGAATAGAAATGGCAAAAGTGAACATCCTTGTCTTCTTCCTGATCTTGGAACAAAAGTTTTAAGTCCTACACCACTGAGTATGTTATCTATGGGTTTTTCATATATGACCTCTATTATGTTGCAGCAGTTTTCTTCTACTCCTAGTTTATTGGGTGCTTTTATCATGAAAGGATATTTAATTTTGTCAAATATCTTTTCTACATCGATTGAAATAATCATGTGCTTTTTTCCCCCTTTATTCTGTTAATGTGGCATGCTACACTGATTAGTGTTTGAATGTTAAGCCATCCTTGCATTCCAAGAATAAATCCCAGTTGGCCATGGTGTGTAATCCTTTTAATATACTGTTGAATTCAGTTTGCCGGTATTTTTTTTTTTTGAGGATCTTTGCATCCGTGCTCATAAGGTATATTGTTTGTAGTTTTATTTCCTTGTAGTGTATTTCTCTGGCTTTGGTATTAGGGTAATGCTGACTTTATGGAGTGAATTAAGAATAAAACTGTGTTTTAATTAAAATTCACCTTTTGATTCTGATGCTTAGCTCACATGGAAAACCACTTTTCTACTAAGAGATGCAATGTTTTAATATTACTTATTATCTCTTCAAAGTAAGCTTTAACATATTTATTTTTTTAATATTTACTACATTGTTAAGAAAACCTCCTTATATATGCATAGGTCTTAGAATTTAAAAAGAAGTTTCACAAAAGTTTGACTTGCTATCAATTATACAAAAAATACAAGAAGTTATTTAGACCTCCACTTTACAGGATCAGGAAATTCTGCAACAAAGAAATTAGTTTAAATTTTGCTAACAAGTGATGGATCTGAGAGACAAATCTAAAACTAAATTATTATATAGTAATCATTAAATAAAGTGACTTTATCAAGAAATAATTGGAGTAGGGGAAAACTGCAGAATGAATTTTTAAAGCATGACTATGTCATATCGACATTTTATGTCACAATATATGTTAAGTTTACAAGCTTGACTTGTAGTCAAAAACATAATGGATATTACATAATACCATAAAATAGTAAACACAGTTTTTTCTTTTTTTTTTTTTTAAATGAAGGTGTGCTTTTTCAAACGCCAGTAGAAGGCTGATATTTTTTATTGAGTGCAGTAACTTTATGAGGTAGGTGCTGTTGTCCCTGGTTTACAGCTGGGGAGACTATTACTTTTTTTTTTTTTTTTACGAAGATGTTGGGGGTAGGAGTTTATTAATTATTTTTTTTGCTGTGTTGGGTCTTAGTTTCTGTGTGAGGGCTTTCTCTAGTTGTGGCAAGCGGGGTCCACTCTTCATCGCAGTGCACGGGCCTCACTATCACGGCCTCTCTTGTTGTGGAGCACAGGCTCCAAACGCGCAGGCTCAGTAGTTGTGGCTCACAGGCCTAGTTGCTCCGTGGCATGTGGGATCCCCCCAGACCAGGGCTCAAACCCGTGTCCCCTGCATTAGCAGGCAGATTCTCAACCACTGCGCCACCAGGGAAGCCCAAAACACAGTTTTAAGTTTAATATTTTCTACAGTGTTGTCTAAAGTTGGCTTTTTTGATTTATAGTGTTCTGAGGACTTCCATGTGCACAATGTTAAAGGATGAGAAAGGAAAGGAAAGAAAACAGAATCAAATGAGAAGTTGAGCTGTTGTTATGAACTGAATTTCTGTATCTCCCCAAAATTCATATGTTGAAGCCCTAACCCCCAAAGTGATGGCATTTGGAGGTGGGTCCCTTAGGGGGTAATTACTTTTAGATGAGGTCATGAGGGTGGAGCCTACATGATTGGATTAGTATTTTTAAAAAATGAGGAAAAGAGACCAGAGCTCCCTCTCCCTTTCTCCACCATGTGTATGGGGACACACCAAGAAGGCAGCCATCCTTAAGCTAGTAAGAGAGTCTTTACCAGGAACTGAATCTGCCAGCACCTTGACCTTGAACTTTCCAGCCTCCAGAGCTGTGAGAAACAAGTGTCTTACGTTTAACACAGTCAATCTACGGTACTGCATTATAGCAGTCTAAGCTAACTAAGACAGTTTTAAGCAGGTCCAACAAACTTAGACACCCTCACAGGGAGTTTGAATTTACAATGGCCCCTCAGAGTTTCCCCCAGTTGGGCTAAGATGGCCAGGTCTTTACAGTTTCTGAAAGTTTGGGTACTGATCTGAGTTGCTGTGGGAAAGGAAATAATGTTGGCGAGGTAGATCTTTGTAGCTGAGAAACCAGTCCTTCACTGAAAGGACTTACCTAGTATGTCAGACTATCCTATCCAATGAGTTTTTCCCAGAATTTATTCAGGAGTATTTCCCTGTTTTCCTATCACCCGTAAGTTCTACATTAGCATACTTTAAAATTGAATCCTCTGTTTTTGTTTGCACATTGAAGTTTCTATGGAGGTAGGATTTTACGACTTTATAGAAAATATTTGGCAAAATGCCCCTTAGCTCCTTATCTTAAGAAATGTTATTTCCTGTTCCTGATGTCAATGAGAAAAAAAGATGGTTCATTGTCTTGTAAGTCTTTTCTTAAAATAAACTAAACCACATATGGTTTGTCAGGCATTAAATGCTTTTCTCCTGGAGACTGAGTTTTTATATATGTGATAACATGATATATGTATCAAACATAAATTTTCTCTATAAAAGGACAAAATCATGATGTTTTCATTATAGAAGGAATTAGTTGGTGAGATTTTAGAGCAGCCATAAAGACTGCTTTGCACCAACAAAGTATCCACACATTTAAATATTTTTTCATTTATTTTTCCTTTCATGTTTTCTTCAATTCTTTCAACAAATATTCATCTATTGTTTACTACGTATTAGGTACTATAATGTATATTAAGGACACAAATGACTCAATCATATAGCCCCTTCTCTTTAGGAGCTCAAGTCAAATTGAGGAAGTACACATGAAAAAAAAGAAAAGCAGACTACCATACATTGATAGACTGACATAGAAATAATGGTATGAGAGAGAAAATTAACCAGTAAGACCCAATAATATAGTTAGATAACACAAATCATGAAACTGCTGTGTCAGAATAAAACCCAGAAGTCAATTATGTAAACCAACCATCTGACACTTGAGTACCCTCTACAATCTCTTTACTCAAAGATGGTTCAGCTTCTGTTGATGACTTTCATTGACAAGCATTCTAATGCCTTCTTTGGGTAGCTCTGATGTCAAAACAAAAAGTGAAAAGAAAAAGATATTAAGATGAATTCTGTCTCTTCAAAGTTGATGCTCATTACTCCTTTTTTATCCTTAGAGAATGAATACAGACTTTTCTCCACATGTCAGCCCTTCTAGTACATAAAAACAGCAACAATTATTTTATCATCTTCAAAATGCAAAACATCATAGGATAAGAATTAAGACTTTATTTTTTATGCTCATTAGAAATTTGTAGAAGGATAGAGGAAGCAAATATTAGAATATCTGCCTAATTAAAACATATAAAGAATAAATGTGCAATGAGAAAATAATAAAATTTAACTAATGGGATCATCAAATAAGAAGATAAAAATTTTCAAGCTTTTAAGAATATCAATACCTGAATAAATAAATTGTAAATCATTGAAGAAGGTATATAATAGTAAACATGCATACTGAGAAAAACTAGTTCTCACTTGCTAAAGGGAGTGACATCAAAAAAACGCAGGGAACTATTTTACAAGGGCTAAACTAGCAAATATTTCTTGTGTACATGGCTGTATTTTGAAATGATAATTCCCAGCGCTGGTGTGGTTACAGTGAAATAATAAACACTAGGTGGAATTTTAAAGTAAATTGGTATTTTAAAAAATCTGTACTTTGGAATAAAAATAATAATAGCTATATGTAATAGTTATTCAGCATTTCCTATTGCAGAGCACTGTGTGAGATTTGTATATGAAATCTCATATAAATTCCATATAAGCCCAATGATATAGGTGCTTTCTTTCATATTACCCTCTTTTTATAGGTTTCTTACATTGTAAGTGATGGAACAAGGACTGATATCCAGGGCTAACATTAATTCACTTTCCATGTGAAGTAGTTCCAAGGACATAATGCCAGAGAAGGAAAAAAAACTTGGTCAAAGAAAAAGATAGTAATCATAGTGTTATAAATAATAAATAACCAAAAAAGTAACCAAATATATAAAAATGAGAAAGTATGGACACACAAAAGAGTATTTAGGAGATAATACAGAAATAAGAAAGGTGAGGAGTTTAAAGTAGAATGCAAATGGTATGTAAATTGATTATAATAATATAAATATATTGATATGTTGGCAGGTGGAAGAGGAAGCTAGTATGTAAAATGAAACTAGCTGTATTAGAGATGATTTTGTTCAAGTTTTCATTTTATTTTTTAATATAACATATTTCCAAGCATGCTACATTTTTCTTGCTTTAGGTTTTTGTTTCATTAAATTATACATGTCTTTGGGGTAGGTGCTCATACAAGCCATGTTAGTCTTGTATATCTGATTTTGAAGAAAAGGAGAGGAGAGACAAGAGGAGAGCACAGAGAAAAAGGAAATGAGGAGGAAAGATTTAAAACAATTCTTATTTTCTGGTTTAACTGTGAATAGCATTGGGTAAAAACACACAGAATTATATGTGACCACTTTTTTTTATTGTTTTAACTAAAAAGATAGCTTGGTCTTAAGTTAAAATCAATCTTTGTTGCTCAATAAAAGACACTGTGAATTTTTATGATTTTATATAAAATCCTCTGCAATGCTGCCTTATTTCCTATTCTAAAGAGGTAATTGAGGCAGAAAAAAATATCTAGCAACATTTGTAATTGAACTGTAAAATATGTAAAATTTCAATATGTGGTATTGTGAAGCAACTGAGCAGTGTATAAGCAAGCAGCAGCAGCTGCTAGGCTGCTCTTGCCATTCTACCATAGATAAGTTGATCAGGACACAGTGGACCTCAATTGTGAAAGTTTATTACTTAGACAGTGTAAGCAATAACAACATGGTGTCAGCTTTCCACATTCCATAGGATGACACCAAACTGGAGGGGCATCTCATCAAACAGATGAGAGATGTCACAAGTGGTTGGCTGCCCTGTTATGAGACAGTCAATTCCATACTGACTCATGGCATACTCCAGCCAGATAGGGAGTCTCCCCAAGACAGAGAGGCAGATGGGAAAAGGCCAGTTTAAGCTCCTTAAAAGATGATTAGAACTTCTTGCTAGGTCAGAAAGCAAGGAAATGTTCAAAGATTAAATGGGTCATGCAGTGAGGACATGGGAGTCAAGGAACAACACTGAAGAGGTTAAAATGGGACAAAAGTGTAACAATTTAGGCATCGAAAAAGAAATTTATATAGTTGTATGAACTGAATTTATAAAATGCCAAGAGTTCATAATGACACAAAAAATAAGTCTTCATAAAGTATACACTATCTTGTTGCTAAAAATATTTCAATTTAATTTAATTAAACCTTTAAATTTAACTTGTAACTTAAGGGGAAATTACAGGAATTATTGGGAAGAAAATAATCAATACAACAAGGATGACCAGCCAAATCTGAAAGGTGGAGAGGGAACATTTACTAGAACAACCAATATGCTTCAGCTCATGAGAGTTTCTTCACAAAAAGGTGTTACTTAAGAAAAGAAAACTAAAGGGACATAAAAGTTGTGACGGGTAGATCTTAGTTAAGACAGATAATCAGGAAAGAATATGTTAAGGTAATTAGGAACATTTTAATAGGAGTGGGGTATTAGTTAATATTAAGACATTTTAATGCACTTTATTAGGTGTTATCTTATTATTTTGGTTATGAAAGCAGACATTTCTTAGTTTTAGAGAAGCATTCTGAAATATTTAGAGGTGAAATGTTACCTGGTCTGTAATTAATATTAAAATATAGTATAGGGGGTACCTTCAAGATGGCAGAGGAGTAAGATGTGGAGATCACCTTCCTCCCCACAAGTACATCACAAATATATCTACATGTGGAACAAATCCTACAGAACACCTACTGAACACTGGCAGAAGACCTCAGACCTCCCAAAAGGCAAGAAACTCCCCACGTACCTGGGTAAGGCAAAAGAAAAAAAGGAAAAACAAAGACAAAAGAATAGGGACAGGACCTGCACGTCTGGGAGGGAGCTATGAAGGAGGAAAAGTTTCCACACACTAGGAAGCCCCTTCACTGGTGGAGACGGGGGTGTGGGCAGGGGAGAAGCTTTGGAGCCATGGAGGAGAGTGCAGCAACAGGGGTGCAGAGGGCAAAGCAGAGAGATTCACGCACAGAGGATCAGTGCCGACCAGCACTCACCAGCCTAAGAGGTTTGTCTGCTCACCCACTGGGGCAGGTGGGGGCTGGGAGCTGAGGCTCAGGCTTCAGAGGTCAGATCCCAGGGAGAGGACTGGGGTTGGCTGCATGAACACAGCCTGAAGGGGGCTAGTGCGCCACAGCTAGCCAGGATGGAGTCCGGGAAAAAGTCTGGAACTGCCTAAGAGGCAAGAGACCATTGTTTTGGGGTGTGCGAGGAGAGGGGATTCCTCCCCAGTGCGCCCACAGAAGGCAGAGAACCGCCTAAGCGAGCTCCAGAGATGGGCGCAAGCCACGGCTATCAGCTTGGATCCCAGAGATGGGCATGAAATGCTAAGGCTGCTGCCACTGCCACCAAGAATCCTGTGCGCAAGCACAGATCACTACCCACACCCCCTACCACCTGGGAGCCTGTGCAGCACACCACTGTCAGGGTCCCAAGATCCAGGGACAACTTCTCCAGGAGAACACAAGGCAAGCTTCAGGCTGCTGCAATGTCATGCTGGCCTCTGCCACTGCAGGCTCACCCCACATTCCAATTATGACTACTATACCCCATCCTCTCCCCAGCCTGACAGAGCAAGAGAGCCCTAATCAGCCATTGTTTTAACCCTCTCCTGTCTGGGTGGGGAAGAGATGCCTGAGGGCGACCTACACACAGAGGTAGGGTCAAAACCAAAGCTGAACCCCAGGAGCTGTGTAAAAAATGAAGAGAAAGGGAAATTTCTCCGTGTAGCCTGGGAAGCAGCGGATTAAATCCTCACAATCAACTTGATGTACCCTGCATCTGTGGAATACCTGAATAGACAACGAATGTTCCCAAAATTGAGGCAGTGGATTCTGGGAGCAACTTTAGACTTGGGGTTTACTGTCTATGACTGATTTGTTTCTGATTTTCATGTTTACCTTTATTTAGTCTTTAGTGCTTGTTATCATTGGTGGATTTGTTTATTGGTTTGGTTGCTCTCTTCTTTTTCTTTTTTTAAATTTTTAAATTTTATTTTATTTTTAATTTAATTTGATTTTTTTTCTTCCTCTTCTTCTGAGCTGTGTGGCTGACAGGGTCTTGGTACTCTGGCTGGGTGTCCGGCCTGAGCCTCCAAGGTTGGAGAGCCAAGTCCAGGACATTGGACCACCAGACACCGCCCAGCCCCACATAATATGAATCAGTGAGAGCTCTCCCAGAGATCTCCGACTCAACACTAAGACCCAGCTCCACCCAACGACAAGCAAACTGCAGTGCTGGATGCACCATGCCAAACAACTAGCAAGACAGGAACACAACACCACCCATTAGCAGAGAGGCTGCCTAAAATCATGCTAAGCTCACAGACACCCCAAAAGACACCACCGGTTGCGGTCCTGTCCACCAGAAAGACAAGATCCAGATGCATCCACCAGAAAACAGGCACCAGTCCCGTCCACCAGGAAGCCTACACAGCCCACTGAACCAACGTTACCCACTGGGGGCAGAAACCAATGACAACGGGAACTACGAACATGCAGCCTGTGAAAAGGAGACCCCAAACACTGTAAGTTAAGCAACATGGGAAGACAGAGAAATATACAGAAGATGAAGGAGCAAGGTAAAAACCCACCAGACCAAACAAATAAAGAGGAAATAGGCAGTCTACCTGAAAAAGAATTCAGAGTAATGATAGTAGAGATGATCCAAAATCTTGCAAATAGAATGGAGAAAAAACAAGAAACGTTTAACAAGGACCTAGAAGAACTAAAGAGCAAACAAACAATGATGAAGAACACAATAAATGAAATTGAAAATTCTCTAGAAGGAAGCATTAGCAGAATAACTGACACAGAAAAATAGATAAGCAACCTGGAAGATAAAATAGTGGAAATAACTGCCACAGAGCAGAATAAAGAAAAAAGAATGAGAAGAATTGAGGACAGTCTCAGAGACCTCTGGGACAACATTACACACCAACATTTGAATTATAGGGGTCCCAGAAGAAGAAAAGAAAGGGACTGAGAAAATATTTGAAGAGATTATAGTTGAAAACTTCCCTAATATGAGAAAGGAAATAGTCATTCAATTCAAGGAAGCACAGAGAATTCCACACAGCAAAAATACAAGGAGAAACACGCCAAGACACATATTAATCAAACTATCAAAAATTAAATACAAAGATAAATATTAAATGCAGCAAGGGAAAAGCAAAAAATAACATACAAGGGAATCCCCATAAGGTTAACAGCTGATCTTTCAGCAGAAACTCTGCAAGCCAGAAGGGAGGGGCAGGACCTATTTAAAGTGATGAAAGGGAAAAAACTACAACCAAGATTACTCTACCCAGCAAGGATCTCATTCAGATTCAACGGAGAAAGTAAAACTTTACAGTCAAGCAAAAGTTAAGAGAATTCAGAACCACTAAACCAGCTTTGCAACAAATGCTAAAGGAACTTCTACAGACAGGAAACACAAGAGAAGGAAAAGACGTACAATAACGAACCCAAAACAATTAAGAAAATGGGAATAGGAACAAACATATCGATAACTACCTTAAATGTAAATGGATTAAATGCTCCTACCAAAAGAGAGACTGGCTGAATGCATACAAAAACAAGAGCCATATATATGCTGTCTACAAGAGACCCACTTCAGACCTAGGGACACACACAGATTGAAAGTGAGGGGATAGAAAAAGATATTCCATGCAAATGGAAATCAAAAAAAAGCTGGAGTCGCCAGCCATAAAAAGGAAAAAAATTGGGTCATTTGTAGAGGCACAGATGGATGTAGAAACTGTCAGAGTGAAGTAAGTCAAAAAGAGGAAAACAAATATCATATATTAATGCATATATGTGGAACCTAGATAAATGGTACAGATGAACCGGTTTGCAGGACAGAAATTGAGACACAGATGTAGAGAACAAACGTATGGACACCAAGAGGGGAATGTGGCGGATGGGGGTGGTGTGATGAATTGGGAGATTGGGATTGACATATATACACTAATATGTATAAAATGGATTACTAATAAGAACCTGCTGTATAAAAAAAAAAAAAGTTGGAGTAGCAATTCTTATATCAGACAAAATAGACATTAAAAGAAAGATTATTATAAGAGGTAAAGAAGGCCACTGCAGAATGATCAAGGGATAAATCCAAGAAGAAAATATAACAATTGTGAACATTTATGCACCCAACACAGGAGCACCTCAATACATAAGGCAAATGCTAACAGCCATAAAAGGGGAAATCGACAGTAACATTATAATAGTAGGGCTTTAACACCCCACTTTCACCAATGGACAGATCATCCAAAATGAAAAGAAATAAAAACACAAGTTTTAAAAGACATATTAGACCAGATACACTTAATTGATATTTAAAAGAAATTCCATTAGAAAACAACAAAATACTTTCTTCTCAAGTGCTCATGGAACAGTCTCCAGGACAGATCATATCTTGGGTCACAAAACAAGCCCTGGTAAATTTAATAAAACTGGAATCATATCAAGTATCTTTTCTGACCACAACAGTATCAGACTAGATATCAATTACAGGGAAAAAAACTCTATAAAAAACAAACACACAGAGGGTAAACAATATGCTACTAAATAACTAAGAGATCACTGAGGAAATAAAAAATACATAGAAATGAATGACAATGAAAACATGATGACCCAAAACCTATGGGATGCAGCAAAAGCAGGTGTAAGAAGGAAGTTTACAGCAGTACAATCCTACCTCAAGAAACAAGAAACATCTCAAATAAACAACCTAACTATATACCTAAAGCAATTAGAGAAAGAAGAACAAAAAAACCCCAAAGTTAGCAGAAGGAAAGATAGCATAAAGATCAGATCAGAAATAAATGAAAAAGAAATGAAGGAAACAAAAGCAAATATCAATAAAACTAAAAGGTGTTTCTTTGAGAAGATAAACAAAATTGATAAACCATTAGCCAGACTCATCAAGAAAAAAAGGGAGAAGACTCAAATCAATAGGATTAGAAATGAAAAAGGAGAAGTAACAGATGACACTGCAGAAATACAAAGGATCATGAGAGATTACTACAAGCAACTCTATGCCAATAAAATGGACAAATGCTTAGAAAAGCATAACCTTCCGAGACTGAACCAGGAAGAAACAGAAATTATAAACAGACCAATCACAAGCACTGAAATTGAAACTGTGATTAAAAATCTTCCAACAAACAAAAGCCCAGGACCAGATGGCTTCATAGGCGAATTCTATCAAACATTTAGAGAAGAGCTAACACCTATCCTTCTCAAACTCTTCAAAATATAGCAGAGGGAGGAACAATCCCAAACTCATTCTACGAGGCCACCATCACCCTGATGCCAAAACCAGACAAAGATTTCACAAAGAAAGAAAACTACAGGCCAATATCACTGATGAACATAGATGTAAAAATACTCAACAAAATACTAGCAAACAGAATCCAATAGCACATTGACAGGATCATACAGCATGATCAAGTGGCGTTTATCCCAGGAATGCAAGGATTCTTCAATATACACAAATCAATCAATGTGATACAACATATTAACAAACTGAAGGATAAAAACCATATGATAATCTCAGTAGATGCAGAGAAAGCTTTCAACAAAACTCTACACCTATTTATGATATAAATTCTTCAGAAAGTAGGCATAGAGGGAACCAACCTCAACATAATAAAGGCCATGTATGACAAACCCACAGCCAACATCATTCTCAAAGATGAAAAACTGAAACCATTTCCTCTAAGATCAAGAACAAGACATCTCTATTATTCAACAAAGTTTTGGAAGTTTTAGCCAAGGCAATCAGAGAAGAAAAAGAAATAAAAGGAATCCAAATTGGAAAGGAAGAAGTAAAACCATCTCTGTTTGCCAATGACACGGTACTATACATAGAGAATCCTAAATATGCTACCAGAAAACTACTAAAGCTAATCAATGAATTTGGTAAAGTAGCAGCATATAAAATTAATGCACAGAAATCTCTTGCATTCCTATACACTAATGATGAAAAATCTGAAAGAGAAATTAAGGAAACACTCCCATTTACCACTGCAAGAAAAAGAATACAATACCTAGGAATAAATCGGCCTAAGGAGACAAAAGACCTGTACGCAGAAAACTATAAGACACTGATGAAAGAAATTAAAGATGATACGAAAAGATGGAGAGATATACCGTGTTCTTGGATTGGAAGAATCAACATGGTGAAAATGACCAGACTACCCAAAGCAATCTACAGATTCAATGCAATCCCTATAAAATGACCAATGGCATTTTTCACAGAACTAGAACAAAAAATTTCACAATATGTGTGGAAATGCAAAAGACCCCGAATAGCCAAAGCAAACTTGAGAAGGAAAAATGGAGCTGGAGGAATCATCTCTGATTTTAGACTATACTACAAAGCTACAGTAATCAAGACACTATGGTACTGGCACAGAAACAGAAACACTGATCAATGCAACAGGATATAAAGGCCAGAGATAAACCCATGCACCTATGGTCACCTTATCTTTGATAAAGGAGGCAAGAATATATAATGGAGAAAAGACAGCCTCTTCAATAAGTGGTGCTGGGAAAACTGGACAGCTACATGTAAAAGAATGAAATTAGAACACTTCTTAATACCATACACAAAAATAAACTCAAAATGGATTAAAGACCTAAGGTAGGGCAAGACACTATAGAACTCTTAGAGGAAAACATAGGCAGAACACTCTACGACATAAAGCACAACGAGATCCTTTTTGACCCACCTCCTAGAGAAATGGAAATAAAAACAAAAATAAGCAAATGGGATCTAATGAAACTTAAAAGCTTTTGCACAGCAAAGGAAACCATCAGCAAGGTGAAAAGACAACCTTCAGAATGGGAGAAATTATTTGCAAACGAATCAATGGACAAAGGATTAATCTCCAAAACACACAAGTAGCTCATGCAGCTCAATATCAAAAAAGAAAACAACCCAATCCAAAAAAGGGCAGAATACCTAAACAGACATTTATCCAAAGAAGGTACACAGATTGCCAACAAACACATGAAAGGATGCTCAACATCACTAATCATTAGAGAAATGCAAATCAAAACTACAATGAGGTATCACCTCACGCTGGTCAGAATGGCCATCATCAAAAAATCTACAAACAATAAATGCTGGAGAGGGTGTGGAGAAAAGGGAACCCTCTTGTGCTGTTGGTGGGAATGTAAATTGATACTGCCACTATGGAGAACAGTATGGAGGTTCCTTAAAAAACTACAAATAGAACTACCATATGACCCAGCAGTCCCACTGCTGGGCATATACCCTGAGAAAAAACATAATTCAAAAAATGTCATGTACCAAAATGTTCATTGCAGCTCTATTTACAATAGCCAGGACATGGAAGCAACTTAAGTATCCGTAGACAGATGAATGGTTAAAGAAGATGTGGCACATATATACAATGGAATATTACTCGGCTATTAAAAAAAACAAAATTGAGTTATTTGTAGTGAGATGGATGGAACTAGAGTCTGTCATACAGAGTGAAGTAAGTCAGAAAGAGAAAAACAAATACCATATTCTAACACATATATATGCAATCTAAAAAAAAAAAAAAAGAAGGTCATGAAGAACCTAGGGGCAGTAGGGGCAGGACGGGAATAAAGACGCAGACCTACTAGAGAATGGACTTGAGGACATGGGCAGGGGGAAGGGTAAGGTGGGACAAAGTGAAATAGTAGCATTGACATACATACACTACCAAATGTAAAATAGATAGCTAGTGGGAAGCAGCTGCATAGCACAGGGAGATCGGCTCGTTGCTTCGTGACCACCTAGGGGGTGGGATAGGGAGGGTGGGAGGGAGATGCAAGAGGGAGTGGATATGGGGGTATACGTACATGTATAGCTGATTCACTTTGTTATACAGCAGAAACTAATGCAACCTTGTAAAGAAATTATACTCCAATAAAAATGTTAAAAAATTAAACAAAATATAGTATAGACAGTGAGATATAAATGTGAGCGTATGTTACTTTTAATCTATACCTAAGGGGGATCAACTTGTGCTAATTTGGAATGCAGATTCCAAATATAATTAGCTAGATTTTTATTCCAAAGGACTAACTCCAAGGCAGCTGGTGATCGCATTCCAAGTATCTTTATCTTTAATCAACACCAGAATTTTTAATTAATTAGCATAACCACATACTAGAATTGAATTTTTAAAGTTAAAATTATTGGCTGTTAGTGAACATTATGGATATTAGAAATGGGTTTTCAGTAGTGGATTAGTAGTTTTCAACACACATAGTTTTCATTAGAAGCACTTCAGAAACATTCCTGCCCTTGAATAAACAGGTCATAAAAATCAAGGAAGCAGAGTAATCTTGCCCTGAGGAATCCTACTCTCAGCTTTATTCCTAAATGGTCCTATGTGTATCTACTTACTTCAGATGATTTTTGCTTTCCTGACTCCCACCAGTAATGTGAGCTGAATCTTGCCAACAGATGATTATCACATTTGAAGCATCAAAAATAAAGCTGGGACTTTAATAAAGCCATAACACAGTTCATCTGAGGACTTTGTGTCTTCTTGTACTTGCGTCAGGATTATATTCCAGACTTGTTTTCACTGATATCTGGTATGACACTGTTGTGGGGAGAACCTCCCACCATCACTTGCCTCTAACTATTGTTGACTACTGACATTTACCAAAAGGAATCTAATAGTTGCACATGATCAAATTGGCTTGGTTCATTTTGCAACATCTTTCTTCTCAGCACAGTGATAGTGTAAATGTAACCTAAATTAGGGAAGTAAGACCGAACTGTGGAAGCTTTGCAGAAATTATTTAGAAAGTGCAGTTTTTCAAAGACACTTTAAACACACTAGAATTGCCAGGCTGGTTGAATAGAATCTTGAAGCTGCTTAGGGCCATATTGGCAACTGCACGGAAAAGGTCTGCATGAAAATGAATCCAAAGCCAAGGAAAACAATATTTAGAGGCAGACAGGTTCTTGACGTTTGAGCATCTGTATCCAGAAATACCAGAATTTAGTTCTAAACACGAAATTTTCAATGTCAGAATTATCCTCAACAATTAGGATTACATTTCTGCCATTGCAACTAGTACTGATGTTCAAAAAACATAGTTATATATATTTTTTGAGAGTAATACATGATTAAAGAGCATATCTAGGGTTTGGGTTTTTTCTCACACTCATCTTTGTTGTTTTATTTTCTCAGTTAGCTCTTGGTTGAATGAAGCTCAAGGGAGTTCTGTTCAAAATTTATGTTATGTTTAGGCTCCTCCTAGCATATCCTTAGCAACACTAATCCAGATTGATTGATCAGTGTAAGTGCTAGGTAATAGATACTTAACAAGGACTTTGTTTATTCACAGAATCTATCTGAAATAAATTGATCAATAAAGTTTCCTGATTTTACTTGTTTGATATCTAGACTATCTTTCTTGCCTTGGTAATTTGTTTCAACTCAAGTTGTTCACATACTAGTAGAACAGTGAAACAAGGTAGTTGAAGATAACAGCAGAAGAGTGTTAGAACACTATATCTAACCTGGGATGGGAAGAAAGTTAATACAGAGATGAGTGACAGAATGCAGACAAGCCAACGGACTGCTTTTGTAATGTCAAAGAACTATTGTCTCAGGCACTGCTGATTGAGAGGGTACACAGGAGTCTAGCAGAGTAAATGCAGGACAACTTTTGTATGTAGCCTCTATCATCACTCTGAAGCCTAACACAATCCATTCATGACTTTTTTCTACTATCACAATGAAAAAATAAAAAATAATTCACTCATTCAGATTTTCCAGACTTTTCCAACAAGGTTTGTATTACTCCGTGTTATAATTCTAAAGTGCAGATCTATAGCTTTCGTATAGATTGGGATAAATCTAGCCGCACTGACATTTCACATATACTTTTATTCCCTTTTATGACTTTTGTTTGTTGTGGAAAAGAAAAAAAACCCCATAAAAACATATAATCATGAAGAAAGCTGCAAATCATAATCAGAAAGACTGTTTAACTTTTCAATACCCAGTTAACTCTAAAAATAGGTAGAAGCATACTGTATATATTTCTTCTTGGTTTTGTGCCTTTTACCGTAAAAAGCAAAATGTAAAAACCCTTGAGAGTAAGTGCCTTGAATTCAGTGTTTCATTCCAGCACCATTCATGTGGTCTCGTTTTGTACAACTGATAATATCTATTAACAATAAGAAAATTAGTAGGCTGTACCTGAACTTTTATTCTAAATTCAAAAGGTGTATAATTTAGCTGATGAATCTTATCTTTGGTAAATATTAAAAGTGTGCTTTTCTCACCCTTTCCTCTCCAAAGGCTAGTCACCAGGTCAGTTATTTCATTATTTGATAAGAACCCTTAAGAAGTCAGTAAACAAAACATTAGGGATGTGAATAAACTTACCAACTCAAATAAAAATTTATTAATTTGTTTATTACTAATGAATAGTAGGGTCAGTTTATAAACTATCAATACCCTTTACCTATTGATGACTATTTATGATGACATAAATAGCCTGAGAGGGCCAATATCTGTGGGTGGATTGCTTTCAGTAGGTACAGTTCATTCCCCAAATAGTCTATTATATCTCTAGATTTAAGCTAAACATGTGGAAAACTGGTACACAGACATTGGATTAATTCTAGATTTTTGAACGTGCTTTAATGTTGTACCATTAGAATATGTTTGGACTTAATTCCAAAACATTCTGAAAATATGTTGATGAGTATATTGTTCAGTTTGTTATACATAATACGTACTTACATATGAGAACTCTCAAAAGAAATTCATCTGATTTTAGGATTAATTGTAGTTGTGCCTTTCCTAAGATACTGACTTGTTCTTAAATTTATGGAGACAGTGAATTATATGACTTACCAGATTTCCTTCTTTACACTGTCTAGAAGAACCAGATTTGTCACCAATAGCTATCAAGAACATAGACAATTATGAAGTATTTTTAATAACTATACTTGGTTAAGTTTATTTGCTTTTAAATTTTTTGTCACAATTATTTCTCATTTATATTAATCTGGGTTTTTTATATCTGTTCACCAATTGATACCTCCTTTTTCGTTTGAAAGGAGATATTTAATTAAATAATTAATCAAGCAATTGATTATAAAAGTGTTCATATAAATATGACTCCCATCATTCTTCACTGTTTCTATCAATACTTCATATTCTTTGACCATACTTAAATTAGATTAGCTAGTAATTCCATGTGATGTATACAAATTTCTTTTCATTGTCCAATTTTTGCTATTTTTAATACTGGGAATACTGGATTTGCCTTTAGCAGCAACTGTTTAATTTCTGTAGTAATTGTCTCTGTTCAAGACAATTGGGAGTGATGGGGGCTTTATTAGTTAATTAGCAAGGCCTGAGGAACACTGCTTCACCAGCTTCATTAAATCCATTTTAAAACACAGAGTATAAACTATAGTTGACTGTTAATGAACAATACATTTTGTCTACTGGTTCCATTTTTTCTCTTAAATCTTTTCTTTTAAACCTGTGATCTTCCAGCTGTTTCCTCAAAATAAAGTGAAACAGCTGCTAAGATAAATTAACCCAAACATCCAAAAGACATTCAATACCTTCATATTCGCTATTCTCTATACAGTTATTATGACAATCACTTTTTAAGATAACTTTTCTTTATTCTTGCCATTTTTCCAAGTAAAAAATTTGTCCTAAAAGAATGAGTAATTCAGAAAATGGGGCAATCCTTTGTTTATCTCCTTCTTTGAAAAGAATGGATAAACTAGTTAATTATATTGATTACAAAGTACTTTTCTAATTCTTTAATGACTTGACCAATTAAATATAAACATTTCCTATCCTTTGGCTATTATTTAAATTTAACTTAAATAGACCTTTTCATTTGTATGTTATCATTTTGTATTATTTTCCTTTTCTTTTAGTTCCCTTTCTCCTATATACACAAGGTACCTCTATGGACCTAGTCTGACATCTTGGTGTGTCTTTGATGATACAGAAATAAACATAACTCACTTGAGCCAAAAAGAGAGTTGTGAGCAAAACAGAATGGCCATGTTCTTGTTTATAAAACTATGATGAGCTTGAAGGTGACTGAAAGAGGATATAGAAAGGAGTAAATAGAGAAAGGATAGGCATCCTCACTATGGGCTAGGAAACCTTAGATATAGGGCAAAATCAGTTAACAGCCAGACAGTACTAACTGATCACTCTAATTATTCTGTGTATTATAGTTTTGAAGAGGAGTGTCAAAGACAGGTAGCTGCTCACTAAATAGCCATTGTACATTTTTATCCACAAAAATAACCCTAAATACATATTGTTGCAATATTAATGAGCACAACTGAAAACTCCATTCCTCAGCGTGGCTTGCAGGTGGGGGTGGCCATATGATTAAGCACTGGCCAGTAAGCTATAAGAAAAAGGTTTAAAAATGACTTCCATCAAAAACCCTTTAAAAGGCAGAGATTAGGATGTCTCTTCTCTTTTCCCTTTCTTTTGCCTAGGATGTAGATGTGATGGCTAGAGATTCATCAGCTCTTTTGTGACCAAATACATTTGTTCACTGCAGCATTCTGTTCTAGAACAGTGGCTGATATGGGACTCAAAAATATTTGTCAACATTGTGATCCTTTCATCTGTATGTTTTAATGTATGGATTTTTACTTTCTACATTACATATAGTAATGATAACTTCATTGACTTACATAAGTTCCAGCAAGGAGGCTGATTAGATCTATTGATACAATGTGCTTTTTTGGGGGGTGGGGCGAGTCAGACCTCACTAGAATACCAATGTCTTAAAAGCCCAGAATGAACTTTAGAAAAGTTTAGGTTGTGCTACATTCCCCTTATATAACAGATGAGAAAACCAACATCCAGAGAATTTGAAGGGAAGTAACATGCATAATGGTTAAGAAGAGGGACTGGGTCAGAAAAACCTTTAAGTTTGTGCTGTAATATTCATATAGCTGTTTTGATCGAGTCAGTTACATAGTCTAAGATCCAGTATTTTTCTCTCTAAAGCAGAGTAATGTTTATACTTCAGTAGTATTGTGAATATTAAATGAAAAAATGCTTATAATAAAAAAAATTGTCAAATGAATGAATGGATGAATCAATCAATCAATAAATGAAGCAGAAACATATCTCCTCTTCAGCAGGGGCCTTGTCTTCATCTCTTACTGAGATTTCTTTTGTTAGATTTAAAGATTGACATTTTTAAGGCCAGGGTTTGGAATTGTTGGCTGTATTTATTATGTGCATGCCCTTTAGCAAGTCATTTACTCTTCATAAACTTTGGTTTTACCATTTGTAAGCTGAGATAATATTTATCTTGCATGGTTGTTGTAAGGACCTGAGATAGCTTATTAAATCCCTAACTTGTTGTCCTGCATATTATAGATTCTAAGTAACTTGTCCATAAATGTCTTATCATTTATATGCCTCTAATACATTCTCTAGTGAATATAATGAGGAATGACTAAACTTTTATTGAATTCATACTGAATAACATTTTATGCTAGACACACAGAACTCCCTAACTATATACTCTCTCCATTTAAGCTACTTATTTCATCATTACTATACAAACACTCATTTCAGAATGTCATTACACAACTTTTCAAAATACAGTACTAAAAAAATAAATGAAAATCTTCATTCTTTACTCTTACATTGTTTTCTATTGACAAGATAGAAATTCTAACTAGATTATTAAAGTATAGTATCATATTAAGGATGGGACACTCAAGGAGCTTTTTCTATAGTAGGGAAGAAAAACATAATATAAGGCAAAATATGAATTTCATCAGAGAGATAATAAGAACATATGAGGAATTCAAGGGAGGGAGAGATTTCTTTTGGCTGGGCACACCAGGAAAGGTTGCAGAAAAGAGGCAGCACAGTAGCCAGGGTCTGACAGATGGAATAAGATAGAAGACAGGGCATACTATCTGACAGAACAGCGTGAGAAAAGACATAGAAACAGAAAACATGTTCAAATAGCAATCAATGAGTTGGTTTGACCGGAAGGTAAGAAATGTAAAAGGAATTTTAGAATATAAAGCTTGAAAGGTACCAAGATGTAAGCTTAGTTGGATAAATAATAGTTAACCATTTCCGAAAAGGAAGATGTATGTACAACTATGCTCACAGTCTTCTCTTAGTAGAAAGATGAGTTTCTGGAAATGGGAGGGGAGGCTGAATCAGGACTATTTAAAGGCACTGTGATGCTGTCTCTATGGTGATGCAATCCTAGTGTCTTTCACTGACACATGTTCATCCTTTTCTTTGATCACCTGAATTCATGACAGGCTCCAACTACCTATTTGATAACTGGTCAAATAGCCCAGGATGCAGAGATATTTCTGATACCTTTCATAATATCTCTAGAAATCCCTGCTCTGTTTACCTTCTTGTGCATTTGTGGACAAGAAATGTGCCTCCAGCCATGATTAAAGGTCTATTTAACAGCCCACTTAATATACTTCTTTTGATTCTTTTTAAAAGTCCAACCCTATCATTTACCTGACATCTTATGGCAGATATTATGGGTCAAACAGTTTACCAGGCCATGTCAGATTCAACAGCAGATATTGCAGAACACATGCAATAGGTAGGGCACAGTGGCTGAAAGAGCATTACCACAGCCAAACAGAAACAGAAACATAAAATAAAACCCAATCTCAGGATATTAATTTTTTTCCTCTAGAAATATTACTTTCTTTCCCAACCTTTTTTTCCCATTTCATAAAGTGAAATCTTGCCTTACCCAAGAAACCTTGGATTATATTGTGACTTTTAATTACTCTATTCTTAAAGGAGAAAGAAAGGAAAGAAAAGAGAGGCATTACACAAGCTCGTGGCCTCACAGCTACTCCAATTCGCTTCTGATAATGTATCTGACTAGAATAATGCATGTGGAAATACTCTTCCCTGCACTCAGTCTGCTTCTCTGTCAACTTCAATAGCAAGGTTCACTGAATGGTCTCATTGTCTACAAGCAACGCCAGAGTTCCTTTAAACTCACCAGTCAGGCTGGGAGAACCAGTAGACATTTGGCCTTTTAACACAGGATGGATCCATACACTGACTTACCAATTAAACTGGGTAGAGTAGGAGGAATGGGGTAACTTGAACAAATCTCATTGGTTAATGACATTCAAGCCTTCAGCTGTTCTACAGTTTCTGAAATGTCAAAGACTGAGAAATCCTTTTTGAGTATCTCATTCCCTGGTGGTATCAGGTAGCCTCAAACATGATGCAAATTACTTCTGGGGCGTGGCATGGAGCAGTCTACCTCCTGCTCTTCATGCACTTTATGGGACTAGTTGATCAAACCACCAGACTCTGTACATCAGGAGGCAGTCATGACTCCTCCGGGAATATTTGAAAAGTCAAAATTAGAAACAATTATGGATTAAAAATTTAGTGGAATTTTAAATCTGCCTTAGATACAAGCAGCAACATCTAATGGTAATCTTCATTGTGCCTGAGTCAGTTGAGAGGATTCAAAGTCTGAGAAGATTCAGTTTATTTATAACTAAATGCAATTTGGAATGGTTCATAGATTGGTGAATACTCAAGATTAACAGAACCCCTAATTAAAAGTGTTTTGTTGGTGTGATGAGCAGTGTTTTCTTTCATGAAACAGACATAGGAATACTTTGAAATATTTTCTTTGCTTCTGCCTTTCTTTTTCACTTTTACCACCCTCTTTCTCATGTGAGTGCTGTAAATGCCAAATCTCTCTTGTGCCAATATACTGCCCTCCTACCAAGACTCTTTCTGTGAAAAGACTGTTTTCAATTATTGAGGTTAGATTTCTAAGTTCTTAAGAGCAAATATATTAAATGTTGTTAGTTGAATCTATAGCTAAGTCTACTTACTCTGTTTTCTAATCTCAATCAGTAACTGAATTTACCTACATACCAGTGGGTTTTTTTCATTGTTCGTTTGCTTGGTGGCATACTTTCACCAGAAATATAGAAAAGTGATGTCTGTCTTCAAGGAGACTGGTACACCTTCCTGAAAGTATTCGATTTTTTTGGTCTTAATTTTAATGGTTGATGGAGAAGATATTCTAAATAGCAGAATAAGCAGAATAATGTGGTCATTAGCTACAAAAACATTGGTGTCATCCAAACATGAGTTTAAACCCTGGTTTCACTGTGTACTATTTGTGTAGCTTTGGGTGAGTTACTTATCTTCTTTGGGTCTCAGCTTCCTCATCTGTAAAAGGGCATTATCTGAATTATAGAATTGTAAGGAGAATTTTAAAAGATAGTGTATTTAATGGTTTTCACACCATGACATATACACAGTAGGCACTCAACAAAAGATAGCATACAACAAATAAATTATTGCCAGTCCTCTTTCTGTCTGTAGAGCTATAAAAACATCAGGCAGCTCACAATTAACTTCTGACACTGTAGTCTTCTCAAATCAACAGAAAGCATCCCCATCCAGTCTATTGTTTGCCATAATATGTGACAAAGGTTCTCCTGCATTGAGTCACACAAAGTCTCAAGACATGATAGTGTCCCAAAAGCTCAGACTTTGATCTAGTAGATCCAAAGAGAATCTAATGATATTGAGCTTCTAAAATTGTGGTGAGTGAGGAGCAGAACAAAACAGAAGCTTAGATGTATGGCAAGATGGTACCATGACACACCCTGCCTTCCCCTACACTGACCACTTCCCTTTAAATACGACCTCCATTTTATGAATTAGGTATACTGATGCTGAAGGAGGAAATGTGAAAAGCCATCCAAAGAAGACAGTATGAGACAATAAAAAAAAGCCTATTTTCTCTGGAAACTTCAACTGAACGCAGCCAAATGAAAGTTAAGAGTCCTTTAATGAGTTTTGGAAACCCCTGCCTGCAATATATAGAGGGAGACACTGCTCTGCGCTAGTGACATTCTCTTTGACTTGATACTAAAGCCAATGATTCTGCCCTTTAAGGTTCTACAGAATTTTCCTTTTTCCGGTTTCTCACCTCAATTCTTTCCAGTGTATGTTTTTTTTCCTTCCAGTTATACTGAGATATAATTGACATACAGCACTGTGTAAGTTTAAGGTGTACAGCACAATGATCTGACTTAGATTTATCAATAAATGATTATCAAAATAAGTTTAGTGAACATCCATCATCTCATATAGATACAGAATTAAACAGAAATATTTTTGTGATGAGAACTCTTAAGAATTACTCTCTTAAAAGCTTTTATATATAACACACTGCTGTGTTAATTATATTTATCATGATGTACATTACATCCCTAGTACTTATTTATCTTATAACTGGAAGTTTGTTCCTTTTGACTGCCTTCATCCAATTCCTCCTCCCCCACTCCCCTTCTTATCCCCCACAAATCTGATCTCTTTTTCATGAGTTTGTTTTTGAAGTACAATTGACCTACAAAGCTATGTTAGTTCCTGTTATACAACAGTGATTTGATATTTCTATACATTTCAAAATGATCACAATAAGTCTAGTTGTGATATGTCACCATACAAAGATTAATTTACAGTTAGTTATCAACTATACTCCCCATGCTGTATATTTCATACTTATGGCTCATTTATTTTGCAACTGGAGGTTTATACCTCTTAATCTCCCTCACCTATTTTTTTTCCTCCTCCCCACTCCTCTGGCAATCACCTGTTTGCTCTCTGTATCTATAACCCTGTTTCTGCTTTGTTATATGTTCATTTGTTTTGTTGTTTATATTCCACACATAAGTGAAGTCACACAGTATTTGTTTTTCTCTGACTTATTTGACTTTGCATAATACCTACTAGGTACAACCATGTTGTCACAAATGACAAGATTTCATACTTTTTATGTCTGAGTAACATTTCATTATATATCTACATACCACATCTTTATCTGCTGACCTATTGATGGGCACTTGGGTAGCTACCTTGGCTACTGTAAATAATGCTGCAGTAAACATAGGGGTGCATATATCTTTTTGAGTTAATGTTTTTGTTTCTTTGGATAAATACCCAGTAGTGGGATTGCTGGGTCATATCGTAATTCTATTTTTAGTTTTTTAAGGATCCTCCATACAGTTCTCCATAGTGGCTGTATCAATTTACATTCCCACCAACAGTGCAAGAGGGTTCCCTTTTCTCCACATCCTCACCAATACTTGTAATTTGCTGTCTTTCTGTTAACAGCCATTCTAACAGGTATAAGGTGATATTTTATTGTGGCTTTTCTTTGCATTTCTCTGACAATTAGTGATCTTGAGCAATAGTGATGTTGAGCATCTTTTCACGTGCCTGTTGCCCATCTGTGTGTCTTCTTTGGAAAAATGTCTATTCAGATCCCCTGCCCATTTTTAAATCAGGTTGGTTGTTTTTTTTTTATGTTGAGTCGTATGTGTTCTTTTTATGTTTGGGATATTAACCCCTTATCAGATATATCTTTGCAAATATCTTATCCCATTCAGTGGGTGACCTTTATGTTTTGCTGATAGTTTTCTTTACTGTGCAAAAGCTTTTTAGTTTGATGTAGTCCCATTTGTTTATTTTTGCTTTTGCTTCTCTTGCCTGTGGAGACATCCCAAAAAATATTACTCAGACCAATATCAAAAAGAGTACTGCCTATGTTTGCTTTGAAGTTTTATGGTTTCAGGTCTTCAATTTATGTCTTTAATCCATTTGAATTTATTTTTGTGCATGATGTGAGAGAGAAGTCCAGTTTGATTCTTTTGCATGTAGGCATCCAGTTTTCCCAACACCATTTATTGAACTGGCTGTCTTTTCCTCACTGTATATTCTTGCCTCCTTTGTCACAGATTAATTGCCCATGTAAGTGTGGGCTTATTTCTAGGCTCTATAGTCTGTTCCACTGACCTATATGTGTTTTTGTGCCAGTGCCATACTGTTTTGGTGATAGCAGCTTTATAGTATAGCTTGAAACCAGGGAGCATGGTACCTCCAGCTTTGTTCTTTTTTCTCAAAATTGTCTTGGCTATTGGAGGTCTTTTGTGTTTCAGTACAACTTTTAGAATTATTTGTTCTAGTTCTGTGAAAAATGTCATTTTGATAGGGATTGCACTGAATCTGCAGATTGCCTTGAGTAGTATGGAAATTTTAACAATATTAATTCTTTCAATCCATGAACACTGTATGTCTTTCCATCTGTTTGTGTTGTCTTCAATTTCTTTCATCAGCGTCTTATAAATGTATGTCCAGTGTATGTTTTTGATCTCTATGATTTGACCAGGTACGTTGGTTCCATTCTCCTAGGTTTATGCTCTTCTCCACTGTAAACCCATTTTCCTATGCAACTCCTAGGAGACCAGTAGATGTTTCAGTTTTTGATTCTTAAACATCTACACCACCATATTCTTCTTGTGATAACAAAAAGCAAATAATTCTCTCTGTTACTAATAAAGAAGTTGAAATCCAGAAATGTTTAAGTGATTTCAGCAGAGGCAGCAAGGGGAGCATGCAAGTGTTTAAAACAAAGCTCATGGCCCTGACAGAGCTGTTCTTTAAAGGAAGGTCAGCACCTGTTTTCAGTTTACATATTTTTATATTTTACTAATAAAATCTAGCACATAAAGGGTGCATAGCCCTTTACAGTTTATGACAGCGTCATCACACACATAGTTGTTTCTAACTTTCAGAGTAGCCTATTAAGGAAGACTTATTTTCCCTCATTTTACCTCTGAAACACTGGTTGAAGACACTTGGACAAGATCACATTACAATAGTTATAGTGGCTGGATGTTAATCTGAAATTTCTGACTCCAAAAACCAAAATCATGTGCTCTCTCCCTATGATAAATCACATGACCGAGGTTAACTCCCTGCTTAATGTTCTTTCAGACACTTTAGGAAAGACTATGTCTCCTAAAACATGTCTATACTAAAGCCTTGCAGTGGAACCTAAACTCTCCACATCACTAGTTTCCCCTTGCATAAAACCACAGAAGGACCTGTGGATGTAAAAGTGTCAGAAAAAGTGGTAATCTATCAACATAGCTTCAGATCATCTTCAGTCATTATCAACAAAATCTGACTGAATTCATTAAGTTAAACCATCAGGGATACAAGTTTTTCAGATAATCAGTATGAAAAAGAATGTCTGCAGGAAAATAAGTTGCAAGTTTAGCTCCTTGGGGAAAGCATGTGTAGAGTGGATAATTATCAAGTCCTGGCATGGTGAGATGTTGGTGTCGAGTAGTAGGAATGGTGTTTGTACCAGAATGACAGTGAGGCTTGTTTGGGTGTCACTCCTGGTCCCATGGTTTGAGTCAGACTCTCTGATCTTCCTAGATATACTCAGAAAATTTCATAAATTCCCTTCCTACTTAAGCCCACTGCTAGATGCCTACTGAACACTCAATTATCCTTTTTCCTTATTAGAAAAATATTGTAGGGTTTTTTGAGTGGTAATGTATCAGTTTAAAAAGAAACAGCCTACATGTCCCACCCTTTCTCACATCCATGGTGGCCAATGAGATTCAAGTAGAAGTCTCCTAGAGACTTCTGGGAATGTTTTGCCTTCCAAATATACGTACTGTCCTTTCTTCTTCTTCCTGTCTAAAAATTGGATGGAAATGTGTAAATTGGGTAGCTTCTTTGAGATTATGAGAAAATCAGAAGAATTAAACTACAGGCTATGGACAGACAGGAAGAAAGACAGTAGAAGCCTGAAATATTGATGTTTTAAAGCTCCTGTATCATCACTATATCACTTCTCTTAAGACTTTTATTTATCTATGACACATAGGCTTTTGTTTGATTAAACCACTATAGGCAAACTTTTGATCATTGCAGGGGATACACTATCCAAAAAGATTATTTTTTTTCTAAATAGGAAATCTTTATAATCCACATATAAAGATTTAAAATATAAATGTAAAGGACTTACCAAGTCTCTGTTCTACCACTATTTGACCTAGGGTAAGTAATTTTAATTATCAGGATCTTAATATCCAAAAGTGAGGGAGCCAACTTAACTAATATTTAAGTTATTTTTTTCCATCTAAAGTTCTAGAATTCCATGACAGGTCCAAAGGTAATTGAAAAATAAGTATTCCTTCACTTGTAACTGCTCTGTAAATTGAACCAGTTATAGCTGAGAGAAGAGACTGAAAATATTTTAGAGAGATTACCAAGGATTTGATCTTGGATAAACTGGGTGAATCTGGGACGAGACCTCACACACACAACAAGTGGAAGCCAAGAAGAATATATATCTAATTACAGATAACAAAATACAAAAATATTACTTTTAAGTGAGCTTAAGATAAAAAATTAGGATGGAGCTCTGGAGGATAAGAGTTCTAACATGATTATCATACAAAGGAAAGAGGCAGGACATCAGAAAAATGTCTTTCATGTGAAACTGAAGTTGCTATGTGCCATACTGGTCACATTGTGGTAGAGGATGCTAATTCCTATTTCAAATATTCATCATTTATTGGGAAAAGATTTATTGAAGATGTACTACATGCAAATCACTGTGGAAAATACAATGGCATGTAGAAAGAAATAACATCACATTCAGGAAGATTTCAACTGACCAAAAACAGATAAGGCAGTGTCATAAATAACCATAAAATAGCATGAAATGGTGTACAGGGCATATAAGCAGAGTTACCATGCATGTGGTTTGCCTAGGACAATCCTGGATTAATTCTGTTGTCCTGGCTTAATTATTGACATTGCTCCATTCCATACTCAAAAGTGCCCCACAATGGTTACACAGGTTTGAAATTAAAATTTTATTTTATATATTTATCAACCAAAAGTGTTGATTTTTATCCTCATTGTCTTTTGCAATAATACAAACAAAATTTTAAGTCTCCAAATTTACCTTTATGCTCATTAATTTACCACCAACTTGCTTCCTTTCCATCCCACCTAGTCATGAGCAACACAAAAGGAATCTAAACAAAATCTGAAGAAGCAGTATTTTCAAGGATAGTGACATAAATGATCCACTATAGCACCCTTAGAAAATATATTGAATAAGGCTAAGTAAAAAACAAAAAAAAAAGTAAATTCAAAGGACAAAATGAACCTATAGGGCATAATGAGAATTATTAATAGGTTGGAGATTAAGAGCATCCTTTTTGTCTAAGGAAAAATGCTGTTAATGTGTTCTCTGATTGTAAAAGATAAAACTTTGCTCCCATTTATAAGTGCCGGTTACCAAATAATATTGTAACACTCTATTTTACATTATTAGTTTTAGTATTAGTTCTGGCCAGAGATGACATCCAGAAGACACTAACAGGTGATGATGATAAAAAAAATAACTACATTAAAGTTAAGTATGATGGCACTGAAAGAGTAGCACACAGTGGGAGGTAACCAACCGATCTGTGGTACTGGGGCTCATTCTTCTACAGAGGAAACTTTGCTTAGGTCACTTATGGACCTTTATGATTGGTTTTAGCATTTTCCTTTTCTGATTCTGTTAAAGAAAGAATAAAAATGCTTTTCATATCCTTGGCACCCACTAAAAAAATCATCTTCTTCTCTAATAATAATGGGAAGTACTGTAATTAGAAGCACAGAGATTTTATTCCTTCCCAGTAATTTGACTTAGCATAAATCCCCTATAGTAAAACCATTTATCTATGGTTTGTTGAAACATAATTATAAACAGACATAAAAAAGTAGTTTTGGTTAATAATGCAGCACTATAACTTGAGCAGGATTAATCTATTCCATTATTCTGTACTTCAAAATAAATTGGGAGGGGCAAGACAACAGAGCAAGGAGATTTTCCAATTTTCCACTGAAGTAAGCCATCCTGCTTTAATCACTGTTACCCAAAGTGAACTAAAGAGATTTAAAAGTCACTTATTAGTACTGAAAAGAAAAAAAAAGGTTTCCAGGTTTAGACAAAACTTATTAAAAGATTACAAAAAAGTGTAATTTTATGGGTTTAATGAAAGATTAACTGGGAGTAGAAATTTGATTGAAAGTAAAGGCTGGTTAGAAACAAATCATAAAACAAAACCCTTCTTCTCCGTCTGTTCCTGAGGTTCTTGTCTCTCAATACTTAGAGAAGATTTCAAGTTTCCAAAGGTGGCATCAAAAGTGGCATAGGGCTTCCCTGGTGGCGCAGTGGTTAAGAGTCCGCCTACTAATGCAGGGGACATGGGTTCGAGCCCTGGTCTAGGAAGATCCCCCATGCCGCGGAGCAACTAAGCCCGTGCACCACAACTACTGAGCCTGCGCTCTAGAGCCCATGAGTCACAACTACTGAAGCCCGTGCGCCTAGAGCCCGTGCTCCTAAACAAGAGAAGCTACTGCAATGAGAAGCCCACGTACTGCAATGAAGAATAGCCCCTGCTGGCCACAACTAGAGAAAGTCTGCGCGCAACAACCAAGACCCAAAGCAGCCAAAAATAATTAATAAATAAATAAATAAATAACAAATAAATAAAAGTGGCAGAGTGAGAATTTTTACCCTTGTCTTTCTGGTACCTTAATGATGAGGTTCATCCTCTTCTTTGCCAACCTAAGTCCTTTCATTTTAGGACCATTTCAGCTTTCACATGGTTAACTGGTTAACTTAATCAATGTCCTAATATCACTGTTCCTTGGAATCCAGAATAATTCACCTTTACCGTAAGGAAGGACTCTTAGGACCTCACATTAGGACTCTATCACTTGGATGTTCTTCACCTATGGATTCTCGACCTTCCAATTCCTACTTTCTGGTTATATCCTTCTCTTCTTTTACATCCTCTATAGCTATGCACTAAATGCACCAAATATTCAATAACGTTTAATTACCCTTTCTCTTGACCCTACTCTATTCTATTCTTTCAAAAGCCCTGTCTATGTTTCATCTGCTTTCTTCACTCTATCTAGACCCACTGGTTAATGACTTCAGATAATTCCTAATTCCTACCTAGCATAATTTAGTTGAAAGGGCACTGAATGTAAAATAAGACATATACAGGTTAAAATCCTGTGTCTGCCATTTGGAACTTGTGACCTTTTCTAAGGCACTATGATTTCTCAACTTTAGATTCTTCTTCAGTAAAATGGAAATAATGTCTGCCTCTGAACATTCTGTGATGATTAAATGAGATAACATGTGTAAAGTTGATCAGTAGAAATAAAGGCTAAATAAAGGTTAACTGCTCCTTTCCTTTCTTCTTTTTCTTTGTCCTTATGAAGAATTCACTGCTAATTCCTACCCTAAGAGCTAGCCAAATAACAGGAACACTTCTGTGACTATGCTATTAAACTTGATGCAATAAAAACATATCTGGCCTCAACTAAACAATTCCAGTAAAGCTTGAGATTCCTTTTACTGCTTTCTAGGCTGTTCCCTTTAGTGTACCTTCTTTTAGTTATTCTAAGTCCTTATTATATTTTTACAACCCTATCTCAGGCTGCTACCCTCAGTCCCCAAAAATTATCTTGCCTCATACTCCTCTGAGAATCTAGTAGGCTATGAAACATAAACTCCATCAACTTTCCCTCTTACCACATTCAAACTCATCTATCCACTAACTACCAACCTACTATTTTCCCCTACACCTATTCTGTCTTCTTTCTGATATGTCTCAAATTAGATGCCCCACCTCACCTCCAAGACAGACAGCTCCATCTATGTTAATAATCTCATTCTCCACTGCTCCATCTGGGACCCTGCTTGATTGATGATACCCCCTTTCTGTTGGACTTTGCAATTTTCTTCTCAGCATATTAAACATATTTATTCTTTCCCATTTAAATATATTTTCTTTGCCATATATTCTTCCCAGAGTATATAATCCTTGCTCTGTAATTCACCTTACTGCCCAAGTCCTTGAAAGAACAGACTACAATTATTTTTTTTTCCACTTTCTCACTACCATTCCCTTCTTAATCCAGAGGTGACTTCTGCCTTCATTACTTAATAAAATTGCATTAATATTATAGCTAGGTACTTATTAGGTTCAGAACCTGGTGGGCATTTTATTTTTTTATGTTCAAACACTTTGCTTAGATTTTATTTTATTATTTTTTTAAACATCTTTATTGGAGTATAATTGCTTCACAATAGTGTGTTTCTGTTTTACAACAAAGTGAATCAGCTATACATATACATATGTTCCCATCTCTCTTCCCTCTTGCATCTTCCTCCCACCCCCCCCATCCCACCCCTCTAGGTGGTCACAAAGCACCGAGCTGATCTCCCTGTGCTATGTGGCTGCTTCCCACTAGCTATCTATTTTATAACTGATAGTGTATATATGTCCATGCCACTCTCTCATTTTGTCACAGCTTACCCTTCCCCCTTCCTGTGTCCTAAAGTCCATTCTCTACAGCTGCATCTTTATTCCTGTCCTGCCTCTAGGTTCTTCAGAACATTTTTTTTTTTTTTAGATTCCATATATATGTGTTAGTATACAGTATTTGTTTTTCTCCTTCTGACTTACTTCGCTCTGTATGACAGTCTCTAGGTCCATCCACCTCACTACAAATAACTCAATTTTGTTTCTTTTTATGGCTGAGTAATATTCCATTGTATATATTTGCCACATCTTCTTTATCCATTCATCTGTCGATGGACACTTAGGTTGCTTCCATGACCTGGCTATTGTACATAGAGCTGCAATGAACATATTGGTACATGATTCCTTTTGAATTATGGTTTTCTCAGGGTATATGCCCAGTAGTGGGATTGCTGGGTTGTATGGAAGTTCTATTTTTAGTGTTTTAAGGAACCTCCATACTGTTCTCCATAGTGGCTGTATCAATTTACATTCCCACCAACAGTGCAAGAGAGTTCCCTTTTCTCCACACCCTCTCCAGCATTTACTGTTTGTAGATTTTTTGATAATGGCCATTCTGACCGGTGTGAGATGATATCGCATTGTAGTTTTGATTTGCATTTCTCTAATGATTAATGATGTTGAGCATTCTTTCATGTGTTTGTTGGTAACCTGTATATCTTCTTTGGAGAAATGTCTATTTAGGTCTTCCACCCATTTTTGGATTGGGTTGTTTGTTTTTCTGATATTGAGCTGCATGAGCTGCTTGTAAATTTTGGCAATTAATCCTTTGTCAGTTGCTTCATGTGCAGATATTTTCTCCCATTCTGAGGGTTGTCTTTTTGTATTGTTTGTGGCTTCCTTTGCTGTGCAAAAGCTTTTAAGTTTCATTAAGTCCTGGTGGGCATTTTAAATTTACTATTTTGCTTGATCTCTCAGAGGTATTTGCCACTGTTGTTTTCTTACGAATGTTTTTTTCCCCTCTTGAACTCAGAATATCATTCTCTTCCTAAGTCTATTACCAATTCCCTCTTTTCCCTTCATTTAATCCTACCTCTTCACTCAGCACTAAAGTACTTTGTTTCCTAACTTCTATCTTTGACCCTCTGTTATTCTATACATTTCCCTCTCAAGGTCATATTTATTCTCATGAATTCAATGGCCAAATAAGACTTGAGAATACTCATACTTGCATTTTGCCCAGTCCTGTTTCTTGAGCTACCAGATGAATATGTATAGACATCTACAACTGGATATTCTCTTATAAATTAAAGGATCTCCATTAATCCACTCATCCAATATAAAAACTTGCCATAACTCCCTTTAAATAGATAAGGTATATCCCTGTTAGAATTTGAGTCCAAGAAACGAGGGAGAGATCAGCAGTCCTGTCTCCAGATAGTCAAGAGGAAAAGAGTGGTGAGCCTGGGGCCAAATGAATACCTTAAGTCAAAGCTAAGAAAATAAAATAGAATAAGACAAAATACTTGTGGCAAAAATACCCAGAAAATTCCTGAGTGATAGTTGATAATGGTAGGGAAATGTCCATGGTTTGTGGCTGATACCAACTGCCAAACTGTTCACAGGTAGATCATGTTGACCTAAAAGCAGACTCGGAACACTGAACCATGATTCCTCAGTTGCTAACACCTTCATATAAAATCAACCTAATTCCCAAATCCATTTACTCCTACCACCTAAACATATCTCAGACCAACTCTCTTCTCTCCATCCCACTGTCACTCCTTCAGTTCAGGCCATCATCACTTGTCACATTCACTACTGCAATAACCAGCTAATCAAGTCTCTCTTGGTCTCTGTCTCAAGTCTAATAAATCTTCCACTCCACTTTCAGAGTTTTCTTTCTACAACACGAACCTGGTCAAGTCACTCCATTGCTGTAAGTCCTCTGCTGAAAAGTTAAAATCTCCATCTCTTAGTCTGCCAAATAAGAATATTCACAAACTTGCTTCTGCCCATTTTCCTAGGCTTAGCTCCAACTGCTTTTGTCAACTGTATTCCTTTTTTCTCATCATGACATTCTTTCACACCTCTGTATTCCCTGCTGGTTCTGACTGTTATGTCCTAAAATCCATGTTTTCATCCAGTGAAACGTCAGTAATTCTTCAAATTTTAACTGAAATATTGTGCCTTTGGCATGGTTATCTGTAATGTGTTGCAAATGGCATGAATTAACATTGCCATAATTAATTATCATATCCCTAAGATTCCATGATCTAACTGAGGTCTTTTACATTTGCATGTCCCATATTTAGATGTGTGCCTAACACCAAAAAATGCTCAAAAAATGTTTGTAGTTGGACTGTTTGGATGGATGGATAAATGAATTAGTGAGTGACAGGTTACTGTAAAAATTACCATGCCCCATATAAATTCTAAGCTGGTTTGAGCATATTTTACTGTAAGAAAAAATATTCTTAGTACTTTTGAAAGAAGATACACAATCACAGAGAGAGAAAAGGATTGCCAGCCCCAAAGGGAAAGCTTTTCTTTCAGATACTAGATGACAATGATAGTAATGCTTTTAACAGTTGCTATTTAAAATTTTTAAAATGGTATTTAAATATTTAAAAATTACTTTCTCCCAGTAATTATAGCTTCAGAATTGATTTAATATAGACTCAGGGGATAAATTAGTATCTGGGAACTAATCATTAATTATGAAGGGAGTGAAACTCTGATCAATGATGACCCCCAACTCCCCCTTGTCCTCAATCATTATTGATGCCTTTCCCTACCAGTCTTAGCACCACTCACTTCCCAAGGAAGTTTATGTGCGGTGTCTTCAGCCACAGAAGTTATCCTCTGGCACAATCTAGAAGTGACAGAGAAAGCTCTCATCCTATTCTACTGATTCATTCTATGTCACTAGTGAGGTTTCAGTTTCTTGCCTGACATTCACCCAGCCCTATATCCTAGCCTGCTCAGTGAGGGCCCGAGACCTCACCTAACTTTGACCAACGTTCTTTCACTTGTGCTGAATGGATGGATCACTCAAATTAAATCACTCTTGCCTTCTCCAATGCCTTTACTACTACTTGTCACCCGAAGCCTTCTTGGGCTCTGAATCATCTCACTGTTTTATTACAATGTTTGCTTAAATCAAGCTTGTGTTTGCATCTTATATTTGGACGTTCTATATGTGAAGCTGGATACTCTTCTAAAGTGCCAGTTCTAGAATCTAGATTGTTTTTAAGTTCCCTGTTGAGCTTACATCAGTTTAAGTGGTTCTTGATGAGCAGACAGCGGGCATATTGTCCCCTGTGGGACATTTGGCAATGTCCGAGACATTTTCTGGTGGTCACAATGGGGGATGCTACTAGCATCTAGTGGGACCAGGGATGCTGTTAAACATCCTATAAGGCATAAGACAGCCCCCAGCTCACCCCCCAAAAAGAATTATCTGGCCCATAATGTCAGTAGTCTTGAGATTGAGAAATCCTGCGTCTCGCATTTTCCTCCTTCTTGTACACCATTGGTGATTAAAGTACCAATATGCCTCATGGCTGTACTGACCTCAGATATAAAACCAGGACAGAAAGCATATAAAGTTTGCCAAATTTTGATACTGTAACCTAGTCACTCGTACTCCTTTTTGCCCAGGTTTCCCATCTTGATGAAATAACAGCTGACCATTCCTCTTCTACAGAGGGCCCTGGAGGTTTAATAAATCCATTTTAATGAGGAGCTTTGCCATCCTCAGGTGAAAAATGCTTCCACAAGTGTTATTCCCATCACAAGAAAGAGCAAGGATTTCTTTGCAGATTGGCACATGAAGCTCATTCCTGCAATGCACTTCCATCCCATAGCTCCAGAAAGTACAAAATCTGCTCATAAAAAATAGAAGCGGACTGACAACTTCAGCATTTTCTTTTACCTCTCTCAGTAGAAGTGGAGTCACTGAAGAAGCAGCTGTCAGGTGGCTGCATCTCTAAATTATCCAGTGCATCAGCCATCACTGTTATTAAATTCTTTGGTTGGTTTATAGAATCCCCTCATGTATAAAGCAAGCAGTAGATGGAGATTACATTGATCTCACAAAAAGAGGGATTAAAAAGTCTTTAATGTACCCACCAAAAGTATCGGTCTGGCAAATGTGGCATATGTAAAGCTGTAAGGATTGGAAAGAAAAGATGAATGACTTTGTCTCCTTAGAGTTCAGAAAAAGACAGCTTCCCCCATAGAATTTAATTCTTCCCCCATAGAATTTAAATGTTTTTTCTGTCCCTGGGAAGCTGCCTGTATATGGTGGCCTAGATGGATTTAGTTTGCTTTCTCTTCCAAATGAACCTATGATTAAATGAGGCTTTAAGAAGCTAAATTTAATTTTTTAGTCATTTTTATTTTAACTAGAAAGACATTACTAATTTCCCTTTTGTACGTTACTTAATTTTTAAAATATATTCTAACATGACTGTAATCATGGTGAATATTAGTTTTATAGTCTTTTAACTACCTTAATTATCATTTTAGCAAGTTAAAGTATTCACTTCATTCGTTTATTCATTCATTGTCTCTTTCAAGTAAATATTTATGGAGTGCATTCTCTAAGCCAGCATTACATTGAATTACTATCTCCATAGATAGCACTGTATACAAACCACTAACTTCTCTTGCTTGGACTACTTTGAGAATCCTTTATTTTCAGTTTGCAGAGAATGAATTTGACTGCATATTGGAAAATAAGAGTGGCTTAGATAAAACTGAAGATGATTTTTCTCTCATGAAGCTAGAAGTTGTAATATAGTGGTTCAGGCCTTGTGCAACAGTCCTCGGTCCCTGACCCATTCTGTCCCTCAGACGTCCTTGATTACAGATTCCACCCTGTAGATCTACTTACAGTTGCAATTTGGTCCTTGCATCTCCATCCTTTATCTCCATGTTCTGGGGAGGAAGAAGCAGCAGGAGAAGGAAAAACAGCTGCCAGAACAGTTAGCTCCATATATAGAGCTTTTGCCCAAAGTCCCACCAAAAGACTTCAGCTAGTCTCCTTTGGCCATAGCAATTACATGACCATTCCAAGTTGCCAGGGACACTGAGAAATGGAATTTTTACCAGTGTGCATTGCAACCTGAAGAAATTTGGGGTTATGTTAGCAGAAAAAAGAAGAAGAGGGAAGGGATATTGGGTAGGTGATTAGGAGTCTTTTCTATACCTTGTTTCCACTCTTGTTCTCCTGAAGTCCATCTCCCAGGAGCAGTCAGAGAGGTCTTTTTACAACATAAATTGAATCAAGTCACATCCTGATTTAAAGCCATCCCAAATAGAATAAAATCTAAGTTCTTTTCCATGGCCTATATGTGGCGATATAGTTCCACATCATTTCCTACTATTTTTCCCCTTGCTTTCTGCAATAACCACACTATCTACTCTTCAAACAGCCCTAGTTCATTTCAGCCCCTGATCCTGTATACTTTCTATTCCCTCTGCCCAGCACTCTCTTCCACAAGGAGTTTTTATGGCTTGATCCATATTATGATTCAGTAAGTATGCTTAGTGTAATCTTCACTGATTGCTCAGCAGAATGGTGAGTTCTGAGTTTGTACTTCCTAGACTCAAATCTTGGCTCCTACCACAAGTTAGCTGTGTGACTTAGGCAGTTACTGATCTCTTCTTTGTCTCAGTTTCCTCATCTGTAAAATGGGTTTATTTTTACACAGGGTGGTTGCTAGCCCTCAGGGAGTTAATAAGTGTAAACTGCAAAGAACATTACCTGGCACATTGTAGCTGTTTGATAAATTTTGGCAGTTATTTAAAACGGTACTTCCCCATCCTTCACAAGCCACTAGCTATACTTTCAGTTCACTGTGTTTCCTTCAAAACAGATTACTTTCAAAACTACCTAACTTATTTATGTGACTACTTATTGACTAAGTGCTCCAGGAGAATACAAACTATATGAAAGGCACCACTGTATACCCAGACCCTAGAACAATTCCCAACATAGATTAGGTGCTCAAAAAGAAATGATTTACTGAATGAATTGTGAAACAATTAATATATTTATTTATTTTCCTGATATTACAAAGTAAAGTTATATCTGATGTATTTTAATAGATTATTAAAACATTGTCACTTTATTGTTGGCATTCTTTTTCCAGTTCTGACCTGGTTACAGAAGATTGAGAATGTGCTACAGGTTTGAAAGGAAAACCTAATTTTAAATAAACTTTATTTGGAACCTAAGAGAAAAATCACAAGATCTCACAGGTATATTTCTCAAAGTTTAGAGCATGGTCAGCAAACTTTTTCTGCAGAGGGCCAGAATGTAAATATTTTAATGTTTTGAGGGTCTATTTCATAATATTAAATATATCCACATTAGTTGTGAATATAGAGGTATATTTATTATAAAACATTATCTTAGTGAATACTGAAGAAAAGTTTAGACTGTGTTACTCATTTGAGGTTGAATGGATCCTCAGCTGATATTATAAATCACCAATGGAAATCAGATGAGAACTGCATCATCCACAGATGGATTAAAGATGTTAAAAAATTATTTTCTTAGGTACCAATGTTCCTAAATAAGTAAAGCAGCAAAACGTTGCATTGTTTTATTTGTATGATTGTGTTTATAATTTTTTTTTATGTTTTAAAATAACTTTCTCTGATGGAAAAAATATATAATTCTTGATTTTTTCCTTCCAAAAAAACAAATAAGAGGATTTTAGATAAAACCTTCAAGAAATAGTTTTTATATGTATCTTACATTGCTAATCATATGGAATTGCAAGATAGATTTAGCAACTCATTGACCTTCACCAAGAAAATTAAGATCTTTACAAGTGGTACTGACTCAAAATTCTGGTTGGAATAATCATTTGAATCTGTATGTTTCACAATTTTTTACAAGAATAATGTAGTTACATATTTAGTTGGTAAAGGAATATTGTATATCATCATCATAAGACCCGGTAGTTAAGGAAAGGAGAAAAGTAAAAAAGGTTTTAAAAGCTTTGGAAAAAAATTAAAAACAAAAAGAAAATTATTTTCTTGAGTTCTTTAAGTAGGAGTGGAATTAGTATAATGGTGACTATATGCTTAAAATTATATATTTAAATAAGAAGTTATTTTTATATTTGAATCTTTAAAAGATTAGCCAATAATGTTTCACAAGTCATTTCACCTTTTTGGCCCTTAGTTAACTGTATTTTTTAAAATTAAGGAGATGAAACAGATGGCCTTTTGATATATTTTTCAACACTAAACATCTATGATTTTATGAAACATCCATGAACTTTTTTTCAACTCAAATTGTTTTATCCTCCTAAAGACATCTTCTGAAATCTATTAAGCAACATAATTAATGAATTGATTGAAAAAAATATTTACTGAGTGTCTATGTGTCAGATACCATAATTTAACACAGATGCAAAGTTCAATCAGACAAGGGCTCAACACATAATCCCAGGGAGTATTTCAGAAAGCTTTGTTTTGCAAGTTACATTTTTAACATACCATGTCATCAGCAAACCACAAGGAATACTATCAAGCAGCAATTTGGGTAAAAGTAATTATTTTTATGTAAGAAATCAAAATTAACATTCTTGAAATGTTATAATGGGAGGAAAGGTTAAATTTTGAAAATTTATTGTAAAAACACATGTCCATGGATTCAGAATTTTTTTTTACATTTTTCTTCAACTTAAGAAATAAAATTATCATTTATTCTCAAGACAAAGACTTAAAACACACCTCAGCACTGTCTTGTTTTCAAAGGGTGAAAAGTGACATTATAATCACACAAAAGCTTTAAAAAATTATTCTGATTTCACGGACATTTAACATGTGCACCTGCTGTTCTGTTGAACTGGCAGGTGGCTAACAATTTTTTACCACTGCGAACCTTCTTCCTTAATGGCGGCTTGGGGTTTCATGTCATTTTCTGCCCTGAGGAGAAGAGTGTGCCTGCTGTTTAATCTGCCTAACTATCCTGCCTGATGAGTTTGCCATTTTGTGCATGCCTATATTATAGCGATAGTTTCATGAAACAGTCTAGATTTGCTTTGTTCCCAAAACTGTCTGTTCTTAAGGTCATAATGTGGTTCCACAGAGCAATTCAAAAGAGAGGTAACGGCAATCTGACACATGAAGATTAACTGGTCCTTAGAGAGTGGGAAGTCGCATCCTCACATGGTCACCACTTTCCAAGGGCTAGCCCTTAGTTTTGCTAACCCAGAAACCTAATTTTATCATGTCATCAAGAACTGATCAGTCTTTGGGGACTCAAGTGAGGATGTGAGTAACCAAACCCAGAAGAGAATGATGATTCACTAAGAAAGAATGGAGCTCTGGGTTTCATAAACCTAGCTACACTGGTGTCTTCATCCAAATCACCCATTGTCAGAATCAAAACATCTAGAAGGCAGAATTTACTATTTAAATGTAGCCTGATGGGGGTTGAACCAGTGTTAAAGTTGGATATTTCTGAAAGAGGTTTCATCTGTTAGAAAACTGCGAGGAACTAATACCTTCTCTAGCAGTGGAATATCCTTCTCTTGGAAAAAAAAGAAATTCACGTTTATGATTTACTCTGTGTCAGCTATCATATTATGCATACACATAATTTCACTTATTTACACAACAGTATTTGCATCCAAAGTGGGTGATAGTGTTATTTTCACTTACTAGGAACAAATCTGAAGTCCAGGGAGTGGAGTCAGGATGCATACTCAGGTCCCTCTCACACAAAAGCCCAGCCTAGGAACTTCCTATTCCCTGCTATACTCTTAAACTCTCCACTTCAATACAATGCTTCTCCTTAATGTGGGATGCCAAGTAAAAACTGACCAAGAAATTTTGTTATTTTTCCTTTTCTAAACTCAATATAAACCTTACTCTCCTCTGGTTGACACTTTTATTCCCTTAGACACATGTACAAACTACAAGTTTCTTTATCTTCATTCTTATCCTGAGGCTTCTCTGTTCATCCTGTTTGGACTTGAGTATTTCCAAACCTCTATAAACCCTTTCAAAAAGTGAAATCATATTTTTGGGATATAACTAGCCCTTGGTGAATTCTTGTTGCTTCTAGTGCTCATTATTTTCATTCAAGTAAACTGGATTTTTTAAAAGAAAGCTCAACTTGATGGTATAAAAATATAGAATGGTTTATTTTTCTTTAATCACTGCCTTCCAAAATGTTCTATTGAATTGCTGTTCCCCACTGGGAAGCAGATTCTTTCACGACCATCTTAGGAAATTTCTATAGCCTTCTGGACGTTGTTGACTATATAGTTAGTCCAACTCAGTTTACAATTTCACATGATGATCTATTTAAAGCTTTCCTTGTCCCCATTGTTGGCTGTAATTATGGCTTCAGGAACATTCATTGGAAAGGAGTCATGTCTGCTTTTTTAGTCCTTCTTTTCTTTTCCTCTTCTAGGAATAGCTACTCTAATAATGAGGCTAAGGAGAAAGAATGGGAAATGGTGAACATCAGTGAACTTCACTGGTACAGCTAAAATTCTCTCTGTAGTGGCTATTGCTGCTTTTCTGACCAACAGGGACGGATGGCCTCTGTTTGTCAAGTGTGCCTCTCTCATGAGGCACACCTGCCTCAGAGTACCACCACCCCTCACAGGTCTTTCCACTCCACAGTTCCTGGATATGGGAATTCAAGCTCATCTTCCTCCACCACTATCCTCCCAGCTTCCACCCCAAGGTGTCTGCCTTATGTAAAAGCATCTTCCTTGGCCATCAGCCCTCCTGGGTTGCTTCCCACAAGGGTGACTAAAAATCAGTTACCTTTCATACTGTGCCCCAGACACAAAGGAAATTCACACATCCATACCATGCCAGTGAGCATGCAGAATGCTTTACACCCACACCAGCCTGCCCTGCTCCCTCTCTCCAATTATTTTCCTCTACTTAGAAAGGCAGAGGAACAGTTAGAAACCCACTGCCCAAGTGTATATACAATCGAGGGAAAGAACACCAGACTCTTTCATTGTAGTACAGGTATGTGAGTGATTCCCTTCGAGTGTCCCCATTATTTGAATTGGCGACAGAGTGCCCACCTTTCATCCTCATGGTGGAAAAGCTTCTCACCAGCCACAGTTTACTTCCCATGATGCCCATGATGCTGAAAACACTCCCTTTATCCCTTGTGTCTCTATACTTCTTAGATATACTGAGCAGAAAGTAAAGTTGAGGTCGTCAGTGGTAAAAGAAGGACTGATTCCAATGGCACTTAGTAAGGCCTGGCAGGAGAAATGTGGCATCAATTTTTGTTAGCTATCTTTAGAATGGAATGCATTTAGTGACTTTTTGTTCAGCTTTGGCCTGACTTGAATTGTTAAGTCCTAGGAAACAAATTCCTATCTTTTTCTTACTACACATTTATTTTTTAATACATTATTCAAAATAACTACTGAATGGCTTCTACACAACAGCCATTGTAGTGCATGCTGATATAGAAGATGGATAAGATATAATTACCACCCTCACAGTTACAGTCAGCTGCATTAGTTCATGCTCTGTCTTTGGTCACAATACTCACAGCTGCCCACTAACTTTAACTTGAACCTTTTCTCACTGTAATGATAGTATTTATTGTGTGATGGGAGCACCTAAAGGGGTGAAAATGGTTCTCTGTGGGAGGGGGGAGGTCAGGGGAGGCTTCACAGATGAAAAATTGTTCCTACTGCCTCTTAAAGAACAAGTAGGAATTAGCCAGTTAAAAAGATAAGAATGGGCATTCAAGAAAGAAGAAATAGCTTGTGCAAAAGCATGAAGACATAAAAGAAATAGGAAATTACAAGTAATCAAGCATGGCTTGAACAGAGAGTCCATAATAATAGTACAGGGATAAGCAAGGCTATCATATTTAATGACTTTTATTTTTTTACTGTCTCTATACTAGTGATTCTTAAACTTTGTCATAAGAATTTCCCAGGGTTCTTGCTCAAATGCAAATGCAAATTTCCAACCTCCACCAGAGATTTCCCACTGCCACTAGAAGTTCTCAATCAGTATGTGTGAAGTAGGGCCCAGTATTCTGCACTTTTAAAGACATTCCAGGGTAATCTAAACATGTAGCTTATGCAGTTCACTATCAAAGATTCTGGAAAGTTTTGAAAGGTTCTTAGCAAGGAGGTAACATGCTTAGATCTGCATTTTAGATACACACCTCTGGGTACCCTGTGGCTGAATGACTGGAATAAGGCAAGACCAGAGACAGGAGACTAATTAGATGGCTATTACAGGGGTCCAAGCAAGACATGAGGGTGGACCAAACTGTTAGATTATAGGATGGACCAATCAGGCAGATGCCTGAGATACCAACATCAAAAGATGCTAAAATGATCACTGGACAGAATCGAAAATATGATAAAAGTTAAATAGGAAATATTTATAACATAATTAACAAAATAGCAAAATGCACATTGATCATACTCCTTCTGAATTAGAGAGGATCACTTGTCAATGACTCCTATCTCCGTACAGTGTGTGTTTTTTTTTTTTTTTTTGGTTCAGATGTTCAAATTCGGGGGTACAACTATAGGTCAAACCATCAGCCAGCCCTGGAACCTTGAGTCAGAAATTGCAGTCAATTTAAATTATAAAACCAGAGGGTGCAAAGCACAAATTTAAAGATTTATTTTATTATCTAAATTAAGCCCTTTGATATGTCTTCCAATGAAATTGTGTATTTAAGGAAATTACCAAAGAATATGGAAGAGGAACCAAAACCTACAGTATTTTTTTATTTCCCTTGTTAGCAAGTTTTTGTTTCCCTTCTTTTCTGTAAGTTTTGGTTTCACCCTCTCAGGCCAGGCAGCTCTCTTTGTAGAGAGAGCCTTAGAGGATGAACATACTAGGGCAGCAACTAGAAACTAGTAAAATGGAAGGACTCCTCTTTGATTTGCCCATGGAGTAGAAGAACACTGCATAATGGGCTGTACACAGGGGTCAGGGGTCACATCTAATGACATGGAAGTTAAGGCTTTTAGGGGTGGTCTCAGGAATCCAGAGGTGGAACAGGAATGGAGCCTCTCTAATTCCATAATGATCTAGTGACATTCCACTCCAGTTTCTCCATCATGCGAGATAATAGTGACATGGGCCAGGAAGTAAAAGAGTCAGAAATGCCCACTCATGATGGAAATGCGGAGGTATAAGGACTTGGTCACTTGATTGAGAGCTCTCCTCCTTTTCCAGTACTCTTTGTGGGCAAATTTAGACAGAGTTGATGCGGCCTGGGGTGACAGCTCAGACTAAGAAGTCCAGAGAGTTGGTGGAATATTAAAAGAAAGAGATGACAGTAGGGTTTTAGGTAAGTGATAATGCCTTTGTCAGCTTAACACCTAAAATTCCCACATGGATGGCTTTAAACCACAGATAGTTGTTTATCTTCCGGTCCTGCAAGGGGAATTCTGCTTGCCTGTGCCTGGCTCTCTGAAGAGGAGTAAGAGTAGAGGCCCAAGGCTGGGAGGAAAGAGGATCTCATGGGGAAACGGGGCTGCATCTCCTGCTGAGGAACCTACTCAACTCTATTAGACTTGCAAGACCTGCTAGTTACTTTCCTGGGAAAAGAAGTCATGTCTGATCTTCTTGGACAGCTCTGAGAAAATGAACCTAGATGAAAATACTTGATGACTATACAACAATTTACTGAAAGAGAATGTGCCTGAAATAATATTCTGAGATATTAATCTGTGCACACTTTGCTCCTACTTTTTTCCCATTTCTTTTATTAGTACTCAGTTTGTAGCAGTACTTGAGAACTTAATTATACTCTATCCCTCTCTTGTCACTATGACATGACCCTAGGATGGCAGGACCTCATGGAAGGCCCAAAGGTTTTCATCAGTATAGCACTAACCAAGGGTTCAAAAGCAAAAATTAAATGGATGACTTGAAAATTTAAAACATTAAATCTCACATCTGAGACTCTGAACCAAGATTCATTCATCCTAGCAAGTTATAAACTGCTTATTTTGAAACTAAAAAAGATTTATAAATTTAGTAAATAGGAAATTAACATTTCTTACCTACTCAAATAAATGTTAAACAAATATTTAAAGATTATTAATTCAAAGGCATGCCAAATCACTTGCTGTCCAGGTGGCTACACACCGTGGCCTCAGGCCTATGTCTGAACTTAGGAAAGCAAAGAAAGATTTAAAAGATTTAAAATCAACTTCTGCCCTTTGATCTCTGATTCAATGCTTCCTTTCAATGGTTATTGTGTCTTTCCCCTCCTTTATGTCTTATATTAAGATGAATTATGTATATGAAGCTCCTTAAAGACAGAAAATATGACATTGTCATGCACACACTCCTTCACAGTGCAGTTCACATAGTAGACACTAAAGAAGTATTTGCTGAATGACTGGATGAGATGAAATTTAAAGGTGCTATATAAATATATTGTTTTGTTCCAAGCTAAAAATTGCAAACATACCACAACTAAGAAGTAATCTGCCTCCTTTGATTGAACAATGAAACAACACACAGGGGCTTAGACATGTAATTTCAGATTTCTATTGTATCTGTGACCTTGGTTATAACTTTGGGTAACTGGCTTAAGCACAGTATCCATCTATTTCCATATCCTTCAGTTCCTCTATTCATAGAGTCACAGCAACAAAGATAATTCTTCCTGACCTCATATAATGGTGGTAAAAAATAAACAGTCAAAGCTATGGTTAAGTACTTTATGACTGAAACATAATGTGCCTTCCTAAACGTTTGTGGAGACAACCAAGCTGACCTTTCAGCAGACAATTAATTATTCAGATTCCACCATCATTCTAGAGCAGTCCAGATACTAATAATATTCCTTGACATTGATATAAGCATAGCAGATATGCTTTGCATAAATGAAATAATTTCATATAGTATTTATCATATTCCAATTATGAAAAAGCTCTACAAAAGCAACCCAAAATATAGCATTAACATAATAAAACTGTAATCTATTCTCAATAGCGTAATTGGAATGTGAACGGTGGTAGAAAATATTAGGCAGGATAGCAAGCCAAACACTAAAAAAAATAAGCTTTCAGTTTCAGGCTAGATTTCTGGTAGCTACTGTACTTCGCTATCCACGATGAGGTTTAAAGATCTAGTTGAAATATGACAATTTAGATAAACATCTAACCTGGTTCCTAAATCCAAAGCCGCATTTTCTGGCAGAGGTCCATCCAGAAATCACATGGGACAATACTTCTGGGAGAAAGTTTAATTTAGAAGGGTAGTTAAGATTGCTTTATTCAGGATCCTTATTTTATGACTCCTTTTTGACTCCAACCCAAACACTCAATATAAGAAATAAGAGAGAGAAGTAGAAACTTCTTTCATGCTTTTCGTAAAATGAAAAATATTGTGATTATCTAAAAAACCAGCAGGAAATTCTTCCAGAGCTTAATGATGATGACATTAGCCTTTCTCTGCTGAGAGGATGATCAAAGGTGGAATGAGAGACAACATAACCTTACATTATTCAGGTTATGAAAAGGATTCCATCAAAAGATGAAATCTCTAAAGTGTAAAAATGAAATGCTATAACTTGCAGAAGACTCTACGTCATTTTTTCCTGCAAAGGCATTAAAATGTCACAACATCATAGAAAAGGAGAGTTTATTATTTCTAAAATGTAATAATGTTATATGGTTATATGTATATGTCATGTATAAAGTTATATATATATATATATTCATGTAAGTACACTAAACCACTGTTTTCTTGATCAAACTAAAAGTACTGAAAATGCCTGGAAGTCACAGTTAACTATAATTTGTGAGTCTGAATCCACATGACACAAATTCACCACATTTGTGAGCCACTTGACACTGTTTTCTGAGTCTTTGGAGGGCTGAGGTGAACTTTCTTCTCCTTAAATTTCAAGCAAATCCAATCAGATCAGCCCAGCACTTTTACTTACTGAAACAAGAAGTTAATATTCTTACCAATTCCAGTAATTCACAAAAGCAGTAGTAAGGGCTTCCTGTAGAATGTGTCAATTGATCATGAAGTGTTAAAGGAGAGGATATATAGAATTCCTACCATACAACAAAAACAGCAGAATAGAAGAATCCTAATATTACTTGAGACTATTTGCTCTCTCTGAGGCCCATGTTGTTTAGACACAGCCAAAATAAATCTAGCTTAAAGAGCATGCCCTAAACACTATGAGTAGAGCAATGCGATATGTACTAAAAAGGAAACAAATGACATACATATGCCCACAGGAAACTCAAAACTCTAAAACTAAAAGTTTAAAACCTAAAAGTTTGCAGATTTGCTTCATATTCAAAAATCAAAAAACTCCTTAGGAAAATGCCACACTGGAAATGAACATACATCTCTAAATTAGTCCAGCACAGGCTGAGAAGGAATAAGCTAGTAAGAATTATTTCTTGGGCTTCCCTGGTGGTGCAGAGGTTGAGAGTCCGCCTGCCAATGCAGGGGACGCGGGTTCGTGCCCCAGTCTGGGAAGATCCCACATGCCGCAGAGCGGCTGGGCCCGTGAGCCATGGCCGCTGAGCCTGCGGGTCCGGAGCCTGTGCTCCGCAGCAGGAGACGCCACAGCAGTGAGAGGCCCGCGTACCACACAAAAAAGAATTATTTCTTTACCATTTGACTAGTATTTTGGGACATTGTTAAAATACACAAAACATGCTACATTCTTCCAAACAAGGACCACATCAGGCCATAACTCAGCAAGATACTGTTACCAAAAGCCCGTGGGAACTGAGACCAATATGGAGAACTCAAAATCTATGACTTTCAACTCATGCTTTCTTTGAAACGTATGGCAGGTAGAGGTAGATTCAACAGTACTATTGAAATTCTGAGCACATATATAGGTGATTAAGTTAAATGAATCTCTGATAAAACTACACTATATTTGTAATAAAGCCAAAGCAAAGCAGCGATACAAACCAATTACCCTAGGATTTCACAGGAATGAGTCTCCTATGTACAGGAAATAAGGAAGCAATTCAGGTAAACTTTGAAAGTTTAGGAGAACAATGATATGTGAACAAAAGAATTAAAAAGAAAAATATTCCAAAAGATAGAGACACGTGAAAGGGCAAGTCCTAGAAATGAGGAATATACTGAATTCGGTGAGGTTCTTATTTATATTAAACCACATATCTTGAAAGGCCTTGAATTCCATGCAAAAGAGTTTAGATTTATTCTGCAAGTAGTAGAAAACTGGAAGATTTTTGAGATGAAGAAAGGTCATTATGAACCAACCTGTGATTCAGAAAGAAAATATTAGTGGTAGAATGGGGAGTGAAATTGATGGCAAGAAATTTAAAGTAAGAAGTAAAGTGCAGGCCAAAGGAAGAGAAGTAAGAAGAGAAAAGATGAGATAAGATACAAAAGATATTTTTGAGCTAAAATCATGATTTAGTGACTAATCACATAAAGGGGAAAGGGAGAAGGATAAGATATTGTATCCTAGGCAACTGGAAGATTGGTGTCACCACTAATAAAAATAATGACAATAAAAAAGAGTAAATTATTCCATCAGGGATGAGAATGAGAGTGGGTAGAGAAAATTCATTTCATTTCAAATGTACTATGTTTAAGGAACCCAGGTATATGCAAGTAAAGGTATTCATTAGGCTCTTGACAATTGAGATTGTCAACAAGGAGAATGCTTACAACTGAAGGTGATTTGAGAGCTATCTGAATGTGATGATATTTTAAGCAGTAAATATGAATGGAAGAGAAAGATGTAGCCAGCGTATATGAGTGGAGAATGGTTTATACAGCCTACTTACCTCATAAAATGATCCATTTATCACATGAATCAACATTTGAAATCTAAGGATGATGTGAGCAAAAGGAAGAGATTACTGATGCTAGAAGGAAGGTGGCTAATCATGTTATTTTTAAATGCCTTCCTAAATAATGCAAAGTATTTCCTGTATAATAAAAGCTTTGAGAAAGCAAAGTATGTGGGTCCCAAGGAAATGCCTTTAGAAAACAAAGGAGGAGGTAGAAAGCCAACCTGAAGCCATTTTCAAAATGGGATGCAAATGGCCTTACAAATACATATCTCTCAAGACAATTTATCTCATAAACATTTTATTTTTAGAAACACTGCCATCTAAGAATTTAAATAGCTCAATAGACCATTAACGGAATTGTTTTAAAGTAGAATATATAGCGTGTTTGGATTAAAAGTACAGCAGTAGCTAGAGCGTTTGTGGAATTTTTGTTATAAAATCAGACACAATCAAATAAACTGGATAATAATAGACACATGAAAAGTAACCTAACTTAAACAGAAGTTTCCTTCTTTCCATCTTGACTTCTATGGTCTTATTCAAAATCTTTATAATGAAGCACAAAATACAAAGTGTCTAATAAAGTCATTTTTAAACTCAATATCTCTTCTTATCTTCCTTCATTATCTTTCTTAACATCCTTCCCTTTGGATATCTGCTATTATCTCTTAAAAAACTGAAATTTCAAATCCGTAACAAAAGAGATTAACCTTATATATAAATGTATATCAGGTCTTCGGTCCTTTTCCTCTAAAATAATTTTATATTTTGTCATAGGTATAGAAGAAAAGATGTTAAATTATATGTACTTGACAAACCCTAGCCTCTGACCCTTTCTACTTCTCTTGCCTGCCACCCTCCCTAGACTTTTAGCAGGCTGCAAAGGAGGACTTTGTCTTTGGCTTCTTGGCCTCTCCTGCTGCCTCACCATGTAAAGGCTTGCTTTGTTCCTGAGCTGTTTTATAGGACTGGGGAAATCAGGAAAGAGAGACCTCTAGGAGAGGTGGGGATGATATTCAAACACTTGTTCCGAAGGCAAAAGACATGGTTTGTCTTGGCTTCCATTCCAATTAGATGGTATATGTGCTGTAAAGGTAGTTAAATACATTGTATATCAACCCCAAAAGAAACTAGAACAATGTTTCTCAAACTGTGCTGAAGGACTAGCTTTTTCCCAACTCATCAAACACCAATATAATTTTTAAATACAATAAAAATAAAGTAATATAAAAATGAAATTAAAAAAGACAAAATTCAAGTCCATGTTTTGTTACTAGATTCACCACACAAAACAACTCATCAATACGCTATAAAGGATTCTAAGTGTTTCCTTTCAGTTTCTGTACTTTTCTCATTTCTGTTGGCACCATACATTTATTTCTAGGATCAGTATGAATCTGCACACTGCTCTGAGCAGAGCACTGCATGGGAAGATATCATACTGAAGAAGGAAGAAAAGAAAACCATAGGCCCAGGTAGGTGACAGGAGGGGTGAAAGAGCCAAGAGTACTTTGGCCTCAATTTGGGGAAGTATTTTTGGTGAGGAAGGAAAAATAGGGCCTGGAGAGAAGCTTCAAGGGCATCTACTATGGAAAACAATTTTAAGAACTATTGCTTTGGGTTAAAAATTAGAGTTGGCATTCTTTGAGAAATAGTGAGCAAAGAATGGATATCTTTTTAATAATTTTGGTTGTTGATTTCTTTACTGAATTTAATATGAGAAGAGACAAATATGCAAATGCAGTATGGTTTAACAGAGGAACTACTCAGCTCTATCAAATTAAAAAAGAATATGAGAAAAGACAGCCTCTTCAATAAGTGGTGCTCAGAAAACTGGACAGCTACATGTAAAAGAATGAAATTAGAGCACTTCCTAACATCATACACAAAAATAAACTCAAAATGGATTAAAGACCTAAAGGTAAGGCCAGACACTATAAAAAGTCTTAGAGGAAAACACAGGCAGAACATTCTATGACATAAATCACAGCAAGATCCTTTTTGACCCACCTCCTAGAGAAATGGAAATAAAAACAAAAGTAAACAAATGGGACCTAATGAAACTTAAGAGCTTTTGCACAGCAAAGGAAACCATAAACAAGACTAAACACAACCCTCAGAATGGGAGAAAATATTTGCAAATGAATGAACAGATAAAGGATTAATCTCCAAAATATGCAAGCAGCTCATGCAGCTCAATATCAAAAAACCAAACAACCCAATCCAAAAATGGGCAGAAGACCTAAACACACATTTCTCCAAAGAAAACATACAGATTGCCAACAAACATGAAAAGATACTCAACATCACCAATCATTAGAGAAATGCAAATCAAAACCACAATGAGGTATCACCTCACACCAGTCAGAATGGCCATCATCAAAAAATCTACAAAAAATAAATGCTGGAGAGGGTGTGGAGAAAAGGGAACCCTCTTGCGCTGTTGGTGGGAATGTAAATTGATACTGCCACTATGGAGAACAGTATGGAGGTTCCTTTAAAAACAAAAAAATAGAACTACCATATGACCCAGCAATCTCATTACTGGGCATATACTCTGAGAAAACCATAATTCAAAGAGTCATGTACCACAATGTTCATTGCAGTATTATTTACAATAGCCAGGACATGGAAGCAACCCAAGTGTTCATCAACAGATGAATGGATAAAAAAGATGTGGCACATATATACAATGGAATATTACTCAGCCATAAAAAGAAACGAAATTGAGTTATATGTATTGAGGTGGATGGACCTAGAGTCTGTCATAGAGTCTGTCATAAGGTCAGAAAGAGAAAAACAAATACCGTATGCTAACACATATATATGGAATCTAAAAAAAAAATGGTTCTGATGAAACGAGGGGCAGGAGTAAAGACACAGACATAGATAATGGACTTGAGGACACGGGGAGGGGGAAGGGTAAGCTGGGACAAAGTGAGAGAGTGGCACTGACATATATATACTACCAAATGTAAAATAGATAGCTAGTGGGAAGCAGCTGCATAGCACAGGGAGATCAGCTCCATGCTTTTTGACAACCTAGAGGGGTGGGATAGGGAGGGTGGGAGGGAGACACAAGAGGGAGGTGATATGGGGATAGATGTGTATGTATAGCTGATTCACTTTGTTATAAAGCAGAAACTAACACACCATTGTAAAGCAATTATACTCCAATAAAGATGTTAAAAAAAAAAAGATATTTCTGCTGAATTTAGGATAAGGGAAGGTTTTCCAGAATGAGAAACCTATACTCTGAGACTTGAAAGATAAATAAGAGTCATTGAAGAGAAAATGGTGAGGAGAAAAGGGTTCTATGCTAAATAAATGAATAAATGAATTAATTATGAATAAATAAATGAATGAATGGATGAATGCCTGGTTACCAACTAGAAAGTAAGAAAGAACACTTCTGGTCAAGGGAGTTTAATGTGCTAAAAGATAACAATGAAAGTAAATGATAACATTATTTTTAAAAGCAACCAATTAACCACATACTGTGTTTGCATTTCTTCAGTCTCACATTTTCTGAGATATAGGCTGAGTACATTAAACACTGAATACACATACATACATACATAAGTACATGCAAAATCTGCTTCATATAAGGCATTATGCTCTATGCTAGAGATAATGAAACTATAAAGATTTATACCTCAAAGCATTACTTCAGTATTTCACAATTAGTAATGCAGATACCAAAAATAAGGTAACTAAAAAGAATTAGAAAAAGCAAATTAAATCTTCAAGGACAGCTGAGGTCCATAGTTAAGCTTAATTTTTATTATTGTTGGGGAGTTAGTGACAGTTTGTTTTATTCTAATTAGCTTTTATTCTCACAGTATATACTCTTGCTGAAATCCTGATGGACAAATAAATACTCCCATAAACACTATATGAGACTGGATTCCAAGAAAGTGAGAAAACCAAGCTTTCAAGCCACTTACTGCAGTGAATCTAAAAACACAACAAATAATTTAGTCCACCACAGAAATTTAAAGAGTAGTCACATGAATTTTATGTGGCTTTAGAGGACAAAACACACCCCTGACCCACCTCATTCTCTGCCCCTACAGTCCTTTGCTTTTTCCATCTAAAACTACTTGTTCACCACATCACTCCCTCCCCCCAAATCCCAGCTCAGGGTAAATCCTGTACTACAGGGGAAATATAAAAATCCACAGCTGAGCATTTTAAACAGGGAAATACAATTAAAATGAACTAGCTACTTACTTTTTTTTTACACAACGATGTTAAGAGTAGCAATTAACACATAGTGATCCTTTATTTATATCAACTTCAGTCTTTATAAGAATTTTATTTGGTATGTATTCTACCCATTTTCCACCAAAGAAAAAGAAGCTCAGAGATGATAGCTATCCAATATCAAATGGTTAGTTAATGTTCAAGCTAGAATTTAAACCCAGTTCTCTCTGATTTCAAATCCCGTGCTCCTTCTAAAACTTTATTGATCTTCTGAAATGTGAAAACATAAGCAACTTAATAATAATTTTTCCTTTGGGAATTTTCAGTTTTACCCTATCTTTACTTTTTGACAATTATCCATACAGGAACTTGTTCTAGTTTCTAGTGTCTTAAAAGGGATTTATTTTTAATTTTTTTATGGTTGTTTTCTTCTTTTTCCAGTGCACTTTTCTCTGTAATTTTATTAACACTATATTAACTAAAAATTTTAAAGTAAACAAGGAAGGCAATACCTCTAGCTATCCATTAAAAATGGTTCATTCTTTTTTGAGCCCACAGCTAGGCAACATAAAGCAGCCTCCCTTGCAGTTAAGTTCTGTGCATGGAATATCATGGAAATGGTATGTGCCACTTCAAGATGTGGTCCATAAATTCCTCCCTCACAGGCTCCTCCATGGTCTCTCTATTTTCTGTGACTGGGATGTTCAAAGTCAAGTACCGAGGATAGCAGAGAGGAGAGCTACTCTGCAGACCTTATTATCTGCTCAAAACTGTTATGCAAGAAATACACTTACAGGGTTAGTAATTGTTTGGTCCTGTCCAAAATGTACATAAGACATTTGGTTCATGCCAAAAGGTGTAAAAATTTGGTCCTATCCAAAACATACATGAGCATATTTGGTCCATGCCAAATGGTTTTGGATACGATGGTTTGGATACGATGAAATATCAAGGAAGTTTTGGCATAAACCAAATGTCTTATGGATGTTTTGGAGAGGACCAAATGTCCTGCAAGGACTTATAGGGTTAAGCCACAGAAATGTTGAGATGTATTTGTTACTAGAGCTTCACCTGTATTACCCTAACTAATTCCCCAGCAATATATGATGATTAAGGCCACCTCTGTGAGAGTCAGCTTCCAATTTGGAGAACAGGAAACAAAATCACACCTACCTCACAGAATGGTTATGAGAACTAAATGAGGTAACAATAAAATTAACTGATTATGTCTCAATAAATGGCATTCATTGTAAGGACTTTATTCATATTTTAGTTGTCCTTATATAACTATAGATTTTTCTAGTATTTGTATAAAATCTTCACAGATTTTATATCTTTCCTTTTATATCATGCAGTCAGTTATAACTTACTGTCATTAATATGCCTGTCCATAGCATTTTCCCTATAACAAATCAGCTGGATTTTATCTACTTAAAGCTGAAAACTCAAAAAACCAAATTTGTTGGAACTGCTTGCAAAATTATACTATCGTATTGGCTGTGGATTAAGGTCTAAGGTTTTTTTCACGAGAGAAACACATGAGCTTCTAAAGTTGAACCTTCTGATATTTCTTTTATCTACTTGGAAATCTGTCTCTTAAAATGTGATCTCTGTAACTACTCTCTTGGTTGCAAATAACAGAAATACGACTCAATTTTATTTTTGACTCAAATTTGACTAGGCCAAAGACAATTTATTGACTCACATTGTAGAGAATACCAGAAATATGTCTAGCCTCAATAAAAACTGGATTCAAGAATACTGCCAGGTTTCCTCTTTGTCCTCCCTCCCTCCCTTCCTTCATCCTTTCCTCCCTTCCTCCCGTCCTTCCTTTATTTTCTTCTTTCCTCTCTCTCTTTCACCATCATGTTTTTTCCATTTTCAGCTCTGATTTCTTGTTTTGTTTTCACTTTCAAATAGGCTTTCTTCATATTTGTAAAAGTAGTCACCAGCAGCTTAGCTAACAGCAGGATAAAAAAGAGTGCTCTTCTCACTCCTGAACAATCATTGATGGGAGGACACTGGAATGCACCAAAAAAGATGCCCCACATCCAAGGAAAGGGGAGAAGCTGCAATGAGATGGTAGGACGGACACAAGCACAATAAAATCAAATCCCATGGCCGTTGGGTTAGTGACTCACAAACTGGAGAACACTTATACCACAGAGGTCCATCCACTGGAGTGAAGGTTCTGAGTCCCACACCAAGCTTCCCAACATGGGGGTCTGGCAACAAGAGGAGGAATCCCCAGAGAATCAGACTTTGAAGGCTGGCATGATTTGATTGCGGGACTTTGACAGGACTGGGATAAGCAGAGACTCCACGCTTGGAGGGCACACACAAAGTAGTGTGTGCATCAGGACCCAGGGGAAGGAGCGGTGACCCCATGGGAGACTGAACCAGACATACCTGCTAGTGTTGGAGGGTCTCCTGCAGAGGCAGGGGGTAACTATGGCTCACCGCAAGGACAAGAACACTAGCAGAAGTTCTGGGAAGTATTCCTTGGTGTGAGCCCTCCCAGAGCATGCCATTGGCCCCAGCAAAGAGCCAGGTAAGTGCCAGTGCTGGGTCGACTCGGGGCAAACAACCAACAGGGAGGGAACCTAGTCCCACCCATCAGCAGACAAGAGGATTAAAGTTTTACTGAGCTCTGCCCACCAGAGCAACAACCAACACCTAGCACTACCCACTGCCAGTCCCTCCCATCAGGAAGCTTGCACAAGCCTCTTAGATAGCCTCATCCACCTGCAGCCTGTGGAACAAAAACTACATTCACAGAAAGACAGACAAAATGAAAAGACAGAGGAATATGTCCCAGATGAAGGAAAAAGATAAAATCCCAAAAAAACAACTAAATGAATTATAGATAAGCAACCTTCCAGAAAAAGAATTCAGAATAATGATAGTGAACATGATCCAGGACCTTGGAAAAAGAATGGAGGCAAAGATCAAGAAGATGCAAGAAATGTTTAACAAAGACCTAGAAGAATTGAAGAACAAACACATAGAAGAATTAAAGAACAAACAAACAGAGATGAAAAGTATGATAACGGAAATGAAAAATACACTACAAGGAATCAATAGCAGAATAACTGAGGCAGAAGAACGGATAAATGACCTGGAAGACAGAATGGTGGAATTCACTGCAATGGAACAGAATAAAGAAAAAAGAATGAAAAGAAGTGAAGACAGCCTAAGACACCTCTAGGACAGCATTAAACTCAACAAAATTTGCATTATAGGGGTCCCAGAAGGAGAAAAGAGAGGGAAAAGACCCGAGAAAATATTTGAAGAGATTATAGTTGAAAATTTCCCTAACATGGAAAAGGAAATAGCCACCCAAGTCCCAGAAGTGCAGAGAGCTCCAGGTAGGATAAACCCAAGGTGAAATACACCGAGACACATAGTAATCAAACTGACAAAATTGAAGACAAAGAAAAATTATTGAAAGCAACAAGGGAAAAATGACAAATAACATTACAAGAGAACTCCCATAAGGTTAACCGCTGATTTCTCAGCAGAAACTCTACAAGCCAGAAGGGAGTGGCACGATATATTTAAAGTGATGAAAGGGAAGAACCTACACCCAAGATTACTCTACCCGGCAAGGATCTCATTCAGATTTGATGGAGAAATCAAAAGCCTTACAGACAAGTAAAAACTAAGAGAATTCAGCACTACCAAACCAGCTTTACAACAAATGCTAAAGGAACTTCTCTGAGTGGGAAACACAAGAGAAGAAAAGGACCTACAGAAACAAACCCCCCCAAAATTAAGAAAATGGTAATGGGAACATACATATTGATAATTACCTTAAACATGAATGGAATAAGTGCTGCAACCAAAAGACACAGGATTGCTGAATGGATACAAAAACAAGTCCCATATGTATGCTGTCTACAAGAGAACCACTTCAGACTTGGGGACACATACAGACTGAAAGTGAGAGGATGGAAAAAGATGCATTTCCATGCAAATGGAAATCAAAAGAAAGCTGGAGTAGCAATACTCATATCAGATAAAATACACTTTAAAATAAAGAAGGTTACAAGGACAGACATTATATAATGATCAAGGGATCAAACCAACAAGAAGATATAACAATTATAAATATATATGCACCCAACATGGGAGATCCTCAATACATAAGGCAAATATTAACAGCTATAAGAGGAAATCAACAGTAACACAATAACAGTAGGGGACTTTAACACATCACTTACACCAATGGACAGAGCATCCAGACAGAAAATTATTAAGGAAACACAAGCTTTAAATGACACAATAGACCAGATAGATTTAATTGATATTTATAGGACATCCACCCAAAAATAGCAGATTACACTTTCTTCTCAATTGCACATGGAACATTCTCCAGGATAGATCACATCTTGGGTCACAAATCAAGCCTCAGTAAATTTAACAAAATTGAAATCATTTCAAGCATTTTTCCGACCACAAGCTATGAGATTAGAAATCAATTACAGGGAAAAAAAAAACGTACAAAACACAAACACATGGAGGCTAAACAATACTTTACAAACTAACCAAGCGGTCACTGAAGAAAACAAAGAGGAAATCAAAAAATATCTAAAGACAAATGACAATGAAAACACGATGACCCAAAACCTATGGGATGCAGCAAAAGCAGTTAGTTCTAAGAGGGAAGTTTAAAGCAATACAATCCTACCTCAAGAAACAAGAAAAATCTCAAATAAACAATCTAACCTTACACCTAAAGGAAGAAGAGAAAGAAGAACAAGCAAAAACCTAAAGTTAGCAGAAGGAAAGAAATCATAAAGATCAGATCAGAAAAAAATGAAATAGAAACAAATAAAACAATAGCAAAGATCAATAAAACCAAAAGCTGTTTCTTTGAGAAGATAAACAAGATTGATAAACCTTTAGCCAGACTCAACAAGAAAAAGAGGGAGAGGACTCAAATCAATAAAATCAGAAATGAAAAAGGAGAAGTTACAACGGACACCACAGAAATACAAAGCATCATAAGAGAAGACTACAAGCAACACTATGCCAATAAAATGGACAACCTGGAAGAAATGGACACTTAAAAAGGTATAACCTTCCAAGACTGAACCAGAAAGAAATAGAAAATATGAACAGACCAATCACAAGTAATGAAATTGAAACTGTGACCAACAAACAGAAGACCAGGACCAGATGGCTTCACAGGTAAATTCTATCAAACATTTAGAGAAGAGCTAACACCCATCCTTCTCAAACTCCTCCAAAAAACTGCAGAGGAAGGAAGATTCCCAACCTCATTCTATGAGGCCACCATCACCCTGATACCAAAACCAGACAGAGATACTACAAAAAAAAAAAATTACAGACCAATATCACTGATGAATATAGATGCAAAAATCCTCAACAAAATAGTAGCAAACAGAATCCAACAACACATTAAAAGGATCATACACCATGATCAAGTGGGATTTATCCCAGGGATGCAAGGATTCTTCAACATACGCAAATCAATCAACGTGATACACCATATTAACAAACTGAAGAATAAAAACTATATGATCATCTCAATAGATGCAGAAAAAGCTTTTGACAAAATTCAACACCCACTTATGATAAAAACTCTCCAGAAAGTGGACATAGAGGGAACCTACCTTAACATAATAAAGGTCATATACGACAAACCCAAGCAAACATCATTCTCAATGGTGAAAAACTGAAAGCATTTCCTCTAAGATGAGGAACAAGACAAGGATGCCCACTCTCACCACCTTTATTCAACATAGGTTTGGAAGTCCTAGCCACAGCATTCAGAGAAGAAAAAGAAATAAAAGGAATCCAAATCAGAAAAGAAGAAGTAAAACTGTCACTGTTTGCAGATGATATGATACTATACATAGAGAATCATAAAGATGCCACCAGAAAACTACTAGAGCTAATCAATAAATTTGGTAAAGTACCAGGATACAAAGTTAATGCACAGAAATCTCTTGCATTCCTATACACTAACAACAAAAGATCAGAAAGAGAAATGAAGGAATCAACCCCATTCACCACTGCAACAAAAAGAATAAAATACCTAGGAATAAACCTACCTGAGGAGGTAAAAGACCTGTACTCAGAAAACTATAAGCCACTCTTGAAAGAAATCAAAGATGACACAAACAGATGGAGAGATATACCATATTCTTGGATTGGAAGAATCAATATTTTGAAAATGACTACACTACCCAATGCAATCTACAGATTCAATGCAATGCCTATCAAACTACCAATGGCATTTTTTACAGAACTAGAACAAAAAAATCTTAAAATTTGTATGGAGACACAAAAGACCCCAAATAGCCAAAGCAATCTTGAGGGAAAAAAACAGAGCTGGAGGAATCAGAATCCCTGACTTCAGACTATGCTACAAAGCTACAGTAATCAAGACAATATGGTACTGGAACAAAATCAGAAATATAGATCAATGGAACAGGATAGAAAGCCCAGAGATAAACCCACACACCTATGATCAACTAATCTATGACAAAGGAGGCAAGGATATACAATAGAGAAAAGAAAGTCTCTTCAGTAAGTGGTGCTGGGAAAACCTGACAGTTACATGTAAAAGAATGAAATTAGAACACTCCATAACACCATACACAAAAATAAACTTAAAATGGATTCAGGACCTAAATCTAAGACCGGACACTATAAAACTCTTAGAGGAAAATACAGGAAGAACACTCTTTGACATAAATCATAGCAAGATCTTTTTTGACCCACTTCCTAGATTAATGGAAATAAAAACAATAATAAAGAAATGGGACCTAATGAAACTTAAAAGCTTTTGCAAAGCAAATTATAAACAAGATGAAAAGACAACCCTCAGAATGGGAGAAAATGTTTACAAATTAATCAGTGGTGAAAGGGTTAATCTCCAAAATATATAAACAGCTCATGCAGCTCAATATTAAAAAAACAACAACAACCCAATCAAAAAATGCGCAGAAGACCTATACAGACATCTGTCCAAAGAAGACATAAGATAGCCAAGAGGCACATGAAAAGCTGCCCAACATCACTAATTATTAGAGAAATGCAAATCAAAACTACAATGTGGTATCACCTCACACCAGTTAGAATGGGCATCATCAGAAAATCTAGAAACAACAAATGCTGGGGAGGGTGTGGAGAAAAGGGAACCCTCTTGCACTGTTGGTGGGAATGTAAATTGATACAGCCACTGTGGAGAACAGTATGGAGGTTCCTTAAAAAACTAAAAATAGAATTACCATATGACCCAGCAATTCTACTACTGGGCATATACCCAGAGAAAACCATAATTCAAAAGGACACATGCACCCCAATGTTCACTGCATCACTATTTACAATAGCCAGGTCATGGAAGCAACCTAAATGCCCATTGACAGACGAATGGATAAAGAAGTACTGGTACATATATACAATGGAATATTATTCAGCCATAAAAAGGAACAAAATTGGGTCATCTGTAGATGTGTGGATGGACCTAGAGACTGTCATACAGAGTGAAGTAAGTCGGAAAGAGAAAAACAAATATCACATATTAAAACATATATGTGGAATCTAGAAAAATGGTACAGATACACCGGTTTGCAAGGCAGAAATAGAGACAACAGATGTAGAGAACAAACATATGGACAGCAAGGGGGGATAGGGGAGAGGTGGTGGTGGTGGTGGTGGGATGAACTGGGAGATTGGGATTGACATGTATACACTAATATGTATAAAACAGTTAACTAATAAGAACCTGCTGTATAAAAAATAAATAAAATAAAATGTAAAAGAAGAGTGCTCTTATGCTGCAAATGTTTTGAGGTGGGCACTGGTTGGCCTGGTTTGGTTGTATTCCTATCCTTGAATTAACCTCCATCTTACTCTGATAGTCAGGACTGTGCCTCATGTTTTTTCCTGAACTCACAGGGTGAGTCAGGTTACCTTAAGCCCCATGGTTTGAAAATGGTGGAAACGTGGCTTCACATAGTTATTGTGGTCACTGTGTCCACTACATTCCAAACTTTGTGAATGCACACTTCTCTTCCCACAGAATTTCAAAATTCTAGTTTCAACATAACTCTACTATTCCAACTTGAATTAAAAGTACAAAACACTCTATCTACAAAGGGAACTAACCCAAGATTTTATCTAATTATTGCCTCTAGCTCAATGACTAACACCTGTGAGTGATGTCTATTTCACCAAGTCACATTTACAGGAAGCTATTCACAGTCTGACAATTTTTAGGGACCTAAAATATAGACCTTAAAAGACATTTTATCTAAAATAGGTAGCAGTTTGATGACTACTTCGATTATGTATATAAAAATATGCCAACATTGCAGCCTTGGGAGGGAAATCTCCATTGCCATTCAATCTATCTCTATTCACCACATTCCACATTTTAAGGTCTGCTACTTGGAAAGTACAAGCCCATTTCCTATTTATAATATTGGTTAGGTTTCTTATGTTTCCAAATATCATAAATCTAAAGTTCTGGGTACAACTGGCTAGAGGGGCTGCTGAACTCAGTGGATGATCTAAACAAGTCATCTGAGCATCTCTTTCTATCGCTCAACTCTACTTTTCCCATGTTGGCTTATTTATGGGCTAAATTCTTTCTATGAGATGGTGAGGATGATTCCTGGCAGCTCTAGGCTTAAATTTTTGGAAAGGTAATAATTCCAGGAAATAAAGGGATGTTATTTTCTAACAGTTCTAACAAAATCCTCTGAGTAGGTCTCTTACCAACTTTGCTTGAGTCATGAACTCCTGAACCTGTCTCTGAGGTGTTGTGATTACACAGACCTTGTACAGGGTATTCTCATACCTAGACATAGCAGGTGAGATCAACCCTACATTAAACACATACACCAAGGATAAAGTGGGCCCATTTCCCTAAAGAGATGCTTGACAGAAGAGCATATGTCCAAGGCATCTGGATTCTATGTAGTTGACATTGTAAGAGAAGAGACTTAACTAATAAGTGAGGTGCTTGGTACTATGTGTAATAATCTCCAATTTCTTTCAGTGGTCTTTTGCACATAAAGCATCAATGGCAAGTACCACAAATTGAATTTAGTCTATCTCTTCTCTCCTACATTAAGCAATTTAATTCCATAATCATATACTGAATACCTGTTCTTTGCTTTTAAATACATATGACATACCCTTCAATTAGTGGTAGTCTAGTAGAAGAGAGAGACATATAAAATGACTAACTCTGGGGGCTTCCCTGGTGGCACAGTGGTTGAGGGTCTGCCTGCTGATGCAGGGGACACGAGTTCGTGCCCCGGTCCGGGAAGATCGCACATGCTGCGGAGTGGCTGGGCCCGTGAGCCATGGCCGCTGAGCCTGCGCGTCCGGAGCCTGTGCTCCGCAGCAGGAGAGGCCACGGCGGTGAGAGGCCAGCGTACTGCCAAAAAAAAAAAAAAAAAAAAAAAAGACTAACTCTGCTATAAGACAGAGATGAATAAGTGAATGAATAAGTGCTACAGTGGAACTTAACTGTATTGATTTATTGGATTAGAACTGTAACACTCTTTTCCAAATTACATATTCTGTGTCTGTGAGTCAGTTTTTACTCCCGGGAATAAAATAATGTTCTTCAATAGTTACAGAAGGTCTCTGTTTACCCATATTTTACTGGTCTCTTAAAATAGATGTTATGTATCAACATGCTTATCTCAAGCCAACTGCACAATTTAGATATGCTATGATTATTATTAAATGAGCTACCTGGAGTCATATCCCACCACCCACAATGGTGTATATTATCCAGATACATCAAAAATGGTTTCTTATGGTATGCAATGGAGTCAAAATATATTTTGACTCATATTTCCTAGGTGAGGACTAGGAAATATGACTTCTAGAAGTATATAACATCTTCTGAATGTAAAGATACCAATATAGTGCTGACACTTTGATTCATACATAGGAGTCATGGCAATTAACAGTTACAGTAGCTTAAAGTTCACAAGGAATATTCCTTTACGAATATTTTTTGACATAACGTGGATTTTCCAAGTTTATCATTTTGGCATAAATTCTCTCAGAATATATCTGGGATAACTAAGCACATGAGATTTATGGGTTTTGTAGGGAAAATCAGTTGCTTATTTCTTCACCTCATTGTTAATGATAAGGGTTATAAGGCAAGGGACAAGTAACCCAACTGATAAAATAAAATGTCAGGTTTTATGCTATTCTAAGACAGATACTGTAACTTACAGATATGGTTTCAGAATTGCAATTTACCAGCCAAAACTGTATATCTAAGAAACAACTTTAATACGATCAAGTTTCAGCTATGCATGGCTGCCTGTATAACTATAAAATGATCAATATATACTTAGAAAGGGACTCTAAGACGGGGACCATTCCTCAGGAAAAACTGAGCCAGCCTCATTTCCTATTTATTCATGCAAAAACAAGTATACAATTTTCCAAACATTTAACACAGAAATGTTGCCATGTAATTTAAGAAATGGAGAATTAAGAAACAGAAGGGGAAAAAAATGGATTTCTTGACTTATGTTTTCTTATAGTTTCTGGATTGAGGGCCCTTTAACAAGATGACTGGATGGAGAAATCAGAAACACCATCTTAAGGTATATGATGATGCATTATCATTTTTATTATCATTACATAATTGTATTGTCAAAGGATGCCCAGTAGAAGCTACAACTACCAAGAAGCAAAACAGCATTTTAGCTTTCAACATTTCTCCCTCAAATGTCACACAGAAAAAGGGAAAATGGAGAAGGTGGAATTAAAAAAAGAGGTTCTGAAGTAGAAAAGATATTTGGAAATTTTTAAATAAAAAAAAACAGTTGAAGCTTTTTATTCACAGCTTGTCTGTTTCCAATAATTAACATTTAAAAATATATAAAAGCTGATGTTAGGATTTAAAAACAAAGAAGGATCTACAAATTCTTTACCTTCCTGGGCTTCAATTGAGGAAGAAAATAATACCTTTCTCCTCAATACATTTAAATAATTCCATGAGAACACAGGCTGTTTTATTTACATAAATAATTTTGGTTGGAAAACTGTCAGATAGATATTCAAAAGTTATATCTTCATGATACCACCTCACTAAGACTGGCAGGGGGACAAAACCCATAAAGTCAGTTAAATACAGTTATGTTTGTCCGTGACGTCAGGGTTAAGATTATGAGGATGAAATTAGACCGCCAAATTTGTGATAGTGTTTGAAGAATGCAGGACTTCGTACCTAAAACTCTCTTTCCCTCACTGACTGCAAAGTGATGTAGTGTAATGTAACATGGTCACAGGTTCTGGACTTTTGGTTTGGCATCTTTACGGAGCCATTTTATTCTGTCTACTACAATCCCCTTTTAAAGTACTGATTCTCAAAGAAAGGAGTCATACTTTAAATCAATCTCTCTAAACTGATCACAGCCAAGAATGCTTCACACACAGATTCCATACTTTGAAAATTTGTATCTAGTCTACTTATATTTATTAAGTGACCGGAAATTCATTGTGCTTTTATCAATCAAAGTACTTTATTACTAACAATGAGATCGTCTGATTCCCAGGAGGTAGCTACTGTTATTAAAATGAGTTGATACCACAAAGAAACATCATATTTGCCTTCGTTTACTTATCTTTCTCTTAAGTTGCTCAGGTTAGACTTTTTGGAACACACTGGATTTTCTGGATTCATGCTGAAATGTTCTTGAATAAATCTAAATTTTATTAATTTATTCAATTGTGAATTTGAATCACAAAATATCCTGATGATATTTTGACTCCTATGCAACTCTTTTTATTAGACAGTAAAATCATTCCTAATAGCCCTCCAGCAGACTTCCTCTCAGGTCCCATTGGCCAGGTTTCATTTTCAGCCTCTATTGCGGCAGATCAGTTCTCAACAAAGAGGAAGAAAGGAAGTGGCTGTGGAGCAGCAAACAGCACCACAGTACCAGCGCTGACAGTTTAATAATAAAGTTCATAATTCTGCACTGGCTAAACAAATAGTTTGTCTCTACTTTTGATGTGTGGTCGCTGACAGCTTTTTAAGGCCCACCCCTTCTGCCCCCCATCTGGACAAGCTGATAAGAAATAATCCCAGGCACTCCCAGATTTGGCACCGTGGGACCCTCACCCTGGCTCCATTGCCTAATCACCATAAAAACCCCTTACTAGTCTCCTTTCCCTGCGTTCTCAAGCCATTTTTTAATCATCTTGGGAGTCTGTCTTGTTCTGCCCAGAAAACCTCATTTAAGTGAGTCATAAACCTTCTTATACCCTCTTAGTGTGTACGTAGTAACATCAGTCTTGACATCCAAACCAAATTTTGAGGAGGGTTCATCATTTTTCTGAGGGATGGCTTAAACAAATTCTTAAATTTTATAAAGTGTTTTTAAATGTATTAACTCTTTGATCTTTACAATAATCCTTTCAGGTGGTTTTAATTATCTAAGTGGTTACAGATCAGTAAACTGGGATTCTAGAAAATGAGTGACTTCCTCAAAGGCAGATGGTAAATGAAAAGCCTGTATCTCAAAAACTCCAACCAGTATTATTGCTTCTGTACTACAGTACCTCTGATACATTTTCCAAATATGGTCTGGTAAATATCTTTATTTCAAGAGTAATTTAAAATTAATGATATATTATATGAGGCTTGCTAAAATTTCTGCACCATCAAAATTTCTGCAGAAACAGAAAACATACGTCAAATGATTGTGTGATAAAGATTTATAAACACTGGTATTTAAATTTTTAAAAATGAACTGTTTCAAAACCACTGGAAATTCCAAAGACATATAACCGAAAGTTAATCTGTACAGGTTAGGATTATATATACGTGCTTTAGGTCTAATTATGTATAAGAGTGTGTGTGTATGTGTGTGTGTGTTTGTGTGTGTGTGTTTTTCACAAGTTTTGAGACCTCCCTATGAGTCAGTCACTGTGCTCAGTCAGTGCCATACATATTCCGTCCCATTTGATCCTCACAGCAACCAAAGGAGGTAGATATTTTTCCTACTTCACAAATGACAAACCAGAGGCTTAGAGAGTTCATATAACTTTTTCAAGATTATAGACCTGAAATGTAGCAGACCTGGGATTTGAAAATAGACTACCAGGATCCAAGTAATAAAGTCTGTAATCTTAACAAGCATTTGACACTATCTCCCTGATAATTATGCTTCTAGAAATTACAGTGTTTTGAGAGACCACTAATCAGTATATTTGAAACATTTTTAACTGTATTGATTGTGAAAAATTCAATAAACATATCACTAACTCAGACTTACCAATAATTTTAAGGTAATGGTTACCAAATATTATTTTCCATGTCCTAGGCGATAGCCTGAGTCTTCATATCATATCTTTAGAAATTATTATTAAAGAAAATAAAAATATCTCCATAATCGACTTTATATGTTCATTATTCATTTTATCCTTGCATTTCTACAATTATTTTTACAGTTCTAAAGTGCTTTCGCATTCTCATTTGCTCCTTATAAACAACCCATCAACGTAGGAAGAGAAAGCAGCATTATTTATATTTTATAGCTGTAGCTACCACAGAGAAAGTTTGTACATAATGTTTCAGAGTCTGATGTAATGTTTTTGATTTGAGAATGAAGAAAAATGTTGAAAATACAACAGTTTCTGAAAAAAATTTTTTAAGTTATTTAATATATCATTATGTGCTCCACTGCAAGAAATGATTTATAAAGATGCCTCTAGTTGAAAAATGGGGGAGTTTAAAAAATTTTTTAAAACCTTATGCATATTCAACATGTAATATATTTTGGGGGGTATGGAACTTACACAATGAAGTATCAAATGAACAACAGGAGATAAAAGAAGTCTTTTAAATATTATTTTAATTTGCTCTAATTACTCTTAATATTACTTTTTCAATAAGATGACACATTTAATATATAGGATTCTAAGGAATGAACTTTATTCATTTGTTCATTCATTCAACAACTTACTGAGTGAGCACTGACCAAAATGGCCTTAATGTTCCCCTCAGCTCAACTAGACTTTAGACAAGCTTCTTCTTGACTCTATGCCCTTGAACTCCCTTTACTTAGAGAATTTACTTTAGAAAACTTGCAATTATAAATTATTTCTCTAACCCTTTGAGTTGTAATTTGTTTAGAAGACTCCTTCTAATTTTAGAACCCAAGAATGTCTTTCTCAAGGACCTACAAGCCATCCCTTTGAAATGTAATCATCAAGCAAGATAGAACCCTATTTCTCAGTTTCTGTGGGAAGGCAGAAGCCTAACTTATGCCAAGCTGTAAAACTACCCTCTGTCATGAAAAGAGGAAAAAGTTTATCTTTCCACCCAGCTCTTAAAAACTCTCCCACCCTTTGGCTCAGTAGGGTTGACATCAGACTGAGTTTTGGCCTCTCTCCTCTATTGCAGTAGCTTCAAATAAAGTCTTCCTTGCCTATCTGGGTGCAATTTTCGCTTTGGCAGCATTAATTATTTGTTAAGCATTTTGCTAGACATTGAGGGTAACCCTAGATGAGTAGCATGTTTACAACACCATCAAGGAGTTCGGAGTTGGGAGCGAGGGAAGTGGGAACATGCAGATAATTAAAGAGGTCATTCCAATCTGTCATAGTGGTGTTATAAAATGGATACACAGAATGATAAATAATTTTAAAAACAGCAAACAAACCAAGGTACTTAAACAAGTAGGTCATGTAATACTTTCCAGAATAAAATTTGAGGTAAATCTTAAAGATAAGCTACTAGTAAATTTTAGGGTTACCATAACAAGCAAGGGCTCATTACTAGTAAGAGTTACAAATTAAAGCCAGTACCATTCCAGCTGCCCTAAGCACAATGGCAATCACCACACATTTATCCTGTCCTGACCATATCCTTCATGCAATACTTTTGAAAGTCACAGTGTAAGGCTCAAAGGATGTAAATATTAGTAAGGTGTTAAACCTGGCCTCAAAGAGCTCACACTCTGCATTAATCCTCAAAACGTAACTAACAGTTTAAACCCAGCAAGATTGCAAAGTAGTGCAATCTGTTATTAGCTCCACCTTCCACTACCACCATACACTTCTTCTAGGCATCCAAGATACAACAGAGCTCCAGAGCCATCCTGGCCTCCAGCTACTCAAACCTATACACTGTATTAATCTGCCTGGCTACTTTCCTGTGCTTCTTCCTGCTAATTAAGTATAATGTCCATAACATATATGTAATTGTCTCAGAGACCAAATATCTACCCACCTATTTTAATGGTAACAAATTTTGTCAATAAATTGGTTCTAATGTAGTAAGAGTTGATAAATTCAAGTCCTTCCTACCACCATTGTTAAAAGATAAACTAAGGTATATTAAAAATGTTAAGAGTTTTTTTGAGCAAAAATCAATTCCAATCAGGCAGTAGCAAACTGGAAGTGGTTAGAGCACTCCATTGATAGGAAATAGGAGAGACACTTTTACGAAGAAAAGGAAGAAGCAAAACAAGGAAATTATTTGATTGGCTATAGCTTAAGCTTTTGCCTTATTTGCAAAAGTTTAATTGGCTGTTTGTGATTGGTTGTACTTAGGTTTTGATTTCTCAACCTTGAGGTGTTTACAGGCTTAGGTTTTGGTTTTGTTATAAAGGCTGCTAAGGTATTAGAACCACCTCATCTCCTGGCCTCCTTGTTTAATTAATAACAGCATATATCAGGGAGTGTTTGATGAAGGAATCTTATAAATTATCTAGGTCAACCACATTCTGAAACTTGAAACAGGCTCAGGAAACTGATACAGCACAATCAAAATCCTGCCTCTTCCACTCACTTCTGGGTGACTTGAGCAAGTGTTTTTCCCTTTGCTAGCTTTCACTTCTCTGATCTGCCAAATGAAAAAAATAACTGTCCCTTCCTATAAAGTTTTGGAAAATTAGCTGTCACTGACCAATCATGAGGGCTCCATAAATGTTAGTTATAAGTAACTTTCTTCTATTCAATCATTCATTCAATAAGTATTTGTTGGTGGCTAATGTGTGGCACACATTGTTTTGGGAACCGGTGACAAAGCAATGAACAATATTAAATACATTCCCCCAACTGGTCATCAAACTTCTATTTGAAGACCTCCAGTGAAAGGAAACCTACTACCTCCTGAAGCAGCTCATTTAGGCAATTGTGATGTAAGATATACCGCCTTAAATTAAGTAAAAATGAGTTACTTTGCAATTTCTATTCATTAACACTATTTCCACAGGACTAGAGATCCTACTGAGTAAGTGTGCTGACTTTTCACCACACAGGCTTTTAAATATAGAAGGCAGTTTGAAAGAAGCCTGGCTCCTTAAAGGCCTGCAATGCTCTCTGACTCTGGACTGGTCACTTTCTCCAAATCTACCCTTTGCTTGTTTTCCTGTGTCTCTTTGAAAGAATGGTGTACGGAACTAGCCATGGTACTTCCTTTTTTGAGATAATGTGCCTCTTTTTAATAAAGTCCAGGCTCAAAGTAGATTTACCAACAGCCACATGACAATAACAATTCATATTGAGCTTCAGGTCATCTGAAAGCTCACTGGTCTAAGCCTCATATCCCTCATTTTATACTTGTAAAGTTTTGTGTTTTCTTTAAATAAACTGCAGAATGGTTTATATCTTTTTATATTTATCACAGCAACATATTGACATTAATTTGCCTCTAGTTTTCTTTACCATGCAATATTTTACCGTCCCTCTCAATTTTGTGTAATTTGCAAATTCAAACATGGCACATCTCTCTCCATATAGGTCAGTGCTATAAAATGTAGGCCATTGCCAGTGTTTAGAGGCAAACTCATTGTTCCTGCATTAAAATTCTCCCTCCGGTTTAATATCAAGCTATTCATCATGACTGTTTAGATACCATCAATCCTTTATATATCCATCTGATAATGCTATTTTCTCTAGAGCCATATTACCATGGTGAAAATTCAAATTACAATTTCCAATATTCTTTTCTGGCATTTATCTTAGTCTTCATAATTTTTTTGGCCACGCCATGCCTCTTGTGAGATCTTAGTTCACCCAGCAGGGATCAAACCTGGGCCCTGGCAGTGAAAGCACTGAGTCCTAACCACTGGACTGCCAGGGAATTCCTAGTCTTTAAAATTCTTAAAAATTCTTACTCTCTAATATTCCTTCTACAAGTTCTTTCATAGAACAGAATCTAATCCTAGAATAAAAGAAATGTAAAAACTTACTTTTAGAATCCAATCATTCCCTTACAATTTCTTCATCCTTTGGAGGTGTTTTCTCCTTTTTCTTCCTTTCCAGATATTTGCTTTAAGTGAGAGGACAACAATTTGAGCAGTTATAATCTCTTCACATCTTTCTCATGTATATTTATACCTCTAAACCCAAGGAGTGGGCTCAATTCCTTCCTTCCCTCTCACCTTCCTCTCTCCCTCCCTTCTACCCTTCCTCCCTCCCCTCCTTCCTCCCTCCCTCTCTTCTTTCGCTCTTTCCTTCCTTCCCACCCTCCCTCCCTCCCTCCCTCTGCCTGGGCTTACTTCTCTTTCAGCACCACCCCCCACTGCCATCTGCTTTTCTTTCTCCAGAAATAATTATAAAATAAACTTTTGTTATCAAGAGGTAATATAAAGTGCAAAGAGCACACATTTTTGGTGGAGCAAGTAATTTTCTATGATTTGGGCACTTGCTTAATCTCTTTAAACTTACTTCATAAGTTTTTATGAACAATAACTGAACAGATATAAAAGACTTAGAGCATTTTTAAAGCATAATAAATGTTAAATAAATGTTAATGTAGCATGAGTTTAAAGTTACACTCTACAATTTAGATGGCTGAAATATGTTGTTTGTGTTTTTACCAGAAACAGATCTAATCTCTACTACAGATTCCTCATTCCCACTCAATAGTGGGAAGAGGGGAAGCAGTGTGAACAGACTTTCAACTCAGCACCAAAACTATCTTAGTCTATCTCAGTTTTAAAACAGTGGTTATTGGATGCTTGTTGTTGTTGTTTTGCTGTTGCTGTTTGGGAAATACTCAGTAAATTTAAAAAATCTAATATCCTATCCATGTAGATATTCCTGCTTCTTCAAAGAAACTCTGTTTTCTCCTTATTTCCATGGTGGTCTTAGGCAAAATTCTCATCATAGTCACCCTTCCTCTGGCCCCATTTACAAAAGCAGAGCACTTTCTCCTTCACTTCTTTGTCTGGTGGAAACTTTCCTTCCATCACATCTTAAATCCTAACTATGACTTAAAATAAAATTCTATGATTTGAGACCCCCAGACACGGCTCTTGAAATGTAAAAGGGAGTATTTGGAGCAGACTGTCTTTAGGCAAATTAGAAAAGAATCATACCATCCTCAACTCAAAGAAAGAAGTGAAAGTATTTTTTTTCATTTTTAATAATAACAGTGACAAAAAACAAAGTCATTCTGTACAAATACTGTAGATCAAAATTTGAAAATAATGTAACAAATTTGAATTTTTAATTACAGTTATTTAAAAGTTAAGGTCACTAGGATATAATAATTTGTTGTGAAAGAGTTATACTCCTTGCTTTCATGGAAATGAAAGTGTTTATTACAATTTCTATGCATACTTGCTCCAATATTTGTTTTCTATCAAAAAATAAATTTGATTAATGTGACAGGGTGGATCTTAAGTCATTTGTAATATATTTTATGAGGAACTTCTTCCTTTGCTGGCAAAGGTAATATAGAAAAAGGGCTATAAAGATATTTTAAAAGATGTCCAGCAAATTTGTGTCCAAATATATCACAAGATGATAATGAAAGCTGTACTAGGTTTTATAAAATTTAAGCATTTTAGTTCTTCAAGAATAGAGGTATCATCAATAGCACATTTCTTACTATGTTCATCAGTTAATTTTATGGGTAAATATATATGCTACTTTAAACATATAAAATCTAATTCTTTCAACATAGTAAGCCTTTCATAAGGAAGAAACTGCATTTGACATGGAAAAATTGATTTTCAGATTATATTTGAATCACAGATGTGCTGATTATGAGGTTTGTACTCAAAATGAGTCTTCTTTATCCTTTTTCTTGAATTGGAGAAACTGGTGTCAGTAATGGTAGTGTGTAATTTATTTGGCATCAATAATATTTTTCATAAATGTCAACAATTTGTTTTCTGCAAAGAATTTCATAATCTTTTCAATGATTTCAGGGACTGTTATACACTGATTTTTGTTTATGCATCATTTTGCCTATAACATTAAGTTTGCTTAAAATATCATTAGTGCAGACCAAACAAATTTTTAAAGTATATTTTTAAAATATATCTTTGTTTTTCATTACAGGATTTAGATCTTTATAAATACATCAACAATTTCTAAAAGAGCATTAGAAGAGTATCCACTAACGAGTATTCTATGGCACAAAGGCATCAATTCGACATTCTCATTGCTGTTTTGACAATGGTGGCAAACTTATGCAGGTAAATATACTTTTAATATACTTCAATATTAGTTCACACTGAAAAGCATTTTAAATGTATAGGAATTAATATAGATTTTTATTGGGTTGGCCAAAAAGTGCCTTAGGTTTTTAAATAAAAATAAAAGACACATTTTTCATTTTCACCATGAGCTTTATTGAACAACGTAGTCACCCTTTTGTTCCACTACCTTCTGCCATTTTTCAGGCAACTTCATAATACCATCTTCCCAAAACTTTTTATCTTTTTGAGCAAAGAACTGTTCCAGGTGCCTTTTATAGTCTTCCAGGGAATTGAATTTTTTTCCATTAAGAGAATTTTGTAAAGACCTAAATAAATGGAAATCCGAAGGTGCAAGGCACCATGGCAGATGAATCAGAACTTCCCAGCCAAACTGTAACAGTTTTTGCCTGGTCATCAAAGAAACATGCGGTCTTGTGTTGTCCTGAGGGAAGATTATGCGTTTCCTTTTTTTTTTTATTTATTTTTTGTGGTCCGCGGGCCTCTCACTGTTGTGGCCTCTCCCGTTGCGGAGCACAGGCTCCGGACGCGCAGGCTCAGCGTCCATGGCTCATGGGCCCAGCCGCTCCGCGGCATGTGGGATCTTCCCGGACCGGGGCACGAACCCGTGTCCCCTGCATCGGCAGGTGGACTCTCAACCACTGCGCCACCAGGGAAGCCCGATTATGCGTCTTCTATTGACTAATTCTGGATGCTTTTCATCGAGTGCTGTTTTCAGCTGGTGTAACTGGGAGCAGTACTTATTGGCATTAATCGTTTGGTTTTCCAGAAGGAGCTCATAATAGAGGACTCCCTTGAAATCCCACCATATACACAGCATCACCTTCTTTGGATGAAGACCAGCGTTTGGTGTGGTTGGTGGTGGTTCATTTCCCTTGCCCCATGATTTCTTCTGTTCAACATTATCGTACAGTATCCACTTTTCATCACCCATCACAATTTGTTTTAAAAACGGAACATTTTCATTATGTTTAAGCAGAGAATCACATGCAGAAATACAGTCAACTTACGTGGAACCCAAACATCAAAGCAATTAACATAACCAAGCTGGGGCAAATAATTTTCAACGCTTGATTTGGTGATTTGGATATTTTGAGTATGTCGGCTATCTCCCGCGTGGTATAACGTTGATTGTTCTCAATTAATGTCTCGATTTGATTGCTATCAACTTCAACTTGTCTACCCGACCGTGGAGCATCATCCAACGAGAAATCTCCAGCACGAAACTTTGCAAACACTTTTGACATCTTCGATCAGTCACAGCACCTTCTCCATACACTGCACAAATCTTTTCTTGCGTTTCAGTTGTGTTTTTACTTTTCTTGAAATAATAAAGCATAATACACCGAAAATGTTGCTTTTTTCTTCCATCTTCAATATTAAAATGGCTACACAAAAATTCACCAATTTTGATGTCTTTTTTAAAATGCACGCTGATATGACAGCTTTCATATACAATCTAAAAACTGAATGAAGTTAAAGACAACTAAGTGCTACTAGAGCCATCTTATGGAAAAAAACGAACGAAACTTTTGGCCCACCCAATACCTTACTATTTACCACAAATTTAGACCATGCACAGACGTGTAAAATATCTTCAACTATTTTGAGTATCTTCTACCCATTCTCTTTTCCAAGCATATGTGCGGTATTATTGTATCTCTTACACCTCAAATTACGTTGTTATATCTAGATTTTGGTTGCTCTTTTTTTCTTTAAGTACTTTTCCAAGAATATGTATGATTGTTCTATGACTATGTCTTTTGTTGGATTTAAAAGAGAACTTAAAATGTTCATTTTGATATATTTTTCTGCAGTAGAAGAAAATCCCATGATATAAATATCATAGAGCTTCTTGGATTATCCTCTGAACACTGGTCATTGCCTTGGCAAAAACTAAATTTTGTATATAATTTGCTCAACAAAACCTTGCCAGTATTCTTATGTTTACTTCTACTCTGTTTAGAAAGCTTCAATAGTTTATCGGATTTCAAATTTGAACACAACGCTATTTTCACTCTTTTCATCTTTGTCAAGATGTTGTCATGAATGTTGTCTATGTTTTGCCCCTTCTCATTCTTCAGCTGAACATTTTACATCCCCACCTAATTTGCAAAATAGAAAAACATATATAAAATCCTTTGGTTTGTAATAAAGTAACAAGGATCTAGCATATTTTTAGCAATTTGGAAGAACCCATTAATGCTTCTAAAGTCTGTTCTGTCATTTGGTAATTTTTAAATTTTCCATTGTTTAATATTCATGTTACATCAAGTATCCAGATCTCCAGAAAATATATTTGGTTTAATGAATCTTCATGTACATTTTATCCTAGTTTTTCTTGAAATTTACCATTTCTGGTTGACATGTAGCTAGAAGCTAAATTCGCATCCTTCTTCATCAGTGACACATTAGTGCTACATTACACTGAGATGGATAGCTCTGAAATCTCCTTTTTAGAGCATTACATCTCTTTTCTCCAAAAATGTATCTAAATAATACAAAGTATTTTCCTTTGTTTACTTCTCTGATGGCTTTCCATTTTGTTTTCTAAAACCTATATTTTTATCCCGACATATGAGAAAAACACCATATAATAACTTAGAAGTTATTTTAAAATATGTAACAATTTGAAAATATATGAACATAATAAACCCATAAAATTTTAACAGTAGATAATTTTTGCACTGACAAAATTTCCAACAATAGAACATTTGCTCAAAAACAACTGGCCAATTACCTGATAATTTATAAGTACTTATAGTTAGGATAATTTATATCTATGCAATGTCTACTTGGTGATTTAAATGTATTAGTCAGGGTTCTCCAAAGAAACAGAAGCAAAGAATATATATAAAGAAACTTACTATAAGGTATTGGCTCATACAATGATGGAGGCTGAGAAGTCCCATGATCTGCAGTCTCCAAGCTGGAGACCCAGGAAGGCCAATGGTGTAGTTAGAAAACCTGAGAGCTAGAGAGCCAATGGTGTAGATTTCAGTCCAAGCGTGAAGGCCTGAGAACAAGGAATGCCAAGGGCAGCAGAAGATCAGTGCCCCAGCTCAGTAGTCAGGTAGAGAATAAGAGAAAGAAAAAGAGAGCTAGAACAAGAAAGACCTCCTTTCCTCCACCTTTTTGTTCTATTCAGGCCCTCAACCCACTGGATGAAGCCCATCTACATTGGGAAGGTCATTTCCCTTTACTCAGTCCACTGATCCAAATGCTAACCTCTTCTGGAAACACGTGCACAGACAACATACCCAGAAATAATGTTTAACCGTATATCTGGCATCCCATGATCCAGTCAGACTGACACATAAAATTAACTACCACAACAAGTGATAATTAGTTATTACATAGTGGTTCATGTAATAACGAAGATATCTGTAATTTATATTGTGAACTCAGCCATATGATCTTTGTCCTATAAACATATGGCAAGACGATGTAAAGGAGAATATTATATATCAACTTAACTAATCCACTTACAATGGAGAATCTTTTTTCTTTCAATTTCAAAGAAATAAAAAATAAGACTGTCATGTAGAAACAGCTAATTTTAAATTCTGTTAGATCAATGAGCTCTTTCAGTTATCAAACTCATTCCTCTTTCATAAGTCAAAGGAGAATGATATATTAATATATGAATTGTGCAAAAATAAAACACTTTACTTCCATCTTTGGGAAAGTTCTTGTAAAATAACGAACAGCTGATTGCCAGAGATGTTACCATCCCCATTGTTACTGGAAGTGCCTGTTTAAACCAGCACAACTGGAGTTTGCATCCCTTTTTACTTTTGGCAGATTGAATGCCTGCTTCTATTGCTGCTTTTCTGCCCAGATTATTGCTCCAGATATTTCCAGTCCTGCCCAGATGATTGACCAGAAGCTCCTGAAATATCCATACACACAGGGGCCACAGTATAGGCCTCTGTTACCGCTAAAAGTTTCCCCTATTAGGATACAGAGAAGATCCCTCACCAAGGCAAACTATCACAGATATTGCCCATAGTTCTTTCTTTTCTGACATCATCTCTGATGACAACTAGGTTTAGGATATACAATCTGATTCATCCTCACTTTAACTAAGGTGCACTATCTGTAGCTTTATGATGAATGTCTGTTTCCTAAGGTAAGGAGAAAACCAATAGATCTATCATAAGTCTTTTTCTTTTTTTTTCCTAAAAATTTTTGAAGGCATGAGATCCACACAACAAGCTATATTAATTCCATTTATGGCAGTTGGATATTCAATTTAGATCCTAATACCACACAAGTTTTCTCCCCACCAAGTTCCCAAATATCAGTCTATGAAACCTAATGGATCCTTGAATTATATTTTTTATAACACAGGTCTAATTCGATCTTTGCATTTTACTATGTAGAAATAGGTCCCAATGGAATTCAATAAATTATCCACTTTACAAAGGCATTTAGTAGTTAAATTGGACTCTCCTAGACTATTCAATGTGGCCTCACATTTCTTGTTATGGTAAATTTATGAATTTATAACTCATAATTGTCAGCATTACTGATATTTGTAAAGAAGTCCATTTCCTTTGAACCAGACTACTATGTATCTGAATGATGAGTTAATTTCCAACTCAACAACTCTCCCCAGAGTTCCAAAATGTCTTCTCTAGAATTTTAAAACTTCACCTCAATATTATTCCTAATAGTCTGTCACATTTTTAAAGGCAATGCCAGTGGCCTTAACACATTACTATTGGGTCATCCAAGCCCCCTTCCTAGAGATCAGTTTAACTATAAAAGATCTTCTGAAGGAAAAAAAAAAGAACACTGAACAGCATTCTTATTAAAAATATGTTAGCAACATAAAAATAGCTATGTCATAAATGAAAGAAAAAATGTACTTCATGCAAGATAATGAATTAAGACAATTCTACATGTGGCATAAATTCTATGCCATGTCCTCATTTCCTAATTTGCTTTCACATTACATTCTGAGTAAGAAGCATCAGATTTCATTTTTCAAAATCCTCCATTGTAATAAAAATGTGATAAAAAGCCCCAATACTTTCAGGCTTGTTAGCACATTTTCAAAGATAACATTAGATGTACAGCCCCAAGTGGGAATAATAAAACAACACACATATCAAGCTATTGGACTTGAGAGGAAAATAACTTTGTGGTATGTTTTGTTTGTCCTGATTTACAGTTAGAACATAACTTTCAGTCATGCATTATTAACAGGAGACAGGACACGAAAAGAACTTTATTGTTCCAAGATTAATGAATGGCTGTTCTTCAGTAAACATTTGCCTGAGAGGCAGAGTTAGCTAGAACAATTTCCTCTCCTATTTCGGGGAACTTGCCATTCAGTACCTGAAAATTCAACTTTATAGAGTTCTAATACCCTAAAGAAAAAAAAATAAAAACCTATGACAAAGCTGAAACTACCCACCAAAACACAAAGGAGCAGTCTGTATACTTGCCTTTGCCCTGATGGGAAAGCCTCTCACAGTTCATGTTCCTTTTTCCTCTTAAAGTGCAGACAGACACTCCCTCACTACATCCCAAAATAACTAGTTACATGGGACAAACTTACCTATGACTTCCTCTTCTTCAAAGCATTTGTCTAGCACTGTGACAAACTGAAGTCCATTCCACACTGTAAAGAGCAATGAACTTTTAACCTAATATTGCTGAAGGTTCCAACATTAAAAAACAAAAACAAAAACAGAATTAAACACCAAGTGGACTTTGTATTTCATGATATTCTATTTTCCCTTTCTTTCTTTCATCTTTCTGCTGAGAAACATAGCACTTAGGGTATAAGGATCAAATTTTGGTTTTCAAAGATTTGTGTCACCACTGCCCCATTCTCATAAAATATACCTTACTAATACTTTACTTTTTTTTCCTATAAGCACATTTTTATGTTCCTTTAGCTTTCAGTCATTGACAATCTTTTGGGATAACCATAGCAATAGATAATAAGTGGTATATGCATGCATATAGAATGAACCTTTATCTTTGTTATCTTTATCCTTGTTTTTCAGTAGTTTGGGTGTGTATTTCTTTGAAATTATCCTGTTTGGCATTGAGTTTTTTAATTTTAAATTTTTATCTTATATCAAATGCCCCAAGGGATTATTTGGGAATTGGGCAGTAGTCTGTATTGTAGGTCAGGTCTTCACATTATTGCTACTTCACAGTAATTTATTTCACTAACAGCAATATTTGGTATTGACTTAGTATAGTTTTTTTTTTTTAAGTATGAAAATAATTGATAGAAGAATAGTGTTTATCTCAGGACGAGGAAAGGATTGGTGTTGTCTGGGAAGATGCAGAAGGGAAACTCCTGGGGTGTGGGAAACAGGTAGAGGCTAATGCATGAATATATATATGAAAAATTAGTTGAGTTGTACAATTAAGATTAGCACACTGTATATGCTTTATATATATTATACCTTGATAAAAAATTTTAAGGCTTTTTTTTCATTTATCATTATCACAAAAATGGCATTTATTATATTCTTGAAATTTTATACAGTACTAGCTTTAAGCACTAAAATAATATAATACAATAGCAATATTTAGTTAGTTCATTGATTATTTCTTCAGTAATACTTTCTGGGGCATCGAAAGTGTAGACATAAGACATAATACGTCCTTGAGCTCACAGTTTAGTATGGGGAGACATATAAGCTTAGGTACAGTTGTATCAGGGTAGAATTCCTATGATTAGGGAAGACAAAGCTGGGTGTTTTTTTGTTGTTGTTGTTTTTTGAACACATAAGTGGGGTCAACAACTAAGTCTGAAGGGTGGAGTATTAGGGAAAGCCTCCCTAAGGAGATGGTTGAGCTTGACATGCACTTATGGAGATTAAAATCTAAGTAAAGAAACTTTTTAAAAATGGCCAAAAAAATGTCACTGAAGTATGTTGGCAGAAGAATCAAAAATTATTACACTGCTTTTCTCCATAAATACATAAACCAGACAAATTAAGCACAACAGGTGGAGACTTTAAGACATTAATGGCTTATTGGAAATAAATTCTCACTAAATATGAAAGGTTCAAAGACAAAGTAACTGTTAATTAAAACTTTAATGGATAAAAGGAAAATTACTTCAGTGTTACCTCTAAACAAGGTCTCTGGAGAAGCTTTTAGCTGGTTAAGAGAAGACTTGTTAGGCAATAAGGCCATGAGATCTTAAGTTTTATGTGGTAGAATGATGAACACTCATGAACAGCTGGGGCTGAGCTTATGTAATAACTATTAACTTCAAAGGAAGACTCTGGCCCAAAATATTAAGACTAACTAATATCACTAGCTTTCAGCCAGTAACTCCATTTCTTGTCATTCATTCCCTAGCATCAGACTCTGACCCCAAATTACCCACTTGCCTACTTCTCATACCCCCCCATACTTGCCTACTTCTCATACCCCCTATACTAATGTTTCAACCACATCTCTATCCCTCCGGACTTGCTCCTACCTGTTGCCCTATCTTGCTTCACCACTCTTTTTCTGAATGGTCCTCCATTCTCCTCTAAATTAAAAGCCATAATGGCTTAGTAAAAAAGTTTATCTTTCACTTACACGAAATCCAACACAGATGTTCCTGTTCAGTCAGGGTGATTTCCACATTATCATTTCAGCATCCAGTCTCCTTCCAGTTTCCCTTAGGGTTTGAAGTGATTTCCCTTAGGGTTTGAAGTGTTCTGTAGGATCCTTTTCCAGATGGCAAATGGGGGAAGAGGAAGTATAAAGAATCATAAAGGAGGTTTTGAAGAACTAGGACTGGCAGTATTTCAAATCACTTCAGCCCACATTCAGGTGGCTAAAACTTAGTCACATGGCCACCACATCTAAATGCAAGGGAGGCTGGGAAATGTAGTCTAGCTATCTGCTCAGGAAGAAGAGAAATTATTTTGGTACGTCCATGGCAGTCTCCACCACACTTGCCCATTATCGTTCTTCATCCAGTTTCCACTTATAACTGGGCTTCCCAATATACTAAGCTTCACAGACAGATGGCTGCAGTCCCTACTGGCCCTGAGTTGACATACCTGAATTTTGATAGTAAGAGATAGTAAGGACTCATAAATTAATATATATGTGTTAAGTGCCTACTCTGTGTCAGACACTTGTTTAAGTGCTAGGGAAAAATAGTAATTGAAATGAACAAAAATGCTAACCCTGATGAGCTTACACTATCTCAGCATCTTCTCACAGCTTTGCGAAAAGAAAGAATAATAGCTACCTGCCTGTGTTATAGAATAAGAAGAGCATCCAGAAGATCCTTTTGATTAGAAATATCTCCTGGATCCAGGTAGCATATTATTAGTAGAGATTCAGTCACCTGAGTTAATCCTCTAACCCTCTTTTAAATACATTAAATATTAAATTAAGTATATTAAATCTTCTGGAAGGAATGATATATTAAGTCACAAGAGCTTCGTGTAAATCTACCTGTCAGATGTCTTTCTTTGAGATGGAAAAAAAGTGGTATCTAGAGGACAAGAGTGCTTAAGGACACAAAAAAGGTACACAGACAGAGGGCAAAATGAAGAAACATTTCCCACCTTATAATTTCACTTCACACATCAAAGCATGTCATGGTAAGTAATTCTGCATTCACGTGTACAAAACTTTAAGGAAAAACCTTATCAAAAGCCAAGATTTTACCCTAGAATATTTAGATGATGAGTTCATTTTCCAACCATTGCACTACAGATCTTCCTCAGTTCAGGATGGGGTTATGTCCCAATAAACCCATCGTAAGTTGAAAATATCATAAGTCAAAAATGCATTTAATACACCTAAACTACTGAACATCATAGCTGAGCAGCATAGCATACCTTAAGCATGCTCAGAACACTTACATTAGCCTACATTTGGACAAAATCACCTAACACAAAGCCTATTCTATAATAAAGTGCTGAATACCTCATCTACTTTATTGAATACAGTACTGAAAGTGTAAAACAGAATGGTTGTGTGGGTACAGAATGGGTGTAAGCATACTGGTTGTTTACCCTCGTGATCGTGCAGCTGACTGGGAGCTGAAGCTTGCTGCCACTGCGCAGCTTCATGAGAGAGTATCATACTGAGTACCTCTAGCCCACAGAAAAGACAAACAATCAAAATTCAAAATTCTAAGTACTATTTCTACTGAATGTATATCACTTTCACATCACTGTAAAGTCGTTAAGTCAAACTATTACCAAGTCGGGGACCATTCTACGTCAAACAAAACATTCAATCTGCAACTTCATGTGATGCAGGTCAATTTTGTCTGTCCCCAAAACCACCTACCATATGATCAATCAACCTCACATTAACCTTTCTCAACACTTGAAATAAATACTCTTGAACCTTAGTTCAAGGAAATGTTTCTCCTTTGCCGTGCACCTGAAACTATCACAACATTGTTAATCAGCTATACTCCATTATAAAATAAAAAGTTATAAAAAAATAAAAGGAAATGTTTCTCTCCCCTCTATCCCTGCCTTGGAATTGCTGGAATTGTTAAACCCAGTAGGTAAAGAGATTATAAATTTAAATAATGGGATTTGATATCGGAGATTTCTAAGTTCAATTTGTTGTCTCCAGTGTTTCTGTAAAAGAGGAAATGGTATGAAAAAACCCAGTTCCTATTATCTCCTATTATCAGTCACAGCCCTAGGCTAGGACTTTTTATGCAAATTTAAAGAGAACACATAGCTATTCAAAGCTGTTTTCAGAAATTGAATGTTTTATATAAAAATCCTAAAATGATTTTTATGTAAAGTGGGCTTGTATTTCTAATTAATAAATCTCTTATCTTCCTAATAGGAAAATATACTAACCATTATTTCTTTGAATTTGCAGAAATTTACATTCTTATGTATTTATCATCTCTCTCCCATACATTATAACAAAAATTACAGTGAATACTGTAGATACTGAAAACTAATCATTTCTATCCGGGCTGGTTAAATAATGTCTCAACTTTTGTTAGCTATGTATGTACACAGATACATAGAAATTTTAGCTACAAAAGGCTTAAATCTTATTTAGTCCAAGGCTTTCATTTAATAGATGAGGAAACTGAGACCTACAAAGGTTACAGAAATCCAGTACTAACATTAGAAAAACAGCTCAAGTGTACCCTCCCTTGAAGATGGGTCAGCATTGCCAGCCCTATATAACTACTAAGTACAATGCTTTCAAATTAAAGAAGTGGATTACATTTAAATTCAGATCTAAACTGAATGAATGGGTTTTGAATTAGTTCTAAAGACAGACATCAAATAAAAATAAACAAGGGTCAAAATCTGTTTTTTAACATACTTGTTAAAATTTCCACTGAGTAGAGTTAATTGCACTTATTCATGTAGGGGCAGGAGCCCAACCAAGCTATTACTTGGGAAAGCAAATATTTTATTTGCTAAGTAAAATACTTAGGGAAGCAAATATTTTTATTCTGTTTTTGAAAATGGATTTATGTCTGTTAAATTAGTTATCCTGAGGGAGGCTGAAAACTAATTCAGGGCTTGTTTATCTATTCAGAGGGATACATTCCCATTCTGCCTGCACTGCAGAAATTTGAGGAAACTCAGGTCCAAGGCATTAATGCTGAAACTTTAAATCTGTTCATTGACTCCTTACAGGATTAACTTTCTAAGTATGCTTAAGTTCTGAGGCATTTGTTTGCCATGGAAGTCAGACTCCTTAAGCCTAATCAGGAGCTGTTGCTGCAGTTTATTTATAGTTCAGAAGGTGAAACTGATTCACTTAATTGGAAAACACTGCTTCCTAGTCTATGTGCCTATTGATGTACTGTACCTTTGACGCGATTAGTTACCAGGGTGAAATTCTAATATGACCTTTGTTAATAAGTTGCATTCTCCATAATGGCTGTTTGCAGTTTCTAAGAGCTGTTTACATGATGTGCTTGGTAATCAGTCACACAGTGCAATTCCCATGGTGGAGAGAAAGATCCACTTTAATTGGAATAGTGCAGAAGGCTCAAATCTGAGAAAATTTTAGTAGTCTGTGGTTCATTTCTTGCAGAGTTCCGCATATGCTTTTAAAATGGAAAAGGTATGCTTGTACAACTAGCCAGACATCATGCAATTTCCATTTGGAAAGTTGCAATAAAGGATATGAAAACATCATGATGAAAAGAGTACATGGTGACAGAACGGAATATTATTTGCCCATTTAGACAAATACTGCTCATAGCATAGCCATCCCTCATTCACTTTGCAGCACAGAACACACACACACACACACACACACACACTACACTGGTCCTTTGTGAACTCGTTCTTAGAATTTCTATTTAAAAGAGTACTACCATCAAACCATCTGACCAAACTGATTTTAAAGAATACAATTTGTGGATTTTTACATTGCTTATGGGGCATAGAAGACAAGAATGTCCATTTTAAAGAACAACAACAAGTACACTCTTTGAAGTGAGTAGCATGATGTTACAGAAAGTTCCTTGGATTTGGAGCCAGGCAGTCTGAAATCAGTGTTGGCGTTACCACTTATTTGCTGTGTGAGTTCGGTCAAGTTAATTAACCTCTTTGAGGCTCTGTTCATTTATCTATGAAATGAGAATAATAATGGGTATCTCATAGGTGTGTGAGTATTAAAGTAGCATGCAGCCTTCTCTGCTATAACGTTGTGTTCCTAAGAGAACTCAAAACAAAATCAAAATATTAATATAACAGTTTTATTATATTTATTTTCTAATAAAACTAGTGAAAAAAATTAAGGGCAAGGGAACTTCAGACCAGGAAAAAAAAGTTATTTTTCCTGCAATATTTAAATTAAAAAATGCTTTTATAACCATAAAAGCTGTAAAAACTAAACATCGCATCCGGAAGCTAAACATCCCTATGTCACCCAAACTTTAAAAGTTTCTCTCATTTGCTCAAGAGCAATGGCTGGTCTTTTCGCACTACCACAGTTCTTCTTACACATTCCTACCCCCCCAGTCATATTTCCAACAAAACACAAAGCCATTAAAATAAACATCCCTGCTGCTAAACACTACCGTATTTTTTTCATAATTCAGTTACTATCAAAAGTGGTCTGCACAGTGCACATGTGCCCACCCCTGCATGACTACAAGACTCACTTGGCAAGATTCTTAAGAATCCAGATTTCAGACCCCATTCCAGACCTGCTGATGCAACAAGTCTGTTATGGGGCCAAGGAATCTGCATTTCAATAAGTATTTCTTCATTCAATCCAAAAGAAGAGCCTCCAACAAAAATAATATGTAAGAAGCAAATCTGAATCATGTTGATATTGCCTATGAATCCGGCTCAGAATATTTTATTAAGCTTTACCCTGAGAATTAATGATGGCATAAGAGCTGGATAAGATTTTAGAATAGTTATTTTTAAAACAAAATTGTAAGAGGAAATATCAGTTACTTATGCATAACTGATAATTCACCTTAATAATGGTGTAGCAAAAATATGCAATAAAATAGATGGAGGTCTCACAAGCCCTCTGTGCTATTACCTGCAGATATGGAACTTGTTTCAATTTCTAGGCTCTTTTTATTTTCAAGGTTTTCACACTCATCTCACAAAACCTTTTTTTTTTTAGATGTTGTATCCGTCACTTGATTTGACAGACTAACAGATGCTTCATGCCTCATGTTTCCTCACCCTCCTTGCTAAGTGTATATTGCTTCTACCTTGATTTTTTTTTTATCATGTAATACTGAAACATTTCTTTATGTGAAAAACTAAATTATAAGCCACCTCTGGTAAGAAATGTTTGCTTTTTTCACAGGATCTGTTTTCTGAATAGCTGCCTCTACATTTTTCTTAAATTGAATATTCACGTTTTCAGAATGGAACAAACAAATTTTAAGATTTGAAAGCACAGCCATGCTGACATATAGTTGGCCAAGTACCGAAAGGCCTTTGCATGAGTGACAGCAACACCAACTGCACATACACTGGAGTTGGCTCTATCCCTCTGGTAGCACAGTAAGAGAATCTATGTGTCCTGGGGACCCAAGAGAGATGGAAAGTTTTGGTAATCAACCTTCCATGATATTTCGGTAACACCTTTGTGAAAGAGCTCTACTATAAATGAATTAACATATTAGAATGAGACACTGAAGTTACAAAAGTGGATATAATAATGTGGTAGTATTATAGAAAGTAAGCAGTCTTTAAAATCAGGGTACCTGATTCTAGTCACCTCCATGTTACTTACAAAGTAGTGACCATAGGCAGTCACGTGCTTTCTCTGGACCTTTGTATTCTTAGCTTTAAACTAAAAATCATAGCAGAATTAACCACACTGGGTGGGAGGAATGTGCATGATAAAATGTGAGAAGGAATCAATAAGCAGCCTTGTTTTCCTTCATCATTTATATTTGATCTGTATATGAATATAGTAAAGCCAATTTAACAAAAAATAGTAGAAATTATACTTTGTCTTATATATTTAGGAAGAAAAGTAATCTGAATCATTAAATTAAAACATAAAAAATAGAAATCCAGAGGGAAACTAGTAATTTCAACCCAAGTGCTGCAACGAGCTGAAGAAAGCAAAGATACAGGATGAAGCCTATCTGGTTTCCCAGTTATTAATCTGTTTCCCACATTGATTTCCTTAAAGATAAGTGAAAAGTAATAAAAATTAAAACATGTTTTTTACCACATCTGTCTGATATTTCAGTTCTTTCTAATGCTCTTTGTATTGATTCCCATGTCTCAGATTCACTACGGCTCTGGACATGCTGACTAACTTAGGTGCTTGAGATGGCAAAAGATGACATTAGGTAAAAGGGGGTGAAGACCTGCTGCGTTTGGTGTCCCTGGCACCCCCTCCATCAACATTTTGCCCAGGAAAGAAGTAATGGAAGTTTTGCCTAAGACTGGTCATTTTTATTTTGCTTTAATGCATAGAACAGGATCTGGTCATTATTATATAATTCAAGGTGAAATAGAGCAACATGAGGTTCGTAGCAAAGTAAGATATTAAACCTAGAAATTGATCTGGGTGGCATGGCTTACCATGGCTGCTTTTGCAACTACACAAGATTATGCTGGAGCTTTCGGTGATATGGATGTGGGTACCAGAAGCTGAGAAAACCTTCATTCAGAAATTCCTAGCATGGCAGATCTCACTGTGGAGAAGCTGGCAATCATTGCCACCACCTGAGTGTCTTTTCCTTAATGGAATTGGGAAAAATTCCAGCACTAACTGAACAACTCCATCCAGATATATCCCTGTATCCTTTGCTGAAACCTGTATCCTCTGAGCTTCTTACAGTGAAGTATGGTTTGTATAAGATTCTATGTTAGAACTCTAATTTTTCCAATTCACAACCCCAGTGGGACTAATTCTGGGATATTTCTGGTGTATCTAGGGTGGTACTTCACTGAATATATAACGAAAAACAAGCATTTATATAACAGATATGACTGTTACTCAATGATAAATTTTAGCCAAACACAATTTCCTGACTCTGCTGCCTTCTATCCCTCTGTCTCAACCTCTTTTCTGCCAACAGAAAGAAAAATGCACCCAGAGCTTATTTAACTGTCTCAGTGCTGCATTGTCAAAAAGACTTAATTCATGCTGTGCAATCTATTGTTTCTGTTTTCTCTTCCCAACCTAAAGTTACCTCTAGTTCTTATTCACAACCTTCATTCACTTTAATTGATCACTCTCATTATCTACCTCACCTTGTTTCTCTGGCCAAGTATTAGCTGATTGGTCATTATTTTCCCTGATTTTTTTCAGTTGTAGCCCTAGAGATCTTATTTTCCCATTTCTCCTACATTTTTAATCTTTTCTTTAAATTGTTACCAAACATCTCATTCTTCAACCACAAGTGTATATATGTATGTATGGAGGGTGGGTGTATATAAAATATATTTATAAAGTAAGTTGATCTGCAAGGATATAAAGATAAAAAAAGATAAGGTTACCCTGGAAAATTCATATTAATTGGTACAACATAAAATGAAAGAGAAGGAATATCTTCTATGCTCATGGTATCAAGCTATTTATCTAGTCTACTCAGTATTATTAACATAGCTAAGGAAAGACTGAAACATCAGCAAAGGGTCATATTTAGAAATGAAATATGGAAAAAGCAAGTCCTAAAACAAGCTTTCATAATCCATGTTCATCAACATTCAAGCACTTTAAAATATATCTCTGGCAGACGCAAATAATCCAGTTACTAATGAGACACACTTTGCTGTGGCAGAAAGGTATTACAGACTCTTCCCTGGACTTTAAATAATATCACTCAAGACTATTTGCCTTCATAATTCCATCTGTACCAAACACTGTTATAATTACTAAATTTAGATACCCATGTACATGTATATCAAGACTGAATATTTTTTATCAGAAAATGCACATTATCTTTTTACCAAAAAGGGAAATGTCTCATTGTAGAGAAATAATTTGGCATCCTAGATTATAAATATATCTCCAGTAAAATTAAAAAGTATATCTAATCATCTCCATATTGACTGAATAAACCCAGCTTACATGCTTTAAACCTGTATCATGAAAATAATGTCACCCTATAAAAGTTCTTGATGTCCAGCAAAATGATAACAAATGTACCTCAGTTTTTAATCTTTACAAACTTGAATACCAACAAAATAAGAAACATGTTTTTTTCCCCTAAAAATTAGAAGAATATTAAAAGCAACAAGAGAAAAACAACTTATTATGTACAAGAGAACTGCAATAAGATTATCAGCAGAGTTTTCTGCATGAACTTTGCAGGCCAGGGGAGTGGGATAATATTTTCAAAGTCCTAAAAGAAAAAACTTCCAATAAAGAATACTCTAACCAGCAAATTTAACTTTCAAAATTGAAGGCACGATAAAGAGTTTTCCAGACTAGCAAAAGCTAAAGAAGTTCATCACCACTAAACCAGCATTACTGGAAATGTTAAAGGGCTTCTTTATGCTGAAAAGAAAGGGTGCTAATTGATTACAAGAACACATATAAAACAATAAATCTCACTGGAAAAGTAAATATGTAGTAAGTAGGTAATTAATTACTTATAAAACTAGTATGACAGTTAAAAGACAAAAATCATAAAAATAACTATGATCACAATGATTAGCTAAGGAATACACAAGATAAAAGGATACAAAATGTGACATGAAAAACATAAAATTTTGGGCTTCCCTGGCGGCGCAGTGGTTGAGAGTCCGCCTGCCGATGCAGGGGACACGGGTTCATGCCCCGGTCCGGGAGGATCCCACATGCCGCGGAGCAGCTAGGCCCGTGAGCCATGGCCGCTGAGCCTGCGCGTCCGGAAACTGTGCTCCACAATGGGACAGGCCACGACACTGAGAGGCCCGCGTACCACAAAACAAAACAAAAAAACATAAAATTTTGAGGGAGGGAATAAAAATACAGAGTTTTAGGGCTTCCCTGGTGGCGCAGTGTTTGAGAGTCCGCCTGCTGATTCAGAGGACGCGGGTTCATGCCCCAGTCTGGGAAGATCCCACATGCCGTGGAGCAGCTAGGCCCGTGAGCCATGGCCACTGTGCCTGCACGTCCGGAGCCTGTGCTCCACAACGGGAGAGGCCACAACAGTGAGAGGCCCGCGTAACGCAAAAAAAAAAAAAAAAAACAACAGAGTTTTAGTATGTATTCAAACTTAACTTGCTGTCAATGTAAAATAGACCAGTATATTTATATAGACTGGTAATATGTGACATTCACAGTAACCACAAAACAAAAACCTATCAGACACACACAAAAGATAATGAGAAAGGAATCTAAGCATAACACTACAAAAAGTCATCAAATCACAAGGGAAGCAAGAGAAAAAGAAAGAAACAAAGGAAGAACAAAAGTCAGAAAACAATGAACAAAATGGCAATAAGCACATACCAATCAGTAATTATTACTTTAAATGTAAATAGAGTAAATTCTTTATTCAAAAGGCATAGAGTGGCTGAATGGATAAAAAGACAATGTCTAGCTATACAAGAGACACACTTTAGATGTAGGGAAGGACAGACTGAAAGTGAAGAGATGGAAAAAGATATTCCATGCAAATGGAAACCAATAAAAGTTGGAGTAACTATATTTATATTAGACAAAATAGACTTTAAAACAAAGACCATATAATAAGAGACAAAAAAAAGAGTTATATAATGATAAAGGGGTCAATCCAACTAAAGGATATAACATTTGTAAATATGTATGCACCAAACAGAGGAGCACATATTATGTATACAAAGCAAATATTAACAGACCTAAAGAAAGAAATAGACAGCAGTACAATAATAGTAGGGGAATTTAATACCCCACTTACATCAATGGAAAGATCACCCAGACAGAATATCAGGAACGAAACATTGGCCTTAACTGATATGTTAGACCAGATGCGCTTAACAGATATTTACAGAATATTCCACACAAAAGAAACTAAATACACATTCTCAAATTCACATGAAATATTTGACAAGGCAGATCATATGTTAGGGCAAAAAAATAACCCTCAATAAATTTAAGAGAATTGAAATTATATCAAGCATCTTTTCTGACTACAACAGTATAAAGTGAGAAGTTAATGACATGAAGAAAACTGAAAAATTCACAAATATGTGGAGATTAAACAACATGCTACTAAACAACCAATGGGGTCAAAGAAGAAATAAAAATATAAATCAAAAAATATCTTGAGACTAACAAATGACAAAATTTAAGAGAATTCTATGGACAATTATACAACAAATTGGACAATCTAGAAGAAAGTGATAAATACTAGAAACATACAACTTACCAAGACCGAATTATGATGAAATAGAAAATCTGAACAGATCAATTATTAGCAAGGAGATTGAGCAGTAATCAAACACCTCCAAAGAAACAAAAATCCAGGACCACACAGTTTAACATGTAAATTCTACCAAACATTTAAGTAAGAGTTATAACCTATTCTTCTCAAACTCTTCCAAAAAACAGAAGATGGGGGAACTTTTCCAAACACATTTTATGAGGCAAGCATTACCCTGATACCAAAACCAGACGAGAATGCCACAAAGAAAGAAAATTACACGCCAATATCCCCAATGAACATAGATGCAAAAAAACCTCAACAAAATATTAGCAAACAGAATTCAGCAATACATTAAAAGTATACATGAAGATCAAGTGGGATTTATTCCAGGAATGAAAGGTGGTTCGACATCTGCAGATCAATCAATGTGATATACCAAATTAAAAATATGAAGTATAGAAATCATATGATCATCTCAATAGATGCAGAAAAAGCTTTTGACAAAATTCAACATCCATTTATAATAACTCTCAACAAAGTAGGTATAGAGGAAATGTAACTCCATATTCATATATAAAGGCCATATATAACGAGCCCATACCTAATATCATACTCAACAGTGATACACTGAAAGCTCATCCTCTAGGACCAGGAACAAGACAAGGGTGTCCATTCTTGCCACTTTTATTCAATATTGTATTGGAAGTCCTAGCTAGAGCAATTAGGCAAGAAAAAGAAATAAAAGGCATCCAAACTGAAAAGGAAGAAGTAAAACGGTCACTATCTGCAGATGACATGATATTATATATAGAAAACCATAAAGACTCCATCTAAAAAAAACTGTTAGAACTAATAAGCGCATTCAGTAAAGTTGCAGGATACAAAATCAATGCCCCCAAATCTGCAGTGCTTCTTTATACTAATAATGAACTATCAGAAAAAGAAATTAAGAAAACTATCCCATTTACAACTGTGTCAAAAGAATCAAACACTTAGGAATAAATTTAACCAAGGAGGTGAAAGATCTGTATGTTGAAAACTACAAGACATTAATGAAAAAAAAAATTTAAGAATACACAAATATAGAAAGGTAGTCCATGCTCATGGACTGGAAAAATCAACATTGTTAAAATGTCCATTCTACCCAAAGCAATCTACAGATTCAATACAATCTTCATCAAAATCCCAATGGCATTTTTCACAGAAACAGAACAAACAATCCTAAAAATTGTATGGAACTACAAAAGACCCTGAATAGGGTCTCAATGTAATCTTGAGAAAGAAACAAAGCTAGAGGCCTAACATTCCTTGATTTCAAACTACTTTATAGAACTATATTAATTAAAACAGAATGGTATTGGCATAGACACAGGCACACAGATCAATGAAACAGAATAGAAAGCCTAGAAATAACCCCATGTATATATGGTCAATTAATTTACAACAAAGGAGCCATGAACATACAATGGAGAAAGGACAGTTTCTTCAATAAATGGTGGTGGGAAAACTGGACAACTGCAGGCAAAAGAATGAAACTGGACCACTCTCTTACACCATACACAAAAATTAATTCAAACTGTATTAAGAATTTAATGTAAGATCTGAAACCATAAAACTCTAAGAAGAAAATATAGGCAGTAATGCTTGACATTGTCTTAGCAATATATTTTTTTAATCTGACAGTATAAGCAAAATCAACAAAAGCAAAAATAAAAAGTGGAACTACATCATACTAAAAAGCTTCTGCACAGCAAAGGAAACTATCAATAAAATGAAAAGGCAACCTACTGAATGCGAGAAAATATTTGTAAATCATATAACTGAAAAGGGGCTAATATCCAAAATATATGAAGAACTCGTACAACTCAATAAAAAAAAAAAAAAAAAAAAAAAAATCTGGTTAAAAACTGGGGCAGAATGGGCTTCCCTGGTGGCGCAGTGGTTGAGAGTCCGCCTGCCGATGCAGGGGACACGGGTTCGTGCCCCGGTCTGGGAAGATCCCACATGCTGAGGAGCAGCTGGGCCCGTGAGCCATGGCTGCTGAGCCTGCGCGTCCAGAGCCTGTGCTCCGCAAGGGGAGAGGCCACAACAGTGAGAGGCCGGTGTACCACAAAAAAAAAAAAAAAATGGGGCAGAAGATCTGAACAGACATTTTTCTAAGAAAGATATATAATACATTTGGTCAACAGGTTAGATGCGCAACGTCATTCATTACCAGGGAAATGCAAATCAAAACCAGAATGAGATATCACCTCACACCTGTAAGAATGGCTATCATTAAAATAAAAATTGTTGGCATAGGTGTGGAGAAAACGGAAACCACGTGCACTGTTGGTGGAAATGTAAACTGGTACAGCCACTCTGGAAAACAGTATGGCATTTCCTCAAAAAATTAAAACCATCACAACTATATTATATAGCAATTCCACTTCTGGGTATTTACCCAAAGAAAATGAAAATACTAACTTGAAAAGATATACGTACCCCCATGTTCACTGCAGCATTATTTGCAATAGCCAAGGTAAGGAAACAACTAATGTCCATGGATGGGTTAATGGATAAAGAAAATGCTGTATATATATATAAAAAATGTAATATTATTTAGGCAGAAAAAAAGAAGGAAATCTTACCATTTGCAACAACATGGATACATCTCAAGGACATTATGCTCAGTGAAATAAGTCAGAGAAAGACAAATACTATATAACCTCTCTTGTACGTGAAATCTAAAAACAAAACAAAAGCCAAGTTCACAGATACAGAGAACAGATTGGTGGTCACAAGAAGAAGGGGTAGGGGTGGGAGAAATGGGTGAACCGCTTTTGTAGGCTTTTTGTTTTGTTTTGTCTTTGTTTAGAGAAATTAAATTAAAATTTTAATAAAGAAAATAAAATTAAGAGAAAATTATTTGGAAACCTTTGGCTCTCTGTATACTATAGTGTCTTCCAAATTGTATTCAGTCATTCTATAGTTCTGGCTGGGAACACAAATATATATATAGTGTGTGTGTGTGTGTGTGGTACGCGGGCCTCTCACTGTTGTGGCCTCTCCCGTTGCGGAGCACAGGCTCCGGACGCACAAGCTCGGCGGCCATGGCTCACAGGCCCAGCCGCTCCGCGGCATGTGGGATATTCCCGGACCGGGGCACGAACCCATGTCCCCTGCATCGGCAGGCAGACTCTCAACCACTGCGCCACCAGGGAAGCCCAGGAACACATATTTTTGTTTATTAATTGATTCAAGATAAAACTTCTTAAGGATTTGGCAACTGTACACGACAACTAGTTTTTCAGGTTCTATTTTTTTCATAGAAATTGTTAGATTTTTCCCAATAGCAATTTTCTGCTGCTTCTTACTAATTTTTTTGAGATTGCATAGTGACTAGCGCCAAGGGGTAATCATAATTGATTTAAGGCAGTCGTAATCATCCTGTCCTCTTTTTACAGACATTTATTTTTCCAGCTTCTTATTAACAGCAAGGAATGACCCAACCCATTGTTCTAGCCAATTAAACAGAAGGTAAATATAGTGTGGTGTAGGAGAGCTCTTGTTCCTTTATTAAAATAACAGATACATAAGGAGAGTTCACTCAAATCACCTGTCCTCCTGCTTTCTGCCTTTGATAATGTGAGAACGTGATGCTTGGAGGTGCTAAGCCATCTTGTGTACCAACAACAGCCTATTTCTTGCTTTCATATTTGGTAAGAAATGTATATCCTCCATTTAACCTACTATTAACAGAGTCAAAATTGTTCCTATACATTTATTCTGGATCTAGGAAACTATAGAGAACAATTTTTATATTATAGAAAACCTAGAGGAGCTGTGCATGTGCATCTGGGCTATTTATCTTTTCTTCTTTGCTATGTATTACCCGTATCCCAATTCATATTACCATGTGTGTCTAAATGTGTTCTGTATCCTATGTATCTGATATCATTTTTGATTGATGGTTCAGTTCTTTTCCATGAAAGCAGAGTCTTGCCAAATATAACATGATCTTTGCCCAACATCAGCAATTCTCTTTTGTCCAATGACAATTCCCAGTCTCATTTTTAAGGTAAACATTTTGGATAAATTGAGATTTTATCCAACAATATTTTCACTCATTCACTTTAATAGGATTCATTACATATGCAAAACTGACTTTTGTATATATTCATAACACATTTTGAAACAGATTTAATAAATTACAGCAATCATTATTCCAATACTGGCAATGTTACTCATCAGGTCTTTGACCATTGAGGTCTCATAGTACCTGTTCTATCCTAAAAGGATGGATCTATCTCTACTTCCACAGTTGGTCCATTCTGTTGCACATGAGGAACTGCTACAAAACCTCTCTGAACTTATCTTGCCATAACAAATTGCCAATTAAAATATAATAAAGAAAGAAATAATAAAGAAAACTCAACTTGTCCAAAAAAAGTGGAGGGGGAAAAAAAAAAGTGGAGGGGGGACTTTGGAGGTTATTTATATGTAACAGCTTCAAAAGACACATCAGATCCAAAAGCCAATATCTAATTTGTCTTAAATTACAAAGAAAGCTTAATGACCTGACAACAAAATTAATCTTCAAACCAAGCATTCAACAACACAGAAGTTGTGATGTGATTGTGCATATGTTTGTTTAAACAGAATAATTATCTCCCTCATTCTAAAAGCTAATTCTTCTCCACTTGTATCATTTTCATTAAAACTCCTGTCAAATCAGATGGTGCAACATAAATAGGAAACATACTGTCCATATAATTTTAAGATTTTTTTAATGACTATTTGCAAAGTTTCACCTAAAGGAAATTGATATTTTTAAGGTTGGGACTTCTTGGAGCCACCTGTGGAGGAGGTGCATCTCTGACATGCAGAGATGTGGGAAAGTTTCCCAGGAGGAAAATGACAGCAGAATAATTAGAGATATAAAATATAGAGCACATTTTTGCACTGCACAGTTAGGTTAAAGCATCAGGGACATGGATTGGAGTAATAGAAGACAAACTGCAAAGGGAAATAGATCCCAAACCAGGTATTCGTGTTGAATGACGTCAGAAGTTCACTAATGATAGCAGATGGATACTGTTGAAGTTTTTTATTTTTAATCTTTTATCCATTCTTATGCTTGACATAAGAAACAGATCAGCTTACCTATAGCATTCCCTTGGATTCCTCATGAAGTTTGCATTTGTGAATCTACTTGCATTCAACGGTCAGTCTCCAAATATTGGCCCAATATACCTCAAATGTTATAAGTTGCTTGCAAACCACGAAGACTTTTTCAAGTGCGTTCTTCAATAGGTGGTACATGAAAAGACTTTTCCTAACCCACTTCTCTTTGACTGAAAGAGTCTGCTTTTCTCTCTGCATGTTTCTGGCTGCATTGTTTGCAACAGTGCATTCCAAAGTGCAGAGAAGTAATTATTCCTAGGAAGAAGTAAGGGCTTAGCCATCCCCATCATGAGCAGGGTCAAGAATAAAGTGATTACCTGTAACCTCTGCCAGAGAAAGATACCATTTTTTTTTATCATCATATAAATATTACCATACCCAAGTCACACCAATAAATGCATACTGCTCAATGCATAAAGAATGAGTGATCTTATTATTTTGTAACACTCCTTCATAGATGAGACTTAATAAAAGTTACTGAGGACATAAATATAATCACAACAATATTGCCATGGAATTTCAGTTTTTCTCGTGTAATCTGTTTTATGTCATTTTGTTGTATGCTGTAAGATTAAGATTTTCTATCATAGACGAAAGAGGACTAAGACTGAACATAATTGGGAAATCTAGGTCTTTCACCTAGAATAACATGTGTGAGAGGTGGACACTCAAAATTCACAATTCCTGGGATGTATTAACCTATATTACAAACTGATCCTTCAAAACACATTAGCAGTGGCAAAATTCACAGGTACCCATCAGTAACTACTATCTTTGGATTAGTATGTGATGCTAATAGCAGTTTTCTATGTTACTAAGAAGTGTTTTGAAGTACCTATTCAGCACTCAAAAATCATTCAAGTCCTTAGTAATCCATTAACTTAATGGAAGATGGTATGATGAATCATAAGGGGCTTGTTTCATTTGTAGGATATCTGCCTATCCATGGCTACCAATGTGCTTCTGTAACACTTGATACAGAAAATATACTCCAGCCATGCCATTTCTTCGTTTCTTGCTTCCCAAAGGAAATTAATGCAACCTTTGAGACACACCTGAAACTAAGAGTTTGAGGCAATGATATTTCCAATGAATGTGATTTCCAAGTTTATTAGGTAAATAAAAGATGTGCTTTATACATTAGAAGAAGTCAGCAAGAATATACCTATTTTTCTAGACCTAACTACAATAAGCTATTGTAGTTATTAGAGCAATGATTCTATTAAAAAATACGGCTTTTAATTTTATCCTAGCCAGTAAAAGATGAGGATGTATACAATGCATAAAGAAAGGAGACTAACAGACCAGAACAAGTCAAAAATTGAGAACTATCTTCTGCAGCTGTAATGTAATAGGAATCTTGGAAATTGAAATTTGCAAGGTTTCATAATAATACTGACAAAAAGAATTTGTGTGTATGTGTCAATAATGCTGAGGAAATGCTCCTTAAGATACACTTTTCAAAGAAATACAAAGAGGTTCATCTCGTAGGATATCAGAAAAGAAATACACAACATGTATTTGGAAACAGAGTTGGAGAAGAGGGTGAAAACAAAAAATAATGGAATTCTTATGGTTTCAAGATGGTGGCAACATGTGAAAATAAAATATGCACACGTATTGTGCGTGTGTCCCAAAATACGTTTTTTTCAGAGTTAAAGTTGTTTCTGAAAACGGTAAGCCAAAGTCAAAAGAGTATTTAATGAGAAACCTTGACATTTTTCATAATCAAGAAACTAAGAAAACAAATTATTTTTATAAGCCCTGTTGAGAATATAAACTACTGAACTATTTACTACCTTTTGTTAAAAAAAAAAAAAGGAGTTATTTGAAGACTACTTATATACCAGTTACCATAAAGACACAATGAATAAAGAGCACTTGGCTACTCTATCTTATAATGAAATAGAATTTGGGGCTATTTTATTTGCTGAGAGAAAAAAAGCTCTCCTGTAATATTCTGCTCTTGTTACTTCTGCTTTATTTTTTCATTTCCTATAGGGTTTTTTTTTAATACAGTTTTTCTTACAAGTTTTTTTAATAGGAAGTTTTACTTACTACATTTTTAATAGAAAACTGAATATGTTAGAAACATTCTTAACAGAAAATGACATATACACACCTGAATTTGCTATATACACAACAACAATATGCTAATTAGCTCATTATCTGTTCTCTACTTAAATTTAGTCTGTAATTCCATTGCTTGGTAGTCAAAAAGCCTTAAGTTCTTTGACTTTGTTTTTTCCTTATAGTCCTGTTTATGAAAATGAACTGTTATTCTAACAGATTATTTTCTGACAAAAACATGAAGCTCATTTCTTCTACAAAGCAGTTAGAAATCCAAGTTTAGATATGGGATCAGGGATATGAGAGCTATATAGCAAAACAATGGCAGTTGCTTGAATGCCCAACATCTAAAGAAAGAAGACTGAGAATAAACAATAAAGAAGAAAGAAAGGGATGAAACTATGTTAAGATTTAATTACCCATTTTAAATGCTGTGGATAAAAAGCTGCATGGGGGCGAGAGACTGAAAAAGAACTGGTAATAAGAATGTTCATTTCTTCATTCCTCCTTCAGGTTTCAAGGAAGTTTGCCTTTCCCTTTTACAAGATGATTATTTCATACCTTAATTTCTCTCCATAAATTTCCTATATCCCACAAGTTCAGGATACATGACTGCCTCATACTAAGAGAAATCATTAGGCAAGAACGTAACTGTCTTCCAAACAAATCTACCCAATAATTTGCATCTAACTCCATATTTTTCTTTCCTCCTCTTACAACTGACAAAGTCAATCTTTCTTTAAGGAAGTCCAATTCTTATGCAAGAGTTTTGGAATCTGTCCTTCATCAGCTTTTAAAGGAATGCTGTTCATTTATTCAGTCAAAATATCTTTACTGAGCCCTTATTCTTTGCTACACACCATGGAAGTTGCTACACACAATGGAAGGTCCTGGAAATACAATAGTGGCCACAGAGAAGCATAATCCCTACACTCACAGAGCTTCTAGCATGCTGGAAGCCCAAGACATTAATCAAACAATCACACAAATAAACATTAACTTATAACTGTGTTAACTGCTATAAGATAACCAAATAATGCAATGAAAGTTCTTCAGAGAAATCAGGGGAGAAGTCCCTGAGGAAGTAGGATTTTAGCTGACATACAGAGGATCTGTACATATTAATTGGACCAAGAGAAAAGAGAAGTGAGTTCTAGAAAGAAAAATGCAAAAATTATTCTAAGTTCATAAAAATGACAAGTGTTACTAGAGCAAAGAAAATAAGAGGAAAAACACAAGAAATTAGGCCAAGAAGTTAGAAGACAACAGAGGATGCTGAATTTTGTGGGACATGCTTAGGAAATTTGTTTATATCCTAAGGTTAATGAGAAGTTATTGGAGGGATTTAAAGAGGGAGGTGGCAAAATCACCCCATCAGAAATGTGAGTCCAAGAGGACCTTCAAGATGGCGGAGGAGTAAGACATGGAGATAACCTTCCTCCCCACAAATACATCAAAAATATACCTACATGTGGAGCAACTCCTACAGAACACCTACTGAATGCTGGTAGAAGACTTCCCAAAAGGCAAGAAATTCCCCACATACCTGGGTAGGGCAAAAGAAAAAAGAAAAAACAGAGACAAAAGAATAGGAACAGGATCCACACCTCTGGGACGGAGATGTGAAGGAGGAAAAGCTTCCACACACTAGGAAGCCCCTTCACTGCTGGAGACAGGGTGTGGGTGGGGGAGGGAAGCTTCGGAGCTGCAGAGGAGAGCACAGCAACAGGGGTGCAGAGGGCACAGAGGAGAGATTCCCGCACAGAGGATCGCTGCCGACCAGCACTCACCAGCCCGACAGGCTTGTCTGCTCACCTGCCGGGGTGGGTGGGGGCTGGGAGCTGAGGTTCCAGCTTCAGAGACCAGACACCAGGGAGAGGACCGGGGTTGGCTGCGTGAACACAGCCTGAGGGGGCGAGTGCGGCACAGCTAGCCAGGAGGCAGTCCAGGAAAATGTCTGGACCTGCCTAAGAAGCAAGAGACCATTGTTTCAGGTGCACAAGGAGAGGGGATTCAGAGCACCGCCTAAATGAGCTCCAGAGACGAGCTCCTAAACGAGCTCCTAGGGTTCTGTCTGTCCGTTTTCTTTTTTGAATAGATTTTAGCATTCGTTTTCATTAGTGGATTTGTTTATTGGTTTGGTTGCTCACTATTTTCCTTCCTTCTTACTTTTTTATTACTTTTTATTTTTAATAATATTCTTTTTTATTTTAATAACTTTATTTATTTTCTTTCTTTTTTTCCCCTCCCTTTTCTTCTGAGCTGTGTGGCAGAGAGGGTCTTGGTGCTGTGGCCCTGTGTCAGGCCTGAGCCTCTTAGGTGGGAGAGCTGACTTCCAGACATGGGTCCACCAGAGACTTCCTGGTCCCACATAATATCAAACGGCGAAAGCTCTCCCAGAGATCTCCATCTCAATGCTAAAATCCAGCTCCACTCAATGACCTGCCAACTACAGTGCTGGACACCTCATGTCAAACAACTAGCAAGAGAGGAACAAAACCCCACCCATTAGCAGAGAGGCTGCTTAAACTCGTAGTAAGTTCACAGACACCCCCAAACACACCACTGGACACAGTCCTGCCCACCAGAAAGACAAGATCCAGCCTCATCCACCAGGAAACAGGCACCTGTCCACTCCACCAGGAAGCCTACACAACCCACTGAACCAATGGTACCCACTGGGGGCAGACACCAATAAAAATGGGAACTACAAACCTGCAGCCTGTGAAAAGGAGACCCCAAACACAGTAAGTTAAGCAAAATGAGAAGACAGAGAAACACACAGCAAACGAAGGAGCAAGGTAAAAAGCCACCAGAACAAACAAATGAAGAGGAAATAGGCAGTCTATGTAAAAAACAATTCAGAGTAATGATAGTAAATGTGATCCAATATCTTGGAAATAGAATGGAGAAAACAAAAGAAACGTTCAACAAGGACTTAGAAGAACTAAAGAGCAAACAAACAATGATGAACAACTCAATAAATGAAATTAAAAACTCTCTAGACGGAATCAATACCAGAATAACTGAAGCAGAAGAATGGATAACTGACCTGGAAGATAATAGTAGAAATAATTACTGCAGAGCAGAATAAAGAAAAGAGAATGAAAAGAATTGAGGACAGTCTCAGAGACCTCTGGAACAACATTAAATGCACCAACATTCAAATTATAGGTGTCCCAGAGGAAGAAGATAAAACGAAAGGGTCTGAAAAAATATCTGAAGAGTTTTATAGTTGAAAACTTCCCTATTATGGGAAAGGAAATAGTCAAGTCCAGGAAGCACAGAGTCCCATACAGGATAAAACAAAGGAGAAACATGCCAAGACACTTATTAATCAAACTATCAAAAATTAAATACAAAGAAAAAATATTAAAAGCAGCAAGGGAAAAATAACAAATAACATACAAGGGAATCCCCATAAGGTTAACAGCTGATTTCTCGGCAGAAACTGTGCAAGCCAGAAGGGAGTGGCAGGACATATTTAAAGTGATGAAAGGCAAAAACCTACAACCAAGATTACTCTACCCAGCAAGGATCTCATTCAGATTCGACGGAGAAATTAAAACCTTAACAGACAAGCAAAAGCTAAGAGAATACAGCACCACCAAATCAGCATTACAGCAAATGCAAAAGGAACTTCTCTGGGCAGGAAACACAAGAGAAGGAAAAGACCTATAGAAACAAACTCAAAACAATTAAGAAAATGGTAATCAGAACATACATATCATTAATTACCTTAAATGTAAATGAATTAAATGCTCCAACCAAAAGACACATACTGGCTGAAAGGATACAATAACAAGACCTTATATATGCTGCCTACAAGAGACCCACTTCGGACCTAGGGACACATACAGACTGAAAGTGATGGCATGGAAAAAGATATATCATGCAAATGGAAATCAAAAGAAAGCTGGAGTAGCAATTCTCATATACGACAAAATAGACTTTAAAGATTATTACAAGAGACAAAGAAGGACACTACACAATGATCAGGGATCAATCCAAGAAGTTTTAACAATTGTAAGTATTTATGCACCCACATAGGAGCATGTCAATACATAAGGCAAAATGCTAACTAACACCCATAAAAGGGGAGATCGACAGTAACACAATAATAGTAGGGGACTTCAATACCCCAATTTCACCAATGGGCAGATCATCCAAAATGAAAATAAATAAGGAAACACAAGCTGAAATGACACATTAGACAAGATGGACTTAATTGATATCTATAGGACATTCCATCCAAAAACAACAGAATAAACTTTCTTCTCAAGGGCTTACGGCACATTCTCCAAGAGAGATCATATCTTGGGTCACAAATCAAGCCTTGGTAAATTTAAGAACACCGAAGTCATATCAAGTAACTTTTCCGACCACAATACTATAAGACTAGATATAAATTACAGGGAAAAAAACTGTAAAAAATACAAACACATGGAGGCTAAACAATACACAATTAAATAATCAAGAGATCACTGAAGAAATCAAAGAGGAAATCAAAAATACCTCAAAAAAAATGACAATGAAAACACAACAACCCAAAACATATGGGATGAAACAAAAGCAGTTCTGAGAGGGAAGTTTACAGCAATACAATCCTACCTCAAGAAACAGGAAAAATCTCAAATAAGCAACCTAACCTCATACCTAGAGCAATTAGAGACAGAAGAACAAAAAACGCCCAAAGTTTGCAGAAGGAAAGAAATCATAAAGATCAGATGAGAAATAAATGAAAAACAAATGAAGGAAACGATAGCAAAGATCAATGAAATCAAAAGCTTTTTCTTTGAGAAGATAAATAAAATTGATAAAACATTAGCCAGACTCATCAAGATAAAAAGGGAGAAGACTCAAATCAATAGAATAAGAAATGAAAAAGAAATAACAACTGACAGTGAAGAAATACAAACTATAATGAGAGATTACTACAAGCAATTATATGCCAAAAAAATGGACAACCTGGAAGAAATGGACAAATTCTTAGAATAGCACAACTTCCGAGGCTGAACCAGGAAGAAATAGAAAATATAAACAGACCAATCACAAGCACTGAAATTGAAACTGTGATTAAAAATCTTCCAAGAAACAAAAGCCCAGGACCAGACTGCTTCACAGCTGAACTCTATCAAACATTTAGAGAAGAGATAACACCTATCCTTCTCCAAACTCTTCCAAAATATAGCAGAGGGAGGAACACTCCCAAATTCCTTCTGCGAGACCACCATCACCCTAATACCAAAACCAGACAAAGATGTCATAAAAAAAGAAAACTACAGGCCAATATCACTGATGAACACAGATGCAAATATCCTCAACAAAATACTAGCAAACAGAATCCAACAGCACAGTAAAAGGATCAGACACCAGGATCAAATGGGGTTTATCCCAGGAATACAAGGATTCCTCAATATACGCAAATTAATCAATGTGATACAACATATTAACAAACTGAAGGATAAAAACCATATGATAATCTCAATAGATGCAGAAAAAGCTTTCAACAAAACTCAACACCCATTTATGATATAAACTCTTCAGAAAGTAGGCACAGAGGGAATCAACCTCAACATAATAAAGGCCATGTATGACAAACCCACAGCCAACATCATTATCAATGGTGAAAAACTAAAACAATTTCCTCTAAGATCAGGAACAAGACAAGGGTGCCCACTCTCATCACTATTATTCAACATAGTTTTGGAAGTTTTAGCCACAGCAATCAGAGAAGAAAAATAAATAAAAAGAATCCAAATTCGAAAAGAAGAAGTAAAACTGTCTCTGTTTACAGATGACAACATACTATACATAGAGAATCCTAAAGATGCCACCAGAAAACTACTAGAGCTAATCAATGAATTTGGTAAAGTAGCAGGATACAAAATTAATGCACAGAAACCTCTTGCATTCCTATACACTAATGATGAAAAATCTGAAAGAGAAATTAAGAAAACACCCCCATTTACCACTGCAACAAAAGGAACAAAATACCTAGGAATAAACCTACCTGAGGAGACAAAAGACCTGTATGCAGAAAACTATAAGACACTAATGAAAGAAATTAAAGATGTACAAACAGATGGAGAGATATACCATGTTCTTGGATTGGAAGAATCAACATTGTCAAAATGACTATACTACCTAAAGCAATCTACAGATTCAATGCAATCCCTACCAAACGACCAATGGCATTTTTCACAGAACTAAAACAAAAAATTTCACAATTTGTGTGGAAACGCAAAAGACCCTGAATAGCCAAAGCAATCTTGAGAAAGAAAAATGGAGCTGGAGGAATCATGCTCTGACTTTAGACTATACTACAAAGCTACAGTAATCAAGATAGTATGGTATTGGCACAGAAACAGAAATACTGATCAATGGAACAGGATAGATACGCCAGAGAAAAACCCATGCACATGTGGTCACGTTTCCTTTGATAAAGGAGGCAAGAATATACAATGGAGAAAAAACAGCCTCTTCAATATGTGGCGCTGGGAAAACTAGACAGCTACGTGTACAAGAATGAAATTAGAACATTTCCTAACACCATACACAAAAATAAGTTCAAAATGGATTAAAGATCTAAATATAAGGCCAGACACTATAAAACTCTTAGAGGAAAACATAGGCAGAACACTATATTACATAAATCACAGCAAGATCCTCTTTGACCCACCTCCTAGAGAAATGGAAATAAAAACAAAAATAAACAAATGGGACACAATGAAGCTTAAAAGCTTTTGCACAGCAAAGGAAACTATAATCAAGACAAAAAGACAACCCTCAGAATGGGAGAAAATATTTGCAAATGAATCAATGGACAAAGGAATAATCTCCAAAATATACAAGCAGTTCATGCAGCTCAATATCAAAAAAACAAATAACCCAATCCAAAAAAAGGCAGAAGACCTAGACATTTCTCCATAGAATATATACAGATTGCCAACAAACACATGAAACGATTCTCAACATCACTAATCATTAGAGAAATGCAAATCAAAACTAGAATGAGGTATCACCTCACACCAGTCAGAATGGCCATCATCAAAAAAATCTAGAAACAGTAAATGCTGGAGAGGGTGTGGAGAAAAGGGAACCCTCTTGCACTGTTGGTGGGAATGTAAATTGATACAGCCACTATGGAGAACAGTATGGAGGTTCCTTAAAAAACTAAAAACAGAACTACCATACAACCCAGCAATCCCACTACTGGGCACATACCCTGAGAAAACCATAATTCAAGAAGAGTCATGTACCACAATGTTCATTGCAGCTCTATTTACAATAGCCAGGACATGGAAGCAACCTAAGTGTCCATTGACAGATGAATGGATAAAGAAGATGTGGTACATATATACAACGGAATATTACTCAGCCATTAAGGAAAGGAAATTGAGCTATTTGTAGTGAGGTGGATGGACCTAGAGTCTGTCATACAGAGTGAAGTAAGTCAGAAAGAGAAAAACAAATACCATATGCTAACACATATATAAAGAATCTAAAAAAAAAAAAAAAGGTTCTGAAGAACTGAGGAGTAGGACAGGAAAAAAGACGCAGACGTAGAGAATGGACTTGAAGACATGGGGAGGGGGAAGGGTAAGCTGGGATGAAGTGAGAGAATGGCATGTACATATATACACTACCAAATGTAAAACTGATAGCTAGTGGGAAGCAGCCGCATAGCACAGGGAGATCAGCTCGGTGCTTTGTGTCCACCTACAGGGATGGGATAAGATGGGTGGGAGGGAGATTCAAGAGGGAGGAGATATGGCGATATATGTAAACGTATAGCTGATTCAGTTTGTTATACAGCAGAAACTAACACATCATTGTAAAGCAATTATACTCCAATAAAGATGTTAAAAAAAAAGAAATGTAATAACTTTCAAATAATTTTCACATTTTTCAGAAATTTATGATGGAAAAAACTCTAGGGAGGTTTGCTTGGTGAATTATAAGCACAAATTTATAGTTATTATAATTCCAAGAAAACCTGAAAGATTCACTAGTATATCAAAAGATTTTAATCAGTTATGATGGCTTTTTGGAGGGTGAAAATGATTGTTAAATATTAATGTGTTAACCTATATCTGTAAGTACAATTAAAATTATGCTGAGTTGGAAAAAAAAAAAAAAGAAATGTGAGTCCATATTCCTGTGCAAATAATACATTATGGAGAGATCACTAACCAATAGCTTTTGCAGTATTCTAGGCAAAACATTATTAGCGTTTGATACAGGTTTGGGAGAAAGATTAGGAATTTTGTTCTTTTATCTCATAAATCTCAGTTTATACACTCTTCTAATTTGACCCCATCTGTAGCCTCCATTTATTTCCTTCAAATTCACAAACTGCTCAAATGAATTGATTATATATGCAGTATCCTCACACTCATCTCCTATTAAATATGGAAACTGCATAATTCACATTCACCACTGGTTAGAATCATAAGATACCTCCATACTACAAAATTCATTGAATTATTTTCCATCTTCTTATTTCACATCTAAACTGCATTTAACTAAGTTGACCAATGATTCATTTAACAAATGCATTTTTCATTCAATAAATACATATTGAGCTTCTACTATGTAACATTCATTGCATTATATGTTTTACTAAGCATACAAAAAAGACACGAGTCTAGTGGTTGAAACAAACAGTCATCAGAGTCATATAAATAAATGTAAAATTTCAACTGAAATTAATTTTATGAAAATTACTGGGAACTAATTTTCTCAAGAGAATCAACATGTTCATCTCTTGACTATCATCACATCATATTCTCCTACATCCCTGGCTGCTCTTGACATCTCTCTCTCTCTCTCTCTCTCTCTATCATCTTCCATCCATCTATTCATCTATCTTATTCAAATCACAAAGAGTTCAAAGGTAATAGGGAATTAAAAATTGGAGGCAATGAGTATATAAGTAATTTGAAAGAGAAGAGACTGGGTGACAGGATTTTAAAAATGTTTTTAAAGAACAGAGGAAATTTGATGTACCATAGAGAAGGCAGGGGAAAGATTGAAGATGCAGGAAAAAAGTTTACTGTTGATAGAATAAAGACATAGGCAAGATGAGATACTACTATTAAGGGCAGAGGTGAATGGATGCTTCATTTTATAAAGAAAAACAACTCATAATCTGTAACAAGAGGAAAGATATCAAAGTGCTAATTTTTTTTTTTTTTTTTTTTTTGCGGTACTCGGGCCTCTCACTGTTGTGGCCTCTCCCGTTGTGGCTCCGGACGCGCAGGCTCAGCGGCCATGGCTCATGGGCTTAGCCGCTCCGCGGCATGCGGGATCCTCCCGGACTGGGGCACGAACCCTCGTCCCCTGCATCGTCAGGCAGACTGTCAACCACTGCGCCACCAGGGAAGCCCTCAAAGTGCTAAATTTTTATTTTATAACTTTAGTAATATGGTATGGTAAAAATAGTAATGAGTAACATTAGGCAAATGTTGACTGAAGTAGAATTATAATTTAAATTAGTAACATTAGAGAAAATTATTATCTTGAACTGGGCAAGCCCCAAACAATAACAATTAGATTTTAATCTATTTGCCTCTTCAAAAGATGAAGTTAGTCTATGAAAGTGTCCATATTCAACTCTCTGCAACAATGCTGTGAACAACTGAATTCAAAATACTCAAAACAAAACTCACCCACTTCCATTTTAACAAAGATTGTGCTGACAGATTCATTTTTTGAACAATTTTCTCAATTATTCTTAAATATCTCAGATTTCATTATTGATTCTGAAATTTTTTTTGTATTTATTGATTGGTTGGTTGGTTGGTTGGTTGATTAGGTAACAATAAACTCTATATTTTTTCCTTCTTTTGTTTTCTATCTATTGTTGCCTTCTCTGCATGCATACACATGTGTACACACACACACACAGACACACACACACACACTGAAGCGTTTTCTAATTTCTGAAGTTAAATGTTTGGTCCATTTATTTTCTTTCTTTATCCTTTAATGTATAACACATTTAAAGCGATGTATTTATCTCCAGGTATAGATTTTATTATAACCAGTTTATTTTTATATATAATGTAATTTCTCCTCAAAAAATACTGTCTGTAAATATAATTTTACCTAATCTATGCAACAATAGTAGTTTAAGGTAGTTTAAGTAGTTTAAGCCTTCTAACTCTTCCATCTCCAAAGGGTAGAGTACTTTTATATATTTATTTTTTTGTTTCATCATAATCTAAGAACTTCCCTGAGTGATGTCTGCCTTTTTTCAAATTTATATGCAGCCTAGTTTATGATCATAATTTGCATTTTTTCTAAGGGAACTTAAAATAATTATTCTTTCTACGGTAAAAACTACCTATATGTGAACATTTATCAATATGCTCATCAGATATGCTTATCAGAGACAAATGGTAATCTCTTAGTAAAGTTATATTTCTTTATGCAACTTTGCTATTTATACATATTAATATATATCTTATTTTTGTACCTTTTGCTTGTATAGGTTCTCAATTCATACAGATTTATGACTATTATCTTTATGATGCTATACATCCTTACTTTAAAGGTATTTTTAATACGAGTCGAATGCATTTTAATTTTGTCTTTTAACTCAATCTGATAATATCTTTTAATTCAGTGATAAACATAGTTTCATTGACCTAACATATGTTTGGTATTATTTATTATACATCTTTATTATATTTTTGTCATTTTTTTGCTTTTTATTTCCTTTATTTCTCTCATCATGTGAATCATATTTAATTTTATTTTCCTATTGAGTACTAAATTTTATTGGTATGAAACTATTTGACTATTAAATAGGAGATCTAGATATTTTAAATTATCAAAGTTAAGGGAAAAATTAGTACTGCTTTCCTCATTACATGAAAAAGATTTTAATTGTTAATTTTTATTGTACTCTTGTTCAATTAATACAGACCTGTGAATAATATTTTTCAGAAAGGGTATATATGAGGGTATCTTTCTATTATTTTGACATATGCTTCCAAATTTGGGTGAGGTGTAGCCTTCTTTGTATAGTTCTATATATCCTTGCCTGTTAGTATTAAATATTAGAGAGATGAATAAGGTTAATGTGATTTTTATTTCTGTTGATTCTTCTTTGGTTATTATATAATTTGTTCTGGTTTCTTTTGTGGGAACATCTATTAATTCAATATGTTATCATATATGTCTTACTCTTCACTATCTTTCTTCATCATTTTCATCTTTCATTTTTATACATCTATGAGGCTTTTTCAAATTTGTCTTTAGAGCAATAATTTGATTTCCTGCAATACCAATTATGCTCTTTCAATGTCTTTAATGTATCAATTCAATTATTAAACTTTGTCTTTCCTTGAAACATTTTTTTTATTTCTATAAGATTCCACTATATATAAATTATATATTCCATTTCTATGCATTCCATATATACATGACCCTTATCTATTATGCACTTATCACTTCCTTTTCTGGTTTTATATAGGCCAAGTCTTGTTGAATTTTATTAATAAGTAATATATATTCCTCTAGTAAACAATTTTTAGAGATAAAAATTTTATTTCCTTAAAGTGCTTGTTTTCCTTTATATTATAGAATTTTCTTCCCTATTACCTCTAGACCTTTTTTTTCTTTCTTTTTCTTTCCTCATCCCTAAACAAGGAGAAATCTATTCAGACTTGGTCTTTTCTCTGACAATGTTTATAGAGTATACAGTCTGAAATTTGACTTACAAGATAGCAGATTTACCTCTCAACTCCAGACCTGGAGGCGCTCAGTTCGTTTCCTATAGATATTTATATGATGTGCTGGTCTAGTATGGGAGACCTCCAGTCTCAACAATCAAGTTCTCTAAATAGACCTGAATCAGATATAATTTTTCTTTGGCCAGATATAACACCTGAAAGACAGTTTCCCCCCTCTTTAAAATGTTGATAGGGATCCCACCATCTCTGTCTCATCCCCACCCACTGCCAAGTACAACAAAGTTTCTAAGATGGCCACACAGCTCAAAATGTACTTGTTATTATCCACACCCCTACCTAGATATGCTGCTATCGTCATATAGATATAAAAAGAAAAGAACTAAGGGATAAGGCTAGAGAGTACTGAGGACAGACTGGTTTAGTCAGTTAAAGTCTTTCTCTGATTCTAAAATTCCAGTACTGTTGAAAAATCTTTCTTTTTTGAATATCCATGAGTATTCTGTATTACCTGAGGTAACACAAAAGTTCATATTATAAAATCAGACTCATAGGCATCAAGATCTTACCCAGTAACAACTTTTACTAATAGTTCCACGAATACAAGCAATATGATTTCTAGGGCCTCTACCACAGCTACCCAGGCCCTTTCTTCCAGCACGCCAAGCACACCAGCATGCTGTAGCCCAGTTTAACAGATGAGATTTCCAAATAACTTATGTCACCTCACTTACCTAGAAGGTGACATTTGGGTTGTAAAACATGTCCATTTTATAATAAAATAATTTCATACCTTATATGACATTTGCAAGGAGCCATGCTCCAATAATCCATAGATTCCATAGATGTTTACCCTAAGCAATCCTAGAAACTAGGTATATTTCATTAAAAGCATTCCATAGATAGGTGACACTCCTGCCAGCAAAGACTATTTGGTTTGTCTGGCAGTCTATTATTAGTTTGTATATAAGGAGATCAGACCCAATCTCCTGCCTTCTCCTCCTCTTCACCTCAGAAGTGTCCTTCCTGTCTGCCTCCCAAGCCCACTCGTCAAAGTGAGTGAATGGATTACAGACATGTTGTTTAACCATTCATGTCTTAGTATTAAGGGATTTGGGGATAGGCACAGTATCTCTTATATATTATCAATAAAGGAACTTTTCAAAACCATACTTCTGATTATTTTTTATACTTGTTTGTTTTTCCATCATCTAAAGATAAAGCAGAAACTCCAGAATGTAACACCAGTGGCCCTCTACAATCTGTTGCTAACCAACCTACATAGCCTAAACTTCTGCTTCTCTCAAGCACATTATGATTTTGCACATTCTGAACTTCCTATTCCAAACCCACCAAGTTTTTTCATGTATTTCCTCTTGCTTTCTCTCTTGTCCTGACGCACAGGCCCGCAGTAACGGTTGGCCAACTTGAGCTTGGATGCTTATCTACAATAAGGCAAGAACTATGTTCACATTTAGCAACCCAGAGAAATAAAACTATATCCTAAAGAGTTACAAAGAACAGGATACACTGTTAATAAGCCTGAAATATTATCAAATTTACCTTGTTAGTAACTGGAAGAAAAGTGAATTAAGCTGATCACTTTAACTGAAAATGAAATCAGACCAAACCTAATTATAGTGTCGTACAACACAGACCCTCCACACAATGAAAACATTTGTCCTACTGTTGCAGACCTTGTAAACACTGCCAGTACTCTGGTAATGCCTCATTTCCCTCAGGCTTTTCCAAATACAGCAGAATTTATCGATGCATACAGTGAGGTCAGGTAATGAATTTTCAAGGTCATTTTGCAAATAGGAGTAAACAATTTCTTTTGACTCCTCCTAGATGTCTCTGCATAATGGGTTACTTCTGCTGAATTCATTAACTTTCTCACCATGCTGTAAACCAACTAATTTTTCTGCCTACCCTCATTATAATCTACATTTATATGACCCATATTAAACGTTGGAAACACTGTAAGAATTCTGCCTCACTAATCCACAAAATAACTTTTTGAAGAAAACAGAGCTGTCACATTTCCCTTCTTATCCTTGAGGATGAAGAGCTGTGAATAAGTTTGATGCAGGTCTATAAAATGAATCAAGGACCGAAGTTCCTGAAATAGAGTTTGCTACTCCTCCATCTGGGTCTAAAATTTTACATAAACATTTACAGAATATTTTCCCTTGGGCTGTTCTTACCATGGGAGCTGCTAGCTTAAAATAAAAAAAAAAAAGGATAATCACATTGTGTGCACAACATGTAAGCCCATCAGAACGACGTTTTGAAGGGAAGTATTGCCTTTTCATATCCAATCTTTCCAGGCAAGTTTGCAGAGAGAGGTTGTACCAGATCACGAGGGTCTGGGTTTTAGTGCCAGAGTCCAGAATTTATTTTAGGAACATTAACAGGCCTTTGCAGAGTTTAGAAGATAAATTCTACAATTAGAATTCTGTGGTGATGTGAAGGATGGACTGAAAGAATGGAAGAAAATGAAAGGCAAGGAGTTCAGATAGAATGTTACTAAAATTGCCTCAATGTGAAACAATGAAGGCTTAATGATACATAATAATACTAAAAGCAGAATCTGAGACACAGTTCACAGAGTGGGTTAGCATCATCCTTCTCATCCTGGTGCTGTGTATGTCTCCATTGCCTTCCTCCATATTACCATGGACAAGTTATTGTGTGATCTCACTTCTTTTTCCAATTTTCTGCTGAACACATTCCATAATAATCAAAATCATCTAGAATAAAATTTGGGTAAGATATTCACCATAATACGTCAGGAAATCTTCATAAAGCATAGAGCAAAAAGCATAATTTTAAAACTTTTTAAGGAAGAAATGTTAAAACAACCATGTAAACAGAACTCTCAAAAGTGTTTCTAGGGCTTCCCTGGTGGCGCAGTGGTTGAGAATCTGCCTGCTAATGCAGGGGACATGGGTTCGAGCCCTGGTCTGGGAAGATCCCACATGACGCGGAGCAACTAGGCCCATGAGCCACAACTACTGAGCCTGCACGTCTGGAGCCTGTGCTCCACAACGAGAGAGGCCGCGACAGTGAGAGGCCCGCGCATCGTGATGAAGAGTGGCCCCCGCTTGCCACAACTAGAGAAAGCCCTCACACAGAAACAAAGACCCAACACAGCCAAAAATAAAAAAATAAATTAATTAAAAGAAGCCTCAACATTAAAAAAAAAAAAGTGTTTCTACTGTACACCCATCCTTCTCAGGTTTTACAGCTGAGATATCCTCCCAGTTTCTTTTTTCCTTCAATGGTATATCAATTCTCAAAATATTATAACTATAAATAGCCCAAATATTTGTTTAAAATGCTAACCTGGATTTTAAAACAATTATATTATCTTAATTAGAAGTGACCATTTTTAGCAACGAAACACCCTGAATACATATTAAAAGTCCAGAACCAATACCCAAGGGCTAAAAATAAATATCTAATGGTGACTGTAAAACATTGATTTTATTCAGAGTATTGACTATGCTGTGTAAAGTGTATTCTTGCTTCATTTTATTTCAACCACATCCGGAAAATTGCACAGATTGAGAATGCCATCCTCAGCCTCAAAGAGAATAGATTTGCCCTCAAATGTAAACTCTGGCTTACCTTGCCTCGTCAAAAAGATTGGAGCTTAAAGGTTTTGCTCAATTAGCAGCATCCTTGTCTATTTAAAACACAGCATGTAGAAGGTGAGCTTCAGGTTAACCAAATAACCATCTGTTAAAAAACCATCAGCACAAAAATGTTATAATCCCTGTTTCACTTGCAAAGTTTTTATAGGAATTAAGTCTTCTGGTGATTGTGACTATGTGTTATTATATTTGAGCTTGATTCATTAGCATTCCTTTGAAAAGTCAACACAAAAACATTAACACAGCCAATTTTCTAACCACTTGCTCTCTCACACCACACACATACCTACAAACATTTCTCTAATTCTCTCCTCTTCACTCCACTCCAGCCACACTGGGTTCCCTGCTTATTTTCAAACATACAGACACACTGCCATTTATGAACCTTTGTCCTTGCCATTCCCTATGTCTGTGATCTTCTCCCATTTGTATATGGCTTGTCCTCAAGCTCTTTCAGGTCTTTGCTCAAATGGCACCTTTTCATTGATAGCCTCTCTGATCACCCTCATGAAAACTGAACCCCATCCTCAGCTATCCCAATTCCTGCTCTTTCTTAACAAAAAATATCAACATCTATCATACCATATAGATTGTGTTGTTCAGTTTATTGTGTGCATCCCCTTTCTATAATGTTATCTCTACAAGGGCAGGGTTTTGGGTTGTTTGTGTTCCCTAGATCTTCAGTACCCATGATAGTGCCTGGTAAATTGCAGGCACTCAATAAATATGTGCCATTAAATGAATGGAAGTAGTTTCATGGATTCTTTTTTCTGAATCCACTTTTTCGCTAGCAAACGCAAGCTAAAGCTGCCTTCAAGTCTAAACCAAAGGAATGACTACTGAAGTCACAGAGCCTAATGACTTTCAAATACTGAAGTATCAAAGTTACCAGTTGGCCTCTGTAAGTATTTTATTTATGCCCTTACAATTACTGTAATACATTACCAGAAAAAAAAAATCTTACAATTAATATGTCATAGACTGTCTTGGTCAACTCAGGCTGCCATAATAAAATACTATAGATGGGGCTACTTAAACAACAGAAATTTATTTTCTCATGATTCTACAGGTTAGAAATCCAAAATCAAGGTGCCAGCATAATTAGGTTCTGGTGAAGCTCCTCCCTGGCTTACAGATAGATAGCCACCTTTTTGCTGTGTCCTCACAGCAAGAGAGAGAGAGAGACAGCAAGCTCTCGGGTGTCTCTCCTTATAAGTACACTAATACCATCATGAGTTTCTGACCCTCCTGACCTCATCTAAACCTAATTGTTCCCCAAAGACCCCATCCAACAAACACCATCACTTTCTGGGTTAGGGCTTCAACAAATGAATTTTGGGGAGGAACACAACTCAGTCCCTAGCATTAACTCACAAAGAGTGTAGAAGATGGTGCAAAACATTTCTTAACTTGTTTCATCAAACTGTCTTTCAAAGTTGGCTTCAGATGGGTGTCTCTTTTCTCCTTTCCCCCCAATTTTTTTTGTATTCTCCATTCCCCAGGTACAACACAAAGTTATTTTGTTTTTGTTTTTGATCCAACTATCCTGTTCCCACCCATCCTGGATTCTTTCCCTGAGGTCAAGGTTGATGATTTCATCCATTTATCAATGGTGACATGAATTCTTACATTTCTTAGATCTTCACTCTCTTTGGAGTGAAAGGTCCTTAATAAAACAAGGTCTTCTTGGGCTAATGTTGAACCCCTCTAATAGCAGAACTTGATGAATTATCATGCTAAATTCGTAATTATATTTTACTCAATTTTATTTTAAAAATTTTACCTAAATAAGAGAGAATGAATGTGGAAGACTAGGGGACAGAATAATTTATCCTAACTCATGGGGTTAATTGCCAATTTATAGACCTTCAGTCAAAAATTAAGAACATAAAAAATGTATTTAACATCACTAAAATAAGAATCTATAAAAGAAAAAAAAATGAGGATAGGTTAAGAAACCTCTGGGACAACATCAGAAGTACTAACACTTGCATCATTATAGGGGTCCCAGAAGGAGAAGAGAAAGGGGCAGAGAACATATTTGAAAATGCAATACCTAACAACTTCCCTAACCTGAGAAAGGAAACAGACATACAAGTACAAGAAGCATAGAGAATCCCAAACAGATCAACCCAAAGAGCAACCACAAAAAGAGACACTGTAATTAAAACTGCAAAAATTAAAGATAAAGAGAGAATAGTAAAAGCAACAAGGGAAAAGCAACAAGTCACATATAAGGAAACTCCAGTGAGTTTATCAAGTGACTTCTTCAGCAGAAACCCTGCAGACCAACGGGAGAAGCATGAGCATGATAATTTAAAGAGATAAAAGGGAAAAACCTACAACCAAGAATACTCTATCTGGTAAGGCTTTCATTCAGATTTAATGGAGAGATCAAAAGTTTTACAGACAAGCAAAAGTTAGAAGAGTTCAGCACCACCATCCAGCTTTACAAGGTATGTTAAAAAGACTTCTCTAAGAGAAAACAAAAAGGTCATGACTAGAAATATGAAAATTACAAAAAGAAAAATCTAACTGGTAAAGGCAAATACACAGTAAAAGTAATGAATCAATCACATATAAAGCGAGTATAAAGCTTAGAAAACAAAAGTGGTAAAATCATCTCTATCAACAATATGTAGTTAAGGGAAACACAAAACAAAAAGAGGTTAAATATGATATCAAAAACTGTAAACATGGGGAGTGGGGTACAAATGCAGGGTTGTTAAAATGTGTTTGAGCTTAAGAAATCAGCAACTTAAAATAATCATATATATATATATATATATACACACACACACACACACATATATATTGCTATATGTAAACCTCATGTTAACCACATGGTAAACTAAAATTCTATAATGGATATACACACACAAAAATAGAAAGGAATCTAAACATAACACTAAAGACAGTCATCAAACCACAAGGGAAAAGAGCAAAAGAAGAAGAAACAAAAAAGAACTACAAAAACAACCCCAAAGCAATAAACAAAATAGCAACATACATGTCAGTAATTACTTGAAATGCAAATGACCTAAATGCTCCAATCAAAAGACACAGAGTGGCTGAATGGATTCAAAAGCAAGACCTGCATATATGCTGCCTGCGGGAGACTCACTTCAGATCTAAAGACACACACAGACTGCATGTGATAGAAAAAGTTATTCCATTAAAATGAAAATCAAAAGATTTCAGGGTAGTAATATTTATATCAGAATAAATAGACTTTAAAACAAAGATTGCAACAAGAAACAAAGAAGGACATTACATAATGAACAAGGCATCAGTCCGAGAAGAAGATATAACAATTGTAAATATATATGCACCCAACATAGGAGAACCCAAAAACATGAAGCAAATATTAACAGACCTAAAGGGAGAAATTAATAGTAAAGGACTTCAACACCCCACTTGCATAAATGAACAGATTATCCAGACAGAAAATCAATAAGGCAATACTGACCTTAAAAGGCAAAGTAGAATGGACAGATTTAATAGATATATAAGAACATTCCATCCAAAAGCAGCAGAATATACATGTGGAACATTCTCCAGGATAGGGCACATGCTAGGCCACAAAACAAGCCTCAGTAAATTTAAGAAAATTGAATCATATCAAGCATCTGTTCTGACCACAATGCTGTAACTAAAAATCAACTACAAGAAAAAAACTGCAAAAATCACAAACATGTGGAGCTAAACAATATGCTCCTAAACAAACAATGGATCACTGAAGAAACCAAAGGAGAAATAAAAAATAACTGGAGACAAATGAAAATGAAAACACAATGATCCAAAATCTATGGGATGCTGTAAAGTAGTTCTAGGAGGTAAGGTTATACCAATACAAGTCAAGTCAGGAAACAAGAAAAACCTCAAGTAAACAACCTACCCCTACACCTAAAGGAACTAGGAAAAGAAGAACAAACAAAACTCAAAGTTAGTAGAAGGAAAGAAATTATAAAGAACAGAGCAGAAATAAAGAGACTAATAAAGCAATAGAAGAGATCAAGGAATCTAAGAGGTGCTTCTTTGAAAATATAAACAAAATATATAAATATTTAGCAAGCCTCATCGAGAAAAAAATGAGAGGGCCCAAATCAATAAAATCAGAAATGAAAAAGGAGACTTTACAACCAACATCACAGAAATACAAAGGATCATAAAAGACTACTAATTATACCCTAATAAAATAGACAATCTAGAAGAAATAAAACAATTCTTACAAGAAATTAACAATTCCTAGAAATGTACAATCTCCCAAGATTTCAGAAAAAAATAGAAAATATGAACAGACCAATTATCAGTAATGAAATTGAACTGGTAATAAAAAAAACTCCTAAAAAAAAAAGTGAAGGACCAGATGGCTTCACATATGAATTTTACCATACATTTAGAGAAGAGTTAACAATTATCCATTAGCTATTCCAAAAAACTGCAGAGGAAGAAACCATTCCAAGCTCATTTTACAAGGCCACAATCACCCTGATACCAAAACCAATAAAAGATATCACACACACAAAATATTACAGGTCAATATTACTGATGAACATAGATACAAACATCCTCAACAAAATATTAGCAAATGGAGTTTAAAAATACATTGAAAGGATTGTACACCATGATCAAGTGGGATTTATCTCAGGGATGCAAGGATGGTTCAATATCCACATATGAACTGATGTGTTACACTTCATTTCCAAATTGAATAAAAATCATATGATAATCTCTATAGAAACAGAAAAAGGTTTTGACAAAATTCAGCATCCATTTATGATAAAAACACTCCAGAAAGTGGGCACAGAGGAAACATACTTCAACATAACAAAGGCCATATATGACAAACCCACAGCTAACATCATACTCAATGGTGAAAAGCTGAAAGCATTTCCTCTAAGATCAGGATTAAGACAAGGATGCCCACTCTTGCCACATGTACTCAGCATAGTACTGGAAGTCCAAGTCACAGCAATCATACAAGAAAAATAAATAAAAATAATCCAAATTGGAAAAGAAGAAGTAAAACTGTCACTGTTTGCAGATGACATTATACCAATACTATGCATAGACAATCCTAAAGACATTACCAAAAAACTGCTAGAATTCTTCAGTAAATCCAGTAAAGTTACAAGACACAAAATTAATATACAGAAATCTATTGCATTTTTATACACTAACAACACACTATCAGAAAGAGAAATTAAGAAAACAATCCCATTTACCACTGCATCAAAAGGAATAAAATATCTAGGAATAAATCTAATCAAGAAGGTAAAAAATCTATACTCAGAAAACTGTAAGACACTGATGAAAAAACTTGAAGTCAACACAAATAAATGAAAAAATAAACCATGCCCGTCGACTGGAAGAATTAATACTGTTAAAATGACCAACCTGAGGCAATCTACAGATTCAATGCAATCCCTATCAACATACCATGGCATTTTCCACATAACTAGAAAAATAATTCTAAAATTTGTATGGAAACAGAGAGACCCCATATAGCCAAAAAAACATTGAGAAAGAATGAAGCTGGAGGTATCACACACACTGGTTTCAAACTATACTACAAAGCCACATTAATCAAAACAATATGGTACTGACACAAAAACAGACACATAAGTAAATGGAACAAAATAAAGAGCACAGAAATTAACCCACACTTTTATAGGCAATTAATCTACGACAAAAGAGGCAAGAATATACAGTGGGGAAGAGACAGCCTCTTCAATAAATGGTATTTGGGAAGAAACTGGACACCTACATGCAAAAGAATCAACCTGGACTTCTCTCACACACCATGCACAAAAACAAGTTCAAAATGGATTAAGACTTAAATGTAAGACCAGAAACCATAGGTCGTAAAAGAAAACACAGGCAGTATGCTCTTTGACACCAGTCTTAGTAATATTTTTTGTGTATGTCTCCTCAGGCAAAGGAAAAAAAAGTAAAAATCAGCAAATGGGACTATATCGAACTAAAAAGCTTGATACAGCAAGGAAATCATCAAGAAAACCAAAAAGGCCACCTACTGAATGGGAGAAGATATTTACAAGTGATAGATTTGATAAGGGATTAATATCCAAAATATACAAAGAACTTATATACAGCTCAACATAAAAAAAACAACAACAGCAATTAAAAATGGGCAGAGGATCTGAATAGACGTTTTCCTAAAGAAGACACAGATGGCCAACAGGCACATGAAAAGATGCCCAGCATCACTAATCATCAGGGAAATGCAAATCAAAACCACAAAAACATTTCACCTTATACCTGTCAGAATAGTTATTATCAAAAAGATAGAAAATAACAAGAGTTGGAGAAGATATGGAGAAAAGGGAGCCCTCATGCACTATTGGTGGAAATGTATTTTGGTGCAGCCAGTAAGGACACCAGTACAGCGATTTCTCCAAAAATTAAAAATAGAACTACCATACAATTCAGCAATTCTACTCCTCATTATTTACCCGAAGAAAACAAAAACACCAATTACAAAAGAATATACACCCCTACGTTCACCAAAGTATTATTTTTAAAAGTTAAGATATGCAAGCAACCTAAGTGCGCATCAATAGATGAATGGATAAAGAAGGTGTGGTACATGTATATATAATGAATCTTAGCCATAAAAAAGAGTGAAATTTTGCCATCTGCAACAACATGCACTGACTTAGAGGGTATTATGCTAAGTAAAATAAGTCAGACAAAGAAAGACAAACACTGTGTGATTTCACTTATATATGAAATCTAAAATACAAAATAAATGAACATAACAAAACAGAAACAGAGTTATAGATACAGAGAGCAAACAGGTAGTTGTCTGGGTGGAGAGGAGTGGGAGGGAAGAAAGAAATAGGTGAGGGAGATTAAGAGATATAAACTTCCGGTTGCAGAATAAATGAATGGCCAGTATGAAATGTATAATGTAGGGAATATAGTCAATAATTATGTAATATCTTTGTGTGGTGACATACTGTAACTAGACTTCTCGTGGTGATCATTTTGAAATGTATAGAAATATTGAATCACTTTGTTGTGTTATAGGAACTAACATAGCATTGTATGTCAATTATATTCCAAAAACAAATAAACAAAATAGAACAAGAGATCACATTTGTGGTTACCAAAGGTCAGGGTTGGGGAGAGAGGAAATCGGATGAAATCAGTCAAAAGGTACAAGCTTCCATTTATAAGATAGTTAAGTAATAAGATGTAATGTACAACATGATAAAAATAATTAATACTGCTCTATGTTACATATGAAAGTTGTTAAAAGAGTAAATCCTAAGAGTTCTTATTACAAGGAAAAATATTTTTCTTCTATTTCTTTAATTTTGTATCTATATGAGATGATGGATATTCACTAAACTTATTGTGATAATTATTCAATAACATATGTAAGCCAAGTCATAATGCCGTATACCTTAAATTTAGTGCTGTATGTCAATTATATCTCAATAAAATTGAAAGAAAAATAAATAAATAAAATAAGAACCCATGGCCCCAGATTTACCCAATCTCTACAGAAATCTATAAAATCATATATATTCATTTCGCTTTCTTTTTCTGCTTATCAATTCTACCTTGGCAAGATATAAATCATACACTTCTCATTACTTTATAACAATACAACTATTCCAAAGAATTGAAAAAGGTAGCAATAAGTTGGAAGACTATTATGTGACTTCTTTGAATCTTTAGGCTCTTACACAGTTTTGCTTATCTAAGATAAAATAAGCTTTGCTTTTACTGCTACAGAGACTAACTCAAGAAATAATTCAGTTTTTACAATATTTACTATTGCTTCTGTGTACCCATTAAGCAGCGATTAAAAGAAATAGACCATCAGACAATTTATGGTCCTTCCTAGGCTGACTCTTATTTTTAACTTTTTATGTCATTTCTGAGGCTCACATCAAGTCAAAATTTTCCATTCATAATGCCATCTATTTTAAATGAAAAGTACGGGTGGATGAGTACTACAAAATGAGTTTCTTACGAGGCCCATCTTTGTGCTCTCATCTGGAGTATTATTGTCAGCATTGCCTTTACTTTCAAAAGAAGAGTAGAATTTGAAATCAAACATAATTCTAAAAATCAAGGTTCCATGGGGCAAGTATTTTCAGATGGTGTGTTAGCATTAGGACTTTTGACAAATTGTTGCTTGTGAGAATGGGACTTAAACTTATACCATTCAAGTAAAGACAAAGGTTCTTGGCAATTCCCATTTTTTATAAAAAAAAATAATAAGATATATGGAAACAGGATGAGAAGGAAATCACACAGAAATCATACAGCATTATTATGTTCAATTAGTCCACTTGGATTTTTTTTTCTCCAAGTTTTCTACTGGTGTTAAACTGTTTTAAGAGAATAATAAGGTGCTAAATAACATCAGTAACAGATCATTAACAACTCTAAATACAGAAACAACATCAAAGACCATTCCAATTTTTCTTCTCTCATTAGTAAACTCTTCTGTTGAAAAATCCTAGTTGAAATTAAGACCAGTTTTGTTTATAAAGATTGCTAATCTTTGTAAGTATCTCTATAGTTCAGACCCATTATAAAAGAATTAGAGACCACAAAAATATGAAGACCTCTGTCTAGCTTCTTTCATTGTGCAGAATTTATTTCCCAAATTGCTTTTGGGCACTGACAACAATCTAAATGTTAAATCATTAAGAAATGCTGCTTGAACCTCTCAGCATCTTTATTTATTACAGGTTTTAATTGCAATTCAAGAAGCATTGTAAGATTGATGAAAAGGTGTAAATGGCTGAATGGTACAGTAAATGTCATTGAATTTATTTCATTGGGGGTTTTAAGGTAATTAATCTTACATGGTTAATATCCACAGAGGAGTTGAATTGGAATTGTGAACTCCAATCGAGTTTGGAGCCAGACAGGTAATGGAAGATGCAAAGATTTGGGAATCCAAAGGCCAATTAGTTATGAAAATCACAATTTATCAAAAGTATTTCATTTGTTCCTAAAGCAACAAAGCCTAGTGGAACCCTTTGTTATAAATTTTTTTTCTCCTCTTTTTATTCTGTGAATTTCTGGTGTTAGCATATACTTAAATGTGCCTAAAATAATCATAAAGGAAAACATGACAGCATAACACAATAAGAAATGCCTGTGAGAGCAACACAGGAAGTAACAGAGTTAACAATTTCTGTCCTGATAAGAGAAGTGGTAGGAAAAAAATGTTCTGTACTATACATATAGTCATTATAAACCACCAGATTATACCAATCTCCCCTCTGCTTATTGCTCACATCTATTACTTAGTAACTTCTCAATTTATCGATGCCTTTGGCCCTTACTCCATGATTTTTCCCTCTTTTACTCATACTCATACTAGCTTTTTTTTTTTAACATTAATATAGTACATCCCTGACTTCTCAATTTCTGGATATCCTTGCCGTCATCTCAAGCACTTACTTCCTTCAGTAAACTAGCCCTTGCCACCACCACCAACTGCACCATTTCTGAAACCTCTGTTCCAAGAACTCAACATCTCATTCTCCAATCATTTTCTACCTGTTTATTCACTGTATTAATCTGACTAAACACACACACACACACACACACACACAAACACACACACACACAGAGTTAGCCTTAGACTTATTAGACTCTCCAATCCATTGATTCCACCATTTTTTTTCACCAATAAGAATTTTAAATGTCAGGAGTTGGAAGAGTAATAAAGTTCAGGCTTATGGACTCATTGTAAGTTATAAATTCTAGAAAATAACAAGTTAAATGACAAAAGAGGAGAGAAGGAAGGAGAATATCAAAAATACATGTTACTTAATTGCATTCTAGGGAATAGCAATCACTGTTACTTCTGAAAGCATCTGAACAACATCAAAGAAAGTCTGATCATATAAGTCTCATTAGAAAGAGAAAACTACTTTCAAATACAATCTTGGAAGATGTGAAAGAAAAAATAAGGCAGATATGATTTTATTAATAAAAATAAAATAAGCAGAATTAATAAAATATATGGCGCTTACCTCAATTTCAGTTTCATACTAAGATATAGGGGCAGTTTAGCTATCAATATTATCCTACTACAGTCTGTTCTGATAAGCAAAAGAGTAATTTTTGCAATTATGGCCACTTATATCTACTTTTTAAATTATCACCCAACAGTAAGACTCACAATCCTTTGAATATCTGTCAGACAAAATTAACAACTCTTTGGCTCAATCCACATTGTTAAATAGTTTGAAACTATTCTCATCATTTGGGGTGGAACAGCAGTTAATTGTGCTAATGGGAAGCAAGAAGTGATGAATAATGAAAGAAGTCATTGGTCGTCCTAAGTGCTAATTCTTAGGGATGTAAATCTAGGCTCATTACAAATATTTTAGACAGATTAAGGCACACTGATGAGCATTTAGTGGTATCAAGTCATAGAATGCAATGTTTGGGAACCTCTGTATTTAAATTATGAAGCTGTGCCATGAGACACGCACTAAATCTAATGAAGCTCTAGTTTGGATAGTCTTATATTTTATAGTTCACTGCCTTGGCTCTGGGATTCCTTGCCATAGTGACTGGGTCACATTAATGACAAGCTAACATTAATGACAGGACAAAGACTATTATTATCACTCTGCAAGATAAAATTTTAATGGATTGTTGAAGAGAAATCAGAGCATAGGAGAACTAATGGCAAGCTAAAGGGAATTTAAACATCATCTTTTTAATAAAATCAGTTGGTCTCTTTCTTTATAGTCTTGCCTTTTGTGCAAATTAAAAATGTCCATCTGGAAGATCAAGAATTATTGAGAGCAAATGTAGGCATATTAATGATTTTCTAGCCTCTATCGTAGAGAACTTAGACCAAGCACACTTACGGATGTTTCTCTCTTGACCCTGAAATATAGATTAGTTAATACAACCTTCTGCATGTTAGAAAGCTAACGGATGGTCAATAGTTCATTGAGAAGCTCCAAGTCATAATCTTGAAGGTGTATTCTTGTTGAAGTAGAACACTTCCCTAGGGCTTTCTGACCTATAAATAAATTGAATTTAAGCAGATCAAGCACTGCATTTGTAGGAAATGGCAAGAGCATTAGAAATACAAATTTTGCCCTCTACGAACTCATGTCATCAAAAATAAAAGGGTAAAATAAAAATAGGTAAGAGATTTAGAAAGAAAATTTTGATATCTGTATTGAACAAATAAAACAAATATACTTTCTAAAAGAAACAAAATATTGCCCCTTTATTGCATCTACTTCAACATTATTTAGTGACGTTTTCCAAATGTGCATTCATTTTAAATTTTTTCTGTGTGTAAGAAATGAAAAAGAGTTTTAAACAAGCATGGTAGAAAGCTTCTAACATGGCCTCTAATGATCCCCATCTCCTTGTATTCACAGACTTATGTAATCCCTTCCTACTAAATAAGCTAGACTTAGTAATTCTCTTCTAATGAATAAGATGTAGCAAAGTGATAGGATGTCACTTCCAAGGAGAAGTTAAAAAATGATGGTGGCTTCCATTTTGCATGCCTCTCTTGCTCTCTTGCTTATTTGCTTAGATGGAAGTTAGTTGTCATATTATAAGCTCATCTATGCGGAGACCCATGTGTCAAGGGCCTTCAGAAACCCTTCAGCCAACAGCAATCAAGGATTAGAGGTCCACAGCCAAACAATCCCATATGAGGAACTAAATCCTGCTAATAAGCATAACTTAAAAATAGATTCTTAAATGAGCTTAAAAATAGATTCTCCCTCAGCCAATCCTTCTGATGAGAGCACAGCACCAGTCAACACCTGGATTGTAGCCTTATGGGCCCCTGAACCAGAAGCACCCAGCTAATCCATACCCAGATTTCTAACACACAGAAACTATGAAATATTAATTATTTGTTGTTTTAAGCCTTTAAATTCGGGGTAATTTGTTACACAACAACAAATAACCAATAGAACAAAAAAATCTTCTTGTAAGAGATTGTCATTTGGCCCAAGATTTAAAATTTGATTTCAGCTGCATGTTAAACTAAATCTAACTGTTTAAAATTAAATGAGATATGTTTTCCAATTTCCCTGAAAATAACATTAGAAAATGAGTACACATAAAAATATTCCTCTTTAGTTAGTTAAGATCTACTATAGACTACTTCATAATAGTTTTATAACAACATAAGAAATCATATCCTCATAGCATTAAATGACATCTTTAATCAGATCTGACAAGATTACTTGAAGCTCAATGATGTCTCTGAAAAGCAAGTAAAGATCCTTGCAGTTTTTTTTAAAATATTGCTTTGATTTTAATTTGTAAATCTGTTAAACTCACTATTTTTATTATTGCGATATAGTATTTTGTAATACTTTGCAAAGACATAGTTAGCATTTATGCAGCCATCTATTTTATAAACATGAAAACTACATCAAATATATATTTAAGCTCTTTAGAATAGATTTTTTTAGAGGTTAAAAAGTAATGATTCTTAGACTAATGCCTTACTTTTAAGTTCACATCTATTACCCAGTGCTAGAACTTTCACATTCACAAATAATGAGGTTGATTCAGTAGATTGTAATTATGATACCTTAACATGTGATTTTTAAAATTACATACTACTATATTTTTGTGTAAAAATCCAATTCATGTTAACATTTCTGGAAACCTGAAAACTGTAAGCCATTTAATTTTACATAATCATATTAAAAGTGGCAATTTCCTGAAAGCAAAAAGGAAAATGTTTCCATCAAATAAAGATGAGGCACAGAGATATTCTATAACTTTTTCCCAAATGATGAAGAACTGACAATAAGGAACACCAAAAAGAATACAGCTAACAGAAGATGGCATGTTTTAGAAGCAAAAAGCAGAGAATCAAAATATATATTTAGAAAATCTTTAGATAAAATTACGTCCTAACAGTTTTATATATTTCAAATATTTCAAAGTATACTGCCATTACTCTATGTAGGAAGTGTAATTGGTAAGAGCTGTGCCCCATATCTGCATAAGAGAAGATATGTTTCACATGTTTGTTATTCCCATTTGGAAGTATCAGTTTTGGGAGCAATTGAGAAGTAGAGTGACCTAAGCAAGCTGATAATCTTGAGCCTTTACATGGTTGACAGGATGTCACTACTTCATGTGAGTGCATCCAATTGCTATATGACAGCTCATAATGCAGTGAAATGGTTCAACTAATTCAAGGGATAAACTGAGTTACTCCAAGAAAAATTAAAAGGTACAAGCACTGGACCACATCCAATGGTGATATCTCTTATGACATAAAAGATAAAAGAATATACAATAATACTCTGTATTTATTACAAATGGCTCACAGTGCTAAATAGTAAGAAAATCACTAGTTCTTAAAAATATTTCTCAGGAATATGTAGGTGTCTATCTCCTTAATTAGTACATTTTGATTTAGTCTTCCAAAGGCAAACTATGATGCTTTTTAATAAAACATCTTTTGCATCTGCTGCCAAAAGCAGAGTACTGTTAGAAAAATGTCTTAAAGTTCAGATAAATAAAAACTGAAAATTATAAGGAAAAGATAACGTAGCTTATATAAATCCTAATAGATTTACATCAGTCAAAGTGTGATCCTGGAGTTCCTGGAGGCCCCAAGACTGTTTTAGAGAACCTGTGAGGTTAATAATTAAAATGAAGATAAATAAAAAACACATATTTCTTATTTTTAATCACTCACAAGTGTAGTAGACTGTATATGTAAAAATGCTAAGAATATACTGAGGATTTTAAGTATACATACAACTAAAATGTATAACAAAAATAGCACAAAAAGTGTGAGCAAGGAATAGAGCGTATATGGTTGTAAGGTGCTTAGATTAGGTGTGAAGCAGTATGATATCATTTGAAGATAGATTACAATTAATTAAAGATTTTTATTGTAAACCTTAGAGCAACCAATAAAACAAAATACATACAACTTTTCTGGGAGGGTGCTTGTCTTTTTGCTTTTGTTTTTTGGCCATGTTGCATAGCATGAGGGATCTTAGTTCCCCAACCAGGGATCAAACTCGTGCCCCTTGCAGTAGAGGCACGGAGTCTTAACCACTGGAGCGCCAGGAAAGTCCACAAACCACAACTTTTTAAAAGAGGTCCTTGAGAAAATATTTGAAGAGATTAGAGTTGAAAAATTCCCCAACCTGGGAAGGGAAATAATCAAGTCCAGGAAGCACAGAGTCCCATACAGGATAAACACAAGGAGAAACAAGCTGAGACACATACAGATCAAACTAACAAAATTTAAACACAAAGGAAAAATATTAAAGCAGCAAGGGAAAAGCAAAAAATAACATACAAGGGAATCCCAATAAGGTTAACAGCTGATCTTTCAACAGAAACTCTGCAGGCCAGAAGGGAGTGGCAGGATATATTTAAAGTGATGAAAGGGAAAAACCTACAACCAAGATTACTTTACCCAGCAAGGATCTCATTCAAATACAATAGAGAAATCAAAAGCTTTACAGATAAGCAAAAGTTAAGAGAATTCAGCACCACCAAAACAGCTTTACAACAAATGCTAAAGGAACTTCTCTGGGCAGGAAACACAAAAGAAGGAAAAGACCTATAGACACAAACTCAAAACAAGAAAATGGTAATAGGAACATACACATCGATAATTACCTTAAATGTAAATGGATTAAATGCTCCAACCAAAAGACATAGACTGGCTGAATGGATACAAAAACAAGACCCATATATATGCTGTCTACAGGAGAGCCACTTCAGACCTACGGACACATACAGACTGAAAGTGAGAGGATGGGAAAATATATTCCATGCAAATGCAAATCAAAAGAAAGCTGGAGTAGCAATACTCATATCAGACAAAATACACTTTAAAATAAAGACTATTATAAGAGACAAGGAAAGACACTACTTAATGACCAAGGGATCAACCCAAGAAGAAGATACACCAATTGTAAATATTTATGCACCTAACATAGGAGCAACTCAATACATAAGGCAAATGCTAACAGCCATAAAAAGGGAAACCAACAGTAACACAATAACCGTAGGGGACTTTAACACCCCACTTACACAAATGGACAGATCATGCAAACATAAAATAGATAAGGAAACACAAGCTTTAAATGACACATTAGACCAGATTGACTTAATTGATATTTATAGGACATTCCATCCAAAAGCAGCAGATTACACTTTCATCTCAAGTGCACATGGAACATTCTCCAGGACAGATCACATCTTGGGTCACAAATCAAGCCTCAGTAAATTTAAGAAACTTGAAATCATATCAAGTATCTTTTCTGACCACAGTGCTAGGAGACTAGATGTCAATTACAGGAAAAAAACTGTAAAAATTACAAACACATGGAGGCTAAACAATACACAACTAAATAAACAAGAAACACTGAAGAAATCAAGGAGGAAATTTTTTTAAAAAAACAAGAAGACACAAAAGCTATGGTATGCAGCCAAAGCAGTTCTAAGAAGGAAGTTTATAGCAATACAATCCTACCTCAAGAAACAAGAAAAATCTCACATAAACAACCTAACCTTGCACCTAAAGCAATTAAAGAAAGAACCAAAAAAACCCAAAGTTACCAGAAGGAAAGAAACCATAAAGATGAGATGAGAAATAAATGAAAAAGTAATAAAGGAAACAACAGCAAGATCAATAAAACTAAAAGCTGGTTCTTTGAAAAGATAAACAAAATAGATAAACCATTAGCCAGACTCATCAAGAAAGAGAGGGAGAGGACTCAAATCAATAAAATTAGAAATGAAAAAGATATAACAACTGACACCATAGAAATACAAAGAATCATGAGAGACTACCACAAGCAAATATATGCCAACAAAATGGACAACCTGGAAGAAATGCACAAATTCTTAGAAAAGTACAAACTTGCAAGACTGAACAGGGAGAAATAAAAATATGAACAGACCAATCACAAGCACTGAAATTGAAACTGTGATTTAAAATCTTCCAACAAACAAAAGCACAGGACCATATGGCTTCACAGTCGAATTCTATCAAACATTTAGAGAAGAGCTAACACCCATCCTTCTCAAACTCTTCCAAAATATAGCAGAGGGAGTAACACACTCACACTCATTCTATGAGGCCACCATCACCCTGATACCAAAACCAGACAAAGATGTCACAAAAAAAGAAAATTATAGGCCAGAATCACTGATGAACATAGATGCAAAAATCCTCAACAAAATACTAGCAAACAGAATCCAACAGCACAGTAAAAGGATCAGACACCATGATCAAGTGGGGTTTATCCCAGGAATGCCAGGATTCTTCAATATACTCAAATCAATCAATGTGATACACCATATTAACAAACTGAAGGATAAAAGCCACATGATAACCTCAACAGATGCAGAAAAAGCTTTCAACAAAATTCAACATCCATTTACGATAAAAACTCTCCAGAAAGTGGGCATAGAGGGAACCTACTTCAATATAATAAAGGCCATATATCACAAACCCACAGGCAACATCATTCTCAATGGTGAAAAACTAAAAGCATTTCCTCTAAGATCAGGAACAAGACAAGGTTGCCCATTCTCACTGCTATCATTCAACAGAGTTTTGGAAGTTTTAGCCACGGCAATCAGAGAAGAAAAAAAAAATCAGAAAACAGGAAGTAAAACTGTCACTGTGTGCAGATGACATGATACTATACATAGAGAATCCTAAAGATGCCACCAGAAAACTACTAGAGCTAATCAATGAATTTGGTAAAGTAGCAGGATACAAAATTAATGCACAGAAATCTCCTGCATTCCTATACATTAAGGAAGAAAAATCAGAAAGAGAAATTAATGAAATGCTCCCATTTACCACTGCAGCAAAAAGAATAAAATACATTGGGATAAACCTACCTAAAGAGGCAAATGACCTGTAGGCAGAAAACTATAAGAAACTGATGAAAAGAAATCAAAGGCAGTACAAACAGATGGAAGGATATACCATGTTCTTGGATTGGAATAATCAACATTATGAATATGACTATACTACTGAAAGCAATATACAAATACAATGCAATCCGTATAAATTACCCATGTCAATTTTTACAGAACTAAAACAAAAAATTTCACAATTTTTATGGAAACACAAAAGACCCCCGAATAGCCAAAGCAATCCTGATAAAGAAAAATGGAGCTAGTGGATTCAGACTCCCTGACTTCAGACTATATTACAAAGTTACAGTAATCAAGACAGTATGGTACTGGCACTAAAACAGAAATACAGATCAATGAAACAGGATAGAAAGCCCAGAGATAAACCCATGCACATATGGTCACATTATCTTTGACAAAGGAGGCAAGAATATACAATGGAGAAAAGACAGTCTCTCCAATAAGTGGTGCTGGGAAAACTGGACAGCTACATGTAAAAGAATGAAATTAGAACACTTCCTAACACCATACACAAAAATAAACTCAAAATGGATTACAGACCTAAATGTGAAGCCAGACACTATAAAACTCTTAGAGGGAATCATAGTCAGAACCTAATGAAACTTAAAAACTTTTGCATAGCAAAGGAAACAATAAAAAAGGTGAAAAAACAACCCTCAGAATGGGAGAAAATATCTGCAAACAAAGCAACTGACAAAGGATTAATCTCCAAACTATACAAGCAGCTCATGAAGCTCAATTTCAAAAAAGCAAACAACCCTATCCAAAAATGGGTGGAAGACCTAAACAGACAATTCTCTAAAGAAAACATACAGATTGCCAACAAACACATGAAAAGATGCTCAACATTTCTAATCATTAGAGAAATGTAAATCAAAACCACAATGAGTTATCATATCACACTGGTCAGAATGGCCATCATCAAAAATCTAGAAAATAATAAATGCTGGAGAGGCTGTGGAGAAAAGGGAACCCTCTTGCACTGCTGGTGGCAATGTAAATTGATACAGCTACTATGGAGAACAGTATGGAAGTTCTTAAAAAACTAAAAATAAAACTACCATATGACCACCATATGACCCAGCAATCGCACTCCTGGGCATATACCCAGAGAAATCCATAATTCAAAAAGACACAAGCACCCCAGTGTTCACTGCAGCACTATTTACAATAGTAAGGACATGGAAGAAACCTAAGTCCATCAACAGATGAATGTATAAAGAAGATGAGGCACATGTGTACAATGGAATATTACTCAGCCATAAAAAGGAATGAAACTGAATTATCTGTAGTGAGGTGGATAGACCTAGAGTCTGTCATACAGAGTGAAGTAAATCAGAAGGAGAAAAACAAATACCATATGCTAACGCATTTATATGGAATCTAGAAAAATGGTTCTGATGCACCTAGTGGCAGGGCAGGAATAACGCAGATGTAGAGAACGGACTTGAGGACACAGGAGGGGAAGGGGAGGCTGGGACGAAGTAAGCGAGTAGCATTGACATATATACACTACCAAATGTGAAACAGGTAGTTAGTGGGAAGCTGCTTCATAGCACAGGGAGATCAGCTCCATGCTCTGTGACGACCTAGAGGGGTGGGATAGAGAGGGTGGGAGGGAGGCTCAAGAGGGAGGGCATATGGGGATATATCTATACATACAGCTGATGTACTTTGTTGTACTGCAGAAACTAACACAATGTTGTAAGGCAATTATACTCCAATAAGGATGTAAAAAATAAATAAATAAATAAAAGAGGTACCAATTAAAAAAAAGCAATAGTAGGCTTAAAATGGAATCATAAGAAATATTTAAATAATTTAACATCAATCAGAAAAAAAATTTTTTTTAAGGTGAGAGGGCCAAATCAAAACAGAATAGAAAGCAATTAGAATGTAGACTTTAATCCAACTATATTAATATTTATATTAAATGTAAATGATCTGAACATGACAATTAAAGACAGAGATAGATTAGATAAAAATCAAGATTCAAGTATATGTCATCTATAAGAATCTCACTTTAAATATAAAGCAATAAATATATTAAAAGGATGAAAAGAGATATATCATGAAAATGCTAATTTAAAGAAAGCCTGAGTGGCTATATTAACATCAGAGAAAGTAAACTTCAAGAAATGAATGCTATTGGAAATAAAGGGAGACATTCTATAATGGTGAAAGTGTTATTACACCAAAAAGCCATAATAATCCTAAATGTATATGTATATAACAACAGATATTCAAAACACATAAAACAAAAGCTGACAGAACTAAAAATAGAAATGGACAAGTTTACAATTATAATTGGAGACTTTAACACTCTTTCTCACTAAGAGATAAAACAAACAGAAAATAATATGAATATAGAAGGCCAGGCCAGCCTTATCAACCTAACTTTCCTAATTGATGTTTATTGACTGTTGTAGAATAATTCACATAACTACAGTAGAGTAGACAATCTTTTCAATTGCACATGGAGCATTCACCAAGATAAACCATAATCTGAGCCATAAACCAACCTATATTAAAAAAGAAGTCAGTATATTTTTCCATATAACAGACTAAAGAAGAAAAATCATACGATCATATAAAAAAGATATAGAAGAAAAAGTTGACCAAATTCAATTTACAAGCAGGATAATAATTCTCAGCAAATCCGGAATAGAAAAGAATTTTCTTAACTGTTAAAGGGCATCTACAAAGAGATCTTACTGTAACATCATACATAGTAAGAGAATGAATGCTTCCTCCTTAAATTCGGGAATAAAGCCGCTCCCACTACTCCTACTGAACTAAAGACTGGAGGCCTTAGCCAGTACAAGACAATAAAACTTTTAAAAGACATACAGAATGGGGGTGGGGGAAATAAAACTGTGTCTATTTGCAATGCAGTTATCCACATAGAAAAAATTTCAAATTAAGAAGGAATTGTGAGTAAAAACATATTCATAAAATGGAAAAAAATCTAAAAATCATTGTTTATAAAATACCAGTAATCAAGCGTGATACATAATTCCAGTTATTTGGTCACATTATCCTCTGTTCTCACATCACTCTTAGTGAAGTCCCTTGATGAAGATTCTATCACACTCCTTTTAGTCAAATGTAAAACTTATTGATGGCATGGATCCCACCCTTTTCATCTCATGTCCCTAATGCTAAGTACAGTACATGATAAAAGAAAAGATTTAATAAATTCTGTGACTCAGAAAATGAAAAATTAGTAGAATGGACAATTAGCTGGATTCAAAGATTACAAACAAACCTAAAGTGTGAGGCTAAAATAAACAACAGAGATAATACATTAGAAAAATCATAACTTGTAAAGCTTAATGAGAGTTTGTAACAGTTAAAAATAATACTAGGGTTCTTGCTCCATTTTGTGGTGAGAAGAAAATATTGATTAACTTTAGACTTTGAAATTCAGTATTCATGGTAATATCTCAAGAGTAGTAATAAAAATTATAAAAAGAGGGTACAAAAATTCTAATCTAGTTGAGGGAAACATATAAGAATATTAAAAAATAATGTATTCTAAAAAGAGAAAGAAAGAGGGAAGAAAAGAAGCACAGACAAATGACATACATAGCATGAAATAATATGGTAAAAATAAATCCATATATATATACAACATAAATGGGCAAACTTCACCAAATAATACATAAAGATTTCCAGATAGAATATTCATGTGTTACATATTTATAGCTAGATATGCCTTTCAAGAGACAAGTGAAACATAAGAAACTAAAAAGGTTGAAAGTAAAAGGCTAGAAAAGGCAAACTAAGCAAAGAACAACCAAAAGGTAGCTGGACTATTTACACCGATATTAGTTTAATATTAGCCAACAAAATATAAAACATTATTAAAGCTATGTAAGATTTTTAAATAACGATTAAGTTCCCTTTTACAATGTGATTTTTAAATTTCTAAACATATGCAACTAATAAAATATTCTTTAAAGGTATAAGTTAAACACACAAATGAAAATTCATAAATTCACCATCATTGGCAGACCTATTTTCTCCATAAATGATAGGCCAAGCAGGAAAAACAAATTAGTGTGAATGTAGAAAATTGGGACAACATAATTAAACATTTTGATCTAATAAAAAAATACTTAACATTGCCCCTCACAGATTATAGCCTTTCTTCTCAAGCACACATGGAACACTTAAAAAATTGAACATTAGATCAAAAATTTGGTGTATTAGACCATAAGGCATATCTGAAAATTTTTCAAACAATCAGTAACATACTATCTAATTAAATCAATTGGTTAATAAATATGGGAAATTTAAAATTACACTTCTAAATATTTCATAGGTTACAGAAGATATCTGTAAAAAATGTTAAAGTGTTCTTATTGTAGAAAATAAGAAAGCCAGAAAATTAGGAGCCTGTCACCCAAGTTTAGTTGTAAGGAGAACAGAACAAATCCAAAGAAAATACTGACAACAAATAAAATGGTATAATACATTAACTAGCAAAACACAGTATAACATGTAAGATTAAAATAACTACAAATTGATTCTTTGAAATTAATAATAAAATAAGCAAACCTCTAGTGTCACTGATTAAGAAAAAGGGCAGAAAACACAAATAAATGAGAGTCAATGACTACGACCACTGCAAAGATTTTAAAATCCTGTAGTTCCTGTAGTCCCATATTGCACAAATGCCAAGATACTACTACCTCCAAATGTCTCAGTGGCTTAGTAGCGCTTGGAGTATTTGAATCAGGGCATAATGATTAAAGAAATTGAAGCTGTTGTTAAAATCACCAGGATATCACCAGACCCTGGCTATTTTATACTTTGGAAGAAAGATTACTTCTATCCAACACAAAGTCTTCTAAATTATGGAAAGGGAGAAAATACATCTTAACTCATTTATAAAATACTTGTATAACATGTACAGCAAAACCAACAAAAACAGTATAAGAAAAATCACAAGGTGATAACAGATTAAAAATCCTTAGAAAAAGCAATAACAAACTGTATCATGCAAAGCTAAAAGAATTATATGTCATGTCTACCTTGGTTTTATCCAAGAATGAAATGTTACTTTAATATTTTTAAAATCTATTAAAGGAAATTCACCCAATTTCCAGGCTAAAGGAGAAAAACCATACTTTGATCTCACTAAAAAGAGGAAGTATGTTTAAATAAAAATTCAACACTTATTTGTGATAAAACCAAATGATTAGAAAACCAAGAACAGGAGAAAGGCAACTACTGAAAATCTTAATAAAAATCTAAATCGTTATCATCATACTTAATAATGAAATGCTAGAAACATTCTTTTCAAAATCACAAAAAGACACAACGATACCCACCACCACAAATTCTATTCAACAATGTTCTAAAGGTATTAGCCAGTACAGTGAATAAAGAAAGACAAATAAAATGTATACAGAATGAAAAGGTACAACTATGACTTTCAATATGTAAAGGAAGATATAAAAGTCTATACAGATATAAAATTAGGAGTTAATTATTAGAAGTAGTAAAGAATTTAGCAAGATTTCTAAATAATATCCGTATAATGCTCTTTTCTTTATCCTAAAATACACAGGAAGTATTTAAAATTTTGAATAAAAAATTTTAAAATACACTTAAATTTTAAATATTGCAGTATCAATCCCACAATTAGCACTGAACCAAGTAGTTCCCCCTATTCATCAGAAACTGAGATTCCGCATTGTGTTTTAAAGTTAATGTATTAGTCACTTTATTTGGCTTTTTAGGGCACTTTAAAAGAAGAAAATATGCCTTTTAGTAATCTTCCTAAATTTAAGAAAACCTACCTAGTTCTTTTATATATGTGGGATTAATTATAATTGCTCGTTATGTATAGTGAATTATCACCAGATTAATGGCTAAATTCAATCTCTTATCATAACTGTAGTTTACAATTTCGATAGAACAGTTTGCTAAAACAAATATTTTAACAAATGTAGTTGTCTATATCAGAAAACAAAAATTGAAACAAACCAAAAAAAACTGATTTCAACTTTACAAAGCAACATTTTTTGAAACCATCATACAAAGTGTTCAATATAACAGATTTAACATGGGCTTAGTTGCTCTGTGGCATGTGGGATCTTCCTGGACCAGGGCTCGAACCCATATACCCTGCATTGGCAGGCGGATTCTTAACCACTGTGCCACCAGGGAAGCCCCAGCATAGAGCTTTAGAGAGACTCAAATTTATGCTAAGAAGTAGAAAAAAGATTTGACTTACATTTTGTAATCACACCTATGTAAAAATATTTATCTACTTAACAAGATGAAAATTTCTCCAAGGTTTGGCTTCTCAAACACCTGTGTTAACAGATTCCCCTTCTAGCAAGGCTCTTCTTGTGACTGAGGCCTACTTTTGCTTCTGCTACATTTTCTATTTAAGGCTAAACTGAAACATTTGGGGTTTTCCCACACACACACTGGTGACCTTGCCAATAATAAATTATTTTCAAAGTGTATCTTTGTGTAATTAAACAAGTTAAAGTTCTTTATGAAATTATGGGATACGCTATAATCAAAAGTCCAAGTGATGTCAGCCACAAATATTTATTTTAGTTTTTTTAACAGGTTTTATTGATTTTTATCAATAATTTTTGATAGCACCTAGGTAGAATAATAAATTCTTCAATAAAGTCAGGCCTAGTTCACAATTTAAGAATTCTGCTTTCCATATCATGGCCCATGTATGCAGATTATGCAGTTGAGCCAAAATCAATTCAAAATATTTATATAAAAGACAAAAGGAAGAGAGGTCCAAACACAGCTGTGTTTTACACTCTTTGAAATTATCTGCTGAACAGGGAAACATTCTAACTTACCCTTGTTTTCATAAGACTAGTAAGACACACAATTCTACATAGATATCAGTCACCAAGGGCTTAGCTCATGCTACTGAACTCAGGGCAAACTGATTCTTATTTACAGAGTCAGTCTGAGTAAAAGCCAAAGAAAGACATTTTCTGCACAACATGTTCAAAAGTGTGAACATGGTCAAGAGAGTAATCACACTTGCTGAAATCTTTCCATTATGCAAAATATTCCATGTGAAGATATTATTTTATATTTTTATAAATAGAAGGCCATTAGTAAAAATAAACATTTATTTGTTTTAGAAGAAACAGAAGCAAATTGCCCTTATCACTGTCATCTGTAAAAGTCAAGGACTTGAAAGATGATGGGAATGTTAAAAATCCAAATAAGAAAAAAAAAGAAACAAGCTGCAAAGTCTTCTGAATAAGAAGACAGTAATTACATTGTGATTGCAATATCTTTGCTTCTTTATGTAGGTATTTATGGAGTGCTGACCATGGCCTATACCAGGTCCTTCATGTGCATTATTTGAAATCTTCACTACAAACTGGTGAGGTGGAAATTGTTATCCTCCTGTTGCCGATGAATAAATTGTGCCTCCAAAAGCTTAAGTATCTTGCCAAAAATTCACATGGTTGACAGAGCCAGAATTCAAGCATGCCAGATGCCAAAGCCAGTATTAGCTCCTCTAAACTACACTCTCTCTATATCTATCATTACTATAGATGACGATGGTAACAACAACGACAACTAATCTTCAATGACCACGTGCTATATTATATATTGTGCTGCAGCTTTAAATGTAAAATTCCAAACAATTTTATTGGCCCTTTCTACAATGCCAAACAGATCACTTGGGTTTTAAAATTCTTCAAAGACTCTAATTCCTAGAGTAGTCACCTCCAAACATTTCGGTTACACATCCTTTCCATTCTTAAACAACTTTAAAGCATACTCCCAACATGGTATATCTGTTTACTTATAAGTTAGAAACATATATATGATGAAGCATACTTTTATAAAAATTAAAGGATGATATAATTTTATATAGAAGTTCTAATATATTCTTACATACTCTGATGGAATATATTAAGCAACCACATGCATTCCCACACATAGGAGACCAATATTTTAGATGATAAAGTCCAAACTCCTCCACATGGGAGGCCCTCTCTACATTCCAGCTAAACCAAATTACTGTAGTTCCCGAAGTACACTCAGTGGCTTCACATCTATGTTTACTGGTCACATATCTTCCTATGCCTGGAATGACTTTTTCAGCACATGACAAAAGTCCACTTATCTTTCAAGATGAAGCCACTTATATTATTTCACTTATATTTGTTTATATGTCTACCTTCTCCTACTTCACTGAGCTTTCTGGTGGGGTGAATTGAAACCATGTCTTGTTTGAGTCTCTAGTATCCAGTGCAGTGCTTGGCATGTAGTAAGCAATCACTTGGGAACGAATGAGTGAATAAAAGCCATCTATTCTGTTTTTCACCATGTAAATCCTATGATTTTTCTATCATGCTATATGTTCGTGAAAAATGAGTAGACTAGGAAAAGAAACAGAAAAGGAATCTAAAATTGCCTCTACGTCCATGTGCTGGTAATAGATAAATACAGCTGATGTGTGCAGAATGGAAATAGAATCAAAGAATCTAAGAATTTTACTCCTAAAAGGGACTTTATGCAATTTAGAGCTGAGGTCAACAACAGGTCAAAGGGAGATAAAGGAGTTAGACAGACGAAGAACAGAGACACTGCTGCACTGAACAAGAGAAACAATGGAAAAATACTTTGAGGTGTGTGTGTGAGAGAGAGAGAAAATGGTTTTCTTAAACCAGAAACAGAAAGCTTCATTAGGTCACCTGTGGAAATCACAAAACTAGTCACTACTATCTAGTATTACTGGATAGTATTTGCATATTCTGTTTTTTCCCCTTGTATATCTGAAACACTGTAAATGCTATATGCTGATTTCCCTCTGTCATTCATTAAACTTTCCTCATTGTTACTTTAACACTGCCTTATCAATGTGCTTTTCAGAATCACTGTAGTTTCTTGGAATTTTAAATGGATATGCAAATAAAGGTCAAGTGATTTATGATAGCACCTTTTAAAAGGCTGTCTCAAGGAAACATTCAGTGTTTTTATAATTGATTATAAAACATATTTCTAAAGGGCCTACTTGTGAAGCTATTTGTCCTTCTAGAGAAAGAACTGAATAAAAAATTGTCCAAGGCTAATATCTAGAAACTGCTTAGAAATAATCTTTTCCTTCATAATTAAAAAGCAAAATCTGTCCAGTATATCTCATCCCTATGAGGATAAACAGAGTAATTGTATTTCTCATATATGTGCAAATGGATGCATTTAGTTTAAAGAAATTCTAATCTTGGTACTTTGTGAATAGCAAAAAATATTATCTTTGTAATTGCAATGTGGTATTAAAAGATTATCTATCTATTTATTGGCTCTAAAATTTATCCTATTAAATAATTTATGAAGAGTTTAAGATTTCCATTGATTGCTAAACTGAGTCAATATTTTTAATAGTATATACTAAATACAGCCTTCTTGTTGCCTATGTAAAAGTAAATAAATTAACAAACAAATAAGGATTCAAAGCAACTTCGTTGTAAATTTTCTACATTAGTTGATAAAAACTGAAGCCTATAAAAGTTGAAATTGAATACAATACATTTCTTTGCTGCTCTTCCTACCACTAAGACAGTGCTTTGTTATTACATGAAACAGAATCTCAGTGAAATTCTTCTTTCTCTGCCTGTGATACAATCCCTACAGTAGAGTCTAAGGCACACCAGTTTATATAACTTTTAGAATTGTAACTGTTTGTTTTAAATGTTTAATTGAAATTCCAGTGAATTTCACATACACAAAAAATATATAAACCAAATCCCCATGTAGGCTATAAAATAAGAAACAGAATAATGTATTACATGAAATGCTCCAACTGTATCCAAGGTGAAGGACAGCACGGCAGAGGAAAGATTTTAAGAATGATATTGATAAACAGGGTCAATAGATTCTCATTAGTCTGTGATATATAAAGGAAAATCATTCCCCTTGGTTACATTCATAGGAAGAGTGCAAATTTAGAACAGGTAAATAGTCAACAGTCTTAGAAAACTCTTGGTCCAAAAAATAAACTAATTATGCTTCAGTCTTACAAGGTACATCAGCAGGCACCAAAGGTGTTTCCTCTGGAGCTGGATTACACCAAACACACATTTTCTCATAGCATGTTTCCCAAGAAAGTACCTAAAACATCATATGAATTCATCTTTCATTTAAGTAACAAAGTAATAATAGTAACTAACATTTATGCAGCTGGTACTTGGTACTCTTTCAGGCATTCTCATTAATCTCCACTGTAACCTCACCACGTAGGTACTATTTTCATCTTTATTTTACAGTTAATACAGACATAGAGGTCATATAAATTGGCCAAGTTTATAATATTAGCAATTAGAGGAGCCAAGCTTTGGCCAATAGATGCTAAATTTCTTAAAAAAAGAAATCAAAATTGGATTTCAATAATTTACTAAAGCTAGTAGATAAGGAAATATTAAAGATTTAGGCCATTCTTAGTCTTGTCCTTTAAAAAAATAAAGCTATTTTCTACACCAATTCATGCAAACACACTTTTCCTGAATCCCCACACATTCTTAATTGTTATAGTCCCTTTAAGAAGCAGTATTTTAAACACAAAGAGAAAAGACCCGATCATATGATCATACTTTGTATTATCTGATACACTTTTATCTAAAAATCAGAGCCCAGTTATATTTGAAAATATGTGTGTTAAATTTTAAGTTATACTAAATTCTTCTGGAGTGGTTCCCTATGAAAATAATCATTTTAAGAGGGAAGACATATGGGAACATATGTATATGTATAACTGATTCACTTTGTTATAAAGCAGAAACACACCACTGTAAAGCAATTATACCCCAATAAAGGTGTTAAAAAATAATAATAATAAAATGATTGATAAATGATCATAAAATGATTTGATAAAATGATAATTTATCATATACATATCCATCCCATAGTATGTAAACACAGCATTTAATTCATCAAATACAGACTCACACATACACACACAATCACATACATATCCTGTTTTTCCATTTTATTTTATCAATAGTTAATTTAACATATTTTTGACTACTACAGCTATCAGCCCAGTACATATGTCAAAAACATTTAATTCCTCTTTTCTTTCAAATCTTTTACCCCCTTAATTTGAACAACAACTTCTCTTTGGCTCCAAAGCTCTAGAAAGCCAATGTTAGTGGGACTCACAGAAAAAAAATCACAAAATCACTTCAAAGATATCGACAGACTCACTCAAAAAAGCAAAGTAACTTTCTTTTTATATGACTCAAAGTATATTCCTACCCGGAAGTTATTGAATTTAAGAGTTTGCAAAGACTTTTTACCACTCACAGTTTTATCATGTGATGTCTTGTGCTTTCCCTAAAGAAAGCATCGCTAGTACTCTTTCCAATAAATGTGAACACCATGAAGATATTCCAGAAAGATAACATATTTGGAGGTTTTCTTTGCATTCTTCCCTCTAAGCTTCTGCATACGCCATTATCAAAAGAGTCTCTCTAAACTAACATAAGGGTAACCCTGACGTAACAATCAGAACAAATTTGTGAGCACCTAGTTGGGATTAAATCTGTAAACTATGGCCCTACCCCTACGTTAACAAAGCCAAATGAACTATCTCGAATTACCATTTCTTACCAACTTCTTGGTATACATACCTTTAAGAGTTTGTAGTATGATATTTTGTCATTTTGTTCAAGCCTTATTCCTATTTCATTGTATGTGCTCTTCTGTTCCCTGCCTCTGTTTTCTTTGTTCCTTGCCCTTTATTTGTTTGTTCTTTGCCTCTTCCTTCTCATGTCTAATTTATGTCATCTTGCAATATAATATTTTTAGGAAAAAGAAGGGAAACAAATAAATGAATAAACAAGGGAAAAAAATCACCAACTGAGATAACCAACCATGAAACAAGTGGAGAAGCTTCATGCCTTCCCTTTCAGAGCCATTGAAAACTTACTGAGAACCTGGAGGCCTGAATCTGTGCAATACTTTCATATGTAGCAGTGCATTTCTACCTTTGGCTTGGAAATAATCATAGTTAAAAAGACAGTTCTCAGAACATCTCAAAAGATGACTAGAAGCACATGTTTTAGCTTGTTTTGAAATATTCACTGGAACTATTCCTGCACTGGCAATTCTTTGGGCCAGCAATTGGAAAATAATTCAATAGTATTTAACTATGCTCTTACTCAAACTTAAAAGACTAGTGTATCTAATACATAATCACTTAGAAAAGATTTAGAACTATTTCTAATCTTCCCTTTTCCAGAAGTCTTGCCTAAAAATTAAATGCCCACATTGGTGAAATCCAGTCTAAAAAAGATGGTAGCAGATATTTATTCTTTACCGGAAGAGAAAATTCAAATTAAGTTTCAAATGTACCATGATCTTTGATAATTTTAAACCAAAGCTGACTGAACATAGCCGTGCCCATCTTTGGGGATATATGTTGTCTATATTTCTAAAATATACTTCTGAAATATTGTCTAAATATTTCTAAATATACATCTTAAATAATGTCCAAAAATATTGTCTTAGTTTCTGCTAACTTAACATGACTATAGTGGAATGAGGAAGAAAAGACCATCCAACATTTGGGTCTGCTAAAGGGCAAGAGAGTGGTGACACTTCCTTTTACCAGAAACGTTAATAGGTCTTTGGATATGAAAACAGAGTCCCAAAGAAAAGTTAGGGGAATTGAGCTAAACAGGGTGAGGGAAACTAGGCTGAAGGGAAGAAACCTGGTTTTGAGAATTTTGCAAAAGGTAAACACCAAAAGCTAGAAGGGGGCAAAAGGGGGAACAGTGGGGAAAGCACCATGGTGAAGGGGTAGTTTAAATGATCTACCAGTAAAACACAGCCAGTGAAAAATTCCCAGTAGCAAATAGACAAAGGATTTTTTAGGATAGGATAATTTGCAGAGATGCAACATAAAATTCCTTCCATTGCCCTATAATCTCAGTAAAGCCTACTGCATGTAGAAATGATTTATCAGGTGGTTTGTGCAAAATTAAGGAAAACAGATTAGGTATGGGGATAGTTCAGTGTGATGTAAACAAGGGAACAGAAATGATAATAAGAGGTCAGTATAAGTAGGAACTCAAAGTCAGAAGGAACCACAAGGCTGTAAACCCCTGGAAACCCACAGAAATTTAGAGACAGTCTGCACTGTATGCAGCATGGGCATTCATGGTTTTTGCTTAAATCTCAACCAACTGAGTGGATTCAGCTGACATCCAGTTTACAAAAAAACTGAATTACCTTTTAAACAGAGGGGATGCAAAGTTTAAAAGAAACCATGAAGATATAGTTTGAAATGTCTATGTGTTCTTTAAAGTCAGTCTTCCCTGAAGGGACAGAGTTAACTAGAAACCACTTGCTATCCTTTCCTAACCCCAAGCTTCTAGGAGAAAATTCAGCTGCTTCCAACTTGAATCAGAAAGGTTTTCTTACGAATATTATTTGAAATATTTTCACAGGTCCCACAGCATTTAAACTTTTCATTAAAGTGGGAAATGTGAGTTCTGAAGACTGGAGCCCGAGTGCCTGATTTCCAAGGCAATGCAATGCCTCAGGTTTGAGAGTCTGTTAGTTGTCAGGAACCTGGTGCTAACACATCACAGGTAATAAAGTAAATATTACATGTTGCCACAGAAAACTGATATGGGTGCCCACAAAACATAAAGGTGTCCAAAGCATGCCTTTTGCTATAGTTGTCATTGCTACTTTACTTTATTAGGATTCCAAAGAACCAGGTCAATATTAGAAAATTGGACATCAGCCTAATCATTACAATTTGTTGACAGCTTAGCTGTGCCAGAACTTGAAACCCAGTTCCTCATATTTAGTAGACAGAACAGATTTCTGTTTCCAATAAGCTCTTGACAAAAAGAATCTGTGAAGACTGCATGTTTACAGAAGTCTGTGCACTGTGAGGAGAAAAATATGAGAGTATCTGACAAATTGCAGACCCTCTGAACATGTTCTACACACTGGATTTCATTAAGCTTTCTGAATAAAGCAAGAATATGAAAAGGTACACAATTTAGGAATACTGATGAAGAATTATTCTGGCTGCAAATGTTAATTCTTTGATACTGTTTGTTTCCAATTTAATAGTTTTCTTGAAGAACTATATAAGGTGTCAACCAAAGTATGTATTATCAATGAATTTATTTACTTTATTGTAGAGATAAACTTAAATTTCTATGTTATAACTACTTACTGACCATACCTCAATGTATGGCATTATGAGACCAAATGAGAGGTGTCACACAGCTGTATATTTTTAGAAGCATTGTTATGTTTTACAACTGAGGATAAATGAATTATGTGCTAACGAAGTTCTGATAGAGTGTTGATTTAATGTTACACCACAAAAATATTTCATTCAGTATTCTCTCTTGTATTATTTGTTTTGCTTAAGCCTTTAACTCCCAGACTTATATACTTACAGAGACATCTGATGTCCTGACACATTACCATTTAGATGTAAGCAGTAACAGAAATGTCTTCTGGATTGTGCTATGTCTGCCTTATCATCATTAAACTTATTTATCCAAGCAAGTTCCACTTAGGACATGGAAGAAAATATGGGTTCCATTTCGAATGACAATCATCAGAAGCATTGACTCATTCATTTTATTCCCTTTTGGAGAGTGAAACAGGATCACATTTGTACTTTAAGAGGCCATTTAAAAAACCTTTTCTCCATTGACATTCTATCAAAATTTAATGTTTTCTAAACAGAAAGCAACATTCAAAGTGATGTTGTTCTCCAAATGGTTTGGGCTTCTTAGAACATATGATCATAAATCTGAAATTTTATAAGACTAGGTTAGTTGAAACAAGTTCAGAGATTAAAAAAAATGGGATATGGACATAGCAAACTCAAAAGGATATGAAACATATAGTAATAATCTTAAAATGAGATTCTTCCTTGCTTGGATTCTGCTAAAGGCTTCAAAGGCCAAGTACAAAATAATAAGAGGCAGTAGTTCAAACTAGATTTGCTAGACCATCTAAGCAAGACCTGAAAAGGAGATATACTAGTTTGCTTGGGCCACCATAACAAAGTACCACAGACTGGGTGGCTTAAACAATAAATAGAAACTTATTTTCTCACAATTCTAGAGGCTAGTTTCCAAGGTCAAGGTATCGGCAGGATTGGTTTCTTCTGAGGTCACTCTCTTCAACTTGCAGATTGCCATCTTCTACCTTATCTTCACACTGTCTTCCCTCTGTACATGTCTGTGTCCAAATTTCTTCTTCTTACAAGGACATCAGTTTTGTTGGGTTAAGGTCCACCCTAATGACCTCATTTTACATCTTTAAAGACCCTATATCCAAATACAGTCACATTCTAAGGTACTTGGTGGGGGGGCGGGGGGGGCGGGGCTTTAGAACTTCAACATATGAATTTGGGGAGGATAATACAATTCAGCCCATGAAAAGAAATAATCAAAAGCTTGCGACCTGAAGCTCAACAGAACTTCAATGATATAAAACAATTGAGCCTGATGAGCCAAAAGAGAAGCTTTTACCAGAGAAAATGATTGGGGTTCTGTGGCATTTTCCTATCCATCTCACGCAGGAGGAAAGATAGATACTTCACCCTCACTCCATGTCAAGTGAAAAGGGCTGTAAAAGAACTATTTATACAGCTCACATATATTTCACGAAACGTGGAATACTCGTGAAACGCAGAAGACCAGGTTTTGCCCTATGCCTGGGAAATGTAATGTAAAAGAGAGAGAGCTAATGTGAAGGTTAATTTTATGTGTCAACTTGACTGAGCCACAGGCTGCCCAGATATTTGGTCAAACATTATTCTAAGTGTATTTGTGAGGGTGTTTTGAAATAAAATTACCATTTGAACAGGTAGAATGAGTAAAGCAGATTGCTCTCCCTAATATGGGTGGCCTTCATCCAATCACTTGAAGGCTGCACAAAACACAACAAAACAAAACAAAAAAATGGCAGATCTTCCTGTGAGTAAGAGAGACCTCCCCCTGACTGATGTCTTGAACAAGGACATTGTTTTATTTTTTTTTCCTGCCTTCAGACTCAAACTGAAACTTTGGCTCTTCGTGGGTCTTGAGGCTGCTGGCTTTCAGACTGGAACTGTCACCATCAGCTCTCCTGGGTCTGCAGCTTGCTGACTACAGATCTTGGGACTTCTCAGCCTGCATAATGATATGAGACAATTCCTTATAATAAACCTATATATCTATAGATCTACATATCTACAGCTTTATCTCTCTATATACCTATCTATATAATACATTTATTATAAGAAATATATAGACATCCTGTTGGTTCTGTTTCTCTGGAGAACTCTGACTAATATAGCTAAAACTGTCAAGAGATGACCACACTGGAAACGAGTTGTATTTCCACTGATTAGATGGAGTGGAGGAGGGTTTTCCATGGCCCAGATGTGATCACGTAAGTGGACGCTGCCTTTAGGGTCACCACTTCAAAGAGACTCTGTCAAAGAGACTCCTCAGCTAAGAGGCACTGGACGTATACTATTGGAGGGGAAAGCTGAGGGGGTGTCATATAGCTCCCAACAGAAAAGAGGTATTGCTTGATACAAAGCAGGCTGCAGACTTTGAAATTTCAAAGAAAATCACCACAACGTCTCAAGAGAGAAAGACTTGGTATTGAACTTGAGCACACAAATGCCAGATCAAAATTACATTTGTTGGAGAATAAGAAGACAGATGAAGGTGGTCAAAAGGTACAACTTCCTGTTAGACATTAGCTGTCACAACAGAAAATTGGAGGCATTATCCTGGATGATCTCTAAGATTTTCATTTTTGGTTAAAATATTTTTCTTACTAAGATTCTAAAGCCCAAAATATATCATCATTTTTCCTTCCAGTTTTATATATCATCTTTCAGATTCACTGTGATCAATTTCATGTTGCCAGTTTCCTAGACAAATTAATGAAGAAACAGTGCCAGATTTCCGCCTAATCATTTAAGCTTGACACTCTGTGCTAAGGACATTTCTGATATAACTATACATGCAATACTGAAAATCAGAATAGTTAGTGGGTATGGTCTTTGTTTTACGTGATGTTGTTTAGAGATTCCTATGAGCAACAGACTTGAAAGGGTAACTCAAATATAAACACTTTTGCCTATATAATAAAGTGGAAATTCCATAGCATGCATTCAAAGCCATGAGCAATTTGAACTTAACCTCTCTTGCCATCTTCATCTCATTCCACTCCTTAAACTCCAGTCACCTCCAGACTACTTGCCTTGTATTATACTTATTTTTCTTCCCTATCCATCTGGTAAACTGTTTTACATCCTCAAAATTCTCCAGAAGTCTTAACATCCATCAACACACTCCTTTGTGAAAGTTTCCCAAGTCCCTCAAAGTGTCACAAATTTTCAACTGTAGCACTTTTTCTACAGTTTTATTATAAGATTTAACATGTAATATCACAATTGATAACGTGCAACTAACTCACTGGGAAAACAATTTGACTGAGGAAGGAAGAGGAAGAAAACAAATGTGAGTTTGGTCATATGCATCCTTTCTTTTCCCCCTCCCCAAACCTAGACCCAGTGCCTGCCCTAGTGCCTATAATATAGAACAATGGGAAATCACCTCACAGTATCACTTCATAGAATTTTCTCTGGTTGTTTTAAGACCCTTGCTTTAGAGTTGATCTCAAATAGGTGAAAGGAAAAATACATAATTTTAAAACTCATTCCCTGGTTCTTTGTCAGAGGTAGAGACCAAAAATGGATGGCTCCTTGAAGAGTAGAACATGTTAGTGACTATTTGGACATGTTTCAGAAGCACAGGTAGAGACATAATTGCTATGTATAAGAATGTAAAAATAGTATGAGGTGTTGAGGATTGGTAAATAGAACAGAGAAATGAGAAATCTGGGCAAAGTAGAGGGATGCAAAGAGGGAGCGGTAGTTTTGAGCCAAAAAGAAGGGAACATAGCCAGTGTGCAGACAATAGACACTTGCATCAAGAATAACAGTTGGGAACTGATGACTGGGTAAAGTAGGCCACAGTGAAGACTGTAGGAGGATGTAAGACACCTAGAAATTTACATAAATGTTATGAAAATATTCTACAATACAAAGGACTGATAGAATCTCAAATTATCTTATTTGGATATTAAATAAAGGGTGATCCAGAATGCTAGAAGGCTTAGTGCTTTAATATTTTCTCAAAGCTGTTGAGCTGGAGTTGCTGTTATGGCATGGTGGCTTAAGCACACTATAACTCACCCTTCACACTGATTACAACTGAAAGCTATAGATGAAAGGCAAAATAATTACCTGAAGAATCTAGAAAAATAAAGGAAAATGGGCAGATTATGAAGGAAAGCTAAAAGTTTGAAAAGTAACCTAAGCAAGTAACTAAAACTCTATAGAAACCCCATCTTTCCAAAACCAGCAGAGTAGCCTCTGCAGGTTCGAGGGGAGGGGGGAATCATGAAGAAAAGAGAACTGGAGAAGAGAATCCACTAATTGTGAGCATGAATTGTCACAAGCCTCAGATTCACCCTTGAGCTATGCCTGTGTGGCACAGAACCAAACCAGTGTAGCAAAGGCTTTGAGAACTGGACTGAGATTTGAACCACCACCCACAGAAACAAAGAGAACTTAAGGTCTGAACCTAACCGGATTGACTGCTCCTAAAACAAACACATCAACATTCTCTAGAGGATTATAACAAGACCCAGAGCCTATAGAACTTAATATTCACAGTGTTTAGGACACCATTGAAAATTACTCAGTGTATAAAAAAATCAGGAAAATGTGGAAAATTCTCAAGGGAAAAGACTATCAGCAAATGCCAGCCCTGAGATCACTCAGAAAGAACAATACCTGACACAGATTTTTAAAGCAGTGATTGTTACCATGCTCCCAAAATACATAAAAGGCACTGAATTCAATGAAAAGAATTCTCAGATAAATAGATCTTACAACAAAAACCCAACTGGTAATGTAAGTTAAAAATGCAGGGCTTCTCTGGTGCTGCAGTGGTTGAGAGTCCACCTGCCAATGCAGGGGACATGGGTTCGTGCCCCAGTCCAGGAGGATCCCACATGCCGCGGAGCGGCTGGGCCCGTAAGCCATGGCCACTGAGCCTGCGTGTCCAGAGCCTGTGCTCCGCAACGGAAGAGGCCACAGCAGGGAGAGGCCTGCGTACCGCAAAAAAAAAAAAAAAAGCAGTATCTAAAGTAAAACAACTACAAACAACAACAACAAAACACACAAAAAGCAAAACCAACCTTACTGGATGAGCTGAACAGAACGGATAAGAAAGAAATCAGTGAACTTGAAGACAGTCAATAGAAATTATTCAATCTGAAGGACAGGGAACAAATATTGGAAATAAAAATTAACAGAGCCTCAAAGACCTGTGAGAAAAATATCAAAAAGCCTAACTGAGGAAAACTGAAGTATTAGGAGAGGAGAAAGAGACTGGGCAGAAAAAAATATTTGAAGAAATCAAAACCAAAAATTTCTCAAATGTGATGAGATATAAAGCTAAGTGAACACTAAACAGAACTAAATGCAAAAAAACTACACATAGACACTTTATAACCAAACTGCTGAAGTAAAAGATAACTGAAAAAAATTTTTAAACAGCCAGAAAATGTGATACATTTTGTTATAGAGAGAATTGTGCCCTCCTAAAATTCATATATTTAAGTCCCAACGCCCAAAACCTCAGAATGTAACTGTATTTGGACATAGGGTCTTTAAAAAGGTTGTTAGGACAAAATAAGGTCATTAAGGTGGGTCTTAATCCAACATGACTGGTATCCTTAAAGGAAGACGAAATTTGGGCATAGTCACATACAGAGGAAGACCATGTGAAGACACAGAGAGAAGATGGCCATCTACAAGCCAAGAAGAGTGGCCTCAGAAGAAGCAAACCCTGCAGACAGCCTGATCTCAAAATCTACCCTCCAGAATTGTGAGAAAATAAATCACTTTATTTAAGCCACCCGGTCTGTGGTACTTTGTTATGGTAGCCCTAGCAAACAAATATACATTTGCTCTATACATTCAACATATTTCCAATAAAAACATCCAATGTCTTTATTCCTGTCCTGCCTCTAGGTTCTTCAAAACCATTTTTTATTTTCTTTAGATTCTATATATATGTGTTAGCATACGGTATTTGGGAGGGGGAAGGGTAAGCTGGGACGAAGTGAGACACTGGCATGGACTTACATATGCTATCAAATGTAAAACAGATAGCGTGTGGGAAGCAGCCACATAGCACAGGGAGATCAGCTCAGTGCTTTGTGACCACCTAGAGGGGTGGGATAGGGAGGGTAGGAGGGAGATGCAAGAGGGAGGAGATATGGGGATATATGTATATGTATAGCTGATTCACTTTGTTATAAGGCAGAAACTAACACACCATTGTAAAGCAATTATATTCCAATAAAGACGTTTTAAAAAAAATCCAGTGAACTTTCTATTTTTGTGGAAATCAACAAGAAGATTCTAAAATTTATAGAAAAATACAAAGGATCTAGAATGGCCAAAAATAAAAGAGTAAATAAATAACAACATTTCAGGACTTAACTGAAACCAAGACTTTCTACAAAGTTATAATAATCAAGACAGTATGGTATTGAAAACAAGATAACCAAATAAATGAATAGAACAGATATTGTCTAGAAATAGACACATACATATACAGCCGATTTTTTTTTTAACAAAGAGGGCAATTCAGCGGGGAAAGGAAAGTCTTTTCAACAAATAATGTTGGAGCAACTGGATATCTATATGGAAAAAGGTGAACATTGATCCTTGCCTCATACCAAACATGAAATGTAACTCAAAATGGATTATAGACCTAAATGTAAAACTTAAACTATAAAATTCTAGAAAAAGTTGTAGGAAAAAAAATCTGCCATCTTGGGGTAGGTGAAGATATTTTAGAGAGAACTTAAAAATTCAAAACATAAAAAAAATAGATAAATTAGATTCCATCAAAATTTAAAACTTTTGGAAAACAAAAGGACGAGACACAAACTGAGAGAAAACAGTCACAACACATGTATCAGACAAAGGAATTGTAACTGGAATATACAATGAACTCTTAAACTTTAATAATAAAAAGACAAACGACGCATTTAGAAAAACAAACATGTGAAGTCACTTTAGAAAGGCGTATATATGAGCAAAAGTACATGAAAAGATGTTCAACATTATTGGTTATCACGGAAATGCAAATTAAAACCACAGTGAGATACTAGTGGTTAAAATTAATTCTTAAAAATTAAATCTACACTTCCACCTGACCCAGACATTACAGTCCTAGCTATTTAACCAAAAGATACAAACACATATGTCCACACAACACTTGCACAAAGTGTTTATAGCAGCTTTAGTTGTAACAGCTAAAAAACTGAAATCAGTATGCATGTCCATGAACAGAGGAATGGTATATGCATTCTATGGAACAGTACTCAGCAATGGAAAAATAACACGAAAAAATCTCAAAACCATTATGCTGAGTAAAATGAGTCAAACTTTTTTAAAGAGTGTATTACATTTATATAAAAGTCGAAAACTAATTTAAAGATTCAAAAAACAATTCAGTGATTTTCTGGAGCACGTGGTGGCGGACAGGATGGATTGATTGCAATGGGGCACAAGTAAACTTTAGATTGTGATGAAAACGCTCATCATCTTGTAGCTATGATATGTGTATGTATATAAATGGATCAATCTGTATACTTTAAATATACAGTCAGTGCTTTTTATACATGGTAGTTACGTTCTATATAGTTGTTGTAAATACTGAATTAGAGAATACAACTATTGCTCCTGGGGAAATAGAGTTAGGTTCCTGTGAGCCTCTCCAGTCAACAACATTTTCATCAACCAATATGTCATTTGTGTAATACACGTTCATTTGCCAAAATCCTTGTAAAATAATCCTGTCTCATCAGCACTGAAAACCTGTTCTCTCACATAACCTTCCTCTTGTGTAAAACTTAGAAGGTATTTTTAAAATTCTTCTGCAGTGGGGCTTCCCTGGTGGCGCAGTGGTTGAGAGTCCGCCTGCCGATGCAGGGGACACGGGTTTGTGCCCCGGTCCAGAAAGATCCCACATGCCGCCGAGCGGCTGGGCCCGAGAGCCATGGCCGCTGAGCCTGCGCGTCCGGAGCCTGTGCTCCGCAGCGCGAGAGGCCGCAACAGTGAGAGGCCCGCGTACCGCCAAAAAAAAAAAAAAGAAAAAGAAAAACGTAGCACTTAAAATGAGACAATAAGTCTTAAAAATCAACTATAGGGCATCCCTGGTGGCGCAGTGGTTGAGAGTCCGCCTGCCGATGCGGGGGACACGGGTTCGTGCCCCGGTCCAGGAAGATCCCACATGCCGCGGAGCGGCTGCGCCCGTGAGCCATGGCCGCTGAGCCTGAGCGTCCGTGGCCTGTGCTCCACAACGGGAGAGGCCACAACAGTGAGAGGCCCGCGTACGGCAAAAAAAAAAAAAAAAAAAAAATTCTTCTGCTGTCTCCTGATTTACAAAACCTACCTCACACACCAATTTAACATTTTTCACTTGTGTTAAATTTCTAGCCCCAAGATGGAGCCGCTCCTTCCCGGGGTACCTCATCAGCAAACCGAAACTTACACAATTTTCATTTCGCTCTTAAAGCTCCTCCGCTGGGCTAGAAACTCAGTGTAACCAGTCAGACACTCCCCAAACACCAAGCCAACTTCAGGTTCTATACTTACTTTCCTGTTCCTTGACCTATGCAAATAAGCTCCGATATGAAACCCCAACCAATTAACTGAAGCCGGCTACTTCCTCGTTTCCCGCTTGTGTAACCGCAGAACCACTCCAAATCTGGTCCCATCCTGTTTCTCACAAGACAACAGAACAAAACCGCAAGTCATGCAGCCCAAGCATGCGCGGAGGAGAAAATTTTGACCTCTAACACCGGAAACCAAAGTTTCTCCCAGCCCCGAGCCAACAAACCAGGACGTGACGGGAGCCTAAACACCGGAACCCCTTCGCAAAGCGAAGGGTCCAGCGTCCAGGAAGATCAGGTGCTGAAGCCCCTTTACCACTCCTAGATGGCCAAGTGCCAAAACCCTCCAATGGAAACCTGCTTCGCCAGCCTGTCCGCACATCAGGGCTTCTCCCCTAACTCCTAAAAGCTTGACCCAACCCCAGATATGGGAGCGAGATATGAACCATGATTCCTGTCTCCTTGCTAGCCAACCTCGCAAGAAAAAGGTCTTTTCTCAAAAGCCAGTGCCATAGTGCTGTGGCTCCTATGCACGTAGTCCCAGTGAGCCCTTTGGTCTATAACACTTGCCTTTCTATAAAAGCTTGCAGCCCTTCCCCCTTACTTTGCAGCTCTCTGAACTCTTGAGAGGAAACTGCTGTTTCATGAAGTGTTAAATAAAGTTTGTTTGTATCACCTAAATTGTTTTCTTTAATCATTTTAACACATGATATCACCTTTTGAAACATGCAAGCCAGCCAACACTAGTCAAGGAGGGTTTAACATTTTCCTGACCTTAGGTAATATAAATGTACATTTCTTTGGCTTTTAGCCTCAGCATAATTCTGTCCGCTATGTTTTTTTTTAAATCAGTCATCATCTCATGAATACACAAATTTAGCCACTTTCCCATATTTTCCACAGCTTCACCTATAAATGTTACTTTAGCACTTTCCAAAGCAGCCTCAGATACAGATTGGCAAGTTTCCTCTTCCTTTTCTGGAGGTACCATATTGTTGATTCATTAACACTGAACTCAGAGCCTGAAGGAAGTTTATCTAAACATCTTTTCTTCATTAGGCACATCACAGCCTTCTTACACTTAGGATCACCAGATAGCACTTCAGCACTAGGCTTGGGAGACCATTTTACTTTTTTTTTTTTTTTTTTTTGCTTGCGGTACGCGGGGCTCTCAGTGTCGCGGCCCCTCCCATTGCGGAGCACAGGCTCCAGACGTGCAGGCCCAGCGGCCATGGCTCACGGGCCCAGCCTTTCCACGGCATGTGGGATCCTCCCGGACCGGGGCACGAACCCGTGTCCCCCACATCGGCAGGCGGACTCCCAACCACTGCGCCACCAAGGAAGCCCTGGGAGACCATTTTAAACAGCAAAATCACCAACAAAAAGCACAGGGCTTGCCCCGGTCCGGGAGGATCCCACATGCCGCGGAGCGGCTGGGCCCGTGAGCCATGGCCGCTGAGCGCTGAGCGCTGAGCCTGCGTGTCCAGAGCACCGCAATGGGAGAGGCCACAACAGTGAGAGGCCCGCGTACCGAAAAAAAAAAAAAAAAAAAAAAACACAAAAATTGTGAACAAGATGCCACTGTATGCATCGCCAAAAAAAATCACTTGTTGACAATCTGAGAATTGAAACATGAAGGGAAGGCAAATTTTTAATGTTTTGCTGTTCTGCACATGTCTGGAGGACTGAAAAAGCATCGTGAGTATTGATTTCCGGGTTATAAATAAATTTAAGCAAGTAGGCGAATTCACAAATACGAGATGTGCAAATTAGAATCAACTGTGTGTAGTTCACTGTACTTCAATTATACTTCAAAAATGTGTGAAGAAGATTGTTGGTGCATGTTCAAATGAATGAATGAGGGAACTTAAGTAACTGCGCAGAACAGTCTTCAGTTATGCAGGTGTACAACAACTAGTCTGAGACTCTTGGGAAATAGGCAGTCATCTCTGCCCATTCCTTCTGTGCCATCTGCAGAACAAAACCAGGAACACCTGACAACTGATTGTAGCACACACTGCCAGCTTCGTGATGTTGATACTTTACTGTAGTCACATCCATGCTTCAGGAACAAAGCACGTGGAAAAAATGGAGATGATCTCAGACCATCCTCCAACACAGTTTAAACAGGAGTTCCCCTGCTCTGAAAAAGGAACCAGAACATTTTCTCCACAGAGGTTTTTTACAGGTCTACTGATTCCCAAGTTTCTAACAGCCACTGTGACCTGAAAGAAATCTGTACATTTTTCCGGTTTAAATTAGCACACTGAGGGTGTCACTGTAAGGACTTTTGTGCAGACAATTTAGAGACTACAGCTCACTCAGTTCTAAATCATGTCTCTTTCCAAGTTTAGTTAGCATATACAACACCAAGTAACTTAAAAAAAAAAATCTACGGTCTCCCAACAAACAGCCAATATTGTCATTATTTCTTAAATGTGTCACTGACCTACTGTTGCTAAGCTACTCATTTTAACATTTTTTCTCCACATTTTGTTTTAAATTATTCCTCATCACTCTTATTCATAGATCATATTTGTCTAAATATAAACTCCTTTGTCTGTGTTTAGTTGTTTTCACCTAACAGTTGTTTTAGTTGTTGCTGTTGTTTTTTAACATCTTTATTGGAGTATAATTGTATTACAATGGTGTGTTAGTTTCTGCTGTATAACAAACTGAATCAGCTATACATATACATATATCCCCATGTCTCCTCCCTCTTGCATCTCCCTCCCACCCTCCCTATCCCACCCCTCTAGCTGGACATAAAGCACTGAGCTGATCCACCTGTGCTATGTGGCTGCTTCCCACTAGCTATCTATTTTACATTTGGTAGTGTATATATGTCCATTTTAATGTATTTAAAATACTTCAACTTTTACTCCTGAGGATTTACAGTTCAGAAAAAAAATAACACACCTCACAAATAGGCAGGATATTTAATATACTTTTTTTAAAACCTGAATGTCTTGGCCTCTGTGCTGCTGTCTTTTTGACAATTTTTTCTCTGTTTCTGCCTCTCTGATTGTATGGACTTCTGTCTATCATTCTCCATTCCTATCTTCCTCATTTTCTTCTCTGATTACTATCATTCTGTGTCATTGTTCATCTCTGCAGTTCTTTTTCTTAACCTGTCTTTCAGTTTTTATCACTTCCTATAGAAGATTCTTTTCTTTCTATTTTCTCTTTTTCATTCTGCTGTCATGGGGGACAGCACAGTGCAGAGGTTAAGAGTTTGGTCTCTGGAGCCAGACTTCTCAGGTCTCAATACTGGCTTTGCCACTTATTAGCGATAACAAGTAAATAACCTAAACTTTCTGGGATTCAGTTTTCTCATGTGTAAAATGGGGATAACAAAATCATCCTCATATAGTTTGTACTAGCTTTACATGATTCATCCTGGAAAATCACTTTTGAAAATGTCTACAGCACAGTTATTACTACTGCTGTTTGGTAAGTAAATTAAATAGTAATGTAATTTATTATCAGAAATATTATACTGACATGGAGACGATATTGAATTAAGTGGAAACAATGACAGAAATGGGGGGGATGAAAAGGAAAGATTTGGGGCAGGACAATGTTAGGGACTACGGATGAAAACACCTTACATAGAACTGGAGTCTTTCTGGTCTTTCTGGTTATTATCAGTGCATTTAAGAGTGAGGAACAGCCTATAGTCTTACAAGAAATGGTAATCAATTATTCACTGGTTTCATTTTGTACTATATCAATTTACCCAAGCTGAAACAGTATTTTCCAGAATTCTTATCCCTGTGTGGTTGGCCACAAGTGAAATTTGCAAGAGACTCAGAACGTGGAAAGGAAGCAACAGGCACTGTCTTCTGAAGGTCAGTGTAAGGTGCCAGGGGTCACTGTAGCTCCCACACTTCGCACCAGACAAAGTTAAACAGCCACAGAAGAATTTGTTCAAGAATATTGCAATAGGAGAGAAGACTGAACTCAACTCTACTGAAACGCAAGGTGGGATTGTGTTTAGGGGCCAGGGTGAGCTAGTGGAAAAGTACTGGAGGCTGCTGTGGGGGAGACGGATCAATGGGATGTGCACAGCATATTGAGTTATTCCTGAGCTTGCAAATATTTTTCTCTGTGACTAGGCCATCTGTCTGCTCATTGGTGCCCATGAAAGTCAGGCTCCTACCTTCCCACAAAGTCTGGGAGATACAGGTGCTATCTGCTTTGATGTTCACATGTCAGATGGTCCCCACGTTTTTGAGAAAGTCACTTCCAGGGTGGTGAAACTGACAAGAGGTTGGAATGTTTCTAAGGAGCAGAGAAAGAGTTTACAATTCCAAGTTTCCTAAGGTAAAGTGATCTAAGAAAGAGGAGGTCAGGGATCTACAGTTAGGAAGAAACCTGTCTAAAGTTTGGTCAAGCTGAGGGGAAATGTTTTTTTTTTTTTTTTTGCAGTACGCGGGACTCTTACCGTCGTGGCCTCTCCCATTGTGGAGCACAGGCTCCGGACGCACAGGCTCAGCAGTCATGGCTCACGGGCCCAGCCGCTCAGTGGCATGTAGGATCCTCCCAGACCAGGGCACGAACCCGTGTCCCTTGTATCGGCAGGCAGACTTTCAACCACTGTGCCACCAGGGAAGCCCATGCTGAGGGGAAATGTAAGGTCAATTTGGTCACTTCCAAATAAAGTCTCTGCTTACTAAACCTGGATTTGGTTTTATCTGGCTCTCCCTCCACTCCTGCTGCACCTCCTACTTCACCTTCTCTGGTCCTACTTCAGCAAGGTGAGCAGTCCTCTAGTAAAGAGCTTCAGCTTCTTCTGAAGGTCACTTAAGGCTAGAAGCAGTGGGGGCCAGATGTGGGTTCTCCCCACTTCACACTCAGCCCTGCTGACCTAAGAGTAACCTCAGGCCCACCTCCAGGAACAGAGACAACAGCCTTCCAGAGACTCTTCACCAGTTTCTAGAAATCGTAATGATTCAATAAATCCTTTTTTTCATTTCACTCATAGTGGTTCTGACCCTGTGACTGAATCCTACCTGATGTATTGCCTTAGCAAATAAGAATGCAACCAGGTACAACTTCTAATTTCTGCCCAAATTATGTTTTAAAAATTAATGCAACATTAATATCCCTGAAATGGTAGAAATAACTCTTTTGCACCATAAATGTATGAAAAATAAAGTCAAAATATATTATTTTCTTACAATTAAATAATTCAATTTTTTTCTATTTCTGCTTCAGCAATTCTTTTCTATAAATTCTTTAGCCAATTGCTCTGTTAAGAAAAAAACAAAACTCAACCTTTCAAAAACATTTTTCCTCTTTAGTAAATGGTTTTTTTTGCCCCATCATCCTGAAAGGAAATCCTCTATCTCAGTCATCTGCCTTAAAAAGTTCCGGTAATCTGCAACTCTTGGTTACTAAGTAATTGTACTGGTTGACTCTGCCTCTGGGGCCTTCTCACTGATGTCAGTATTGGTGTCAGTATTAGCTAATCTATTGATCTGAATGCTGATTTCCATCTACCACACACACTAACTGGGGGCTAGGATTTCAATATATCTTTTTTGGAAGACACTGTTCAATCCATAACACCAGTCCCATGGAGATGCAGGACAGAGCATTCCATGCAGAGAGAACAGCAAGTACAAATCTCCTGAGTTTGGAAAGAAAGCATTATTTAAAGACCAGCATTTCAAAGCTACAATGAGATATCATCTCACACCAGTCAGAATGGCCATCATCAAAAAATCTAGAAACAATAAATGCTGGAGAGGGTGTGGAGAAAAGGGAACACTCTTGCACTGCTGGTGGGATGTGAATTGGTACAGCCACTATGGAGAGAACAGTATGGAGGTTCCTTAAAAAACTACAAATAGAACTACCATATGACCCAGCAATCCCACTACTGGGCATATACCCTGAGGAAACGATAATTCAAAAAGAGTCATGTACCAAAATGTTCATTGCAGCTTTATTTATAATAGCCCAGAGATGGAAACAACCTAAGTGTCCATCATCAGATGAATGGATAAAGAAGATGGGGCACATATATACAATGGAATGTTACTCAGCCATAAAGAGAAATGAAACTGAGCTATTTGTAATGAGGTGGATGGACCCAGAGTCTGTCATACAGAGTGAAGTAAGTCAGAAAGAGAAAGGCAAATACCGTATGCTAACACATATATATGGAATTTAAGAAAAAAAATATATCATGAAGAACATAGGGGTAAGACAGGAATAAAGCCACAGACCTACTAGAGAATGGACTTGAGGATATGGGGAGGGGGAAGGGTAAGCTGTGACAAAGCAAGAGAGAGGCATGGACATATATACACTACCAAACATAAAATAGATAGCTAGTGGGAAGCAGCCGCATAGCACAGGGAGATCAGCTCGGTGCTTTGTGACCACCTAGAGGGGTGGGATAGGGAGGGCGGGAGGGAGGGAGACGCAAGAGGGAACAGATATGGGAACATATGTATATGTATAACTGATTCACTTTGTTATAAAGCAGAAACTAACACACCATTGTAAAGCAATTATACTCCAATAAAGATGTAAAAAAAAAAAAAAGACCAGGAAACATGCTCTCATGCAACTGGAGAAGAGAGATTAAAAGAGCAGCATAGTGTGAGACTGCCCAAGGGAGAGCACATAGGGCAATACAGCCAGAGTAAGTTGTCTGCAATGGGATGTCACCCATGTGTTTCAAGAAGAAAAGTGAAATGATCTTATTTCTATTTTGAAAAGATCAGTCCAGGTAGTAGGTATTGAATAGGTTGCAAGGGGTAGGGTAATAAAAATTTAAATATAGAAAAAAACTTGTAAAACAAAAGATACTATAAATAACGAAAAGAAGACATGGTAAACAAAGTTAAAATTTAAGCAGAAGACAGGGTGAAAATATTGACAGCATATATACACAGAGTTAGTATACTGATATATATGAAAGTCATAAAATCAATGCATATAAGATGAACAATCTAGTGGAAATAAGTAAGAAATAGAAATGGGCAATTCACAGATAAAATACAAATATGGTCAATTACATATGGAAAAGGTCCAGCTTTACCAGCATTTGGGAAAACAGAAGCAATGAGTTTGAAAATTTCATTCATCAAATTAAAACAAAAAGTTTTATAATTATACAATTATATACTTAATTGTATTAATAAGGGTGAAATGAAATAGATACTATCAAGCACTACTATTGGGAATGTGACTAGATATAAGCACTTTAAAAGTAAAAATTCACTTGTTCTGTACCTACCCTACAGAATATATTCCCAAAGAGGCATGTACACTGATGTTCCCTATACTGTTATTATTTTTACATAGACTATATGTTATATACATTAAAACATATTCAAACAATAGTATATGCTTTCTATGGGTACATATCCATAGACATAGAAATACACAAAAAACATATGAAAAAATACAAACCAAATTGATTATAATAATAATCTCTGGGTGAGTAACTATGAAAATTGGTAAATCAAAGGATAATTTAGGGCTTCCCTGGTGGCGCAGTGGTTGAGAGTCCGCCTGCCGATGCAGGGGACACGGGTTCGTGCCCTGGTCCGGGAAGATCCCACATGCTGCAGAGTGGTTGGGCCCGTAAGCCATGGCCGCTGAGCCTGCGCGTCCGGAGCCTGTGCTCCGCAATGGGAGACGCCACAATAGTGAGAGGCCCGCATACCGTAAAAAAAAAAAGGATAATTTAATCATATTTTACTGCTTGAATTTTTTAAATCAGGAAAATGCATTCCTCACAGACATTGTACAAAAGAGTAGTTAGATGTACAGACTCTGGAGACAGACTGCCTGCTTTTAAATTCCAACTCTGCCATTTACACATGTGAACTTGGGCAAGTTACTTAATTTCTTTGTTCCTCTGCTTTTTTATTTGTAAGATGAATATAACAATTGAAACTACTTATACATTATTTTGGATATATCTGATGATTGAGTTAAAATGTTACGTATATATATGTGGATATATATGTATGTGTGTGTGGATATATATATATATATATATATATTATATTTGACCTCTTCTATTTTGAAAGAGGCAATGATTTGTCCTCTTCGGAATAACATTTAGTTTGAAAATGTATTTGCCTTATCCACATGCTGGTTTCTACTAGCACCACCATGTGTAGACTTTCCAAATGCTGTAAATTGGTTATTTATTAGTGGTTATAGCATATATATATATATATATATATATAGACACACACACACACACACACACACACATATGGAGTTTAGAACCAGCCCTAATACATGGTAATGTTAATTCTTATAACTTGTGTAATTTAAAATATTTTACAAGTTCAATATGAACCCAAAGAAAGAGATTACTGTCAATTTGGGGAAATACATGTACAGTTATAAGTACAAATCTATGATTTCTTGTTGTATTATTTCAGAGGGAGTTACCTTTTATTGTTGGAATTGTAAGAGAAACTTGAACAGAAGATGGGGAACTTTAAATCTCAGATTTAGATAAGTTTATGTGAGAAAACACGCATCAGCGAAGAAAACATATCTGGCTGGATTAAGGAGCTCACTTAAGGGTGTTGTGGGAAAAGAGCATGAAGCATGAAAGGCTTTGAGTTTGATGCTCCGGGGTTTGAACTTTTGTCTCTGTAGCAAAGAAGACTCCTTGATACTTTTTGAGCAGGAGTGTGATATAGTATGTTAGCAGTTTTAGGTTGACTTTTCTATTCTTGGTATACAGGATTGACTGTAGAGGAAACACCAGAGTAAGCAGGCCTGTCATGGCTATAGCAATAGTTTGTATGGTGATGAGGATGTGAACTAAAATGGTTAGAAAGGGAAAGAAAAGTAAGATCAACAGTACCTGTGAATCCCTTGGTTTCCAGAAATATACCACCTTACACCCAATTCGAGTTGTCAGATTCAGAAAATAACAACATAGAAAATCCAATCAAATTTGAACTTCAGATAAATAGCAAATAATTATTTAATGTAAGTATGTCCCTAATATTGCCTTTACTGTTTCCCTGAAATTCAAATTTAATTGGATACCTTATATTTTTATCTAGCACTCCTAACCCCAATAAGCATATTTTATCTTTATAATCAGATTTAATCATCCTAGACATTAGTTTAACTCCTTTGTTTGACTGTTCAATCAATGACATGAGAAGACAGGAGTGTCCACATGGCAATCACAACTTCTCTTTCAATGGGACCATGGTTATGTCTTCTAGTGAAATCATTCCACTTCATATTTAAGGCAGCAGAGCCCAAAGTCATGGGAACTGAACACAAGAAGTCTGTGAATAGGCTGTTAGTGATGGGAGGTGCCCCCATTCCCACACCACATCAGTCACTGGTTCTGAGCATACGGTGCTTCTTTTCGACCGTACCCCAACACTGCAATTTGTTATCACCCAGCCAAGACTGTTACTGGTGTCTTTAATAGGTTATTCTTCCATTAAACCTTTCTTCCATTACAATGGCTGAATTGGTACATGATAAAACTTGTAAATCATCTGTGTTAAGCCCATTTATCACTATTTTTGCTATAAAAATGTTACTTAGTCAAACACAGCAGTAAACATAGCATTTGGAGAGTCTACACGTGGTGGTGCTAGTAGAAACTAGCATGTGGATAAGGCAAATCAATTTTCAGACTAAGTGTTATTCCAAAGAGGACAAATCATTGCCTCTTTCAAAATAGGAGAGGTCAAATATAATCGATTTGCCGTCTGGGACTGGCTGGTCTCCTCAGGAAATGGTGTCATATCAGGAGCTCAGCATTAGCTTCCACCACTGGAAAACTGGTCATTTATTAGTGTTTATAGCAGACTTGATGAGTTGATGTGCATTTTATTTACCTAAAGCTAACCCCACTTCCTGTCATCATGGAAATTTTGTTAATGAACCCATTGAACAAACACAAAGATGGCTGAGGAAAGAGGCTGCTTGACATTTGCAGAATGGGTCATCTTGTCTACCTGAACACTGAGAGCCTCTACTGAGTGGATATCCTCTGGAGGGCATTTGTATGCAGCAGCAATACAATATCTTTACACTCTGAGAGGTCCATCCATACTTGTTTTGGCAAAAATTCTCTCATCATGATTTTTTAGGTCCCTGGCCAGTCAACCAAATTAGCCCTTGCCCCAAAATAGATATAAATCCACACCTCTGGTCATTGTTCCTTCAACATAAACTGAACATACAGATATTCAGCCCATTAGAAGTATTTCCATTCTTCCCATCCCCAAGTATTGGGTTGGCTATTTAAGTGGGATACTGACCAAGAAAGTTCTGATAATGTAGGTTATCTTTCCTTACAGGTTTCATTCAACCAACCAAGAAAACAATATGATTCATTACTAATTCCTTCACTTAAAACCTTTAAACAAAGTCCTATGATGCTCAAAACTGCCAAAAATTGTTTTTAAAGTCTATGAAAAGTGAACCCATATAAGTAAGCTCAGCCCAATCCAATGTTATGCTCTTTCCTCTTTGGTCAAATATCTGTACTATCCTTCCTCTACATATACTCTTGGAATTCACTGATATAAATGAACAAAATTTTGAAATTATTTAGGTTTGAGAATTATCTTCCCCCAGATCATTCATTCTGCTAGTCCCTCACTAGGTGTGATCAGACCCTTTGTTACAGATTTGGAATCAAGAGGCTTGGTGGAGTGTCTTAAGGAGTATTAACTTCCTCTTGAAAGTTGCTTGCCTTAGGTAAAACTATTACAGGCTATTTCTGGTGACAAGAGAGGTTCAATGAAATTTGAGCAGTCAAGGATATCTGAATATATACATACATTCCTATTTTAATACTTAAGGGTCCCACCCTTTTTCAACCAATTCCCTAACATATGAGACTTGGTTAGCCAGGTAAATTTGTGTGTGGGGGGGGGCGGGGGTTGGTAATTTTTTTTTAATATTTTTTTCTTAACATTTTTATTGGAGTATAATTGCTTTACAATGGTGTGTTAGTTTCTGCTTTATAACAAAGTGAATCAGTTATACATATACATATATCCCCATATCTCTTCCCTCTTGCGTCTCCCTTCCTCCCACCCTCCCTATCCCATCCTTCTAGCTGGTCACAAAGCACCAAGCTGATCTTCCTGTGCTATGAGACTGCTTCCCACTAGCTATCTATTTTACATTTGGTAGTGTATATATATATCCATATACACATTACCACTCTCTCACTTTGTCCCAGCTTACCCTTCCCCCTCCCCATGTCCTCAAGTCCATTCTCTAGTAGGTCTGTGTCTTTATTCCCGTCTTGCCCCTAGGTTCTTCATGACCTTTTTTTTTTTTTTTAGATTCCATATATATGTGTTAGCATATGGTATTTGTTTTTCTCTTTCTGACTTACTTCACTCTGTATGACAGACTCTAGGTCCATCCACCTCACTATACATAACTCAATTTCATTTCTTTTTATGGCTGAGTAATATTCCATTGCATATATGTGCCACTCTTCTTTATCCATTCATCTATTGATGGACACTTAGGTTGCTTCCATGTCCTTAGCCAGGTGAATTTAATTGTGCTGTAATTCTGCTTACAGCAGGATAGGTTTGAGTCAGATTATAGGTGCCATTGACCCTATGGTTATAAAAGATAAGAAATTATTTTAGGGTATTCATGAAGACTTTCTGGTTCTCTAACTGTGCCATGAGTTGACAATCTAAAGTCTCAAATTTCCCTTTTCTGTAGGTTCTCTGGTTCAGTTAAAAGCTGCTGTCCCTCCCCACTTCCTATAAGGACTATGTATTTCTTAGTGTAATTCTAGTTGCTGTAATAGAAATACCCCCAAATTCTCAGTGGCTTAAAATGATAGTGTTCTGTTTTTTTTGTTTTTCACATCTAACTCCTGTAAAGGTTTATAGTTAGAGAATATTTCATGTGCTCATCCAATTGACTCGGGCCCTTCTCTTATGTATCCCTTGGAATTCTCCAACAATTCTAATAATGCAACCAGCAGATTGGGAAAGAAAAGGCATGAAGATTTATGCAGGAGATTTCTATGGGATTTCCACGGGAGATTTCTATTCCAGGAAATAGCTTACATCACTTGGGCCCCATTCCATGAACCAGAATTTAGTCATATGGTCACAGCTAACTGCAAGGAAGACTGAAGAACTTAGTCTAGCTGTGTACCCAGGAGGAATTTGTTTTGATAACACAAACTTGCTATTACTCCCTATCCTCTTATTCTTACATAAATATCAGATAAATATTCTTTTATAAATATTACTCTTATTCTCACACATAGAACTCATTCACCCTTTCCCAAAGTCTCATTCATTCATGGATTCAGTTGAATGTCCAGAAACGGCAGATGATGCACATTTTTTGTCATCAGGTTCAGATGCATTTCCCCATGTTCCAGCAACCTAGGAACCAAACTAACATGTTATCTTCTCCCCACCCATAAAACTCTCAGTGGTGGAGCAGGAAAAGAAGATTCCAATAAAATCTGCTGTTACTGTTCCATAGAAAGTATGAAATTCTGCTGGGTAGGCATTTTGACAGCCCCACTGTAATTACACCCAAGTTAAGCTTGTATGTGCTCACATATAAGGAAATTTATTTAAATTAGTTGTTATGCCAGGACTATAATTGCATAGCATCTTACATTTTCATATCACTTAATGCTATATTTTCAAGGATTATAGTGTAGCTATGCTAGAGGGTAGAAAAGGAAGAATTTGATTCATGTAAGCCAACTATCCAATGAATGTTTCAAGAACTAAGTAGGTTATTTGATCAAAGTCTTAAAAATGATGTGTTTCTTTAGAGTTTGGATGTGTCCAATTAATTTTTCTCTGTTTGTCCCTAATCTACCTCCCCCCACAATTAACGAAGAGAAAGATACCATTTATATCTATGAAATGACACAGAACCCTAGAAAAACCAGAAGGCTGATCATAGATGAAGAAAATCGTGGGAAGTAACTCAGAGGCTCTTGCTGTCCGTTTTTCATTCCCACCTAAACCTCATCTGAACTAAGCATTCAGGCCATAGACAAAACAAAAAGTCCAAATTAACTTGCACAACATTTGACAGTTTATTGAGTCCTGTAGAATAACTAGATAATTGACTCCACACATTGAAGTCTGCAAGGATGAGATATTCACTCAAATTTGTCCTTTCCAAGTTGCCTCACTGGTCAGAATTGTTCCAGATTCAGGATTATCCTATGTATTTCATGTCTGAAATGTGCTTAATTACTTCTTTCCTTGTTTCATCATTGCTATTTATTAGCCTTCATTGCACAAACTCATGTCACCTTACTGCATCTCCCATTCACATTTCTGCAGGCTTTTCTGTATCTCTTGGCATTGCTTGAATTTGCTTTGCATCTATAAATATCCTGATTATATGCTCCTAGGAGAAGTGTAACTTTGTTCAATCATATTTTATAATATGAAGCCACTTGCCACTTTCCAATGTTCTTTTTCAATACTTACAACTTTATTTGCTAATCACTTTACATTGTTTTACCATCTCTTCAGTCTACTTTGAATCCTTTCATCTATTCTCTGTTCATTCCCCATTCTTTTAGCTTCTCAGCTCAGTAATTGAAATTATGCATGGCAAATTTCCTTAACTATTTAATAATTTCTTCTATAAGTTGCACAAAAATCTATTTCAGACAATCATGAACTTCTACTAAATTTCTGTCATTTTGTTCTTCCCTAATCTTATTCTCTGACTGATTTTCTGTATTATCACTATTATTGTTTTTATTATCACTGATCTTTGCCACTCTTTTCAAATGAACTTGAATATTCTAACATTCTTTTCTCAATTCCCTTTCTTTCTATTTGCTATTAACTCACCAAAATGCTCATTTTGGTGTTTTGAAAGCCTAACTATGTTAAGGATAATAAAACTTTATATTAATTAACTTTCATTTTAAAGACATGCCAAACAGGGATCTTAAGTAGAACAGAATGCTAGGGGAAGGGGAAAACATTTTCAAAAGTTTGAGAAGCTAATCTTAACCCCATTGAGATTTTCCCCTGAATTAATCATTTCTAACTCACATATGTACTTTTTATTTCAAGATTATTTCCAAATGCACATGCTTCCCAATCAGATCCCTTCATTAAGACTGATACTTGCTTGTCACTCATTCTTACAAATATAATTGTTCTACTTTTGTAATAGGGAAGAACAATCTGACTCCATATTGGATCTTTTTCATTTACATTAACCTTTGTATTCTACTGCTTTTGCTTCAAGTTAAGAATGTTGCCTAGGGGACTTCCCTAGTGGTGCAGTGGTTAAGAATCCGCCTGCCAATGCAGGGAACACAGGTTCGAGCCCTGGTCCAGGAGGATCCCACATGACGCAGAGCAACTAAGTCCATACGCCACAACTACTGAGCCTGTGCTCTACAGCCCGTGAGCCACAACTACTGAGCCCCTGTGCCACAACTACTAAAGCCCGTGCACCTAGAGCCCAAGCTCTGCAACAAGAAGCCACTGCAATGAGAAGCCCGTGCACTGCAACTAAGAGTAGCCCCTGCTCGCTGCAACTAGAGAAAGCCCATGTGGAACAACTAAGACCCAATGCAGCCAAAAATAAAAATTAAATAAATAAAATTATTTTTTAAAAAAAGATGTCGCCAATAGCCTGAAATATATGGGATAGCCTATTCTCAAGGCTCTGACCTTTAAAGGTATAATGGTTTTCCATTAACATAGAGATAAAAAGTTGCATAACAGAGAATAACATGTGTCTTGTTGGAGGTTTCTAGGAACATTGTAACCTGATCTATGTGGACAGCTGCAAGAACAAAGGATTGCAACACTAAGAAGTTTGCAACAACCAACCACACCTCCTCCCTTTTTAGTATAAAAAGTCTGAATTCTAACTTGAGTAAGATGGTCCTTTGGGACACTAGTCCACCATCTCCTCAGTCTGCTGGCTTTCCAAATAAAGTTGCTATTCCTCACCCCAACAACTCATCTCTCGATTTATTGGCCTGTCATGTGGAGAGTAGTATGAGCTTAGACTCGGTAACACTTTATCTAGAATGCAGATTCAAAACTCAGTTTTCTTCTCTGAACCATGTAAGTTACTCCTATGGATTGTTCCTTTCCATATCAACTTATTTTTTATTTTTTGTGATTTTGACATAGACACAAATTCTTATCTTCTATTCCTTCCAGCTAGAACATGGATGCATATTTCAGTACATAGTTTCTCATCCTTCAAAGTTATCCACACAAACCTCATAAATTCTTTAAAATTTTATAACCTGTGTGTCTGTGTGTTTGTGCATGTTTAATAGCCATGGATTAAAATCAAACCTCTTTATGACTAAGTTTTTAATCATTGAGAGTAGAAGAGAGAATTGCCTGAGGAACTCAATCCTATGAAGCATATTATTAAAATTTACCATTCTAATAGTGGCACATGTAGAAAAATTGAGGATAATGCAAGTTAAATTATTCCCCACCTTTAAATTTGAATTGAAAGTATGACAAAGTTCATTGACAGCTTTCATGAAAAGAAATAGCAAATTTCATCATATCAAAGTAGACTCCTACCTGAGACATTTGACATTCAAGAGATGATAAATCTTGATACCTTCATAAATGTGGAAATGTAACTACAGCCTCCGAGCTTTTGTTCAAACTCTACTTCCAAGCAAAATTATATTTTTCCATATATCCATTTCAACTTAACTACCTTTTCAACTTATATAAAATGTGTTTTTTAGCTACTTTTTCATGAACTATAAAATGCTTGGGGCCTGAAGTCACTTCTTTCACAGGTGACAATGAGTTGAAGCCCAAAGATGACCTGAGACCCAGTTGGTTAAAGTGCCTGTATCAGTGGCAGGCTCCAGCATATCAGCACACAGAGTTCAAGTTTGTGCTTTCTCCAAATAATAAATTTTTGCAGGACACAAATATTTATGGTTACGGGATAATTGATGAAACCTCAAATGTTAAATCCACAAATGGCAAAGTACTATTTGAAATAATGATTCAAGCGTCTATAATGTATGTACTTTGTGCTATAATTATGTGACAAATCAAATTGCTGGAACAATATTTAGGAACTAAGAAGTAAACTTTTTCCAATTAAAATGAGAATTGGAAAATATTAAGGAAGAGGAAAATCTCTATTTTATCTTCTTTCCTGGTTTCCAAGACCATCATGAATTATTTCCTAGGACTGTACAGTATAAAACTTGAAAAACTTTAAGTAACAAATCTGAAAATGCGTCTTCTCCAACTTCCAAACTAACCTACTGACTTGAGACTTTTAGGAAAGAAAATTGAGACATAAACATTTTTAGGAATTAACCCAATTTGACACACAAAGATGAGCCATCAGATTCTGTGATTCTTGTTCAACAAAGAAGAATCATCTGTCCTCAAGCCAACTATAATATGTGATCTGCATGTAGCTTCATCCAGATTGACTATGACAGCAATGCCACTCTATCATGGTAAACACCACTCCAAGCTGCCTCATCTGTCATTGTTAACACTTCTATCAGACACTTTGAAGATTTCCATAGAAAAACATTTATTGAGATTCTAGCTCACACTAATACTGTTGGGACCTAGAAAATGGTTTCACAGTTAAACATAGCATTTCAAAGGGAAAAAGGCATTCATAAGAAATAAAAGCTCTTTCCCATCTCACCTTCATCTCTTTGTGCATCAATTCTGTGAAGCTTGGCTAAGACAGTCCTGGTATTCTTGCATAACGGATCTAAGTAAAGTTCTCCTACACTTTCTTCCAAAACTTGGCTTCTTAAATGAAGCATTATATAATACAGGCATAATGGAAGCTTTTGAAAGTAATTTGGGATTTAGGTTAAGAAAGCAAAATTAAGATTTGAAAATTACATACTCCTCATATACATTTTTAGTTACAATTTTCTGGTTATGAATCTTTATTCTGCTTTTAAAAGAAAAGCACATGTTGAAGAGAGATAAATATAAGAGAAGAATTGAGTTTTATGTGTCCTCCTACTACACTTTGAAATATAGTGTCTAGTGCAAAATTCAATGCATAAAATAATTGCACCCAAGTGCCATTATATTAATTTCAGCCCCAAGATTACTGCCTATCCGTATATCCCATTTTATTTAAATAAAGGATGAATGAAAATTCCTGGCCCCTATATTTTGGTTGGAAAAAAATGGTGAAAGTTCGAGTGACTGCTATATGAAATAATTCAACTCCCCAAGTTACTAACGCATCATTAAGGAGTGGTTTATATATGAAGCAAAATCAAATATTCTATCTTGATACTGAAGAGTTTGGTTATTCCCAAACCCATGTGAAAATTTAAATCACCGGAAAATTCCTCAAAAGTACAGATTTCATGGCTCTAACCCAAACATCCTAAGAATATCCAGGAATTAGATAAAACCATTTGTGTTACCTTATAATGCTCCCCTAAATGTTTCTGATGTTCAGAACCACTTGACTAGAAGTTATCAGACATAAATTTGAAGAGCTAATACCTATGGGTTTTCCATAGTAATAGGCATCAAGTGTTTAAATATTATTTTATGTTTAATCACCTTACTATGAACAAATAATTTGATACGTTTAAATAAAAACCATTTAATTTCTTATTCGTGATTCATGCTTGCATTAAAATCTTATTAAGGGGCTTCCCTGGTGGCGCAGTGGTTGAGAGTCCGCCTGCCGATGCAGGGGACACGGGTTCGTGCCCCGGTCTGGGAAGATCCCACATGCCGCAGAGCGGCTGGGCCCGTGAGCCATGGCCGCTGAGCCTGCGCGTCCGGGGCCTGTGCTGCGCAGCGGGAGAGGCCACAGCAGTGAGAGGCCCGCGTACCGCAAAAAAAAAAAAAAAAAAAAAAACTTATTAAGGTGAATTTTAAATAGATCTAATCTAATAAGTAAACTATGGTCTCTAAAATGGGAGATGCAAAGCACAGGTTCAATGTTTATGAGAACATATGCTATGAACAGTAAGAATTCCAATTAAAATTGAAAATATTACTCCAAGCTAGTGTTTTTTGGAGCACTAATTCTTATTTTAATCAAATGCATCAATTTTTATAGTTTTGTAGAAAAGGGTATCGTGTTATAAATGTGTACATGTTTTTGTAGCATTTCATGGAATCTAAAGGCCTCTAAAATAGGCATTGTGCTATTACCTCCTGTATAAATTTTCAGAATATTTGAGAAGAAAGAGGTATTTCCTTTACAAATCCTAACTGTTCTGTCTGAATTTTTCTTGGCACTTATTGAGCATAATACTTGCAAGACTGTTATTTGCATTCTAGGCCCTATGTAAGAAAAACATAGTGACATATGTGTTGTTATTCATCTGTGTATCTAGGAACATGTATGGAGCACAGTCAAGAACTGTACTTTGTGCTATAGACATGGTGGTAAGCAAGTCAGAGACATCCCTGCCCTAACCAACTCATGAGGAAAATAGACATTAAATAAGAAACTATGAGTGAAGTAAATTCCACCAATTAGAAATGACAAGTGTGAGCAGGGAAGGTATCACTGCATAGTTGATGTCTATGCAGAAACCCAAAAGATGAGAAAGAGTTATCTAGTTATCTGTGCAAAGAGAGTTCAAGGCAAAAAAAAAAAAAGCGGATGTGGTTAGAGAACAGTCCAGCCTGCTACTTTGTTGAATTGCTCTTAAGTAGTTGGTGACGATGCAAGTGATGGTGGGCTCTGAAGGCAGACAGCTGCGGTTCTAAATTTAACTCTAGGGCTTCCCTGGTGACGCAGTGGTTGAGAGTCTGCCTGCCGATGCAGGGGACACGGGTTCATGCCCCGGTCCGGGAGGATCCCACATGGCGCGGAGCGGCTGGGCCCATGAGCCATGGCCGCTGAGCCTGCACGTCCGGAGCCTGTGCTCCGCAACAGGAGAGGCCACAACAGTGAGAGGACTGCGTACCGCCAAAAAAAATTATAATAAAATAAAATAAATTTAACTCTACTACCACTACCGAGTAGGCAAAGACTCTGCCACCATGTCTTTGAGCAGGTTAACTAATCTCTAAAAATTGCCTCATGTGTTAAATGAAGTTCATAATAGAGTTGCAGTGAAGATGAAAGGCCCAAATAATAGCTAAGTAACTGTAAAAAAAATTAATTCTTGCTTAACATAGTGATATGTAACTTTATCTTATTTAATACCTAAATTCCTAACTCAATTCTTAATTCAAGAATTGGGTTCCAACTCCAGGGGACTGTTACACAGCACAGCATTGTAAGGTTCTATGGATGGGCTCCTGCAGAAAAGCTCTGTAAACACGTTATTGCTATTTAGGATTTGGCAGAGAAGAAAATTCGGTGGGGAAATTAAAAATATCAGAATCTTTTGTTTCCATGTTCAAAAATCTTGGAGAGTGTTTGTTGGAAAAGGAAAAGCTTCCTGTGAATTTTAGATGCTGGAAAAGAAAAAGCTGCCTGTGAATTTTAGAAAGTAAAGAGGGATTTAAGCAGGACAGGCAGCAGGAGAGCAAATGAAATTAACTTGGGTAAGTGACTCAGAGGGGGTTGGCAAAAATTATCTTAATTGTTCTTATGCACAGGTTATCACTGGGATAAATATTGAAATTAGATTTAAAAGTGATTGGACTATTTTATGAGCTTCAAAGGTACTTGCAGGTAACTAGCTCAAGCAATAATTTTTTAATCAAATCTCATGATGCAGGGGGTAAACTGATAATTCAGAGGTCAGAATGACATTTATGGGTGTGAGAGATTTCTGTCTCTGAAACTGGCTAAATGGACACTGCCAGAGGTAAAACTTGAGTAGAAGGATTTATTACCCAATACAGTACACAGTTCTTATGTCACTAATTAATTATTAGGGGCAAATAGAAAATCCTGATACAAGCTCAACTTCCTTAAATTAATAGTTTTCAGGAGAATCAGATGTAGATTAATTGATAGGGCATAAGATTTAACACCCCCAAAATTTTAAAAATAGAGAAATGGGTTCTCATCTGTTTTCTTCTACTCATACATTTATTCAAAGATATTTACTGGGTATCTACTCTGGGCCATCCATTGTATTAGGTATTAGGATTATGGGTTGAATTGTGTCCCCCCAAATATTCATATGCTGAAGTCCTAACCCCCAGCACCTCAGAATGTGACTTTATTTGGAAATAGTTATTATAGATGTAATTAATTATGATGAAGTCATTCTAGAGTAGGGTAGGCCCCTAACCTAACATAACTGGTATCCTTATAAAGAGGAGAAATTTGGAGGCTAGAATCCTCTCCACTTGGTCATCAGTCAGCCAAGTGTCTCCTCTCAATGAGTTCCAAAAACATTACTCCCCATTTTTCCCCTTAAAGCTAGGCTTGGTAATAGCTAGTCCTTGGTAACTGTTCCATACTAATTGTTTCTAATTCCTAGGGTTTTTATCCTTTTTTATTGTTACCCTTAACCCTACCCTCACTTTGTAAATAATCTCATCTTTATACTCTCTTAATGACGTCCTTGAGTATGTCAACAATTTTTTGCCAGAACCATGGCTGATACAAGAATTTTTCCAGGAATACCCCCAGGAAATAAACTCTAAAAGTTGAATTTCAGGATTCATGTATCACATATTTGATGAGCAGACAGATTATCTCTTTGCTAGAGGGCAACAGGACACTGGTACTTCATGGTTGCAGTGGCACCATGGTTACTCAAATTGTCACAGGTGGCATGAGATGGAGTTCAGTGCAAAGAGGCTTTGGGAGATCAATTTTCTGCAGCATTTAGTTGCTATATTGACATTGTTGATGTAAAAATTTAAGACATATTTGTTGCTTCTAAAGGACACACAAACACACACACAAATTAACTCAAAGACTGGAATTCCTTTTCAAAGTACAGAAAGCTGCTATGAAGCTTCTCTCACATAGCTGGAGTGCAAACATGACTGTGAATCAGATACAAAGCTTGATCGTAAGTGCTATAGAGATTCAATGGCAGTTAAATGTACAATTACTTCAGATCTCTCTGCTAAGTTTAAAGACACCAGTTAGAAAGAAGTAAAACTTTGAAAATTGGGGTGGGGATTTTTGGTCAGTGTGTCTGCTTGTCCACTTACTATGGGAAACTGGAAGGTGAGATGGATGACCTGATGTAAAATCTATGTTAGTTCATAATCAGTAGACAAAAGGTTAGTTGTTGGGCATGTATCGGAAAAAAACAAGATTGGAAAATAGGTGACAAAGGAATCTAAAAGAGAGGACTGTGGATAAACATTTCAGAATGAGCACAGAGTGTGAAAATATTCATGGGCCACATAAAGTCTCTCCAGTGAAGTGAAGGCATCACCAATCAAGTGAAAAAAGTTACCTGTTGTGTGTATATAAGTCAGCTTCTATCCTTGGCCGCTAAGTCACTTGTTTAATGGGCCCATTTACAAAGTGGCCATAGTGGCAGGGATGGAGGCTATGCACAGGCTCAATAACATGGACAACACAGACTTCCCTTCACTAAGATTAATCTGATCACATCTGTCGCTGAGTATCCAACATGTCAACAGCAGAAGTAAATGCTAGGCTCCCAATTTCCTGGGGAGCTATCAATTCACCAGGTAAAAGTTGATTACTCTGGAGCTTTCTTTCACAAAGTCCGTTCTCATAGGAATATAGTCATATTCCAAAAACAGATTTTCTGCAAAACTCTACCAATATTGCTATGCAGGGACTATCAAAATGCCTCATTCATCACCTTAGTATCATAAAAAAAATCATTTTTGCTGATGGGACACATTTTACAGTGAAAGAAATACAGCAAAGTGCTCCTCTCAATGTGTTCTCTAGTCTAATCACATTCCCCAGAGAGCAGTTGGTTGATAAAGTGGTGGATTAGCCAAGAAAGGTGCAAGAATGGCACTTGGTAAGTAAAGAACCCCTGTGAGTCTGTAGTGCTGTTTACAGGACGCAGAATATGCTTTAAGCCAGTAGACAATAAATAGAGCCAACTCCTCTGTAGACAGAATGCATGAGTCTGAGGAACAAGGAGTAGATGTGGGAATAGCCCTTCTTACTATTACACCTAATAGTGCACTAGAAGTGACCTCAGTGTGACTGGAACGCTGATGCTTCCAAACACTGGGGGGAACACAGTCATGATTCCATTGAAATAGCAACTGAGACTGACTTCAGGCTATCTTGGGCTTCTCATTTTGAAGAACCAACGGGCTAAGAATGAGGTCAGAGTACTGGTTTGAATAATTAATTCAATTTCCAAGGAGAAATTTGATTGCTTCCAACCAGTGGGACAAAGAGAATTTTGAAAACCAGGCAACTCACAGTGGCACCTGTTAGCACAGCCATTCTTCTATTAATTGCCAATGGGTAATTGGGACAACATAATCTAGTCAGGGCCACTAGAGACTTGGGTTCTATAGGAGTGAAGATTTGGGTCACCCCATCAAGAAAAAAAAAAAAACAAAAAACCTCACCAACTGATGTTGGCAGGGAATAAAGGGAACATGAAATTGGTAACCAAAGAATGAAGCTGTAATTTCAACAAGCCTTGTAACCTAAGCATTATAATCAGCTACAGAAGTGGACACTATGATCCGCTATGTTTTATATTAATCTTTTTTCTCCTTTCCATCCATCCCTGATATTGATATTTTCTATGAAGGGCACTAATGATCAATAACATTACAATTAAAATTTCTGATGAAATTCTAGCTACAATGACATCTCCCCAAGGTGATAATGTAGGTAAAAAAATTTTATGTTTCCTCTATGTTTGAGGATTCTTTTCCCTTGTACTTCAGATCTGTATATCTAGATGAAGAATGGGAATGAACGCTAATTGGAAAAAAGGGATTGACTATGCTAGATATTTTGCATTTATTTTTACCATTTTGGACCCATTCTTTGCCCTGATCTTTGTCCCAGAACTACATTACTTGGCATCTCTTGCCTTCTGGCAACTTGGTTTCAACCAATAGGAGGCACTACCAGGAGAAAACAAGTAAGAGGAAAGTTATCAGGTACTGATTTCTGCCACACCTAAGCTCCCTCCCTCCCAACCCATGATTTTGACAGTGGCTGTGCTCCCCTATGTGTGTCCACTACTATTGGGCAGTCCATTTCCCACAGCCTCAGCTATCACTGGGTTCTGATGGGTGTCACTCTCTAACCTTACACCAGCAGGTTTTGGAGCAGTCATGGCTTTCCATCGTTGTGGGCCCCTGAATGCTTCACTATCCCTTTTTGCTTCTCTTAATTCTGCCACTCTCCTCATAATTAGCCCCTTGTTTTAACTTCTATCAGTTAACATTTTGAGTGTGCCTTCTGTTTTCTACTAGCACCATGACTGACTAAATTTATGGTTGATAAATGTCTTTTATGATTTCCTAATAAAAATTTAAATGTACTTGTCTAGGAATAGAAATTATCTTTTTTTTTTAAATTAAGTTTCCACCAGACACTCTGTGAAATATGTTTGTTTGACCAGCAGTGTTGATAGAAAAGCTAAAAGGTTCTGAAGAAGATATATTCCCTGAGAACAGATGCTTTAAGGGTAGTGATAGTCTCAGTATTATGTTCTATAACCAAGATACTAAATATTTGGAAAGTTGCTATATTTATACCAAACTAATTGCATTAAAAATCTATCTGCAATATGCTAAAGTAGGATGAATTGGTGAAAGTAACATAATTACAAAAGTAATAAAATGCAGTATATTGAAATAAGTAACAAGGAATCTTCTCATTTGTATCTTTAAAAGCCTATTAGACTTTTTAAACCATGATAAAAGGTATCAGTTACTTAGCCAACAGATATATTTTTGCTGTTATTGTTTTTTATGACTATGCTGCTTTAGAACAATGATGATCTATTTTATGAAGCCTGAACCATTCTGTTGAATTTTATTCTTTAAGAACCTACACAACTTATTCAAAAAACTAACTGAAATCCTGCCTGGTTTTATTTCTTTTTTTTGCACAGAAAAAAGTGAAAAAGAAAGCTTCAGAATATTAAATAGAATCAATGACCACCACATATCAACTCTTATTGGCCATTGCCTTTTCCACCTACCCAATCTGTTTATTGATAAACAGAGTTTTATGATTCACATTTAACCTCCCAGTTTTGCTCTTTGGAGGCTAAACGGAATACTGTTGAAACACACTCTTTGAATTTAATAAGAAAATGATCAATTTTAATCCTATCTCAGGAGAAAGATGTGTAACGTTCAACACACCCTACAGTAAAAAGTAGGAGGAAGGTTTTTGTAGCTGTTCATTGCAATTGAGAATGCCTCCTATTTCTTCCTATATTCCAGACTGTCACTATAGCAAACTTGTCAGCTTTAGCCAACTTGTGTTTTTTATGTCTCAGCAAAGATATGCTTCAAAGAAATCTCCCTTTGAAACCTGTGATAAAAGACTACTCAAAGCAAACTGAATCCATCATCAAATAACTTGTATTTTCTTTTTTTTAAAATGGGAAAAGAAAACAGAGCTCTTACTTGCAATACATTTTTAATAGTATTTTGAGTAGCTTTACTATTTTTTTCTGTGGGAATACATCAGATTCACACATGCTCTAAAAGAAAATTCTTCTCTCTAAATGATAGGTAGTTAATAATTGAATTTAAGTGGAATAACATGGGAGAATTAAAGTCAGTCACTCTGTATCAAGGGATCTTTCTTAGAAAAAAAAATTTCCAAGAATCAAAAATCCATAGCTATTATTTGTTTAGCATTTCTATGGCCAAGAATGACTCAAAATGCAAATTTTAGTTTCTATTGTGAAACATAGATCCTATCACCCAAATCCATTCCCCATTCCTCAATCTAATCCATTCCTACCTTTACCTATATGGTTTAATAGCATATGCAGATACATGTCATGTGCCAGTATCTGAATTGATATATGAGTGATACTGGCATTAATGCTCAGAACAAAGTAGCAAGTCCTCAAACAGTGAATGTATGAATAGATAAATAACACATTATGGACTGAACTTGAAATTCAAACGCTATAAAGAATATTGATAAATCAATACTTGAAACCAATGCAGAAAAGTCCCTTTTGATTCTGAATGTGTGATTGTTTATAGAAAATTAAGTAGGGTTTGACAGCAAACAACTCATTTATTTCAGAGAAAGAATAATTTTACCATCCAATGGCTCCAAAATTTTAAATGTTTGTCTTACTTTATTGAAGAATGCAAAATCACAAACACTGCAATTGATATCAAATATGAACAAAAGTATAATAAAAATGTGTTCACAAAGAAACTAATGGAACAGATTATAAAATCCAGAAATAGACTCACACATATATGGTCACCTGATTTACAACAAAGTACCACTGTAATTCAGACTGAAAGGTCAGTCTTTTCAATAAATTGTGCTTGTCCATTAGATATCTATAAAGGAAAAAAATAAAATTGACCCTTACCTCACATCATCTACAAAAATAATTTGAGATAGATCATAATCCTAAGTGTGAAAAATAAAACAAAAACTTCTAGAAGAAAACATAAGGGAATATCTTTTTAACCCTAGATAGGCATAATTTCTTAAACAGGACACAAAACCACTAACTATAAAAGAAAAAGATGTTGAATTAAAAAGTTCTGTCATCGGGCTTCCCTGGTGGCACAGTGGTTGAGAGTCCGCCTGCTGATGCAGGGGATGCGGGTTCATGCCCTGGTCCGGGAAGATCCCACATGATGCGGAGAGGTTGGGCCCGTGAGCCATGGCCGCTGGGCCTGCGCATCCAGAGCCTGTGCTCTGCAACGGGAGAGGCCACAGCAGTGAGAGGCCCGCGTACCACAAAAAAAAAAAAAAAAAAAGTTCTGTCATCAAAATTACAATAAGAGAATGAAATGGCAAGCTACAGAGAAAAGATATTCCCGATATTTAGGTACAGCAAAGGACTCGAACTCAGAATCCTACAATCTAATTTTTTAAGTGAACTAAACTTGAAAGGGAACATCACCAAAAATGAAATGAAAATGAAAAATAAGCATATGAAAAAATATTCGGCATCATTTGTCCTCACAGAAATGTAAACTGAAATAACAATGAGACATTACATCCCCACAGGAATGGTTAAAATTATACATAGATATATACTTTTTATTTTATTCACAATACAAACACTGACCAATATCAAGTGTCAATGAGGATATGGCACAACTGGAGCACTCATACATTTCTTATGGGTTGTAAGTTGCTACATACACTTTGGAAAACAGTTTGACAGTATCTGCTATAATCACACACACAAACACACATCCTATAGCTGCAAATTTAAATATATCTCAAGAAGAAATGGGTGCTTTGACAAGGAAAAGACCTGTATAAGACTATTATGAATGTTCATAGCAGTTTTATTTACAAAAATCAAAAGCTGGAAACAATCCAAATACCCAACAACTGTAGAATGAACGAATGAAAATTGTCAACAGCAATGGCAAAAAAAAAAAAACTATTGCTGCAGACAAAAATATGGATACATTTCACACCCATATAAGATTGAACCAAAGAAGCCAGAAGCAAGCATATATACTATGTTTGATTAACATGAAGTTCAAGGTAGGCAAAGCAAATCTATGACGTTAGAGATTAAAATAGCAGTTATCCTTGAGTGTATACCAACTGAGAGGAAGCATGAGGGAACATACGGGGTGTTGGAAACACTTACTTTGTTCTGGGTGCATGGGTTTGTCTCTGGCCTTTCTATCCTGCTGCATTAATCTATATTTCTGTTTTTATGCCAGTAGCATACTACCTTTATTACTGTAGCCTTATAATATAGTCTGAAATCAGTGAGTCTTATTCCTCGAGCTCCATTATTCTTTCTCAAGATTGCTTTGGCTATTCCAGGTCTCTTCTGTTTCCATACAAATTGTATACTTTTTTGTTCTAGTTCTGTAAAAAATGCCATAGGTAATTTGACAGGGATTGCATTGAATCTGTAGACTGCTTTAGGTAGTATACTCATTTTCATAATGTTGATTCTTCCATTCCAAGAATATGGTATATCTCTCCATCTTTTGTATAGTCTTTAATTTCTTTCATCAGTGTCATATAGTTTTCTGCATACAGGTCTTTTCTCTCCTTATGAAGGGTTATTCCTAGCTATTTTATTCTCTTTGTTGCAATGGTAAATAGGAGTGTTTCCTTAATTTCTCCTTCTGATTTTTCATCGTTAATGTATAAGAGTGCAAGAGATTTCTGTGAATTAATTTTGTAACCTGCTACTCTACCAAATTCATTGATTAGCTCTAGTTTTCTGGTGGCATCTTTACGATTCTCTATGTATAGTATCAGGTCATCTGCAAACAGTGACAGTTTTACTTCTTTCCGATCTGGATTCCTTTTATTTCTATTTCTTCTCTGACTGCTGTCACTAAAACTTCCAAAAGTCTGTTGAATAATAGCAGTGAAAGTGGGAAACATTGTCTTGTTCCTGATCTTAGTGGAAATGCTTTCAGTTTTTCACCACTGAGAATTAGGTTGGCGGTGGGTTTGTCATATATGGTGTTTATGATGATGAGGTAGGTTCCCTCTATGCCCAATTTCTGGAGCGTTTTTATCATAAATTGGTGTTGAATTTTGTCAAAAGATTTTTCTGCATCTATTGAGATAATCATATGTTTTTTATTCTTCAATCTGTTAATATGGTGTATCACTGATTTGCATATATTGAAGAATCCTTGCATTCCTGGGATAAACCCCACTTGATCATGATGTATGATCCTTTTAATATGCTGTTGGATTCTGTCTGCTAGCATTTTGTTGAGGATTTTTGCATCTATGTTCATCAGTGATATTGGTCTGCAGTTTTCTTTTTTTGTGACATCTTTGTCTGCTTTAGGTATCAGCGTGATGGTGGCCCCATAGAATGAGTTTGGGAGTGTTCCTCCCTCTGCTCTATTTTGGAAGAGTTTGAGAAGGATAGGTGTTAGCTCTTCTCTAAATGTTTGACAGAATCCACCTGTGAAGCTATCTGGGCCTGGACTTTTGTTTGCTGGAAGATTTTTAATCACAGTTTCAATTTCAGTGCTTGTGATTGGTTTGTTCATATTTTCTATTTCTTTCTGGTCAGTCTTTGAAGTTTGTACTTTTCTAAGAATTTGTCCATTTATTCCAGGTTGTCCATTTTATTGGCAGAGAGTTGCTTGTAGTAGTCTCTCATGATCCTTTGTATTTCTGCAGTGTTAGTTGTTAGTTCTTCTTTTTCATTTCTAATTCTGGTGAACTGAGTCTTCTCCCTTTTTTTCTTGATGAGTCTGGCTAATGGTTTATCAATTTTGTTTATATTCTCAAAGAACCAGCTTTTAGTTTTATTGATCTTTGTTATTGTTTCCTTCATTTCTTTGTCTTCTATTTCTGATCTGATCTATATGATTTCTTTCCTTCTGCTTTGGGTTTTTTGTTCTTCTTTCTCTAATTGCTTTAGGTGTAAGATTAGGTAGTTTATTTGAGATTTTTCCTGTTCCTTGAGGTAGGATTGTATTGCTATAAACTTCCCTCTTAGAACTGCTTTTGCTGCATCCCATAGGTTTTGGGTCACCATGTTTTCTTTGTCATTTCTTTCTAGGTATTTTTTTATTTCCTCCTTGATTTCTTCAGTTATCTCTTGGTTATTTAGTAATGTAATGTTTAGCCTCCATGTGTTTGTATTTTTTACAAATTTTTTTCCTGAAATTGATATCTAGTCTCACAGCGTTGTGGTCAGAAAAGATACTTCATATGATTTCAACTTTCTTAAATTTACCAAGGCTTGATTTGTGATGCAAGATATGATTTGTCCTGGAGAATATTTCATGAGCACTTGAGAAGAAAGTGTATTTTGTTGTTTTTGGATGGAATGTCCTATAAACATCAATTAAGTCTATCTGGTCTTATGTGTCTTTTAAATCTCAGGTTTCCTTATTTGTTTTCATTTTGGAAGATCTGTCCATTGTTGAAAGTGGTGTTTTAAAGTCCCCTACAATTATTGTATTACTGTTGATTTCCCCTTTTATGGCTGTTAGCATTTTCCTTATGTATTAAGGTGCTCCTATGTTGGGTGCATAAATATTTACAATTGTTATATTTTCTTCTTTGATTGATCCCTTGAACATTTTGTAGTGTCCTTCTTTGTCTCTTGTAATAGCCTTTACTTTAAAGTCTGTTTTGTCTGATATGAGTATTGCTACTCCAGCTTTCTTTTGATTTCCATTTGCATGGAATATCTTTTTCTATCCCCTCACTTTCAGTCTGTATGTGTCCCTAAGTCTGAAGTGGGTCTCTTGTAGACAGCATATATATGGGTCTGGTTTTTGTATCCATTCAGCCAGTCTGTGTCTTTTGGTTGGAGCATTTAATCCATTTACATTTAAGGTAATTATCAATATGTATATTCCTATGACCATTTTCTTAATTGTTTTGGGTTTGTTTTTGTAGGTCTTTTCCTTCTTTTGTGTTTCCTTCCAGAGAAGTTCCTTTAGCATTTGTTGTAAAGCTGGGTTGGTGATGCTGAATTCTCTTAACTTTTGCTTCTCTGTAAAGGTTTTAATTTCTCTGTTGAATCTGAATGAGATCATTGCTGGGTAGAGTAATCCTGGTTGTAGGTTTTTCCCTTTCATCACTTTAAATATGTCCTGCCACTCCCTTCTGGCTTGCAGAGTTTCTGCTGAAAGATCAGCTGTTAACTTTATGGGGATTCCCTTGTATGTTATTTGTTGTTTTTCCCTTGCTGATTTTAATATTTTTTCTTTGAATTTAATTTTTGATAGTTTGATTAATATGTATTTAGTCATGTTTCTCCTTGGATTTTTCTTGATAGGACTCTCTGTGCTTCCTGGACTTGATTGACTATTTCCTTTCCCATGTTAGGGAAGTTTTCAACTATAATCTCTTCAAATATTTTCTCAGACCCTTTCTTTTTCTCTTCTCCTTCTTCTGGGACCCCTATAATTCAAATATTGGTGTGTTTAAATGTTGTCCCAGAGGTCTCTGAAACTGTCCTCAATTCTTTTCATTCTTTTTTCTATATTCTGCTCTGTGGTAGTTATTTCCACTATTTTATCTTCCAGGTCACTTATCCATTCTTCTGCCTCAGTTATTCTGCTATGATTCCTCCTAGAGAATTTTTAATTTCATTTATTGTGTTGTTCATCATTGGTTTTTGCTCTTTCGTTTTTCTAGGTCCTTGTTAAGTGTTTCTTGTATTTTCTCCATTCTATTTCTGAGATTTTAGATCATCTTTACTATCATTACTCTGAATTCTTTTTCAGGTAGACTGCCTATTTCCTCTTCATTTGTTTGGTCTGGTGGGTTTTTACCTTGCTCCTTCATCTGCTGCATATTTTTCTGTCTTCTCATTTTTTTAAACTTACTTTGTTTGGGTTCTCCTTTTCGCAGCCTGCAGGTTTGTAGTTCCCATTATTTTTGGTGTCTTCCCCCAGTGGGTGAGGTTGGTTCAAGGGGTTGTGTAGGCTTCCTGGTGTAGGGGACATGTGCCTGTGTTGTGGTGCGTGTGGCTGTATCTTGTCCTTCTGGTGGGCAGGGCCACGTCTAGTGGTGTGTTTCGGAATGTCTGTGAACTTAGTATGACTTTAGGCAGCCTCTCTGCTAATGGGTGGGTTGTGTTCCTGTTTTGCTAGTTGTTTGGCATGGTGCGTCCAGCACTGGAGCTTCCTGGCCATTGGGTGGAGCTGGGTCTTAGTGTTGAGATGAAGATCTCTGGGAGAGCTCTCACCGATTGTTATTGCGTGGGGCCAAGAGGTTTCTGGTAGTCCAATGTCCTGGACTTGGCTCTCCCACCTTGGACCCTCAGGCCTGACACCCAGCAGGAGCCCTGAGACCCTGCCAGCCATACAATTCAGAAGAAAAGGAAGAGAGCAAAAAACAAAAGCAAAAAATCAAAAAGAAAAAAATGAACAGACAGAACTCTTGGACAAATAGTGAAAGCAAACCTATACAGACAAAATCACACAAAGAAGCATACACATACACACTCACAGAAAGAGAAAAAAGAAAAAAATATATATATATTTAAAAAAGGAAGAGAGTAACCCAACTAATAAACAAATCTACCAGTAATAATAAGCACTAAATACTAAACTAAGATAAACATAAAACCAGAGATAAATTAGATGCAGAAAGCAAACCCCAAGTCTACAGTTGCTCCCAAAGTTCACTGCCTCAATTTTGGCAACATTCATTGTCTATTCAGGTATTCCAGAGATGCAGCATTTATCAAGTTGATTGTGGGGATTTAATCTTCTGCTCCTGAGGCTGCAGGGAGAGATTTCCCTTTCTCTTCTTTGTTTGCACAGCTCCTGGGGTTCAGCTTTGGTTTTGGCCTCACCTCTGTGTGTAGGCTGCCTCAGGAGTCTGTTCCTACCCAGACAGTTGGAGGTTGAAGAAGTGGCTGATTAGGGCTCCCTTGCTCACTCACGCTGGGTGGGAGGGGTGGGGTACAGTAGTCATAATTGGAATGTGGGGGAGCCTGAGGCAGCAAAGGCCGGAGTGACATTGCAGCAGCCTGAGGTGCACCATGTGTTCTGCCAGGGAACTTGTCCTGGCAGAGGTGGGCTGCACAGACTCCCGGTGGGGGGTGTGGATAGTGACCTGCGCTTGCCCACAGGATTCTTGGTGGCAGCAGCAGCAACCTTAGCAGTTCATGCCCATCTCTGGGGTCTGAGCTGATAGTTGTGGCTCGCACCCATCTCTGGAGCTCACTCAGGTGGTGCTCTGCCTTCTGTGAGCACAGTGGGAAGGAATCCCCTCTCCTTGCGCACCCCGAAACAATGGTCTCTTGCTTCTTCACTAGGTCCAGACTTTTTCCCAGACTCCCTCTTGGCCAGCTGTGGCGCACTAGCCCCCTTCAGGCTGTGTTCACGCAGCCAACCCCAGTCCTCTCCCTGGGATCTGAACTCCGAAGCCAGAGCCTTAGCTCCCAGCCCCCACCCACCGTGGCGGGTGAACAGACAAGCCTCTCGGGTTGGTGAGTGCTGGTCGGCACCAATCCTCTGTGCAGGAATCTCTGCTTTGCCCTCTGCACCCTGTTGCTGCGCTCTCCTCCGTGGCTACGAAGCTTCCCTCCACCCAACCCCCCATCTCCACCAGTGAAGGGGCTCCCTAGTGTGTGGAAACTTTTCCTCCTTCACAGGTCCCTCCCAGAGGTGTGGATTCCATCCTTATTCTTTTGTCTCTGTTTTTTCTTTTTCCTTTTGTCCTACGGAGGTACATGGGGATTTTCTTGCCTTTTGGGAAGTCTTAAGTCTTCTGCCAGCATTCAGTAGGTGTTCTGTAGGAATTGTTCCACATGTAGATTTTTTTTGATGTATTTGTGGGGAGGAAGGTGATCTGCACGTCTTACTCCTCTGCCATCTTGAAGGTCTCTCCCTGTGTACTACTTTCCATGGAGCTTTTTTCATACAAATATTATCTTGTTTGTTGCTTTTTGCAGTATTGTTAGGACAAGTAACCTAGATTAAAAGATCTAAAATTCACAGAGGTTGGAGCACTTGCCCAAGGTCACTTACTGACTATTTAGTGATGTGAACAAGTTAAGAGTCAACTCCTCCCAATTTTTTGCCTCAGTTCTTCCCCCATCAATCAGGAACAACAAACATGCAAAGCTAATATTTCGCTAATGAGAATGCCATTCTGTTTTAGTTAGACTATTTGAAAGCATGTTTTTCTATTTCTGTCACTTATTAGTAATAATGATAATAGCAACACTGCCTATTTATTACGTGGGACTTGACGGAAATAAATTCCCTGCTGTTCTGGGAATCTGGATGTATGCCTGCACCATCAATAACAGCCAATCCACCATTCCATTTGTCACCCTCACAAAAGAGATTAAGCTCTTGTCATCTGAGAACAGATCTTGTCATCAAGCATGCCTAGATTTTAGTCACGAAAGCCCATTCACTCTTTACTGCCCCGGGCCAGTAATCTACTTTCCTTCTCCTGCCCAAAGAATTACTTCTACAACATTACACAAGGTTAATAGTTGTCTCCTGCTCTAACAAAACCCCAAACACTTGAAATACCATTCAGAGGTGATTAAATGTCTTGCTGGAGATGATGTTTTCTCTTTCTCTTTTTCCTTTTTTTTTCTCTGGTTCCCTCCCTTCCTCCTTCCCTCCCCTCTTTCTTACTGTCCTTCCTTTCTTCTTTCTTTACTTTCTTCTTTTTTTCTCTTCACAAAATTTGCAGCATTGTGTGCAAACACTAGCCATTACATCAGCAGGGTTAGAACAACCACAGGGCTTTACAATGAGACCTTTCAATTATTTTGCATTTAGATTTTTTTTAGCTTACAAAGATTTTATTTTCTTTTCTTTTTTCTTTTCTTTTCTTTTCTCTTCTTTTCCTTTCCTCCCTCCCTCCCTCCATCTTTCTCTCTCTCTCTCTCTTTCTTTCTTTCTCAAATTAAGTGTGGAAAGCATAAAAGATTTGAAAAACAATACCCTAAACCCTAAACATACAATGCATTAAAAACATGGTAAAATTGTGCCTACTTACACTTAAAGACTGCCTTCTAGACCAATTATTTGTGCAAACACAACAGCTAGAATTCAACCCAATAGCCAATTCTATCCTTTTATGTGTCATGTGGAAATAGTCTCTCACAAATGAGGGCGTTTGATACATTCTACTTATACTGTAAATTCTACCTGCCTTGACATAAAGTTTCCAGAGGAAAAATATCATACTCTAAAATGTAATAGTAACCAGAGATTTATGCATTAGTCAGAAGAGTAATTAAAAGAAACCAATCACTCTTTGATCCATTCCCCACCCACCCCCTCATTTATTTATTTATTTATTGTTTTTGTTTTTTTGGCCATGCTACATGGCATGTGGGATCTTAGTTCCCTGACCAGAGATCGAACCCATGCCCCCTGCAGGAGAAGCACAGAGTTCTAACCAGTGGACCACCAGGAATTCCAGCCCCCGGCCCCCATTCTGATCCTGGTCATTTAAAATACAGCTTTGATGACATTGAGTAGATTTGCTCTAGGTCAGGGCAGCTCCTTAAAGGGCACTGCTTTTCTGGCTCCCCCAGAGAAAACCACTAACTTATGTTGTGAAATAAAAGTAATCAGTCTTAGCTCAATACATTTCACAACAGAAAACTCAAACTTTTGAGAAAAAGAAATGTATCTACAATTATCCAGAATCAGGGTTTACATGACATTCTACTACCATAGTCTCTTCTATAAAATTTTAAGGCCTCTCTGATAATATTTATTAGCATCTGAATCAGTCCATTCAGTGAATACAGTTAACCCTTGAACAACATGAGGGTTAGGGGCACCAACCCCCCACATAGTCAAAAATCCGAGTATAACTTTTGACTCCCCAAAACCTTAACTACTAATAGCCTACTGTTCACCAGAAGCCTTACCAATAACACAGTCAATTAAAAGATATTTTGTATGTTATATGTATTATATACTGTATTGTTACAATAAAGTAAACTAGAGAAAGTAAAATATCATTATGAAAATCATAAGGAAGAGAAAATACATTTATAATACTGTACTGTATTATCGATACTACATCCTCTGTTTATGAGATGAATTGTCTATTAGTACCTATATCAATATCATCTTACATGATACAAAACACTGTAGACGCTATATGTATTACTAACACCGGACATCAAAGATGAAAGGATAATATGAAAAAGAAATTTATATTTATTTATAGGTATAATGATTCATGCATTGACAACAAAAAAGCAGCAATATGATTGCTTTATGGTAGCCTAAGCCTAGTGTAATAAATATGATAGCTTTGTGGTAGCCTAGCCTGTACATTAATGAACAAATTGTTATAAACTTGTTATGGTATACAGTATCATAGTCATATTCATAAAACAATATTGGAAACATACCTACAATTTTTTAAAAACCACTTACCTGTGATGATAAAACAGTAACAAAATTAATGAATTATTAATTTTATAATAAATATCACTCACCTTATGCCTATGTAAAGATAGATTAGGTATATTTTATGCATTCATGACACACCTAACTTCTTCTTCTTCTTCTTCTTCTTCTTTTTTTTTTGGTATTTCTAGGCTACATGTTTTGTCTGCAAGTTTCTTTTTCAAATTGTTGCTAATCTCCAAAAAATTTTCCAATACAATTATTGAAGATAACCCACATGTAAGTTGATCTACGTGGTTCAAATCCATGTTGTTCAAGGATCAGCTGTAGTTACTGACCACCTTGTATGCCAGGCACAATACTGATCCCTTATCACAATAGATAAGATCCCTTGTCTATTGCACACATAAACATGCATGCACACACACACCCCTAAACATACACAAAAGTCCTCAGAGAATCTAGCTTTATTATACCTTGTATAAGTTATCTATGGGCACTATAATGCTGAGTAAGAAAATAACAGAAAACTCAGTGACTTAAAATATCAACTATTTATTATTGTTCATGAGTCTTTGGGTCAACTGGATGATTGTGACAGCTTAAATAGGATCACCTACACATCTGCAGTCAACTGTGCGCCAACTAGTTGGTCTTGACTGAGTTCACTCATACCTGGGGTCAGCTGACTGAAGTCTAGCCTGGCATAGGAGGGATGATGAATGGTGCAGCTCCATTCCATAGATCTCATCCTCCAGAAAAATAGCTGGAAGATTTGATAGAGGTAGCAAGCCTCAATATGCAAGTGCTTTTCATGCCTTTGTATGTCCAATTGTTTACAAAGAAGGCCACAATGATTCCTCCCCTCCTTTTATACATGCATTTTTGCAATGTGTCTGTTTACTCAACTCTTGAATCTGGGATGGTCTTGTGAATTGCTTTGACTTATAGAATGTGTCATCATGACATTGTTCAACTTCTGAGCCTAGGCTTCAAGAGGTTTTGCAGCTCCTGCTTTCATCTTCTTGGAAAGTCATGTTATCCTGTGAGAAAATTCTCTATACAGATTTCTGGAGGATGATAAGACCACATGGAACAGAGACCAATCACCCCAGGTGAGAAATCATAGGCAAACTAATCCCTAAATCAAGCCACCAGATGAATGCATCTCAACAAGCCATCCCAGAAAAGACCAGCAGAAAACCATCCAGCTGAGCCAAGCCCATATTGCTGACCCACAGAAATAAAATGATTTTTGTTTCAAGTCACTATGTTTGGGAGTGGTTTTATATATAGCAACAGATGACTGAGACACTCTATTTGTATCATGTTTGGTAATAATATTCCACTGGTCAAATCAAATCACAAGACTATTACCAGAGTCAAGAAGTAGGGCAGAATGTCCTACCCACAATGGGAAGTGAAAAGTTAAGACCATTAATGCAATTGATCAACCCTATATACATTTAAATATAAGGAAACAAATGATGAGAAGCTTAAATGATTCACTCATTACGATTTAGTAACAAAAAGTGCTAACCCTAGCTCATTCAACTATAAAGCCTGTGCTCTTTCTTCTCTACCACTGAAGCAGATATGTGATAGAAGTATATAGAAATATGGCTTCTTGAAGCTGGGAACTCTGGCTTCTATAAGACCTATGCTGTAACTTGATTTTCTATTTTTCCTCTTTTCCATAGCTGAGACTAAATAGCCACCTGAAAGCTAAGAGCATTCAGATCCCAAGACCAAATATGAACTAAAATGGGTGCTCTCTAAGGATCTTCACACCAACAGCATTTTTGACTAAGCATCAGTTTGCCATTGTTATTAATGAGACCCCAACAAAGTGCTGTATTTCTGCTGAATGGGGGGGGGCTCCAACCTTATTCTACACATCTGATTTCTCACACCAGGTGCTTCAATTCTTTTAAATTAGTTCTCTTCTGAAATTCCACTTCTAGTAATTGGTCTATTTCTTCATTGCTCTCTTTGCTTTCTTCAGTCCAGTCAGAGACTAGACATATTTTCCTCATTAAAATAACTATGACCCAAGCCCTACTGTATCTTCAGAACTTTTGGAGCTGCCTGCCTAGACTTCCAAAAATCACTCAAACTTCCATCATCTCATTCTTCTGAATAGAATGCCCTATTGCTAACTGCTTTCTTGCATTTCTGCTAAATCCTAAGACAGAATATTTTATTCATCTTCATGTTTCCCTGCAGGACTTTGCAGTACCTTAAATTTAGCCAATGTTTCATTAATGTGTGTTGAATAAATGATATAAGTAAATGTTTAAATAAATATAACTTATTATTTGGAGAAGCAGCTTCATACTCCTGCTTATTAGAGGAATAACTCCTGCCATTATCTCTTCTCTGATACTATTTTTACACTGATAGGTAAGTGAGGAAATTAACCACTGTTGATTCTAATAATATAGAAACAGCTTCCATTACCTCCTGATGTGTCTACAGTTATCTATGGACTGTCTGAAGTTACTGGGTACCATGGTGATCTGTATTTCTATGGAGGCTAAGTGGAGAAATGGATATCTGACTCAATAGTGTCAGGAAAATGAAATTGGATAAAAAGCAGTAAATGCTACATTGTACACAGCACACTGATTTCTCTCTGAGTCATTTTCATAAGAAAGTACAGTTCTTCTTGGCCTTTGGTGCACATAAGACTGGTGAAAAAGATATCAGAAAGACAGATGTCTGGAGTCCTCTAATAAAAAGAAATCAGTGTAGTTTTGATTCTCTTTTATCCTTTCTAATGTTATTCATATTCCATTTGCAGCAAAAAAATACACTCAGTGACCACTGCAGAATAAGTCTATGATGGTTAATTTTGTGTGTCAACTTCACTGGGCCATGAAGTGCCCAAGTATTTGGCTAAACATTATTGGGGGGGGTGTCTGTGAGGGTGTTTTTGGACGAGATTAACATTTGTATCAATACCTACAGACTGAGTAAAGCAGATTACCCTCATCAATATGGATAGGTCTAATTCAACCCACTGAAGTCCTGAATAGAATAAAAGACTTAGTAAGAAAGAATTTTTTCTCTCTGCCTGACTGTCTTCCAGTTGGAACATTGGTCTTTTTCCTGCCTTTGAGCTTGGACTTGGACTGGAACTTACACTGTCTTGTTTCTCAGGCCTTAAAACTCAGACTGGAACTATACCATCAGTTCCCTTGGGTCTGGACTTCTCAATCTCCATAATCTTGTGTCAATTCCTTACAATAAATATTGGTTCAATTTCTCTGAAAAACCCTGACTAATACAAAGTCTTTCCTCCCAGTAATATAAAAAGAACCATAGAACAAGCCAAGCACTCAGTGATGATTTCAGATCACAGCAAAATTAAAAGTAATAATCCTTTATTATCATCATTTAACCTTCAATCATTTTGGGCTTCCCTGGTGGTGCAGTGGTTAAGAATCCAGCTGCCAATGCAGGGGACACGGATTCGAGCCCTGGTCCAGGAGGATCCCACATGCCACGGAGGAACTAAACCTGTGTGCTACAACTACTGAGCCTGCGCTCTAGAGCCCGTGAGCCACAACTACTGAGCCCACGTGCCACAAGTACTGAAGCCCATGTGCCAAGAGCCCGTGCTCCACAAGAGAAGCCACCACAATGAGAAGCCCGCACACCGCAATGAAGAGTAGCCCCTGCTTGCCACAACTAGAGAAAGCCCGTGCACAGCAACAAAGACCCAACACAGCGAAAAATAAATTTATTAAAAGTAATAATAATAATAATAAAAATTTTAAAACCTTCAATCATTTTGCAGCATCTGCTTTATGAAAACAAAAACTATTCAGCAAATGTATTTTTTAAAAAATCAAGGTTTTTAGCACAAAAGACCAAGGTGAAATCCATATTTTCCTATGTATGTTAGAAAAATTTGAACAAGTAATTAAAATGAATAATATGTATCCTTAAAGACCTGATGGTTGTCATGGTACTATGCAAAGACATATTTATCATTTTCCAGTACTCATGCAGCATTAATAAAAAAGGGATACCACAACTCCCCATGCTGTGCCAGAGCAATCTTTTGTTCTTATATTATATCCACTATCAGAAGATGGAATGGAGACTAGAAAAGATGGAGAACTAGCACCCTCCTTCCTCCACCATTCTTTTTCCACTCAAGAGATATTTGACAAACTTTTATGTAATTCTGTATGTGTGTATACTTTTAGTTTTAAAAATTTATTAAAGAAATACATCAATAGGGGAAACTTAGTCAAAGCAATATAATAATATTGCTGGATAATGTTTGGATGATGGAAAGAATAAAAAAATTTCAATGGTAGGAATTTTTATGAGGACAAAGACTTTCATGGAAAGGTTTGAGCTTTTCTACTACTATGAGTTCAAGAAAGTGGTTCATGCAGTGACTGTCATAATGATCATCACAGATCTAATGTATAAATGTCATATTGCTGAGAAAACAGAATTGTCGAGAATTTAAACTAGGAAGCACTCCAGCATGGAAACAAACTCTGAATAAAAACATTTTTCTATTTCTCTCTGAGCCACTGGTCCAACATGATATTTTTATGAACAAAAAATGGGCAAGGGGATAAAAATAATGTTTTTTAAAAACTCTTGAAGGAGAAATCATATTAATTTCAGTAAATTATCAGACCTTTGAAAACATAAATTTCCTTCTGTGATCTTATTATATTTTAACATCATTTTGTTTAGCACTAATCTATCATTTTGTCAGAAAGTTTTATTTTTAAAAAAGAATAACTTACATAATTGTAATTCCATCTACATAAAATAGATCCTAGAAAGTAGAAAGCATTTTATATAAACAAATCAATATTATTTGTTTCCCTACATGGAAGATTTTTCTCATCAGTTTCCAATGACTTTTCAAAGGTTCTCATTATTATAAAAGTATTTTAGAAGAAAAAAGTCTCAATTGAATACTAATATGTCTGTAACAGTACATTCTTTAACTTTTAACTTTGAAATAATTATAGAGTCACAAAAAGTTGGTATACAGAGATCCCATGTACCCTTAACCCAGTTTTCCCCAAGGGTTACATTTTATGTAACTACAAGATAATATCAAAACCAGGAAATTCACATTATTACAATGTTGGTGCATAGTTCTATGCCATTTTATCACAGGTGTAGATTTCTGTAACCACTACCTCAATACCCCTATAAAGGGGTAGCATGAGGGAGATCTATTTCTTAGTAGAACTGCTCAATCACTGCAAAGATCTCCCTCATGCTACCCCTTTCTAGTCACACCTATCCCCCTCTCGTCCTTAACCCTTGGCAATCACCAATTGAGTGTGTACATATATAAAGAATATTATATAATGGAATTATATATTATGTGACCTTTGAGGTTAGCTTTTTCCACTCAGCATAATACTTTTGAGATGCATCTAAGTTGTTCCTTTTTATTGCTGAATAATATTCCATGGTATGGATGTATTATAGTTTATCCATTCAATTGCTGTAGGACATTTGGGTTGTTTCTAGTTTTTAGCAATTACAAATAAAGCTGCTCTGAACATCCTTATATAGTTTTTTGTGCAGATATGAGTTGCTATTTCTCTGGGATAAATGCCCAGGAGTGTGATTGTTGAGTCATATGATTACTGTATATTCAGTTTTTTAAGAAACTGCCAACTATTTCCCAGAGTGACCTTATCAATTTAAATTCCCACCAAATAGTATTTGAGAGATCCAGTTTTTCTGCATACCCATCAGTATTTCACATTGTCATTAATTTTTAATAGACTTTATTTTTTAGAGCAGTTTTAGGTTTATAGAAAAATTTATCAGAAAGTACAGAATTCCCATATATCCCTGACCCCCATATACACAGAGCTTCCCCACACCATAACAGCCTCCCCCACTAACAACATCACATACCAACGTGGTACATTTATTACAATCAATGAATCTACATCCATACATCATTATCATTCAAAGTCCATAGTTTGTATTAGGGTTTGCTCTTGGTATTACACCTTTTATGAATTCTGACAAATGTATAATTACATGTATCCACCATTGTAGTATCGTAGAGAATAGTTTTACCGCCCTAAAACTTTTCTGTGCTCCACCTATTTATTCCTCCCTCCCTGCAACCTCTGGCAACCCCTGATCTTTTTATTGTCTCCACAGTTTTTCCTTTTCCAGATGCTAAATCATACAGCATATAGCATTTTCATATTGTAAATCGCATTTATTAATATGCATTTAAGTTCCCTCCATGTCTTTTCATGGTGTGATAGCTTGTTTTTTTAGGGCTGAATAGTACTCCATTTCATGGATGTACCAAAGTTTATCTATTCACATACTATTGTAGGTTAATATGTGTCTTCCCCCTTATTCATATGTTGAAGTCCTAACCCCTACTATCTCAGAATTTGACTTTCCTAAGAGATAGGACCTTTAATTAATTAAGTTAAAAATGAGGTCATTAGACTAGGCCCTAATCCAATATGACTGGTGTCCTTATAAGAAAATATTAGGATTCATATATGCACAGAGGGAAGACCATGTGAAGATACATGGAGAAGATGGCCATCTGTAAGCAGAGAAAGGCCTTCAGAAGAAATCAACCCTGACAACATTTGATCTTAGACTTTTGGCCTCCAGGATTATGAGGAAATAAATTTCTATTGTTTAAGTTACCCAGTTTGTGGTACTCTTTTATGGCAACGAAAGCAAACTAATAAACTATTGAAGGACGTCTTTTGTTTTCAAGTTCTGGCAATTATGAATAAATCTGCTATGAACATCTATGTGCAGGGTTTGTATGGAAGTTTTCAACTCATTAAAGTAGATACAAGGAATTTGATTGCTGGATCATTTGGTAAGAGTATGTTTAGCCTTGTAAGAAACTATCAAACTATATTCCAGAGTGGCAGCACTGTTTTATGTTCCTTCCAGCAGTGCATAAGTGATCTAATTTCCCCACATCTACACCAACACTTGTTACTGTCTTTTTTATTACAGTTATCCTAGTGGTTGTGAAGTGGTATATCATTGTGATTTTGATTTGTATTTCCCAAATGACTAATATACACTGGCATCTTTTCATGTGCTTATTTGTCATTTGTATATTCTCGTTGGTGAAATATCGCTTCACGTCTTTCACCTGTTTTCTAATTGGGTTTTTTTATTGTAGAGTTTGAGGGATTTTTATATATTTGAGATATGAGTCTTACTAGATACATGTCTTACTAGATTTGTAAATATATTCTTTCACTCTGTACCTTGATTTTTATCCTTTAACAGGGATTTTTGAAGGGCAAAGTTTTTAAATTTTGTTGAAATCCACCTTGTTTTCTTTTATGGATCACATGTTTAGTGTCACATCTAGCTCTTCACCAAATCTTAGGTTCTGAAGATTTTCCTCCTACATTTTCTTCTAAAAGTTGTATAGTAAGTCCATGTTCCACTTTGAGTTAATTTTTTTATAAGATATTAGATTTAGATAGAAATTCATGTTTCCATTTTGCCTGAGAATATCCAATTGTTCTAGAACCATTTGTTGAAAGTAGTCTTTCCTCCACTGGATTTCTTTTGCACCTTTGTCAAATATCAGTTGTCTAACTTGTGTAGGGTATTTCGTGGTTCTCTATATTGTTCCACTGATCTATGTGACATTCCTTCCACCAATAACAGAGTCTTGACTACTGTAGTTATCTAATAAAACTTGATATTAGGTAGAGTGATTTCTCCCACTTTACTATTCTCCCCTTTACATTTCCATATAAACACTTGAATTTTAATACATATTAATTTCTCTCTAAACACAAAGAACATAGCAGTAAAAACTATTCAGGATGCATAGCACATATTTCAAATCTGAGATTTCAAAATATAAAGATGTGTGTGTGTGTGTGTGTGTGTGTGTGTGTGGTGATGGTGTGGTTTTGGTAAGAGTGTGGTAATGTTCCTTATATAATGTATATTAATTTGCTGTTTCTAATTAGCGTACATGAATTATATTCCACTGCTTCTTTAACCAAAGTCACTGTATACTGTCAACTGTAATTTATTTCCCCAGTTCATTGCTTGGCACCTGGTAGGCATTTAATAAGTGTGAATAAATTATTTCTCAATAAAAATATTATAATCACATGGTAAGCAACATCTTCATTAACATAAGGATAGCATTTGCTTTACCTTATATTAATAAATTGACTAGACTACATCATACATACCTCATTGAACCCACTGCTGAAAATGATCTAAGTATTGGGTGCTTGTATAATCATGATTTTAGTGCAAATATTGTGACCTCCTGACTATGTCTTTGTATGTGCAAGGAGGAAGGCTATTATTAAACACAGATTATGAGTTTAGAATATAGGACAAAAGAGTTTTTCTGTTTTCCCTCCAGTGGCAAATCAGTTCATACTAAGTCACTGTGTGTTAATCATTAGGACTCTTACCCGTTTGCCTTTTTCTTCTCCTCTCATCTTGGTTTTCTTGGTCTTTTACCTCATCTACTTCATGGAGTCTCATTTAGCCTTCTCTATGTCCCAGACCCAGATAACAATCATTCCATTATGTTGACTTCTTCCTTCTACCACGGAATTAGAAACAAGATAAGGAATGGGTGGAGTTGGAGGCTTACCTCAGTCTAGCCTAGGAGTGACTCAATGTATTTACAAGACAGATAAACATTTTCTTTAGTATTTTTCTCAACATTTTAGTAAAAGTTTGAACTCTGTTAAAAGCATTTTTGCCACTTTACTAAGACTAAATAAACATTGTTTCTTTATCCTAGCTTAGTATGACCCATGACCATTGAAAGGACGGTGGGGTATGTATGGTGCACCACATCGCAGCAGAGGTTTGGAGGGTGGTTTTTAAAATCCTGTTACAGTATCTTCTTAGGAAATTATAAGATGAAAAATTTCTCTCTTTTCCATATATCATGTCTTTGCATTTGTAGAAAGATTTATAGTACACAGAAGACATCCACATATTTATGATTAATTTTATCCTCATAAACCATAGTTGGGGTAAAAAAAAAAAAAGGAAGAATTGTTGTTTTTTAAATTTGAGAAATAAAGAACCTGAGGCTTCAATGATTGTGCAAAGTTAGAGAGTCAGAACTTCTGCCTAAAAGGTAACAGAAAATTTCCAAACAGTTTTGTCTACTTGCAAAATACCAAAAAATCATCAATTAGTAACCATAAGAAATAAAACTACACAATATAAAAATTCTTGAAAGAAACAAAAATATTTTGATCAGTGAATATACTGAAAAATTCAGACTTGAAATTATAGGTTTGTACATTATATTTTCAGATTATTTAAATATTCCAGAAGCTTAATTTTTTCTAATTTCTTTGGATTAAGACCACATGAGATACAGATGGCCGAGAGGCACATGAAAAGATGCTCAACATTGCTAACTATTAGAGAAATGCAAATCAAAACTACAATGAGATATCACCTCACACCAGTTAGAGTGGCCATCACCAAAAAATCTGCAAACAATAAATGCTGGAGAGGGTATGGAGAAAAGGGAACCCTCCTACACTGTTGCTGGGAATGTAAACTGGTACAGCCACTATGGAGGTTCCTTAAAATACTAAAAATAGTGCTACCATTCGATCCAGCAATCCCACTCTTGGGCATATATCTGGAGAAAAACATGGCTCGAAAGGATACATGCAATGTTCATTACAATGTTCACTGCAGCACTGTTTACAATAGCCAGGACATGGAAGCAACCTAAATGTCCACCAACAGATGAATGGATAAAAAAGATGTAGTACATATATACAATGGAATATTACTCAGCCATTAAAAAGAATGAAATAATGCCATTTGCAGCAACATGGATAGACCTAAAGATTATCATACTAAGTGAAGTCAGAGAAAGACAAATATCATATGATATCACTTATATGCAGAATCTTAAAAAAATGATACAAATGAGCTTATTTACAAAACAGAAACAGATTAACAAACTTAGAGAATGAACTTATGGTTACCAGGGGGAAGGGTGGGGGTGAGGGATAGAATGGGAGTTTGGGATTGACATGTATACACTGCTATATTTAAAATAAAATGCCTTTCCATGAAAAAAAAAAAAAGACCACACGAGACATTTCTCAAAACCTAAAAGTCTCCATACTCCAAAGAAAACTAGTTTTTGAAAATACAAGAGAAAAATAAGAGAGGGGAATAAGAAAAATAAGAAAGAGCTCAGGAGAGAGATAGGAAGGAAGGAAGGAAGGAAGGAAGGAAGCGAGAAAGAAAAAGAGACAACTGAAAACATTAGGCAAATACATTGCCTATTATTAATATTAATTTGTTTAAAGTATCAGAAGTTTTAATGATTAGGTTGTTTCATCCAGAGGAAAAGTACTGATTAAACTAAATGTTTATTGCTCAGAGATTGTTAAGAAGGTGATTGAGGTCAGATACAAAGAATTGTTATATAACCATTGAGACTCCAGTTTGCGTCTCATCTCTTAAGACTTAATGTAGAGCCTGGTACAAGCTCTCATAGGAAACAGAAGCACAGACACAGCAAGATTTGCCTCCTTGATATACAGTGTTAGATGAATATAAATTGATTATACGCTAGCTCATTGCTGCAGAGAAAAGTCTATAGCTACTAATGGGTTTTGCTCTTGGGGCTGAAAGTCACAAAAATGTTACATTCTTGTCCTCAGATATTAGTTAATTTTCCTTTACTACTTTGGGAAATAAAGGACCACAAAAGGCTAAAATGTTTCCATAAAATTGTACTGCAATATGTTTAAAAATAATAAACTGGACTTTTATGTCAGGGATGTGGTTTCTTATATGACAGCTTTGGTAACAACTAGAGATTATCCTTCTGGTCATCTATACTTCTGCTAATGGTTACATATGACAATATAGTTTATTCTTCAAGAAAATCTTGAATGATCAAAGCATATACAATCATTCATTATTCATGTGGAAATATATTTAATCCTGTTTATGGTGTTGGAAAAATACAGTCTGAGTATGTCCTCATTAGGAAAATCTCATTGAAACACTTAATGTATGAGAAAATAAAATATATCTGTGAAAGACATAAGGGAGGAGATTGGTTCAAGTCCAGGACCAGATGGCTTCACATGTGAATTCTATCAAACATTTAGAAAAGAGTTAACACCCATCCTTCTCAAAGGCCTCCAAAAAATTGCAGAGGAAGGAAGACTTCCAAACTCATTCTATGAGGCCACCATCACCATGATACCAAAACCAGACAAAGATACTACAAAAATAAAAGAAAACTACAGACCAATATCACTGATGAATATAGATGCAAAAATCCTCAAGAAAATACTAGCAAACAAAATCCAATGACACGTTAAAAAGATCATATACCATGAGTAAGTGGGATTTATCCCAGGAATGCAAGGATTCTAAAATATATGCAAATCAATCAATGTGATACACCATATTAACAAATTGAAGATTAAAAACCATATGATCATCTCAATAGATGCAGAAAAAGCTTTCAACAAAATTCAACACCCATTTATGATAAAATCTCTCCAGAAAGTGGGCATAGAGGGAACCTACCTCAACATAATAAAAGCCATATATGACAAACCCACAGCAAACATCATTCTCAATGGTGAAAAACTGAAAGCATTTCCTCTAAGATCAGGAACAAGACAAGGATGTCCACTCTTGCCACTATCATTCAACATATTAAGGAAGTCCTAGCCACGGCAATCAGGGAAGAAAAAGAAATAAAAGGAATACAAATTGGAAAAGAAGAAGTAAAACTGTCACTGTTTGCTGGATGACATGAAACTACACATAGAGAATCCTAAAGATGCCACCAGAAGACTACTAGAGCTAATCAATGAATTTGGTAAAGTTGCAGGATACAAAGTTAATGCACAGAAATCTCTTGCATTCCTATATACTAATGATGAAAAATTTGAAAGGGAAATTAAGGAAACACTCCCATTTACCTCCACAACCAAAAGAATAAAATACCTAGGAATAACCCTACCTAGGGAGACAAAAGACCTGTATGCAGAAAACTATAAGACACTGATGAAAGAAATTAAAGATGATAGCAAGAGATGGACAGATATACCATGTTCTTGGATTGGAAGAATTAATATTGTGAAAATGACTATACTACCCAAAGCAATCTATAGATTCAGTGCAATCCCTATCAAATTACCAATGGCATTTTTTATAGAACTAGAACAAAAAATCTTAAAATTTGTATGGAGACACAAAAGACCTTGAATACCCAAAGCAGTCTTGAGGGGATAAAACGGAGCTGGAGGAATCAGACTCCTTGACTTCAGACTATACTACAAAGCTACAGTAATCAAGACAATATGGTACTGGCACAACGACAGAAATATAAATCAATGGAACAGGATAGAAAGCCCAGAAATAAACCCACACACCTATGGTCAACTAATCTATGACAAAGGTGGCAAGGACATACAATGGAGAAAAGACAGTCTCTTCAATAAGTGGTGTTGGGAAAACTGGACAGCTACATGTAAAAGAATGAAATTAGAATACTCCCTAATACCATACACAAAAATAAACTCAAAATGGATTAGAGACCTAAATGTAAGACCAGGCACTATCAAATTATTAGAGGAAAACATAGGAAGAACACTCTTTGACATAAATCACAGCAAGATCTTTCTTGATCCACCTCCTAGAGTAATGGAAATAAAAACAAAAATGAACAAATGGGACCTAATGAAACTTAAAAGCTTTTGCACAGCAAAGAAAACCATAAAAAAGATGAAAAGACAACCCTCAGAATGGGAGAAAATATTTGCAAATGAATCATAGGACAAAGGATTAATCTCCAAAATATATAAACAGCTCATGCAGCTCAATATTAAAAAAACAAACAAGCCAATCCAGAAATGGGCAGAAGACCTAAATAGACATTTCTCCAAAGAAGACATACAGATTGCCAAGAAACACATGAAAAGCTGCTCAACATCACGAATCATTAGAGAAATGCAAATCAAAATTACAATGAGGTATCGCCTCACACCAGTTAGAATGGGCATCATCAGAAAATCTACAAACAGCAAATGCTGGAGAGGGTGTGGAGAAAAGGGAACCCTCTTGCACTGTTGGTGGGAATGTAAATTGATACAGCCACTATGGAGAACATATGGAGGTTTCTTAAAGAACTAAAAATAGAATTACCATATGACCCAGCAATCCCACTACTGGGCATATACCCAGAGGAACCCATAATTCAAAAACACACATGCACCCCAATGTTCATTGCAGCACTATTTACAATAGCCAGGTCATGGAACGAACCTAACTGCCCAACAACAGATGAATGTATAAAGAAGATGTGGTACATATATTCAATGGAATATTACTCAGCCATAAAAAGGAACGAAATTGGGTCATTTGTAGAGACGTGGATGCATCTAGAGACTATCATAGAGATTGAAGTAAGTCAGAAAGAGAAAAACAAATATCATATATTAACGCATATTATGTGCAACATAGAAAATGGTACAGATGAACCAGTTTTCAGAGCATAAATTGAGACACAGATGTAGAGAACAAACGTATGGACATGAAAGGTGGAAAGCGGTGGGGGGTGGGGGTGTCGTGTGATGAATTGGGAGGTTGGGATTGACATGTATACACTGATGTGTATAAAATGGATGACTAATAAGAAAAATAAATAAATAAACATTAAAAAAAAAGACTTAGTGGACAAGTCCCCTCAAATGAAATAAACTCTGCTACTAGATAGTATGGTTTAATTGCAGAAACAAATATTCTAATTGACAACTGGAACCAATGTGAAAACCATTAACTATTTGTCCCTGAAGGGAAGAAAATTTAACAAGTGTCTTAAACTCTCTACTGAGGTTTCCTTATCTGTTAACCAAGAAAATAAAAGACACTTTCCTCAAAAGGAAAATTTTGCTTTAATTAGTGTTTTTAAATGTACAAGATAAGTTATAAGCACTGTGAAATCTGAAGTGAAATACTTATACCATTCCAATAAAATATAAACTAAAGTAACTGACAATGTTTATTGGTCTTGTGCATAAGAATTGGAAGTCTAGAGTCAGAAGATCTAGAATTGGTAGATTGCAGAAATGGCCCCAAGAGTTTGCCCCTCCTTGTATCTACATTCTTTGCTATGTAACTTTGCAATACCCACCCCCCCACAGACACGGGAATAGACACAATTTCTACCCCTGGGTTCAGCCATGTACTGCTTTAAATATGATGCAAAGAAAAGATTAAAATGGACAATTGGGTTCATTCTCACACTTGCCCTCTATTACTGCCATGAAAGGACATACCTGGGCTAGCCTGATAAAGGATAGGAGACATAAGCAGCATAGCTGGGTTTTCCCAGTTGTCTCAGATAAGACCATGCTAAATCATCTGATAATGAGTTAACACCCAGGCATAATCAGCAGAGTTGCTGCAAGTAGTATTCCATTCGTGTAATAAAAATTCTTAAGGTTGTTTGTCACACTTTTGTGGTCACTTGTTATGCATCATTTTTAAGGCTATAGATAGCTGATGAAAAAAAGAAGTACTGAAAATGGAGTGCTGCTGTAACAAAAATGTGATCCATTGATTTGGGGACCAGGAGATAGGTAGTAAGGATACCATTAGAGGAGACTGGAAAGACTGGAAGAGAACTGTAACAGGAAAAGTGAAATATAGTGACCAGTGCTATGAAGTTGTGCCACATTTAGTAAAACTGTCACATGTCACGTGAAAGTTAAAAACTATACCCAAATGAACTTTGGGATTTGACTCACAAGATATCCAAGGAGACTACTGAAAACATCTGGTTGCATTTAGCTGTTCATGGTAAGGTTCTACTAGAAAAATGTAGATTAAAGAACTGGCCAGTGTCCCAGCACCATGAATGTGGAGAGCTCAGGAATTTTGGAAATTGTTAGCATAGAAAATAAAAACATTCACATTGCCAGCCTCTCAACCAAGGAAAAGATTCTCTTATTAATACATTGCTTCAGGATCAAGGATCTTTGAGATCTTTTAAGTCCTCTTTTCTTTTTTTAATTGAAGTATAGTTGATTTACAATATTGTGTTAGTTTCAGGTGTACATCAAAGTGATTCAGTTATATATATTTTTTCAGGTTATTTTCCATTACAGGTTATTACAAGATATTAAATATAGTTCCCTGTGCAATAAAGTAAATCCTTGTTGCTTATCTATTTTATGTAAAGTAGTTTGTGCCTGTTAATCTCATACTCCTAATTTATCCCTCCCCTCTCCCTTTCCTCCTTGGTAACCATAACTTTGTTATCTACATGTTAAGACCTCTTAAAGGATTGAATTGTTGCCTAGTAGACCTTTGCAGTTGGACAAATGGACTCCTGAGAATCTTAATGTTGTTGTCTCACAGCAACTTGACACGTCAAAATTATCAATAATTAAGTCTAGAGAGATAGGCATGTCTCAAAAACAATTGGGATGCAGCTTGTAGTGCATGTGGTGAACTCAAATCTGAAACATAGAAAACCCACAGAGTTTTCAAGATAGCTGTACTTGCAAAAGCACCACCAGCTTATATTAAAGGGACTTAGTTATTCCCATATTACAGAACCAGGGCTTAATCAAGGAACAAACTCCATTCCAGGGTACAGAAATTTGGCAACATTTTGCCTAGAAGAATTTCAGAACTGATATGGACTGATTAGTGCCTCCTGTTTTTCTTTATTCAAGTAAAAGTGTTTTTGTAATTTTCCTCTCCCTGTCTGAGTGGCACAAAACCAACCTTTATTATGTCCATGGATATTGTGGTTCAGGAATTTGGACAAGAAATAGTGAGGCAAGCTTCTCTCTACTCAACAATCTCTGTAACCTCAGCTAGAGGACTTAAAAGCCAGGGGTTATAATTATCTGAAGGTTTATTCACTAATATGTCTGGTGATAAATGCTGCTCTGGACCTTAGCTGGATCTACTGAGTGTAATATCTTCTTCACATAGGCCTCCCATACAGGGACTTAGCTTACTTACAATACAGTGGTTGGGTCCCACCAGAAGTATTACAGAGACCATTTTTAAGATATAATAAGCCACAAAGTTTGAGTGTTTGGAGGTAATTTGTCTTTTTATTTCACAGTTCTCCAAATCAAGAGGACCCACATTTAAACCTGTTGATGATTATAAGGTTTTGGACTATGTGAGACTAATGCTATGACTACGTGATATTTCAGGGTCTTAGTGGAATAGAGTTGAGCAAATGTTACATATTAGAGGTTGTTAAATAATTGTAACTATGAGTGAAGATTGTACTAACTTAGATTAATGGACTCAATCATTTATCTTTTCCTGTAACCACATATTCTGCCATATAACTTTTCAAACCTTCCCAAGGTAGGTGGAAGAAGGAATGATATAATTCCCCCCCACCTTGGGTTTGGTCATGTCTCATGCCTTAGTCAATGAGTTGTTAGTAAACATGATGCAAACAGAAGCTTGGAATGGTCTAGTACAACTATACTTGCCCTTGACATAAATCTCTTCAATCAACATAAGAAGGACATGTACAGGCCAGCCTGCAAGAAGATGATAATGTGGAGCTGAGCCAAGCAGCAGACCCAGCCATTCCAGCTGAAGATTTTCCAGATCATCTAACAGCCTGCTATACCCCCAAAATGGAATTGAATTCCCCCAAATTAGCAGAGCCACCTGCCAACCTCCTTAGAAGTATAAATTTAATAAAGGCTTATTGTTGTGGGCCAATGAGGTTATGTATTATTGTTAGGAGACTTTGTGGTAAAACAATAAAGTGATTCCACACATCAAATGCCAAATAACATCTATTAAAAGATGAATGAATGAATGCCACTCTCAGGTTATACTGTACACCGCTGTTATATCAGGAAGGCATATCATGGGTTAATTAACTTTCTACTTGACCAAATTCTTCCCCATGCACTATATTTACTGGGCACATGTTTGAAAAGCAGGAACTTACTGTTCTGGGGAAAATACTTACAGGTACACATATCACAATCAGATCCTACTGAGATACAGAGAAGTGGTGAACATCTGTATGAAATTGCCATTTGCACTATTAAGCAGAGCCACCTAAAAAATTATCTGTAAAATGGAGTTAATGTTAACTAGAATACCAATGATTTTTGGATGCCTGCCTGTGGAATCAAATTTATATCCTTAAATTTTTTTTTTTTTTTTGCGGTACGTGGGCCTCTCACCACTGTGGCCTCTCCCGTTGTGGAGCACAGGCTCCGGACGCGCAGGCTCAGCGGCCATGGCTCACGGGCCCAGCCACTCCACGGCATGCGGAATCCTCCCAGACAGGGGCACGAACCCGTGTCCCCTGAATTGGCAGGCGGACTCTCAACCACTTTGCCACCAGGGAAGCCCCTATCCTTAAATTTTTACTGCAGAAAAATTCCTATTTAAAAATAAGAGACTGATATTGGGGCCAAGATGGGGAAGTAGGAAGACCCTGAGCTCACCTCCTCCCAGGTGCACACCAAAATTACAGCTATTAATAGAGCAGCTATCTATGAGATGACCTGAAGACGAGCAGAAAAGATTTTACACAACTAAAGATGTAAATAAGGAATCACACCAAGATAGGTGGGAGGGGAAAAGATGTGGTATAGTCAAGACCCATACCCTCAGGTTAGCTGACACACAAACAGGAAGATAATCACAATTACAAAGGTTCTCCACAAGGAATGAGGGATGCAAGTAACTCATTGGGCTTCCCAATCCAGGGGTCCTGCACCAGGAAGATGAACCCCAGAACCTCTGACTTTGAAGGCTAGCAAGGCTTGCATATGGGACAGCCAAAAGACTGTTGGAAGCAGAGACTCCACTCTTAACAGGTTCAAGCAAAATTTCACATAATAAGACTCCCAGCACAGAGGCAGTAATTTGAAAGGAGCCTGGGTCAGACCCACTTGCTGATCTTGTAGAGCCTCTGGGAGAGATAGGAGGCAAATGAGTCTCCTCCTGGAGATATAGATATTGGCGGCAACCATTTTTGTGAGCTTGCTCTAACATGATGACACTGGTGCAGAAATTCTCCCTCTAGCCTATTAGCACTGGGGGCTTACTCATCCACCAGTAGGCCAAATTCAGCCCTGGGACCCTTGAACCCCACAGCTAGCTGCCCCAGGACCTGGCCCTGCCCACTAGTAGGCTGGCACCAGCCCTGGAACACACCAGGCCATGTGGCCAGCTGCACCAGGATCTGGCCTCATCCAAAGTGACTAGTACTTCCAATGCTATGTTGAATAAACATGATAAGAGTGGGCATCCTAGTCTTGTTCCTGAGCTTAGAGGAAATGCACTCAGTTTTTCAACATTGAGTACAATATTAGCTGTGGGCTTGTCATATGTGATGCTTATTATGTTGAGGTATGTTCTCTCTATGCCCACTTTCTGGAGAGTTTTTAGCATAAGTGGATGTTGAATTTTGTCGAAAGCTTTTTCTGCACCCGTTGAAATGATCATATAATTTTTATTCTTCAGTTTATTAGTGTGATGTATCACATTAATTGATGTGTGGATATTGAACCATCCTTGAATCCCTGGGATAAAGCTCACTTGATGATGGTGTATGATCCTTTCAATGTATTGCTGGATTTGGTTTGCTTATATTTTGTTGAGGATTTTCACATCTATGTTCATCAGTGATGTTGGCCTGTAATTTTCTTTTTTGTGATATATTTGTCTGGTTTTACGATCAGGGTGATTCTGGCCTTATAGAATGAGTTCAGAAGCATTCCTTCCAATGCAACTTTTTTGGAACAGCTTGAGAAGGATAGGTGTTAACTCCTTTCTAAATGTTTGATAGAATTCACCTGTGAAGCCAACTAGTCCTGGACTTTTGTTGAGTTATTTTGTTTGTTTGGTTGCCTGGTTTTTTTTTTATTAACTGATTCAGTTTCATTACTGGTAATTGCTCTATTCATATTTTCTATTTCTTCCTGGTTGTTGATTCAGTCTTGGGAAATTGTACGTCTCTAGGAATTTGTCCATTTCTTCTAGGTTGTCCATTTCATTGGCATATAGTGTTTCCCAGTAGTCTCCTATGATCCTTTGTATTTCCGTGGTGTCAGTTGTAACTTCTCCTTTTTTTTTTTTTTTTGCAGTACGCGGGCCTCTCACCGTTGTGGCCTCTCCAGTTGCAGAGCACAGGCTCCAGACGTGCAGGCTCAGCGGTCATGGCTCATGGGCCCAGCTGCTCCACGGCATGTGGGATCTTCCCAGACCGGGGCACGAACCCGTGTCCCCTGCATCAGCAGGTGGACTCTCAACCACTGTGCCACCAGGGAAGCCCATAACTTCTCCTTTTTAATTTCTGATTTTATTGATTTGAGTCCTCTCTTTTTTCTTGATGAGTCTGGCTAAAGGTTTATCAATTTTGTTTACCTTTTCAAAGAACTCAGCTCTTAGTTTCACTGATCTTTACTACTGTATTTTACTCTCTATTTCATTTATTTCTGCTCTGATCTTTATAATATCTTTCCTTCTACTAACTTTGGGTTTTGTTTGCTCTTCCTTTGTAGTTCCTTTAGGTGTAAGGTTAGGTGGTTTAATGGAGATTTTTCTTGTTTCCTGAGGGAATCTTGTATCACTATAAACTTCCTTCTTAGAGCTACTTTTTCTATGTTCTATAGATTTTGGATCATTATGTTATCATTTTCATTTGTCTCCAGGTTTTCTTAAATTTTATCTTTGATTTCTTCACTGATCCATTGGTTGTTTAGTAGCATATTGTTTAGCCTCCATGTGTTTGTGTTTTTTGTAATTTTTTCTTGTAGTCGATTTCTAGTCTCATAGCACTGTGATTGGAAAAACTGCTTGATATGATTTTAATTTTCTTAAATTTACTGAGGCTTGTTTTGTGGCCTAGCATGTTATCTATCCTAGAAAATGTTTCATGTGCACTTGAAAAGAATGTGTCTTCTGCTGCTTTTGGATGGAATGTTCTATATATTGATACATCTATTAAGTTCATCTGGTCTAATGTATCCTTTAAGGTCAATGTTTCCTTTTTGATTTTCTATCTGGATAATCTATCCATTGATATAAGTGGGATGTTGAAGTCCTCAACTATTATTTTGTTACTGTCGATTTCTCCCTTTATGTGTGTTAATATTTGCTTTATGTGTTTAGGTGCTCCTATGTTGGGTGCATATATATTTATAATTCTTATATCTTCCTTTTGAATTGATCCCTTGATCATTATGTAATGTCCTTCTTTGTCTCTTATAACAGTCTTTCTTTTAAAGTCTATTTTGTCTGATATAAGTATTGCTACCCCAGCTTCCTTTTGATTTTCATTTTCATGAAATATCTTTTTCCATCCCTTACCGTTCAGTCTGTGCATCTTTAGGTCTGAAGGGAGTCTCTTGTAGGCAGCATATATACAGGTCTTGTTTTTGTATCCATTCAGCCACTCTATGTCTTTTGATTGGAGCATTTAGTTCATTTACATATAAAGTAATTATTGATATGTATGTTCTTATTGCTATTTTGTTCATTGTTTTGGATTTGCCTTTATAGTTCTTTCCTGTTCATTTCTTCATCTTTTGTTCTCTTCTCTTGTCATTTGATGACTATCCTTAGTCTTATATTTGGATTCCTTTTTCTTTTATGTGTGTATATTATAGATTTTTGATTGGTGGTTACTAGGAGCTTTATATATAGCAATCTATAAATGTATGTGATTGTTTTTAGTTGATTTCTTAACTTAAATGCATTTTCTCAACCCTGAATTTGTACTCTCCTCTCCTCACAATTACAATTTTGGTATTCAATGAATATATTTTAAGTGGCAACCTAAGAAGCAATAATCTTTGCATTCTGTTCGATACAGTCTGAAGCAATATAGGCAGTTTTCAGATGGTTTTCTTTAGGGTTTTTCCCCCTTTTTATTGAATAAATTTAATGTGTCATATTGTATAAGTTTAAAGTATACACAGCATGTTACTTTCATATATTTACATACTATGACTGCTGATGTGGTGATATTTATCACATTACATAATTATAGTACCAAATTATTGTCTATATTCATCATATTGTGCATTCGATCTCTGTTGCTTACTTACTGTTTGTTACAAGTTTGTACCCTTAAAGCCTAGTACCCCTCTGGCCACATTTGCACACCAGATGGCTCCCACCAAGTATATCTTAAGCATGACATTGTCAATCCAATAGTATATTTAGATGTGATTTTTCACAAATTGTCCATTTAGAGAGACCATGTTCAACATAAGCAGATGATCACTGTGTCAAGTCAGTTTGTGTGGAGGTTTGAGTCCTCTGTATAGCAGTGACTAATGGCAGGACCAATTATAAACCCAGTGCACTTTTTATAACCATAGATAACAGAAATATCCCTTCATAAGTTTTCTATCCAAAGGCTACCCAGACAGGTGTCAAGTGATACCCTGGTTCCCAAATCTATTACAGAACCTTCACTAAATTTAATTTTAGTCATGTATATTTATGACATTTCTATCGGGTTCCCTGCATGTATTTTGTCTTCATCTGAAAGGGACTTTTATTTTTATTTCTCCTCTTTTCAGTAAAAGCACATGGTTGATGTTATTTAAGACCTAATGTTCCACAGTGGAGTAGTATATGAGGTCATAAATGGCTCTAGCAGTTATCAAAAGCCTCGGCTTCAACCTCAGCATTTAATCATTTGTAAAAACCAGTTACAGGCTCATATACTTCCTCACTGTGAACATTATTCCTCTTATATGACAAGGTAAAAACTACTTTTAAAAATAGATTAAACCATATCATCCAAAAATTAATAATTAAGTATTTTTGCTCATCTCATAAGAATTTGGAGGTTCTATACTTTTGTTGACTTTTTTCAATGTACATCAAATTTTTAACATTTGTTCAGTACTTTGAAAATGTAATGCACTGTATAAGTGCTAAGTATTATTAATGATGTTATTATGTGAGGTTAGTTTAGAAGTAAGGATTAGATGAAGAATAGCACAAAGGAATGTGCTATGGAGAAAAGAAATGAGATTTGTGATTAGATATTTTTCATCTCAGAGAAGATTTTATTTTCTTCTGAGGAGGGGTCTATTTACACTTTCTGAACTTTGGCCAAAATGCTTTCTTTCTTATATTTGGAAAAGATGTATTATACTGATACTGGAAATCTGCACAATGAAGAGTTCTGTGTTTCATACATAGCAGGAAGAGGTTATTGACCCACTACTGAGGAAAAAAAACACTTTAAATCATTAAAAACAAAAGAATGATAGGCTTATACTCATGCAGAATTTCTCAACTACTTCCCATTTCAAACAAGGATACCATTTTTATATCACACACACACACACACACACACACACACACACACACACTCCCCAGAGTCAGTAGTTGGTATGTCTCGGTACAAAGCTTTCTGGACTCTATATGGTTTGAAACTTTAGTGTATGTTTTGTTTGTATCATAGTTAATTAATACTCAAGACTCCCTCCAGTGAATAAAACAAAAATTGTTTAAATCTTATGTTCACTGTACTGCAATAATGAATTCCACCTTTGCCCCCTCAATATTTTGTAACTGAACTTTCATCTATTTCAATATGAATAAATATAGTTTTCAAATTTCAGAGCACTCTATAAGCACTGTTTAATTTCCACAATTTAGCACAAAGGTAAAATAATTTATGGCTATATTAAGGTAGTGAGTCCCTGGACCAAAAATGGAGAGATGCAATTTACAATGATTTTGATAAGAGATGCATTTGTGCAGCCAATTTGGTCAAGGCATTTTCTGTTTTTTACATTAAAGTCAACTATGCACTTTCTCCCTTCCCTTCTAATTATACTTTATTGTTTTTCTTGGGGAGTGAGCTATGAAGAACACTTTTGTTTGTTGACAGAAATGGAACAGAAGAATATTTTCATGGAAGATTTATGACACATAGCCAATTACATCTGGATTGCAGATAGCAAATTAGTTTTGGATTTGTCTCATTCAAAAACCATTGACAAGTGTGATTCATCATAATAATTTTGCAGAGGAATCACAGCAGATCATAGCCTGCACCACAAATGATGCTGCTATCACAATCCATCATGATTAAATAGTGGTCTAGAGTTATATGAGAACTTGTAATAATACATAAATATTGATAATTAGATGTTGATTTGAAGTAGGGGACGTGGAGGGCTTCCCTGGTGGTGCAGTGGTTAGGAATCCATCTGCCAATGCAGGGGACACGGGTTCGAGGCCTGGTCCGAGAAGATCCCACATGCCACGGAGCAACTGTGGATCCCACAAGGCTCGTTCACCACAACTACTGAGCCTGTGCTCTAGAGCCCGTAAACCACAACTACTGAGCCCACATGCCACAGATACTGAAGCCCACGTGCCTAGAGCCCACGTTCCACAACAAGAGAAGTCACCGTAATGAGAAGCCCGTGCACCCCAATGCAAGTAGGCCCTGCTCGCCACAACTAGACAAAGCCGTGCAACGCAAGGAAGAACAAAAGCAGCCTAAAATAAATAAATAAATAAATAAACAAATTTGAAGTAGGAGACATGGAGATTTGTGTGTCCTGTTACCGTACTTTACACTGAGAGGATTAAGAATTGTTTGTTTTTGCTACTTTTGAATTAAATTAGAATCCTCATGAGAATTCTGCCTGAAACTTAAAAATAAAACTCTGTTAACCTCCTCTTTACATATTGTTAGCATAGTCCCTATGGAAAGAATTTCATGTGATGTTTATCTGTCTTTTATGACAATTTTTTATTTCAGAGGTTTAAAAAATTTCAACGGTATGAAAAATTGCCCCACCCAATAAAATGTCCTTCTCCAGTCCTGATTTACTTTCAGTGAGTTAGAAAAGCAATGCCAACACTCAGTTTACTGTTCTCAAAAAGCTCTTCATATCCAAACTGCAAAAATTTCATCTTTGCCTCATTAGAAACTCTCCTGATGATTCTAAAGTCTCCATAACTTCATATTGTGTGTGCTCACTCAACAAATATTTAGTGAATATTCTATTATGTGCCAGGTGCTGTTCTAAATATTGGAAATACAACATTAAGAAAACAGGCAAAATGTCTGCCTTCTATGACCATCCACTCAAGTGGGAGGAATCAAAAATAAACAAAATATATATGTTGATGATACACTGTTACTGAGAAAAAGAAATCACAAAAAAATGTTTAAGAAATGTGAAATGGAAAAAGGTTCCAGAAATTTTGAAATGTGCTACTATAGTTACATGCAGATGCAACTAAAAAATTCTTGTCCTTTCTTCACTGCATGCCCTAAAAAAGTAACTAAGTCAACCATGCACAAAGCCTTTTAAGTGCTATCTGCCCATTGGACCTGCTAGCTGTCCACTGGCTTTGCTCAGAAAGAACAACATTTTATTGAATTGCTGTTTGTAATCTGGGAAAGATTATAGTTAGAGTGCCTAACTTAGACAGCCAGACTGTCTTTAACACTGGAAAGAGTCTTAAAGATATTTAGTCCCATCCCCTCATTGTATCATGGAGTAAATTTTATACAGATAGATGCAATTTCTTGTTTACAATTCCATGACTAATGAAGTCAGCACTAAGACCTGGTCTAAATTGTATAACTCCAAATGCAAAATGCCCTGCTGTCATTCTGCCCATTCTGCTGTCTCTCTCTGCTTAATAATGTGCTGGATGCCCTATTGCAGCCCTCCATTCCACAGCTGATTAGCACTGCCCCCTCATAATTATCCAGCCCAGACAGGTTTAAAGTAGGGGTGCATTTCTTCAAAGGCATAAGCTTTAAAAAGATAATTGATGGTGCATTTCCAAGGTATTAATAATCAAACCATCCTGATATACAAAATATGTATTAAAAAATAAAGTTATTTTCCCATGATGACATATTTGATAGTTTATCTAATTCTTTCAAAGAATACCTTTATTGGCTCTGATTGACTAGCGTTCTAGCTCATACTAATTCTGCTTGTTGGATGATCTATCACTGATGATCAGAATCCAGCCCTTTTACTGAAGTAGACAGGACTGTGAGCAAGTTTGCAGGCATCAAAATCAAAGACACACTCTGCCACAAAGAGAAGTGACAGAGGACCCCAGAGAGCTTCTCCAGGCCTCTAGCCTTACTCCATGTAATGTTTATTTTAGTGTCAGATACTCAATAAGGATGCAATAAATCTTCGCTAGTGATGATAAAATGCAGAATTTACCTTCATAGTATAGTATATGACATGTGTTTCATACAATTTATTTTATTTTTAATTGTTATTGGAGTATAGTTGCTTTACAATATTGTGTTAGTTTTTATTGCACAGAAAAGTGAATCGGCTATACATATACATATATCCACTCTTTTTTGGATTTCCTTCCTATTTAGTTCACCACAGAGCATTGAGTAGAGTTCCCTGAGCTACACAGTAGGTTCTCATTAGTTATCTATTTCATGCATGGTACTGATAGTGTATATATGTCAATCCCAATCTCCCAATTCATACCACCACCTCCCCTTTCCCGCCCTGGCGTCCATACGTTTGTACAGTCCTGTCTATTTTAGTATAAGTTCTTGATGGCCACACGGGGATAAACAGGCTTTCCCCTGAAGGAGACCCATCTGTTTAAGAAGCTCTCTTTGCTATTGAGGTGCTCTGAACAATACTTTGACCTTGGCCACCTGTGATGGAGCCCATCGACAAGCAGGAAATTATGGCTCTGCAGCTTTATGAAAAGAGTTGTAGTAATTGTAATACCTTAAATAGCTAAAACCTTAAATATGTAGAACTGTAGAAAGAGTTCAGAGTATAAAATTTCTTGTTACAAACCATAAAAACAACTAGATGAAAACATAGCAGGAATAATATGAAAAGAACTGATTGACTCATGTAGGCAGCAATTGGCTGCCTACATAAATCTCATTTTATTCACTCTGTGATTCTTCAAAAGAGAAGACCTCTATAGTGCCCACTACTAACCCAGACAACAATTCAAAAATTTTTAAAGGATTGTTTTGAGAATCTAATTGCAAGTTTTTAATGGGAAGAGTATAAACTAACAACATCTCTTATTTCCCTAGTACTATTCAGTTTTCCATTCTGATTTCAGAGCTATATGATATTAACACTTTGAAATCAAATATATAACATATTGAAAAGCATTGTTTATAATTGAAGTACAGATTAGGCATAATTGATGGAGAAATCAACATATATCGAGGCAGATTTGTAAATGCAAAATTGTATTTCAGTCAGGTTATCTTGAATACATCAGAATGAGTAAACAAACAGTTATCTGTGAGGTACAGAGGCAGAAAGTAGTAAGCATAATTTTCTAGGTTATGTACATAATAATACGAACTTATTTACACGCATAGGTTAATAAACCTAGTCTTTTGGAAAGAATATAAAAACTGAGGTACTAGTTTAATGATAAACAAGTGTTAAATTACGTAGCAATTCTACACAATGTGTTAATATCTATATTTAAATAAGAAGTTCAAAACAAAACAAAATAAAAGAACCCAGCCCTTTGTTTATAATCCAATTTCACCATTTATATTAAAAACGGTGTGACTAAGGCTGGTTCTGCAAGCCCCAAACTCACTTCACTCTCCCCTTAGATTTGATTTTAAGCCTCCTTTAAAGTCAGATGTGACTATATTTCTAATATTGGGTCATTGGAATATGATGAAAGTGTATGCAACCTTCAGGGCTGATCGCTAAAATTTCCCTGTGTGACCCTGACTGCTTCCTCCATCCCTCTGGCTGAAAGAAAAGGACTCAGGAGGACATGGAAGAGCCAGAGCCATAAGATGGAAGACGCTTGTGAATTACTTCTTAGAAGTCTATTTGCCATACACCCAAATTAATGCTACGTTAGGAAGAAATTCATTTCTATTGAATTGAGCCACTGAAATTTGGGGGATTACTTTTTGTATCAGCTCACCTATGCAGATTAATACATATGGATTACATCCACATATTTGAATGCCAATTGATGCCTCTTACTCTTTTAAAAATCTCACAGACTTTCTTGATTTATATTTACATTTCTACATACTGCTAATTAACAGAATTTGGCAGTGCTTTTCATATGAATTTTCCAATGAATATCTTTATATTTGGGTCTTCCTTATTTGAGGTATATTTATCTCCTAAAGTTTCTTCATTTTTAAAAAAATCAGGGCTTCCCTGGTGGCACAGTGGTTGAGAGTCCGCCTGCCGATGCAGGGGACATGGGTTCGTGCCCTGGTCCAGGAGGATCCCACATGCCGCGGAGAGGCTGGGCCCGTGAGCCATGGCCGCTGAGCCTGCGCGTCCGGAGCCTGTGCTCCGCAACGGGAGAGGCCACAACAGTGAGAGGCCCACGTACCGCAAAAAAAAAATAAAATAAAAAAATAAAATAAAATAAAAAAATCAGACCATAGTACACAGCTCACTCTACAAGATAGTCTATAGTTGCCTGCATATCTTATATTTACATAAATTGTTAGTATTTTTATTAGCAAGAGTATTAAGATATGCAAAAGTTATAGAGAATAAAACAACTCCCTATATGCCTTCCAAACAGCTTTATAAATAAAATATCTTCACTCTAATTAAATCCTATGCTGAACCCCTCCTCAGTCACATTTTTGTCCCTTCCAGATAGCCACTCTCTTGAATTTGATGTTTAACACCTGTATGTATTTCTTTGTTATTTTAACACAAATATCTGTTCCTAAGTAATATGCAGTATTGTTTTTCATGTGTTTAAATGATATAAATGTATATATACATTATACGTATACATCATACTATATGAGCACTACTATATGTATTCTTCTCAACTTGCTTATTTTGGTTAACATTATACTTTTAAAATCTATCCTTATTGATACACGTGACTCTAATTTATGCACTTTTACTGCTTCATTCCATTGTATGTCTATAACACAGGTTTCCCCTTCTATTCATGAACTTTTGGATTGTTTCTAAACTTTTGCTATTAAAAATATTTGCAAAGAGTCATGTACCAAAATGTTCATTGCAGCTCTATTTACAATAGCCCGGAGATGGAAACAACCTAAGTGCCCATCATCGGATGAATGGATAAAGAAGATGGGGCACATATATACAACGGAATATTACTCAGACATAAAAAGAAATGAAATTGAGCTATTTGTAATGAGGTGGATAGACCTAGGGTCTGTCATACAGAGTGAAGTAAGTCAGAAAGAGAAAGACAAATACCGTATGCTAACACATATATATGGAATTTAAGAAAAAAAATGTCATGAAGAACCTAGGGGTAAGACAGGAATAAAGACACAGACCTACTGGAGAACGGATTTGAGGATATGGGGAGGGGGAAGGGTGAGCTGTGACAGGGCGAGAGAGAAGCATGGACATATATACACTAACAAACGTAAGGTACATAGCTAGTGGGAAGCAGCCGCATGGCACAGGGATATCGGCTTGGTGCTTTGAGACCACCTAGGGGGTGGGATAGGGAGGGCGGGAGGGAGGGAGACGCAAGAGGGAACAGATATGGGAACATATGTATATGTATAACTGATGCACTTTGTTATAAAGCAGAAACTAACACACCATTGTAAAGCAATTATACTCCAATAAAGATGTTAAAAAAAAATATTTGCTACCCAAAACTTCATGCATGTCTCCTTCCGTACACATGCACGAGTTTTCACAGGGTAACTGCATAAATATAAAACTTCTGTATTAGAGGGGCTATTTAGTCAAGATAAACCAGTTATGCTGCAGCAACTAATAGTTCTAAAATCTCAGTAACATAACATACAACAGTTAAGGACTTGCTCACTAAAGTTTTCTGTCCAGGTAATGCTCCAGGGGAGCTGTCTTGTAGGTATATGCTTAACATTCATAAGTGCTTTGAGTTTATAGTAACTCCATATCACCAGATACTCACATGGTCCCTAGAGCAGAGCAAGAGACTGCATGGAGTATTGGATAATAGCAGATACATACTTGACTTGCAAATAAAACATATTTTCTCTCACATGTCATTGACATATGCAAGATTCACAGCTATGCTGACCATCAAGGCAGTAGGAGAATTTAATCTTCCCATGGGTTAGATAGGAGAGAAGAACTGGATGTATACCTTTAATTGTATTCAATATTTTATTTAAGATTAATATAAATAAATATTAAAGCAATACCTTATATTAATTACAAAAATTTCTCCAAAATATTGAACCTATATCAGTAGTATAGTTTGAGCATTAGTGGTGCTCCACATCATTGCCAACACTTGATTTTTTCAGAATTTTTCATCTTATTGTGACTCTCATCTGCCCCTTTGTGGCTGATTAACAAGGAAGATCACCATTTTACACATTTCGTCTTTTATAAAGTGTTGTTGTTGGCACAAGTTGTCATTTTCCTTTTGATACGTAGTTCTACAAATATATATTCTTGATGCTAATTCTTTGTCAGCTTAATGTGTTAAAACTATTTTTACAGAGTTTATGGCTCATCATTTAACTTTTATTTATGGTGCTTTTTGATGAATATAGGCTTTAAATTTAATGTTTGTTGAATTTATCAGTTTTTTCTATTTATTTATTTATTGCTCTTTGTGTCATACTTTAAAAAATTCTTCCCAAATTCTGGTCATAAATATAATTTTTGCTAAAAGTTAAAGTTTACATTTTACATGTAGATAGCTAACCCACCTTGAACTCATTTGGGGACTACTGTTATATAAAGGTTTATTTGTTTCCATACATACAACCAATTTTCACAGCACCTTATACCGAATAGTCCATTGTTTTCTCCAATGATGTGCAATGGCACTCTGTTTTTGCATAGTTTCCACTTATTTTGGAATTTCCAAAATAGGTTCAGGTCTAATCTGATTGGTCTGAAAATGATTTTAAAATACAGTTGAATTAGGGCAGGACAGAATCCGTTAAAACCTGTGACCTACAAAATTGGATGTATCCTAATAGCTCAAGATAATACTGTAGTTGGCAGCAGAATTTGGACTGGTATCCCTTTATGACTCTCTGGGAATTTTACAATGGGCTTAATATAGCATAGTATGATTCCTACAGTTCATTACGGGAAGCTCATCATTACTTGCTGTTGAACAAAACATGGTATAAATTGTATTTGGTCTTAAGTGCAGGTAATGGTACCTACCAGATGAAATTTGTAAAAATCTACAAGAAATCTATTTTCAGTGCTCCCTCTTGCTTATAAAGGCACTGTCCTAATTTGGTGAGCATATTAATTGCTTTCTTTGTAGGGAGATCTATGCCTGGGAAATAAACTTGGCTGACCGGCCTATGAACCCAAATCATCCATTTTTGTATTGATTTGCACTGACTCACTTGACCTATTAAAGCACCTTATTTTGCCGGGCTATATAGCAGGGTGAAATTTCTCTTATATTTATTGCACCTCCCAATAGCCCTGTGAAGTAAGTGATCATAAATGACAGTTGCAAAACTTGTGTGCCAAACTTCTCTTTTGCAGTCATTATACAACCTTCTCAGACACTGGCTAATTAAGCACTCAGATGTAAACGTATGCTGATAATTACATTAGTCTAGGCTTTGTTTTGTCCCTTTTTCATTTCCTCCTTTATATTATGCCATGTATTTCAACAAAATGTTGTTATGATCTTCTTACAATTATATTTTCTCAATTATATTTTCTCATTTCACATTAAATGTGCACCTCACATACAATGTTAGGATTTTTTTTTATACATTCCAACCTCAGGTCCATAACACAATTTGATCCTCCTTTTCTCCTCTACAAATGTATTTCCAGAAATGATGCTAAGAAAAACTTGCTTCCCTGAAAAAACACCATTAAGAAAGTTCATTCTATTTCTTTTGTGGCCAACATTGCCCATTTAGCAGACAATTTCATTGAGTTATGTATATTGATGTGTGCATCTTTTTGCAAGTTCATCGTACGGTGACTCTAACATCATTGTCTGGCTACGGACCCTAAGGAGAAATTGTGAAGTTTATAAACCATATAGCTATCAGAGCTAATTCTCATCCACACTCCCATTGCATCACCTAGCAGGTTGTTCCTATTTATTACTCTATCTTCAAAGCTTTTAATTATTTCTCTTGGCAGCAAATCTTATCCCTGGACTTTACCAAGCCGAGTCTGTAAAACTTATATCAGAGAGTGTTATAGGAATTATTTATGAAATTTCTTACATTGAGAGTCTTCAACATAGTAATAAGTTGTCAAGCTGCTCTAAAATCTTTACCTGAGCACCTTCCACAGCCTAGGTCCTGTGTCCACTCCTTCGTGGATCTAACTCAAATGCATTCTTCCAAATTCGGCTTATATGCTGCCTCCTCCAAGAAGACATTTTTGATCCACAGGCTGATTATGATGCCCTTTTCTGTGCTCTCATGTCACCCTGTACACACTTCTGTGATAGGTAAAGGTTGATTGCTGTGTTCGCTCCCCAAACAGAGAGTAAGCTGATTAAGAGCAGGTATTTTGTCTTATTTGCGACCATAGCCTGAGCAGGGCCTACAGTAGGCACTTAATAAATATTTAATGAATAAAGGCAAATGAATCTTGTTATTTTCTCTTTTTCCATTTCAGAAAGGTTCATTACTCAAGGTATGTAAACTTGTTTAAAATTTCTTTGGCCCCAAATGAAATTCTACACAATATTTAGCATGTATTAGAAACTCCATAGATATTTGTGAAAAAAATGAGTGAATAAATAAATGAAATAGAAACTCTGTAAGTACTGTTTTTGCTCTCAGGCTGTACACAACCTTAAGAGTAGGAGTAAGGATGTGATCTAATTGCAAAATAAAATTGATGTATTCCTGATGATCTTTTAAAATAATAAAGTACAGGTGCAAAACTTGAAAGAAAAAAAAAATAAAGGAATTTGCAACTCCACCTGTTCTAAGATTCCCATATCTTTCAGCCAAATTATGCTCATTGTGCACAGAACCTACAAATGATTGCACAGCATGCTTACATTTTAAAAGTTGGCTATTATGGAGAAAATAGTCTGACAAAGATTAACAAAGCATCTTTCTAAAAAATTTTTAAAAAGAAGCTGGGAGACTTTTGTGAACAATTGCTTTACCAAAATGAGATATCCACAGCTGCCAATTAGTACAGTGTTAATAAAGCCAAGCATTAAAGATCTTAAGGATGCTTCTTTATTACATCTGCCCACACATAATCCTCATTCTACCTTTCTACCTGGCTGTGGAGATTGGTCCAGTAAAATCATGATGCAGATGAATTGCTCAGAGGATGTCAGAAGGGAATGTTTCAGAGCACATCCTAACACTATTCTGCAACTGTTATTTTTCATGGGTGTCCACATCCTGGTAATATATCCCTAGATTTGACTGTAATCTTGCCACTGAGCTCGCCTACAGGTCTCATAAACTTGTTTTAGTGTAGCCTTAAGTCACAGATTCTGTGGAACCAGACAGATAGTACTACTCCATAACATCCATTAGAGAACATGTCTGCACTTATATCTCCTACTAATAAATGTTTCCACAGGGGAACCACATCCTGTCGCATGGAAACATACAAAATTACAAAGCCACTGCCTATTGCTTTTGTAATTGGATTAGCCATTTCTAATACACACTAGGTTTCATATGCCCTGGCTTCATACATCATGACATGTTGAGCTATAAAAACAAAGACTGCTTATACCTTGAATGATTTAGGAGAATTGGGCACTAAACACTGGGTAACTGTTTTTGGAAGGTTAGCTGGCTTAAAATCTGGAAAAGAGATGAATATGAAATTTTAGGAAATTAGAAGATAATACAATGATATATAAACAATAAAGGTTCTATCTCACATAAATTAATTAGTACCCATATTCTGACTGTTCCCAAATGATATATGTTAAGAGCAGTGTAGTGGGTTGAATGGTGGCCCCTCAAAAGATATGTCCAGGTCTTAACCCCTAACCCCGTGAATATAACCTTATTTGGAAAAAGGATCTTTGCAGATGTATTAAGTTAAGGACTTTGAGATGATATCATCCTGGATTATCCAGATGGGCGCTAAATCCAATGACAAGTGTCCTTAGAAGAGACAGAAGAGGAGGACAGACAGAAAGGAGGAGACTGTGTGAAAACAGAGGCAGAGATTGGAGTTATGCAGACGTAAGCCAAGGAAGGCCTGGAGCCATCAGAAGCTGGAAGAGACAAGGAAAGATTCTCCCCTACAGCCTTCAGAGGGAGTGAGGCCCTGCCAATACCTTGATTTCAAACTTTTGGACTGAAAGAAGTGACAGAATAAATATCTACTGCTTTAAGCCACCAAGTTTGTGGAAATTTGTTACGATAGCCCTAGGAAATGAGTACAGGCAGTTTGTAATGAAGATGCAGCACCTGTAAGGCAAGCATATGCTCCATAATAAGGGGTTCTGTCAAGGAGACACAAAGTCCCTGAGAAGCCAAAGACACTTCAGCTTCAGGACCCTCACTTATAGGAGCCCTTTCCAAGGAGCGGGCACTAGTAATGTCTTAATATGATCAGATTTTTTGTACAATTTCTGTAAGTAAGATATTTCAATCACTGTTAGTTAAGACTGCTTTCTCTTTCCACTCCAATTTCTCTTCCACACTCATTTCCTCTTGTTTCGATGGACTGAAGGTGCCTAGATGATTTAGGGATCCAGCTAATGGGAAACTGAGATAAGGATACATTTTATTGGTGTTTATTGGGTTATATTTATATGGTCCTTATTGCTTTGCATGTTGAAGTTATTGTTAAATGTCATTGTGTAGGAATGGTTTCTGAGAACTCTCTCTACAGACAACTGTGCCAAGTGACCTGCTGAGTTAACCTCAAAATTCAGGACCCACACAGCATCACGACAAGGCCATTTCCTGAGACCTCTGACATCAGAAGTACATTGATAGAGAAAGGAAAAAAAGGCTTGAAATGTACAAAGCCAGAAACTAGTCTGAAAATAAAATTGTAAACACTAATTCTCATTGATGCCTAGTCAAAATGTAATTGTCTCTTCTGTCGAGAATATACATGATAATGCAGCAAATATGACTGCAAATACACTCTACACAATTTTAATGGAAATCACAAGGACTAGAATGTATTAACTCCCCTGTGTTGTAGGGGACTAAGCCACAGCAGTCCTGCAAACGGCAAGAACATCTGTGTATGAAGTCACATGTCTTCTGCAACCCAACTCTCAATAATAAAAGAGAAATTGCCATTGACCACACTACAGAAAAGCCTCACATAGGAGCTATCTTTATAGAAATTGATAATATAAAATTGTTGTCATATGAAGAAGTAATCAAAAAGCATGCATCCAAAAAGTGTAGCTAATCAATATGATTATAGAGTTATGCCAGTTATTACTGAAAACACATACTTTTTGAATTTTATAATGTTTCTAGAAAATTTTTATTTTGTTGTGACTTCTCATTTTAAATGAATATTCAGTGTTGTATCAAATTTTGTATTCTTTTCCTTAAAAGTACCCTCCAAACTGTATATGTTTCACCCCTCACAAAACCTGGATTGGCCCTTGTTACCAGGATATCAGATTAAGTTTTTAAAATATACTAGGAATTTGTGGAGAGAAAGCCAGGGAAATGTACCCTTGGATGTATAGGAAAAAGAATTGTCTGCTTTGACATATTTTAATTTATATTAAATGCTTTTCAATGTATCTCATTCCTTTGTACTAGTAATGATGCTATGAGTTGTTTTATTTCTTAAGGCTCATATTCCAGCTTTCTCTCCAGAGGTCTTAAATATGTGCAGCATGGGTATTAGTAACAAATTTTAGATGAGAATATAATGTGAGGGTTACCTGACCTGTGCAAGTTCACACACTTTGAAGCAGAACTAGAATCTGAATTTAGCATTTTGACTCTTAATAACTCCAGTTCTCCACGTGATGGCTAAACATCAGCTTCTTAGGAGAGAAATTCCAAAGGAAATGCTTCTTGGATTATATTTCTGAATGCATATATTTATGTCCAAATAACTAATGAAGTGATAAGCAATTCTTCAGGCAACCATTTCAGCTTTGTCTGCCTTCTGCTAGTTCAGAAAGGTGACTGTACCTGATGGTATACAGGTACCTGTGTGTTTTTCATGTTGAGAGGAATATTTAAGAGGTATTGTTGGTGATAGTAGTAATTTGCTTTTCATAGCTCTCTACCAAAAATCACATTTGGCATCTCTTGATAAAGGAGATGTGTTCTGATTCCTAAACCTAACCTTACAGAGGTCTATTCCAGCTGCCTTCCCTCCCACCACTGTATCTCTAGTCTGGAGAGAACATGCTCGTGAGGAAAGCTAATGCACCTCCGAAAGGCCTGGGTGGAAAGAACCAAAATGCTGTGCGTATCGCCTTTGTCACAAAGGCAGAAGGTCGGGAAGAAAGAGAAGTATGGTCACTAAGAGCCATCTAAAGAAAACTTTTACCCTTGAACATACAGCAAGTAAAGTTATGGCTTTGCTTAGGTGGGACTGTATACACAACACTGGACTGAAAATCAGAAAACTTTGATTCCAACTCAAACTCTGCAACTTGAGAGGCCATATGACTCGAGACACATCCCTTGCTCTCAGAGTCTCAGTCCCTCAACTGTAAAATGAGGCAGCTGTATTACATGATCTCTAATTTTCCTGACAGTGCTAAAAGGCCATCGTCCTGTTTCACCCACTGGATCACACATATGGTCTTGGAGAATGCTAGAGATCATTTACAGGGAGAAAGAAGGCAAGCAGGATGAGGAATAGAAGGCTGAATGGGTGACTTCCTCACTACAGAAAAGAGACATTTTTATAAACTCTGGTGAAGAGGCTACCCTGAGAAAAGCCTCTGCATAGATTTGCAGTCTCCTGGGAAACAACTAAAGAAATTCACAGCTTGCCAGCGCTGCGGCCAGACAGCAAAGAAGGACGCAGAGCCAATACCAAGGCAGGAAATGCAAGGAAGGAATAAGCTCAACATTTGTTTCCTTGTCACTTACAGGAAAATATGCCCAAAGTCTCTGTTGTATTAGCATCATACAAACTCACAATTTTCTAAGGTCAGTTCTTATAAGTCTAGCAAAATCCTATTTGTGCAGAGTGGGCCAAGACTAGGGTTATTCCAAAAGAGTGGATTTTCAGAAATAAGGGAAATTGGCAAGGTATTCATTCTCATGCTCAGAGCGTCAGGACAAATCTTGAGGCTCCTTACATTTCCGCAGTGGCCCAAATCCTGACTGCTGAGAGAGTCAGGGGAGCACCTGTCACCACAGAAGGAACTGAAAAGTAGGCAGGAGAGAGGTTTCCTAGAATCTCTGCTTTCTTGTTGACTGTGAAATGTGTCACGTCTTTCATTTTGAAGAATCTAGGGATATGGCATTAAACTGGTAAGAACTGTGATATACTAGAAAGTCATACAGTGCAAAATGAATGCTATTTCTTAAAGTCTGTTTAACCTTTGGAATACTAGGGAAGTGCTGAGAGGTGCTGCCACCACAGCATGCCTGTGAGACAGACGGAAAATGGCTGTGCTCTATGACTATTTTCTCAGGAAAAGAAACACATAGCGCCTTCATTAACATAATATTCTTTAAAAATATAATTTTGCCAGATATCATGTAAAAGCTATTTGTACCTAGATAAATATATACTCTAAACTCTGCATGAACTAAAATCCTTGGAGATTGAGAACCAATTGATTGATGGATTGATTGACTGACTGAAGATAAATAACTGACATAATTAACAAAAAAAATTCCTATTACCCTTAGTAGTAATCTTTCTAAAATTTTCTACTCAGCCTCCTGCTTTTGTAAGTAGAATATATTGGATGAATTTCATCATTCTTTGGTAACTGAAATCTTGAAATGTTTTAGATTTATCATTAAGAAGATTTTTTTCCCATTGTATCACAAGGATGGAAAACAAATTAGATTTGGCCTTATTTGCGGACTACAGACTGCTGTTAGCATTTTTAAATCACTGATAAGTGCTGATTGATAGTGTTAATCCTAAAATCTACTATTTCCCCACACACACACATAAAAAAGGATTCTAGTTAATTGCAGTGCCAAATAATTGGCTTCCAAATCATCAAAATTTGTTCTACCGGCATATTCTTAGCAATACTTGGAGGTTTTAGCCCCCTTCTCTTCTATTCTCATTATGTTATTTATTTCCAAACCACAACTATCAAAAATGTACCAGTGATGTCCAAATCTGTATTTCCAGGCCAGATCTCACTTCTGAGTTTCAGACCCACACTTCTGGCTGTCTGATGGCAATCCCCACACCTTGATATCCCAAAAGTTTCTCTTAAAATATATACAAAGCTAACCCGGACATATCCCCTCCTAAACCTCTCTACCTATATTCTCTACATCTAATTGTCATACACACCAGAAATTTAGGAATGACCCTAGATTCTGCTTCTCTTTATCTCTTTCTATATTTAATTAGTCATTTAATTGGCTATTTAACCAGATATATTTCCTATGCAATAATAAAATCAAACACTTCTTCTTCATATACTCTGGTACACTGCTACTTCAGTACTTATCATCTCTCACTTAAACTTGCTCCCTTATTACACATCTTCCACACTATGACTAGAATGTTATTTGCAAAATCAAATAAAATATATCACTCTACTACTTAAAATCTCTTTGTGATATACATAATGAAATTCAAGCTCATTAACATTGCACATAAGATCCATTACCTCTTGGATCTTATTTCTTATCATTGTCTCCTATTTTAGTCACATTCTCCTCTCTCTTGCTCCATGAACAAGTCAAGATAATCAATGCTTTTTGCACTTACTCTTCTCTGTGCACATGACAAACTTCTCCAAGATACAAGGAATGATTTAGTATGAAACAACAACTGTATCAAACAGTAACAAAAATCACAGTGTATAACTCTAATAAAATGGAGGTATGTGGGAGAAACTGCAAAAAAGTGTGTGGGACGGAAGCGAGAATGTACTTTTAGTGCTCTGCAGGCTGGGTGCGAAAGCTTTAGTTATACAATAATTGGATGCAGAGTGATTTAGAGGGATGCATAATCCCCTAAAGTAACATGCAAAGTGATGAAATAGATGGAGAAAAGAGGACATGAAGGAAAAAAAGAGGAAAAACTAAGAGCAAGTGATTAGAACAGCATGACTGAGACATGGAACTAGTTAATCTTAACTGGGTAGGGAAATATTACCAACTCCCTGTGAAAGATAGGTCAAAATTAAAATCACACTAGTATAATGTTTCTAAATATCTGTTACATTTGTTTTAACAGCTTAAAAAGACTTTAAATGTGAAGCTGACCATAGTGTGTATATTAATTAAGAAAGCCTTACTGCTATAACAAACTACCCCCAAATTTAAAAAGTCTAATCTAATGAAGATTTTTTTCCCCCTATACTTTTATCACAGTCCACTGAGGGTCTCTAGGGGGCTCTGATTCATACAGTCATTTAGGGATCCAGGATCCTCCATCTAGTGATCTTCTGTAATTTTCTAAGTTATTGGAGTTCCCCACTAGATCATCTATATCTAGCCAGAAGATAAAGAAGAGAGAGTATCTGGAGTAGTGTATGGCCCAGTCCTAGTTGTATGCCTACAACTCATTGGCCAGAACTCCATCACGTGGCCACACAAATCTAAAAGACAGGCTGTGAAATATAGTGTAGCTAAATGCCCAGAAAGGCCCAACAAGCCACCTGTCAAGAACTGTGAAGGATTTGAGACTGAAATTTTAATTCATTTTGCAAACGAATAAGTTAGTCTGACACAGTTTCATGGATGCTGCTAAAGGACATGAGACTCCTGGTTCAGAGATGAAGGATAATTTTTTATGCACAGCAACAGCACTAGCCAGACTATTGTTTTTGTCTGTTTCTTTTGCCATACCCCAGAGCCCAAATCCCACAAGGTAATGGGAAAAGGTTCAGATGATGCCTGCAATAGGTTGTGTTACAGGAGAGGAATCATAAGCTTAAAGAACCCAAATTTTTTATAGTGGGTAAGAATCATGTCTGATCGTTGTTCTAGAGAGACATGCTATCCCCACCTTCCATTGTTGAACACTATACAAACATCTTTGAAAAGATGGTTCAGAACAAACAGTAGTTAGTGCCTCACATGCAAGGTATACAGAAACACAAGAGATCCATGGAGAATTCTGTCCCAAAACAACCACGTGTAATTAAATAGTTCTCAATTACTTAAGGTAACTGAGCAAGCCATGTCTAATGACTTATTAACATCTTGACATATCTAGAACTGTGTCCTAAAACTCTTAATATTATATTGTTACCTAGATTAATCCAGGTTCAAAGGAACTATATCCCACCTATCTCCATGAAACTGAAAAAAAGTAGTAGTTGCAAAATTGAGGCATTTAGAAGTATGCACTTACTGACAAACAGATTATCAAAGGAGAAAAATCTGATTTTATGCTTTCTGTATTATTATTCTGTGTTGTATGGCTGAACACAATTATTCACAAATGAACTTGGCACTGAAAATTTTATATTATTGCCTTAAAATGATAAAACAAACAAATACTTTGAAGCAAGCTTAGGCATAAAACTTAGCATCTAGGAAAAACAAATTGTCCCGTGATGACATGCTAAAGTGACCAAAGGAGAAAGCACATATCTGGATATACTTAAAGACACATGCTAATTAAAAAAAAAAATTGAAATACCTTGGGTATGTTAGTCTACCAGGAAAAGTAAGGATTTTAGAATTTAAAAAATGTTTTAAGTTTATTCCAGAACTTCCTACTTATTTTTCTTGTTTTTCAAATTTGTTTTATTCAACCATTTATGAAGCATAAAGTTTATACAACTGCTAGGCTAAGCACTGAAGCTAAAACAGTAAGCCACCATTACAGACTTCAGAGATCCAAGTTGGGAAGACATACTTATAAATAATTACAATGCACTATAACAGTGACATGCGCAGAGTGATATAGCAAATTCTATAATAGTGATATAGACAGAGAGCTGTTGAACATAATGGAGAGAAAAACTAACTCTTTACTAACTCTTCATATGAGAGTCTATTCACTAGCTCATGGGAGTCTTCACAGGAATAACATTGGATCTAAGTCATTAAAGATAAATTGAATATGCCCAAAAGGACAGTGTGGGAAATAAATTACAAAGAGATTGAACTATAACTATGAAGACCAGAAGACATGAAAGGACATGCTGTGAAAGGACAGAAATCAGTTCCTGATGATCAAAGCTTTTGAGGGTTGGGGAGAACATTCTGTGAGATGGGACTATGATTGTGATCAGATTTTGAGGAGCCTTGAATGCAAAAGAAAGGTGTCTGGATTTATACTTATAGCAAGAGGAAGCTGGAGATATTCTATTCCTGGTCCCACTGATTGCAAGTCTAGGTCCAAGCCAATTGTGTTCATCAGCTTGAAGTTCGATTCATTATTGCCATTTGCCCACAATTTTTAATCTTTCATTTATTTATATTTCAACAAGTACTTGTTGAAGCCTACTATAAGCCAAATGTTGTGCTAGGTACTAGGGAACTCACAGTGACTAAGATATGATTTCTGCTTTTAAGAAGTTCACAACCTAACAGAGGGAACATAGTTCAACATAATAAAGACCATATATGACAAATGCACAGCTAACATGATACTCAGTGAGGAAAAGGTGAAAGCACTTCCTCTAAGATCAGGAACAAGAAAAGAATGCCCACTCTTAACACTTCTATTCAACATAGGATTGGAAGTCCTAGCCACAGCAATCAGACAACAAAAAGAAATAAAAGGAATCCAAATTGGAAAGGAAGAAGTAAAACTGTCATCTGTTTGCAGATGACATGACACTATACATAGAAAATACTAAGAATGTTACCAGAAAACTTCTAGATCTCACCAATAAATTCAGTAAAGTTGCAGAATACAAAATTACTATACAGAACCCTGTTGCATTTCTATACACTAACAACTATCAGAAAGAGAAAATAAGGAAAAAAATCCCATTTACAACTACATCAAAAAGAATAAAATATCTGGGAATAAACCTACCTAACGAGGTAAAAAAACCTGTACTCAGAAAATTGTAAGACACTGATGAAAGAAATTGAGGACAACACAAAGATGGAAAGATATACCATGTTCATGGACTTAAAAAAATTAATATTGTTAAAATAACCATACTACCCAAGGCAATCTATAGACTCAATGCAATCCCCATCAAAATACGAATGGCATTTTTCCAGAACTAGAACAAATAATTTTAAAATTTGTATGGAAACAAAAAAATGCTGAATAGCCAAAAAAAATCTTGAGAAAGAAGAACAGAGCTGGAAGAATCACATGCCCTAACTTTAGACTATACTACAAAGTTATAGTAATCAAAACAGTATGGTATTGGCACAAAAACAAGCACATAGATCAGTGGAACAGAATAAAACCCCAGAAATAAACCCATGCACTTATGGTCAATTAATCTACAACAAAGGAGGCAAGAACATACAATGGAGAAAAGGCAGTGTCTTCAATAAGTGGTGCTGGGAAAACTGGACAGGTACATGTAAAAGAATGAGGTAAGAACATTTCCTAACATCATATACAAAAATATACTCAAAATTGATTAAAAACCTAAATGAAAAACCTGAAACCATAAAACTCCTAGAAGAAAACATAGGCAGAACATTCTGACAAAGATCATAGGAATTTTTTTGGAGCTGTCTCCTAAGGCAAAGGAAATAAAAACAAAAATAAACAAATAGAACCTAATTAAACTTAAAAGCTTTTGCACAGCAAAGGAAACCACTGACAAAATGAAAAGACAACCTACAAATGGGAGAAAATGTTTGCAATAAGGTTCAATATCTAAACTGTACAAACAGCTAATACAGCTCAACATCTAAAAAACAAACAACCCAATTAAAATATGGGCAGAAGAACTGAATAGACATTTTTCTAAAGAGGACATACAGATGGCCAACAGGCACATGAAAAGATGCTCAGTATGGCTAATAATCAGGGAAATACAAATCAAAACCACAGTGACATATCATCTCACATCTGCTAGAATGACTATCATCAAAGAGAACCCAAATAACAAATGTTGGCAAGCATGTGAGAAAAGGAAACCTCCCCACAATGTTGGTGAGAATGCAAATTGGTGCAGTCAATGTGGAAAACAGTACGGAGGTTCTTCAAAACACTAAAAATTAAACTACCATATGACCCAGCAATTTCATTCCTGGGTATATGTCTGAAGAAAATGAAAACATTAATTCAAAAAGATATATGCATCCCAATGTTCAGAACAGCATTATTTATAATTGCCAAGATATGGAAGCAAACTAAAGTGTCCATCATCAGATGGACAGATGAATGGATAAATAAGATGTGAGAGATATATATACATACACACACACACAAACACACACAATGGAATACTATTCAGCCATAAAAAAGAATAAAATTTTGCCACTTACAACAACGTGGATGGACTTGGAGGGTATTATGCTAAATGAAATAAGTCAGACAGAGAAAGACAAATACTGCATAATATCACTTACATGCGGAATCTAAAAACTAAACCAAACTAGTGAATATTACAATAAAGAAACAGACTCACAGATATAAAGAACAAACTAGTGGTGACCAGTGGGGAGAGGGAAAGGGGGAGGGGCAATATAGGAGTAGGGGATTAAGAAGTACAAACTATTATGTATAAAATAAGCTACAAGGGTATATTGTACAATGCAGGAAATAATATTTTACAATAGCTATAAATGGAGTATAACCTTTAAAAATTATGAATCACTATATTGTATACCTGAGATTTATATAATATTGTAAATCAACTATACTTCAATAAAAAGGAGTTCACAACCTAATTTCTATAATAAATCAAAAAATACATTTAAAAATAAATAAATAAAGGAAGGAATAAATGAACATGGCAATTCAGCATTGCGATGCAATGAGATTATATGTACAAGGTATCACAAGAGTATAATGGAGAGCCTTCAAGAATTAGCAACAGATTTCTGGGGGAAATGACCCAACATCAAAGTTGAGTCCCAGAGACTGACAAGTGAGGGCCATGTAGAGAGGTCAAAAGCATGTTCAAAACAATGCAATGGGATCTCCCTGGTTGAGGAGCCAAAGAGATCAAGGGGGCAATAATGACAGATGAGTACAATTGGAACTGCCTTGGTCAAATACCCTGGCCCGTGCCTTTTGCTTGACCTCTTCGCCTTCTATCTTCTCCTTTGCTCACTATCTTCTCCCTTGCTCGCTTCTCCAGACCAACTTTCTTCTGTTTCTCAGTTGCATTTCTCATTCCTGCCTTAGGGCCTTTGCGCTTACTGTTTCTTATATCTAATATGCTCTGCCCCTATCTTTATCAGTATGGCTTATTCATGTGGATGGCAATGCCATTTTATCAGAGAGCCCTCTCCCGTCCAATCTATCCAATAAAGCCTATTTTACCATGGCAATTCTGTCATATTACCCGATTCTATTTTCTTTATATAGCATTTATCAGTACCTGAAAAAGTATATTTATTTATTTTTATGTGTATTTATTGTCCATACTCCCTCATAGAAAGATTCTGAGAATATGAAACTTAACTCTTTTGTTCACAACTCTGTTCCCAGCACACAGAATAACACATAATAGATTTACACTAAATATTGAATGAATGAATGAATGAATGAACCAGAAAGTAAATGAAAGGTATGTTATAATCATATTTGTAATTTGGAAAAGTACCCAAGTTGCAGTGAAGGGAGGGGTATTTTAAGAAAATCAATAATAGAGGAAAACAATTTGGAAAAGAAATGATGACGTTCTGAACTAAGATATCATTGGTAGAAAGGCAAAGGAGAGGTTAGATATGAAAGAAGGAGACAGGTGGACAGACAGTGGGGTCAAATGCTGAGACATGGATCCAAAGAGAAAGAGGAGAAGATGGATCCAGTTTTGGACAAAGTACAGAAATATAAAGTGAGGATTTAGATCAGCTCTAAAGGAAACTCCCTGGGACTCCATATTGTGACTAGTCCCATTAAGAATATAGCAATTGCATTAAATGCTGATTGTACCCATAAAATGTGTTTATTAATCTCTCCCTCTACACAATACCTGTGGAGGACTTTTCTTTATGGGGTTATATGAACTCAATCTCTACTTTGGAAAATTGAAATAGTTATTATTATAGTTTTATTATTACTGCCTGTAGCTAGTACAAGTTCCTTTTAGAAAAGATATAATTCACAAAAATGTAGCATAATGCAAAGTTCTCTCTATTTGCTCTTTCCCAGATAGGTATCAGAAATATAAATATTATGGAGATGAATTCAGCATTTTCCAACCATAATCAGGCTTCTTATTTAATCTTTTGGCAAAATATTCCTATTGGTTCTCATTTCTTTTGATTCAGCTCATCTTTCCTACACAGAGAATTGTCTCCATGAAGAATAATATGTACTTTTGTAACTACTATTGTCGGTGGAATTATTTTATCTATGTGCAAATGTAAACAGATAAACAGGGTCTATACCAATTGATAGTCAATAGAATCCAAATTTATGAATTAGGAGATCTTGAAAAGTCTGTGCTTACATGTTTAAGGCCTTAATTTAAATTTTGATATTCAAGGGATTTAATATACAGCAAAGAGCTTTGACAATATGTAAAATGCTATAATCTATAATACACTGACATAACTGCCCCACCTCAAAATAAGACGTAGATAAGCATTTTTTAAATAGTTTCCAAAACTAGGGGGAATTTCTATTTTCTTGCCTTAAGCTACAACTATACAGTTGTTAATGAATCCATATTATTCATTATATATCTGAACAACTTCCAGGAAAAGTAAAAATTGACCGCCTATCATCTGATACTTTAGTATAAGTAACGCAGCCCTAGAGAGTAAGTTCTATAGTAAGCTTTTAAGACCCAAGTCCAAAAAGAAGAAAGGATGAATAATCTGCCTGAATTTTGCAATCTATTTGATAAACTCAATCTGCACCTTCATACAATTTGTCTTCTGTATTTTTTTGCATTTTGTATTTTCCTTTGTATTTTGGCTGTTATATCCAAAGAGTATGACATCACTTCATTGGCAATAAGAATTGTCTGGAAAAATAAAAAATACATAAAAATAGTCTTATAAATGAATAAAATATGTTAACTTTTCATAATTTAACAAAAAAAAGGAAGCTTTCATTCCAGTTAAACCAGTAAGAATAACACCAAGGACTCCCTGCACATGTTAGTTAGGTCTTTTTCTGGACTGCTCTGAAAGGCTTTCACAACAGAGTAGCCTGAGGCACAGAAAAGTAGGCAGGGCACGTTCTGATAACTTTTAAATGGCTTAAAGACCCAGAGCAGAACATCTAAACACCTACCCATGGGAAGTCTTATTAATTTAACAAGAGATATTTATGGTTGTTTGATCAGAGACTCACAAAGCTTAAGAAACTTTCATTTACACTCTAGTTAAATTTTCAGGAGTTACCCACTTCCCTGAAGAGCAGTGACTGAGCTTGTTAAAGGTGAAATTACTCATATAACCCTGGCCAGCTTGGGTTAAAAATGCAAAAGACTTGCTTGTTAATGGAAAAAGAGTCAAAGCAAAGGAATCAGAGGTGATCAGCCAGAGGCCTACATTATTTTATTATTTCTCTCAGCTGAGAAGTTGTTTAGATTTCAGAACATCTGAAGAACTATCTTGTTTGTAATTCAAAAGGGAAAGAGTGGGAGATGGGCTAGCTACAAAGAGGAAACTCCAAGGAACCTGGGGTGAAGGAATCTGAACAGTGATCAACAAACTGTTCTGTTTGTTGATTATCCCACTACTCTATATACATTTGTTAATATTCATGAAAATACTTAAAAAGAGAAAAATTTACTGTATATAAACTAAAAGTTAAATGTATAAAGGGGAAGTGGAATACTTAAAGACATTTTTGTTTGGGGACAAAATTCCAGCTATGCACTGTGTGATCGTGAGGACTCCTCTGATTCATAGTTGGTTAGAGTTAGAATGTAGCAATGGGCATACTATTGGCAAATTATATTTTTTAACTGGCCAGATTAATTAGTCTTGCCAATGTAAGAGTAGTCTTATAGAACCCAAATTATTCTGATCCTGCCCTATATCTTCTTAATTTCAGAAAATTGGTTCCTTACAAAGCATTCCCCAATTTACCTCACACACACACACACACACACACACACACACACACACACACACACACACACACACACACACACACACCCCACATCTCAAGGGGACTTATTACAACAAGCCTCTATTTGGCATCTGACAAGCTGACTTGCACCATCATTGGCTATACAGCCTCAAGTCCACTCTCATTCCCTGACCAAGTATTTTCCTCTGGTATATACCAGTGCAATGCCAAACCCTTCTCAATGCCAAAAATTCTACATTACTTTTAGTCATCACTCTACTGAACCCAGACTGTGTTCCATGCATAAAATGAGAATGATGCCTCCTTTTTTTTGTAGCAATCAGACTTAGGCCTGAGGCCAAGCTGAGGACCAGGTATTGTACCATAGGACACTCTCACTAGACATGCTGCACATACCTCCTCTCTCTTCTTCCATCCTTAAGTACACAGACCTACTCACACAGCTCAATGTCTGTGGGTCTTCCACTGATACCCAAGAGGTATGGGGCTTCCCTGAAGGCTCCACTACACTTCCTGACTACTGTTACACTCCTACTTGGTTGGGAGTTAATAATCCAAAGCTTTTTAAGAAGAAATGGATTTTGTGAAAAATCCCACAAGACCAGAAAATAATGAATAGGGAAAAGGAGGAACCCAACTCCTCTAGACCTTAGGAACATATCCCATATAAGACATTCTCCCCTGAAAGCTTTTGACAGATTGAAAGTAGTACATTTAGCTCAACTGAATTGCTAATATTTGTACAGATTCCCTTGTAAGCATTTCTAAGGTACTATATATTTTCTGCCAACCCAAAAGAATGTTCTTAAAAGGGTTTTAGAACAGGGTCACAGAAAGCAGTGGCCCATAGAAATAAGTTCATATTTGCTCACATATATGGCTAAGAAAATGCATCACGGATCAATTGTGAATCTCATTATTAAGAAATTTTAGGCTGTCAAAACCTTAAAAGCCATATTTTCCCTGTAACATACAGATGCATTTCCATTCACCTTTCTTATAAAGGTCTCCATTAGAATAAAAAAGTTGAATGACGATCCTAAAGCAAACTAGTCAACACTTTTCTTTTTCCATATGAGTTATCTTAGAGCTTCTATTATACATTCCATTAAAATTGCTATTTAAGTTATAGCTACAGGCCAGATAAATATGTAAGTTAGATTTCCTTAGAAAATGAACACTACAAAGAGAGAAAAAACTTCCCGTTTATTGCTTTTATTGTCAAAGGCTCCCAGGTAAATTGTGTTCACTGTAGTAGGTTGTTCATTCTAAGTACCTATGTTAGGAACATAAGCCCCCATCTAAAGTAGCTGTGCACTCCCTGAAGCAGCTGAAGTTGTTTGAGCTTATTTCATTAATATTATTATCTTTGGTTTAACTATAGCACAAAGCATTAGGAGGCTTTTCAACCCATGTTCATTACACACAAGATATATGGTTAGGATTCAAAACTTAAATGCCGGCAAGATCTAGGCAGAACATATAAGAGGATGAAGATGGTGTGGTGTAAGAAACAAAGCAATGTAGGGACTATGGAGAAGGAGGGAAGGCATACCCCATCGTAGGGAAGTAGATGCTACTGACTTCTAGACACTTGCTGCTGTGAGGCAATGAGGACCTAGTGGAGGTAGGTGTACCAATGTTTAAGAGAAGCTGGAGGGCTTCCCTGGCGGCGCAGTGGTTGAGAGTCCGCCTGCCGATGCAGGGGACACAGGTTCGTGCCCCGGTCCAGGAAAATCCCACATGCCGCGGAACAGCTGGGTCCGTGAGCCATGGCCGCTGAGCCTGCGTGTCCGGAGCCTGTGCTCCGCAACAGGAGAGGCCACAACAGTGAGAGGCCCGCGTACCGCAAAAAAAAAGAGAAGCTGGAAATGTGAATATATTTTGTCTGCCTGTGGAATTTCCCAATTTAAAATGCTGACTGAAAAACTTTTGAGACCCAGAGCCAAATACATCATGCTTTCAGGACAAATTCTGTCAAAGGGCTGCCAGTTAGGTACACCTTTTCTGTGTTGATGGACCATAAAACCAAGTACAATGTTAATCTCATATGCCAACTTGGCTAGGTCACAGTACCCAGAAATTTGTGAAACACAACTGGATGTTGCTTAGAAGGTATTTTTTAGATGAAATTAACATTTCAATTTGTAGACTTTGAGTAAAGGAGATTACCCTCCATAATGTGGGTGGGCCTCATCCAATCAGTTGAAGGTCTTAATAGAGAAAGGCTGCTCCCCTCAGAAGAGGAAATTCTGGCAGCAGACTGCCTTTGAACTTGAACTGCAACACTGATTCTTCACTGAGTCTCCAACCTTTTGGCCTACCCTGCAGGTTTTGAACTTGTCAGCCTCCACAATCATGTGAGCTAATTCCTTAAAATAAATCTCTCTCTCTTTCTCTCTTTATCCATCTCTCCATATGTATATGGATATATATCGTTAAAATTACATACAAAATGGAGACCGGACTTGAAAATTCCCTGAGCAGACAAAACCATTTTAACCACATAAGTGATATTTAATTTAGCTTATTCTGCAAAACAAGTGAAACTTAACTTTGGTTATTTGTTATAAATGCCTCTGATAATAATAAGAGAAACTTAAGTCATCTTCCTAAAAAAATGGTATAAGGTAATCACTTTTAAACAATCCCCTACCGTCTGCAAACCCCCATTGTAATAACCAATTATCATAAACAACTTCCTCATTTTCACTTTGTAAGCCATCCTGTAACACCATGCCCCTTAGCTTCATATCAGTTTTCAATTTGAAAGCTCCCACTTCTCAAACTATTCTTACATGCACAGTAAACTCTTATTACATATTATTTAGTGATTTCCTGGTTTTAATTTTGCTATTTGTGGATTTTTGAATATATATATATATGCATATGTATATAATTGTTTTTGTATCTCTGGAGAACCCTGACTAATTCACCAGTTTTGTTTGCTTGTCTGGGACAGTTTTATGCCGATTTTCCCAGGATAATTAAGTGGTAAGATTTTTTTCTCTCAAAAGTTACCAGTTTGGATAATAAATTATTTGGCCACCCTCTTTATACAGCTCTAACTCTGTCACCCAAGATGGCTACATGCTGAATTCTACACAGCAAAACCTAACCAGTCACTCTGATACAGCCCATTTGCCCCCTGATACCTTCCTTCCTAACAGACTGTAGTTGGTTTTAAACCAAAGCTTTAGAAATATCACCCTCATTCCATCATCTCTCTCACCCTCTGTCTCTTCCTTCAAAACTAACCATTCAAAATATATCTTATTTGAATTATTTCTTTTCTTTTTCACTCCTAATTTATTCATGGGTTTTTTAAAAGTTGAAGTGTAGTTGACATACAATATTATATTAGTTTCAGGTGTATAACACAGTGATTCAATATTTTTAATAGATTACACTCCATATAAAGTTATTATAAAATATTGAGTTATAAAATATTGAGTTATTATAAAATATTGACTGTAAAATATTGACTGTAAAATATTGACTGTGCTGTACATTATATCCTTATATCTTATTTATTTTATACCTTGTAGTTTACACCTCTTAATCCTCCTGCCATTTGAGACAACATGGATGGACATGGAGGATATTATACTCCGTGGTTTATATGTGTTTTTAAGTGGCTAGCTACTTCAAATCATGTTTCTTTTATTCAGCTCTTGAACTCATATTACAGGACCCTTGGCTCTTACTTTGCAAACTGCTCTTATTCATGACTTTCTCTTCTTTTGTCTTTTTCCACTTTATTTCTCACTTAAATCACTGTCTAAAAAGGATTATGGGAGTGGTGGGAATTTTGTTCCACACAATCATTCAAGGCCTCAACTACTTCTGTCTACCTATTCCAGCATCCCTAGGGTTTGCATGGAATCTTCTACATCTGGCTGGCAGATAGGGGAGTAAAAGGGCCTGAAAAATGGACGAAGTACGATCACTTCTGCCTACATTCTATTTGGCCAGAACCCAGTTGACCCACCTTACTGAAAGGAAGGCTGGGAAAGATAGTCCAGCTGTGTTCCAGGAAGAAAAGGAAGTAGAGCCTGGTAAACACACACACTGAGCCATAGCCTGCCTTCGATGTTTCCCTAAAGGCCAGTGGTATAATGATAAAATGCAATTTGGTAAATTCTATGCTATGATGAGCTAAGATTGCAAAACACATGGATGCATCTCCTGGTGCTCTGGCTTGACAAGAGCATTTAGAATCCCAAGAGGAGTAGATAAATTGCAGGTCCTTCACTGGATTTTCCACCAACAGCATCCAGATTTGAAATTTCTAGAAAACTGGTATTACAGCTGAAGAATAAGCACAAAATGAATAGGACTGTAGTTTTGATGCAACAGAGAATCGACCTCTATAAAAATAGAGCACTTTGGAATTTCAGTCCATTCCAGAAAAAAGAACATACCTAAGGTATTAAGTAAAGCAGCATACTATGATTAAAGATCACCAGTCAGAACAGCCAGGACAGTGTAAAATGGTCTTAAGCTAATTCATTATGAATAAATTCAGCTTCATTTTTTTCCAGTGGGTTAGAAAAAGAAGAGTTACTGATTCTAGCCTAAAATGAACATAGTGTAAATAAGGTTACAAAGCAATTGCATAAGGTTATTAACCGAAGAAAAAGAAACCATTCCAATATTATTGGGAAACCAAGCTTCTTCCAATTCTCTTAATGAAATTACGTTATTGGTAATTATCTCTCAAAATCTGTCCTGAATATTAGGTTTTTTTAAATTAATTGAAATATTTTATTTAATTCCAGTTTCTAAAATGTTAGAAAGTATCTTAAGTTTCTGGTTTAACTAATAATTTAACATACTTTGAGACAAAGGAAACAAAATCAGGATTGAAATTTCACTAATCATAACATTATCTGTTCTGGGTTAACTTCTTTACCCTTCTGTAAGTCAATGCTTGGGATTTTTCTTTATGCTTTAGAAGTTGTTTGAAGTTTCTGAAGAATATGGCCCCTTCATCAAGACAAACAAATGTGGTTGAGATAACGGGACCAGTAGTTTACTATCACCATTAATGGGGTCAAGATTCACTCATTTAATTTGCTCACAGAATTGGGACAGATTTAGCAGAACCATGAAGAGAATCACAAATGACTATGAGAATGGAACTGCTTCCTCACAAAGGCAGACTAAAAAAGACTGCAGTTTTCAACCACGAAAGAGAAAACTCAGGGGCAATATTATCCAGATTGTTTGTTTGTTTCTAGTTCTATATTATCTTTTTCATAGCTACATAGCGCTCCATTGTAAAAAAAAAAAAAAGGGGGGGGTCGTTGCCAATAGAAAAGTAAGAGAATGAAAAACATCAGTCCTAGACCTGAAACATGGTAAGCAGGCTCTGAAAGGATATTTATTTATTTATTTATTTATTTATTTATTTATTCTTTTTTGGCAGTACGCGGCCCTCTCACTGCTGTGGCCTCTCCCGTTGCGGAGCATAGGCTCCAGGCGTGCAGGCTCAGCGGCCATAGCTCACGGGCCCAGCCGCCCCGCGGCATGTGGGATCTTCCCAGACCGGGGCACGAACCCGCGTCCCCTGCATCAGCAGGCGGAATCTCAACCACTGCACCACCAGGGAAGCCCAGATTGATCCAGAAGTTCACATTCAGGAATTTATTTTACAGAATTAAGAATTAAGGAAGCCTTCAGAACTTTGGCTACAAGAATTTCATCCTCACATTTAAAATAGTGAAAAACATCCTACCATGAGAAATTGGTTTAATCAAATGCTGAATGTTAGTTCTAAAGGTCAAATCCCAAGGTTCCTACAGGATGCTTTAATTCTGAGAAATTTGTTTTAAGAGCTAAATTCATTAATTTCTACCCAAGATAAAAATAAAACAAACTTTATGCTTCCTTATTTGATATAACTCATTAACTTAAACAAGATTTTTTTAATTCACTTTTTGTTTTTCTGATTGTTTGCTTGCCTTTATTTGTATCAATTCTTTTTTGTTATTCCTAGAGTCTCTGTTATTCAATGAGACTGGTAGGACACAGATTTCATCTATCATTCATGTGTTGGTAGAAGAAAGGCGCTTTCTAAAATGTTTCTAAACACTTCTGAAAAGACAATCAAAACAAAGATTTTTAATAGAAGCTAAGCACTTTGTCCTCCAATTCTTCTTTTCTGTCTGTAAATTTCCTCAGTTTGGTTACAGAGCAAAGGGGGTAAAGATAGCTTTCAGAAAGCTTTCAGGGATAGCTTTTGCTAACTCCCACCTCAAATTTGCTCACATAGAAGGGGAGATATGTGAGAAATGGGTTGTATTTGTGGCTATTATATTGGATCACAATTCCAAGGGGCAGGGTGGGGGGATTTTGATGGCACCAAGTGAAAGTCAGATTCTACATGGCAGGCATTCTCTTTGGATGTTTTTCCTTCACAAGGCTATAGAAAGAAGACTGTGTTTAGGGCCTGGTCTTCAGTGAATAGGGTTCACCATCTGTCTTCATCTAGAGCTAATGTTTTTGAACTCCTCTACTTGCTGACTGTCATATCCTAAACATATTTTTTTTATCATTATTGGAATGTTAAATTGCAGGGTTAGACAGGAAATTAGGGGGAAAAGAATAAAATATTTCACCATGTTGGTTAAATTGAGCCCTCCCAATGGCCCTGCCTAAGATTGAGTCTGAAGCTTAACAGTAATAAAATGTGTGCCCTAGCCTATTTTTGTCCATCGAGAATCATGAGCATGGTGAGTGATAGTCAAAGAATAGAATCAGTTGTTTAGAATTCTGAGTTCTTGATATCACATAACATTATATCTATAAATATATCTATTTTAACTTTAACAAAAACTTCAAGGACTACTTTTCTAATCCTTAGGATAAAAGAAAGAAAATCTGCCCTAAGTATGACTGGTAAGCAGAAGAAAAGTGTATAGCACAGCCTTATAACATTATCCTCTAGAATAGATCTATATGTAATTTCACAAAACTCCCTACTTATGCAAAATTACGTTTACAAATTAGTTTGGCTATAATTTTTACTTTCAAATTTACAAAGCCCTTTCCAGTATCAATCTATCACATACTTAAGGCATGCTCCACCCCACAAGTACCTGAAAGTCCCTGGGAAAGTAGCTGTCACATTGTTTCAAAATGATGGAGCAGCAGATTTTTTGCTTACCATTGCCTCCTTCCTAGTGTCACATCAATTCCCAAGTGATAAATGTAAACTGATTTCCATCACTATAGTCAAATGGGCACATACTTCAGAAAACTTCAAGGAACTTATTATCTGAAACCATAAAATCAAAAAGCTGGAATCTTCCACAGAGATCATTTGTCTACTCAGCTCTGCTAATGGAGATGGCATAAATTTTTAACCTTCAAAATTTGAGGCCAGAGATTTTTTACACCTCTGGCAGTTAGGAACATATTAAAAACCACAGAAAATGAAGAATTTGGGTACTGAGAGACCAAAACATAGAAAGTCTGAGAAATAACTGATACTAAATAAAGATATATGATAACTACATCATTCTTCAGGAGTTTGACCATGGAAAGAAAAGTTAGAGGCAATGGTAGATAGAGATTGTAGGATGCTTCAGAATGGGATGGAGAAGATAACAGAGAAAAGTGATATGTAATGTTTTAGGGTAAAAGCTGGTGGAACATAGGCATCTGAAGAAGAAATTTAACTTTAGTTTTACACAAATGAATAAATTTTTAACAAAAAGAAACACTAAAAATCTGCTACTTTGGACTTACAATGTTACATCTGCCAAATGATTCTTGCTGGAAAATGTTTCTAATAATTTAAAATCGTCAAATCTCCCATGCCCATTCAGAGTCTGAGACATGAGACAAAATCTTAGGCAAAATCCTCTCTCTACAATCTAATATTCTGGAGGTGAAAATTCTTCTCTGCTATTTAGGCAGAATGGAAAGAAAGCATTGTCTGAACTTAAGCAAACAAATGAAAGTATAATATTCTAATCCTTTGAAAGCTGAGGCTGTTCCTACGACTGCTGGCGTGGAGGATCACTGGAGGAAAAAAGCAACAACCTGTACTTTTTCTTATTATTATCTGAGCTGCATCACTGTGCCTCTGCACCAGCATTCACCAGCAGCCAGCAAAGGTCTTTATGGTTTAATATTTATGCTCATCTGAGATGCTCTGAGTGAAAAAAATACAACTCTTCATTGCTTGAAAAATAGTCATTCACCTTAACTAATATGATCATTAACCCTGATAGCCAGGTCACTGAATACAACAAATTTAAAACTAAAGAGAAAAAGGGCATTGCAATGCTGGCTTACCAGCACACCAATGTTTTTAAGTTAATGCAAATGCCTGTATAATATTCTAGCACACTCAAAGGTATATAGATGAGTGGTAAGGACTTTCTATATAGACTTTCTCCTAAGTATTGCTCATGTTGTGTTGATCATTTTGGTTCCATTTGCTACTGGTGTTTTGTTTTAATTTCTAGCAGTTGAGAAACAGTTTCAGCAAAAAAAAGTATATAAACCTTTTTCTTATTAGTTTGAACACAGGTCTTGACCTGAATTCGTATTTTCACTCATATGAATGTCACCCTGTGAAAGAAATGACTACGTTTTTGTGAGATGCAATTTTTTTTTTTTTTTTTTTTGCGGTACGCGGGCCTCTCACTGTTGTGGCCTCTCCCGTTGCTGAGCACAGGCTCCGGACGCGCAGGCTCAGCGGCCATGGCTCACGGGCCCAGCCGCTCTGCAGCATGTGGGATCTTCCCGGACCGGGGCACGAACCCGTGTCCCCTGCATCGGCAGGCGGACTCTCAACCACTGCGCCACCAGGGAAGCCCATGTGAGATGCAATTTTTAATGTCAAGTCTGGGAATTAGCTGTGATTTAAAAAACTGTTGTAATATAAATAAATGTGGATCACAAAATCAAAAAGACCTACAAACAACTCACAGGGAAACAAAGAGAAAGAAAAAAAGACAAATTACAGGAAACTTTGCTTTCAAGTTATAAGAGAGTTGAGGTTATTGGTCAGTATACTTAAAACAATATTGACAGAGCAATGCCAATAAAGATGCATTAATACTCATCAACAATGCACTGTATTTATTTATTTTCTTGGCCCTGGATTTATAACCTTAGAGAATCACAAATTACAATTACCCAATGTTGAAAGAGTTGAATATTTAGGACACATGGAAGAATATTTAGGAGACATAGAAGACACTTACTTACAAATATGTGATCTTATGTACATAACTGTGAGAAATACTGGGTAAATACAATTTGGAACTTTTCTCAACACCCTTTATTCTGGAAAGTTTAAGGGAAAATGTGAAATAAAAGATGAATTCAGGAAACCATTTTGCAAGGTGGATCATACTGGATATTAATAATTACTTTTGGGGGGATAAGACTGGGCATTCTGAGTAAGTCAAGAGAAGTGAGATAGGATCCCTGCTCTACCACATCTTAGCAGTGGCTCTAGGCAAGACTCTCCATCTTCATGAGCTATAAGTCCTTAATCCCTGAATTGGGGATCTGTTCCTTTTCATGATTCTACCTTCCTGGTTAATAATAAAGGTACAATAAAAAGTATAAATTAAGTTTATTGAGCACTTACCACGTGCCAGACCCTCTTCTAAGCATTTTACATGTATTAATTTATATAATACTCTTAACAACCCTATGAGGTATATCTTACATGTTATCCATTGTAATATATTAACTATTACAAGTGACATATTTTATATTATACTTTAATATAATCATCACCAGGGAGATTATGGAGAGAATGCAGATCATGTAATGTCTTATGACCTATTACAAGGATTTAAATTTCACTCTGAGTGAGACTGGGAATGATTTGCAGGGTTTTGGATAGAGGAGGGACATGAGCTGATTTTCCTTTAAGAGGTTTAAAATGTTTATCATCAAGAAGACAAGAGATAACAAATGTTGGCAAAGATATAGAGAAAAGGGAACCTTTGTAGCTTGCTGGTGGGAATGCAAATTGGTGCAGCCACTATGAAAAACAGTAAGGAGTTTCCTCAAAAAATTAAAAATAGAACTACCGTATGATTCAGCAATTCCACTTCTGGGTTATACCCAAAGGAAGTAAAAATAGAATATTGAAGAGATATATGCATTCCATGTTTACTGAAGCTTTATTCACAATAATCAAGATAGGGAAACAACCTAAGTGCCTGTTGATGGATAAATGGATAAAGAAGATGTGACAAATATACCATATATATATGTATAATATATATATGTGTGTGTGTGTGTGTGTGTGTGTACAATTTAGCCATGAGAAAAAAGGAAATCTTACCACTTGCAACAGCGTGGATGGACCTTGAGAGCATTACACTAAATGAGGTAAGTCAGACACAGAAAGACAAATACTGTAGGATATAACTTACATGTAGAATATAAAAAACTAAACTCGTAAAATTAGAGACTATATTGGTGGTTATCAGGGGCTGGGGTGGGGGGTTGTAATGGGGGAGTCATTGTATAAGAGTACAAACTTGCAACCAGTTGATAAATAAGTCCTGGAGACCTAATGTACAGAATAGTGATTATTAACAACAATACTGTACTATAAACTTCAAAATTGCTAAGAGGCTAGATCTTAATTGTCCCCACTACAAAAAGGAAATGATAATTATGTGACTTGATCCAGGTGTTAGCTAATGCTACTGTAGTAATTACATTGAAATATATAAAAGTATCAAATCATCACATGATATACCTTAAACTTACAAAGTGCTATATGTCAATTATATCTCAATAAAAATAATAAAATAAAAGGCTCATTCTGGCTGCTGTGTCGAATACACATTATTGAGGACAAAGGTAAAGCAGAGAGATCACTGAAGTGACTATAGTGATAATCCAGGTGAGAGATGGTAGGGGCCAGCACCAGGGGAGTAGCAGTAGAGGGGGTGAGAATGTTTGGATTCTGGTTATATTTCAAAGTTGAGTCAGTGGGATTTCTTTATGGCTTGAATGTAGGATGAGGGGAAAAAAAAAGGAAAAGTCAAGGATGCAGAAGTTTTTGGCTCAGATACCTGGGAGGATAGAAGTGCCATTTACTGAAGTGTAGAGTATTGTGCCTGGGGCAGATTTGAGGGGGTAAATCAGAAGTTCATGCTCATAAACTTGTTTACTGCTGCTTTACCATTACTCTGAAGGGCACCAGCAACTCTACACTGGTAGTTTTGGAGCAAATAGGTGCCACTACTGCTGCACTTGGCAAAAGGGCACCTGGCAGCCAGTAGGAATACTTGCAACTATTCGCCTAATCTACTGCTCTTTGAGGCTCCACCATTCCTTCCTCACTCCTCACTCTGGCTCTGGTTGATGCACTGAGCACCCACGGGTCAAATAGCCTCCATGCTGGAAAAGCTGCTATTCAGGGGGAGCTCCACTAAACACTGGTACCTGTGGCAAAAATGGGGCAGAGAGAGAAGGGAAAAAGCCATTCTCTTCCTTTGCATCGTCATATATATATATTTTTAAAGAGCTCAAAAGTAGTGTTATTTGTGCTCCAAAATTCAGTTTTCCAAAACAGCTCCGCAGATTTTACTTAAATTCACTCCATTTTCTCTAGGATCAAATATTCTCTGAAGACTGAACTAAAAACAGATTTGAATAAGAGCCCCAAGCTATGTTCAAAATCATGATCATTAGGCCTTATTTTGGGTCAAATTCAGCTATTCCCTAAAGAGCTAAACAATATATCCCATGCATATAAATAAAATTTTACTAGACTTACTCACTAATTATAAATTTCAGGTAAGGCTATACCCCAGCACTACAGATCAAGTTCTTTCCCAGAAGCATCTTCACCTTCAAAATGCTAACAGACTTTCATTGGGCTTGTGTCACCAGTTTTCTAGGCATTGACAAATGTGTTTAAATTCCATCAGTTGATTAATACAAGACTCACAGTGTAATTTTCACTTTACTGTGTTAGCTCTTTAATCCTCATTTTATAGATGGAACTGTGTCAGATCTGAGATTTAAACCCAGGCCTCTTTGACTCCAATACTCATGAGTTTAATCACTAAACCAATTTGAAAATCAAAGATCAAGAAAGATTGGGGGGACTTCCCTGGTGGTTAAGAATCCACCTGCCAATGCAGGGGACTCAGGTTTGATATCTGGTCGAGAAAGATCCCACATGCAGCAGAGCAACTAAGCCCATGTACCACAACTACTGAGCCTGAGCTCTAGAGTCCGTGAACCACAACTACTGAGCCCATGTGCCACAACTACTGAAGCCCACGCGCCTAGAGCCAGTGCTCTGCGACAAGAGAAGCCACCACAATGAGAAGCCTGCACACTACAACAAAGAGTAGCCCCGCTCACCGCAACTAGAGAAAGCCCATGCACAGCAATGAAGACCCAATACAGCCAATAAATTAATTAATTAATTAATTAATTAAAAGATTGGGAACTATGTGAGCAGAAATAGCAGGAAATAAAGTGTATTCGTTTTCTCATCTGATTAAAACTTATGGCACTATCCTTGAATTAGACAATTAAAGCTTCAAGTGTGAATGTTTGAAAAGCATTACAATAATCAGTAAAATTTAGATCAAGATAATATTTTCCACATTACTCAACAAAAATAAGAAATGTAGTGATTAGGGGCATGGTCTTCATAGGCAGGCATGCCTGGGATTGAATTCCAATATCTCTTCTCACTAATGGTGTGACCTTGGGCACATCATTCACCTTGCTGAGCCATAAAAAGACAAAGCGCTTCAGCTGACTTATAAAATAGAATTTATGTTGCATATAAGAAACATACCTTTAAAAAGTAGAGTAAAATCTAGGCAAACACCAATGAAGCACACTAACCAAAAGTCATCCGGGCCTGGCTTCCCTGGTGGTGCAGTGGTTAAGAATCCACTTAACCAACGCAAGGGACATGGGTTAAAGCCCTGGTCCGGGAAGATCCCACATGTCACGAAGCAACTAAGCCCGTGAGCCACAACTACTGAGCCTGCACTCTAGAGCCCGTGAGCCACAACTACTGAAGCCCATGCACTTAGAGCCCGTGTTCCGCAACAAGAGAAGCCACCACAACGAGAAGCCTGCGCACCACAACGAACAGTGGTCCCCGCTAGTCACAACTAAAAGCCTGCATAGCAATGAAGACCCAATGCAGCCAAAGATAAATAAATAAATAAATAAAAATTAAAAATTGATAACTATGAACTATTAAAAAAAAAAGTCATCTGGGCTGGCAAAAAAAAAAAAAAAATAGAATGTGTAAATGTGTAACAAGACTTTTCTGGTTAACCCCAAACTGACAGGATCCAAAGATAATACATACACTACATTCTAGAAAGAGCAAGGTAAAGAGCAGCAGCCAGGCATTGTTTCCAGGGCTTATGAGAGGGAGTGAAACGGATTTCCTGCCCTCCACTATCATCTCAACCAATCTACTTCTCAGCCCCGTCAGTCTGTATAAACAAAAGCCAGAGAGGAAGTAAATGAAGGAGAGTGAGAGAGAAAAAGAAAGGGAAAGAGATAGAGACAAAATGAGGGAGAGAGAAAACGAGAAAATCCTCATTTCCTGAAATCAAATAAGGGATCCTGAGAGAATCACTCCAAGGAACTAGGAATGTGTAGTCGAACAGGCATCTCATTCTCCAGTTGGATACCTACTTATGCAGTGGATTGGCTCAGCTGTCAGAGCCCCAAAGCCTATTTGATTGAAAGAAAATTGGATAAAAAGAGCAAAGTAGAGAGATGCAATAGAGCAGCCAGCATGTCAGCCTCCTGGCAGATGAGAGAATGTATAAGTTTCCAGCAGGTCCAATGGAAGGTAGCACAGACTGAGCTGTCTTGAAGGTGCCCCTGAAGAAGGCCACCTGCTGGACTAAGGAGCTCAGAAGCAAGAGACAATGGGATGTACTGACAGGACAGAAAGGAGGGAGATTTGGAGTAGTTTGAGCTAGAACTCCTGTACCATATAAGTAATCTGTGCAATGGGTGGGCTTTAAATATCACTGATCAGTAAGCATCTTTCTGGGGCTGCTATGGGATCGGCTTGAGATAAAAGTACCATTAAGTGTCATCAGTAAAAGGAAATTCAACATAGGATGGCTGAAGTCAGTGATTAGAGAAGATGAATCCATTTTTATTTGTACTTCACAGAGTTTAGCCCATTCATTCACTGTAAACTGGTTTCAAAGGTAATATAGAGGATAAGCTTAAATTGATTAAAGATCTCATGCACAATGAAGATGGGCTAATCATGAACCTCTGGGTACTGAACAGAATACTATCAAAGTGCCATACGCAAAAATGGATTCTGGGGCCAGATTGCCTGGGTTGGGATTTTGATGAGCAAGTTATTTAAATTCTCTGTGCTTCCATTTCCTCATCTAAAAAGTGGACTTAATAACATGACCTTCCTCTTGGGTTTTTGTGAGGATCAAATTATATAATATAACAAGCACTTCAAACAGTACCAAACACACAGAAAGCACTACATATAAGCTAGCCATCAGCAGCAGCATTATTATTAATGCTAAGAGAAATAGAAAAACACCTGTAGATGCAAATTTGAATAGAGCACTTTAAGTTTTTAACAGCTGAAAAAGAATGTAGATAACAAAAAATAACAAATATTTGCATGATTGGAATAATTACCATCCAAGGAAAAAGTAGTAATAAAGAAGTAGAAAAGTAAAAATATGAGTGACAAAAGTCTTGAGCCTTCCTATATAAAAAGCACAGCAGATAACAAAAAGAGTAAAACATCAAAAGAAAATAAGCAAGAAAATAAAGAGTTAACAAAATGAAAAAATACTTTATACATATAAAATTGTCAATATCAATACAGTCAAGAATAAACAAAAATTGAATAAAGAGGGATTTTTAAAAAATAGAACAAATTATAAAAAATTGAAAATCATAATCAATGTTAGCTCAATCATAGGGTAAGAGCTCACTCCCATGCAATGCTGTATAAATTGGTGCAAAGCTTTGGAAAGCAATTGGTAATATAAGCCAAAGAGATTTCAAAATGTTCTTAGCCTTGGAATTGAAAATTACATTAATAGAAGTTATACCAAGGAAATACAGAAACTGTATAGACAAAGATATTTAATGCAGCATTATTTAGAAGCAAAAAAATGTCTTAAATATCCATGAATAGGAATATTTAGGTATTGAGGTATATGGACCTATTAAAATATCAAGCAGTCATTTAAAATTAAGGTATTTTCTTAAATGTGATTGGAAACTTCTATGTTCAATTTAGTGAAAAGAGAAGGATATAAAATTAGATAAAAGTAATATCTCAATTCTGCAAATAAAATTCCAGCAAAATAAAAAGTAATACAAAGTGAACGCACAAAAATGTTAACAGTGACTATTTTAAGTATGTGAGTCATTTTTGTCTTTAATTCTAATTTTGGCAATTTTAGTTTTCTATAATGGATATAAGTTACTTACAATCAGAATCCTTACTTTGCAATTTAAGTTTCAAATACCAACAGAATTTAGAAAATGGAATCAGCTTACAAACAAGCCATCTTAATGCTGTGTATATGCACCTATACATGCACAGATATGAGCTATCATTCAATAAGCATTATATTTGTATTGTGTGAAGTATATTCCTTTAGCTATGTTGGCTTCATTGTGCTGTTGCATTGAAAGTTTAGTCTTTTAATCATTTTATTGTACTTCTTTGTAAGATAAACATTTATTAGGGATTCATTGCTCTTCTAGGTTAAGTTTGCTATGGTGTAGAGAAAATGTATTCTTGAAGGTCTGTGCCGACTCACCATATTCTTTCCTCTTATTTACTTGTGACATGTGGATTGAATGTTTTCATTAGTCTGAGACTTGGATCTTTTGCCTCCTAAACCTTTTTCTTTCTCTTGACTGTTTTGTAACAGTTTATTAAAAGCACATTTCGTTCTGTGGAATTAGATTCCCATCTCCTTAGCTTGATGGGACTTTTGTCTATTCACCTGAGAATTGTAGATTACAGGATAATTCAGTAATACTTTAAATCAAGGAATTTAATAAAACTTCTATGTTGAATATAATTTAAAGGTACTCTAAAATAGACTAGTTTAAAATACATGGACTGCCTTCCAGTTTCTATAACCTTTTATAGACTGAACATTTATATGGGATAAAAATCCAGATTTAAAATTTAAATTATATGCATATATATGTATACAAACACACATATATTATATAGATATCTGTAGAGAGAATTCAAATTGAGTACCATGGAGAAGAAAGAACAGATGGTACAGATAAATAACCAAAGCCCTTAATCTATCCTCAGTTTTTATTTCTGCTCCTTCTTCTTCTTCCTCATCCTCTCCCCTCATTCTACCCTCCACTTTCCTCTCATCTCTCCTTCTCTTCCCTCCCCTCCCCTCCTCTCCCCTTCTCTCCCTCTCTCCCTCTTTCTCTCTCTCTCTCTCTCATTTACTGTCTGTCTGTGTGTGTCTGTGTGTTAAAAAATTTTGGGCTATAATCTTATATCTTTGTATCAAATCTAAGGTAAAATGGTCTAAAATTGTCAATTATACTTATTTGTTCATTGTGAGACATACAAAAAAGAAAAGTAATCCATTCACTATTCTATCCATCTTTTTAAAAATAAATGAAAAAACAAGCAAAACTGCAACTTTAAATATGTGCCACATACTGGTGATCCAGAGAAATACTGTGTCCAAAAAGAAAACTGAAATATTACACGAATTACTTTAAAGCTTCACCCAAAAAGTACTTAAATTTTTAAGTGACCTTAACAAGTTATTTCACTTCTTTGAGATTCAATTTCTTCCTTTTTTTTTGAATAATAAATTTTTTTTCTCTTAAAAATATAATGCTTATTATAAAAACTAGAAAAAAACCACACACACAGAAGGCGGGAGATTACATGGTCAGAGATATCCCTGGAGAATGAGTAGTTTGAGGTACATATTGGGCACCCCAGGCCTGGGGTCCAACACTGGGAAGACAAATCTCCTTGGCTGTTTAGAGGGCTGCTGGTACTCACAGAAGGACTTAGAGAAGCCTGAACTCCACTCATGAGGAGCATGCACACTATTGCTTACTTCTGAAACAGGGCAGATTGAGACTCCACAGGTCACTAGCCAGTTTCCCGTGATCTCCCCAGTCCATGTCCCAGCCTGAGCTGAAAGACTGCTCTAGCCCTTCCTGCTTCATGACACAACTCCACACTGGAGAGAGGGGTGCCTTGGCTGAGGGAAGAACTCAGCTGTGAGACACAAAAGCAGCTTAGACCCGATGAGGCATCTGAGCAGGGTGGAGGCAGACATTACTGGACCGTACACAAGCAACATATCAGAAGTAACCTGAGTCTCAGACTGTAGCAGGACCACTGTGACGCACACCTCAACCCACATTGACCTGGGTCAATGCCTCTTACTCCAGCAAGGGTGCCAGTGCTGGGAGTAGGAGAGAGTACACACTTAAATGGAATGGAGCCACCTCAGACCTGACCCTCAGAGCTTCTGTTCCAGCAGTGTGGGGCCCAACCCTGCCCTTGATAGGGCAATGATGGTCACTGAGCAGAGGAGAAATCCCAACTGACACCTGGCTCTGGCCTTAGCCCATCAACCTCAAGTTTCACCTCCTACCATGGTGATAACTGCCAGAACACCCTGGGGAAAGATGTGGCTTGTGTTCATTTTAGATCCAGCTTACCCACCAAAGCCACTGGGAACACATAGACGGTATAGGGATGCTCCCATTGAAGGATACCCCTCAGCAGTTTCCTACTGCTATAGGCAACTATTTCAACTAATTTTATAGATACAGAGAAATTTAAGCAAAATGAGAAGAGGAATTTGTTTCAATCAAAGAACAAGAGAAAACCCCTAAAAAAAACTAATGAAACAGAAATAAACAATTTACCAGATAAAAAGTTCAAAGCTTTAGCAATAAGAATGCTAACTGAATTTGGGAAAATAATAGATGAACACAGTGAGAATATTAACAAGGGGATGGAAAAAGATATTTTATGCAAATTGAAATGAAATGAAAACGGGGTAGTAATACTCATCAGAGAAAACAGACTTTAAAACAAAGTCTATAGTGAATGACAAAGAAGGGCATTATATAATGATAAAGGGATAAAAATGAGAAGAAGATATAACACTTGTTAAAATACATGCACTTAATAAAGAAGCACCTAAATATATAAAGCAAATATTAACACACATATAGGGAGAAATTGACAATAATACAATAATAGCAGGGAACTTTAACACCCCTCTTACATCAATGGACAGATTATCCAGACAGAAAATGGATAAGGCAACAGTCGTCTTAAATGACATGTTAGAACAGTTGGACTTAAGAGATATCTACAGGACAGTCCATCCAAAAACAGCAGAATAAACATTCTTTTCAAATGCACATGGAACATTCTCCACAATAGATCACATGTTGGGCCACAAAACAAGTCTCAACAAATTTAACAGGATAGAAATTATATCAAACATTTTTTTCTGACCACAACAGTGCGAAACTAGAAATCAATTACAGGAAGGAAAACAGGAAAAGCACAAATACATAGAGACTAAACAACATGCTACTAAAAATCAATGAGTCAGTAAAGGAATCAAAGAGGAAATCAGAAAATACCTCAAGACATAAGAAAATGAAAACAACACTCCAAAATCTATGGGATGCCACAAAAGCAGTTCTAAGAGGGAAGTTTATAGAAATATAGGCTCACTTTAAGAAACAAGAAAAATCTCAAATAAACAACCTAACCTACTATCTAAAGGAATTAGAAAAAGAAGTATAAGCAAAGCCCAAACAAAGCCAACAGAAGGAAGAAAATAATGAAAACCCTGAAGTCTCCATCAAAAAATTATTTGAACTAATGAACTAACTTTCAGGATACAAGATTAATATACTGAAATCTTGCTTTTCCATACACTAGTAATGAACTACCAGAAAGAGAAAGCCAAAAAAAAAAAATCCTGCTTAAAATTGCATCAAAAGAAACAAATATTTAGGACTAAACTTAACCATGTTGGGGACAGACCTATACTCTGAAAAATATAAAACACTGATAAATGAAACTGAAGATGATACAAAGAAATGAAAAGATATCCCATGCTCTTGGATTGGAAGAATTAATACTGTTAAAATGTCCACAGTACCCAAAGCTATCTACAGATTTAATGCAATCCCTATCAAAATAACTATAACATTTTTCACAGAACTAGAATAAATCATCCTAAAATTTATATGAAACCACAAAAAACCTGGAACTGCCAAAGCAATCTTGAGAAAAATGAGCAAAGCTCCTGACTTCAGACTACACTACAAAGCTACAGTAATCAAATGCATGGTACTGGCACAGAAACAGATACATAGATCAGTGAAACAGGATATAGGGCCCAGAAATAAACCCACACATTTATGGTCAATTAATTTATGACAAAGGAGGGAAGAATATCCAATGAAAAAAAAGTCTCTTCAATAAGTGGTGCTGGGAAAACTGGACAGTTACAAGTAAAAGAATGAAATTAGAACATTTTTTCACATCATATACAAAAATAAACACAAAATGGATTAAACACCTAAATTAAAATCCTGAAACCATAAAACTCCTAGAAGAGAATATAGGGAGAACAGACTGACATAAATCATAGCAATACTTTTTCTTGGATCTGTCTCCTAAGGCAAAAGAAACAAAAACAAAAGTAAACAAATGGGACCTAATTAAACTTAAAAACCTTTGAACAGCAAAGGAAACCACTGACAAAACAAAAAGACAGCATTCTGAATGGGAGAAAATATTTGCTGATCCATAAGGGGTTCATATCCAAAATACATAAACAGCTCATACAACCAATAACAAAAAAAGCAAACAACCCAGTTAAAAAATGGGCAGAAGACTTGAACAGACATTTTTCCAAAGATGATTACAGATAGCCAACAGACATATGAAAAAATGCTCAACATTGCTAATCATCAGAGAAATGTAAATCAGAACACAATGAGATATCACCTCACACCTGTCAAAATGGCTATCATCAAAGAGTCTACAGATAACAAATGTTGGAGAGGATATGGAGAAATGGGAACCCTAGTACACTGTTAGTGGGAATGTAAATTGGTGCAGCCACTGTGGAAAACAGTGTAGAGGTTCTTCAAAAAAATAAAAATAGAATTACCATATGACCCAGCAATTCTACTCTTGGGTATATATCCAAAGAAAATGAACATACTAATTCAAAAGATACATTCACCCCAATGTTCATAGCATCATTATTTACAATAGCCAAGATATGGAGGCAACATAAGTGTATGTGTCCATCAACAGACAAATAGATAAAAATATCAATCAACCAGTAAAAGTTAATAACTGACCACAAACTATTTCCTGTGAATAAAGCAAGGTGTGATTTAGAAAAAAAAAAAGAATACTTTTAAGAAACTGAAGAGAGGAAATAGCACACGTGATAGAGAACTGAGTAGTCAAAAATAATCAGACATGGAACCTTTGCTCATTATGATTAGTCAGAGCATAGGCTTTATTTATCCCCAGCTTTCTAAAATATTTGTTTATTCCAGTTTTTTAGTTGATACAAAGAAAGCAATTTATAACACAGCCCATGAACAAAGTATTTTCTAAGTAATTTGCTTCATAATTTCCCTTTAATGAAAGCAAGTTCTCTTCTTAAATAGAAACTTATATTTCATTTTTTTTTCTTATTAAGGGGAAGCTTATATTATTCTCTTTCCACAGTACTGTATTTCCTAAGTATGTATGTAGTTGAGAATAAATGCCTGTTACAAATATCCATCTTAGCAGGGTATAAAATTCTTAGAACAAAATTCCTGTTCTTCAAAACTTTATTAACATGTTCCCACTTTCATATGGCATTGCATGTTGCATTATTCCTTTTACTACAGCTCCTCATCCATCTTGTGATTGGTTACATGTGTGTATGTGTAACTGATTCAAAATAATCACACATATTTATTATTCTATTCCTTCAAGTTTGAGAAAGCCTGCCCATTTTCTTTGATTTTTTAAAATAAAAATATGGATCCCACTTTCTTTACTGTAGAATGAATAGGTCCTGTGTTATTATCTCCTTGCATTGAATAGTGCTATGGAGAAATGTGATTATTGCTTTATTTCCCCTTTATAGTTGACTGGATTTGTTTTTCTACCTGGATGACTCAGGTTTTTTTCTTTTCCTTGAAGTTCTGTAACTCATCCAGAATACACCTCAAATTAGGTTTTATTTTTATTGGTTTTACTTTTTTCTAGCTTGGAATACCCTTTTGATCTTCAGATTTATTTTATCCTTTATGTTAAGAAAAGTTTATTCAGTGATTAAAAGTATTTTCTCTGCCATCTGTTGTGATTCCTGGAAATTTCTAATTTTCAAAGTTTAACAGGTGCAAATTTGTAAAGTACAAAATCATAGACTGAAAGTGAAAGCTATATAGAGCTGTATATTTTAAAAGGTAATAGGTGCTTAATAAAATACATATTTTCCTCCTCCATTTTAGTCTTGAAATGCCTTTTAAAATAATATTTCAATATAGTTTTCACTAGTGCACCAACTTCAGTCTACATGATGTTATTATAACTTTATACGTGGAAATTTGTGCAAACCTATTAAACTTTAAACATCATAAATTTTCAGAAAAAAAAACATATGGAAGAGAAAATATAATCACTGAATAAATTGTTTTTAACACAAAAGATAAAATAAATCTGCAAATCAAAAAGTGATACAGGGCTTCCCTGGTGGCGCAGTGATTGGGAGTCCGCCTGCCGATGCAGGGGACACGGGTTCGTACCCCGGTCTGGGAAGATCCCACATGCCGCCGAGCGGCTGGGCCCGTGAGCCACGGCCGCTGGGCCTGCGCGTCCGGAGCCTGTGCTCCGCAACGGGAGAGGCCACAGTAGTGGGGGGCCCGCGTACTGCAAAAAAAAAAAAAAAAAAAGTGATACAATATAAGTAAAACCAACCAATCTAAATTGAGGAATATCCTAGGTGTGTTATTAAAATTCAAGAAAAATAAATAATATTATGCACTTTCCTTCTTTACTGGTTTATTTTCAACCCTCTACTATTGAAATCTTGATGAATATAGATATTTGTTTTGTCTTCTAACGTATCCTTTCCTAGTGCAAAGCCCACTGGAGTAGGAGCTCAAAAAATACACAGTAGTTGAATGAGTAATATTACTTTACCAGGTTGTTATGAGATAATATGTTATTAGATAATGTGTTATGAGGACAAGGGAAATTAACATTTGTTCTGACTCTACTATATGCTGATCATTTTACTTCTGTGTTAACACATTCAATCATGTAAAGTAGGCACTGAGATTTCTGTTTTACAGTTGAGGACACTGAAACTTAGAAAATTGAAGTAAGTTGCATAAGGTCACAGAGATAACTATAGAAATGATAGAAAACCATGATCTGATTTTAAGTTGATGCTCCTTCCACTACATAAATCTCTTTGAACCTATAAAGCATATGGTTGATACTATTATCATTGTTGTTCCTTTTGTTGTTATTTTCCTCCATTTTTGGTAATTTTTGCATTTTCAAAGATAACCTTTTCTCCCGACTGCTGTGTTTCAGATTCTAGGTTTTGCAAAAGAACACTGAATGAGGCTAATCAGTAAAAGGCATTGACATGAAGATTATATTTTCATAAACTCAAATTAAATGGAAGAAGTGAATGGTAGAGTTCCTTTAATGTTAATTGTATAGTTGTTCTTATTTTCTGAAATAGATATCCTTGAAGCACCTCTGTCTTATAATATAAATTAATAAAATTTTTAAGTCTACCTGAATGCTTTTTTAAAGAAACGTATAAGTCTTTTGCTAAAGGGAAGATTCCTTCTGCTTTTAATTAATTATTCTTCCATTAATGTCTTCATGAATTCATATCTATATAATTGGATTGAATTGTTCAAACTAGTCTACATCTAGTTAGCTTTTCCTCCTCAGTTTTCATATGATCTGATATTTTATCCTTCAAGGACTAATTAAATGCTTTTTCATAGAATTTCCTTTAGTCATTCCAGTCAGATGTAATTTTGCATTTTTTTTCTAAACAAGCTTAGTATTTTATCTGATCTATTTTGGTTCTTATTACTTTCTACCTTGCATCCCCCCTATATTAGTGCAAGCATTTAGAAAGCAAATAAAATATACTTTACATTCTTGTAAAATACCCCATGGTATTTTCAGTATGACTTTAGTACAGTAGTATCCAATAGGTGTCCAACAGCTACTGATTAAATGCTCAAATTGGCATTTATTAGATTTGTAATATATCCCCTAAAACTAACTACAATATTGCTGAATATTTAAATGCTATCTTAAATACTCTTTTCAAAAGCACACTTTATAATCGCTATTTTAGTACTTTCTATTATATCAAAAAATTTTCTTAATTTACTGAACACACTAGCATGCCGTTTTTCTAAGAAGATGGGAGCCTTTACTAAATACGTATTTACATATATTTGGGGGGAAATATCTACTTGAATTCAGAGTATGTGAATTTTTGATGAATTTTGATGAATTTTGCTTCATCAACATCGTTAAATGCTAATATTCAACTATTATTTTTAATAACAAGTGGATATTCATTTTACAGTCAGTTCAAGAGTAGTTGTGTTAAATCCTAATGTAAATTAAATGGCTATTTCAGACGCTCAGCTTAAACAGGTTACTGATAAGTCTTTAATTACTGTTGCTCTCACTCCTGGCTTTTCAGAAATTCCTAGGGAAATATACACTTAGATGTCTGCTTCAAAATTTGTGTTAATTTTATTTAAATTTTTAATTAAATTTTAATATTGGGATAATTGATTAATATAATTTACTGAGTTTTATTTGAGTGTTGCTTTTATGACTTGAAGACAACTTTGAACATGAACATTCAAAATGCCTATACAGGATAGAACTTGTCAAAGAAACTGGAAAATTCCGATACAGCCAAGTGCTGAACCTGGAGTTTGGTGTTTATGTTTTGCTAAAAATTGAATTACCTCCAACATAGCTATGAATCTGGAATTTAGGAATGTGACTTGTCTTCCAGTGAAAAATAAAATAAAATATGTAAGAACCCCTGATTATCACTTCTGGCTAGAAGAGAAATACTTAGACACGTCTAATTTTTATAACACTTCCCTAGAATGCATAATTTATCATGAATTAGAATTTTTATTTTTTAGCATACATATCTTTTTAAATTTTTTTCTTAAATGTATCAAAATATTTTTGTGTGTTCATAAAATATTTCAAGTTAATATTAAACAAGATGTACTTTCAAACCTTAAACAAAGGCTTTATCTACATTCCTAACTGGTTTGACCACCACAAAAAGATGTCTTTCAAATCATTTTTGAATGGAGAAAATTAATCTTGGTGGGACAAAATTGCAGACCCAATACTCCAAATTATCACATACATTTACAGGGCTACTTTACTTATAAAATAGAGTATCCTATTTCATTCTCAATACAACCCAGTAAGAGTACAGGGCAGGTTTTACCTTCATTTTACATATGAGGATACTGAAGGTTGTAAAGGTAGAAATGAATTGCCCAAAATCATACCAAAAAAAATTCCAGCCAAAGCTAAAAATCGATTCTTAGGTCAGCGCTTTTTCTATTGCCTCCCTCTGCCTACAAATAGAAGACTCAGGGAACAATCATTGCACGTAGGGTTTCAATAAAAGTAAAGAGGTACCCAGAAAATATTTCAATAATTTATCATATATTTATTGAGTGCTTGCAATGATCATGATACTATTCATGATGCTCTGAGAAATATAGAAATCACATTTTCATGCACTTATTTAATTATCTTTATTTATTCAATAAATATTTATTGAACACATACTGTCAGGCACTGAGAAAAATACAGAAATGAATAAAATACATCATCTACCTTCATGGAGATTCCTTAGGGTTGTGATGTCAAACATAAAAAATAACTATAATGAATGTAATTAGTGTCCTAATAGTCATATTTATAAAGTCCTGGGAAATCATCGTTGGAATAAATACCTCTGCCTTAAAGTTTAGGAAATGCTTCCAAATAAAAATAGCTTTTAGCTGCAATTTTAGAAAAAAATTCACTTAAATCCTTTATTTTTTAAATTAAAGCTTATTAAAAAGAAAAAAATTTAGTAAACCCTAAGAATATATAACTTGAAATACAGTGATATCTTCATTACCAACAAGAATTGCTTCCCATAATAAAATGCTATTAGAGAAGGTAAAGAATATGTGAGGTATACAGAAAGTGAAAAAAGGCAGAAGGTGAGAGTTAGATCATGAAAATACAACACAGACAAACCAAAATGACTGTTTATCTTAGTAACTTTCTTGCTTATTCTCTGCATATTCCCCAACCTAGCTGGGACCTACTGCCAGCACATAATACTTTGTGATGAGACAGTCTCTGGCTATCAGTCCATTCCCCACAGTACTTAAGCCTATAGACTACTGATGTGAAGCTTGCTGATGCAATCTGTTGAGAGTAGTTTGAATATTGCTGCTAACATTGAAATGATAAATGGGTAAATAACTTTTAGCCCTGTGTTTTAAAATAAATGATGAGTTTTATGAACACTTGGCCATTTTTGATCTGCTTTGATATGCTGGTGACTCTTGTCTAAACTGATCTAGCCCTATAAAGCTTAGTGCCTGGGACATCGTAAGGGAACAGATCATACATCACATTTAGCTGAATCCACCCTGTTTGGAGAGGAAAAGACCAAATAGTCTGAGAACTCATGGCTATTGAACAATGGTCTGTACCTATAGGAACTCCTCCTTTATTCTCAGGTTAGTGTACTTGGAAAAGTGAGAATCCCTCAATTCACCTCTTTGGCCCACTGATTTCTTCCCCACTGAGTCCTGGTATAACAGGGAAGAGTATCAATGTTTACTTAAATATCATACATATATTTTTACAATAGTAATCCTGACTGATATAAGGTGATATTTCATTGTGATTTTGATTTGCATTTCCCTGATGATTAGTGAAGTTGAGTATTTTTTCATATACGTGTTGGCCATTTGTATGTCTGCTTTGGGGAAATATGTATTCAAGTTCTTAGCCTATTTTTTAAACAAGTTACTAGTTTTGGGTTTCTTGTTTTGTTTTTGTATTTTTTACTATAGAGTTGCAGGAATTTCTTATATATTTTAGAGATTAAAAACAAAAGACAATAATAGTTGGCAAGGATGTAGAAAAATAGGAACACTCGCACACTGTTGGTGGGAATGCAAAATGGTGTAGCTGCTGTGGAAAACAGTATGGAGGTTCCTTACAAAATTAAAAATGGAATGACCATATGATTCAGCAATTCCACTTCTGGGTATTTATCCAAAAGAATTAAAATCAGGATTTCAAAGAGATATCAGCAATCCTATATTCATTGCAACACTAATCACAATAGCTAAAATGTGGAAACCACCTAAATGTCCATCAGCAGAAGAATGGATAAAGAAACTGTGGTATGTACATACAAAAGAATACTATTCATCCTTTAAAAAGAAGGAAATTTTGCAGTATGTAACAACATGGGTGAACTTTGAGGATATTATGCTAAGTGAAATAAGTCAGTCAGAGAAAGATAAATATCAGATGATTCCACTAATATAAGCTTTCTAAAATAGTCCAATTCACAGAATCAAAGAGTAGAATGCTGGTTGTCAGGATCTAGGGGACAGCAGGAGAAAATGGGGAGTCACTAACACGCAAAAAGTTTCAGTTAAGTAAGATGAATAGGCTCTAGAGATCTGCAGTACAACATTACACCTATAGTCAACAATAATATATTGTACACTCAAAAAATTAAGAAGGTAGATCTCATGTTAAGTGTTCTTTTCACAGTAAAATAAAATAAAAACATCAAATATGTTTTACCCTATATAGGTAGGTGTCTCTGTGAAAAAGTCCACTCATCAAAAGGTAAAAGAACATGCCCTTCTAAAGTCACCCCTGAAATATAAAAATTACACCTTACTCAGATTAATACACTGAAAAAGAGTTCTTATTTTAATACAGCACCACTGCATTACTTCATTGATCTTAACATCCATTCTTATCTCTTCTAACACTTACATCAGAATAATATGAAATTTCTAACAATAATACCATAGCTCTTATTTTTTCACTAAATTAACATATGCATTAAAAGATCATTTATTTATTGCCTTGCACGGCAACCACTGAACTAGGAGTGCTGGAGAGTATAAGGATGAATAAGGTAGAATCTAAAGACAGAGTCTAGAAGAAGAGAGAAAATCTTGAACACCTAAAATGGAATCCAACTCATACTATGATAGCACTGTGGGTAAATTGCTTCATGTATACAAGAAAGGATATGACTAACTCTGCTTCAAGTCAGGGAATGCTTCAGGGAGAAGTGATCTCAACCAGAGTTCGAAAGAGCAGAAGTTTTCTAGGTGAGGAAGAAAGGGCTCTGCCTGCACAGAAAGAACAATAGGTAGAGCCAGTCACAGGGTGAGGGATTAACCGTTAAGAATCCTAATGCTCCCTTTGCCCCGTACTAAGAATATATGATGGGGAAATTGTGAGAGAGGAAACTGGAAGAGTATTTAGAGTAGATAATGAAGAGCACAGTTTATCTTGCCAAAAATAAAGTCTGATCTCATCCAGTTGATATGGGAATTATTTTTAATAATATAAATGAATTGGAGACTGTAAGTACAGGGACAAGGCAACTGGGTAGAAGAGTCCTGCAATGATCAGTGGCCTCCAAACTTTTTTTGTTGTTGTTGCGGTACGCGGGCTTCTCACTGTTGTGGCTTCTCCCGTTGCGGAGCACAGGCTCTGGACGTGCAGACCCAGCGGGCATGGCTCTCGGGCCCAGCTGCTCCGCGGCATGTGGGATCTTCCCAGACGGGGGCACAAACCCGTGTCCCCTGCATCGGCAGGCAGACTCTCAACCACTGCGCCACCAGGGAAGCCCCCTCCAAACATTTTTGATCATGAAACCTTATCAGTAAAATATTGAGCATGCACTCTCTACTACATGCATATCTTATGTACTGACATACTCATGTAAAGTATACGTTATAAAGTTCATTTGGAAACTTAAAAGGATAAGAAAAAATAACCATAAATAAAAATTCTAAAATGTTTTCTCTGACTTTCAAGAACCATCAAGTGTGTGCATACCCCTCTTTGGAGATTGTTGGACTAGATGCTAGTTTCCAAGGACAAAAACAACAGGAAAGGAGAAAAGAAGGGCAGTGAAAATGCCTTAGAAAGCAGACTCCAAGGAAGGTGGTAACTGGACACAGGGGGGAAAGAACAAGGAAAAGTTGAGATTTTTGTTTGGATTCCAAGTTTGACCATGTTTTGGAAGAGGACAGACGAGGAAAGGAGAGAAACAAATTTAGTTTGAACTTGCTGGTGTAAATGTCTTTTATATAAAGGTCTGGGGCTCAGAAGAAAAGCTTGTGATATAAATTTGAAAGTCATAGGAATTAGCTGGTAACTGAGACTCTGGCAAGGATGAGATTGTCCAGAGGGAATGTAAAGAAAGCAGTGGTTAATAAGCATGTAAGGAGGAGGTTATACTCTGTTTTGAGAAGCCAAAGGAGGTGTGGATCTTCTCTCCATAAAAATGTACAGCAAATATTTTCTAATTTTCAAAATTCAAAATCATAAAAAGAGAAGAAAAGAAAACACTCTACAAGAGAAGGAATACATGTACCCCAACATAATGCATTATGATACATAGAATATGTATATGATGATATATATTTTAAGAACTCAATTTTATCTAAGTTTATAGTCTTAAAAGTATAATTGCATAAATTTAGGTCTCAAAATAACAAGCAAAAATTAAAGTGACCATAGTAAATAGATCCTTTTACACTCTGGTTTCAAGCACAATGTAAATTGGGCAGGAGCACAGAGCTTGAATTGTTTTTTAGTGTTTAGAGGAACTCAAGCAGTGAAATGTGCCTTTGGCCAGCTTAGGAAAGGAAGGACACATACCTCTTTTTATTATTAAATTCCTTCTTCCAGATGGCTTCCCTAAGGTAACAAAAAATTAACAGTGAAAACTAGAAATAAGCATAGTGTGCTATCTTTCTTATTAAGTTAATGCTCTTGACCTACCATTGGTGGACTATGCACTTTTTTTTTAATAACTTTTTTTAATTAACTATTTTACTTTTGGTTGCATTGGGTCTTCGTTGCTGCGCACGGTCTTTCTCTAGTTGCGGCGAGAGGGGGCTACTCTTCATTGCGGTGCGCAGGCTTCTCATTGCGATGGCTTCTCTTGTTGCAGACCACGGGCTCTCGGTGAGCGGGCTTCAGTAGTTGCAGCACACAGGCTCAGTGGTTGTGGCTTGTGAGCTCTAGAGCGCAGGCTCAGTTAGTTGTGGCGCACGGGCTTAGTTGCTCCATGGCATGTGGGATCTTCTGGGACCAGGGATGGAACCTGTGTGCCCTGCATTGGCAGGCGGATTCTTAACCACTGCACCACCAGAGAAGTCCCTTTGGAGCATGCACTTTTGAATTATTTCCCACAAGTGGCAACAGACTTGTGTTGATCCATCCAGAACCTCTGTGTATAGCAGCACTGTTTAGAAAAACTACCAATCCACATCTCTCCTCTTCAATTTAGAAATTCTCTAAGGGAACTTTGCAAAACTCATTCAAGGAAAAAAACCAAAAACAGACCCATGTTACCTGAATCACTGTACACTTACAGTAACTGAACCTGCGGAAGAAAGAAAATTAAATTCTCACTGAAACTTTTATCCCTTATGAAATTGAATCAACACAATGGTTTGCCCTTCAGTTTCATCAAACTTGACTGTAATTAATATTTTGAAGTTGTATTTCAAAATCTCTCAGGAAATGAATAGGAGGAACTCAAAACTTTCACATTCTGCTTGCTTGGGGCATTGGTTGTGATTGACTGTGAGTTCTTGCACTACAGAGAATCTTCAGGTCGTTTTTTTAAAAAAATAACTATATAGGTTTCTATTCTATAATAAGCAAATAAATATCTACAGAGGAAAGGAAGGGAAGAAGCCATTATCCTTTTCAGATTTTCTTTTCTCAAATTCCACCACAAATGGACAAAAATCACTTTAGTAGTGTTCTTAATTTCTTGGACTTCATCAGCTTTCTATCTATTACCTCCAAAAGCAAACAGCAAGACTAACAGGCTCTGTCATTAGGAGCTGAATTCTTATCAGGCTCATCCATGTGAATAATCAGAGGAATTGCAGGACTTCAACTTCAGTCAGCATCTTATGCCTGATTTTATTTAACTAGAGTTCCCTCGGCCTTGGTGCCCCTGAAAAGAGCATTTTTTTGTCCTCCACTTGAATGGGCCAAATGTTTTAGATGTCTTCTTCCTGACACTTGGAGGCCTGAGCTAACAGCATTTGATGAAAGATGTCATTGATTTTCATTCTACTAAGTAATTTATTTGGGCTACCGTTTTTTTTCCTACTGACTTCTACCAATTGGAGAGTGAATGTTAGTGGCTCCTGTTGCTCTCCACTTTGTGAAGCGTGGCACACATAAATAATTCAACTGCATTTCACAGAGGAGGTCAGCATGCAAAGAGAGCCTTTGTAGAAACAGCTGCTGAGCTTTCCAGAAAGAGCTCAAACACAATAAGAATATCTAGGTATTAGGACAAATGGACTGTGAGAAGAGAAGGAAAGAGGGACACAACCTGTCAGGAGAAAAACATTTGGTTTATTTCCAGAAAAAAGTTCGCTGACTTTTGGCACCAATTCTGAATATCTTTTGGAATGCTTTAATTCTTAGAAATAAAAATGCAACAAAAGGCTAAAATTTATTTCAATAATCAGGTGATATTCAAACTCTTTAGCTACCTGTCCATAAGAGGCACTGACCAATCAGAAGAGATATATAATAACAGCTCTATATAATAATATAGCATTTCAAGATTCAACATTTATTGAGCATCCGGTATTTACCTGACTGTTCTACGTGCCCTCACATGCCTGAATACAACTAACCCTCACTGCAATCTCCCTGAAAAGTAGTATTTTATTTTTAACAATAATAATAGTGAAAGAGGTAAAATACCACACCCAGCTAAGTGCGAGAGAGATTTTCAAGACAAGCTCCTTAATGTGAAATAAAATATCTTTTTAACTCTCATTTTTTTCTCTTTTTTTCCCCCTCTCCCCTTCCTCCTCCTCTCCTCTCTCCCTACCTCTCTCCCTCCTTCTCTCTCTCTCTTGCATTCTCTATCTCCCACAAACACATAGCACACAGACACACATACATGTGCACACACAGAGAACTTTCAAAGTCCTTTTCATCTTAGCACCTGCTGCCTCTTATGCTGATGCTATTAAATAGTGTCATTTTCTAAAGTGCCTGTTGAACTGCTCTGTTTACCAAACTTTTGATATGAGAATTAAGATACTCTGTGTCAGATCAGTGTCACATAAAGTCAAGGAGTTCCACTGACCTGGCTACTTGAGTTTCAGTTAATTATTCAGTAATTCTGATCAGTATACTGTTTATATCTAACCATTTCTACCCCATGGTTACCTGCCTCAGCCTAGCTTATTCAATCTTAGCTCCTTTTTTTTTTTGGTGGTGACCCTAATGTCATCTTAAAGAAAATGCTTCAGCTCTCCTTGTAGATTACAGAATTTTGAGTCTCCAAGCAGTGCTTCTTCATTACTTTTACGGAGCTGAAAGTCTCTGTAATAAGCATCTTAAAGGTATTTTCATATTATTTCTGCCCCTTGTTTGCATGAAAGTATCTTCATCTAAAACAGAAATAACCACCAACATTACTGAGATCACAAAGTACCCGTGCCTAAGCAATGTGCTTTTGACTTAAATTCTCATTAAATCTTCACCACAGTCCTTCAAGGAAGATATGTTCATCTTCGTTCACTTGGGCTGCTATAATAGAATATCATGGACTGGGCGACTTATAAACAATAGGAATTTATTTCTGATAGCTTCAGAGGCTGGAAAGTCCAAGGTCAAGGCACTAGCAGATTCAATGTCTGGTGAGGTTCCACTTCCTGGTTCACAGACAAACATCTTTCCACTGTGTCCTCACATGATGGAAGGAATGAAAGAGCTCTCTGTGTCTCTTTTGTAAGGACATTAGTCCCACTGATGAGGGCTCCACCCTCATGACCCAGTCACCTCCAAAGCCTCCCCCTCCTAATACCATCAAAATATTAGGAGTTAGAATTTCAAAATATGAATTTTGGGTGGACACAAATATTCAGTCCATTACAATCATCATTCTCACTTTTACAAGCAAGAAGACAGACTTAACAGAGGTTAAATAAATTAAGTAAGGAGGCTGTTAAGTAAAAGATACAGGGCTGGAAAATAATCTCTCTGAATTAGAACTCTATATTCTTTCCTCACTGAGGCCCTGTCTTCACAAGCTTGTTGTATGTGTTTTATGTTTTTTGTTTTTTAATTAAAAGCATACAAAAGAAATTACAGAAGCATCATCAATAGTAATCCAACTATCATTCCGCACAAACTTTGTTGAATGGGCAGTTTCCCTATGTCAACGTAATTAAAACATATTGCTTAAAGAAAAAAACTTTGTTTCTACATGGAGAACAAATTTTGAGACTATGTTGTATAATTTGGGGCATTATAATTGATAAATATTTGAAGTTTACAACATAGAAATTGCATGCCAAATCAGGCATACTCCATCTATAAAGAAAATTCAATGCACTGGTCAACATAATATATTCTTTTATTCTTCTGCTTTGAGAACATTTTAGAAAGACAGTTTTAAAAAACCTAGAGATAACTGACTCACTTCACTGTACTCCTGAAAGTAACACAACATTGTTAATCAACTATATCCCAATATAAAATAAAAAGTTAAAAAAAAAACCTAGAGAATTTAGGTCTGTGGATAAAATATACAAGGAAAAAAATATCACTTCTTTTCTTAATAAAAAAGACTTAGCATTTGGTCATTCCTCATGTTCATACCGGCATCAAGGACTAGTGTCAAACATACTATTATTAACTCCATATATTTCTCTCTATACTGATAGACTTACTGATATTCACTTCTACATGAATAGTAAAGGACATTTTTATTCAAGATTATGTCAGTATGTCTGAGAGATCCATTATTTGAACGACAGTGTTATACCGTCAGTCAGAATCCTTGGAGCAAATTTAGAGACCACTTAACTTGGTTTTCTGACAAGGCCAGACGCCAGAGCTCTTCAAAAGGGCTTTACATAAAGATGTCACGGACTGGACAATCATCATTCTTTTTTTTTTTTTTTTTTTTTTTTTGCAGTATGCGGGCCTCTCACTGCCGCGGCCTCTCCCATTGCGGAGCACAGGTTCCGGACGCGCAGGCTCAGCGGCCATGGCTCACGGGCCCAGCCGCTCCGCGGCACGTGGGATCTTCCCGGACCGGGGCACGAACCACGTCCCCCGCATCGGCAGGTGGACTCTCAACCACTGCGCCACCAGGGAAGGCCAATCATCATTCTTTTTAACCACTTATCATCTCAGCATTCTTTCTATATGGGGCAATTTTACACTTTATAAGTCTTCATAGCAGGAAAAATAGATTCCCATCCCAGAAGTGAGAAAATATAAGCATACATTTCCCAGGTTCCCTTGAAGCTAGGATGTAAAGATAAACCTGAGCTCTGCCAATCACATGCATCCATATCAGACTTCAGTTGAGAAGCCAGTCTCTCTAGTTGGCAGCATTAGCAGTTGCTATATGGTTGAGAAGTTGACAGAGAGCAAACTGTCATAGCTGGTATTCAATGAAGGCAGCAACAGTTTCATCATCAGGCCAGTGCTGAAGTGTGGCTTGGGTATAAGTTGTACTTTTCAGTACTTAGCCTGGGTCTCCAGTCTCGCAACTATACTGAGAGCTCTCTAACATCCCTCTAATAAATTTTTATCCTGCTAAAATTAGTTGGAGTTTATTCCTATTGCTTACTACTGAAATACTATTGATACAAACTATTGATCTATTTTAAAACAGGATCAATACAACAGGAGGCTTTTTGCTAACGGACTGTAATGGAAAACAACTGTTTTTGAATCAGAAGAGGAATATCAAACTGATCATTTATTGGCACTTCCCTGGTGGTCCAGTGGTTAAGACTCTGCACTTCTGAAACAAGGGGCGCAGGTTCAATCCCGGGTCTGGGAAGTAAGATTCCACATGCCCCATGGCACGGCAAAGGAAAAAAAAAAACAACAACTGATCATTTATTGTATGTCTATACCATTTAAATAATGGTAACTCTAGTAATTATCATTATTAGTACAGTAGTCAGAATCTTGAAGATCTTTTTTCCAGGTCTATCCCTGCTGCATTTCTCTTCCTTTTATCATGAGTTGGATTCAGTCCGTCTGCTTCTCCCTTCTAACTTTACTCTATTTGATGATAAGTTCAGTGATATGAAAAGGGTTGGTTCAATATGTCCCAACCCATCAATATGCTGCTTACTGGGGAATATGGCTCCTAAGGATCACAGGTGTTAAAGTGGATCCAAGAAAACTGGTTAAGCTAATATTCAGTCCTAAATCTTGCACACTGGCACTGTAAGAATCAGCTACAATTCCCTTTCTGCATTCTAAAGGGGAATGTTTCTGAGTTCAGGTTATTGGATTCAGGCAAATTAACATTTAGCTAATCTTTTTATTATGTATATTAACTATACCTATATTATCTAAAAACTGTAGCTCAACTCTCTCATTCCACCCCTTGTCCAGACCTGAGTCAGGGCCATTATTTGATTTTGATGTTATTGGCATTTATGTGCAGAAATCTGCTCTTACATTAAATTTATATTACATATAAATTAGTAATATTAATCTGAGCAAAATCAGACGAAAAACTGATTTTAACTAACAATTTTATAATTAACAACTTTCAGTTCAAACAGATATTAAGAACTGAATATTAAAACACTAAGTTACTATCAACGTGGAGGAGAAATAAACAACCACATTTTGAATTTAAGAATGGTTGTGTTATTGACAACAAGAGAGGCCACTGCAGTGAAAGGCCCGCACACTGCAACAGAGTAGTCCCCACTCACCACAACTAGAGAAAGCCCACATGCAGCAACGAAGACCCAATGCAGCCAAAAAATAAAAAATAAAAATAAATAACTACAATGGAGATTGGTTCAAGACGGCAGAGTAGAAGGATGTGCGCTCACTCCCTCTTGCAAGAGCACCGGAATAAGAACTAACTGCTGAACAGTCATCAACAGGAAGACACTGGAACTCACCAAAAAAGATACCCCACATCCAAAGACAAAGGAGAAGGCACAATGAGATGGGAGGAGGGGAGCAATCACAATAAAATAAAACCCCATAACTGCTGAGTGGGTGACTCACAAACTGGAGAACAATTATACCACAGAAGTCCACCCACTGGAGTGAAGGTTCTGAGCCCCCCCACATCAGGCTTCCCAACCTGGGGGTCTGGCAATAGGAGTAGGAATTCCTAGAGAATCAGACTTTGAAGGCTAGTGGGATTTGGTTGCAGGACTTCGACAGGACTGGGGGAAACAGAGACTCCACTCTTGGAGGGTACACACAAAGTAGTGTGTACATTGGGACCCAGGGGAAGGAGCAGTGACCCCATAGGAGACTGAACCAGACCTACCTGCTGGTGTTGGAGGGTCTCCTGCACAGGCGGGGGTTGGCTGTGGCTCACCGTGAGGACAAGGACACTGGCAGCAGAAGTTCTGGGAAGTACTCCTTGGCAGTGAGCCCTCCCAGAGTCTGCCACTAGCCCCACAAAACAGCCTTGGTAGGCTCCAGTGTTGGATCACCTCAGGCCAAACAACCAACAGGGAGGGAACCCAGCCCCACCCATCAGCAGACAAGTGGATTAGAGTTTTACTGAGCTCTGCCCACCAGAGCAACAGCCAGCTCTACCCACCACCAGTGCCTCCCATCAGGAAGCTTACACAAGCCTCTTAGATAGCCTCATCCACCAAACGGCAGACAGCAAGAAGCAAGAAGAACTACAATCCTGCAGCCTGTGGAACAAAAACCACATTCACGGAAAGATAGACAAGATGAAAAGGCAGAGGGCTAAATACCAGATGAAGGAACAAGATAAAACCCCAGAAAAACAACTAAATGAAGTGGAGATAGGCAACCTTCCAGAAAAAGAATTCAGAATAATGATAGTGAAGATGATCCAGGACCTCGGAAAAAGAATGCAGGCAAAGATCAAGAAGATGCAAGAAATGTTTAACAAACACCTAGAAGAATTAAAGAACAAACACATAGAAGAATTAAAGAACAAACAAACACAGATGAACAATACAATACCTGAAATGAAAACTACACTAGAAGGAATCAATAGCAGAATAACTGAGGCAGAAGAATGGATAAGTGACCTGGAAGACAGAATGGTGGAATTCACTGCCACGGAACAGAAAAAAGAATGAAGACAGCCTAAGAGACCTCTGGGACAACATTAAATGCCACAACATTCACATTATAGGGTGCCAGAAGGAGAAGAGAGAGAGAAAGGACCTGAGAAAATATATGAAGAGATAATAGTCAAAAACTTCCCTAACATGGGAAAGGAAATAGCCACCCAAGTCCAGAAAGCACAGAGAGTCCCAGGCAGGATAAACCCAAGGAGAAACATACCGAGACACATAGCAATCAAACTGACAAAAATTAAAGACAAAGAAAAATTATTGAAAGCAACAAGGGAAAAATGACAACATACAAGGGAACTCCCATAAGGTTAACAGCTGATTTCTCAGCAGAAATTCTACAAGCCAGAAGGGAGTGGCATGATATATTTAAAGTGATGAAAGTGAAGAATCTGCAACCAAGATTACTCTGCCTGGCAAGGATCTCATTCAGATCTGAGGGAGAAATCAAAAGCTTTACACACAAGCAAAAGTTAAGAGAATTCAGCACCACCAAACCAGCTCTACAACAAATGCTAAAGGAACTTCTCTAAGTGGGAAACACAAGAGAAGAAAAGGACCTACGAAAACAAGCCCATAACAATTGAGAAAATGGTAATAGGAACATACATATCCATAATTACCTTAAACGTGAATGGATTAAATGCTCCAACCAAAAGAAACAGGCTTGCTGAATGGATACAAAAACAAGACCCATATATATGCTGTCTACAAGAGACCCACTTCAGACCTAGGGACACATACAGACTGAAAGTGAAGGGATGGAAAATGATAGTCCATGCAAATGGAAATCAAAAGAAAGGTGCAGTAGCAATACTCGTATCAGATAAAATAGACTTTAAAATAAAGAATGTTACAAGACACAAGGAAGGACACTACATAATGCTCAAGGGATCAATCCAAGAAGAAGATATAACAATTATAAATACATATGCACCCAACATAGGAGCACCTCAACACATAAGGCAACTGCTAACAGCTATAAAAGAGGAAATCAACAGTAGCACAATAATAGTGGGGGACTTTAACACCTCACTTACACCAATGGACAGATCATCCAGACAGAACATTAATAAGGAAACACAAGCTTTAAATGACACAATAGACCAGATAGATTTAATTGATATTTATAGGACATTCCATCCAAAAACAGCAGATTATACTTTCTTCTCAAGTGCACACGGAACATTCTCCAGAATAGATCACATCTTGGGTCACAAATCAAGCCTCAGTAAATTTAAGAAAATTGAAATCATATCAAGCATCTTTTCTGACCATGACGCTATGAGGTTAGAAATCAATTATAGGGAAAAAAATGTCAAAAACACAAACACATGGAGGCTAAACAGTACACTACTTAATAACCAAGAGATCACTGAAGAAATCAAAGAGGAAATCAAAAAATACCTAGAGACAAATTACAATGAAAATACAGCAATCCAAAACCTATGGGATGCAGCAAAAGCAGTTCTAAGAGGGAAGTTTATAGCAATAAAAGCCTACCTCAAGAAACAAGAAAAAGAGGTACATTGTAAAGGCAGATGCCACAGTGGGAAACTGAAGCTTTCCATCTGGAAATGATGTAAAATGCATGCCTCAGAATTATCTTGGCCAAGAGATGAGAGTGAGCTAGGGTATTCATACTCCCACACCGATGTTATTGATTAAGGGCTGCCTTGGAGTAACATTAATGGCCAGGTGCTTCTGGCCTGTGGTATGAGCCAGCAGTGTGTTCCAGCAGTCCAAAGCTACGGATGTTGGCCATTTAAAATCAAGTTGACATGCACAGAAATGGTAAAGGGATCTAAGAGGATATTGGCAGAGCACTGACAGTATGTACTACACCTTTGTTAGCTCAATGGTCAAGCCCAAAGGATACTGTATTATAAATAGTCTAGTGATGTTTACCTAAGAATGTTAATATTAACATCTTCTCAAAGAAGAGACAACCTAAGTGAAATTATCCCACCCACCCTATCTCTTTCTATCATTTTACTTTCTTTTTTCCTATAGTATGAGTTTATATATCTTTATCTTTCCCCTTCACATAGCAGGGGCTTTGTCTAACTTCCTCATCATTGTATCTTCAGGGCCTAGGAAACTGCCCAGCACATTGTAGGTACAGACGGCAATAAATGAATGAACAAATGAATGTATTTTTCAATATGTCTTTGACTAAAGTGATCCACAGTTTCTGTCAAGACTGTGTAATCAGAAAAGCCATTTATAATTGTTAGGTGATAATTCCTTATTCTAAACAACTGCAGGGTAGTAACGATATTATATTCATTTTATATCTCTAAGAGCCACCAATAAAGACTCTTGCACATAGTAGACTTTACATATTATTCAATATATTGAACTGTTACTTATTTTAAAAAGTACATTATTCCCTTTCATTTGTATGACTATTGATGTTTTCAAACACTTTAATTACCTCATTTATTTCTCCCATCAGCACTCTGAAATAGGCTGGTGTTATAATTCCAATTTTGCATATGAGGAAGAATATTATTTTCAAGAAAGCTGAATGAGTTTTTCCAATGATGCAAAAGGTAGGGGATAAACCCATGTCTAACTCCTAACCATTTATTCAGCACATGTATGCTGAATGTCTGCTCTAAGCTCAACACTGTCCTAGGCTCAGGGAGTAAAATATAAAGAACAGTTCCTGAATGTAGAGAGTTTGCATTCCAGAAGAGGAGGTATATGTCTACAAAACCATTTCCAATGGGTGAACACATAATGCAGGGGTTAAGATCCCAGGTTCTACTGCAAACCAGTTTGGTTCAAATCTTGATATCACTGTTTTCCAGTTCTGTCCCTCATCCTGAGCAAATGACTGACCCTTTCTGGGCTGCAATTTCCCCCATTTCTTAAGAGGTGCATGGGAATTCTATGAACTTTATAAGTTAGTTATAAAGATTAAATGAGGCACATAGAACCACACCTGGCACATAGTAAGTGCTTAATAAATATCAGTTGCTACTATAAATGCTGAAAGAGAGATCTTCTAGGTGAAGTGGACGAAGCAACAAACTATAGCTCGGGAAAATAAGAGTAGCATGGATTACCAGAGGAACCCACAGTTTAACAATCATACAAGAAGGAAGAGAGAAGAAACAAAGTATGTCATGAAATGCCATGACTAGATCAAGAAGCCATAAGTAGGTGAATACTTTTATAACACAGGGACAAATCAGAGTACTGGGAAAAGAAGACAATGCAAAATAGAACTGGAATGGGCCAATATGAAGAAGAACCTGCTATTCTAAGTTAACAAACTTTGATTTGACCCTGTAGTTAATAGGGATCCATGGTGGATTTAAGCAAGGTGAGTAACACGGTCAGATATGTAATTCAGAAATAATTTTTGGTGTTGTAACAATAGGAACTTTCCTTTTGTTTTCAACATGGAATCTAAGTTGGAGGTAAAGTTTGAAGAAGATCAAGAAACTAATCCAGAGAAGAAGAGATGATGGGAAGACCTGAACTAAACAATGCACATAGTAGAATAAAAACAGATTTGGTGATGAGTTGCACAGGTAAGATAGGGAGAGAGAAAAATAAAAGATGATGAGATTTGGGACTGGGTCAATAATCTAATGAGGAATGTTGCAAATATCATAAATATTTAAGAAAAAGAAGAGGTTTGGAGAGAATGCAGGAGAAGATGAGAATGGGTGCAGATTATAACTTCAGTTGTAGATGCGATCTGGTGCTCTTTCTATCTACCACACTCTGCTATCTGAAAAAGTATAAATTCATTAGGATTTTATTCTAAATGAAAGAAGACAATATAAGTATAAATGTAAAGTGGTAAAAGAGTTTGCATATGGCAAAAGCTGAATTCAAAATGAAGAACAAGGATGATTCCATTGCCAGAGTCTAAAGAATCCTTCAATATCCTGAATCCAGTGCCAATCCTCAAGTAAACATTCACCAAATCTGACCACACACACACACACACACACACACACACAAATACATTCACAACTTATATGTAAGTGCAATGCTTTTGTTTTTAACAGCAAATATTGAAAGTGCTCTGCACTTCTTAATTGCTCAATAAATATTTCATTTGATGGTCAGCTGCTCACATGATGTTTCATTCCTTTATCAGAAGGCTCCAAATAGAATTTTATTGTGTCTTTACTGCAGAGGAATTTAAAACCAGAATTTTTATTTTGTGCTCATCATATTTAATGATGATAATCACCTTCGATCCATCAAAGTAATTTCATATCTAAGCGAGAGACAGTTCTTCTCTTAAAATTCTGATAAATGTGTTGTGATACAATTGCATTGACTAAGCAATTAACAAGTAACAGGGCTGAGATTGCAACCCTGGAATAAACAACAAAGCAATTTAAAGTGACAGAACTGTCAGGTGAGTGAATCTCATTTGACAGTCTTACCCAGTTTTAATATCTTACTATTTGTGTTCTGGGAATAATGTAAATGAAGCATGAGAATAGGTTTGTTGAAGGGTTTTTTTTTAGCATACTTATTCATGTCATAGCTAGTCATCATGCTGAGGAATTTTAAAAGGTTACAATGAAATGGTGTTTACCTTGGATTGTACTTGTGAAAGTGTGTGTATAACATGCAAGCTGAGGTTCAGGTACAAAACACAATCTAACCTCTTTCAAAACGAGCTCTTAGACTGTGGGTGAATGTCATGATCTATGCATGATTTATTTAATACCATGGAGTCTATTTTTACAATAAAAAGGCTTCAGGTTTGACATTCATTTACTGAAAATATAGAAAACAATCTTATCCACGTATGGGTTTCACATTGACATGTGTCACAAAACTCACGGAAAAAAATGTTTCCTCCCGGGTTGTATATAATGTATTCACTGGAGAGTTTATTCTAACTGCAATGTAGATCGAGTTGTTGTTGTTGTTGTTTTTCCACTAAGCATACATTCAAAGTTGCACATACACTTTGTCCTCAAGCAACTGTGTTTCCAAACACAGTTCTGGCCAAACTGAAAACAGGTTTAACTACTCTTCCACCCCATTAAAAGAGAAGATGGGAATTTGTAAGTAAGATAACACCAATATAAAAATTTCTGCAGATAAGAAAGTGCAAGTGTGCTGGTTTTCCCTTCTGCTCGTAAAAACATAAATGGATGTCTCCATCGAGTCATTTCCCAAGGGGCAGGAGCATACCTACTGCAAACATTGGTCACATTGGTATAACTCACATCCAACGAACAGGAGCCAATGATTGGTACGTGCTCTAGACACAATTTTGTTCAACCAAATACCTTCTCCTGAATTCCCGACTTTAAGAAGTAGTCATTAATATTTATTATGTACTTGGGAAGAAACTGGAAGGAAGTGTAAAAAGAGAGGAACAAAGCCAAAGACATGAGCCATCTTTGCTCTCTGCCTGGAAAGTTGCTTGTCCCCTGAGTGTGTGAGGAAGAGCCATCGAACTGAAGTAACACAGTTGGTGGCATTTCTTTTAGGAATCATAATCATAGGAGCTGTACTCTGGTGTTAACCTTTATGAAGGATGCTTTGTTTCCATGAGTTTCTATCTACTATTTGATAAATATATAGACTCCTCAGATAATATTAAAATTACAAGTCTTTACCTTGAAAAAATTTAAAGACTCTGCAAGACAGAGTTAGTCCATGCTTTCTAATACATATGTCACTTATCACATTTTCAAAGTACCTTTTCTTTACTTCAATGAAAGAATAATATCTAACAAAAAGAAAATGGGGCTGCAAAAGTTCTTCATCTGGCTTTACCAGCAGAGTCTGTTTCCTCTAGAAATAGCAAGAATACAGGAAGATGGAGCATGTCAAGTAAGTCAAGGATAGTTACTGAAGTTATGGCCATTTTGAGCGTTAGAGCATTCATCAGAAAGTTCTCTCACACAGGCAAATGAAAGGTTTCTAGATATATGATAGCAAAGACAAATGTGGTCCATATCCTAAAGAGGCCATAGAGGTGTAGATAGCTCTGATTGTGAAATCTTTCTTAATATTGTCATAATTCCCTTTTATTTTGTCAAGGTCTAGGTGAGTAAGTGAACATACAAAGGAATAGCCCATAACATAATATTTAAATGTCTGGAAAGGAAATCTACTCTTCTGCCCAGGAAGCAACTTTATTTGACTTTTCTCTCCTCAGTACCAATAGGTATATAGTAAATGGACACTGAATTGAACTGAATATACTATCCCAGGGATGGCTTCAAGATAACCATCTACTACTGCAAGGAGCTCAGTTTGCTCCATGTGAAATTTTTCTTGTGAGAAACATTCCTGTTGCCCTTTATAGTATTTGGTAATTGTATTGGTCAAGAGAAATACTCTCCTGTAGGTATGATTATTGCACCTTTGCTTAAAAGACAAGAATGATAACCTCTAAGTGGAGGACTCAAACTCATTATTTTATTTTATTGATTTATTTTTTATGAAGAGCCAAAGTGCCTTATAAGGAAGTGCCTTTAACATTGTATAGATGCTCATGCACTTAAGGACAGAAATAAGGAGGTTAAAGCTGTGCTGTTCGTGTTTTTCAGTCAAAGTAAGGATTTTTAATGTATTTCTTTTTTTTTTAAACAGAGAAAATATTTTTATTTTTACTTTAAAAAAAAATTTTTAACATCTGTATTGGAGTATAATTGCTTTACAATGTTGTGTTAGTTTCTGCTGTATAACAAAGTGAATCAGCTATATGCATGAGGCTCCTACAGCAGGAAGGGGTACGTGGGCACAAGTACTTATCAAACTCATTATTTTAATCAGTCAATACAGCACAAAATTATCCATGATTTAGATTTAGGGCATGCATAAACATATTTTAACAAATGTATTTTAATGAATAAAAAGCAGAAATCAATTCAAGCAAGGACTAGAATAACAGATACCAGAGCCAGTTCTGAAGAAATCGTCTTAGCAGCTTATGCTCAAAGACTGTGGCTTGGCTGAGAATTCTTGTGACAATTAAATCTGGAGACTTTAGCACCAGGTCTTCACAGAGATCAACAATTGTGGAAATACAAGATGGAAAATGTAACCTTCAAATTAACTACTATTTAAGAAAAGTATTAAATGATGACCATGAGATTAGCAATTAGAGCAGAAAATTTAAGTTTCTAGGTATCATGATCTTGAATATTTGGGTATTTAATGTTTTCTGTGTGTCCCAGAGACTGTGCATGTGTATTTAATAAACAAATAACACTGGTGAGACTGCTTGGAAACTTCAGTGGTTGGTGAAGTTTGCCTTCTTCACTTTCTCCTCTTTCCATTGTGACCTCTAAAACTTCCAAAGGTCCAAGGCCTCCCCAAGTGTTCATATCTAATTGTGTAGGAGAAAATATCAAATGCATGATATCTCACTCTTGTTAACAATAAGGATTAAGCAATTCTTCCTGGGGTACTTGTTTTTTTTCCTTTGTTTTGTTTTTTAAGGAACTCTTCAGGAAAAGGAAAACATCTGAGTAAAAGAGTGAATTGAGAATGGTGGAATTGTAGTCACCATTCAGGAAGAAAGTTTGGTAAGTGAGTAATCCAAGTGTTCACTGGATGGGAGAACAGTTTCTGCTGGTTTGTGTAGGATTTGAACCCAAATGCATGTTCCTCTTGGCTCGGAATAGTATCTAACAAAAATGCTCTCTTATAACCTGATTTCTAGCCCCCCTCACAGTCATTAATGTGTTAGACAACAAAGAATTAATATGAATGTGGACAACAGGAAACATTTCATTCATCCACTTTTTTATCCCTTTAATAAATATTTGACTGTCTGTTATGTTTGATGTTCTAGCTCAGTGGTTCTCAACAGGAGTAATTTTTACCCCCAGGGAACTACTGACAATGTCTGGACATACTTTGGGCTATCACAAATGACAGGATTTTAATGGCATCTAGTGAGTAGAGACCAGGCTGACAGTCTGCTACACATCCTACAACATCAGAGCAGGCTCCCACAACAAAGAACTGTCCAGCTCCAAATGCCAATAGTGCTGCTGTTGAGAAGCCCTGCTCTAGGGATAAGATAGTAAACAGGACAAATAATTGTTTCTATATATTTGTTGTCTCCTATTATCTCTAAAATAAAATAGTTTAAAAGACTGTCTAGTTGCCATCTTGTCCCTATGGAAATCCAAAATTGGGAGGCATATTAATACTTGACTTAATAGACAGTTAAAGAAACTGACAGTTATTGACCACCTGTTTTGGCCAAACACTACACAATGTTACATACTATGAGGCATAGTCATACCTCTTTCAGTGTGGTACATACATCTCTTTCTAACTTGATCAGCACCTTTTTAGGTCATTATGGCAGAGTCCTTGTGGCAGAAGTTACAATCCCAGCACCCTACACCAGCATTAGTTTTTACATTTTCTTCTAACCCCCTGGATTCAAAGCAAGACTCTGGCTATCATTTGTTCCAGCTACTTCTATACAACTGTTGGCCAAATTCCTCCAAACTGTAAAGATGTTTATGATATCCTTCTTAATGTCAAAAGACTTCTACCAACCTTAATTGTCTGCCAAACTTTACCTTCTGTTTCCATGATCATTGCCTAGAAGGAAACCTGAAGTTCATACAATTTGCATTTTAACATCCATCTCAATACATGACCTTTGTTTCCTTGTAAGAGATTCAGGGTACCTTCTACCAGTCATCATGGGTCAAAATTCTTCAATAGAACATGAAATAAAGGATAGGAAGGGAAGCCACAGACAACATGCATTTAACTTAAGATACGGTAAAATTCTCATCAGTTGAAGGCTCTCAGAACATGTGAATAGATGATGGATGATTCTTCATTTCTAAAAGGATCAAAGATAGATAGATAGATAGATAGATAGATAGATAGATAGATAGATAGATAGGTAGAGTACTTTAATGGATTGCTTTTATATTTATGGAAAACATGAACTTGTTAGGGATACTGAATGTTTTGGATGGCACAGCCAGGACACAAAATAATCTTGAGAGACTGAAGAGATTGGAGTAAATCTTACGACATGAAATTTCACAGGGATAATAAAAAGTTTTGTACTTGATTGCAACAGAATTAATAGCATTATAGGATAGTGTTTCAGAGCACAAACACTAGAGCAGGGCTATCAGGGTTCAGATTCTGGTACCATCACTTGTAAATAGCTGTGTAACTTTTGACAAGTCATTTGACCTCACTGTGACTTGCTTTCTTTATCTATAAAATGGAGTTAATTATAGTTTCAATTTCATAAGGTTGTTTAAGAATTAAATAAGTCAATGCATTAGAAAAGCACCTGACGTAAAGTGAGTTCTATATTAAGTGTAGTGATGGACGGAGCATGATTTCACTGCAGGAAGCATGCAAGAAAACATAATTAGGGAAGAAGAGGTTAGTCAAACTCAATTTGAGTTTTAAAAATGAGATTAATATTCAAAATTAAAGAAATAAAAAGCCCCTGTGCATTTAGGCTGCATCATAGATGAATAGCACTCAGATCAACAAGAGGCAATAATCTTTTGCTCTTTGTTATTCAAACCACATCTGGATGACTGGTTAAAGACAAAGTAAAGGGCATATGAAGGAGAGAAAGCAAGAAAGAGAAGAGATTCAAAGCCACATCCAATGAGGAATGACTAATTCGAAGGCAATGGAGAAGTTTGGCCTAAGAAAGAAGAGTCTCGCAGGAGATGTGGAGGACGTGGTGGCTGTCATCAAATACCCAAATATCTGTCATGTGCAGAGGGGTTAGATTAGATCCATGTTACGTCCAATGGGTACAATTACGAAGAGAAATGACAGGGAAACTAAATTCAGCTCATTACATTTATTAAAGTTTTCTTAAAGAACATTTCAGAGATGGGAAGGCCTGTTTCAAAATGTACAGCATTCCTTCTCAGTAACTATTCAAGAATAAAGTTGGTGGGAATTCCCTGGAAGTCCAGTGGTTAAGACTTCGTCTTCCATTGTAGGAGGTGTGGGTTTGATCCCTGGTCAGGGAGCTAAGACGCCACATGCCTCACAGCCAAAAAAACAAAAACATTTAAAAAAACGGAACCAATATGGTAACAAATTCAATAAAGACTTTCAAACTGGTTCACATCAAAAAAAAAAAATTTTTTTTTAAAAGAATACAGTTGGTGGGCTTCCCTGGTGACGCAGTGGTTGAGAGTCCGCCTGCTGATGCACGGGACGCGGGTTCATGCCCCGGTCTGGGAAGATCCCACGTGCCGCGGAGTGGCTGGGCCCATGAGCCATGGCCGCTGAGCCTGCGCGTCCGGAGCCTGTGCTCCGCAACGGGAGAGGCCACAACGGTGAGAGGCCCACGTACCGCAAAAAAAAAAAAAAAAGAATACAGTTGGTGAAGCAGACAGATATCTTACTCTTGCTGGTAGGTGAAAGAGGTGGAGGAAGAGTTGGGGGTCGATAAGGGAGAAATGACCAGCATTGGTCATTATGCACCTCTATCCATAGCCATAAGCAAAGCAGCAAAGCTGCAGGAAGGTAATCCAACAGCACCAAAATCCAAAGAAGCAGTGAGGCTGCTGGTGAAATAATCAATCCAGACATTAGGTGGCCAAATACAAAGGAGAATAATCTAAAAAGAAAGACAAGCCACCGAGGATTAGCCTCAGATGCTATCTCTTCAAAGAAGCCATTTTCTGGCCACAGTATTGGTCAGTCCTTCATAGACATTCTCACTAATATTACTATGTCTTGTTTTTGTTTGTTTTCATTTATCTCCCTCCTAAATTGTTTCCCCTTCTATGTAAGCTCCATGAGAGTAAGGACCCGTGTCTGTTTTGTTTACCACTATATGCCCAGCACCTAAAAGAGTGCCCAATATATAGTATGTACCCAGTAAGCATTATTCAAAAACTAAATGAATGAACATCCAGATTGATACATAAAGCACTAAGGCAGCCAGAGGTGGTAGAGGTCATGAGAGAACAAGCTGTTGCTTTTTCCAGAAATAACTCCAGAACTAATTAGTGACCACCTGGTTCATATATTCAAGCCTAATGATTTGGGAATAAGTGATGTGTCCTAGATAATTAAGGTTACTTGAGGAAAGAGAGTAAAAAATGTCTATGAAAGTTTCAAGTGCCGGAAGTAGGGTGGGAGATATTGTAGACTACATCAAATCACTACATCATGGGTTTTCAAGGGACCATCCAAGACCAGCACCACCAGAGTCACCTACAAACTTGTTAGAATGCAAATTCTTAGCCTCCTAATTCAGACCTACTGAACCCAAAACTCCAGGAGTGGAGCCCAGAAATCCTTGTTTCAACAAAACTTCCATAGGTTGTTATCATGAATGCCACAGTTTGAAAACCACTGAGCTACAGCATCTTCTGAGGCCCTTCCAATACCCCATGATTCTATAAGAAACAAAGAGCACAGGAATAAGCTCCAGGTGGTAGAAGAGAACTCCTAAAGCATCCCCAATCAAAGTGTCCTCCAGAGAACATGAAAACAACAATAAAAATAGCAACCAGCATAATTTCTTGGGGTATTGTTTGCTTGTTCTGAGAAGAAATTCTTCCTTCTAGGAAAATGCTAGATCTAACAATATATGTCTTTCCTGCAGAAGTTATTAGACCTTGATACTAATAGAAATTATGGGGGAGACCTTCAAGATGGCGGAAGAGTAAGAAGTGGAGATCACCTTCCTCCCCACAAATACATCAGAAATACACCCACATGTGAAACTCCTACAGAACACCTACTGAATGCTGGCAGAAGACCTCAGACTTCCCAAAAGGCAAGAAACTCCCCACTTATCGGGGTAGGGCAAAAGAAAAGAGAAAAACCAGAGACAAAACAATAGGGACAGGACCTGCACCACAGGGAGGGAGCTGCGAAGGAGGAAAAGTTTCTACACACTAGGAAGCCCCTTCACTGGCAGAGGGGCCTGGTGGGCGTGGGGAAAACTTTGGAGCCACAGAGGAGAGTGCAGCAACAGGGTGCAGAGGGCAAAGCAGAGAGATTCCCGCACAGAGAATAAGTGCCGACCAGCACTCACCAGCCTGAGAAGCGTGTCTGATCACCAGCCAGGGCGGATAGGGGCTGGGAGCTGAGGCTCAGGCTTTGGAGGTCAGATCCCAGGGAGAGGACTGGGGTTGGCTGTGTGAACAGAGCCTGAAGGGGGCTAGTGCACCACAGCTAGCCGGTAGGGAGTCTGGGGAAAAGTCTGGAACTGCCGAAGAGGAAAGAGACCACTGTTTTGGGGTACGCAAGGAGAGGGGATTCGGAGCACCGCCTAAACAAACTCCAAGAGATGGGAGCAAGCCGTGGCTATCAGCGCGGACCCCAGAGACGGGCATGAGACGCTAAGGCTGCTGCTGCAGCCACCAAGAAGCCTGTGTGCAAGCACAGGTCACCATCCACCCCACCCCTCCCAGGAGCCTGTGCAGCCCGCCACTGCCAGGGTCCCGTGATCCAGGGACAACTTCCCTGGGAGAACACACAGCGTGCCTCAGGCTGTTGCAACATCACGCCGGCCTCTGTCGCCACTGGCTCGCCCTGCATCCGTACCCCTCCCTACCCCCCACCGCCTGAGTGAGCCAGAGCCACCTAATCAGCTGCTACTTTAACCCTGTCCTGCCTGAGCGAAAAACAGATGTCCTCAGGCGACCTACATGCAGAGCTGGAGCTAAATCCAAAGTTGAACCCCAGGAATTGTGCGAACAAAGAAGAGAAAGGGAAATCTCTTACAGCAGCCTCAGGAGCAGTGGATTAAAACTCCACAGTCAACGTGATGTACCCTGCATCTATGGAATACCTGAATAGACAACGAATCATCCCAAAATCGAGGCAGTGGACTTTGGGAGCAATGATATACATATATATTTTCCTTTTCCTCTTTTTGTGAGTGTGTATGTATATGCTTCTTTGTGTGATTTTCTCTGTATAGCTTTGCTTTTACCATTTGTCCTAAGGTCCTGTCTGCCAGTGTTTTGTTTTTCGTTTTTATTTTTTCAGTATAGTTTTTAGCACTTGTTATCCTTGGTGGATTTGTTTTCTGGTTTGGTTGCACTCATCTTTCTTTTTTTTATTACTTTTTATTTTTTTAATTTTTAATAATTATTTTCTGTTTTAATAACTTTATTTATTTTTTCTTTCTGTCTTTTTTTTTTCTCCCTTTTGTTCTGAGCCACGTGGCTGACAGGGTCTTGGTGCTCCGCGAGGGTGTCAGGCCTGTGCCTCTGAAGTGGGAGAGCCGAGTTCACGACATTAGTCTACCAAGACCTCCCAGCTCCACGTAATAACAAATGAAAAAAGCTCTATCAGCGATCTCCTTCTCAACACTAAGACCCAGCTCCACTCAACGAGCAAAAAGCTACAGTGGTGGACACCCTATGCCAAACAACTACCAAGACAGGAGCACAACCCCACACATTAGCAGAGAGGCTGCCTAAAATCATAATAAGTTCACAGACACCCCAAAACACACCATTAGACATGGTCCTGCCCACCAGAAAGACAAGATCCAGGCTCATCCACCAGAACAAAGGCACCAGTCCCCTCTGCCAGGAAGCCTACACAACCCACTGAACCAACCTTATCACTGGGGGCATGCACCAAAAACAACGGGAAAGACGAACCTGCCACCTGCGAAAAGGAGACCCCAAACTCAGTAAGTTAAGCAAAATGAGAAGACAGAGAAACACACAGCAAATAAAGGAGCAAACTAAAATCCCACCAGACAAAACAAATGAAATGGAAACAGGCAGTCTACCTGAAAAAGAATTCAGAGTAATGAGAGTAAAGATGATCCAAAAGCTTGGAAATAGAATGGAGAAAATACAAGAAACGTTTAACAAGGACCTACAAGAACTAAAGAGCAAACAAACAATGATGAACAACGCAATAAATGAAATTAAGAATTCTCTAGAAGGCATCAATAACAGAATAACTGATACAGAAAAACAGATAAGTGACCGGGAAGATAAAATAGTGGAAATCACTACCACAGAGCAGCATAAAGAAAAAAGGATGAAAAGAATTGAGGACCATCTCAGAGACCTCTGGGACAACATTAAATGAACCAACATTTGAATCATAGGGGTCCCAGAAGAAGAGAAGAAGAAAGGGACTGAGAAAATATTTGAAGAGATTATAGTTGAAAACTTTCCTAATATGGCAAAGGAAATAGTTAATCAAGTCCAGGAGCACAGAGAGTCCCATTCAGGATAAATCCAAGGAGAAAATTAAAAACAAAGAAAAACTATTAAAAGCAGCGAAGGAAAAACAACAAATAACATACAAGGGAATCCCCATAAGGTTAACATCTGATCTTTCAGCAGAAACTCTGCAAGCCAGAAGGGAGTGGCAGGACATATTTAAAGTGATGAAAGGGAAACAACTACAACCAAGATTACTCTACCCAGCAAGGTGCTCATTCAGATTCGATGGAGAAATTAAAACCTTTACAGTCAAGCAAAAGCTAAGAGAATTCAGCACCACCAAACCAGCTCTACAACAAATGCTAAAGGAACGTCTCTAGGCAGGAAGCATAAGGGAAGAAAAAGACCTACAATAACAAACCCAAAACAGTTAAGAAAAAGGTAATAGGAAAATACATATCGATAATTACCCTAAATGTAAATGGATTAAATGCTCCAACGAAAAGACATAGAGTGGCTGAATGGATACAAAAGAAAGACCTGTATATATGCTGTCTGCAAGAGAATCCACTTCAGACCTAGGGACACATACAGACTGAAGGGATGTAAAAAGATATTCCATGCAAATGGAAATCAAAAGAAAGCTGGAGTAGCAATGCTCACATCAGACAAAATAGACTTTAAAAAAAAGACTATTACAAGAGAAAAAAAGGACACTACATAATGATAAAGGGATCAGTCCAAGAAGAAGATATAACAATTGTAAATATTTATGCACCCAACAGAGGAGCACCTCAATTCATAAAGCAAATACTAACAGCCATAAAAGGGGAAATTGATAGTAACACAATCATAGTAGTGGACTTTAACACCTCACTTTCACCAATGGACAGATCATCCAAATGAAAATAAAAAAGGAAACACAATCTTTAAATGATACATTAAACAAGATAGACTTAATTGATATTTATAGGATATTCCAACCAAAACCAACAGAATACACTTTTTTCTCAAGTGGTCATGGAACATTCTCCAGGAGAGATCATATCTTGGGTCACAAATCAAGCCTTGGTAAATTTAAAGAAAAGTGACAACGTACCAAGTATCTTTTCCAACCACAATGCTATGACACTAGATATCAATTACAGGAAAAAAACTGTAAAAAAAAATACAAACACATGGAAATTAAACAATATGCAACTAAATAACAAAGAGACCACTGAAGAAATCAAAGAGGAAATCAAAAAATACCTAGAAACAAATGACACTGAAAACACAACGGCCCAAAATCTATGGGATGCAGAAAAAGCAGTTCTAAGACGGAAGTATATAGCAACACAATCCTACCTCAAGAAACAAGAAACATCTCAAATAAACAAGGTAATCTTACACCTAAAGTAATTAGAGAAAGAAGAACAAAAACCCCCGAAGTTAGCAGAAGAACAGAAATCATAACGATCAGGTCAGAAATAAATGAAAAAGAAATGAAGGAAATGATAGCAAAGATCAATAAAACTAAAAGCTGGTTCTTTGAGAAGATGAACAAAATTGATAAACCATTAGCCAGACTCATCAATAAAAAAAGGGAGAAGACTCAAATCAATAGAATTAGAAGTGAAAAAGGAGAAGTAACAACTGACACTGCAGAAATACAAAGGATCATGAGAAATTACTACAAGCAACTATATGCCAATAAAATGGACAACCTGGAAGAAATGGACAAATTCTTAGAAATGCACAACCTTCTGAGACTGCACCAAGAAGAAATAGAAAATATGAACAGACCAATCACAAGCACTGAAATTGAAAGTGTGATTAAAAATCTTCCAACAACAAAAGTGACGGCTTCACAGCCGACTTCTACCAAACATTTAGAGCAGAGCTAACACCTATCATTCTCAAACTCTTCCAAAATATAGCAGAGGGAGGAACGCTCCCAAACTCATTCTACAAGGCCACCATCACCCTGATACCAAAACCAGACAAACATGTCACAAAGAAAGAAAACTACAGGCCAATATCACTGATGAACATATAGGTTCAAAAATCCTCAAGAAAATACTAGCAAACAGAATCCAATAGCACATTGACAGGATCAAACACCATGATCAAGTGGCGTTTATCCCAGGAATGCAAGGATTCTTCAATATACGCAAATCAATCAATGTGATACACCATATTCACAAACTGAAGGATAAAAACCATATGATAATCTCAATAGATGCAGAAAAAGCTTTCAACAAAACTCAACACGCATTCATGATATAAACTCTCCAGAAAGTAGGCATAGAGGGAAGCAACCTCAACATAATAAAAGCCATATATGACAAACCCACAGCCAACATCATTCTCAATGGTGAAAAACTGAAACCCTTCTGCTAACATCAGGAACAAGACAAGGGTACCCACTCTCATCTTTATTATTCAACAAAGTTTTGGAAGTTTTAGCCAAGGCAATCAGAGAATAAAAAGAAATAAAAAGAATCCAAATAGGAAAAGAAGAAGTAAAATTGTGTCTGTTTGCTGATGACATGGTACTATACATAGAAAATCCGAAAGATGCTACCAGAAAACTACTAGAGCTAATCAATGAATTTAATAAAGTAGCAGGATACAAAATTAATGCACAGAAAACTCTTGCATTCCTGTACACTAATGAAGAAAAATCTGAAAGTGAAATTAAGAAAACACTCCCTTTTACCATTGCTTCAAAAAGAATAAAATTTCTAGGAATAAACCTACCTAAGGAGACAAAAGACCTGTATGCAGAAAATTATGACACTGATGAAAGAAATTAAAGATGATACAAATAGATAGAGAGATATATACCATGTTCTTAGATTGGAAGAATCAACATTGTGAAAATGACCATACTACCCAAAGCAATCCACAGATTCAGTGCAATCACTATCAAACGACCACTGGCATTTTTCACAGAACTAGAACAAAAAAGTTTCACAATTTGTATGGACGCACAGAAGACCCCGAATAGCCAAAGCAATCTTGAGAAAGAAAAACAGAGCTGGAGGAATCAGGCTCCCTGACTTCAGACTATACTACAAAGCTACAGTAATCAAGACAGTATTGTACTGGAACAAAAACAGAAATATAGATCAATGGAACAGGATAGAAAGCCCAGAGGTAAACCCACGCACATATGGTCATCTTATCTTTGATAAAGGAGCAAGAATATAAAGTGGAGAAAAGACAGCCTCTTCAATAAGTGGTACTGGGAAAATTGGACAGCTACATGTAAAAGTCTTGTTAGAACACTACCTAACACCATACACAAAAATAAACTCAAAATGGATTAAAGAACTAAATGTAAGGACAGACACTATCAATCTCTTAGAGGAAAACACAGGCAGAACACTCTGACATAAATCATAGCAAGATCCTTTTGACCCACCGCCTAGAGAAATGGAAATAAAAATAAACAAATGGACCTAATGAAACTTAAAAGGTTTTGCACAGCAATGGAAACCATAAACAAGACCAAAAGACAACCCTCAGAATATTTGCAAATGGAGCAACTGACGAAGGATTAATCTCCAAAACATACAAGCAACTCATGCAGCTCAATATCAAAAAAACAAACAACCCAATCCAAAAATGGGCAGAAGACCTAAGTAGACATTTCTCCAAAGAAGATATACAGATTGTGAACAAACACATGAAAGAATGCTCAACATCATTAATCATCAGAGAAATGCAAATCAAAACTACAATGAGATATCATCTCACACCGGTGAGAATGGCCATCATCAAAAAATGTACTAACAATAAATGCTGGAGAGGGTGTGGAGAAAAGGGAACCCTCTTGCGCTGTTGGTGGGAATGTAAATTGATACAGCCACTATGGAGAACATTATGGAAGTTCCTTAAAAAACTACAAATAGAACTACCATATAACCCAGCAATGCCAGTACTGGGCATATACCCTGAAAAAAACATAATTCAAAAAGGGTCATGTACCACAGTGTTCACTGCAGCTCTATTTACAATAGCCAGGCCATGGAAGCAACCTAAGTGTCCATCAACAGATGAATGGATAAAGAAGATGTGGCACATATGTACAATGGAATATTACTCAGCCATAAAGAGGAACGAAACTGAGTTATTTGTAGTGAGGTGGATGGACCTAGAGACTGTCATACAGAGGGAAGTAAGTCAGAAAGAGAAAAACAAATACCATATGCTAACACATATATATATAGAATCTAAAAAAAAAACAAAGAAAGAAAAAATATGGTAAGAAGGACCTAAGGACAAGACGGGAATAAAGATGCAGACCTACTAGAGAATGTACCTGAGGATACAGGGAGGGAGAAGGGTAAGCTGGGTCAAAGTGAAAGAGTGGCATGGACATATATACACTACCAAACCTGGAATAGATAGCTAGTGGGAAGCAGCCTCATAGCACAGGGAGATCATCTCGGTGCTTTGTGACCACCTAGAGGGGTGGGATAGAGACACAGGAAGGAAGAGATTTGGTGATATATGTATATGTATAGCTGATTCACTTTGTTATACAGCAGAAACTAACACACCATTGTAAAGCAATTATACTCCAATAAAGATGCTAAAAAAAAGGGGGGGGGGGCTTCCCTGGTGGCGCAGTGGTTGAGAGTCCGCCTGCTGATGCAGGGGACACAGGTTCGTGTCGCGGTCCGGGAAGATCCCACATGCCGCGGAGCAGCTGGGCCCGTGAGCCATGGCCGCTGAGCCTGCGCGTCTGGAGCCTGTGCTCCGCAAAGGGAGAGGCCACAACAGTGAGAGGCCCGCGTACCGCAAAAAAAAAAAAAAAAGGGTTTGGAGAAAAGGGAACCCTCTTGTACTGCTGGTGGGAATGTAAATTGATACTGCCACTATGGAGAACAGTATGGAGGGTCCTTAAAAAACTAAAAATAGCACTACCATAAGACCCAACAATGCTACTACTTGGCATATACCCTGAGAAAACCGTAATTCAAAAAGAGTTCATTGCAGCACTATTTAGAATAACCAGGACGTGGAAGCAACCTAAGTGTCCATCGACACCTGAATGGATGCCATCAACAGATGAATGGATAAAGAAGATGTGGCACATATATACAATAGAATATTACTCAGCCATAAAAAGAAACGAAATTGCATTATGTGTAGTGAGGTGGATGGACCTAGAGTCTGTCATACAGAGTGAAGTTAAGTCAGAAAGAGAAAAACAAATACCATATGCTAACATATATATATGGAATCTAAAAAAAAAATAGTTATGAAGAACCTAGGAGCAGGACGGGAATACACAGACATAGAGAATGGACTTGAGGACGCAGGGAGGGGGAAGGGTAAGCTGGGGTGAAGTGAGAGAGTGGTATGGACATAAATACACTACCAAATGTAAAATAGCTAGCTAGTGGGAAGCAGCCACACAACACAGGGAGATCAGCTCAGTGCTTTGTGACCACCTAGAGGGGTGTGAGGGAGACGCAAGAGGGAGAAGATTTGGGGATATATGTATATGTACAGCTGATTCACTCTGTTATAAAGCAGAAACTAAGACACCATTGTAAAGCAATTATACTCTAATAAAGATGTTAAAAAAAAAAGAAATTATGACTCTCCAAGAAGATGGAGGTGTGATATGTTGTATGTTCCACATGTATTTGATCAAGAATCCCCATTACCACAGTGTGTCTTGCAGGAAAAGTGTTTTCCTAAATACTGTCTAGGAAACACAACTCAAGGATGATACCTTTTAAAAAAAATTTTAAAGGATAATACATTTTTTTGAGAGCCCAGCGTCCCCAAAACAAAAGAGTTGCTGGTACAATCCAAGGGTCAAGATTTTGTCCATGACTAACCATGTCTGTATATTCAAATACTCCTTTCTATCAGTAGGACGTTTTTCTTCCAATATAAGATGGGATTGATATTTATGTTTGTAGAGAATTGTATGCCCCACTAATGGTAATGTGAAGAACAGGTGTACTAATAAGTCTCCGGTTGTTTTCTAGATCATGAGCAGCTTGGACATTTCTATATTTTTTATATTCATATTAGTGAACAATGGAAGAGAGTTCTGTTCTTTTTTCCCTAAAGAAGCCAAAAATGAACTCAGCTGTGATTCATTAAACATATTACCTGTGTCAGGCATTAGAAAATTTCATTTCAGCTGATGACATGAAAGTACGTATATGAGTTTCAGTTATGGTAAACAAATTTTCAATTAATTTATTTAAGCATTTACAATTTTCATTTCAAAGCAGAGGGAACAATATGGAATGTTGAATAAAAATAATTAATCTGTATATATAATACTCATTAAAATATGAGAAAAATTCAATGCTGTCTCCCCAAAAGTACCATTCAAGCTGTGTTACAGCAGACACCAGAAGCTTCTAGGGTTCTATAATGTACACCAAGGGAACTTAATGAACACTAATTAATCAAACTAATATTTAGTTCCATTTCCAATTAACTCCTGCAATGAATGTTTGTAAGAGAGAATATGGATGCCTAAAGACAAGTCTATTATTTATTTAGGTGTTATTTATTTATGCCTCCAACTACATCTGAAAATAATTGATTCAAACCACAGTGCAAGTAATCAATACAATAAAACTATTTTCAAAAGCACAGAAAAAAATGAGACAATAAGTGGGAAGAAAGACGGAAAGGAAAGGAATTATAGAATAAAACTCAAGATAAAGGAACCCAGGCAAAAGGCTTAGCTTTTAGCTCTCTGAATATCATATATATATGATGATGAGCTGCAAATTTTTCATTAACTACTGAAAAGGATCATATCAGTGGACAAAGTTTATCTTAACCCTAAATTCTGAAAAAAATATATATGAGGACATGGGTCCTCATATAAGAAATACTGAATAACTTTATACATAATATCCTTAACTGCTGTTTTATGAAGACAATATGGAGATCTTCTACATAGAATCATTTCTCATATGAGTGCAATAAAATCCAAGGACAGAGTTTTATAATGTTGTTCTATAGTACATAGCCCAGTATATCCTGATCTAACCTGATACACGTTTAAAGCTTAGAATGAGAAAGTTTTATGGATGATGTGCTTCTTAGAGTAACCCACTCAAATATTAAGGGTCTCAGCTGCACTTTTGGCAGGACTCAGAGACAGATCATTCAAATATGGGGATGCTATCAAGCACTTGAAGTTTACGCATTCTGTATTGTCAACTGAGTCATGTACTGTAGATACATGTCCACTGACAGTATTCATATGGGGTTAAATCTACTACACAGAAGAAATGGTTTCTTCTACCTGACAAGTCAAGTTTAAGGTGTTCAATAGCCCTTACAAGTAAGGCAGATCATATTTGTTTACCAGGATGATAGACCAGACTGAGAGATGTTGTGATTCCTTTATAGGGCAGGGCTGATCTTCTGGCATACTAAAGCCAAAGTGGCTGGCTGAATTTATTTTGCCTATTGACTGGATTCACATTTGGACATGAAGGAATTCTCTTTCAATTTTTGTTTCATTAGCCCTAGCAATGTATTCTATATAGCAAGTACCCAATAAGTATCTTTGAATGAATAGCTATTATTCAGGTTTTTGGAAAACAGATTATATTAGGAGATTCATTCACTCATTCAATTAATATTTATTATACGACGTCCATGTTCCAGATACTATGCTAGTTATACAATGATGAACTAGGCAGACTTAGTCTCTATCCTTACAAAGACCAACAATAAATAATTATGTAAATTAAGATTTTTATTCCAATTGTGATGATTTTTCAAAACAAAAACAGAGAGTTTTAGAAGAGCAAATAGAGCGGAAGAAATATTACAACCACCTGCCTTTGGGGAGTTAGGATTTTATGGATAATATTCTCAAGAATGGTGGAAGCCAGCTCATATAAGTGCCAAGAATATTTTTTAAGCATTTACTATGTTATGGCCCTGGTGCAACAGATATTTTTTTAAGCATTTACTGTGTTACGACCCTGGGATAGTCACTGTGGGGTACAGAGATGATTAAAATGAAACCTCTGCACTTAATAACCTCAAAATCCAGTAATAAAGAGGTACTCTAACTATAATCTAAAGAAAAATTTGTTAGCTTCATGCAAGGAGATCACCAATTCACTTGTAAAGTTCAGAGGATGAAAAGTTCCTCACCATTGAAATGATCAGAGTTTTATGAAGTAAGAGACATTTGTAATGTCATTAATGAATGCATATGTGAAACAATCTAAATGTCCATTGATGGATGAATGAATAAGGAAGATGTGGCATATACATACAATGGAATATTACTCAGCCTTTACAAAAAGGAAACCCTGCATTTGTGACAACATGGATGGACCTGGAGGACAATAAACTAAGTGAAATAAGACAGACACAGAAAGGCGAATACTGCATGATCTCGCTTATATATGGAATCTAAATAGTCAAACTCATAGAAGTAGAGTAGAATGGTGGTTACCAGGGCCTGAAGGGGGAAATGAGGAAGTAATTGTCAAAGGGTACAAAGTTTCTGCTACTTATTTCTGTAAATAAGTTCTGAAGATCTGCTATAGAACATAGTGCCTATAGCTAACAATACTTTAATATATGCTTAAAATTTGTTAAAAGAGTAGATCTTACGTTAAGTGTTCTTATCACATACACAAAAAATGATGATATGGTAAGGAAGATGGGAGGAAACTTGAGGAGATGATAGATATGTCCACGGCCTTGATGGTGGTGATGGTTTCACAGGTATGTATGTATCCCCAAACTCACTAAATTGTATACATTAAATATGTACAGCATTTTACATGTCAATCACACTTCAGTAAAGTAGTTGAAAGAAAAAAATAAATAGTGCCTATGTAGAATGCTGATGGAAGAAAAAGAGGAGAAGGGATTTTAGTTGACAGAGAAGCAAAAGCAAAGGGAATGGCATGAGGAAGCATAGGCTACAGGCAGCTGTTGGTAGGCATGGATGAAGGACACGTGTAAGTTAACAGGAGGATAAGGCAGGACAGGGGGTTACAGCCAGTTCAGGAGACTATGCCATGTTACAAAGTCTGTTCTTCATTCAGTAAGTGATGGAAACCCACTGGAGACTTTTGATCAGGAGAGTAGCATGATAAAAAGGGAGCTTCAAGAACCTTAAACTCTGTAGGGTGATTTTGAGAAATGTGAGACCAAAGGTAATCAGACCAGCTGGTAGTCCAGACAAAAGGTAATAAGGGCCTGAACTATGACAGCGGGAATGGAAACGAGAAATTAGTAAAGAACGCTGAGCTCCAAACCCATTAGGAATCACCCGCAGTAACTGATCCTATCACAGCAGCAGTGACACCTCCATTAACTCTATTACATCGTGTCTCCAAGAGCATAAGAACTGGTTGGTCCTGGGAGCCACTCCTGAAGCAAATGCAAGCTTATTCTGCCACCATCTGCATGGATGTATTCAACTACACAGGACCATCCATGCAGTCTTTGACTTAATTTTAAAATCGCATACTATACCCATACTGCAACATTTATCCCACTGTGCTCTTTTGCATAACTTGAAGTTATTAAAATTCATTTACTTTTCCCCACTTCTTTCTCTGCTTTATTTCAAAAAAGACTTCACTTTCTTAACAAACAAAAACTTTTTCTATCTGTTTACCTAACATTATTCCTTACCTCTCAAAACCTTAGTTACAACTACAAGTTACAGTGACATATCTTGGAAGAAAATGAAAAGAAATTCCCTATTCAAACAGTAACTAGTAAACAGTAAGGGTCCGAGAAAGTTGGGACATCTGTAGCCACAGAGGTGCCTCTATTCCATAAAGAACAGACCTGCCAATAACATGCTTTGTTATTGGAAACTTTATTACTGATGGTAAAACAAACATAACACAGAAGGCAAACCGCTAGTGTTTAGAAACATGGGCTTGCAAGTCAGACTTCCTGTTTGTATGTTCCCTGGCTCATTTACTTATAGCTGTGAGATGTGGGTAAAAATAATGCAACTTCTCCAGGCCTCAATTTTCTTATCTAAAAATGGGAATATTATACTAACTTTATTTTTTTGAGGATTATATGAAATGATCCACATAAAGCACTTTAGCACAGTAGCAAGCATGTAACACTCCAAGAGTGATTTATGATTACTACTTTTCATAATATTATCAATCATCATCACACTGGAGGTCTTCTGTCTTCTCTTCCCTCAATGGAAAAATGACTTGGTATAATCTTACTCTAGCTTGGTATATACATATCTTTTTAAGATCATCTGCAACTCAGTGATTCAGAAGCCATGTGCTTCAACATACAGAATCCAAAAGCACAACCCTTCCTTTGGTGCCCAACACACATCCTCTTCCCCATGGTCATTCATCTTCCTGAGTCACTTCAGATTTCCTTAGAGCTAAGATGACCGGAATTTCCACTTTCATCCTCCATGTTAAGTAGAGTACATACAGAGGAATTTTGTTCAAAGATAGTCGGTTAAAACATCACCTCATGGGGCTTCCCTGGTGGCACAGTGGTTGGGGGTCCGCCTGCCGATGCAGGGGACACGGGTTCGTGCCCCGGTCTGGGAAGATCCCACATGCCACGGAGCGGCTGGGCCCGTGAGCTGTGGCCGCTGAGCCTGCGCGACCGGAGCCTGTGCTGCGCAATAGGAGAGGCCACAACAGTGAGAGGCCTGCGTACCGCAAAAAAAAAAAGAAAGAAAGAAAGAAAAAAACCCATCACCTCACAAGCTAACAGAAAACTTAAGGCATAGTTTTTGTTTTTTATTTTAAATTTAGAAATACCTTACATTCCAACCACTTCACATGACGTTGTTTCACCTTAAGACAACACATTTTTTTCATAACCTAACAAAAAGTTGACACTTTTTATATACTCCACGACTATGTCCTTGAATGTATAAACAGAAACTCAGACACCCTTTGTATCAGCTTTTGCCAAAACATATTCTATAGCATTGTCCCCTGAAGTGTCTTTTCTAAAAATTAGTCAAACAAATGTGGAAAACGCTGTATTCTCTATCCTTCCTCCCTTAGAGAGTCACAATGAATACCAGCATTTTAATGGCTCTTAGAAATCTCATCAAAGTGAAACATTAAACTATGTTTCACTCGGAAGGCTTTTTTTTAAAGTAAAAAAACTTTTTAATATTACAAGTAACGATAACCATGCTGAAGAAATAAAGTTCTAGAAATTCTGAGTCATCTTAATTTTAATCAAGGCATTGCAATCCATTGGATTATTTTTCAGATTAAGTAAACTACTGAGAAATAGTTCAAGAGATTGAAGGCAGTCATTTAGATCTTAAACGTTGTTCACCATTGATCTTTTTAAGGGAGTGCTGTTCCTAAAATTATTGAAACTAATTATCACAGTGATCAGAATTTAATTAAAAAATTAATATGGTGAATATTTCATGGTATTAATATGCAAATTACTGGGAGAAACTATTTTTAATCACTGTCTTGAAATCTCAGTAGGGCTATCAGAAGGTAACTTTCAATTTTTTATTTTTACATTTTGCTCTGATCATTGGAGAAGACATTTTATACCTACTGTGTGCGTGGGCATTTGACATTTGAAAAGTCACGTAAAGAGATGCTAAGGGTCTTTAATCACCACACAGCTGTACACCACTAAAAGTTGATCATGAAAAGGGGCTTCAAAATGAATAAAAGGCCTTCCTAAAGCATTTTAACTTTTGATCTTCGCTTGATCCTGAGGGAGAGACAAACAGAACAGTTTCTCTTTCAGGTTGAGCTAAGCACAGTTTTTCAGATACATGTGCTAAGAACACAATATTAAATATTTCTGCGGAAGGGATCCCAAATTCTCCAGGGCCAGCCACTTGGAAAAACAAACAAACAAACAAACAAGTACTTTATGTGTTGATTTAATAATGTCTGTTACTGAAGCCCTGCAGGACAACACTGGGTGAAAGGACTTAAAGTTTCTAAATTAGGTCCTGCCTGAAATTGGAAAACAAACACTTAAATAAAAGGTAAATAAAAAAGAGTAAGAGAACTAAGTATGGGGTGAGAGGAAAAAACGTAGAATGTGGATGAATATACTTTAAAACTTTCAGATCTGGAAGAATGTTTTTGATGCCTTTTTCAAAGTTTTCTATTAATAAATGAAAGCCATTGTAACATAGAATTATACCTGGAAGTCTGATAAAGATTGTTTAACATTCACTCACAGTTTTGAAAGTGGTGTTCCCTCATGGTTTGAATGTACAAGATTAAACACTACAGGTTTCAACAAAAAAAAAAAACATAAGATGACATTTTATAAATTTTATTTACTTTCCTGCTCCAGTTATTCTCCATTTGCACCTCCCTTGACTTCTGTTAAAAATAAACATGGGGCCTCCCTGGTGGCGCAGTGGTTGGGGGTCCGCCTGCCGATGCGGGGTACGCGGGCTCGTGCCCCGGTCCGGGAGGGTCCCGCATGCTGCAGAGTGGCTGGGCCCGTAGGCCGTGGCCGCTGGGCCTGCGCGTCCGGAGCCTGTGCTCCAAGGCGGGAGGGGCCGCACCAGTGGGAGGCCCGCGTACCGCAAAAAAAAAAAAAAAAAGAATTTTAAAAGAAAAATAAAGATGCACTAAAACATACTCTAATTTATATTGCCAAATTAATCACTGACTTAAAAGACTAGGTCTAAATACAAAAATAGTTTAATCAACTTCACTGACAAATACACACAAAAAATGTTGTAGGTTCAGATCAGGGACCCTATTTCAGATAGCCCATTTTGTTTAACTGGCTCAGATTCACTTTTACTTTAAAACAATCTGGATTCAGCCTAATAATCAATGAAATGCAATTATTAATAATTTTACATTCTATTTATTGTAATTAACAAAATATCTTATTAAATTTAGTTGGATATATATCAATAGATACGAGACTTTGAATTAAATCTTCAGGCTGCAGATCCTTTATAGAAGAACCAGGATTCCTCAGGCTGTCCAGCTTCACCCAGTAGTGTTCTAAACCTTCTATTCTGTTTGACCTCCACACCGTCTTTACCACATGATGACCCTGGGTGCCATCTCTGTGTAGACATAAAAACCATGGACACATTTCTTCTCCACACACTTAGAAGCAATATTCGGCATACGCAGCTGTCCTCTCATCTTTTCCTTCAGGCTCAGGGAAATAATTGTTTCCCTCCTTCTCTAAATATGACCCCTCTATTTCACTCCTCCATATCACTTCTCAGTTTCTGTAGGGCATTACTAGTCCCTGTTTTTTATGACTTTCTTCTTTGACCCAGATTCTGAAACTTATGTTTGGCCTTTTCCTTCATTAACTTCAAACAACTACAGTACAATATAATAGTAGCTGGTGGTTCAGAAAGCCTCAAAGTAAAAAGAAGAAAAAAAGAAAATCATTATTTACTCTTACCAAGACATAAAAATAGACTAAGTGATAAAGTAATATTAAAAACATGTTCAACAACATCTGAAATAAAATTAAATTCTAAAAAGAGCTGGGATCAGAGGAGTGAATAGCTTACAAAAAGCCAGAAATTTTATAACTCTATTATTCCATCCCCAGAGTAATCTAATTGAGGTTAGAGGTAAGAACACTGGCATAGAAGTCAGAGAATTGTCTTTGTATTACACTTCATCATCTTTTTATCTTAAGTCATTCACCCGCAATGAGCCTCAGTCTTCACATTTATAAAATGAGAGTTGCTCTAAAGTGTTTTAAAACTGCTGGCCAACATCTATTCAGAAGTGGTGAGCAGGGGTGGTTTCACTGCTGTAAAGCCTGTGCTGTGTCACAAGGCCCCATGCTCAGAAGGGCCCCATGCTTGGATTAATGATCTGCTAATGCCAGCCTGAAATTTTTAAATAATTTTTTTACCAAGGAGACCCATAGTTTCATTTTGCTTTGGGCCCTGCAAAATATATAGCTGGTCCTGGTGGTAAGACCTGTTTGATGGGTTCAGGTAAGCATTTTTTTCTTAATGAATTGAGAAGAATTGCTAAGGTACACCACACAAAGCATAAATATTTTTTCACAACACTCTTGTTCCAGTTTTTTTTACATGCATGCATACATTTGTGTGGAGCAGGCAGGGGAATGAGTGTCCACTTGTGTACATTTGGTTGCAATATAAAACATATTTTTAATGTGAGGTGTGGTCAGAGATTAGACAATTACTAAGGTCTCTACCAGTTCTAACATTCTAGGACTCTATGTCTCTTGTTATTAACCGAGATAGCATAATTAAAGAGGTCAGTAGAAGAAAAACCCATCATCCAGTGGGAAAACCTAATGATACCCCACAGAAAGATTCAAATTCAAAGACAGCTACTGTCACTTTCCTTTTGAAACATTCCTATGCACACAAAAAAATAATAAATATTCTAAATATGGAACTATAATATAAACATACTTTTTAAGTAATCAAGATCAGTACCACATAGTATCTAACAACAACAACAACAACAACAACAACAAACAGGAAAGGTAGAATTATTCTTTATAACATATCAAGCATGTATTCTCCAAAGATTATAACATGCTTAATTATATGTGCTCTCATTATAAGTTGTACCTTCCAACATCATAATCATAAACATTAATATAATTATTTTGAACCCCCAAATATTTAGAAATTATACTAGGTCTTTTTGTAAAAGATAACATTTAGTATGATTGTACACAACATTCTGATATCTATTTATTGAACCTGCACATCGAACCTGGGATAAGACACAGTATTCACGAAATAATAAGCACTTTCCAGAGATGGGTGTGTTGATATAAAACTGCCAAATGTATCAAAGCCATATAATTTTGTTCATATTTAGAAAGCAATGGCATTTTTTTCTCTTAAAGAAACTACTTTTACAACCCACACTTACAAAGTGTGAGCTTCCCAGAGATTAAAAGCTTTTTCTAGCCAAGCAGAAATATGATGGAGTAAAAACATTTTCCTGACACACTCTAGACTCACCAGAGATCAACAGGGAAGCCAGTAAGAAAGCCCATTCAGTGGTAATACTCTCCTGAGAGAATTTTCAAAAGAAAATTATGACCCCAGGGTGAACTGAAAGCCAGGAAGGCTTCTGCTTATAATTATAGTTCCAAAACCATTTCAATTTAAGTGCATTTTAGAAGCTTTGTATATGTGAATTATTTGTCAAATTGCTACCATTACACATGCCATACATGTATTTTGGCTGCTCATCACAAGCACCTTGCAGCTAAAATACAGTCTGGATATACAGAGTCTGAATCTAATAAATAGCTATCATTTTACTTCTGTGGTTAAAGAAGTCATATTCATACCCTAGATGATAATACAACGCAAACGGCATTTCTGATGTGTCCCAGCATTAGACAGAGGAACAGAGAAGAGGAGGGAGCTTCATGACGGCAGAAGAGTAAGACATGGAGATCACCTTCCTCCCCACAAATAAAACAGAAATGCATCTACGTGTGGAACAACTCCTACAGAATACCTACTGAATGCTAGCAGAAGACCTCAGACTTCCCAAAAGGCAAGAAACTCCCTCACGTACCTGGGTAGGGCAAAAGAGAAAGAAAAAACAGAGACAAAAGAATAGGGACGGGACCTGCCTCAGGGAGGGAGGGAGCTGTGAAGGAGAAAAGGTTTCCACACACTAGGAAGCACCTTTGCGGGCAGAGACTGCGGGTGTCAGAGAGGGTAAAGCTTCAGAGCCACGGAGGAGAGTGCAACAACAGGGGTGCAGAGGGCAAAGGAGAGAGATTCTCACACAGAGGATCGGGGCCGACCAGCACTCACCAGCCCGAGAGGCTTGTCTGCCCACCCGCGGGGCAGGCGGGGACTGGGAGCTGAGGCTCGGGCTTCGGAGGTCGGATCCCAGGGAGAGGACTGGGGTTGGCGGTGTGAACACAGACTGAAGGGGACTAGTGTGCCACGGCTAGCCAGGAGGGAGTCCGGGAAAAAGTCTGGAGCTGCTGAAGAGGCAAGAGACTTTTTCTTGCCTCTCTGTTTCCTGATGCGCAAGGAGAGGGGATTAACAGCACCATCTAAACGAGCTCCAGAGATGAGCGTGAGCCGTGGCTATCAGCCGTGGAAAACAGAAACGGGCACGAGACACTAAGGCTCCTGCTACTGCCACCCAGAAGCCTGTGTGCTAGCACAGGTCACTATCCACACCACCCCTCCCAGGAGCCTGTGCAGCCCGCCACTGCCAGGGTCCCGTGATCCAGGGACAACCTCCCTGGGAGAACACATGGCGCACCTCAGGCTGGTACATCTCCCGGCGTCTGCCACTGCAGGCTCGCCCTACATTCCATACCACATTCCATGGCCCCGCGGCATGAGTGAGGCAGAGCCCCCGACGCACGTGCTCCTTTAACCCCGTCCTGTCTGAGCGAAAAGCAGATGCCCTCAGGCGACCTACATGCAGAGGCGGGGCCAAATCCAAAGCTGAACCCCAGGAGCTGTGCAAACAAAGAAGAGAAAGGGAAATCTCTCCCAGCAGGCTCAGGAGCAGCGGATTAACTCTCCACAGTCAATATGATGTACCCTGCATCTGTGGAATACCTGAATAGACAACGATTCATCCCAAATTGAGGAGGTGGACTTTGGGAGCAACGATATATATATATTTTCCCCCCCTTTTTCTCTTTTTGTGAGTGTGCATGTGTATGCTTCTGTATGTGATTTTGCCTGTATAGTTTTGTTTTTACCATTTATCTTACGGTTCTGTCTGTCCGTTATTTTTTTTTCTTTTTTTTAGTATACTTTTTAGTGCTTGTTATCATTGGTGGATTTGTTTTTCGGTTTGGTTGCTCTCTTCTTTCTTTCTTTTTTTAATTACTTTTGAATTTTTTTTAATACTTATTTTTATTTTTTACTTTACTAACTTTATTTTATTGTATTATACTTTATCTTTTTCTTTCAATTTTTCTCCCTTTTATTCTGAGCTGTGTGGATGACAGGTTCTTGATGCTCCAGCCAGGTGTCAGGGCTGCACCTCTGAGATGGGAGAGCCAAGTTCAGGACATTGGTCGACCACAGACCTCCCAGCTCCAAGTAATATCAAACAGCGAAAATCTCCCAGAGATCTCCATCTCAATGCTAAGACCCAGCTCCACTCAACGACTAGCAAGCTACAGTGCTCAACACCCTATGCCAAACAACTAGCAAGACAGGAACACAACCCCACACATTAGCAGAGAGGCTGCCTAAAATCATAATAGGGTCACAGATACCCCAAAAGACACCACCAGATGTGGAACTGCCCACCAGAAAGACAAGATCCAGCCTCATCCACCAGAACACAGGCACCAGGCCCCTCTACCAGGAAGCCTACACAGCCCACTGAACCAACCTTAGCCACTGGAAGCTGACACCAAAAGCAATGGGAACTATGAACCTGCAGCATGAAAAAAGGAGAACCAAACACAGTAAGTTAAGCAATATGAGAAGACAGAAACACACAGCAGATGAAGGAGCAAGGTAAAAACTCAACAGACATAACAAATGAAGAGGAAATAGGCAGTCTACCTGAAAAAGAATTCAGAATAATGACAGTAAAGATAATCCAAAATCTTGGAAAGAGAATGTAGAAAATACAAGAAACATTTAACAAGGACCTAGAAGAACTAAAGAGTATATAAACAATGATGAACACCACAATAAATGAAATTAAGAATTCTCTAGAAGGAATGAATAACAGAATAACAGATACAGAAAAACAGATAAGCAACTGGGAAGATAAAATAGTGGAAATAGGGCTTCCCTGGTGGCGCACTGGTTGAGATTCCGCCTGCCGACACAGGGGACGCGGGTTCGTGCCCCGGTCCAGGAGGGTCCACATGCTGCTGGGCAGCTGGGCCCGTGAGCCAAGGCTGCTGGGCCTGCGCATCCGGAGCCTGTGCTCTGCAGCGGGAGAGGCCACAGCGGTGAGAGGCCCGCATACCGCAAAAAAAAAAAAAAAAAAAATAGTGGAAATAACTATTGCAGAGCAGAATAAAGAAAACAAAATGAAAAGAATTGAGGACAGTCTCAGAGACCTCTAGAACAACATTAAATGCACCAACATTCGAATTATAGGGGTCGCAGAAGAAGAAGACAAAAAGAAAGGGACTGAGAAAATATTTGAAGAGATTATAGTTGAAAGCTTCCCTAATATGGCAAAGGAAATAGTTAATCAAGTCCAGGAAACACAGAGAGCCCCATACAGGATAAATCTAAGGAGAAACACACCAAGGCACATATTAATCAAACTATCAAAAATTAAATACAAAGAAAAAGTATTAAAAGCAGCAAGGGAAAAACAATAAATAACATACAAGGGAATCCCCATAAGATTAACAGCTGATCTTTCAGCAGAAACGCTGCAAGCCGGAAGAGAGTGGCAGGACATATTTAAAGTGATGAAGGGGAAAAACCTACAGCCAAGATTACTCTACCCAGCAAGGTGCTCATTCAGATTTGACGAAGAAATTAAAAGCTTTACAGACAAGCAAAAACTAAGAGAATTCAGCACCACCAAACCAGCTTTCCAACAAATGCTACAGGAACTTCTCTAGGCAGGAAACACAAGAGAAGGAAAAGACCTACAATAACAAACCCAAAACAATTAAGAAAATGGTAATAGGAACATACATATCGATAATCAACATAAATGTAAATGGATTAAATGCTGCAACCAAAAGACATTGAGTGGCTAAATGGATACAAAAACAAGACCCATATATACGCTGTCTACAGGAGGCCCACTTCAGACCTAGGTACACATACAGACTGAAAGTGAGGGGATGGAAAAAGATATTCCATGCAAATGGAAAACAAAAGAAAGCTGGAGTAGCAATTCTCATATCATACAAAATAGACTTTAAAACAAAGTCTATTACAAGAGACAAAGAAAAACACTACATAATGATCAAGGAATCAATCCAAGAAGAAGATATAACAATTGTAAATACTTATGCACCCAACAGAGGAGCACCTCAATACATAACGCAAATACTAACAGCCATAAAAGGGGGAATCGACAGTAACACAGTCATAGTAGGGGACTTTAACACCTCACTTTCACCAATGGACAGATCATACAAAATGAAAATAAATAAAGAAACACAATCTTTAAATGATACATTAAACAAGATAGACTTAATTGATATTTATAGGATAGTCCATCCAAAAGCAACAGAATACACTTTCTTCTCAAGTGCTCATGGAACATTCTCCAGGATAGATCATATCTTGGGTCACAAATCAAGCCCTGGTAAATTTAAGAAAACTGAAATGGTATCAAGTATCTTTTCTGATCACAACGCTATGAGACTAGATATCAATTACAGGAAAAAGTCCGTAAAAAATACAAACACATGGAGGCTAAACAGTACACTACTTAATAACCAAGAGATCACTGAAGAAATCAAAGAGGAACTCAAAGAATACCTAGAAACAAATGACAATGGAGACATGACAACCCAAAACCTATGGGATGCTACAAAAGCAGTGCTAAGAGGGAAATTTATAGCAATACAATCCTACCTTAAGAAACAAGAAACATCTCAAATAAACAAGGTAACCTTACATCTAAAGCAATTAGAGAAAGAAGAACAAGGAAACCCAAAGTTAGCAGAAGGACAGAAATCATAAAGATCAGATCAGAAATAAATGAAAAAGAAATGAAGAAAACGATAGCAAAGATCAATAAAACTAAAAGCTGGTTGTTTGGGAAGATGAACAAAATTGATAAAACATTAGCCAGACTCATCAAGAAAAAAAGGGAGAAGACTCAAATCAATAGAATTAGAAATGAAAAAGGAGAAGTAACAACTGACACTGCAGAAATACAAAGGATCATGAGAGAGTACTACAAGCCACTGTATGCCAATAAAATGGACAACCTGGAAGAAATGGACAAATTCTTAAAAATGCACAACCTTCTGAGACTGAACCAGGAAGAAACAGAAAATATGAACAGACCAATCACAAGCACTGAAATTGAAAGTGTGATTAAAAATCTTCAAACAAACAAAAGCTGAGGACCAGATGATTTCACAGGCGAATTCTATCAAACATTTAGAGAAGAGCTAACACTTATCCTTCTCAAACTCTTCCAAAATATAGCAGAGGGAGGAACACTCCCAAACTCATTCTACGAGGCCACCATCACCCTGATACCAAAACCAGACAAACATGTCAAAAAGAAAGAAAACTACAGGCCAATATCACTGATGAACATAGGTACAAAAATCCTCAACAAAATTCTAGCAAACAGAATCCCACAGCACATTAAAAGAATCATACATCATGATCAAGTGGGATTTATTCCAGGAATGCAAGGATTCTTCAATATACACAAATCAATCAATATGATACACCATATTAACAAACTGAAGGAGAAAAACCATATGATAATCTCAATAGATGCAGAGAAAGATTTTGACAATTCAACACCCATTTATGATAAAAACCCTCCAGAATGTAAGCATAGAGGGATCTTTCCTCAACATAATAAAAGCCGTATATGACAACCCACAGTCAACATCATCTTCAATGGTGAAAAACTGAAACCATTTCCACTAAGATCAGGAAGAAGACAAGGTTGCCCACTCTCACCACTATTATCCAACATAGTTTTGGAAGTTTTAGCCAAGGCAATCAGAGAAGAAAAAGAAATAAAAGGAATCCAAATCGGAAAAGCAGAAGTAAAGCTGTCATTGTCTGCAGATGACATGACACTATACATAGAGAATCCGAAAGATGCTACCAGAAAACTACTAGAGCTAATCAATGAATTTGGTAAAGTAGCAGGATACAAAATTAATGCACAGAAATCTCCTGCATTCCTATACACTAATGATAAAAAAATCTAAAAGTGAAATTAAGAAATCACTCCCATTTACCACTGCAACAAAAAGAATAAAATATCTAGGAATAGACCTACCTAAGGAGACAAAACAACTGTATGCAGAAAATTATAAGACACTGATGGAAGATATTAAAGATGATATAAATAGATGGAGAGATATACCATGTTCTTGGAATGGAAGAATCAACATTGTGAAAATGACTAGACTACCCAAAGCAATCTACAGATTCAGTACAATCCTTATCAAACTACCACTGGCATTTTTCACAGAACTAGAACAAAAAATTTCACAATTTGTATGGAAACACAAAAGATCCGAATAGCCAAAGCAATCTTGAGAAAGAAAAACGGAGCTGGAGGAATCAGGCTCCCTGAGTTCAGACTATACTACAAACCTACAGCAATCAAGACAGTATGGTACTGGCACAAAAAGAGAAATATAGATCAATGGAACAGGATGGAAAGCCCAGAGATAAACCCACGCACATATGTCCACCTTATCTTTTTGAAAGGAGGCAAGAATATACAATGGAGAAAAGACAGCCTCTTCAATAAGTGGTGCTGGGAAAACTGGACAGCTACATGTAAAAGAACGAAATTAGAACACTCCCTAACACCATACACAAAAATGAACTCAAAATGGATTAAAGACCTAATTGTAAGGCCAAACACCATCAAACTTGTAGAGGAAAACATAGGCAGAACACTCTATGACATAAATCATAGCCAGATCCATTTTGACCCACCTCCTAGAGAAATGGAAATAAAAACAAAAATAAACAAATGGGACCTAATGAAAATTAAAATGTTTTGCATAGCAAAGGAAACCATAAACAAGACGAAAAGACAACTCTCAGAATGGGAGAAAATATTTGCAAATGAAGCAACTGAGAAAGGATTAATCTCCAAAATTTACAAGTAGCTCATGCAGCTCAATATCAAAAAAACAAACCACCTAATCCAAAAATGGGCAGAAGACCGAAATAGACATTTCTCCAAAGAGGATATACAGCTTGCCAACAAACACATGAAAGATTGCTCAACATCATTAATCGTTAGAAAAATGCAAATCAAAACTACAATGAGATATCATCTCACACTGCTCAGAACTGTCATCATCAAAAAATCTACAAACAATAAATGCTGGAGAGGGTGTGGAGAAAAGCGAACCCTCTTGCACTGTTGGTGGGGATGTAGAGTGATACAGCCACTGTGAGAACAGTATGGAGGTTCCTTAAAAAGCTAAAAATAGAACTACCATATGACCCAGCAATCCCACTACTGGGCATACACCCTGAGAAAACGATAATTCAAAAAGAGTCATGTACTACAATGTTTATTGCAGCTCTATTTCCAATAGCCACGACTTGGAAGCAACCTAAGTGTCTATCGACAGATGAATGGATAAAGAAGATGTGGCACATATATACAATGTAATATTATCCATAAAAAGAAACGAAATTGAATTATTTGTAGTGAGGTGGATTGACCTAGAGTCTGTCATACAGAGTGAAGTAACTCAGAAAGAGAAAAACAAATACCGTATGCTAACACATATATATGGAATCTAAAAACAAAAAACAAAAAAATGGTCATGAAGAACCCAGGAGGAAGACCAGAATAAAGACGCAGACCTACTAGAGAATGGACTTGAGGATATGGAGAGGGGGAAGGGTAAGCTGTGACAAAGTGAGAGAGTGGCATGGACATATATACAGTACCAAATGTAAAATAGATAGCTAGGGCAAAGCAACTGCATAGTACAGGGAGATCAGCTCGGTGCTTTGTGTCCACCTCGAGGGGTGGGATAGGGAGGGTGGGAGGATGGGAGGCACAGGAGGGAGGAGATATTGGGATGTGTGTATATGTATGGCTGGCTCACTTTGTTGTAAGGCAGAAACTAGCAAACCATTGTAAAGCAATTATACTCCAATAAAGATGTTAAAAAAAAAAGGTATGAGATAGGAAAAAATGGTTCAATGGAATCTTTACTATTCTGTCATTTTAATATAGGTCATTGAAAACTGAAGCCTTATTAGGACATCAACAAATGTTGAAGGTGTTAATTCATAAATAAATAATCAAAGTAAAACAAATTTAAAAAAAAAAAAGGAAAGAAAAAGAACAGCCCAGCAGGAATAAAACCAATCAGTGTTATGAGTGTCAAGAAATTAGCTATGGAAAAAGAAAAAGGAAAAAGATACAGTTATGCAAAAAGTAATGACGTATAAAGTTGGCAGCTCACATGTTAAGAAGTATAAAGACCTGTATTTGTCTCTTGTTTCAACTCCAGCCACTACTTTGTTTCCTCTTGTGCTTCAGCTACCTTATTAACAAAGGGAGGCGGGGAATGTGTTCCCAGACTCATTTTCCAAACTTACTATTTGAGTGAATGAGAGGCAGGATGGTATAGAGAAGGCTTCCAGTCTCCCAAGTCATCTTCTATTCATGGCTCAACCTGTTGTGTGAATGAAGCCTACTCATTTAGTTACAGAGAAGGTCAATTTTTTTCTCATCTATAAAATGAAACTTCTTATAATACATAGTTCACAGAATTGATATGCAAATCAAATAATTTCTTGTATGGGAAAACTGATTGGCAAACAGTATATTGCTATCATAAATGTTAGATTACTGCCTTGGAGTTACATGAGAAATACTCAAAGAGGATCTATTTAGACATCCTGGATCTAAGTTCCTAGGAAAATAATTATTAAGGAAGACATAATTCCAATATTGTCAGAATATTGAAAGAATCCGTGATAATTTTACAATGAATAGTGTTAGGGCAAAAAATACACAATTTGATGGTCTATCCCTGTTAATCCATCTGAAACAAAACAAACCTACAAACTGAAAAAAAAAGTAGGAAGGTTCTTACTTGTTTAGAGACATGGAACCATCACCAACCATGTACTGGGGAGTTTTGCTTATCCTGTAAGAACCAGCTGGAGGATGGTTATTTCCTTCCATTTCCTCCAGCTCAACCATCGCTGTTCCACATTCTACACACATACATACTGTAGTAACTGTTATTACTACAAGTATTTAGGAGAATAAAAGAAAGGGAGACCTGAAGAAGGGACCAGCTATGGTCAGATGGATGGAATGTTCTTACCAGTCTGGTCTGCATAATGTGTCTGAATTTGGAGTGGACCCAACATAACCCAACCCCATGGAAAGGAAATGAGAGAGTGGTGAGGACTCAAAAACCAAATTAAAGTACTAGTTCTAGGAGAAGAGTAAATGGATGCCACTTGACATATAACAAGATAAAACAGCAAAGAATTATAAGCACTGGTTTTCTATCAGTACAAGATAAGCCCATGCTTTTCACTATAGCTTAGAGTTTTCACGATCTGAACTCTGCCTTCTCCAGTGTCATTTTTGCCGTTTTACATTGCATATTACATTCTGGCAATATCCAAGTGCTTGTATTTCTCTATTAACTCAATGCTGTTTCTGTACTCCCTGATTTACCTTAAAATAAGAACAGCTTCTCTTTCATACACATGCTGCACCTAGCTACTGCCTTCACATCATCAAGCCCCATTTCAAGTGACAAGTCTTAGAAATGATCCTTCCTAACTGTGAGGCTTGATTTCTGTGGCCTTCTGCATTCTCACAAAATTATATGTGGGGACTTGTACTACATTTATCACATCAAAAAAGTCTATATATTTCTGCTCCCCTCACTGCAACAGGTAAACAAGTGTCTTGGGACAGACACTGCATCCCCTTTGTAGTGTCAGCACCAGACACAGTGCCAGTCTATCTTTCTCCTAGATAAGCATTTCCTGGTATTTCAGATGGTAGTGCTAGTCCTAAGATTCTGGGCAGGGCACAGGTGGTCTGGGACAAACCCACAAGAGCCAAAGGTAAGGAAAAGGTAGAGCCAAAGGGGAGCATAAGAGATAATCCAAAATTGAGTGCTTGAGCAGACAGCCCAGAGTTAATCCAGTAGAAAGTTAAATCCAAGAGTCTTAGCACAGGGGCAGGTGAAAGCCAGGCATGGACAGGCAGAAAGAGAGGAAAGTCAAGGGAACACCAAGTGGATTATATCAGACCCCTGGAAGCAGAATCTGTAACTCTTTTTTTTTTTTTTTGTAATTAATTAACTTTTTATTGAGGTATAATTGATGTGCAACTTTCTGTTAGTTTCAGGTGTACAACAAAATGATATGATATTTGTATATATTGAGAAACAATCACCACAATAAGTCTAGTTAACATCCTCATATAGTTCCATAATTTTTTCCTTGCCATGAGAACTTTTAAGATCTACTCTCTTAGCAACTTTCAAATATACAGTACATTATTATTAACTATAGTCAACATGCTGTGCATTACATCCCCAGGACTTATTTTATAACTGGAAGTTTGTACCTTTTGATTCCCTTCCCTCAATTCACTCACCTCCCCACCCTCCTCCCCCCACCTCTGGTGACCACCAATCTGTTTTCCTGTTCTCTATACTTATAAGCTTATTGTTTTGCTTTGTTCTTTTAGATTCCACATGTAAGTGATATTATAGGGAACTCTTTCTCCTAACTAGGATTTGAGTTTCAGGAAACCTGAACAAGAGCCACTCTTGTTTCAAAACCAGGGGGTAGGAGGAGTTGTTAAAGATATAAAGATGGTCAGACAACTCTGAATGTAACGTCACATGCAATGTCTTATTTGATCCCATTACATCTTTACTAAACCTAACACAAAATGTAACTTAATGTCACAGATATAAACTGAAAGGTGTTCTTTAAGAAACTAAAACCTCAGTCTTTCAACTGAACCCATCCAATAAAAATACTGCAATCAATAGCACCCTAAAAGTGTGTTACACTAGCTCTGCATTATGAGAGACAGTAAACCATCAAAACAAGTCCACAAAATTATTAAGTATATTGGTTACAATGTTTTGGAAACTGTTTTCAAGTGAAATATGTAGTTCCAACGTACATTAATAAATGGCAGGTTAACTCAGAAATGTATTAAACAAAAGATTATACACACACGTAATATTTACAGTACCTAAAACTGCCTGATTTGTGTTTGTAATAAACATGAATTTATTAAAGGGCCAAGAAAAAAAGTTAATATTAAATATTCAGAACAAGTAGTTTTATCCAAGGGAATATTTCATTGGCAGATGGAAGTGCATATGCAAAATTGTTCCAGTTAAGCAAATGTTCCAGATAAATTTTCAAGATAAAACATCCTTGCAGTCCTATGCAATTTGCACTATTTTTAATAGTCTGTTACTGGATGGTTTTTTATTTGACTTTTATTTTTATCATCCTACTCCTTTGAAGCAACACTGAGTATGAAAAATTGAAATGCAAGAAAAGCTCTGGCCAGGCAGTGGGTAGCAGTAGAAACAGAATAATGATGTTTTAACAGGACTATGAAAGGATGACAGATGTACAAGGGAAAGTTCTTAAACGTCTTGGAGATGAAGCCCATTAAGCCTCTAAACCTCATGATATCTGTCTCATCACTCAGAGTAGGATTCATTACACAAATGGGTCAGTACTTCCAGGATGTATTAGACTTAGTGCCCTAGTGTTAGGGCCTCATTCCTGGAACCACAGTATTGAATTTATGGATGGAATTCAGAAAAAAATACTGTGATTCCAAGATTGGAAAGGAATGCATGCCACAGAGGTTAAAAGACTCTGAAATCAAAAACCTTGGGTTTGATTCCAGGTCTACCAAGTGTAGTATATGTGACCTTGGGCAACTTGGTAACTCTCAATATGCTTCTATTTCCTCACCTGTAAAATGGAAATAATAATGTCACCCACCTCATAGAGCTGCTGTGAGACATAAATCATACCATGACTATTAAATGCTGGCACACAATAAATTCATGAATGAGGACAGAAAGAAATGGCTGTAATAATCAAACAGCGCAACATTCACACGAATGTGTTTCTATTTGCAATAATCTATAATCTCTGAGAGTTTCTATCACCTATATATGCCATTAGAAATCTTCCTTGACTAAACTCAAACTTTCAAATAAAAGCAAGGGTTTCTGACTTTTAGTTTGAAAAATCAATGTGTTTCACACATAATAGTAACAATTTCAAAGAACCACAGTCTCAAGTTAATTTAACATTAACTAGAAATAATTGGCTACCAAAAATTAATGGGGAAAAAAAGAACATTTTGAATATTTGTGTCATTTTACTGAAACAGACGCAAGAAGGGCAGAACTTCTTTCCAAGTTGAATTACTAAGAAAATTATCTTAAGTAGCCATCAAAAAATTTTAACTTTCACCAAATTTCTCTGAAAATAAACTTACTTTTAAGGTTAGAATGGGTCTTTTATATCAAGTCCAAAGTACTCACTTTACACAAGAGGAAACTGAGTCCCAAAGATACATGATTTGCTCAAGGTAATAGAGAGTAGTGATCAGAGACCAAGTGCCTGAATCAGGTCCCCAACTACAACAACAATTATTCATTTTAAGACATCACAATGACAGTGGGATGCATTGACTAGTACATAGTTACTCACAAACTAGAGAGGGACTGCACCCTTTGGTATTTGCTTAACATTTATCAATTCCTATCTAGAGTCAAGTATCCTATATAATGTGTGTATTAAAAAGATATTAGGATGTTGGCCATCTTCCAATAATAGAAAAGAACTAATTTAAGTTGTGAAATAAGATTTAATCAAATATTCCTGGAGGGAAAGAGCTGAAAGAGAAGATGAAAGAAAAGATCATTTTCTTCATGACTTCATGGTGTGAAAAGTCATTATCAAGAGGAAAGCATTAACTGACTTTCAAATTCAGGGCCAAAAAACAGGCAAAATACCAAGAAATTTAGACCAGTGTGGTAGATCATATTTCCAGAGATAGCCACAGCAAAATCTCCCATTCAACATGTTCCTTTACAATATGAACTTATCATTTTCCCATCACAGGTGGAGTCTATTTCCTCTCTCTTTGAAAATGGGTGGCTCCTATGATCTGTTTTGAACTACAAAATATGTTAGAAGCAATTCTGTATAACTTCTCTTGTGCAGACCTTAAAAGGTCTGCACAGATTCCAGCTTTACTGCTTATAATGCCTCCTTTGGAAACCCAATCACCATTCTGTGAGGAAGCACAAGTAGATATGTGGAGAGGAACACATGGAAAACTGAGCCTCCTGGCTGACAGCCCCCATTGATCTCCCAGCTGACAGTGAGCACCAATTTCCAGCATGTAAATGAGGTCACTTAGACTTCTAGCCATCCCATCACCTCATCTAATGCCGCATGAAGCACAACTGCTCAGAACTGCCCTGCTCAAATTCCTGATGCAGAAAACATTGAGCAGATTAAATGTTGTTGTTGGTAAGTCAATGAATTAAACTTCTAAAGGTCACCTTCTACTTATACTTCAAGCTAAATGATCTTCCTATGTGCTTTTGTAACATACTATTATTCCCCTACCATAGCACTTAACATGCTCCATCTTTATTACCTCTGACTTATCTTTACCTCTGACTTATCTTTACCTCTGACTATGCTGCATGCAAAAATAATTCCATATAGTAACATATAACTGCAGCAGCCAGAGAAAATATTGGGATCCTAAACATTTATGCAATACATGGACAATACTTATTCCTACAGATAACATAGAGTTTCTAGAGTACATTCGTATGGATTAAATAAACAAGGTCATACAAATTTTTAAGTGAACTAGTATCTCTAGGTCTGTGCCTTCTAGCTACACCTTTCCTCAGTTTCATCCAGGTAGTTCCAAGGATCCCCAGAGAGTGATTCTCAGCAGACCAGTTTTTTTCACTATTCTACAGAACTTACTCATTTTCTCCTTTCCTGCTTCACGTTGCTAAAGGTCTATCTTGTGCTATTACTGATGCTGCAGTTAACATCTTTGCCACTGAAGTACACCACAGGATGCTACGGATGCCTGTTCATTCCTGAATGTGTAGGGTGTTAAAATCTTCACAAACGGTAGTGATTTAGTCAAGTCCAATGTTTTTTGCATCTTCTCATATCAGGACAAAAGATTTGGTGATAACTCCCCTTCTGGAGCTACTGGTAAGCCATACCTTCGATACTCTACACAACTGTAAATAAAATATTCTTACCCTAGACTGAATGATATTCTCTCATTCATTCCCTCAACAAATACTTACTTATTTAATGGCATTGCTCTCAGCACTCAGGTACAATGGAAAGCAAGGCAGACAAGGCTTCTGCTCTCATAAAACTTGCAGGCAGACCACAAACAAACACTTAAAGGAAATAACTACAAATTGTGATAAGCTATAGAACTGTAGAATGCTGGGATAGAACAAGATGAAGGAGATCCAACTTAATCACTTCTATAGAAGCTGGAGACAGACTTTTTATGGAGATGACACTTTAGCTGACTTCAAAAGTATGAGACAGAGAGTGAAAAAAAAGAAGAAGATGCAGAAAAAAATATTTCTTGGCAGAGGAAAGAGTATGTCCAAAGCCCCTGAGGTTAAAAGAACTTGGTCTATTCTAGGAGTAGAAAGAAGGCCAAAGAACTGGAACCAGTGAGTTCTGGGATGAATGAATTAGATGAAATTAGAAAAACAGGCAGGGAGTAGATCATGTAGGGACCCACAGGCCAGAGTAAAAGAGTTTGCACTAGATGTGCAATGGGTAGCAAATGGTAGCTAACAAGGGAATGACGTGATACTATTTAACTTTTAAAAATATCAACCTCCTTACTATGGTGAGAATGAAGGAGAATAGACTAAAGGAAGACAAAAATGGAAGTAAATTATTAGTCCAAGGGAATATTTGTCTTTACTAGAGAGAGTGGAAGAAGAAATGAAGATGCTGAGGTATGTATTCTAGCATTGACCCACTTCCTTAAACCAAATAGTGTCTATTCCATTACTCACTTACTGAGCACTTTATCAGTCCTTCAGTTCTGCCTGAGAATTGAAGATGGAAATACTTTTTGCATCAGTTAATGCCTATGCTACAAATGCACATACTCCTAAGCAAAAACCTAAGGTGCTAAGCTAATGAAATTTTGTGAAGTAATTCTTATCAAATAGATCTGATTATGGTGACCAGATCAAAGATGTTGTCTCTTCCACTGAATTTGTCTAAGACACCTAAATAAATGTAATCCACAGCATTTTGTCATTCTTCTACACCTACATGGACTGTCTCTGCTAAATTTTATGCTTCTTTCTAGACAAAGAGAAAATGGCACCAGCAGTTTTGGTTTTACCCTCATCAAGCTTACTTCTCTGCTTTAATTTAACAGTGATCATTCTTAAGGTAAAGGAGAAGGGGAAAAGGCAGGCAAGGCAGTAACTCTCAGTTCAAGGCAACCCTGCTAGATTGGCCAAAGGCCAGACGCATGACCAGGTTTCTGCAGATCTAGCATAAGAGTTCAGAAAATGGACCTTAAATTAGAAGGTCAGTCCAAGAAATTTAAACCAGTATGTCACAAGTATCATCAATCAAGGTCAAAAGATTCAAAGTCCAGGATATCAAAGCAGGGATTAGTGGGTATACAAATAACCAGGTATTCATCACAGGTATTCACAACAGAACAAATTAAAGCTCCTGAAGAAAAAGGATACAAAACCTCTAGACTTCCTCCTGGTACTTCTTCAGTTCCAAAGTCTCTCCTTCCCTTAGGCCATATTGGATGCCCATTCTGTAACATATCCTATTCCCCTATCCCACTTATATTCTATCTGATTTCCCCTTTCTTACCTTGACTTCTCACTAGGCTGTAAGGAAGAACCATATCTTATTCAGAACTGTACCTCCAGTGACTTGCATGGTACCTGACACAAAATATATTCTCAATAAATACTACATGAATAGACAAAGGTCTTTCTCCTACTATTGGAATAAGTGGATCTTTAATTCTGAAGTCCTAAGGTTAGAACAGAGAGAAAGGTATATCTATGTCACCACAGATCTCCTGCTAAGAGGAGAATTTGGCTTAATGATGTCCTAAATTTACAAGTAAAATTTAACATTCAGTTGCCCAAGTCAAGAGTATTCTGAATCCAGGAGAGAAAAGGTCATTTACAACATCAAACCTCAAATTTTTAGGATGCACAATCATTTATTAACATATAACTAAATATGCAAGTATCAAGTCATATCTACACTTAAATATATTTTTTGACAATGCAAGATACGGTAAGAAAGGTATTTTAAAGTATGAAATAATGAGTACAGCTTATATCTACACATAGAATGAAACTGATTAATAGAACTTCTACCACAGCCTCCCACTCCACACAGCTAGCCACATGGGGACCCGGCCTCACCCTCCAGCAGGCCTGCAGCCACCACATGAGGTAGGGTCTTACAACCAACCAGACCAGAGGCCAGCCCCACTTACCAGCATGCACACAGTAGTTGACCCTGCCACAAAAGAAGGCTGCATGCAGCCCACATAGGGAGTACCCCTAGAGCATATAACTCTAGTGACCAGAGAGAAATGTGCTTCTGGGCCCCTTAGGACATCTCCTATATAAGGCCACTTCTCTAAAACTGGGAAACATAACAGACCTACCTAATACACAGAAATAAAAACAGAGAATTAAGAAAAATGGGGAAACAGGAATATCTTCCAAATAAAGGAACAAAACAAAACCTCAGAAAAAAAAACTAAACAAAGTGAAGATAAGCAATCTACCCAAGAAAAATTTCAAAATAATGAACATAAAGATGCTCACTGAACTCAGAAGAATGGATGAACACAGTGAGAGTCTCAACAAAGAGAAAATATAAAGAAGAACCAAATAGAGCTGAAAAATACAATAGCTGAAATAAAAAATATACTAGATTTGCATTTCTGTAATAATTAGTGATATTGAGCATCTTTTCATGTGCTTTTTGGCCATCTGTATGTATTCTTTGGAGAAATGTCTATTTAGATCTTCCACCCAAGGATGCTCTACCTGACAAATCTATCATACAAATTTGAAGGAGAGATAAAGAACTGTACAGATAAGCAATGGATAAAAGAGTTTAGCAACACTAAACCAGCTTTACAAGAAATATTAAAGGAACCACTCTAAACAGAAAAGGCCACAACTAGAAATATAAAAATTATGAAAAAAAACCTCATTGATAAAGGCAAAAATGCAGTAAAGGTAATAGATCAACCACCTATAAAGCTAGTAGAAAAGTTAAAAGACAAAAGTAGTAAAATTATCCGTATCCACCATAAGTAGTTAACGGATAACCAAAACAAAAAAATGCAAAATATGATGTCAAAAAGACTAAGTGTGGAGTAAGGAGTAAAATGTAGAGTTGTTAGAATGCATTTGAACTTAGGAGATCATCAACTTAAAATTATCACATAAACATAGGTTTTTACATATGAACCCCAAGGTAATTACAAACCAAAAACCATAAGAGATACAAAAAAAAAGAGAAAGGAATCCAAACACAAAAGTAAAGATAGTCATCAAATCACAAAGGAAGAGAATAAAACAAGAATAAAGGAACAACAAAAAATACTACAAAAACAACCAGAAAACAATCAACAAAATGGCAACATGTGCCTACCTATCAATATTACTTTTAGTGTAAATGGACTAAATGCTCCAACCAAAAGACTAGTGGCTAAATAGATTTTTTAAAAAATAAACATATATATGCCTCATAGAATAGACTCACTTCAGAGTCTAAAAACGCACATACTGAAAGTGAGGGAATTAAAAAGGTATTCCAAGCAAATGGAAGCAAAAAGAAGGTTGGGGTAGCAATAGTTAGACAAAATAGACTTTAAAATGAACACTGTAGTAAGAGGGAAAAAAAGGACCTCACATAATGATAAAAAGACCAATTCAGTAAGAAGAGATAATAATTGTAAATATATATGTACCTAACATAGTAGTACCTAAATACATAAAGCAACTATTAACAAATATAAAGGGAGAAGTTGACAGTAATACAATTAACACACCACTTACATCAATGGACAAATGACCCCTACAGAAAATCAGTAAATGACACATTACATCAGAGAGACTTAGTGGATATATACAGAACATTCCATCCCCAAACAACAAAATACACATTATTTTCAAGTGAACACAAAACATTCTCCAGGATAGATCACTTGATAGGTCACAAAACAAGTCTCAATAAGCTTAAGAAGACTGAAATCATATCAAGCAGCTTTTCCAACCACAACAGTATGAGACTAGATATCAACTACAAGAAAAAAACTGCAAAAAACACAATTACATGGAGTCTAATAACATGCAACTAAACAATCAATGCACCAATGAGGAGATCAGAAAATACGTATAGAGAAGTGAAAATGGAAACACAACATTCCAAAATCTATGGGATGCTGCAAAGCAGTTTTAAGAAGGAAGTTTATAGCAATACAAGCCTACCTCAGGAAAAAAGAAAAATCTCAAATAAACAACTGAAACTTATACCTAAATAAAATAGGAAAATAAGAACAAAAAAGCCCTAAAGTTAGAAGGAAAGAAATCATAAAGTTTAGAGAAGTAAAATTAAGTAGAGAGTAAAAAAATAGAAGAAATAATCAATAAAACTAAGAGCTGCTTCTTTGAAAAGATAAACAAAATTGATAAACCTTTAGCTAGATTCATCAAGAAAGGAAAAAAAAGTGTCCAAACAGTCCAAATAAATAAAATCAGAAATGAAAAAGAAGTTACAATCGACACCACAGAAATACAAAGGATCACAGCACATTACTACAAACAATTATACATCGATAAAATTGACAACCTAGAAAATAGTGGATAAATTCCTTGAAACGTACAATCTCTCAAGACTGAATCAGGAAGAAATAGAAACTATGAATAGACCAATTACCAGTAATAAAATTGAATCAGTAATTTTAAAACTCCCAACATACAAAAGTCGAGGGTCAGACAGCCTCACAGGTGAATCCTACCAAATATTTAAAGACTTAATGCCTATCTTTCTCAAACTATTCCCAAAATTGAAGAAGATGGAATATTTCCACTCATTACAAGGCCAACATCACGCTGATAACAAAACCAGGCAAAGACACCAGAAAAAAGGGGAAATTACAGGCCAATATCATTGATAAACATAGATGAAAAATCTTCAACAAAACGTTAACAAACCAAATTTTAACATTACATTAAAAGGATCACACACCATGATCAAGTGGGATTTGTCCCAGGGATGTAAGAATGGTTCAATACCTACAAATCAATCAATGTGATACACCATATTAACAAATTGAAGAATAAAATACATATGATCAGCTCAATAGGTGCAGGAAAAGCTTTTGACAAAATTCAACACCTATTTATGATAAAAACTCTCAACAAGTGGGTATAGAGGGAACCTGTCTCAACATAATAAAGGCTATATACGACAAACCCACAGCCAACATTATACTCAACAGTGAAAAGTTGAGAGCATTTCCCCAAAGATCAGGAATAAGACCAGGATGCCCACTCTCACCACTTTTATTCAACAGTGTATTGGCAGTTCTAGCCACAGCAATCAAACATGGAAAAGAAATTTAAAAATCCAAATTGGAAAGGAAGAAGAAAAACTGTGACTGTTTGCAGATGACATGACACTATATATAGAAGTCCTAAAGGTACCACCAAAAAGGACTAGAAATAGTTGAATTCAGTAAAGGTACAGAACACAAAATTAATACAAAGAAATCTGTTGCATTTCTATACATTAATAACAAACTCTCAGAAAAAGAAATTAAGAAAGCAATGCCATTTATAACTGCATCAAAAAGAATGAAATACCTAGGAATAAATCCAACGAAGGAAATCTAACCAAAGAATTGCACATTTGACCCTTGAACAACTCGGGGGGTTAGGGCCGCTGATGCCCCATGCAGTTGAAAATCCAAGTATTACTTTACAGTCAGCACTCTGATTTACAGTTCTGCAACCACAGATTCAGCCAATCATGGATCATGTAATACTGTAGCATGTATTTACTGAAAAAAATATACATGAAAGTGGACCCCTGTAGTTCAAATCCATGTTTTCAAAGGAAAACTGTACTCTGAAAACTGTAAGACACTGATGAAAGAAACTGAAGATGACCCAAACAAATGGAAAGAAATATGCTTATGGATTGGAAGAATTAATATTGTTAAAATAACCATACTAACCAAGGCTATCTACAGATTCAGTGCAATCCCTATCAAAATACCAATGGCATTTTTCACATAACTAGAACAAATAATTCTAAAATTTCTATAGAAATACAAAAGACACCAAATAAAAACAACCTTGAGAGAGAAGAACAAAACTGGAGGTATTATGTTCCCTGATTTCAAACTATACTACAAATCTACAGTAATCAAAACAGTAGAGTACTGGCACAAAAACAGCACAAAGATCAATGAAACAGAATAGAAAACCCAGAAATAAACCCTTACTTACATGATCAATTAATCTATGACAAAAGGAGGCAAGAATACACAATTGAAAGTTTCTTCAATAAATGATGTTGGGAAAACTGGACAGCTACTTCCAAAAGAATCAAACTGGACTACTTTCTCATACTACACACACACACACACACACACACACTTCTAACTGGATTAAAGGCTTAAATGTAAGACCTGAAAAGATAACCTCTTAGAAGAAAACACAGGCAGTATGCTCTTTTTTTTATTTTTGAATTTTATTTTATTTATCTTTTTATACAGCAGGTTCTTATTAGTTATCCATTTTATACACATTAGTGTGTATACATGTCAATCCCAGTCTCCCAATTCATCACACCACCACCACCACCACCACCACCACCACTTTCCCCCCTTGGTGTCCATATGCTTGTTCTCTACATCTGTGCAGGCAGTATGCTCTTTGACATAAGTCTTAGCAATATTTTTTTGGCTCTGTCTCCTCAAGCAAGGGAAACAAAAGCAAAAATAAACAAATGGGACTTAGTCAAACTTAATAGCTTTGCACAATGAAGGAAACCACTGACTAAATGAAAAGGCTACCTACCAAATAGGGAAGATATTTGCAAGTGATATAACTGACCAGGGTTTAATATTCAAAATATATGAAGAGCTCATGCAAAAACTTAATATCAAAAAAAAAGACAACAAAATAACTTGATTTAAAAATGGGCAGAAGATATGAATAGGCATTTTCCCAAAGAAGACACACAGATAGCCAACAGGCTCATGAGAAGATGCTCAACGTCAGTAATAATCAGGAAATTGCAAGTCACATCCACAATGAGATACCACCTCACACCTGCCAGACTGGCTATCATCAAAAAGACAACAAATAACAAGTGTTGGCAAGGATGTGGATAAAAAGGAACACTTGTGCACTGTTGGTGGGACTGTAAATTGGTGGAGACATTTTATAAAACAGAATGAAGTTTTATCAAAAACTTAAAAATAGAAATGCCATATGATCCAGCTATTTCACTTCTGGGTATTTACCTGAAGAAAACAAAAACACTAATTCAAAAAGATATATGCACCCCAAAGTTCATTGTAGCATTTATTTACAAGAGCTCAGATATGAAAGCAACCTAAGTGTCCATCAATAGATGAATGAATAAAGAAGAATGTGATATCAGTACACACAGTGGACTATTATTCCGCCATTAAAAAAAAAATGAAATCTTGCTATTTGCAACAACATAGATGGATCTAGAGGGTATTGTGCTAAGTGAAATATGTCAGACAGAGAAAGACAAATACTGCATGTCTTCACTTATATAATCTACACAACAAAGTAAACAAACAAACAAAACAAAATGAGAACAGACTCACAGATACAGAGAACTATTGGATGGTTGCCAGAAGGGACGGTGCGGGGGCGTGAAATAAATGAAGGTAATTAAGAGGTATAAACTTCCAGTTATAAAATAAGCAAGCCACAGGGATATAATACACAGCACAGGGAATATGGTAAATAGTAATGTAATAAATTTATATGGGAATAGATGGTTCCTAGACTCATCGTGGTGATCATTTAATAATGTATGCAAATATCAAATCACTATGTAGTTCACCTGAAACTAATATAATACTGTATGTCAACTGTATTTCAAATAAATAAAAGGAATTTCTTTGCTAGTGCTCTACAAAAAGAGAGCTAATTAAATTGACAGGGCTTTGCTTTTTTCTCAAGGAAACTCCTTGAAGACAGCAGACTACCAGTATCAGTGATAGCACAGAATGTGGGCACCGCTGAAGACATTTAGAAGGACTTCTTTACTTCAGTGTGGGTCACAGTGGCTGGATGAAATTCATGTAAAATTATGATGCCTTGTCTAAAACACCTAAAACCCAGATGGAGCTCAGGACCATTTTGTGATTCCATGGTACCAGATGACCCAATACAATAAGCATGAAGAGAAAGAGGTTTGAATCCACAAGGCTCTGTGGAGGGCTGAACAACAGAAAGAATGTTCAATGGATTGTGAATATGGCTATCAAAAGAAGGTAAATGCCTTTCAACATCCAATTTGAGTTGATAATGAGACATCTGATCTATAATATCTCTTTTGTTTAAAAAAATTGTAATAACAATCACAGGTAAGTTTCAAGAGTGAGCATGTGCAACTGTAAGATGTTTATGTGTGCCCAAACCTAAATTCATGAATATTCCACTAAATTGTGAAATAAGACATAGCTAACTCTTCACACCAGATTATTTTATGTGTATCAGCATTACCTCTGACTGAAGCTTTGCTAGTTTCTTTCAAATGCTAGTAATGTTAGTATAATTTTGAATGTTAACAGAGTTGGACACAAATATTCTTTATCCTATGTATAAATTCGATGAATAATCCTCTTTTTCTTCCCTTAGATACTTCTCTCTCTGAATTTCCAGATGGATAACAAGGGTTGACATATGTTAATCCAAAGCAAATGTGCTTTCTTGCTCCCTCCTGCTCTGGCACTGTTCTCTGTGTGTCTCTCTCTCTCTCTCTCTCTCTCTCTCACACACACACACACGCATGCACACCCATGACACAGGCAAAGAAAAATACCATTAGTCAACAGATGCACTTCTAGAACAGAAGGCAAACTGAGAGTTCATAAAACAAAGAAAAGAGAAGAAAAAAAATGCCCCTGACAGTATACCAAGAAGAAGTTGGCTAATTGCCAACTCAAAAAAGAATTCTTTAGGAAATTATTTTCAAATCATATGCCATAATTTTATTACTGAACTAAGAAAATGAATATGTAGAGGCTCAGAGCAAACTGAAGGCTTTCACACCACTTCTGGCTTCTCCAAAACTTTAGACTCCTCTCCTTCACACTTGAGCCAACTGAGCTTGTATATAAACACATACCAAGCTCCATGAAACATCAGGTCTCTTTTCTTTAAAGTAGTTGAATATATTTTATGAGCTATGTTAAATATAAAGTGGCAACTTATTTGTTGTTTACAAACGTTCATATTTTAATGAATATTTTGCTGCAAACTATTGTTATGGGCAGAACTGTGTTACCCCAAATTTCATATGTGGAAGTCCCAATGCCCCATATCTCAGAATGTGACTGTATTTTGGAGATTGGGTCTTTAAAGAGGAAATTAAGTTACAGCAAGGTCATTAGGGTGAGCCCTAATCCAACACGATTGATGTCTTTACATGAAGAGGAAATTAGGACACAGAGACACACAGAGGAAGATCAGGTGAAGACACGGGGAGAAGTTGGCCATATTCAAGCCAAGAGGGGGAGCCTCAGAAGAAACTAACCCTACTAATACCATGGCCTCTAACTTCTTGTCTCCAGGAGATAAGAAAATAAATTACTGTTGTTTAAGCCACCCAGTCTATGGTACTTTGTAATGCCAGCCAGAGCAGACTAATATAACTACTAACTTCCTAAATTCATGGCAATAAGCACTTCCTAAATACAAATTCTGGTATTACAAAGATCACTTTTCCATAAATAAAACCCACAACTAAATGGAAATATAACAGAGAATTTCTTATAAAATGAAACTAATGCATTCTGTGGTTGTATATGTGTCTTCTTCCTAAGTCTGGCCAAGTGTTTCATGCCTTTAGATCCATCACAGCCTCAGGGGGACAGAATTGGTACATTCAGGAACCCCAGGCAGAGTGCTGCAAGACAGAAAAGCTCAGGACTGGAATACGGAAAGAAGAAAAGAACTGGCTGTAGGATTAGCTTCCTGGGGGGATGATAAATTTTCTCCAATGGGGGAGAGTCTGTCTGAGATCAACACAAGCTGTCCCAGGTTAAAGTCACCTTGACTCCTTGTCCCTGCTCCTTGGTCCCCTTTAAAACTTCCAGCTGAAGGTTTCTTTCTGTTGTTCTAGTCACTTGTTTATGTGTCTGCCTCAATTCACTGGACCAGAATTTCCTGTAGAGCAAAGACCATATGTCTGGCATATCAAAGACATGTGTTTGATAAGTTGATGAATGAGAAAATGGATGACTACAAAAAATAGAATGAAAATAAAAGATTCAGGTCATCTGACAAAATTCCAAACAACAGGCAATCAGCAGTGCAGGCAGATGAATTTGTTTAATAAAGGACATCAGTATAATGAAGTCATTGAACAATACGTATTATTCAGCCCCTGGAGGCATTATTCATCTCATTGTAATTTAGTCTTAAGAAGATTATACTTGTTATATTCAACTTTGGTTATACAGTTATAACATGTCTAGCAACCAGACTGAGTCAATGTTGAATCAATGAACTTCAGTCTTTCCTTCCAAGGAAAAGATTGATCCCAGAGTCCCTGGGGATGAGGAGACCTGCATTTGGAAAGAGATTTAGGAACAGGACATAGTCAAGCTCCACAAGGACAAATTATATGTGTATACTGTATCTCTAGCCATGATACATATTAGGTTCTCAATACATATTTATTGATTAAATCAAATAATGTTCATTCACTTTCAAAATATATCCAAGTTAGCTCAAATGTATACTTGCAAGTTAATAAAGGCTGTGCTGTAAAACAAATTTCAGTAATTAACTGATCTACAAATACCAAATATGAATGAGTGGCATTTGATGAAACCAGCCCCTCCGGCATCATCCGTCTCTAAGTCATGTAGAGCCTGTCAGTCAGTCTCACACAGCTCCACTCAGTATTTGATCTGCAGCCAGTGAGAAAGCACGTGGGTCAAACTGATAATCAAGATGTGTTCTGGTGCCTTCACCATGCCTGTTATTTTAATGGGAGCTGAGCATTCATCACTTTAATTACATGTTTGTAGTGTCTTAGCCATCTATGTGACAATCGAATTATTCAAAGTGTTGACTGTTTGCTTTTTTGACCCAAGGGAAAAAGTTGTAGGGAAGGAAGGGGTAAAAAGGGAGGTGGAGCTGATAAACAGGGTGAAAAGGAAATTGACATTAATTAGACACATGGTATGTGTCAGCCATGGTGATAGGCTTATAACATCTTTCATATCATACAGTCTTCATAATAACTATCTGAAGCAGATGTAATCATCTCCATTTCACGGATAGGATAAGTGAATCTCAGAGATTTACTAAATCAATTTAGCTTAAAACAATAATCATTTATATTTCATGAGTCTATAAGTCAGTCGATTTTGGAGGCTGGGTTCAGCTGAGATAGTCTCTGATCTCTGCTGGGCTTTCTCAATCATCTGTTGTCATTGTAGGTGAGCTGGGAGGCTTTGGTTCTGGAAGGTGGCCAGTCATGAGCTGGGGACCCCTCTCCTTCACATAATCTCTTTACATGTAGTGAGAGGTCTGAGTTCCAAAGAGCCACACAGCTACTCATTCTATTGGCCACTTCATTAAGTTGGTCAAAGCAATTAAAAGGCCAAATCCAGAGTCAAGGACTGAGGAAATAGACACCACCTCTTACCGGGAGGAGATGCAAAGTCACATGGATAGAGTGGAGAGTAAAGAATAAGAAACATTTTGCAGTCAAACTAACACAGATATCAAGTAGCTTTTACAAAATCACCCAACTGTTAAGCATTGAGACAGATTACGAACTCAAGTCTTAAATCTTAATCTTATACTATTTACTCTTTCTTCATTGTTATTATTCTCCCTTAAACAAGGTATAATTAGGTAAATGGGGCTGGAGGTAAATGCCAGGTTCCAATTAAAGTGAGATAACTGTATCTCTCCATACCTTTGGAAACCTAATCCTCACCTAGAGGTCTTTTTGAAATAAACTAGCTTTCCACATAGAGAAGGATTCTCCTAGATTGAACTGCTTTTCAGGATTAATATCAGGCTATGTATTACATGCATCAAATTGAGCAACTGCTTTTGAACCATTACATCGGAAAATCATTATATACAGAACTATAGAACAACACATGCTAAAAAGTTAAACTCAAACTGATAAGCATGATTTTCCTTTTATAAAAACAGCAGAAACATTCTGTGGAGCAAGTGTTATAAAATACCACTCTGGTTATCACTGTGATTTCCTTTAATAATACTGCCTCTGCATGTAGAGACGATATTAGGATTAGAAGCATCTTGCTATCAACCTTACCCCTATGCCCTACGGCCAATTTTTATCTGTCTTCTTCTTCCTTCATCAGATCTTGTTCAGAATTTTCCAGATCTTTTCATATTTCTCTTTTCAAGTACTTCCCTTCAAAATGTGTCATTCCAAGTTGAATTCTACTCAGTTAACAGTCCAGTTGGTTCATCTTTTGGTACACTTAAGAATAGCAGCTTTCTACCTAAGCAAAATGGATTTGGCTCCCAAAATAAAAATTGTAGATACAGCAAAAAAAAAAAATTTTTTAAATACTAAAATAAAGAGCCAAGTTTTGCTGATCCATTAGTATTCTCACAGCCTGAAGAGGGAGCAAAGACAAGTAGAATCCTGCTTACTCTGTATAATAAATAGAGGTAATGCAAAGCTAAATCTCCACATACTGGCTTGCTGCCCATGCATAATGTTCTATCTCTCCAACTATAGGGTTTTCTTCCATCACTGTAAGTTTTCAGAAACTCAAATTCTATTTTCTTCTAGAACAGTTCTCAGCAACTTCCACAATGCTACATAAATGGTGCTGTTGAACAATGACAAATTCCATTAACTACATTGTATACCTAATTAAAAGCTATATCCTGGTGGGTTATTTTTCTCTTCATTTGACAAACTGCCACAAGACCTAAATAATTTAAAGTTCCCCCAAAATTAAAAAAAGAATTAATAAATTGTTTATGATCCTTAATAGCCTTTATTTTTCTGGAAAAAAATCTGTTAGAAATGCTACATATTAACTGTTTTGTTGGTCTATTTGTTTTGTCTGATTATCTTTAAATGTTAGGTGGAAGGGAGAGATTGCTTTAAAAGAAAAAAGCCAGATCCTAAAATGCAGGTTCCAGTCAAACTAACCAAGTAACAAGAAGCCATACTACAAAGGACAAGCACAGAATGCTCTTCTAGTTTCAGAGAGCCAGTACTCTCTAGAGGTCATACCCCATAGTGGTCACAACCAAGACAACTGTACCAGGCAGGGGAGCCATCCAGCATTAGGAATGGCTTTCAAAGCAAATCAATTCAAGCAGTACAGTGCTATCAGCATCACCTTGGCCTCACCCCTTACAGGCCCTTGAACTTGACACTAAAAATGGTATCTCATAAAAAGGGCAGGAAACTTCAGCCACTGAGCTAAGGACAATTATACAGGAGAAACTGAGGATGATGCTCTAGGCAGGAAATAAGAACTCCCACAATACTCAGAAAATAACAGCAAACAGCCAAGAAAGATACTATTTTTTTAAGTACTGCAAAGTGAAACTGATTACACAAATAAGGGTAGGAGTTGTTAATAATAACTAACTTTGACCCCTACCATTTGTCATATACTGCAGTAAATGTTGTATTATTAGTTCATTTAATTTTTACATTGACTTCAGAAGGTAGATCCTATTTTATTCCTATTGCCAGGTAAGAAAATTGAGCAAGAGGTTAAATAATGCTCCCTAGGTCATACAGCTAGTAAGCAGCAAGGCCTGGTTTTGAAACCACAGTTCTCTGATCCCAGAGCCCATACCTTCAACCTGTATACTACTGCCTCTTAAGTAACGCCTGGGGTCCCATTTAAATGAGGAAAGGATGAGCAAAACCGTATTCTCTCTACATAAGATGAATTTAAATTATTGGTATACAACTAAATATAACTAATCATAGATAATTTGCATAAAACAATTTCAAAATATGATGTTACGTGTAAGTATAAATTACAATTTTCAGATAGAGTAGGATTGGGTAGTCTTTTCTTTTTGTAAGAATAGAATATCCACTCTCTCAATTTTCAAAATAAAGCATCAGCCTTTCCATTATCACTCTCTGTTATTCGAAGGACATAAACATCCTTAAGCCACTAGCTCAAAATTCCAAGTCATCCAGCCTGCACTTGAAGGTATAACCCTGAACTAAGTCAAAATCTATTGCCAAAATTCATTCAAAGTCTCACCAAAAGGATGAATATATTATAATTACAGCCACCATTTCTTGAATACTTATTTTGTGTCAGATGCTTTACATGCATTAGCTTCAATTATCATATAGCAGGGCAATACTTTGTATTGATATATGTTGTTGGTTCTTTGTTTTTGTTTGTTTAATCCCTTTTACCCATAACTGTTCCCCTACCATTCAAATAGCAGCAATATTTATCTACACATACTGCTCTTGACTTAGCATTTGATACAGAGAGAAAAATGGGTCAAATTCATTGCTTCCAAGCACTTCTACAGGCTTTTATAAATATTTAACAGAAACAATAATATTGAAACCCACAGTTTTCAATTGTAGGAGCTAGGTACTTGGGAAAAAATGTCAGTCTCTCTTTCTCTCTCTCTCTCTCCCTCTCTGTCTCCTCCTCCGTCCTCCCCTCCTTCCTCCCTTCCCTCCTTTTTTTTTTTTTTTAAATTCTAATCATTTGGCTTTACCTATCAAGAGCCAAATCCAACAGAATTCACAGATGAGAATTTATTCATTAACCATAGAGTGGTTAGAAGGGAAATAAAATATGAAATTATATAAAAGCCTTATTTCATGAGGGTCATATGCCTAGGATTTAGATGAGGTGAGATTGAAATGAGGTGGGAGATCTACTTACTTGATCTCTTCACCACCACTCAGAATTAATTTCAGGTGGAAAAAGTGGTATAATGATAGAAACTGCAATAGATCATCAGATATTTTGAAAAATCACAGAGTATAAAAGATAATCACCTGATAAACAAAATGTGGTACAAACATACAATGAACTATTATTTGGCCTTAAAAAGGAAGAAAATGCTGACACATGCTACAACATGAATGAAATTTGAGGACATCATGCTAAGTGAAATAAGCCAGTCACAAAGACAAATACTGTATTATTTAACTTATATGAGGTACTGAGTGTAGTCAAATTCATAAAGACAGAAAGTAAAATGGTGATTTCCAGGGGCTTGAGAAAGGAGAAATGGGGAGTTGTTGTTTTGTGGGTATAGAGTTTTAATTTTGCAAGATGAAAAGAATTCTGTAGATGGATGCTTGTACAACAATGTGAATGTATTTTTAACAATACTGAACTGTACACTTAAAAGTAAAGATGCTTCCTATGTTATATGTATTTTACCACAATTAAATTTTTTTTAAATTTTAATTAATTATCTTACTTTCCCGAGTATACACTGAGAGGATCTAAGCCTTATAGAGAAACACTATATGCGGCATAACCTTGAGAGTAGCGGTGGCTGAGAAAGGTGTCTAAGAAGATAGCTATTATCAAAGATAACAAAAGACAACAAGTGTTGGTGAGGATGTAGAGAAAGGGAACCACTGGACATTGTAGGTGGGAATGTAAACTGGTGTAGCTACTATGGAAAACTGTTCCTCAAAATATTAAAAATAGAATACCATGTAATCCAACAATACCATATCTGGATATTTATCCAGGGGAATTGAAATAAGGATCTCAAAAAGATATCTGTATCTCCATGCTCATCACAGCATTATTCAAAATAATCAAGACATGGAAGGAACCTAAGTCTCCATCAAAGGATGAATGGATAAAGAAAATGTGGTATAAACATGAAATAGAATATTATTCAGCCTTTAAAAAGAAGGATATCCTGTACACCTTAAACTTATGAAATGTTATATGTCAATTATAATCCCAATAAAGGTGGAATTAAGGAAGGAAGGAAGGAAGGAAGGAAGGAAGGAAGGAAGGAAGGAAGGGAGGGAGGGAGGGAGAGGGAGGGAGGGAGGGAGGGAGGGGGAGAGAGAGAGAGAGAAAGAAAGAAAGGAAAGAAAGAAAGAAAGAAAGAAAGAAAGAAAGAAAGAAAGAAAGAAAGAAAGAAAGAAAGAAAGAAAGAAAGAAAGAAAGAAAAAGAAAAGAAAGAAAGAAAGAAAGAGGGAGGGGAAGGAAAGGAGAAGGGCCTGATGGGAACCTCATATAAAAGAAACTAGGAGAGAAACTGAGGACTCCTAAATCTCTTAGAGGGACATAGAAATGGAAAAGAGCGTTGATGTACCAGAAAGACACTCATAGTTAGCATAAGGGGTGAGTAGACTCCAAAACCAGAGGCTATGGAATGTCCAAAGACATTAGAGGCAAACACGTAAGCCCAGAAGGCAACACCTGACACCTGGTGGGACAAGTTACACCTCAAGAGATGCCAGCAAGGCCAGAAACCAGAAAGGCTACCAACCAGACTTTTCTCTTCCCATCAACAGCATGCCTTCACAGTATATGTTTCTCTCAAATATAGAATCACTTGTGGAGATGGTAAAAAGAGACAAGGGCGGGGGGAGATCTTTTGTTGCCCTGAATGTTTACTCAAAATAGATTGTTTTAAACAAGTGGCTGAGTTATTGTGAATTGATAACATTGATTATCTTGCTCACTTATGAGTAGTAATACAAGCTTTTCAGTTATTTCAGTCACAAAGAAATAAAGAATAAGATGTTTTTTGCATACCATATATTGTAATGGTGAAATGTTGTACCTACTATATTTACAACTACCCTCCAAAAAATAATATTATTTTCACTACAGATGAGACCAAGTTTTCACATAATTAAACAACTTGCCCAGTTTGTAATTTCTGCAATTTGAGATTCACACTCAGTGTTTCTTGTTCCAAAGTTTATCTACTATGTTATGGTAATATTTTCAACATGTTCTCAGTTCCACCCTTGTACCAGGTTAGATTCCCAGAGAGGCACACATTCTCATGAGTATCTCCTCATATATACACCCTGAACATACACCACCAGTAGTTTTATTCTTGGCTTCTTCCTCAGTCTCTATTCACAACTTCTGTCCCCTAACTCTGTCCTCCAGGTCTAGTCCCCGATCTGAAGCCCTGGACTTCTTACCCGTAGCAGAGGGTCCTGCTACTCTTCATGCTAATACAATTCCCTGGAATTAGGACCTTGAAAAATACCTGAGGTCTTGTCAGACAGATTTTTTTCACAGCTCACAGTACTGGGCACATTCTTTCCTGACAGACAACCATAGACTGATGAGCAGTTTCTTTGCCACTCTGTGCTCTCCTAACGGGAAATCCAGTGATAATAATTTTAGGAAGTGTAACTTTCTGTGGACATTTCCTGGCATAGCCAAATGAACCTCCAATGTTAGTTTCTGCAGTTCCCCAAAAGCCTCAGTCCACCTTCATTTAATGGCCCTGTCTTCTCTCTTCTAGCACCACTCTGCCTCAAGAGACCGCCACACCTTATATCACATTTCTGATCTCTGACAATACAAATTTTGGAAGCAAACACACACACAAACACATATACAATATATATACACATGTGAATGAACAAGGAGTTTGTTGACTGTGTAAATACAGTAAAATCTGTATGTATGATAAGGGCACACTGACTTTATTTAATACTAATATACATCCAAGGATGGTTATAATTTTCTGTGTTTCTTAAATTTATGTAATCATTATGTACTTTTTTTCAAGAAATAGCTTGAGACTAGTTTTCAGAGTGCATGCTTTGGAAAGTGGTACGTTAAATGAAAAATTATAGTAATAAAGTCAGAGATCTTGAGTTTTATCTCTGAGGGCTTCAATTACCTGTGCTGGAAGCAAATATGAATGCAGAAAGCACGCTACCTTCTGTAGACACCTGTTGTTTCTGCCTCTGCAACACCCATTCCTCCTTCTTCTTGAAATCACTTCTTGATTTTCCTTTTGGGAACCATCCTTACCCACCAGATCAGTCCATCCAGTTTAAATATGGTTGATTCTATCCTCAGCTTCAAGGACAGTCCCATGAACGAGCCCAGCTAATCAATATATATTGACACAGACACACAAATTGGTTCAGGGTGATCACATGATTGAAGTCAGGCTGACTTTTAAATCTTTGGGCTGGAATTCTTGGGAAAGAAAAACTCTTCTAACTAGGGTTGTTCAACTTGTAGGATGTAAGTCTGAGGCTGCTGGGGAAAGCCAGCCTAAAACTGAAGTCCACCCAGCAAAGCAGAGCCAAGAGGTAGATGTTCATGGACATATTTGAGCCATTGAGTCTAACTGAGGGCAGACAATGGCTCAATTTTTCAGCTATTTTTTTTCTTTTTAGGCCACTATTAGTTGGGTCACTTTTGACCCAGAGAATCCTGATTAATGCACTGCTCTAAATAGGCAGCACTGTTCCCCCAGTAATAAGTAGCACTGGTAGAGTGCGTAGGAAAAGTTAATTCATAGTGCTTAAGAGAAGTTAATTCACTTTCATGAATCTAGCCTTACAGCCTTTACCCTAATTCTGGGGCAAAATATGTCACAGGATTATTAAGAAGGAAATCTCTTTCTCCTACAGTCAAACAAATGAACCCCAACTTCAGGTTTCTACTTCTATTTCCTTAATTTATTGAGGCCTCACAACTCTCAAAATGCTTTAAATTAAGATCCCTTTTGTGATCCTTGTGAATCGTAATTAATCTTTGCAAAGCACCTGGAGATTCTTGGGTGAGAGACCAGATAAAAGACAAAGCAACATTATTAAACAATTTAACCATTATTATTCTTTCAAGGGAAAATACAAGAATGAAAATCTTCAGTGAACATGATAATTAGGGAGACAATAATAAAGAGCTGATTAAAAAGAAGCCTCCTTGTCCCTGCAAAAAAGAAAATCTTTCTTGAGCTTTTGGTGGATGCATGGTTCATGTTTCATATCCCTTAATTCCTCACAGATCACTCCCTTTGCCTCTTCAGCCCAGACAAACACACACACAGACCCCGCAGGAAGGCTCTTTGTGCACATTTGAATTAAGAGTTCTGAGGAGAACATGTAATAGTTCCTACACAATGATGGAAACGTAATGTCATGAGACACTTCTCCAAAAAAAGAGCTGCCTGGCAGAGATGAACATTTTAAAAAGAAACAATCAATAGGGAAGTCTCAAACAATCAATAGGGAAATCTCAGTTCTGACCACTCATTAGAAGCTAGGAAAAAGGAAATGACTGATTCTAGAAAAACTACTTATTGGAGAAACAAAGAAATAGAGCATGACTTGTGATTTGGTAGGTAAATGGCAGTCGTCCTAAAAGCAAATTTAGTTGAAAAAATCTCCCAGCTTGGCAGGAGCATCTTTTGCAGCCCCCATGACAGGATTAATGCCTATGGTGCCACATCACTTCATATAAAGGTCAGACTCAAGTGATAATGATGAAAGGACAGGTCATCTCCTAAGAATTAATGACTGGAGGGAAGGAATTGATGGTCTTTGGCTCTACCTTCAGCCATTAACCCCAGCTGGCCATTAATCCTCAGGAAATGCCCCGTGCCGAAGATGTTATTGCTGTTATAAACTCTAAATGAAGGAAACTGCACAGGCTCAAACAATGGCACAAGAAATTTAACTTAATGAATGATACATTTTGAAAAGCATATTTGAGATAGTCAGAGAAATAGTTGAGCTACATGTGATTCAGCCAGCTTGCATCCACTGGCTCCTTTTAGTTAAGTTATAAGTAAAACTACAAGTGATGCCAAAACTAGGCTCTGGATCTCACTGGTTTTCCATATGAGTGCTGTGATTGATATTCCATTATTCTCAGTATTCCTGATTAGTGCAATATAATTACAAGGTTTATTGCTTATGTCAGTGAAATTACAGAGACAAGATTAGCAGGTAGCAGAGGGTTTTGCAGACATTTCCAAAGGTCTGTCTGCCCACTGACTAGTTGATGGAGTTGATGTTTTGCTCCCCACCAAACTATTTGTAAAAGGGAGCTGGACTATTCCACATGCTTTTCTGACTGACACTTCCAGAACTATCATCCTTATGCATGAGGTGATAATTCCCCAAATTGGGTTTACGTGCTGGAAAAAAAAAAAAAACAAAAGAAACCCAAAAGCTGATCCTTATAGGCTGCTTGAAATGCCATCTCTGCAGGGACTCATCTTGAAGCAGTACTTCCAGAGTGACATGAAAGGATTAAGAGGTAAATAAAGGAATTGGACAAGCTCCAAAGTCAACTCATTCAAACAGCTACTTGTAGGAAAAACAAAAAGTAAAAGTAATACCACATTGGGATTAACAGTGAGAAGTAAAATTAGTTGAGGCATTGTAAGAGCAGTATTAAGCAACAGAATGAAATATCCTCGACCAAAATGTAAGATGTTAGCTGGAATCGGGAAACAACTCAAAAGTAATTTCGTTTCCTAACAGATACCGTTAAGTGATCTCTGCTAAGTGCTAATCTCTATATGATTCACTCTCAAATCAGTAAATCAGACAAGCTCTGCCCTCTCAGATAAAACACAGGGATGAATCTGTACATGGAGGAAGCCTCAAATAGATAACATCTAAATATCATAACATATTTTAAGCAGTGTTTTCTAAATTGCTATAATTTGTAAACTTTAAAGTAAGATGCGAGGTAAGCATTTTTACCCCAATTTTAAAGATGAAGAAGCTGTAAAACAGTAATTGCTCAAGACTCCATAGATAGAAAATGAAAGAAACAAAATTCGAACCTAGGACTTTATAACTCTAAAGGCCATGCCCTTCTCACTGCCTTTCTTTAGAAATGACACTGATAAATGATATTTCATCTTAGTCTAGCCTATGACTCTTCATAACACAGCTCTAAAATACATCTTCAGTCTCATCTTCCAGGGTACCCTGAATGTGCTCCAGCCAAAAGGACTTTGTGCCATTCCCTGACTGCGTCCTTGTGAGTCCTTCCATACCCGCTGTCATCACCTACAGAGACCAGTGTCCATATGCGTCCTTCTCCACAAAGGCTTTCTCAATGTCCAGGCAAATGTCATCTTTTCACCATCTGACCACTCATGTAGCACTACTGAGTCACTGACCTTTGACAAACTTTCTTATATTATACTTATTTCTACATGGAACATATTCACTATTAAATTATAAGCTTTTTTGAAATAGGGATTAATTATATTTCACTTTTGTTCCCCATCATTACAACATCTTACAAAATGAATGAATGATGAATGCTAGTAACTTTTTTTGATTTTCTGATTAGTATTTGTAAGCCAAAGAAAGACTCAACCTGTAAAGTAATCACATATGACCATTCCTATACCTTTCTTCTTTTGAAGAATTTTGATTAGATCATTTGGCCTAAATATTCCAAGATAAATCCTGGCACACTGACAAGGCCCTGAGCTTCCTGAGACTTAACAGAAAGGTAATCACTGGTGTAGTCAATGATATGTATAAAACTCGTACTACAAGAATGGCAAGAGGTAAACTTCTGCCAAGAAAACTTCAGTAGGTAAACAACTAGATGAATCTATACACACCAACCTGACATTGTAGTAATCTTTCTTCTTAAAATGTTATCAGAATAAATCTCATTCTAAATCTCTGAAAGCCACATCATCATGCAGACACACACCATCACAGCTAATTAGTTGAAACTCGCAGCATGCCGTATGTGGGCATTCTCTAAATCATCCCACTTTTACCAAGGTTTACCTTGGTGACTAATGGAAGTCACTTAAAAAAGCACCTTGCAAGCCTAACTTGGGCAATAGAAGGTTAAAATGATAACATTTTCTTGGAGGAGAAAAGCAGCTGCCTTATAGTGCTCCTTGAAAATACAATGGATTCAATAAGAGGCCCTATCTCTTGATTTCACAGTGTGAGGTCACAGGCCTTTAGACCTTTGAAACTATAAACATGTACCTCCAAAACCAACTCTCTCAGAAGTTTTACAGGAAACACTCACAAGAGGCATCCATTTATCTCTCAAGGAGAAAAGAGAAGTTTTGTGCAGACTTTGTAGTCACTTTTATGCTATCTTACATGCATGTAACTCAGCTAATGCTTCCTCTATAATAAATTGTCTTCTCTCTCTTTCTCATCTATAATGCTACAGAGGTGTTTTTTGTCTGCAGGAGTGTTATTTCCCCAGTGGTATCTACACGAGGAAGATAGATGGATCACAGTAGCACTTACCTAAGAGCACAGTAGATTTGTCATATGCATTTCCTTATCAATGAACGCACAATTTCTAAGATGTATGAGGTTCCCACGGATCTAGACAATTTAAACAAAGCATCAACAATTTCGGGGGGGAAAGCAGAAGCAGGAGAGAAGGAGGAGGAGGAAGTGGAAGAAGGAGGAGAGAAGGAGAAGAAGCAGAAAGTAGGTGAGAGAGGAAGAAGAAGGAAGAAGAGGAGGAACAGGAAGAGAAGGAAAGAAGGAGGAAGAAAAGAAAAGTAAGATATTAGAAAGAGACCAGTTACTAGCAGCAAGATTGACTTAACAGCATGAAAAAAGCAATTCAGGATCCAAGTTGGTGTCTTATACAGCTCACCCATATTGGATCATGATTACCGAAATATCAAATGTACATGCAAAGATGTTAAAATTACAAACTAATCAGGTAAGATGGCTGACTAACATGCATCTCTGTATTACAGGGGAAAATGTTAATAGCCAGGGGAAGTAATTTGTCTTATATGTAACAGGTTGACAAAATTATTTGAAAACTCAAGTAACTAACATTAAACAAATAAAGAATATGAACATTTCTATATATAATTTGGCAAACTATATATTTTCATGTTTTTATTAACAAAAATCACGGGTCTAATGGGAAGGAAGCTGACAGCAAATTTAAATATATCTCTGTAGGGATTTACTAAAGCCAGTCTGGTTGGGAAAGGAAGATATTTGCAGAAACATTTGTGTTTTCTGAGTCTCATGTCATGTTTCCAGAGTTCCTGATCCACTACCCAGTAACTTCGTTAGAATTGGTTTTCTTTCAGTAAAAGAGAGATCCTTTTTGACATCACATCTCACCCCTCCTTCATATATTGAATCTCCTCAATGAAAACATCAGAAATAAGTCCATTTATTCACAAACTTTCTATGTGGCAGGCACCATGCTAACACTGAAATTTATGTATAAATTGTAGCCGTTGATGTCTTTTGGGGGAAAAGCAAAAGAGCCTCATGTTTCCACCTTGACTGTTTTCATCTTCCTGCACAAGGAATTCCCGTCTTTAAGTAACAGTGTGAGTCAGCACCACCCCGCCCCAGCATAGAGCTGCTGCATTACTTGAAGTCTGGTCCCTGGAGAAATAGGCCTAGTTCCTCTTTCATCCTGTTTCATGGAAGGAAGGCCCGGGGATGCCTCTACTGAGGCTTTCCTAGCCTCTACCCCTGGCTGCAAACAGCGTGTGTGGCATGGTTCACTGCTTAACAAATAAAGACACTGAAGTTCTGCTCCATTTTCCGATGACTCTGTGTAAATCAAAACTGGGTCATAAGCGCTGCCTCCTATAAAAAGCAATAGGTCAAGAAAACCATTTCATAACTGAATGTGAAGAAATAGTCAGACGCACTTTACCATGGCATTTATGAGAAAGGGGAACAGAAAGAAAACAGCATAAAAAGTGCAAGGCAAGATTCCTGTTAAAACAGAAGAGATTCTTGTGCCAACATGTTTTCATAGAAAAATATTTGGTATTCAGATACGTTTTTGCCTAAGAGAAGGAAGCACTATAACTCCTCTATGTGATGCTCCCTAGAGGGAGGATGTATTCACCTAAGGTCGATCACAATTTGTAAGGGCAACATTCTTACCCTCCAAAATTTTATCCGGGTGAAATCAGGTTAAAATGAATATCTGAGGGAGCCTTGAAGTGTGTAAGAAAAGACCTCATTTGCAGCTTGCTGAAGCAAAGGTGTACCACATGATTTGACTAGCTCAAGCTTTGTAAATTGATTAAATGCTTATAGGGGCCATCAATGAGTAATGCAAAGTGGGTAGAGATTGGTGGAGACTACAACCTAAAAGGCAGAATGCATGCCCAAATTCAATTTTATAAACCTGTATGGAAGATAGATGCTTCACCTGAGGCACTGGTTTAGGATTACTGGAGTCCATGATCTTCTTCAGAGAAGGATAAATGGGTTTGAACTTAAAGTCTTTACTGAACAAGTTAAAAAGTAGAAAAGTAACCTACTTCCCTCTTAACAGCGTACCTTACTGAGTGGATCTCCATGAGCTCTGGGACCTATAAAATCCTGGGCCCTGGTGAACTTTTTGCACGGATTTGCTTTCCCCCATAGAGAGAAGGCTTTCTACTGGCATTGCCCACGCCATCCTACAAGTGCTACAAACAGTCAAATCTTAAATACTACTGGATACCAATATTCCATTTCTCAGTCTACAAAGGCTGAGCCATTACCCTCACTGTGCTCACTTCAGTCTCACCTCAGGGGACTGTTTAGATGCAGTCTCTGCTGTGAAAAGGACTCCTCTGGCCCCAGCCGGCTGGCACATAAATGTGTGACTAGTCTCAGAAGGCTCGGGCAGGAAAGAATCTATAGGTCTGAGTGAACAGTTTTCTTTGAGTCCTCGTTCTAGACCTTTAGGATATATTTTGCTCTTTATTACAGCCTCCTTAAAACTCTGCTCTGTTGGTTTTCTTTGGTTTTGTTTTCTAGATATCTTCTTACTTCTTGGTCCTTCTGTGAATCCCTCATGAGATGTTTTTCCTCTACCTCTTAAACATTATGGTTCCCTAAGGTTCTGTCCTCAGTCCACAGCTATTGTGCAGACTCTCCCTGCATGAAAGGAAGGAGAGAAATGATGAGTCTGTATAAGAAGGGGAAAAAATTAGTTTCCAGGAAGGCAGAGGGAGGGCTAACTAGAACCAAATCTCATAATAGGAAATCTGCCAAATGGTATGAGAAGGAAAGGCATGAGCCTGGAAGTAGCACAGCAACTGGGAACATGAAGGCTGTGCATTCCAACATCTATTATAAAGTTAGTTGTAACGTTATCATGGATGGAGTTACTACCCATGACACACATTTTACATGAATTTTCATGCATTACCACATCATGTAATTACCAATTCAACTCTACCAGATATTATCCCTGCTTCACTCTACAGAGGAACCTGAGACTCTTGAGAAATTAAGAAGTTTTACTAAGCCCCTTAGGTACAGCGGTTGAGAGGGTTTCATGCCATGGCCTGACTAAATCCAAAGCTGGTTCTCCACATTACACCATGACACTATCTCTGATAGTAAGAATTAATCTTTCTGCCTCAGCAGGTGAAATCTCTAGTGAGTGATATTCTGTGACTCCAGGGGACTTCAGCACTCAGATTTTGGGAAACAGCATTAATAATTGTGAAGGGAGACAATTATTTTCCTTCTCATGCTTTTACCCTTATATCTTCTCCTATCTATAGTAAAATACGCTTGCTCTACCTCAGTGAAGGGAGTTGGAAATATTAATGGTCAAAACATAGAACTTTCATTGGACCAGGTTTTAGAAGTGACCTAGTTAACTCTGCTTTGCAATTTGATAAATTCTGATTATCTTTCTCTTTTACACTCCTGCTTGCATGGGATAAATGTATCTGAGAATGGCTTGCTATGTAGATTTGGGCAAAAGTTATGGAATGCTTGAGCTTAAGTAAGCAATGTCAGCTGACCCAAGAGAGAACTTTGTCTGGATTTGGGTATTGTTTCTCACACTTGGAGACTTTTGGTAGGAAACCTCCAAGAGAGATGGGAGGTGGTGAGATTTCCAAAGGCCTAAGAATACCTAAGAATGTTGATGCTGTGATAACACATTTTTTTTTAATGTAGTTTTTTTTAACATCTTTATTGGAGTATAATTGCTTTACAATGGTGTGTTAGTTTCTGCTTTATAACAAAGTGAATCAGCTATATATACACATACATCCCCATATCTCTTGCCTCTTGCATCTCCCTCCCACCCTCCCTATCCCACCCCTCTAGGTGGTCACAAAGCACCGAGCTGATCTCCCTGTGCTATGCGGCTGCTTCCCGCTAGCTATCTATTTTACATTTGGTAGTATATATAAGTCCATGCCACTCTCTCACTTCGTCCCAGCTTACCAACACATATTTTTAAATGGCAACATAAGTTTACACACGTGGAAAGACAGCAAGTCTGCTAAATTTGACAGTGGAGAGCAATTCTTAGCTGTTTCATTATAGATTTTCATATTTTAAGCCTGATGTTGAGATTAGGAATAAGTCAAGCTACTTAAGAGCAATCCCCAACACCTCAATGTAGACACAATTCTACTTTCCATGAGCGCTTTCCCCTGTGGTGCCTCTCTTCATAGGAAACTGCTCCTTGTTTCCCTGTCAACAAGGAAGAAAGAAAGCTTGGCAGGTAGTGGCGGTTTTTGCTGTCTTCCTCCAACTGCCCCAGAGCCAGCAAGGGCCTGCTGAGTTTCCTGTACAACCATAAATTAGTATTACCCAGCCTTGAGGCAGGCTGAGACACAGAGGAACCTGGGAAGGGAGGCACAAGGTTTCTGCTGCAGCAGCCAGGAGCTGTAGTTTACTGGGGGAGAGGCTCACTGAAGGAAAAAGTTTAGGGTAAGAGTGCATCCACCTGGGACAAGAAGAGCACAGATTGCCATGAGCAGTAGGCCATCTATAGCCAGAGTTCCAGCGCTGCACTGCTAAGTCCAGACAAGCACCACAGAAGAGCAGCTCCTTTGAAAATTATAATATGTACAACACCAAGAAAAAGGCCTCTTGAAAACAGAATTCTGTAGGGACTCCTGTTACCTGGTTTTATCTGCTTTAGCACCACGGTTTTGACAGGTAGGTAGGATTCATAATTTCCAGATACCTACATGTAACCCATGATGTTAAACTGGCAATTTTAACTGACCAAGAAAAAACTGGCAGAAAAATTCAATTTTCAGAGTCAATTAGAAACTCTAGTTCCTAAACCATGGCTGTGTTTTCCATATTAAACTGATCACAGGATTTTATATTATCTAAGAATATTCAGAAAAGTGCTGGAATTGCCTAAACTCTCATCCAGAAGCCCAGCAAGACTTTCCTCACTGAATACATTGTAAAGAAGCAGAAGAAATTAAAACAAACAAACAATTTAGTTTTGACTATTTTCTACACGTTTTCTTTAGTCAAGGTATTAGTTACTCTTATAAAACAATACCTGAAAGGGCTCCTTGATTCAGAACTTTATTAGATAACAAATGATATTGATTTGCTATGTGTTGAGAATTACTTAGAAAAAGAAAAAGCATTGGACTCAGTTTGCTCTCCAAACCAATATACAAATGAACTCTAAAGGATATTCAATGAGATCTGACATCAACCTCCAATTCACCCTCCTAGGGAAGATATGCCTTAATCAATGAGCTGAAAGATATAAGTTGGCTTCATCCTGGGTCCTGTCCTCTGTGTGGCAGGTTGACACTATACAGTACTAGAAGTACCAGTAATGATCTGTACTGGAAGCTCTGCTTCTTGGTTCTGGCTCCCTAAGTCTGGCTTCCTTATATACTTGACTGAGCAAATTTTTAAACAGTCTTTGTCAAACAATTTCGAAAGAATGCATTTTTTCCCCTCTGATGCTCTGCAAAAGGCAAATTAGCGCTGCTGTTCCTGTAGCCCTGGTCAATCTGTACTGAGCAGCATCTGCATTTAGCTGTAGTCACTTTACCAGTGCACTCTCTCTGTGGGGGTCAGTACTTTTCTCCACACTGTGGAGAGGGAAAGTGAGCTTAAAGCACATTTTTGGCAGAAAGAATCACTTCTTGTCTTGAATGAAATATTAAAATACATCTCCTGTTATGCTAAAATATGGATACTATGATAATTTCTACCCAATAAATAAGCCCCTGGCAGAAGCTTAACCCAGAAGAATCTCAAGAGAATGTTCACGTAATAACTTTCTACCCAGTATCATCAGATTACATTTCTTTAAATAACTGTGAAAATCCAAATGGCAAACAGCTACATACAAAACAAAACAAAAGATGTTATCATTTCACAGAATACCTGATATCAAAGACTTGCTGGAAGTTCAAAGTTGGGGAATATGGAAAATTTGAAATATAAACACATGGAAAGTTTTATTTCAGTAAGCCTTTAAAAATATATTAAGAACTTTCTCTGAATATTAAAACATAGGCTCCTGGTAAGATTGCATTTGATGACATCTGTTAGTCAGCGACATGCTGTACATTAATGTCCAAAAAGAAGACGAAAATTCAACTATTTCACAATTGATTTACTATAACATGAAAAAGGAGAATAATTTGGTCATTAATCAATAATTATTTTTTAAAATACCACCTGTGCAAATGGAGCCTGTATATCAGAACCTTTTGGTACTTTATATGTACTACTCTGATAAGACTCTCAGTGTCTATACAAAGTCAGTGAGATCAATTAATAATGTCCCCTTTCTACTTCTAAGAATTATATTCACTAACTTCTAAAGCCTTACTCTGCATCAGGCACGTGCTAAGGGCTTAAAAATGCTGCTTTATTTAATCTTCCCAAACACCCAAGAAAGTGAGGCTCCCAAATTCACACAACCAGACACGAGCAGAATCACTGAAGTTTTCTCCTTTTCCCCTAAATCCTGGCCAAGGGCAGCTCAGTTCATTGCTCAATTTACTAAACAATTACCTCTTGGAAAAAAGAGGTATTTATTTATTTTTAAGAAAAGCAATTATTTCGCCAAAGGAAAATCAATTACTCTCCAGGTACCACCATATGTTTTAATGTTTTCAAGCCTAAACTCTGAAGGAAGACACAGTAACTTTAAAACGTCCCTAGTAGTAGAGCCCAAATGACCTTTGTCATTAAGAAGGCAGAAGCAGAATCATCCTGCACCAAGAAATTAATATGCAAATGATACTTATGTGGGGTCAGGAAGCTGCCTCCAGAGCCTATGAAAGTATCTCCCAATACACAGCATAGCTGCATTTATATCTAAGGGAGATCAAAATACTGCAGATTTGAATGGCCCACATATACCATTATACTGCAGAGATGTCACAATCAGAAGAGAATAGTTATAATGACAAAAGATTCCAGAAAAGTAATTTGTGAGAGGTTTTCATTTCATAGAAAAAACGTTTACTTACAAACTTTCATTATGTATTTATTATTTGCAGTCTTGCTAGTTAGAGACAATGGTGAACAAGAAAGCAACCTTGGCCCTAAGAAGGTCATAGGTTACTGAGGGAGATGGGCAATTAAATAATAAACTGTGATAAATCCTAGGATAAAGATGTGTATGTGACACATGCGACACCTTCTAACCAATAATAATAATGTTGGCTACCATTTATTGAACAGTTGCTATGTAACCAGTTCTTGGCTAAACATTCTACATGGATTTTCTCCATTTAGTCCCCAAATTTCCTACGAAATAAGGATTACTATTGTATTTCACAGATGTGAAAGCAAAGGCTCAGAGAGGTTAGTATGTTCAAGATAGTCCCAGCCTGTCCACGCTCTGCCATGCTTGACTTAAAACTGCTATTCCTACTTAAAAGGATGCAGAGAGCTATTTGAAAGCAGATGATTATGACTTTGGTCAAAATCAGCCCCAATTATGTTTACAAGAGTCTTAGATAGAGCTGATATTTGACCTCAGATGTGTCTTAATCAGATCCTGGTTTCTTAACCTCCAAAATCTACATGAGTTTTTTATGTACTCAATGTTTTGAATAATTTAATACATTTTAATAAATTATATTAAACTTATTCAAAAATTTTCAGACTTTCCTCATTTTTCATCATCACAACAGTTTTAAGGAGTGCTGGTCAGGTATTTTATAAAATGTCCCTTAATTTTGAAGATTCTTCTGATCTAAACTGCTGCAATAGCTCAATGGAAGCACATCAGTGCACTTTTGTGTATTACCCAGATCCAAAGAACCTTGAGAAAGGAAGTATGCTGAAATATACCAAGAAATAATATAGTTATAGAGGATAAGCACAGTGGATCTTTCTGGAGTGACGGAAATGGTCTGTATCTTGATAATGGGTACATGTGTGCATGCAAAGTTTTGCTTTTCCAATCTGGGTTAGTAATTCAGAAACTACATTCTGTGCATTCTAGGCTAGAACAAATGAGTAAATATATCAAAGAAAATGGGAGTCAGGTTTCTCACTATTGGAGAAGGAAGTTATAAATAAAAGGAGGGAAAGAAAAACAGAGTACCTACAGAAGTTCCAACGTTTGAACAACAAGTGAAGTTCAAACAGTCCTGACCCTCAGGTCAGATTCTACCATCCCTCTGTGCTGCTTGAAACTCACAGTGTTGATATTACAGCATATTTTGTTTATTTGTTTGTTTTTATTAATAGGTAATGCATTTTAAAAGGTGACTCTTTGATTGAACTGAGCAACCGAGTCTGGGTTTCAACATGCAAAGGAAAGCACAGTGTTCCCAGCCTGTGTGCTACACTCAGCATTTGGCATTTGCTCGGCACCTATTCTTGCCTTTTCTAGACATGCCAGGAGCTCGCCTATTTACGTCTGTTCTCTATGTACACCCAACTCCTTTTTTTATTTGTGTTATCTTCCCGTCCTTAGTAAGTCATTCGGTTGGTAACCCCTAGCAAAAGCTTAAAAATTACTACATTGTTAAATCTTAGCTAAATGAGCAAATTTCCCTCAAAGTGAGATGATAATAGAGAAAAGTGATCACCCTAAAGAAGAGAGGGAGTAAACCAACATTAGACAGCTAGACAGGCATTAACAATCTTTCCATAGATATAAATGTATTTGAGTGTCTGTTGGTTACATGCCCCATTCTCTTTGGCCCTTGCCTGAATTCTTCACATAAGAAAAGGCCTCACCAAGAAACTGGCATAAAGATAAAACAAACAAGCTTTTTTATGTGCCATCCGTCCTTGCTGAAGAAGGTGAATACCATAGGAAAAAATGTTTTGTCTCTCAATTGATTCTAATTTGCAGAGTGAAAGGATTTATAATGAAGTCACATTGCTTCTTCTGCTCTTTAAGGATCAGCAGGGATAAAGCCTGTGACATCTCATTTAAAACCCCCCAGAGATATTGAGAGGCCTAACTTTTGAAAAGTTCCCACTTCTCTGCCGACAAACTCCCTTCTCTATACTCACCTTGAAATATATGTGCTATGTAAGAGACAGAAGAAAGGATGATTTTAATCCACAATGGTTCTAAGGAGGAAGAATTCTGATAAATAAAAAATGAAATGGCAGGACATGCTTTGTGTTTCTAAATGAGTCCATGTCTTTTTCTTTTCCTGAATAACTAGAAGGTTTTCAGATATGCAAAGGAGGTAGATTAGGGGAAGGGAGACTGAAGAGAGCCGAGTTGTGCTGTACAATTGAGTGAGAATTCTGAATTCCCAGAGGCAATCCAGAAGAATGATAGAAGTGGGACCCTCAGCAGGCAGTGTGGCCAGTGAGAATGCCCCACAGTGAATTAAGATCAAGGATGACTAACTTCCAACAATACACTTTCAATAACTTAGTTCTGCTATGTACAAATCTCTAGTATCTGGTTGCCTCGATAAGGTACCAAGAAGGTGTTATGTGTCAAATAGGGTCAGTGGCAACAATGGCAGATCAGAGTTAAAGGAACAACTATAAGATAGAGCTAATGACAAGAAGTCAGTAGATAGCTAGTGGGAAGCAGCCACATAGCACATGGAGATCAGCTTGGTGCTGTGTGACCACCTAGAAGGATGGGATAAGGAGGGTAGGAGGGAGGGAGGTGCAAGAGGGAAGAGATATGGGAACATATGTATATGTATAACTGATTCACTTTGTTATAAAGCAGAAACTAACACACCATTGTAAAGCAATTATACTCCAATAAAGATGTTTAAAAAAAAAAAGAAGTCAGTAGAGGCAGGACACTGGAGTCAGGTGATCATCAAAGCATAAGCCTTTTGGAAGTGACAGAAGTCTTTGAAAAAGCAGAAGACTTTCCACAAGATAAAGAATGAGGAGATGAGCTAGTCTTGCCTAAATCCTAAGAGGCAAGATGACACCAACTCACATCTCAGTTACAAATTTATTACTCACTCTATGCAACTGGTAGAACCAAAGACTCATGAGCCTTATCAAGAGTTGGGATTTTCTACAATTCTAACCATCTGCTTTCAAACATCTCTCTGAACCCTCCTATTTTTAAGCCTGAGTAGTTTGAAATCAAGCACAATAGTACAATAAACCTGTAATGACCTACCATATTTATATTATCATCCAGTCCATCCAATCACTCCAATATGAACCAAGCACTAAGCCTCGAGAGGCTCATATTCATACAATTAAGCAGTTAATTTTTCTAGGATGTGCACAGCTGTGGCCATTAATAATCTAATAGTCCTCATACTGCAGTGTCTGGGAAAAATCAAAGCAGCAATATCTAAAAAAATGTCAAGGAACTAAGAACTGAAGGCACAGAGAAAAATGCCACCAGCTGTAGACAGTAAAATCTATTCTACCTGACTAGCTACATGTCAAAGAATCAATGCCTGTCTCGAGAGATGAACATGAACTAGTGCGTGAAGAGCTGCGTGTTCAAGATTATTAAGATTGCTAAGTGATAATTCACAAAACACTGAACCCAGAGTTACAGTCTTGCTTCCTCCCTATATTCAGGTCATGGAAAAGGATTTTGTCCTTGACTTACAAGTTCAAATCTCTACTTCCATGTTCTGTACTTGTATCCAGCAGCATTTCACTCTTCTAACACATACATTTGTTCAATAGATATTTATATAATGCCTACCATAAGACAGGCACTATGTTAAGACACAATAGCACTGCGATTGCAGAACATTATCCCTGGCTTCAAGGAGCTTACAGACTAGTGGTAAGGAGTCAATTATAGTTCAGGGTGCTCTGATAGTGATAAAGGAAGGGAAGGCATTTCAGAAAGAGGGATTAGTATAGAGGAACTATCTGCATTTCAGTGTGATTCATGTATACTGAACCATATGATCCATATGAACAAAGGTGGTGGCAGGAGATAAAGCTGGAGAGCAGCCATGAACCTGATCATCAAGAGTTCTGAATATGAATCTAAAGATATCGTGAAGCCAAAGAAGAGCCTTCTTTGGAGTAAGAATTCATTGGAAGATGGCAGGGCTAGAAGGGAGAAAACCAGTTACAAGGTGATCATATAAAGAAATTGCAGGGGGTACTAATGTGGTAGAATGGCAATGGAAATAAATGGACAGATAAATAACAGGATTTGATTGATTGGATGGGAGGGCCAGACATTATAGGAAGAATCAAAAATAATAACCAGCTCAGTCGTTTAAATAAGTAAAGATGCTATTTACTGGGCTATGGCAGGAGAAGCAGGCTTAGAAGTACAGGTGCAGTGCAGGTTGAGGAGAGGATTAGAGGTACATGACGTAGAAGTAGAAATGTCCAGTAGGCATCAGGATGTTTTATTAACTAGGACCAGTTTTGTAGAAGGTGACAGATGTCAATCAAGCTAGCTTTTACAAAGAGCAGACTCTACTGTAAATGTATTGGGATGGGATGTAACTTTACCTCAGCAAATAGAGGATTCAGAGACCTAACGCCTTCAGGACACTGGACATTTCTCAGATTGCCTCTCTCTCTAAAATCTCTCATTTTTTAAAACTTTTTAAAAAATCATTATTATTGAGATATATTTCACATAGAATAAATTTCGTAATCTCTGACTTACAGACTGGCCGCCTCTACACATATGGTCTACAGGAGAGTACACACAGTTGCCTGCAACTCCCACACTTTGAACCATACAATTAGAGGTGACGTCTAAAATATTTAACAACAAATAAGAACTGATGGGGCCCTTACATGACACTGGTGCATTCAACCTGAGAACCACCCTGATTCCAGCCCTGGATCTCCAAGAGAGGTTGTCCTGACTCCCAGTCTCAAATCCAAACATCTCAGGACACAAATTTATGGTCCAAGCTTGGATCAAACGCCCATCCCTGGAAACACTAGCTGTGGTACATGGAAAGGTCACATAATCACACAACTTCAACATATAGTTAAAAAAAGGATCGTCTTCAGATAATCCCTTAGACGCTTACTACAGACATCTAAGTCTGAGCTAAGGAGAGAGGTCAGCTTTGGGAGCGATCAGCATATGGATGGTAATGATACCATGGGAGAAGATGGAGAACATTCAGAGAAAATGTACATAGATGGACAAGAAGGCTAAAAGAAAAGAGCTTTAAGGTCTAACATTAATGACAATAAGGATAGAAAAAGGTGACTTGATGGAGACTGAAAAAGAATGACTAAAGGGATAGGAGGCAGACCAAAAGAATGTGAGAATTTTCATAAGAGAATATGTTCTAGTGAAGCCACGAGAAGAAAGGGATTCAAGATGAGGTTCTGTGTAAAATGTTGCAGAGAAGTCAAACGTCTGTGAATGAGCAAGAAGAGATCTTCAGAAGCTAAAACAAGAGCAATTTCGATAGCACTGCAGGGACATGAGCAAGATTCTTGAGGGTGGAGGTGTGAGTGGAAAGTGAGAAAATGATGACAGCATGTTACTGTCACACCTCAGAGGAAACTGGAAGCTCCTCTAATGCACATAATAGTATTTTCGTGTGTGCAGATATATGACTAGTGAAATTTGCCACAGCTCTGTGATTGCTTTTATTTACAGTTTTTGACACTTTGAAACATAAATTCTGGTTCTGTACCATGTTTTATGCAAATAAGAACTTCCCAGGCTCATGCTGATCATGAATACAGATTTTTTTTTTCTCCCAAGGTAATGTAAACTATGGAAAAGTATATAAGCACCATGTGTAGTAAAATCATAAAATGTCCATTAAAATAATCATACTTTATATTACTACAGTGTATTACAATTCTCTATGCATTTTTACTTTTATACCTCATTTCTTAAACTGTTTCTAAGTGGTCAAGAACTTTTCCTTCTAAGCAACCTAAATTAACCCAAATACCATGAGGCATTCCTCTGATAATCAACCCACTGACAAGATAAGATGCCTCAACACACAACAGCTATTGAGGGCTAAATAGATTTTGATATAAACTATTTATTCAGAGGAGGTTGATATTTTCTCAGGTAACAAACTTCTGTTTCTATGCAACAAGTCAAACAGACCAAAATAATGCTTTGGGGTTTTTAAAATTCAGAATTAAACTTCTCAAAATTGTTTATGGCCTGGTAATTTTAAACTTCATAACCCTTTCACTATCTCATGACTGCAGGATTAAATTTCCCCAACAATTTTCAGCTAAAATGATACACATATGGAATAAGCAGAAACCAAGTTGAAAAAATTAAAATGCTCCCCAGTACACCATGCAAAGTCCAGTTTACCCAAACTCAGAATATCTAAAACTCCTAATGTAAGCCTGAAAACATTCTGAGACTGGTAGACTAGAAGTTATGAATAACTGGAAACATGCCTTCTCAAAAGTCACACAAGGGGGCTTCCCTGGTGGCGCAGTGGTTGAGAATCTGCCTGCTAATGCAGGGGACACGGGTTTGAGCCCTGGTCTGTGAGGATCCCACATGCCGCGGAGCAACTAGGCCCGTGAGCCACAACTACGGAGCCTGCGCATCTGGAGCCTGTGCTCCGCAACAAGAGAGGCCGCGATAGTGAGAGGCCCGCGCACCGCGATGAAGAGTGGCCCCCGCTTGCCACACTAGAGAAAGCCCTCGCACAGAAACGAAGACCCAACACAGCAAAAATAAATTAATTAATTAATAAACTCCTACCCCCAACATCTTCTTTAAAAAAAAACAAAGTCACAGAAAATCCTATCGACTCAGTACAATTCATTTATCCTTTTAGTGCATGCCTAATAAGCAAATGCTCAGAGGCTCAGTTCTCTACTGCTTCAAAGTGATGATATCCACAGTAAGAGAAACTTCTGCCTAGATCAAGTTCTTTCAGTAGTAGCTAACTTTTCTGGACCACTAAGTTAACCCTAATGTAATAGCTTAGAGACCTTTTACTTGACACTAAAAATATCATTGTCTTATATACAGTCTCATGTTAAGTAATAGCTGATTTAAATCCAGATTATTAAATATTCTGAGATCAATTTTGTCTGACGCATTAGATCTTAGAGAGAATTACATTCTCAACCTAGTTAAGTCACTTGTAAACAGGATTAATAGTGAATCACTAAGGCAACAGGGAAATAATTTCAATCACTGGGTGCAGAAGTTTAAGTATATACTCAACAGGTAGGATTGGGCCTTGGGCATAAGTAAAACATTGTGCAGAATCAAATATTTTCCCTTTTGAGAAACAACAACAAAAAAAGGCAGTTGAACACAAAGGCTCTGAACACTTGCATATTTGGAGTTAATCGGATGTTGAGTCAAGGCCACATGATGCATTCAAGTAAACAGAGTCATTTTTGTTTTTTCTGAGTGGTATACACACTTCTGATCTCTGTAGATGTCCAATATTCCTCTGTTCTCCAGACTGTGTCCCAGAGGCATAAACGATTCAGAGAAATTAGTTTATTCATATCCAAGATAACGACCACTGTAGATTTGTTATCTTAGCAGTGATGACAATTGCATCTCAATTTATGTTAAGGCTAGTATCCCTGAGAACTTGCATAGTTTGCAGCAGAGAATTTCCATCTCTGCAGTTTTTTGGCATTGCTAATAATGTGAGTACTTAACACTTAACACATATCCACAGGGTTCTGAGCAATGCAGAAAAAAATATATTAAACCCTGTAGGGAAGAAATAATGAATAAGTTCAAGATTAGTTGAGATTTTCCTAGTGAACACACAGGTGTATACATAGGCAGCAGCCCTGAATCCCTACATTTAAAAAAATACTGGGCTATGGTGTGACCTTGTGGTTGGGGGTAGAGTGGGGGAAAAGAGAGAAGGAAAAAAGACAAGGAAAAGAGGTTCTCCCAGAGAGTAGCCTGGAGAAGCTCTACAAATATATAAATCAGGAGTGTGCACTGAGTTAACTGTCAGGATGATTCACAGAAGACCTGCATTTGCATCAGCTGAACCAGGTAAGCAAAGACATGGAGGCAGGGAAACTACAGAGAAGAGTAAGAAGTCTAAATGGACTGCTGAGGAAGGTGCATAAAGCAGCTTCTTAGTGGATGATAAGCAAATCACCACCAGATTTCAAAGATCCTAGAATGACTCTGACTCACAAGCAATGGGGAACCAATGGTATTTTCGAGCAGAGGATCGTAGCTCAGTTCTACCAAGGGAGTTGTGGATGGTAAAAGATAGTGGAAGGAGTAGGTCTGAAGGTCAAGAGAAGTTCACTTTAGGATATGCTAAATCACGGATGGTTTTTAAGGGAGATTTCACACCCTTAAAATACGCCTTTATGAAAAATATCCTGATCAAGAGCTTCTAAGGCTTTCAGCAATTTACTTCCACCCGGGGAAAATGTAAACTCTGGTTCTGATCTACTTGAAGCTTAGTTCTTCAGTCTGCTCAAGCAAAAATCAACTCAACTGAAAGGAGGAAAATATGGTAAATTGGCTACTTGGCTGAACTGACCAATCAATTAATTCTAAACAGTCAACCAAGCAGTACCATTCAATCTAGAGACATATCTCTTCAGGACTGTAAAAGAAGAGTCAAGACCTCTTCCTCCAAGGTTACTCTTCTAAAGGATGAAATAATGCTTTTATCAAACAATTAGATCTCTCAGCAAAATCAATTACTGATCGTATCACAGATTCCTAGGAGAATCGCATCATAAAAAGTGGTTCTTTGTAAGTTGTCAAGGGCAAGGACACAGTGGTTTAAAATCTTTTTTGACAACCATAGTAGTCATTAATGCATGCTTTACAAAATGAAATGCTTTGATCTTTATATTTTCTAAGGAAATGAAAATCTATAGCAAAGAGATGATCTATTTTTTAGGATAAATGCATTCACTTAATGATTCAAAAAGAGATTCCAGTATTATTTTTCAAAAGGTTTGGTAGCATGAGTGATTCTTCTGTCTTATATTTCCCATTTCATATAGGCAAAAAGGTTTTAAAATAACACATTTCCAAATACAAAATTCTAAATGCCAGGTTGAGGAGGCATGGTTTTCTGTGATTTCAGAAAGGCTGCGGGCACTTGTGGGGTACATGAAACTCCAAATTCCTTAATTGGAAGAAAATATTCCTTTCCTATAAATATAAAAGCCAGTCTCTGATATGATCTTATGATCTTCCTTATTTTTTAAAAAAAATTTTAATTATTTAGGTATAACAGATTATCTCCCATTTTCTTTTGTCTAGGTAATTGAAAGTATAAGGCATGCTTTAACTAAGTGATTCCCAATAGAAGAAACGCCTTGTTCTGATGAAACTTGCTCTGGATTTGGTGTCAAATCCTACAGTTCCGAAGAGAAATTGCTCCCTTAATTAATGATTTCCATCTCAAAACTAGAAAATATTGGTAGTTTTTTTTTGTCACATCTAAGCTATTTAAGCTAACTTTAAGCTATTTAAATACTGATGCTTTAGAAAGGGAATGGAAAGCATTAGGTTTAACAATGTAGAAAGGGTTTCAAATCAAAATGTTTTGTTTTAGCCAATAGAAAACAAAATTTTTAAAAGGAATATTGATATATTTAAGCAACTCTTAGACTCCATTTTTCACCAAGCCCCCTATAAGCCCCAACACTCCCTATTATGTTATACTCAGCCACTTCACATATATTTTTATTTAGCGCCTATTTCTAAAGGCATTTTAGCTTTCTGAGCCTCTGAGGTTGCTCTCAATATTAAAGGTTAGAGCCAATTTAATCCACATGATCTGCTCTCTAAAAATTTATTTCACAAGGCTGATTATCTGAGTACTAAAAGAGAAGTACTACAAGAAAAGATTGAGCTGTCTTTTTAAGTTACTTTATTAGGAGCATTTTATGTGTGTGTGTGTGTGTGTGTGTGTGTGTGTGTGTGTGTGTGTGTGTGTGTGTGTGTGTGTGTGTGTGTGTGCGTACTGAGAACATACATTTTTCTTCCTTTGCCTCTTCATTGCTAACAGTTGTTTTGTCAGCCTGTAAAAGTGCAGACACAGTTTTCACTGCTTTTGTTTCTTGGTAAAGTTAACATATATATATGAGTTATTTCTTTAAGTAGGTATAGATTACTAGGATATCCAGTTTATGAATGCTTAGAACACAAAGTTATATAAAACCTTTAAAAATTAATTCCAAAAATTATCAAAACATAGACTAGTGGAATTAATCTTGAACCATCTGAGTCCGGAGAGAAAAGTTCCTTGAGAACAGAGGCCACTTCTATAGGTTCAATTTTGAATACTCCTTGCCTGGACCAAAGTTTTGTTCAGAGTGGGTAACCTTGTTACATGATGCAGTTTTGTCTCTTATTCATGAAACTGTGTGTTGCTTTATGAATAATTTTTGTGTGTAAACCACAGATTACAGAATTTCAAAGCCCAATGTTTAAGATAGTTCGTAAGACAGTTTCATTTTGAAGGCACACAAAACTCCTCTGGGTGAAATGAACTATTAGGAAATTATAACTTAATATCAACTTCTACCAATAAAACAATGTATGTTGCATTCCCACAGCAGAAGAGACCATCAAATAATTACCAGTATTTTCCAAATCTGACATCAAAGAATTATGAAAACTATTTCATACTGTATATTAAAGGAATAAAAATCTCCTGTCATCTTTAGCCATGTACATATTCATGTAAGAGTACTAATACTGCATCTCTTGCTTACCTTATTTCTTAACTATTTAGATTTAACAGAGCAAATAAAACATTTTCCATGAAAAGATATATATTATTATTTATGCATATAAGTAGAAATTTTTAGAGACAAACATGTACAGTGCCAAAATTTTTAAATCTTTATTTAATAAAAATCCTTCAATTTTCTTATCAGTCACATTAACTGATTTCTTACATTTCAAATAATATGATAAAATATATGAAAAGAATCTTATATTTAATATCTTAAGACTGATCACACATGGATTAGAAAATTGTCACAGTTATAAGGAAAACCTGGAGTAGACTCATCCATTCTATCAAGTAAGAGTCTCCTTAGTTGCTAAAGTATTGTTTGCCAAAAAATACTATATTGACACTGAAACAATTAAATTTCAAAAAAGTTGACCAAATTGCAGTTAAAGCACTTAGCACGAAGAGCCACTAACTACTTATTTTCTTTGTTACAACATACAGAACAATGCAGGAATACACAGAGCAGTTGTGCTGGAGATGCACCCATTGTCTCTGTAATTGAAGTTCCAGGAAGAGCACTGTCAGGAGCGTATTTGTGACACAATCCTACTGGTCCACAGACTTAGCTAAAAGGTGTCTTCTCTCTCTACAGCCACCTTTCCAGCTCCGCATAGCAAGTACTTTTTTTTTTTTTTTTTTTTTTGCGATACGCGGGCCTCTCACTGTTGTGGCCTCTCCCATTGTGGAGCACAGGCTCCAGACACGCAGGCTCAGCGGCCATGGCTCACGGGCCTAGCCGCTCCGCGGCATGTGGGATCTTCCCGGACCAGGGCACGAACCCGTGTCCCCTGCAAAGGCAGGCGGACTCTCAACCACTGCACCACCAGGGAAGCCCTATTTATTCACTCTAAATCTTCCCCAGAAAAGGAGCAGAAGTAAAGTCGTTGAGGGTTTCCATTTTTAATTTGGGGAGTTTTTGTTTACATGGCTAATTAAATTTCTAGCCCCTTTCTTAAATTTTTTTTTATTGACGTATAGTTGATTTACAATTTTGTGCCAATCTCTGCTGTACAAGCAAAGTGACTCAGTTATACACATATAGACATTCTTTCTTTTATATATATTCTTTTCCATTATGGTTTATCACCCTGTGCTATGCAGTAGGACCTTGTTGTCTAGCCCTTCATTTAAAGTACCCCAAACGCTGTTGTACAATTGTTGTTTATTGTCATAGAATTTTGTTTTTAAAAAAGCCAGGTATTCACAGTCTATTTTACTCAGCAAAGAATCTGGATTACCAAGGAATGGAGAGGCTTGCAAAGTGTTTTAATAGTGAGAAGAGCATAACTCATGCTTTTCTGATTGTCATCCAGCAAGCTGTCAACTAAACAGTACAGATTTTCAACATGAATAGTTTTAAGCAGGAGCTTAAAACTCAGCAATTAGCTCTCTCTGGTGGGATTTTGTTTGTTAACTTTCAGGGTGCAACCTCTGGTAATTTACTAACTTTTACGTTACATTTATGTTTGCAAATCACTCATTTGCTCTAATAAATCTTGCATGTGAGGAATGTAAGTGCACAAGTACTTCAGGCAGCTTTCGGATTTCTCCTGCCTTATGTTTTACTCGATCGAGCAACTTGGCTGACATTCTATATTCCTAAAATACGAAGATGTACAGAGATCATGCAGGCAGCTAAGACAGGTGCACACACCCTCTAAAGCCCTGGGATGTCTCAGGGAGGAACTGATTCAAACCAAGAAGCCTCATATCCTTTAAGCCCTCTAAAGTCATAGGGTGACATTTCTCATAGTGTCAGGAGACCTTAGAACGTGCTGAATTAGCAGTACAACTTAATGAGGATTAGGCTAATTTGACAGAAGATGTAGGACACCTTTTCCATATCTCCTCACTTTAGTTTCAATCTGATATCCAGTAGCTAAAGGTGAAAGAATGAGTGACCTTTACCAGCAACCTTGAGTCTCCAAGTTGACAAAGCAGAATTGCTCTTCTTCAGATGTCAGAGTAACCACAATGCACGATGTTGATAGGGGTCAAATTGCCCAAGATATATATTTTCATTCACCTCCTTAGAGATTGAACCTGACAAAACTGTAATAGCTTATTGAATTCCAAATGACAATGACATACTGGGTATTTTCAAGCACTTTTATTTTTCTTACTTCCTGACTGGTTAGAAAAGAAAGCTATTATCCCACAAAATAATAATCCTACAACGATTCAAAACAATTTTTTCACAGCATGTAATTTTATAATACAGTTGCGAGCCTCCCTGTATGTTGTATATACATAGAATATTAAAGCCAACTAATGCATAAAGTTTATGGTTGCTTTTCCCACAAGTTTAACTTGATCTATCTGGAGTTCCTTCTATATAAACAAGCATCATGAATCTATTGATAGATCAAGGGCCAGCAAACTTTTTCTGTAAAAGGACCAGAGAGTAGATAGTTTGAGTTTTGCAGGCTGTAAGACCTCTGTTGTAACTACTTAATTCTGGTCTTACAGTGTGAAAGCAGCCATAGACATTATATAAACAAATAAGTGTGGCTTTGTTCCAATACAACTTCATTTATGGACACTGAAATTTGATTTTATATAACATTCATGTGTCATGAAACATTCTTTGGATTTTTTTCAACCATTTAAAAACATGAAAACCATTCTTAGCTCATAGGCCATATAAAAAGATGGGGTGGGCTTCCCTGGTGGCGCAGTGGTTGAGAGTCCGCCTGCCGATGCAGGGGACACGGGTTCGTGCCCTGGTCCAGGAAGATCCCACATGCCGCGGAGCGGCTAGGCCTGTGCGCCATGGCTGCTGAGCCTGCGCGTCCGGAGCCTGTGCTCCACAACGGGAGAGGCCACAGCAGTGAGAGGCCCGGGTACTGCAAAAAAAAAAAAAAGAGGGGGTGAGCCTGGTTAGGTCCAAGGGTGTGGTCTAGATATCAAGTTTTAAAAAGATATTCGGAACCTTAATCTTGTTTCAAATTCTCCAAGCTTTAGATAACACTTAATGATACTGACATTTATAAAATGTCAGAATGCTGAGTATTTATAAAATTTGTTAACCTACTGACACATAGGACCTTGAAAAATACAAGGTGTGTCTCAACTTTAATGTGCATATGAATTACCTGGAGAACTTATTAAAATGCAGATTTTGATCCAGTAAGTCTGGGGTGGGACCCAGATCCTACATTTCTAACAAGTGATGGCCATGCTTTTGATTCATGATCCACACTTTGAGTGGCAAGGCTTAGAAAATATACAATTAAAATTGAACCAAATTGTCTAAGGTAAGGCAATTAAATCAAATAATAGGTATTTATTGAAGATCTACTTGTCCACTTCTGTACTAGATGCCAAGGAAGATTCAGAAAAGTACAGAGAATATAATCCTTTCCCACAGGGAGCTTACAATCAATATAAACACATGAAACAAGAATAAATAAAAAGAGCTAAATTTAGGAGACTTTAAGTGACAAGGCAGTTCAGAGAAACAATGATAAATGAAATCCAATAGAGTACAAGAGAATAGATAAGCCTTCACCTGAACCACAAAGAATGAACAGCAAAAGAGAAAGGGAAAGCTTAGGACACCATCAGCAAAGATATGAAAGCAGAAATGCAGTGGTGGCTTTATCATGTCTGACAAAGAAGTATAGTTGTGGGAAGCCATCTGGTTGGAAGGGGTGACAAGTGAAGTTATTACCTAGGTTATATGTTTATTCTGGGTGGCTTGGGGAACTGTTAGTGGAAACGGAGTGGAGGTTTGCCAAACCAAGGTATCTCTTGGTGCCACTCTGTACCTCATAACAAATCTTCTAAAGGTTTGGCTTCTTTCAAAGAGTGCTCCTTTAGGAACACAATGAGTTATCCTTTGAAGTTATAGCTTCAGCAGTGTACTGTGGGAAATGGCATAGTTCAATTTTTCAGTGCTAAGTATATTTACCAGGGCTGCCTTTCCTAATAAGAAGGGATTTAAGTATTACTTTCTGTCACTTAAGCAAGTTTTTACCTGAAATCCCACTTTTAGAAACTATTTTAAATTAAGACCACAATTCTCAAACTTGGACTACGTGGCAATGTGCAGAGAGTATGGAAACTCGTGGGGAAAAAATGGTGAATCTTCTGGAGGGCCAATTTCAGTGATTTAGTGAAGATAAAAATTAAACAATTTAACTGTAATCCAAAAATATTTTACTATAATAATAGTATTATATCATTTTTATAGTAAACAAACATGGACATACTCTAAAAGAGAATCAAAAATCCACATGATTTCTTTTTTAAATGATAAATCAAATTATTTCAAAGAAATATGGAGGTTGACCCTAGAGCTTTGGGCTCTACTTGGAGAGGCTATGAGGGTATAAGTTCACTTTCCTCAACCTTAAGTAGTTCTTTGGTGAAAATGTTTGAAAAGATTAGATTGATGTCCACCTCTGAGTACTATACAGCAGTTAAAGATGAGGCACTAGAATACACATAACAATTTGGCTGAATCTTAACAAACATTCCATAAGTGAAAAAGGCATGAAGTATAGTATACCTTTTACACAAATTAAAATACTTGCAAATAAAACAAAAATACATATTATACAAAAATACAAAAAGAAAGATACACATTAAATACATTAGAGTGGTTACCACTGGTGTATGGGAAATGGAAATAGAAAAAGATGAAACAAATAAGTAAATGAGAGAGACCTTGCATGTGTAATGAATTCAGTATTATAATTAAATTAAACCTCTGCACTCAAGGTTCGGAAGGACTAATGGGTTAATAAGGCATGGCCAACCATAAAGCCTTTCTTTTTAAATGAAGATATATTTGGATATCTGACATTAAATCTTTGTTAACAGCTAAGTAAGAATTATTTATCAAAGCAAGATAATAACTGGGGAAAAAACAGAGATAAGAAAGAGGAAAAGAGAAAGAAGGCAACAAAATAACTAGAATTTATTCCATACTTGATATTTCTCAGGCATTTGGGCCAAGTCTTTCATGTGTATGAGCTGAAGTAAATACTATTATTATCCCCAGTTGACAGATGGGGAAACTGAGGCTTAGAGAGGACAAGAAAGACACTTGGCAATACCACCCAGTTTGTAAGAGGCAGATAGTTTTCAGACTTTAATCTATCTGACCCTTGATCCAAACTCCTAACCATTACTACATACTGCTTAGCACAAACAGAGGGTAGCTTGAGGTCAGGATTCACTAGGGTGGAGCTACTGACCTAGTGTAGGGAAAGGCTTGCTAAAAAAGGAGGGGAGGGAAGGGAGGTGGGGGAGATGTGGGAAGGCATTGAAGAAAATTACACCTTTCACAACATAGTCCTTACCCAGTCTTTATGACTGTTTTTCAAGTTCAGCTATAATTTATCTGCAGCTCCTTATGAACAACTAAACATAATTATTTTTCCTTCTGCCATTTAATTGAGAAAATAGGGTTTGTTTTTATTGTTTTCATAGGGACATTTTTAGAGAATGTTCTTGAGCCTAACACTAGAAATTCCACATGACTGGCCTATAGTTTTGTTTTTCAAGGCTTCCTTAAGAAACCTTGAAAAATAGCTTAGTATCTATACTGTAGTTCCTTACAATTTTTAAAAAAGGAAAATTATAACTATTTGTTAAGATGTGGTAAGGATCAAAAAGTTAGTGTATGTATGGTGCCTTGACAAAGAGAAGCTCCGTGTAAGTGTTAGCAGTCATTGCCGAGAGCTCCCACAGCATTTTCTTCTCTCCCACCGTTTATGGCAACCTCAACCCTTGACTTGGAATTTTAGTTCCTTAATCATGATGATGATCATTTAAATAGTTATACCTAAAAGACCACTAAGAAGTCTCTCTTCAGTTTTTTGAGAGAATTAATAGTGTTTTCAATGCTTTTATGTAGCTTTAGTCACAAGGCAAGGGAATGCAATTCAGCAGAGCACTTAACTGGTAAGTGAGGCATGAGCTCCATTGTAAAACTCAGTTTGTGGGTTTTTGCTTTGTTTATCTATGTCAAACCATATAACCTGGGCCTTATAAAGAATCTTTTATTGAAATCTCTCCAGCATGCTCATCAAAGAATTTTGCGTGTATGTGGGCGGGGGTGGGGGGTGGGGGTGGGGTACCTTTTTTTTTTTTTTTTTTTTTGCGGTACGCGGGCCTCTCACTGTTGTGGCCTCTCCCGTTGCGGAGCACAGGCTCCGGACGCGCAGGCTCAGCGGCCATGGCTCACGGGCCCAGCCGCTCCGCGGCATGTGGGATCTTCCTGGACGGGGGCACAAACCCGTATCCCCTGCATCGGCAGGCAGACTCTCAACCACTGCGCCACCAGGGAAGCCCTGTTTTTGTTTTCAACTAACACCGTTTGATGCGCAAAATGCTATGTGTGTTTTTGTATCAATACTTCTTTTTTTTTTTTTTTGGTCCCACCACATAGCACACGGGATCTTAGTTCCCAGACCAGGGATCGAACCTGCGTCCCATGCAGTGGAAGCGTGGAGTCTTAACCCCTGGACTGCCAGGGGCTGCCAGGGAAGTCCCGAGTGTTTTTGCATTTCTTCAGAAAAAAAGAAAAAAATTGAATTGCCTAGAATAAATGATATAGAACTACTAAAGATTCAAAAACTGCTAGAAACATTTATTTTAGAAAGTCTAACTTTCTAAACTTGAAGAAGAACTATCTCCAGTAATGAACCAAAAAAATGGTAGCAAAATGCTTTTTTTTAAATTGTTTAAAATCTTTAACACAAATTCTATAAAAGCATATTTATTGATATTTCTATGCTAGAAAGAAATACAATGAACATTTTAAATTCTTTAATTGATGATAATATTTTAATCATAGTGTGTCTATTAGTTAAGGAAAAACAGACTTATTAAAAACATGGATTAAAGGCCAGCATATACTTGAAACAAAAAAAAAGTTATATTTTTTAATAACGCTTATGACCAAAGACAATTCTTTATGGATTGAATTGCATAGGATATTAACATTCAGCATTTCAGAGGGGAAAAAAAAGGCAAGTAGATTTTGAAATGACATTTCTGAAGCATGTGTTACTTCTGTCAAATGTGAAGTGAACATGGCTAATCATAATTAAAGTTTCACATTTGGCTAATCTGAGAACATCATTCTGAAACAACAAATCAGTTTATCTGTCTATCTCCTGTTTCCCCAACATTTTGTACTTCTCAACATCACAAGTGCTCCAAGTTAAGCAGAATAGTAAGCTACTGACACTGACTGACATTTATGCATTAAACATCAACACATAAAATAATTCTCCCATTATTTCTTTAGTGATTCAACCTTTCATGTCAATTTGCTTTCCTTAATTGCTTTTTTGTTTAGTTTCCAGGATTTTTCAAAGCCATTCATAGTATGAAGCAATGTTTGAAGATGTTTGTCATCTTGAACAGCTCCTTTTTTCACTTGTTTAACACTTAGAAGCAGAAAGAAATTTCAACGTAGTAACTAAACACTGTGGTTTTAATAGATTTAATTAAAAAGGATATTGCTTGGGGGCTTAACCATTCAGTCATCCATTCATCCATCCATCCATTCAACAAAATGTTTTGAACACTTAACTATGACAAAATACTAAGACAATAAAACATGATTCCTACCCTTTAAAAATTCCAAATCTAGTAAAAAAAATATGTGAACAATAATTACAATGAAATCTGAGAAATATTGTTACAGATTTGTACATAGCACAGGAAATAGGAATGAAAATTCCACCAATGTTGACAGGAATTGTTAAGCGGTTTTTAGATGTCGTAACTCAACCTGTGTATGTACTTCCCCACCCCACATACCTGATATAAAAGTATATCACCCCAGCCCTGACATAAAGATTCTGTGTTTTTCAGCCCATCACTTAAGATTCAACTCTGACTTTGGAAAAATGAGATTCTAGAAGAGAAGATTAAAAAGACAATTGTAGCACTTCACAAAGAGCTCTCCCAAGGAGAATATTGAAATTGACTGTTCCATTTACCTTTCTGACAGTCCAAAACTAATCTGAAGATAAAGAGAACAGCCCCTACCTTCAAGAACCTCACAGTTTATTTAGCTAGAGATTCCTACAACTAATCATAGTATAATTATGAATGCAAAAGAAATATAAAAGCACAGGGAAGAAACATAATACTTTTTCAGGATGAAAAGGCAAATGTGAGTAATCTGGTAAAGCCAAAATACAGATTACATCATGAGGAAAAATGTGAGATGAACCTGGAAAAGCAGAATGCAGCCAGATATAGGATCTTGCATACCAGGGTAGGAGATTTCCACTTTACACCATAGTCATCTAGGAGCAATCAAATATTTTTAATTACTAGAGTGATGTCATGGTATGCTTTCAAAAGATAATTTAGGTAGAAAGGTAGAAGGTAAATTGAGGAATTAAGAGCTCAGTGTACAAAAGTACAATAAGGAAGCTCTTGTGATGAGGAACTGAATTAGATCAATGACAGGGAGAATGGAGGAGTGAAGCATTTGAAAAACTTTCCTAAAGGGGTGAGGGTGTCTAGTAGAGTTTAAAGAGATTGAGGCATCTTTCAAAATCAGGAATGGGGGTAACTCAGGTAGACCAGAAGTCTCTACAGAAGAGCATTCCCAGTTCCCCATGGAGCAGGACTAATTCTGGGCAAAGCAGAAATGATAGAAATCTGGTCTACAGAAATGGCCAGTTCTTCATGGTTTTGAAGAAGCATAGAAAAAATGATGATAGTACCAACCACTTTTCCAAATACTTAGGATGTCCTGGATACTATGCTAACTGCCTCGTGTACATAACTCATAAAATCCTTACAACAATGAAGAAGAAACGATTCCCCCCATTTTACAGTAAGGAAACCTATGAACAGATAAGGAAACCTATGCACAGATAAATTAATGACCTGCTAAAATTCCATGGCTAGCACACAGCAGAGCTGAATTTGAAAACCAAGATTTGTCTAACTCTAAAGCAGGGGTTGGGCCCATGGTCCAAATCTGGCCTACCACCTGTTTTTGTAAACAAAGATTTATAGGAACGCAACCATGCCCATTCATTTACATATTGTCTATGTATGCTTTCACACTACCTCAGCAGAGTTGAATACTCGCAACACAAACCATATGGCCCAAAAAGCTTAAAATATTTACCATCTGGCACTTTACAGAAAAAGTTTGCCCACCTCTGCTCTAAAGCCTTCACTCATAACCATTAAACAAATATGTATTGAGTGTCTGTTATGTTCCAGGCATTTTGCCAGGCACTATTCCTAGCCACTCAGGCAAGTTATAAAAGTAACAACAATAAGAATGCTCTTGACTCCAAACACTTGACATGTCAATAAGTTGCTCATCTTGATACTCCTCATCTTTAAGGGTACTGTAGGCAGACCAGGCCATAAATAGAAGAGAGAGCAATGGTTTCACTATTGTTGTTTCCATACTTGATCCAAAATATAAAAGCCCTTGAGATTTGTGAGAAATACCACCTTATGAGATCCTCAAATTGTCAAATACGGCTAAAGCAAAAATTAAACTGCATCAAGTATAAGTGAACATTTTAAATTATACCTGCAGATCAATAATCATTCTATAAATATAAGGTTACCAATGAATTCTGTAAGTAAAATAAAATTAACAAATTATATTCTGTTTAATAGGATATTAAAGTGGGACTTCAATTTCAATAGAAATACCAGCACTTAGCAAAGTGAATGTGAGTAGACTCTGTGAAGTGGAATTTACAAGGAAATGTTCAGAGTCTGTTTCCCAACTCATGTGCCCTTTACTCATGAGCCCTTCATGCACTCCAGGAAAAGAAACAAGAGAGAGAAGTGGAGGAGAGGGGCATTGGTGAGGGAGAATTCTTTGGAGATGACTGTGTTGTGAGCCCCACCCTCTTCCCTCATCATAGGAGTTGCCACTAGAAAGCATCTAAAGGGAGGTTCTAAAAATGACTTGAGGGAAAGAGTCAAGTCTAAACACTGACCAACCCCAGAGACCACAAAAATAATAACTTAAGTAACAAGTACAAGTTCAGTACAAGTAAAAAATTCCTGCCCTCTGTTCTATTGCTATGTAACAAGTTACCCTGAACTTAGTGACTTAACACAACAGTGACTTTATTAAGCTCAGGGATTCTGTCAGTCAGGAAGTCACAGAGGCCAGTAAGGACACTTATTTCTGCTCCATGTTATCTGAACCCTCAGCTTGGAAGATTCTAATGACTGGGGGTGTTTCAAATATCACTTCTGCTACACCCTCTTGACCAAGACAGTCACAAACCTACCAAGATCCTAAGGTACTGCACTGAATCTGTAGATTGCTTTTGCCACTCTTAGTATAGTTCTGGAAGTCCTAGCCACAGCAATCAGAGAAGAAAAAGAAATAAAAGGAATACAAATTGGAAAGGAAGAAGTAAAACTATCACTGCTTGCAGATGACATGATACTATACATAGAAAATCCAAAAGATGTCACCAGACAACTACTAGAACTAATCAATGAATTTGGTACGGTTGCACGATATAAAATTAATGCACAGAAATCTCTGGCATTCCTATACACCAACAATGAAAAATCAGAAAGAGAAATTAAGGACACAATCACATTTACCATGACAACAAAAAGAAGAAAATACCTAGGAATAAACCTACCTAGGGAGACAAAAGACCTGTATGCAGAAAACTATAAGACACTGATGAAAGAAATCAAAGATGACATAAACAGATGGAGAAATATACCATGTTCTTGGATTGGAAGAATCAATCAACTAAAAATAAAACTACCATATGACCCAGCAACCCCACTCCTGGGCATATACCCTGAGAAAACCATAATTCAGAAAGAGACATGTACCACAATGTTCACTGCAGCTCTATTTACAATAGCCAGGACATGGAAGCAACCTAAGTGTCCATCGACAGATGAAGGCATAAAGAAGATGTGGCATATATATACAATGGAATATTAGCCATAAAGAGAAATGAAATTGAGTTATTTGTAGTGTGGTGGATGGACCTAGAGTCTGTCCTACAAAGTGAAGTAAGTCAGAAAGAGAAAAACAAATACTGTATGCTAATGCATCTATGTGGAATCTAAAAAAAAAAAAAAAAAGGTACTGATGAACCTAGTTGCAGGGCAGGAATAAAGACATAGACATAGAAAATGGACTTGAGGACACAGGATGGGAAGGGGAAGCTGGGGCAAAGTGCGAGTAGCATTGACATATATACCCCACCACATGTAAAACAGTTAGCTAGTGGGAAACAGGAGCATAGCACAGGGAGATCAGCTCCATGCTTTGTGACCACCTAGAGGGGTGGGATAGGGAGGATGGGCGGGAGGCTCAAGAGGCAGAGGATATGGGGACACAGGTATGCATATGGCTGTTTCACTTTGGTGTACAACAGAAACTAACACAGTATTGTGATGCAATTATACTCCAAAAAAGATCTATTAAAAAAAAAAAAGATTCTAACGAATTATATATGCACCCTACCTCAGAATGGGAAGAGCAGCAAAGAATTTGTGGCCACATTTTAAAACTGATACACCCTCGTTTTCTCTCCTCTCTCTCCATGCACCTAAGCCAGAGGGGTCTTAAACTTTATTTACTCAGCTGGGAAAAGAGAGAGAAGGGCTGCCTTCTTCTCCTATTGGAGATGACCTGCTCATGTGGGTCTGGCTCACGAGTGTAAAAGGTGTGACTTTAAACAAGTTCAAAGTTTTGATTATTATCAAGGGCAGGACGTTCTAATTTCTGACATGAGTGCAACTTAAAGAGATGGTAAAACTTGTCTATTACCCTAGATAGACAAGAAAAGCCAGGGAACATCACCAAGTTTTCATCCAGAAATAAAATTTAAAGGGGGGCTTCCCTGGTGGCGCAGTAGCTGAGAGTCTGCCTGCCAGTGCAGGGGACACGGGTTCAAGCCCTGGTCTGGGAAGATCCCACATGCCGCAGAGCAACTAGGCCCATGAGCCACAACTACTGAGCCTGCGCGTCTGGAGCCTGTGCTCTGCAACAAGAGAGGCCGCGATAGTGAGAGGCCCTCTCACCGCGATGAAGAGTGTCCCCCACTTGCCGCAACTAGAGAAAGCCCTCGCACAGAAATGAAGACCCAACACAGCCAAAAATAAATATTAAAAAAAAAAAGTTAAAGGGGCAGTGAGAGATTAAAAAAAAAATAAAGTCATGCTTTGATCATATGCACAGTTAGGCTTTTTATCAAATTGGTTATATACATCATTACTATGGTAATATTAACTATAAGCTCACATGAAACTACAAAAATGGAGTTGTAGTGATATATTATGATGACAATTGTTGTTTAGTACATGGAGTTTATAAATGAAGAAGACCATACTGAAATTCATCTGCTTTTGTAGCAAGATGAAGTCAGGAGATCAAAGTTCAGCAAGGCGCTCTGACCCTGTGGTGAATCACTGGCACCAATATTGGTAGAGAAGCGGTGAAGCAAGTGATATAGAAGTTAAAAGAGACCTCTGAGAGGCAGAATGTGAAGAACCAGCCAAGGGTGCAGCAGTAGAAGAAAAGAACATGATGATTGGCAACCTTTTTCTCCCTGTATGTGTCTCTATGACCCACTGGAGGTTTTGAATGGAAGAGTGACATGAACTGATTTATGTTTTAGAATTATTATACTGGGTGCTGTGTGGAGAAGTGTGTGTGTGTGTGTGTGTGTGTGTGTTGGGGGACGTGGATGACAAGTTGTAGAGGTAAGCAGAGATGAAAAATGTTAACAAGCTATGAGAATGGTTCAGGTGAAAGATTATGGTAGTTGGGACTAGGGTGGTAGCAATGGGCATAGTGAAAAGTGATAACAATGAAAATGTGAAGTAGTCAAAATGTGGATATATGTTGAAGAGAAAGCTAAAGGATATGCTGATTGATTAGATGAATGTGTGATGTTTGTGACATTCTTTCAGAAAAAATCCTGTGTGGGATGAGCAACAGGTATTAATCTTCAATGGGTGAGATAAGTCTAACTAAGCATTAGTAAATGTAAAAATTCTTAGGTAGACCAGTTTAGTTAATAATAATATTCATAGCAATGAATACTTTAATAGTAATTTTACAGGTTAGAGAGCATCATTCCATAAATCCTTTCAGTTGGTCTCTGAAATAACTATGACTATGCTCATTAAGTTGATGCCAAATAAATAAATTTTAATCTTTGACAGAGAACACAGAAGCAGAGAAGGAATTAGAAAGTTTTGCTTTCTCTCTGCCCTCTCTTGACATATTATTTTCTCTGAGTTTGAATCTATCTCTTTGTTTTTAGCTTGCTGCAAACATAGCTTTCAGGACTTTTGTAGTCATTAGCATTTCTCACAAGGTCTTTCTGGACTTTAGCCTTCCTGACCCTGTTCTTTAGATATGTGCCACTCTTTTGTGTTTGTCCTTGGCATGTGCCCCGTTTATACACGATCTTTTTGTGTCTGAGCTCAAAGAGCTCTCTATACAGACACATTGATCTCTTTTAATGTTTCCTCAACTTCCTTCCTGAGATCGTCTATGATTGTACAGTCAAAAAACCTTGTTTCAGAACCCTTCATTTCTATTTATTGTATCTTCCCATAAACACCTTCCAACATTTTCTTCAGGTTTTTGGAAAATGCTTTCTTAAAGTTGTATTTTTTAGACTTGTTTATTCGTCATTGAATTAAGTAAAATATTGTTAACTCGTCTCAGAATTACAGTTCTATAAGAAGACAAGAGGACCTTTATTAATTATACAAATATTCTTTTTTTAGGTTTTTAATGAAATATATTTGATTTACAATGTCTCAGGTGTACAGCAAAGTGATTCAGTTACACATATATATATATATTCTTTTTTCAGATTCTTTTCCATTATAGGTTATTACTAGATATTGAATATAGTTCCATGTGCTATACAGTAAGTCCTTGTTGTTTATCTATTTTATATTTACTAGTGTGTATCTGTTACTTCCAAATTCCTAATTTATCCTTCCCCTCCTTCCCCCTGAACCATAAGTTTGTCTTCTATGTCTGTGAGTATATTTCTATTATTATACAAATATTTCTTTTATTTGCTATTTTACTTTGTTATGGTTACTAACGGGAGATTGATTATGTCTGCTACAAAGGTCTAAAACTGGATTTTAGTGAAAACTGGTCAACCACTGTCAGATTCCTATTTTGCTACTAGTATTGACATAAGAATGACAATACACACACACACACACACAGTTAAAAGCAAAGACCTTAGAGAAAAATGACGGATTTTTCGAAAAGACAACATTACTAATCAGGATAACATTTAAATATATATAATATTTCTTCTCCCAGGTTTTCTTTCTATATAACAAGGTTTGGGGTTTTGTTTTTTAATATAAACCATATTGAAATGAGTGTTCTGTCACCAGCAGAGTATTAACAAGGGCATCTGTCCTTAGATTTCAATCTCATTTCAACTAAAGTCAACTTTCACTAAACTGATGCAATACTCAATTTTTAAAGTTTTCTTATCATCAGTTTCATACCCCAAAACTCCAGGAAATCCTGTGGCCAGTGTTGATGATGTGCTCCAAAGTTACATTAAAGACTTCCATTTCCTTTACCTTGTACTTAAACCACTTAAAACAACATCATTACTAGGTGATGTGTTGCCAGTTTTTACCTCTTATATTCGGGGTTCTTTTCTCTTCTTTTTATTTATTATTTTTATTTTCTGGCTGCACAGACCGGCTTGCAGGATCTTAATTCCCTGACCAGGAATCGAACGCAAGCCCTCGGCAGTGAAAGCACAGAGTACTAACCACTGGACCGCAAGGGAATTCCCCTCTATTCTTTTAATTTTTATTTTTTTAATTTTTTTAACATCTTTATTGGAGTGTAATTGCTTTACAATGGTGTGTTAGATTCTAATTTACAACAAAGTGAATGAGCTATACATACACATATATCCCCATATCTCCTCCCTCTTGCGTCTCCCTCCCACCCTCCCCATCCCACCGCTCTAGGTGGTCACAAAGCACCGAGCTGATCTGCCTGTGCTATGCGGCTGCTTCCCACTAGCTATCTATTTTACATTTGGTAGTATATATAAGTCCACGCCACTCTCTCATTTAGTCCCAGCTTACCCTTCCCCCTCCCCATGTTCTCAAGTCCATTCTCTACATCTGCGTCTTTATTCCTGGCCTGCCCCTATGTTCATGAGAACCATTTATTTCTTTTAGATTCCATATATATGTGTTAGCATACGGTATTTATTTTTCTCTTTCTGACTTACTTCACTCTGTAAGACAGATTCTAGGTCCATCCACCTCACTACAAATAATTCAATTTCCTTTCTTTTTATGGCTGAGTAATATTCCATTGTATATATGTGCCACATCTTCTTTATCCATTTATCTGTCGATGGACACTTAGGTTGCTTCTATGTGCTGGCTATTGTAAATAGTGCTGCAATGAACACTGTGGTACATGACACTTTTTTTTTTTTTAACGTCTTTATTGGAGTATAATTGCTTTACAATGGTATGTTAGTTTCAGCTTCACAACAAAATGAATCAGTTATATATATATACATATATTCCCATATCTCTTCCCGCTTGCGTCTCCCTCCCTCCCACCCTCCCTATCCCACCCCTCCAGGCGGTCACAAAGCACCGAGCTGATCTCCCTGTGCTATGCGGCTGCTTCCCACTAGCTAACTACCTTACTTTTGATAGTGTATATATGTCCATGCCTCTTTATCGCTTTGTCACCGTTTACCCTTCCCCCTCCCCATAGCCTCAAGTCCATTCTCTAGTAAGTCTGTGTCTTTATTCCTGTTTCACCCCTAGGTTTTTCATGACATTTTTTTTTAATTCCATATATATGTGTTAGCATACGGTATTTGTCTCTCTCTTTCTGACTTACTTCACTCTGTATGACAGACTCTAGGTCTATCCACCTCATTACAAATAGCTCAATTTCGTCTCTTTTTATGGCTGAGTAATATTCCACTGTATATATGTGCCACATCTTCTTTATCCATTCATCCGATGATGGACACTTAGGTTGTTTCCATCTCTGGGCTATTGTAAATAGAGTTGCAATGAACATTTTGGTACATGACTCTTTTTGAATTATGGTTTTCTCAGGGTATATGCCCAGTAGTGGGATTGCTGCGACATATGGTAGTTCTATTTTTAGCTTTTTTAAGGAACATCCATACTGTTCTCCATAGTGGCTGTATCAATTTACATTCTCACCAACAGTGTAGGAGAGTTCCCTTTTCTCCACACCCTCTCCAGCATTTATTGCTTGTAGACATTTTGATGATGGCCATTCTGACTGGTGTGAGGTGATGCCTCATTGTAGTTTTGATTTGCATTTCTCTAATGATTAGTGATGTTGAGCATCCTGTCATATGTTTGTTGGCAATCTGTATATTTTCTTTGGAGAAGTGTATATTTAGGTTTTCTAGCAATTTTTGGTTTGGGTTGTTTGGTTTATTGATATTGAGCTGCATGAGCTGCTTGTATAGTTTGGAGAATAATCCTTTGTCAGTTGCTTCATTTGCAAATATTTTCTCCCATTCTGAGGGTTGTCTTTTAGTCTTGTTTATGGATTTCTTTGTGGTGCAAAAGGTTTTAAGTTTCATTAGGTCCCATTTGTTTTTGTTTTTATTTCCATTACTCTAGGAGGTGGGTCAAAAAGGATCTTGCTGTGCTTTATGTCATGGAGTGTTCTGCCTATGTTTTCCTCTAAGAGTTTTATAGTGTCTGGCCTTACATTTAGGTCTTTAAGCCATTCTGAGTTTAATTTTGCGTATGGTGTTAGGGAGTGTTCTACTTTCATTCTTTTACATATAGCGGTCCAGTTTTCCCAGCACCACTTACTGAAGAGGCTGTCTTTTCTCCATTGTATATTCTTGCCTACTTTATCAACAATAAGGTGACTATATGTGTGTGGGTTTGTCTCTGGGCTTTCTATCCTATTTCATTGACCTATATTACTGTTTTTGTGCCAGTACCAGACTGTCTTGATTACTGTAGCTCTGTAGCATAGTCTGAAGTCAGGGAGCCTGATTCCTCCAGCTCTGTTTTTCTTTCTCAAGATTGCTTTGGCTATTCGGGGTCTTCTGTGCATCCATACAAATTGTGAAACTTTTTTGTTCTAGTTCTGTGAAAACTGGCAGTGGTGGTTTGATAGGGATTGCACCGAATCTGTGGATTGCTTTGGGTAGCATGGTCATTTTCACAACGTTGATTCTTCCAGTTCAAGAACATGGTATACCTCTCCATCTGTTTTTGTCATCTTTAATTTCTTTCATCAGTGTCTTATAGTTTTCTGCATACAGGTCTTTTGTCTCCTTAGGTAGGTTTATTCCTAGGTGTTTTATTCTTTTTGTTGCAGTCATAAATGGAAGTGTTTCCTTAAGTTCTCTTTCACATTTTTCATCATTAGTGTATAGGAATGCAAGAGGTTTCTGTGCATTAATTTTGTATCCTGCTACTTTACCAAATTCACTGATTAGCTCTAGAAGTTTTCTGGTAGAGTCTTTAGGATTCTCTATATAGAATCATGTCATTTGCAAAGAGTGACAACTTAATTTCTTCTTTTCTGATTTGGATTCCTTTTATTTCTTTTTCTGCTCTGATTGCTGTGGCTAAAACTTCCAAAACTATGTTGAATAATAGCAGTGAGAATGGGCAAACTTGTCTTGTTCCTGATCTTATAGGAAATGTTTTGAGTTTTTCACCATTGAGAATGATGTTGCCTGTGGGTTTGTCATATATGGCCTTTATTATGTTGAGGTAAGTTCCCTCTATGCCTACTTTCTGGAGGGTTTTTATCATAAATGGGTGTTGAATTTTGTTGAAAGCTTTTTCTCATTCTATTGAGATGATCAAATGGTTTTTCTCCTTCAATTTGTTAATATGGTGTATCACATTGAATTATTTGTGTATATTGAAGACTCCTTGCATTCCTGGGATAAACCCCACTTGATCATGGTGTATGATCCTTCTAATGTGCTGTTGGATTCTGTTTGCTAGTATTTTGTTGAGGATTTTTGCATCTACGTTCATCAGTGATATTGGCCTGTAGTTTTCTTTCTTTGTGACATCTTTGTCTGCTTTTGGTATCAGGGTGATGGTGGCCTCATAGAATGAGTTTGGGAGTGTTCCTCCCTCTGCTTTATTTTGGAAGGGTTTGAGAAGGACGGGTGTTAGCTCTTCTCTAAACGTTTGATAGAATTCACCTGTAAAGCCATCTGGTCCTGGGCTTTTGTTTGTTGGAAGATTTTGAATCACAGTCTCAGTTTCAGTGCTTGTGATTGGTCTGTTTATACTTTCTATTCCTTCTTGGTTCAGCCTTGGAAGGTTGTGCTTTTCTAAGAGTTTGTCGATTTCTTCCAGGTTGTCCATTTTATTGGCATAGAGATGCTTGTAGTAATCTCTCATGATCCTTTGTATTTCTGCAATGTCAGTTGTTACTTCAACTTTTTCATTTCTAAGTCTATTGTTTTGAGTCTTCTCCTTTTTTTTCTTGATGAGTCTGGCTAATGGTTTATCAATTTTGTTTATCTTCTCAAAGAACCAGCCTTTAGTTTTATTGACCTTTGCTACTGTTTCATTTTTTTTCTTTTTTTTGTTTGCGGTACACGGGCCTCTCACTGCTGTAGCCTCTCCCGTTGCGGAGCACAGGCTCCGGACACACAGGCTCAGCGGCCATGGCTCACGGGCCCAGCTGCTCCACGGCATGTGGGATCCTCCCGGACCGGGGCACAAATCCATGTCCCCTGAATCAGCAGGAGGACTCTCAACCACTCCGCCACCAGGGAAGCCCCTCTTTTTCATTTATTTCTGATCTGATATTTATGATTTTTTTCCTTCTGCTAACTTTGGGCTTTTTTGTTCTTCTTTCCCTAATTGCTTTAGGTGTAAGTTAGGTTGTTTATTTAAGATGTATCTTGTTTCTTGAGATAGGATTGTATTGCTACAAACTTCCCTCTTAGAACTGCTTTTGCTGCATCCGTTAGGTTTTGTGCCGTGTTTTCACTGTCATTTGTTTCTAGGTATTTTTGATTTGCTCTTTGATTTGTTCAGTGATCTCTTGGTTATTAAGTGGTGTACTGTTTAGCCTCCATGGGTTTGTTTTTTTTCCTGTAATTGATATCTAGTCTCATAGCATTGTGGGCAGAAAAGATACTTGATATGATTTCAATTTTCTTAAATTTACCAAGGCTTGTTTTGTGACCCAAGATATGATCTATCCTGGAGAATGTCCCATGAGCACTTGAGAAGAAAGTGCATTCTGTTGTTTTTGGGTGGAATTTCCTATAAATAGAAATTAAGTCTATCTTGTTTAATTTATTATTTAAAGCTTGTGTTTCCATTTTTATTTTCATTTTGGATGATCTGTCCATTGGTGAAAGTGGGGTGCTAAAGTCCCCTACTATGATTGTGTTACTGTCGGTTTCCCCCTTTTATGGCTGTTAGCATTTGCCTAATGTATTGAGGTGCTCTTATGGTGGGTGCATAAATATTTACAATTGTTATATGTTCTTCTTGGATTCAGCCCTTGATCATTATGTAGTGTCCTTCTTTGTCTCTTGTAATAGTCTTTAAAGTCTATTTTGTCATATATGAGAATTGCTACTCTAGCTTTCTTTTGATTTCCATTTGCATGGAATATCTTTTTCCATCCCCTATCTTTCAGTCTATATGTGTCCCTAGGTCTGAAGTGGGTCTCTTGTAGACAGCATATATACAGGTCTTGTTTTTGTATCCATTCAGCCAGTCTATGTCTTTTGGTGGGAGCATTTAATCCATTTACATTTAAGGTAATTATTGATAGGTATGTTCCTATTCCCATTTTCTTAATTGTTTTGGGTTTGTTATTGTAGGTCTTTTCCTTCTCTTGTGTTTCTTGCCTAGAGAACTTCCTTTAGCATTTGTTGTAAAGCTTGTTAGGTAGTGCTGAATTCTCTTAGCTTTTGCTTGTCTTTAAAGGTTTTAAATTCTCTGTCGAATCTGAATGAGATCCTTGCTGGGTAGAGTAATCTTGGTTGTAGGCTTTTCCCTTCATCACTTTAAATATGTCTTGCCACTCGCTCCTGGCTTGCAGAGTTTCTGCTGAAAGATCAGCTCTTAACCTTATGGGGATTCCCTTATATGTTATTTGTTGTTTTTCCCTTGCTGCTTTTAATAATTTTTCTTTGTATTTAATTTTTGATAGTTTGATTAATATGTGTCTTGGCATGTTCCTCCTTGGATTTATCCTGGATGGGACTCCCTGTGCTTCCTGGAGTTGATTGCCTATTTCCTTTCCCATATTAGGGAAGTTTTCAACTATAATCTCTTCAAATATTTTCTCAGTCCCTTTCTTTTTCTCTTCTTCTTCTGGGACCCCTATAATTCAAATGTTGGTGCGTTTAATGTTGTCCCAGCAGTCCCTAGATCTGTCCTCAATTCTTTTCATTCTTTTTTTTTTCATTCTGCTCTGCAGTAATTATTTCCACTGTATTTTCTTCCAGGTCACTTATCCGTTCTTCTGCCTCAGTTATTCTGCTATTGATTCCTTCTAGAGAATTTTTAATTTCATTTATTGTGTTGTTCATCATTGTTTGTTTGCTCTTTAGTTCTTCTAGGTCCTTGTTAAACGTTTCTTGTATTTTCTCCATTCTACTTCCAAGATTTTGGATCTTTACTATCATTACTCTGAATTCTTTTCAGGTAGACTGCCTATTTCCTCTTCATTTGTTTGCTCTGGTGGGTTTTCTTGCTTCTTCATCTGCTGTGTGTTTCTCTGTCTTCCCATTTTGCTTAACTTACTGTGTTTGGGGTCTCCTTTTCGCAGGCTGCAGGTTCATAGTTCCCGTTGTTTTTGGTATCTGCCCCCAGTGGGTAAGGTTGGTTCAGTGGGTTGTGCAGGCTTCCTGGTGGAGGGGACTCATGCCTGTGTTCTGGTGGATGAGGCTTGTTCTTGTCTTTCTGGTAGGCAGGACCACATCTGCTGGTGTGTTCTGGGGTGTCTGTGAACTTATTATGATTTTAGGCAGCCTCTCTGCTAATGGGTGGGGTTGTGTTCCAGTCTTGTTAGTTGTTTGGCATAGGTTGTCCAGCAGTGTAGCTTGCTGGTCATTGAGTGGAGCTGGGACTTAACATTGAGACAGAGATCTCTGGGAGAGCTTTCACTGTTTGATATTACATGGAGCCAGGATGTCTTTGGTGGACCAATGTCCTGAATGTGGCTCTCCCACCTCAGAAGCCCAGCCCTGACACCTGGCCAGAGCACCAAGACCCTGTCAGCCACACAGCTCAGAATAAAAGCGAGAAAAAGAGAAAGAAAGAAAGGAAAAAAGAAAGAATGCTATTAAAATTAAAAATTTTTAAATATTATTAAAAATAAAAAAATTTTTAAATAGTTTAGAAAAAGAAAAAGAAAGAAGACAGCCAAATCAAAAAACAAATCCACCAATGATAACAAGTGCTAAAAACTATACTAAAAAAAAAATAAAAGAATGGACAGACAGAACCTTAGGACAAATGGTAAAAGCAAAGCTATACAGCCAAACGTCACACAAAGAAGCATACACATACACACTCCCAAAAAGACAAAAAGGAAAAGAATATATATATATGTATATATTTTTTAAGAAAGGAAGAGAGCAACCAAATCAGTAAACAAATCTACCAATGATAATAAACTCTAAATACTAAACTAAGATAAACATAAAACCAAAAACCGGTCAGTCATATACAGCAAACCCCAAGTCTACAGTTGCTCCCAAAGTCCACCACCTCAATTTTGGGAAGATTTGTTGTCTATTCAGGTATTCCACAGATGCAGGGCACATCAAGTTGATTGTGTAGATTTAATCTGCTGCTCCTGAGGATGCTGGGAGAAATTTCCCTTTCTCTTCTTTGTTCACACAGCTCCTAGGGTTCACTTTTGGATTGGCCCCGCCTCTGTGTGTAGGTCGCCTGCGGGCATGTGTTCTTCGCTCAGACAGGATGGGGTTAAAGGAGCAGCTGATTAGGGAGCTCTGGCTCACTCAGGCCCAGGGGAGGGAGGGGTACAGAATGTGGGGTGAGCCTGTGGCAGCAGAGGCCAGCATGACATTGCAACAGCATGAGGAATGCTGTGTGTTCTCCCAGGGAAGTTGTCCCTGGATCACGGGACCCTGGCAGTGGTGGGCTGCATAGGCTCCAGGGAGGGGCAGTGTGGAGAGTGACCTGTGCTTGCACACAGGCTTCTTGGCTGCAGCAGCAGCCTTAGCATTTCATGCCAACTCTTGAGTCCGCGCTGACAGCCGTGGCTCGCACCCGTCTCTGGAGCTTGTTTAGGCGGTGCTCTGAAACCCCTCTCCTTGTTCACCCCAAAACAATGGTCTCTTGCCTCTTAGGCAGGTCCAGACTTCTTCCCAGACTCTCTCCCGGCTAGCTGTGGCACACTAGTCCCCTCAGGCTGTGGTCACGCAGCCAACCCCGGTCCTCTTCCTGTGATCTGACCTCCAAAGCCAGAGCTTCAGCTCCCAGCCCCCACCCGTCCCGGCAGGTGAGCAGACAAGCCTCTCAGGCTGGTGAGTACTGGTCCAAAGCGATCCTCGGTATGGGAATCTCTCTGCTTTGCCCTCTGCACCCCTGTTGCTGCGCACTCCTTCGTGGCTCCAACATTTCCCCGCCACCTGCCAACCCCTGTCTCTGCCAGTGAACGGGCTTCCTAGTGTGTGGAAACTTTTCCTCCTTCATAGCTCCTTCCCAGAGGTGCAGGTCCTGTCCCTATTCTTTTATCTCTGTTTTTTCTTTTGCCCTAACCAGGTACGTGGGGAGTTTCTTGCCTTTTGGGAAGTCTGAGGTCTTCTGCCATCGTTCAGTATGTGTTCTGTAGGACTTGTTCCACATGTAGATGTACTTCTGATGTATCTGTGGGGAGGAGGGAGATCTCCACATCTTACTCCTCCGCCATCTTGAAGCTCCCCCCTCTTCTTTTTAGACTTTCTTTCCTATCCTCTGGAAGTGTCACATGTGTTAATACTCATCCTTTATCTACAAAGAAAAAATTTTCTAATTGATACTTTGAGTTCAGAAGCTTGAGATGTCAGACCAATAAAGCAACTGAGTGTATTAATTTTTCATTTTCCCTTTTTTAATTTTCTTTAAAATATAGAAAAGATAGTTGTTAGTTTCTGTATTTTCTCCAAGTAGAGCTCCAAATGAAAACAGTGTCACCTCAAACATGTCTAATTCCAAAAGCACAGTTTGATATGCTTTATGTAGACATATATGTGTGTATGTGTGTGTGTGTATATATATATATATGTACATATATGTATATATATGTATATATAGCTTATTGAAGCTTTGCATTTCCAATATCTAGTGGTAACACACTTTTTCCAGATTTTTCTTCCATTTATTTTAAGACACAGTAAAAATAATTTGACAAAGAATCTAAATGCTGTTTTAAAAATACCTTCTATTTTCACAGCTGCCTTGAAAATGGGCAGGTTATAGATAGGCAAAACTTAATAACCAATAATTCAGAATTTCTATTCTCTTTCTGAAGCACAACTGTCAAAAAAATATACTCTCCACTTAGGGTTACCATGAGTAATCGGTTATAAATGACAAAGAGGAAAATGGTTATACTCCCTTGGCCAAACATTTTCATCATTAACAATAATAGAAATGTTGCTTCCAACAAGCCCTTGGGTATTGCTAGTAGTCAGAATCCAAAAATAATTGCTCATAGATGGGTCTCGCCTGGCAGAAAAGCCTCTAGGACTTATTTTTTCTTAAATGATGATTACATAAAAATGGTTCAAATATTCTTCAATGAATCATTTGTGAAAGACCAGGTATATTTTCTGTTCATAGAGTCAAGCTGCTGTTTCAAGAATAAAATATTAAATAGTCTCGTGTAGAGACTAAATGGTATAAACCATGGTATAAACCCTTTTGGGTTAGTAACTGTCCTAAAAATGTGACTTATTTATGGTAGCGTTCTATGAGCTATAGGTAGCTACTTGGTAATCTGACTTCCATACAGAGTTTTTAACCTGAACCCACTCATTATCTTGAGACAGGGTAGAGTTGATGTAGGAGAAGAATTACACCCTCAAAAGTTGCAAGGTGAGTTTCTACCAAGTTCTCTACCTAAAGCCCTCTTCTGCTAACTTGGCCATGGCACTTTGGTGACCTGCACTATCTTTTTTTTTTTTTTAATTGAAGTATAGGTCACTTACAATATTATATTAGTTTCAGGTGTACAACATAGTGATTCAATATTTTAACAGATTATAGGTCACATAAGGTTATTATAAAATATTGGCTAAATTCACTGTGTTGTACATCACATCCTTATAACTTATGTATTTTACACCTAGTAGTTTGTATCCCTTAACCCCCTTCACCTATCTTGCCCGTCTCCCCACCCCTTCCCCTCCAGTAACCACTAGTTTGTTCTCTGTATCTGTTAGTCTTCCTGTTTTGTTATACTCATTTGTTTTATTTTCTAGATTCCATATATAAATGAAAACATAAAGTAATTGTCTTTCTTCATCTGACTTATTTCACTAAACATAATACCACCCTCTAGGTGCATCCATGTTGTTGCAAATGGCAAAATTTTATTCTTTTTTTATGGTTGAGTAATATTTAACCATAAAACGTATCTTTTTAAAACTCAAACAGAGAAATCAAGGGCAATAAGGGCCATGTTATTTCTCCTCTAAATGACAATATGAGTAAGATGAAGGCTTGGAGTGGAAATGTTGCTCTTATCTACTGTAGTTCCTCCACATCATCTTTTTGTTCAGGACCTCTTTATACTCTTATAAACTATTGAGAACCCCAAAGAACTTTTGCTTATTGTGAGTTTTATCTACAGATTGTGTTCAAAATTAAGACATATTATTTTTAAATATTTATTAATTTATTAAAACAATAATAAACCCATTGCATATCAATGCAAATTATATATTTTTATGAAAAATAACTATATTTTCCCCAAAACTATTTAGTCAGAAGAGTGCCTTGGTTTACATTTTTGTAAATCTCTTCGATGCCTGGCTTAATAAAAGACAGTTGGATCGTTACATCTGCTTCTGCATTCCAACCAACTGTACCATATACTCATAAGAGAATGAGAACGAAAAAAGGCATATAAGCTCTTAGTATTATTATGAAGATAGTTTTGACCTCATAAACCCTACAGGAATCTTAGGGCCTCTCAAGTGTCATTGCAATACCTTGTAAGAACTACTACTCTACACAAAGTCCAATACCATGGAAACAAGATTGAGAATTCAAATTGCCTGTGGTAGAACAAGGAAGTCAGAGAAAAAGTATCTCTTTAGTTAAGGGTACATGGGAGAAATAAAAAATGCCTACAGAAATAAAAGTTGACAAATAACATAACTTTTTTAAATACATTAGATAATAGTCTGGAGCTCATAAAGGACTTTAAGTTGAACTTCACTTAACAGTGGAAATTTGCTTCAAACTCTCAAACACAAGGTTCCACAAGCTTATTGGGAAACCAGTGACTCAGGTTGTAAAACATAGGAACAGCTGAGTTACAAGGGCCTAGAGGTCATCTTTCATCATTTTTAATTTTTTCATTTTAATTATAATAATTTGGGACCCAATCAGACTAAGGACTTTAACAACGCAACTGAACTCAGTTTTCCTAGATCCCAGTTAAGCATTTTTTATTCGTCACTATGCTACAGAACTGAAAAACATTTCAGTTATATCATAAATATGCCCAGCACTGGCTAATCTAATTGTTATTAACATTGGGAAGAGGGATAGTTAGTGACTTACTTGAACATTTAATAAGATCTAAGAATCCATTCCCCAGAAAAATATACACAAGCACATACACATACGTCCCTGAAGCTCAAGCATGAATTACCTAGGACTCAGTGTAAGACCCTCCAGACCAGTTTACAACACACATAAAATTCTGGGATCCAAACATTTGGGAAGTGAAAAATTGGAAAGCAGAATATAATAAATGTTATAGGAGCTAACATGATTTACATTATTTATTGAATAGATCAAATTTTATTTATTTGATACAGATTAATATAGTATCAAATAATAAGAATAAACCTCTTCCAAAATAGGATTCATTCACAAAATAGGATTCATTCATTCATTCACAAATATTTCAAGTACCTACTGAATACTAGGTCTTGAGAATAAAAGGTGAGTATAACTGACACATTCTGTACCACGATGGACTTTTCATTCTAGTGAGAGAGATAGACATTAACTAAGCACAAAACATATATCAAGAATAAAAGTATTAATAAACCTTTCCCACCTGTACTCTCAGCTTCTCCCAAATTACGTTCTAAGAAGCTCACATCATACCAGCACCACCTCAAACACCATCCACCCACAATGCCAGAATCTGATTAAAACACTATTTTAGCCACTATATGGTTGGTGACACAAACAAAAAGAGTAAAAACCTTTTTTCTTTCAAATGAAATAATTTATTTTGTCATATAGCTCCTTCTTTGGAATGTTTCCCATCAAGACAGGCCTGTGGCTTCCTCCTCCTTCATGATAAAAACCTTTTCCAGAAGTCTTGGGGTGGACAACTTAAGCCTCATGTCGAAGAAGCTCATTTCCCTGACTCTCAGACTGGTCTCTCCATGCTTCATCTTGTTAGTAGTGGTGACATCTTAAAGGCCAAGATCTGGATGTGAACCAAAATATTGCTGCCCGAGAGAACCTTCTATGATAATGGAAATGCCAAGTACAGTAGCTACTAGACATATGTGGCTATGAAGCATTTTAAATGTGGCTGAGAAATTGAATTTAAATTTGTTTAATTTTAAAAATTAAATTTTATTTAATTTATAAAACTAACTTTTATTTAATTTTTAACAATTAAATAGCCACATCTGGCTAATGGCTATCATATTGAACAGCACAGAGAAAGAAAAACACAAAGGTCTGCTTTTAGTCTGTCTTAGGCTATTGACATAAAAAGAGTCCTTTTGGATCACAATATTCCTTCCCAGTTCACCAAATCTATATTCACCTTCACAATGTAACATTCACTAAGACAGATTATATTCTGGCCATAAAACAATCCACAACCAATTTTTAAAAGTGAAATAAAACAAAGTATATACTCTGACCATTTCAGAATTAAACTTGTAATCAGTAGTAACATTTGGAAAATATCCAAATATTTATAAATTAAATAATACACTGCTAAATAACTCATGGGTCACAGAAGAATTAGAAAATATTTTAAATTGAATAAAAATGAAAACATATCCACATTTATAAGATATAGCTAAAGGTGGCTTAGAGGGAAAGGTGGCTTATAGCATTATGCTTGTATTAGAAAGCAAGAGTTTTTCATCAATAAGTTAAACTTCTACTTTAAGAATATAGAAAAAATTAAAAAAGAGTAAACTAAACCCAAAGCATAGAAAAGGAAGGAAATAATAAAGAACAAAAGTCACTAACATTGAAAAGAAAAAAGAGAAAATAAACACCAAAAATCTACTATACCTCCACATCCCACCCCCAAACACAAATTTTTTGTGAAAATTGTGTATCATCATCAAGTATATATCAGATATGATTTTCTCTATGATATCTAAAGGAGGCCATGGTTCTTTCCTAAAAGTAGGTTTAAAATGATAATTTTTTCTCTCCAAGATGATATGGATAGAAGACTGGCCTCATTTTCCATAGGTAAGTAAATGGATTATGCCTCTCTGAAAATTCACTTTTTGACACTGAATCAGTAGTTCACAGTTTATTCTCTCTTATGACTTAATACACGTCAAGGAAATGCATTTAATCACTTTCTTAGAAACGCTTCTGAGTTTGCCAAGTGAAGAAGTGATAGACTGTGATCAAATCAAATCCCCCAGTGTAAGAAGCACATCTTGGGAATGGCAGGAAAATAATAAATCTCAAACAGTCAAACTTGAAATTCAACAATGATAAACCATGATGTCCCTCTATTTAGTCATTTCTAAAGGTATAATATTACAGTGTTAAAAAATGATTAAAGACAATTTAGGTGACACAAAAAAACTTTATTTAACACTTCATGAAGTGGACAGTCTCCTTTCAGAGAACTGCAAAATTGAGCGGAAGGCAAGAAGCTCTTATAGGATAAAGAATAAAGAGGAAGGAAGAGAAAAATAGAAAATATCTGATTGGCTGGGGCCACATAGTCAACCTTGTTTGGGGTGAAAAGGAACAAGGAAGTAACTACAGAGCTCAGCATTGCTTTCTGGTGTTTAGGGATTGACTGACTGGATTTCTGGTCAAGCAGAGCATTAACAGGGACATGAAAGTTATCTAAGTTTCGATTTGCTTATATGGCAACCTGGGCAGGAGTGGCTTCATCTTGGACCTAGGAAATTATTTCAGCAGTTTCCCACTTTTGGTCATCCTCTTGACCAGTCAAGAGGTTTGATCAAAAACATTGGTCTTAGCATGACTCTCAGATACCATTGCCTCTTTGAATCTCAGTGAAGTATTCACAAGAGACAATGTCAGCCTCCTGTTTTAGTTACATTCTTCTATTCTCTTTTGTTGAACAGGATAATATCTTGACTTATTTGACTCTAGTTGGTTTGATTCACAGGGACCCTGGCTCAGGAGAGCTCTCCAAACCAAGGGCATTGCTTTGTTGCTAATAATGATTATTGTCTCTGTAATATGCTGCATTCTCTCAAAAGTTTTCACTGCAGGTGGGAAGATATTGACCAGCTGATGGATGGTCTCTCCTAGACTAGAACAACAAAACATCTTACCAAATGAGAGACAAATCCTTTCGAATTTTCCAGGGGCCCTCTGGGAAATCTTAAAGTTAGTTTGAGGTCAAAAAGACTCCCTTTAGAATTTCACTTTGGGAAAATGTCGAAAGGTTTGAACATTTGATTAAATAGAATCACAGATCATTACAAAATAATGCTGAATTACTTATTTAACCAAAGAGACAATAGAAGCTTTTAAAGGCAAATACAGAAAGGTACATAGTTGTGAACAAAACAACTCTTTTAATATTGAGAAGACTGGGTTTTTTTAATTTATCAAAGACCTGATAAAGACAATTGTGAAGCACAGTAAATTATTTTGGTAAGACACAAAATCTTCGCTTTCCAGGTAGATTACCAAAAAGGTAAAAAACAAAACAACAAACAAAAACAAACCACCTTTCACAGTCTATTATCAAGGGCAGACCAATAGTCCAAATAAACTTTGTCCTTTTATCAGAGAGAAAAACAAATTCTAATTTTGTCCCAACATACTTTTGATATTAAAACTTCTTTAATTAAATAAATTTATTCTAATCTTAGCCAGCTTGACCACACATAAAATTCCTTCTCCAGGATTCCTTTTCCACAAACCTTTTACAACTATTATAGATCCATTAAGATTTTGTCATATGTCTTTTCCTATTTTTTCATTCTGGAACAATCAATTGTTTTACTTTCAGACAAAATTAGTCTCTTTTCCCTTCACAAAAGCACCTCTCTGTGCCTCATACATTTTCTTACCAAAAACACATCCTACTTTCCTTGCATAGAGAAATCTCCCTTTTAATCTCTAGTAGTTTTAATTACACATATTAATTAGACTCTTAACCCTTAGAATCCTAATTCCTAGTGAAAACTAAGAAGTATGTATTGCGGACTGTCTCTTATGCTAGCATTCTGTGGATTGGCAAATTTATAAATACATTCCATAATACCTGGAAGTATGCTCTTCCTCACAGTAAATTTTTCAGTGTACCACAAAACATATTTACTGTTAGAATCAAATATGTTTTGTTCCCCTTTAAATAAGAAAAGCCAAAACGGATAAACTAATCTTTGGTAATTAATATTTTTTTTAAATTTTTTCTTGTTACCCTTGTTTTTAATCACACACATACAAGGTACAAGTTTATTGTAGAAACATTAGAAAACACAGATAACCAAAATTTAAAAAAACTGTCACATGGTGATAATAATTATTGATACCTAAAATATGTATTTTTACAAAAGTGGTTTTACATAATATAATATGTATTGATTTATTACTTCTCTCCTAAAATATGCATTTGTTTTGTTAATAAGGATATTTCTCCAGAGTCATTCTGAATTACTGCTTGGTTCTTCATTGAAAGACATACTCTATTTAATACATCCTGAACATATAGATTGGTTCTATGTTTTGCTCATATAAACAACACTCCAGTGAACACCCTTGTACATATATTTTTAACATCTTTATTGGCGTGTAATTGCTTTACAATGGTGTGTTAGTTTCTCCTTTATAACAAAGTGACTCAGTTATACATATACATATGTTCCCATATCTCTTCCCTCTTGCATCTCCCTCACCCTCACCCTCCCTATCCCACCCCTCTAGGTGGTCAAAAAGCACCAAGCTGATCTCCCTGTGCTATGCAGCTGCTTCCCACTAGCTATCTCTTTTTTTTTTTTTTTTTTTTGCGGTACGCGGGCCTCTCACTGCTGTGGCCTCTCCCCTTGCGGAGCACAGGCTCCGGACGCGCAGGCTCAGTGGCCATGGCTCACGGGCCCAGCCGCTCCGCGGCATGTGGGATCTTCCCAGACCGGGGCACGAACCCGTGTCCCCTGCATCGGCAGGTGGACTCTCAACCACTGCGCCACCAGGGAAGCCCTAGCTATCTCTTTTACGTTTGGTAGTGTATATATGTCCATGCCATTCTCTCACTTTGTCACAGCTTACCTTTCCCCCTCCCCATATCCTCAAGTCCATTCTCTAGTAGGTCTGTATCTTTATTCCCGTCTTGCTCGTAGGTTCTTCATGACCGTTTTTTTTTTTTTTCAGATTCCATATATATGTGTTAGCATATGGTATTTGTTTTTCTCTTTCTGACATACTTCACTCTGTATAACAGACTCTAGGTCCATCCACCTCACTACAAATAACTCAATTTCATTTCTTTTTATGGCTGAGTAATATTCCATTGTATATATGTGCCACATCTTCTTTATCCATTCATCTGTCAATGGACACTCAGGTTGCTTCCATGTCCTGGCTATTGTAAATAGAGCTGCAATGAACATTTTGGTACATGACTCTGTTTGAATTATGATTTTCTTAGGGTATATGCCCAGTACTGGGATTTCTGGGTTGTACGGTAGCTCTATTTTTAGTTTTTTAAGGAATCTCCATACAGTTATCCATAGTGGCTGTACCAATTTACATTCCCACCAACAGTGCAAGAGGGTTCCCTTTTCTCCACACCCTCTCCAGCATTTATTGTTAGTAGATTTTTTGATGATGGCCATTCTGACTGGTGTGAGATGATATCTCATTGTAGTTTTGATTTGCATTTCTCTAATGATTAATGATGTTGAGCATTCTTTCATGTGTTTGTTCACAATCTGTATATCTTCTTTGGAGAAATGTCTATTTATGTCTTCTGCCCATTTCTGGATTGGGTTGTTTGTTTTTTTTGATATTGAGCTGCATGAGCTGCTTGTAAATTTTGGAGATTAATCCTTTGTCAGTTGCTTCACTTGCAAATATTTTCTCCCATTCTGAGAGTTGTCTTTTTGTCTTGCTCATGGTTTCCTTTGCTGTGCAAAAGCTTTGAAGTTTCATTAGGTCCCATTTGTTTATTTTTGTTTTTATTTCCATTTCTCTAGGAGGTGGGTCAAAAAGGATCTTGCTGTGATTTATGTCATAGAGTGTTCTGCCTATGTTTTCCTCTAAGAATTTGATAGTGTCTGGCCTTACATTTAGGTCTTTAATCCATTTTGAGTTTATTTTTGTGTATGGTGTTAGGGAGTGTGGTAACTTCATACTTTTACATGTACCTGTCCAGTTTTCCCAGCACCACTTATTGAAGAGGCTGTCTTTTCTCCACTGTATATTCTTGCCTCCTTTATCAAAGATAAGGTGACCATATGTGCGTGGGTTTATCTCTGGCCTTTCTATCCTGTTCCATTGATCTATATTTCTGTTTTTGTGCCAGTACCATACTGTCTTGATTACTGTAGCTTTGTAGTATAGTCTGAAGTCAGGGAGCCTGATTCCTCCAGCTCCGTTTTTCATTCTCAAGATTGCTTTGGCTATTCGGCGTCTTTTGTGTTTCCATACAAATTGTGAAATTTTTTGTTCTAATTCTGTTAAAAATGCCAGTGGTAGTTTGATAGCGATTGCATTGCATCTGTAGATTGCTTTGGGTAGTAGAGTCATTTTCACAATGTTGATTCTTCCAATCCAAGAACATTGTATATCTCTCCATCTATTTGTATCATCTTTAATTTCTTTCATCAGTGTCTTTGGTAATTAATATTTTAGTATTTTATCTTATTCAGACATGATTTAGATATTCAACAAATATCTATCATTTCACTTATCTCAGTATTAACTTGAAGGTTTCAAGTTTATGAAAAATATTTTGGAAACTATTTCAAGTAGACATACCATAAAGCATAATTATTGTTGAAAACTTCATTTATAAACATTTATCTTGCTTACATCTGTTTAATTTACTTCTTCTTAATAATTATGTTTAGGTTAATTATGAAAATTTCATGAGACGCTGAACAGCTAACCATCATCTTAAGTTATCCTTCTTGCTTACAAATTCTGTTACGGAGATAACATGAGCTTACCTTTTAGTAAACTGAGGCAGAATAAAAAGAGTATATTTAATGCTGATAACTCTAAAGAAAATGAAACCAAAAAACTTAAACTAGCTTTTATTTATCAAAGGTTATCCTAGATCACATGAACTTGAAAAACATTTGAGTTAGTTTCTATATTTCTGAGAGTATACTTGATTTATATAAATGTTTTTCTTTAAACCAATTAAATACTGTAGAACTCTTAACAAATTAATTTGGCAAAATACCATATGCAAGTAAAAAACTCATACAGCTATAACATATATACAGACACACATAAACATACAGACAGATACAAACAGAGATCTTATAGCTTTTGTTTTAAAATTTTAGCCATGAGACAGATGCAACGACGCAAAACTCACAGGTTTATGAAAGAACAGTATTATGTTTCTGGCAGATGTAATAAGGTTACCTGCTCAGATGGTTTAAACCTTTTAGTACTATTTGTGGAGAAGACTTAAGATTTTTCGTTTACCCGGTTACCAAAGAGTTTTTCCTTTTTTTCCTTCTGGTAAGAATTACCTCCCCAACGTTTGTATTTCAGAGACCTCAGTTCCTAAAGAAGACTGGGTAGAACATTTACATCTCAGAGGCATAGAGAATGTATGCAAGTTCCTCCAAGAAGGACTTTCCTTTCCTAAATCCAGAATTATAATACCTACAATCCTTTTGAGATGAATAGGGGAGGTCGGGAGACTGATAACAAGAATAGGCAGGATTTTTCTGTTCTTGTAAAGACTCAATTTGTAAGACAAGTTGGACAAGCTGTCCTCAGTTCGTAGGAAAGTTGTTTCTAATCCTCAAACAATTGGGTCATAACCTGAATGATATCAAGGTGCTGATATCCTTCTACATTATCTTTAATTAAGACAGAAATATTTTAAATTCTAATGTTCTAGATTTAGAGCTGTTTGTCTTTGGAACTTTGTTATTTACCTCTGGGTACAAAGTTTCATTTAGTTTAGGGGAGAAGGCCTAAAAAAAGTTTCTATCAGGCTCTAAATACCAGCTTCCAATTTGGCCAACTTCTGACCACAGAGTTACTTATAAAACAAAATTCTTTCAAGTATCTTGTAAGGTTTCAGCTGGTAAAAATAGTAAATTTTCCCGGCAGTACAGAATGACCTCATGAATGAAAGAGACATACCCAAAGAGGGTGCAGAAGATACTATTCTCCCAAGATCCACAGTCACTCACAAAGATATCCAAAAGAGAGAAAGTCTTAGACAATTCCCTGAGAGCTGGCAATAGTTGGTAGGACCCTAGCCAAAAGAGAGTGCAACTCTCATTTCCGTCAAGCCTTATCTTTGAGCCCACAACCTGACAGCTGGGCTGCCTGCATGCCCCAGGCAGGGAGAAAGCCAAACCAAGTTCTCAGGACACAAAATGAGACAAAAAGAAGGCAACAGCTGTTCCTGAGAGAGAAAGGATTGACAGCCAATGGGAACCCCAAAAGCAAATTCACAAGAGTCGGGATTTGAAAAAGAAGGTACAACACGAAATGTTATCTTCCTTTCTCGATCAGGCACTGCAGAGATCCCAGAGAGCTGACTCTGGTTAAAATTCTCTTAATCATTTACAGTCTTGTTGTTTTTTTGGCATGGAAAGGCACTTCAGGTAGAGGATTAATAGACTGTGAGTACTCAGGCAAAGGAGGACAGAGGGGAGTAGTAGGAGTCACGTCAGTCTTATGGTCTTTTGTTTTAGGTACCTCTTGTGTCTTTAATTTTTCACTAGTCTTTTGGAATGACTCTTTCAATGAAGCTATTTTGGAATCTTAAAATTAAAATAGGTATCCCATTCTGTTTGCTGATTTGGGAACCCTTGCTTTCAAATGCACTTCTTAAATGAACAATCTTGTCTAGCTGAAGTGTTCCCCAGAATGGCCATTGTAATTCTAGGTTGTCTTAGTAATATTTTACCATATTTATAGATATTACAGCTTCTGGGACACAAAATAAGCAATTAGACATAAAATAAGCAATTGTGCCAGTAGGTGGCACACTCAATGCTTTGAAACTTGAGAATCCTGTGTTTTTTTAGCTAAGCTTTGAGTCTCTTGGGGCCAAATTATGCCTAAAAGGGATGTGCCATTAGATTGAGGATTTTGTGGTGTTTTACAGTGTACCTCCTCGCATGGAAATTTTCTTCAGGTTGGCAGGTGACCTAACGTAAATCTAACCTACTCCACGACTAACTTAACTTACCATAGGAGTAACAGCTTTTAAGTGCTTGATTCATGCCCACCAATTTTGCAGCTTTGACTTCCAAGATTCCCATTAGCAATAGATCTAGTCCTTCTTTCATGAGATGATTTCTTTAAAGTGGCAGATGCCCTGATGACTTCTATAGTCTGACTTATGCCTACTTAGATTTTTATTTTGATGGTCAAAAAAGTCCTATTTCTTGTCAATTTATTTTTCCAAGTCCCCCAGTGGTTTATGCCATGAACTTACCTTGAGGCTTTGTGAGTCCCCTAAGAACTGTCACCTGTTGTAGACTCCTAATACAACTACCCTGGAACCTTTCTGGGACCCCAGGACCATTCTGGGAACAATAATAAGTATAATAATACATAATAATAATAAATTTTAATGAAGATTTTTTTGGATCGGAGAGCTGCACACAAGCAAGCGGAGCTCAAATCCGAGAGTGACTTACCCATGGCACTCCAAAACGAACAATGAACTGAAAGGATTCAGTGGACACATGGCCTGTGAATCTCCTTGTCCCATAGGCCATTAGCAGTCAGCTTCAGATCTCATTCCTCTTCACCAAAACCTGTTAAAAATTTAATAAAGAAAACAATTCAGGTGGTACAAACAAACTTTTTAGAAAAAATTTTATTGGCGTATAGTTGATACAAACAAACTTTATTTAACACTTCATAAAGTAGACAGTCTTCTTTCAGAGAACTGCAAAACTGAGTGGAAGACAAGAAGATTTTATAGGTAAAGAATAATGGAAAAGGAAGAGAAAAATAGAAATATTTGACTGGTTGGATCCCCACAGTCAACCTTCTTTGGTATGAAAAGGAGCGAGGAAGTAGATATGGAGCCCAGAGTTGCTTTGGGATGTTTGGGGATTGGCCGACTGGATACACTGCATTTCTGGTCAAGTAGAGCATTTATAGGGACATGAAAGTTACCTAAGTTGTAGTTTGCTGTGTTAGATAATGAAAGAATAGCAGTCTAGACAGATGATGGTTTTAGCTGCAGCAATTCCATACACTGGATACATTCTCCCTGTTTCAAAATAATTCAATTCAGTAGATGTCTATTGAGCCTATTTTGTGTGCAAGGCACACACTCCAGTGAAAGAATTCCTTTTGAATCGCAATATTTAAGATGAGATGTTATTTAATCTAACCTGTCTTTTATAGATGAGGGAACAGAAACAAAAGAATTTAGTGATCTTTTGCAGGAGGTCTGCCTAATTTACAAAAGCTTGGTGGCAGGCAACACCAAAAAGAAAACTAGGCCAGTGTTCTCATCATTACACGTGCCTGCCAATATTTTTCGCGCTTTCTGGGAAACCTCCCGTGACCGTTGGAGTAAATCTAATCATTTATCCTTTCTGCTGCAGTTGGGCCGAGTATAGAGATCTATCATTGTAATTAATCATAGTATTACAATTATTTACACCCATTCCCACTTATCTGCTGCAGAAGTTAAGAGTATGGGCACTGAAGCTCCAATTCCAGCTACTGAAAAGCTGTATATTACCTGGGGGAAGTATATTTGCCTCTCTGTGCTTCTGTTTCCTTAAATAGGGGGAGAATACCGGTACCCAACTCAGAGGGCTATTTAATGATATTTAAATGATAAAATCCATACAAAGTGTTTAGCACAGTGCCTGTCACATAGTAACTGCTGGAAAAAAGGTATCAGCTGTTATTATTTTTACTGTTATTATTATTTTTTTAAAGAATTTCTTTTTTTTTTTTTTGCAGAACGCGGGCCTCTCACTGTTGTGGCCTCTCCCGTTGCGGAGCACAGGCTCCGGACGCGCAGGCTCAGCGGCCATGGCTCACGGGCCCAGCCGCTCTGCGGCATCTGGGATCTTCCCGGACCGGGGCACGAACCTGTGTCCCCTGCATCGGCAGGTGGACTCTCAACCACGGCGCCACTAGGGAAGCCCTAAAAAGAATTTCTTGAGTGCCAATAATATTTCTAGTGCCAGAGGTAACTAGGTTTTTCAATTTAAAAAAAAAGTTATTGAGTACCTAATATATCCCAAGTGCTATTTCCAAGCACTGAAACTTCAAACATTAGTAAAATAAGAAAAATTGGTAAAATACAGTAATCGGTATGATAATTATAATTGAAATTGATTGAAGTCACAATGGTAAACACAAATGAAAGATTAGTTAATGCAGCCATGGGCAGTGGAAGATGAAGACAAGCTTCATAGGGAAGGAGAAACTTCCTGTAATACCTTGACTTTCTTCTTCATTTCTTTTTATTGTGTCAGGGAAAACTAACATTTTCCCTATACCTCTATAAAGCCTGGAGAGAAATATGGGCAAAGAAAAGTCATTTGGGCATAGTAGTACGTGCTGTCAGCTAATGTATTAATATATGAGTTTGGTAACATAATACAGAACAAGAAGGGGCAAAGTCACTGTTAACATAAGGTCAGGAACATTGTTTATAAAGAAAAGGGCCTAGGTCAGGTAAATAGAAGAACGTAAACTACGTAGATGAGAGAAAATAATTTTCCTTATTTAGTTTCAGGACTAAATAAAACCCACTGTAAAGACCCACCATTTTCCTTCCTTCCACACATATCTACTTCCAACTACAGATCAGAGAGATTCCTTCTCTTGTGCCCCAAGTACTCCAGCGCCCAGAGCCATTAGACACTGCTACCATAAGTATATATTTCCCCAGCCACCTGAGGTAATATTTACTATTAAAACATAACTTCTATGATTTTGTTAGACTTGTAGTCCCTTAACATGCCCAAAGTACAATAATGGCACTGAAAACAATAGTGGAAGCTATTCCAAATAACTGCCTGACAATAGGAACATCACACTAATCATCAATGAACACGTCCAAACGTTAAGTCACACAGAATTTTTATCCAAGATACTTGAACCTTGAACACTAGGGGAAAAAAAAAAAAAAAACCTTGCTGGATTTTATATGTGTATCTGCTCAGCTGAAGGTGAGAAAATGCAATTAACTCCTTTTTATAGACCACTGTATTATTCCCATGATCATTACTTAGCTAAGCTACTTAAGGATAACTGTCCTTTAGAGAAAGGACTCTCTGAGTCTCATTAACTAGATTTCTGACCCATAGAGGAGTCTTAGCATTTATTTTCAGGTGCTTTAATTTTTTCTGAATTAAGTACTTCATCAAAATTATAAGTAGTAGTGAGATTTAATATTGTTTTGTCAAAGGTCTTTATTTAATAAATTTAATCAGACCATTAGCTTAAGTCCAAAAAATAAAGATCAAGCTTCTTGACAAACTGTTCTTGAAATTTTTATATATATAAACAATATAAGATGAGATACTCTCTAAAGTAGGTTTGCTTTGAGAGAAGGTTCACTTTGAAATTTAGAAAACCAAAATAACCAATAATAATTCTAGTCTCTGATAAGCAAAAAAAAAAGCAAAACACAAAAAATCAGTTGAAGTTATATGCATGTCATAGAGATGGTTAATAATCCAATGTGAAGGAGAACTATGATACAATGCAAATCAATTATCCTAGAAAATGGAAACAAGGATACAGTATTTGAGATAACCAAAGAGTGGGTTATTAAGGAATGACTTGCATTTACATACTCTGCTCCTTCAGAGAGAATGTACTGATCGCAGTTTTGCTGAAACCCTCAATGGAGTGGCTTTAGAATTTATTAGCACAGTATTTTCAAAATAAAAAATACAAATTTGAAGCATGCCTCATATTTTTCCTATAACTTAAAAGAATTTAATAAACTAAAATTCCGTATTTTTGTAGCTTGTCCATATTTACCTTAAAATTTATTATCAGTTGTAAACTTCGAATGCTACTACTTCAGGTAATTGGATCCCCACACCCACACCAAAAGGAAGGGTGTATGGCAGGGAAAGCATGAGGAGGAAAATGGTCTCCCATGTATGCTCTTCAGAAAGGAGAATGCTGAGGAAACTTGCACAAGTCTCTTGGACAGCCTCATCCACCAGATGTCAGACAGCAGAAACAAGAAGAACTACGATCCTGCAGCCTGTGGAACAAAAACCACATTCACAGAAAGATAGACAAGATGAAAAGGCAGAGGGCTATGTACCAGATGAAGGAACAAGATAAAACCCCAGAAAGACAACTAAATGAACTGGATGGAGATAGGCAAACTTCCAGAAAAGGAATTCAGAATAATGACAGTGAAGATGATCCAGGACCTTGGAAAAAGAATGGAGGCAAACATCGAGAAGATGCAACAAATGTTTAAAAAATACCTAGAATTAAAGAACAAACAAACAGAGATGAACAATAAAATAAATGAAATGAAAACTACACTAGAAGGAATCAATAGGAGAAGAACAGATAAGTGATCTGGAAGACAGAATGGTGGATTCACTGCTGCAGAACAGAATAAAGAAAAAAGAATGAAAAGAAATGAAGACAGCCTAAGAGACCTCTGGGACAACATTAAATGCAACAATATTCACATTATAGGGGTCCCAGAAGGAGAAGAGAGAGAGAAAAGACCCGAGAAAATATCTGAAGAGACTAGAGTCGAAGACTTCCCTAATATGGGAAACGAAAAAGCCACCCAATTCCAGGAAGCACAGAGAGTCCCATACAGGAAAAACACAAGGAGAAACATGCCAAGACACAGAGTAATCAAATTGGCAAAAATTAAAAACAAAGAAAAATTATTGAAAACACAAGGGAAAAATGACAAATAACATACAAGGGAACTCCCATAAGGTTAACAGCTGATTTCTCAGCAGAAACTCTACAAGCCAGAAGGGAGTAGCATGATATACTTAAAGTGATGAAAGGCAAGATTCTACAACCAAGATTACTCTGCCTGGCAAGGATTTCATTCAGATTCGACGGAGAAATCAAAAGCTTACAGACAAGCAAAAGCTAAGAGAATTCAGCACCACCAAACCAGCTCTACAACAAATGCTAAAGGAACTTCTCTAAGTGGGAAACACAAGAGAAGGAAAGTACCTAAAAAAAGAAACCCAAAACAATTAAGAAAATGTTAATAGGAACATACATATTGATACTTACCTTAAATGTGAATGGATTAAATGCTCCAACCAAAAGACACAGGCTTCCTGAATGAGTACAGAAAAAAGACACATATATATACTGTCTACAAGAGACCCACTTCAGACCTAGGGACACATACAGACTGAAAGTGAGGGGATGGAAAAAGATATTCCAAGCAAATGGAAATCAAAAGAAAGGTGCAGTAGCAATACTCATATCAGATAAAATAGACTTTAAAATAAAGAATGTTACAAGAGACAAGGAAGGACACTACATAATGATCAAGTGATCAACCCAAGAAGAAGATATAACAATTATAAATATATACGCACCCAACATAGGAGCACCTCAATACATAAGGCAACTGCTAACACCTATAAAAGAGGAAATAGACAGTAACACAGTTGGGAACTTCAACACCTCACTTACACCAATGAACAGATCATCCAAACAGAATATTAAGAAGGAAACACAAGCTTTAAATGACACAATAGACCAGATAGATTTAATTGATATTTATAGGACATTACATCCAAAAACAGCAGATTACATTTTCTTCTCAAGTGCGCACAGAACATTCTCCAGGATGGATCACATCTTGGGTCACAAATCAAGCCTCAGCAAATTTAATAAAATTGAAATCATATCAAGCACCTTTTCTAACCACAATGCTATGAGATTAGAAATCAATTACAGGGGAAAAAACATAAAAAACACAAACACATGGAGGCTAAAAATACGTTACCAAATAACCAAGAGATCACTGAAGAAATCAAAGATGAAATCAAAAAATACCTGGAGACAAATGACAATGAAAACACGATGATCCAAAACCTATGGAATGCAGCAAAAGCAGTTCTAAGAGGGAAGTTTATAGCAATACAAGCCTACCTCAAAAAACAAGAAAAATCTCAAATAAACAATATAACCTTACGCCTAAAGGAACTAGAGAAAGAAGAACAAACAAAACTCAAAGTTAGCAGAAGGAAAGAAATCAGAAAGATCAGAGCAGAAATAAATGAAATAGAAACAAAGAAAACAGTAGCAAAGATCAATAAAAGTAAGAGCTGGTTCTTTGAGAAGATAAACAAAATTGATAAACCTTTAGCCAGACTCATCAAGAAAAAGAGGGAGAGGACTCAAATCAATAAAATTACAAATGAAAAAGGAGAAGTTACAATAGACACTGCAGAAATATAAAGCATCCTAAGAGACTACTACAAGCAACTCTACGCCAACAAAATGGACAACCTGGAAGAAACGGAAAAATTCTTAGAAAGGTATAACCTTCCAAGACTGAACCAGGAAGAAATAGAAAATATGAACACACCAATCACAAGTAATGAAATTGAAACTGTGATTAAAAATCTTCCAACAAACAAAAGTCCAGGACCAGATGGCTTGACAAGTGAATTCTATCAAACATTTACAGAAGAGCTAACAGCCATCCTCCTGAAACTGTTCCAAAAAATTGCAGAGCAAAGAACACTCCCAAACGCATTCTATGAGGCCATCATCACCCTGATACCAAAACCAGACAAAGTTACTCCAAAAAAAAAAAAAATTACAGACCAATATCATTGATGAATATAGATGCAAAATCCTCAAGAAAATACTAGCAAACAGAATCCAACAACACATTAAAAGGATCATACACCGTGATCAAGTGGGATTTACCCCAGGGAGGCAAGGATTCTTCAATATATGCAAATCAATCAATGTGATACACCATATTAACAAATTGAAGAATAAAAACCATATGATCATCTCAATAGATGCAGAAAAAGCTTTTGACAAAATTCAACACCTATTTATGATAAAAACTCTCCAAAAAGTGGGCATAGAGGGAACCTACCTCAACATAATAAAGGCCATATACGACAAAACCAAGCAAACATCATTCTCAGTGGTGAAAAACTGAAAGCATTTCCTTAAGATCAGGAACAAGACAAGGATGTCCACTCTCTCACCACTATTATTCAACATAGTTTTGGAAGTCCTAGCCATGGCAATCAGAGAAGAAAAAGAGATAAAAGGAATACAAACTGGAATAGAAGAAGTAAAATTGTCACTGTTTGCGGATGATATGATACTATACATAGAGAATCCTAAAGATGCCACCATAAAACTAGAGCTAATCAATGACTTTGGTAAAGTTGCAGGGGACAAAATTAATGCACAGAAATCTTGTGCATTCCTATATACTAATGATGAAAAATCTGAAAGAGAAATTAAGGAAACACTCCCACTTACCACTTCAACAAAAAGAATAAAATAGCTAGGGATATACCTACCTAAGGAGACAAAAGACCTGTATGCAGAAAACTATAAGACACTGATGAAAGAAGTTAAAGATGATACCAACAGATGGAGAGAGATACCATGTTCTTGGATTGGAAGAATCAATATTGTGAAAATGACTATACTACCAAAAACAATCTATAGATTCAATTCAATTCAATCAAATTACCAATGGCATTTTTTACAGAACTAAAACAAAAAATCTTAAAATTTGTATGGAAACACAAAAGACCCCCAATAGCCAAGCAGTCTTGAGGGAAAAAAGCGGAGCTGGAGGAATCAGACTCCCTGACTTCAGACTATACTACAAAGCTACAGTAATCAAGACAATATGGTACTGGCACAAAAACAGAAATATAGAACAACAGAACAAGATAGAAAGCCCAGAGATAAACCCACACATCTATGGCCAACTAATCTATGACAAAGGAGGCAAGGATATACAATGGAGAAAAGACAGTCTCTTCAATAAGTGGTGCTGGGAAAACTGGACAGCTACATGTAAAAGAATGAAATTAGAACACTCCATAACACCATACACAAAAATAAACTCAAAATGGATTAGAGACCTAAATGTAAGGCCAGACACTATAAAACTCTTAGAGGAAAACATAGGAAGAACACTCTTTGACGTAAATCACAGCAACATCTTTTTTGATCTACCTCCTAGAGTAATGGAAATAAAAACAAAACTAACCAAATGGGACCTAATGAAACTTCAAAGCTTTTGCACAGCAAAGGAAAACATAAACAAGACGAAAAGACACCCCTCAGAATGGGAGAAAATATTGGCAAATGAATCAATGGACAAAGGATTAATCTCCAAAACATATAAATAGCTCATGCAGCTCAATATTAAAAAAAACAAACAATCTGATCCAAAATTAGGTAGAAGACCTAAATACATATTTCTCTAAAAAAAACATACAGATGGCCAAGAAGCACATGAAAAGCTGCTCAACATCACTAATTATTAGAGAAATGCAAATCAAAACTATAATGAGGTATCACCTCACACCAGTCAGAATGGGCATCATCAGAAAATCTACAAACAACAAATGCTGGAGAGGGTGTGAAGAAAAGGGAACCCTCTTGCACTGGTGGTGGGAATGTAAATTGATACAGCCACTACGGAGAACTGTACGGAGGTTCCTTAAAAAACTAAAAATAAAATTACCATGTGACCCAGCAATCCCACTACTGGGCATATACCCAGAGAAAACCATAATTCAAAAAGACACATGCACCCCAATGTTCACTGCAGCACTATTTACAATAGCAGGTCATGGAAGCAACCTAAATGCCCATTGACAGACAAATGGATAAAGAAATGTGGTACATATATACAACAGAATATTACTCAGCCATAAAAAGGAACAAAATTGGGTCATTTGTAGAGACATGCATGAATCTAGAGACTGTCATACAGAGTGAAGTAATGAGAAAGAGAAAAACAAATATTGTATATTAAGGCATATATGTGGAACCTAGAAAAATAGTACAGATGAACCAGTTTGCAGGTCAGAAATTGAGACACAGATGTAGAGAACAAACGTATGGACACCAAGGGGGAAAGTAGCGGGGGGTGTAGCTGGTTGTGTGATGATTTGGGAGATTGGGTTTCACATGTATACACAGATGTGTATAAAATGGATGACTAATAAAAAAACAAAAAAAGAAATGAGAATGCTTTGGGTTGAATTTTTGCATTTTTCCTGTTTCCCCAGGTTTCCACGTCTTAAGTAAGGAAGTTGCCATTAAGTCTCTGTCAAAGAAAGAAGAAAAAGGTCAGAGGCACATTTTCAAAGGCTAGGGGTGAGAGAAGGAGTGCCTTGTTCATGGACTGCCACGCTGTTCAGAATGAAGAAAATGTCTGTTGAAAAGAGGTCCACAAGAAGAGATAGACTGAGAAGCCATCTGGTCCTGGGCTTTTGTTTGTTGGAAGATGTTTAATTACAGATTCAATTTCAGTGCTTGTGATTAGTCTGTTCATATTTTCTATTTCTTCCTGGTTCAGTCTCGGAAGGTTGTGCTTTTCTATGAATTTGTCCATTTCTTCCAGGAGGTCCATTTTATTAGCATACAGTTGCTTGTAGTAATCTCTCATGATCCTTTGTATTTCTGCACTGTCAGTTGCTACTTCTTTTTCATTTCTAATTCTGTTGATTTGAGTTTTCTCCTTTTTATTCTTGATGAATCTGGCTAATGGTTTATCAATTTTATTTATCTTCTCAAAGAACTAGCTTTTACTTTTATTGATCTTTGCTATCGTTTCCTTCATTTATTTTTCATTTATTTCTGATCTGATCTCTATGATTTTTTTCCTTCTGCTAACTTTTGGGGAGGTTTTGTTCTTCTTTCTCTAATTGCTTTAGGTGTAAGGTTAGGTTGTTTATTTGAGATGTTTCTTGTTTCATGAGGTAGGACTGTATTGCTATAAACTTCCCTCATAGAACTGCTTTTGGAGCATCCCTTAGGTTTTGGGTCATGGTGTTTTCATTGTCATTTGTTTCTAGGAATTTTTTTATTTCATCTTTGATTTCTTCAGTGATCTCTTGGTTATTTAGTAGTGTATTGTTTAGCCTCCACGTGTTTGTATTTTTTACAGATTTTTTCCTTTAATTGATATCTAGTCTCATAGGATTGTGGTCAGAAAAGATACTTGATACGATTTCAATTTTCTTAAATTTACCAAGGCTTGGTTTGTTACCCAAGATATGATCTATCCTGGAGAATGTTCCATGAGCACTTGAGAAAAATGTGTATTCTGTTGCTTTGGGATGGAATGTCCTATAAATATAAATTAAGTCCATCTTGTTTAATGTATCATTTAAAGCTTGTGTTTCCTTATTTTCATTTTGGATGATCTGTGCATTGCTGAAAGTGGGGTGTTAAAGTCCCCTACTATGATTATGTTACTGTCAATTTCCCCTTTTATGGCTGTTAGCATTTGCCTAGTGCATTGAGGTGCTCCTATGGTGGGTGCATAAATAAATGTTATATCTTCCTCTTGGATTGATCCCTTGATCATTATGTAGTGTTCTTCTTTGTCTCTTGTAATAGTCTTTATTTTAAAGTCTATTTTGTCTGATATGAGAATTGCTACTCCACGTTTCTTTTGATTTCCATCTGCATGGAATATCCTTTTCCATTTCCTCACTTTCAGTCTGTATGGGTCCGTGGGTCTCTTGTAGACAGCATATACATGGGTCTTGTTTTTGTATCCATTCAGCCAGTCTATGTCTTTTGGTGGGAGCATTTAATCCATTTACATTTAAGGTAATTATCAATATGTATGTTCCCATTACCATTTTCTTAATTGTTTTGGGTTTGTTTTTGTAGGTCTTTTCCTTCTCTTGTGTTTCCCGCCTAGAGAAGTTCCTTTAGCATTTGTTGGAAAGCTAGTTTGGTGGTGCTGAATTCTTTTGCTTGTCTGTAAAGGTTTTAATTTCTGTGTCGAATCTGAATGAGATCCTTGCTGGGTAGAGTAATCTTGGTTGTAGGTTTTTCCCTTTCATCACTTCAAATATGTTTTGCCACTCCCTTCTGGCTTGCCGAGTTTCTGCTGAGAGATCAGCTGTTAACCTTAAGGGGATTCCCTTATATGTTATTTGTTGTTTTCCCCATGCTGCTTTTAATATTTTTTCTTTGTAGTTAACTTTTGATAGTTTGAGTGATATGTGTCTTGGCATGTTTCTCCTTGGATTTATCCTGTATGAGACTCTCTGCGTTTCCTGGAGTTGATTGCCTATTTCCTTCCCCATATTAGGGAAGTTTTCAACTATAATCTCTTCAAATATTTTCTCAGTCCGTTTCTTTTTCTCTTCTTCTTCTGGTATCCCTATAATTCGAATGTTGGTGTGTTTAATGTTGTCCCAGAGGTCTCTGAGACTGTCCTCAATTCTTTTCATTCTTTTTTCTATATTCTGCTCTGTGGTAGTTATTTCCACTATTTTATCTTCCAGGTCACTTATCTGTTCTTCTGCCTCAGTTAATCTGCTATTGATTCCTTCTAGAGAATTTTTAATTTCATTTATTGTGTTGTTCATCTTTGTTTGTTTGCTCTTTAGTTCTTCTAGGTCCTTGTTAAACGTTTCTTGTATTTTCTCCATTCTATTTCCAAGATGTTGGATCATCTTTACTATCATTACTCTGAATTCTTTTTCAGGTAGACTGCCTATTTCCTCTTCATTTGTTTGGTCTGGTGGGTTTTTACCTTGCTCCTTCATCTGCTGTGTGTTTCTGTTTTCTCATTTTGCTTAACTTACTGTGTTTGGGGTCTCCTTTTCGCAGGCTGCAGGTTCATAGTTCCCGTTGTTTTTGGTATCTGCCCCCAGTGGGTAAGGTTGGTTCAGTGGGTTGTGTAGGCTTCCTGGTGGAGGGGACTGGTGCCTGTGTTCTGGTGGATGAGGCTGGATCTTTTCTTTCTGGTGGGCAGGACCGCATCCAGTGGTATGTTTTGGGGTGTCTGTGAACTTATGATGATTTTAGGCAGCCTCTCTGCTATTGGGTGGGGTTGTGTTCCTGTGTCACTAGTTGTTTGGCATAGGCTGTCCAGCACTGAATCTTGCTGGTCGTTGAGTGGAGCTGGGTCTTAGCTTTGGGATGTAGATCTCTGGGAGAGCTTTGGGCATTTGATATTACATGGGGCTGGGAGGTTTCTGGTGGACCAATGTCCTGAACTTGGCTCTCCCACCTCAGAGGCTCAGGCCTGACACCTGGCTGAAGCACCAAGACCATGTCAGCCACACGGCTCAGAAGAAAGGGGAGAAAATGAATGAAAATAAATAAATAAAAATAAAATAAAGCTATTAAAATAAAAAGCTATTAAAAATAAAAAAATTAAAAAGTAATTAAAGAAAGAAAGAAGAGAGCAACCAAACCAAAAAACAAGTGCACCAATGATAACAGGCACCAAAAACTACCTAAAAAAAAAAACCCGACAGACAGAACCCTAGGACAAATGGTGAAAGCAAAGCTATACAGACAAAATCACACAAAGAACAAAACACATACACACTCACAAAAAGAGAAAAAGTAAATGTATATATATATATATATATATATACATAAAGAAAGAGAGCAACCAAATTAATAAACAAATGTATCAATGATAATAAGCTCTAAATGCTAAACTAAGATAAACATAAAACCAGAAACAAATTAGATGCAGAAAGTAAACCCCAAGTCTACAGCTGCTCACAAAGTCCACTACCTCAATTTTGGGATGATTCTTTGTCTATTCAGGTATTCCACAGATACAGGGTACATCAAGTTGACTGTGGAGATTTAATCCGCTGCTCCTGAGGCTGCTGGGAGAAATATCTCTTTCTCTTCTTTGTTCGCACAGCTCCTGGATTTGGCCCCACCTTGGTGCGTAGGTCACCTGAGGGCACCTGTTCCCCACCCAGACAGGATAGGGTTAAAGGAGCAGCTGATTAGGAGGCTCTGGCTCACTCAGGCCAGGGGGAGGGAAGGGTACGGAATGCGGGGCAAGCCTGCAGTGGCAGAGGTTGGCGTGACGTTGCAACAGCCTGAGGCACGCTGTGTGTTCTCCCGGGGAAGTTGTCCCTGGGTCACGGGACCCTGGTAGTGGTGGGCTGCACAGGCTCCCGGGAGGGGAGGTGTGGATAGTGACCTGTGCTCGCACACAGGCTTCTTGGTGGCCGCAGCAGGAGACTTAGTGTTTCACGTCAGTCTCTGGTGTCCGCGCTGTTAGCTGCGGCTTGCGCCCGTGTCTGGAGCTCATTTAGGTGATGCTCTGAATCCCCTCTCCTCGCGCACCTCAAAGCCATTGTCTCTTGCCTCTTCAGCAAGTCCAGACGTTTTCCCAGACTCCCTCCCTGCTAGATGTGGCGTACTAGCCCACTTCAGGCTGTGTTCACGCAGCCAACCCCCGTCCTCTCCCTGGGATCCGAACTCCAAAGCCCGAGCTTCAGCTCTCAGCCCCAGCCCACCCTGGCGGGTGAGCAGACAAGCCTCTCGGGCTGGTGAGTGCCGGTTGGCATCAATCCTCTGTGCGGGAATCTCTCCGCTTTGCCCTCCGCACCCCCGTTGCTGCACTCTCCTCTGTGGCTCCGAAGCTTCCCCCATGCCCACCAGCCATCTCCACCAGTGAAGGGTCTTCCTAGTATGTGGAAACTTCTCCTCCTTCACAGCTCCCTCCCACTGGTGCGGGTTCCGTCCCTATTCTTTTGTCTCTGTTTCTTCTTTTTTCTTTTGCCCTGCCCAGGTACATGGGGAGTTTCTTGACTTTTGGGACGTCTGAGGTCTTCTGCCAGCATTCAGTAGGTGTTCTGTAGGAGTTGTTCTACGTGTAGATGTATTTTTGATGTATTTGTTGGGAGGAAGGTGATCTCCACATCTTACTGCTCCGCCATCTTGAAGGTCCCCGGCACTGTTTTTATACCACTAAATTTTTTAGTCCTCCCAACATCCCAATGAAGTAGTAATATTATTTTTATCCCCATATTACAGAAGAAGAAACTGAGGCTGAGAGTCAGTCAGTAAATTTACCAAAGTCCTGTTGCTAGTAAAACAGACACTGAACATAGATTATTACTTTAGGCACATAATAGGCTCTTAATATCTGTTTATTTAAATAAATTGACCTGAGGACTGTATGGAAAATGTGTTATGTAAAGACATGGATGAGAGTGGATAGGGAGCACTGTCAGTGCATGAAAGTCCCTGAAAGAGAAGAAAGGAGGCGACAGGGAAAGACGTTGGGTAAAACAGACATCTCTATTGGTCTCTAACATGAAGTCGGTCAGGACAGCTAGGTTGCTTGGAGTGACTCACTTGCCCCACATAAATTAGCTAGTACCTGCAGGTTAAAGGGAACAAGTACTAGTTAGAGCTTCTCCACTCACTCCTGTGGGTAAGAGAGGTTTTGCCCACTTAATTTACCTATAACACCGAGAGCCCTGTCCAGTGCCCCCTGTTACTGGGAGGCTCTTACTCACTTGCCTACATGTGTCAGCCCCTTCCCCAGCTTCTAGTTTTCTTTCAGTCACCTCAAATGGATTGCCTCATCTGTGGGTGAAATACCAGGGACTTGCACTATCAGCCATTCCTAAAAAGGACCAATCCTTCATTTCCTGGTTATTTCTCCTCCCGCTACCCCAAACCTTTATCTCCTAGGTAATCAAAGCCATCTTTCTAAAATACAAATATAATCATATCATTCCTTTAAATCCTTTAGTGGCTCATTATTAGTCTTGGAACAAGGATCAAAATCTTCAAAAAGGCCTACAAAACTCTGCATTATCTGGACCCTACCTGCCTCTTCCATCAACGACCTTGTCCTGGTTTTAGATTCTTCAGCAGCACTGACTTGCCTCCACTTCTCCAAATGCAGTGGCCCCTCCAGCTCCAGTGCCTTTGCACATGCTGTTCCCTCTACCGAAGTGGCTCTCCAAGTCTTTCTTACTGAGTTAGCTACAACTCATCCTTTAGGTACCAGTTAAAATACTACCATTGTTAAAATCTTCTCTAGCCCACTTGACTAAGTCAAATTCCTTTCATAAACCCCCCAATATTTTCCCTTATAGCAGTTCATAATTTTATGTTTATTTTTAGGACTTTTTATTTTTCTTTCTTTCTTCCACTGCTTTCTCCATATGTTCCATGAAGACAAGAAAAGTAATTTTCTCATCCTTGTAACTCTAGTGTCTAGTAGAGGGTCTGGTACCTGGAAGGTCCTCAAAAATAAATGGTGTATGACTTCTGCTCCATCTTCTTTCTTGGTTATGCTTCTGGAATTTCATAGGGCCAAGCTACACCAGTTTTATCTTACAGCAAGATTTCTCAAACTTGGCACTACAGACATTTTGTAGACTGGATAATTCTTTGTTGTTGGGAGCTGTCTTTGTGCACTGTGGAACGTCTTGCAGCATTGCTGGCCTCTACCCACTGTATGCCAGTAGCACTGATCCCCCAAGTCATGACAATCAAAAATATCTCTAGTCATTGCCAGATGTCTCTTGGAGTGGGGTAGGGGACCAAATTATGCCAGGAGGACAACTGTCTCAGGGTCTGAAGTGAGACAGAGGGCAGAGAAAGGGAAGATTAAAATTCTAGCCCTCCTAAGGGACTCCTGCTGTCCAGGCCATTCACAAATTGGTGATTGATTGGTTATGTTCCTTGACCTCAAGTCCTCTTGAATCTTTTTTTCTATATGCACTCATGTTTCCGTTTCTCATGTGCCAAGCCTTTGACTTTTCTTCACCTTAACCTCAAAACAACTGTGTTCTCTTGCACTGAATTATGTATTGATCCAATGTCAATCTCTGTGTGTGTGTGTCTGTCTGTCTGTCTCTGTCTCCCTCTCCCTCTCTTTCTCCCTCTATCTCTCTCACTCTCAATCTCACTTTCACTCTCCCTCTCTTTTCCTCTCTTGTTACCCTCCAGGGTACTGATTACTAACATTAGCAAGGGGCTTTTTGTTGAGCCTGCAATTCCCCATATTAGTTAGCTAATGTGACATCACTGCTGCCTGATAAACCACACAAAAACTTAGTGGCTGAAAACAGCAATCATTTTTTCTCATGGATCTGATGGTCAGCAGAGGGTTCGCTGCTCTAGGCTGGGGTTCTCAGGAGTTGGCTCCACTCCACCTATCTCAGTAATTCCCCCCAGGATTACAGAATTAAGGCAAGGGTAGAGTAAAGCAAACCCAACCGAGCAAAAATTTTTCAGGTCTTCATTCATGCCACACCCGCTAACATGCCATTGACCAAAAGCAAATCATTTGGGCAAACTCACACAAAGACAAGAAGAAACTGCAGTCACAAGGCAAAGGGTGTGGTTACAAAGAGAGAAAGAACTGGGGCCCTTGTAATCTACAACATGCCTCATTTGAATTGTCATTATTTCCAATCTTTTTATCGATCCCTTGAATCTTATAGATGTGTTTTTAAGAGTAGGCCTGCTTGTGCTAGCAAATGTGCTAATAAAATATGGCCCAATGCTCAGACAGTAAGCCTTACTTATTAATATTCAATACAGGTGCTAAAGGCCTACCTATCAACTTTTGATTTATAAATGGGACATATTTGTCCCCTGATACTGCTGTGTAATTGCACTCAGTTTTCAGAATGGATAGTGCTTTACTCCTATACAAGAGGAGTAATTATCACCATTTTTAAGTTCTGATTGCACGTTTTGCCTTCTCAAATTAGTCACCTTATACAAATGGGAAGATTAAGAATGGCAAGAATATATAATACTAACCAAATATACAAGGACCACTGTGTTTCATCTACAATGTTCTTTTATAACATACAGGAAGTCTGCAATATATATGGCAATAAAAGGGAGCAGAAAATGACAAGAAATCTCTTTTAAAGGATTGATAAGACATAGTTATGTCATATAATCACGTGTGTGACATAAAAGTCCTATAAATAAACATAGACCGTTAAGATGAAATGGCTTATATGTTTCCAGATTAGGCTCTTGTGCTATTGGGATTCTGGATTATCCAAGTTAAAATTCTCATTGGTTGTCCTGATTCTGAAGTTGGAAAAAAACAGCTAGTTAAGCCCATTCCCAGTCTAGTGGTCTCTGTGAGCCATCAGGGATGCACCTGGTAATACAGCCACCCATCTGCCCAAGGAAGAGCAATGAAAGAATTGAAATCAGCAACCTACAGGGCTCTGGCCCTCCTTGTGGATACCTGGTTCTTCTTCTTAGGCATCATCAAATTCATCAAGCTGTCCCGAGTAATAGCACTGCTGTATGGAAACTCAGAATATTATAGCGTTAATCCAGACACTTAAATCCTGCTTCCTTAGCATCTTCAATTTCATGCATCCCAGACACATAAAATTGATCCTGTTTGAACCAAACTCATCATCTTCTGAGTAAACTTGCTCTTCCTTCTGTGTTGTTTATTCCTACCATCCAGTGCTCAAGAGTAATACTTTTAAACGACTCCTTCTCCCTTAACACCCATCTATATCCAAGCTATTCCCCAATACATTTGATTACATTTTCTAAATATTTCTTGATTACCCTTTTCTCTCCATTCTACTACCATTACCTTAGTCCAAATCACTATAAAATTCCACTGGGGACCTGCAGTACCTTCTGTCTTGTCCCCTGCATTAAATCTTGTCCATTCTCCATTCTGCAGGCTGAGGGGTCTTGTTCAAAGGTAAATGTGGGTATTTTTCTCCCTGGCTTAAAATTCTACAAATCCTATCCATTGTTCATAGGATACATACAGTTCAAAACCTTTCCTTTAAAATTTTGGCTTATTTCACAATGTAGTTGTGGTGATAATGAAACAAAACAGTTTATTAAAGAAATTTATGGTGGCATAAATGGCTTTACTCGTCCCCCATATCAATCAAAAGCTCACTATCCCAAGTTGTCCACCCTTCCTCAGAGGAAAGAGCTACTTTTTATGGCTATCTTCCCAATAGGTGCTGATTGGCAGAAAAGGATTTTGGAGTTCCCCGGGAGACTGTAAGAGACAGGTACTCAAATTCACCTCCCATTACAGAGCCTGACACAGAATTAATATCCAATAAATATTTGTTTAATTAATTGAAAGTTCTGTAACAAAGATAATATTATCCTTACATTGCAGAAAAGGAAATTAAGGTCATTTAAGAGACTTGCCAAAGACTAGAGAGCTTTCAAATGGCTGAGCTAGGCTTGCATCCTGCTCTATCTGCAGGTCTCAGAAGCAGCATCTGCAAGATTCAGTGAGTCCATACAACTTTACATCCTCCAGCTCCCTTGTTTTTGCTGCCGAAGTTGGAAGGTAAAATTGGCAAGAGGAATATATCCAGAGGTCACAGAGCTAACAGCATTTGAAGTTAAGGAATATTGGGAGATTTAAAAAGTAACTTCAAGGAAACAAATTTGATGATTTTCCAATTAAATTCAACAAACATCTACTTGAACCTGGGAATATCAACTTGAAGAAGACAATGGTCTGGGCCTTCAAGAGCTCATACTCTAGTAGAGAAGACAAGCATGTAAACACATGACTATGATAAAATATCATGAGGCATTAAGTAATATAATGAACAAATATACAACCCACACCTCCAGATCTTCCTACTGAGCTACACACCGATATATCCACCTATATGTCCCATGGACAAGAAAACTACATACAAAGTGAAAATTTCATACAAAGTGAAACACTTCATACAAAGTGAAAATTACAATCTTCCCTCCCAGGCCTGCTTCTCTTCCTGTGTTTAGTACCTTGGTGTAAGGCAGCACATCCACCCTGTGAAACAGTCTTGACATGACCCATACTAAAACTAGATTGAATTTTTCTAAAATTCAAACTGATCACATCACTCATAAGGAAAAAAAAATCCTTCACTGATTACCTTTTACTTCAGTGTGTATTCCACACTCCTTAGAATCCTTTGGCTCTCCTTTTACCACCACCTGCCATTGGAGTTAGTTCCCTCCAATCATTCCCATGCCTCCTTTGCATAGGCCTATCCAAGCCACACCACCTGGTTCTGTGGCCATCTACTTATTCATCATCTTCTTCAGTGCCAGGAATACTGCTCGGCACACATTTAGTCACAAAAATTATTTATTAGTTGAATGAACCAGTGAACAAAAAAAAAGTCGAAGCTTTAAGATCATTGTTTACTGACTATAAAGTCTTGAACAAGGTAGTCATTTAACCACTCCTTGTCTTTAGTTCTTCATCTCTAAAATGACAATTACACTCAGCCCTCTAAGGCATTATGAGGATTAAAGGAGGTCATATGTGTGAATGGACTTTATAACAAATACAGTATAGCATCACTTATTTTAATTCTGGTACTTTATAAGCTTATTCTAACATTTTAAGACTGGTAAAAAGAAATTTTCCCAGAATCTGTTTAACTCCCTTGAAAATATCTTATTGGACACAATTTCCTGACATAAAGTTGTAAATGGCAGTGTCATCAGTATCCTTAATTATGGAGGTGTAAGAAGTGGCTGAACTGTCAAGGTTATAAGAGCCAATTTCTATCCACTCCACCATTCTATTTACACAGTAGAGCACTCATATACTTGCAGTTTGGTCGGGGGAGAGAAGTGGAAAATGATACAAGGCATTATAACAAAGTCCACTTTTAAATAATTATAACTTAAATTAATTACACTGACATTTCTCAGCAAGGATTAAGTAAGTCAGAAGGGAAAAAAAGACATATGAGAAAATAAAAAGCAAGGGTTGGACTACAAGAGCATCTCTTTTGTCTTTCATTCAGGAGTTTAATTAAATTAAGTAGGATTGATTGAGTGTCAAACATCTGTGGGAGTCATTTCCTAACTTCATTAATGCTATTGTGCCTGAAGAAGCCCCAGTGGTAATTTCTCTCACAAGTATCTAATGAGAGTCTAGTGATGTGATATGAAAGCATTACACCAAGCCGCTGTCCCCTACACCACTGCCTGTCTGTATGTGAGGAATTTATTAGAAATGCTGGCATGGCAACAGCAAAGCCACATTATCCACCTCAGCACTGGGAGTGGGACAGCAGGCAGCAGTGAGCTGGGGTAATGGAGTCATAAAGTTGAGAGTTTAGACAGCAAGTATAACAGAATAAAAACAGAACTGCTAAGGTGAACTAAATGGTCATAAAATAGATCATATACAATGAGGTACAGCAGATAATAAGGTGCATTTATATGGAAAACTAAATAAAAATTATGACCATTTCCTCTTTAACCCCATAACCATCAGAGCTTCTCCCAGCAGTGGATTTGCAAGGTAAACTAGGGAGAATGAATCAATTAAAAGGAAAATATATATATATTAGCCAGCTTAGTTCATTATTATAGGCATCACTGATTGTACAGAGGGCCCCAGTAGAATACAAGGCACTGGGCAAAACATTATAAAAGATCAATAATTCCTTCCTTTTGTAGAATTACGAGTTTAAAAAGTTATAATACGGTTATAGTTATAAAGTAATTAAATGGGGATAAATGTAAAGTTAGTTCTGTTTTATCCATTTTATCATTGTGATTAGAAGTTGCCTGCTCCCAAGCTTTGCTAATTCATTCATCGGTTAATGAGCATTTACTATGTATTGGGAGTTCTGATCAGCTCTAAAGATGCCAAGTTGCATAAGAACAGTCTATGTCTTTGAGGAGCTTTTAGTCTAACGCAGAAAACTTACAAGCAGTCAAATCATCAAAATAAAACTTTAAGTGGAAAAATACCTAAGTGATGAGTCCCGTGGAAACAGAGGACACAGCACTTGGCAGGGGTCAGGGTATTGAAAAATGAATAGGAATTGAGTTGATCTGGGGTGCCAGTGTAGATGAAGGAGAGGATGATAAAGTTTCAATTTGAGCAAACCACATTTACAAGGATACCCAGGTATGAGATGACAAGACAAACTTAAGGAAGGACTAGGAAAAGACCAATGCGAGGAAGCCCTGAGCTCTGAGTGTGGAGAGCCCAGGCTTTGGGCTGTGATGTGGGGCTAAGATTTTATCCTGCACGTGGGATTTAGGAGCCATAGAGGGCAGCTGTGTACAGGTGTGCTCGTGCATTACTGCCACAAGCACAACATTTAAATATAACTCTCCACTGCTGAGTTCTGTGTTCTCTATGATTCAGTGGAGTCTTGTTGAGAAAACTAAGTCTGGAAGAGACAAGATATAATTTAGACAGCTAATCTCTCATGCACATGATGCCCATCTCTCAAAATATCACATGCCCCTGTTGCAAGGTGGTCCATACAGACAGGACTAAGTCTGGAAACATCGATTTCACCAAATCCTCAGTATTCTATAGGCACTAAATTCCATTTGAAAGTTTCTTTGTAATGTAATGATACATGGTGCTAAAATGAACAAAACTGGTCTGAAGTTTTATGAAATTATCCTCATATAACATTTTACCCTACTTATATATGGGAGGTTTCATTCAGTCAAGAGGGATATTGTAATTCGAAATTAATTTATCATCATAAAAATTAACTGAAAAGAATTTAATAATCATATTAATATTGTAAAAAGCACCTTGGGAATTTAGTGGCATTATACTACTTATGTTGGAGGACAATGTTTATATCTCTGGTAATTGCTTTATGTCAAGCTTTCACTGTAAGTAGCTGCCAGCATCTGGGGACTTGATATGAGCTATGATATAACCAACACTGGTGATTAATAATCCATTTTGTAACAGAGAGCTACTGGAAGTATTTGTCCTGGCGTAGTTGCTCAGCAAAATTTACCATCTTAGAAAACTAACATATGGGCAACTTAACCAGACTGTGAGCAGGTTAAGGATAGAAATCACCACATCTGTCTTTGTCTGGCTTGATAAAGGCTCAGCAAATATGTCACAGGGTTGTCAATTTGATGTCACTGTCACCTCTATTTTTATCCTCTGTATTGAGGGGCAAGGTTAGGGAGATTGGAACTACATTTCCCAGAATTCCTTTCCTCATATTGTTCTGGCTACAATCTGCCAGTGAGAGGAATTTGCATATATCTTGGTAAACTAAGAAGGAGAAGTGAAGGAACCTGCTTGAGAATCTTCTACTTTGGTGTAGATCCCAGAGGCAGTGGCTTCCCTGACTTCTATGCCACCAGCCCATCCAACAATTATGAAAGCCTCTATTTTCCCATATTAAAATCTTTCCCACTTGGAAGACTTAAAACGGCTTCTATTTCCCTCATTTCAGCTTGACTAGAATGAGTATTTTAGTGGAAAGAAGAAAGGAAGACAGGAAGTAAAAGAAGGAAGGAGGAAGGAGAGAAAGAGGAAGAAAGGAAGAGAGGTACAAAATTGCCTTCTTGGTTTTAGACAGCTAAACAGAGCCAGGGGCATGCCTCATTCTTAATTCTACATGCACTCTACCTCCTCAGGAGAGCAGTGTGAGTTCTTCCATACTTTGGAAATATTAAAATGTCAGGAACTGTGACTCAAAGCCAGTCTTCCTCGGCATCCATGGGCACCAATAATGCAAATCACTGAAGATGGGCATCACAAGAAATTGTTACTAATTCTCTATATTAGAAAATGTGAACATGTTGGCAGATTAATAATCAGAGTTGACAGAATAATTGAACCACTCAGAGGAGAGACTGATAGAACAGTGACAACATCTAGGTAATCACACAAGGAACTTAGGGGAAATGGAATGGATCAGTCAAAAGCAAAAAGAAACTGTTTGTGCTTTTGAAGACTTTCTATTGAAAAAGACCAGGTGCCACAAGTCAGCAAACTAAAGCAATGAAGCCTCTGTGAATCAAATCCCTAACTTCTTTGTTTTACTATTCATAAACCAAACGTAAGGGGAATAAAAAGCAGAATATGTTTGAGGCATACTTTAAAGGTGTTAAACATATGGATTTTGACATATTTAAATCAGAACTAAAACAATTACTGCTTACAATACCTCCAATTCCTGGAACTACTGAATTCAGTGTGACAGTTTCTATGTGTTTGTATTCATTTTCCATAATGTCTTAAAATTTTTTAGCTATTGAAACATTTTTACTATCCACAAAATGTAACCAATCGTTCCCATACCCACTGTTGTCAGTGAAGTGACAAAGCACAATCTAAGCAACTGTTAATAATTTAAGGCATATAGTAGCACGTTTTAAAGTCATTTTTGGGCAGTGTTTACTAAAAAAGCAATGAATTTTCAGCTGAATCTCTTGGAACTAGAGTCTGTTGGCCTGCACTAATTTACTTGGCTTAGTACATGTCTCCCAGCCCAACCGTCTTTCCAAAAACCAACTCCTCTCGACTCCCTAATACCATTCTTTCAGTCAGCTGTGCTTGGAACCCTTGAATTCTCTTTGATTCTTTCCTTTATTTTCCACATTCAATCTGAAGCAAAAGAACGTTAAGATTTTTCTAGCACCTTTCCCTTCTCATCACATTCCTGCCATACTTTACAAACTGGCCTTCGCTTTCATTGTACTAAATGGAGAAATTATTTAATAAACCTCTAGAAAGTTTCTGACATATGATAGAAGTCCAATAGTGTTAGTTCCCTTACCCTGCTTTCTTTTCATCTTTCTGGTCTAAACACTAAACCACCTGAAACACAATTCTGAACAGATTATTCCCCTGCTCAAAAACCTCCAAGGCACACTTTCCTGAAGCATGGCCCACTCAGCCCAGCATTCAAAGGTTTCTGCTTCCCATTCACAATTTCAGTTTTCTCTCACTGCTGTCTTATACACAATCCTTATGCCTTACACAGTAAACCATCACCCAATGGCATACACAAATACCTCTGAGCTCTAACCCTAACCAGGCAAGCTTCCATTGGAAATAATTAACCAACTAGTTGACTACAAAACACTGGAGACTAAACCTAATTATCTCAAAATCGAGCATATAGCCTTATATATTTGACTTATCTCTTAGAGTTAAGTCATTGACAATGAATATGTCACATCCTCTTACCCCAATAAGCCACAGCACTTATCATCCATATCGTGGATCAGCAGATTACAGCCCACAGACCAAATGTGGCCCGTGCTGTTTTTGTACAGCATGAAAGCCAAGAATGGGTTTTATATTTTAACTTGTTGAAAAGAATCAAATGAAGATTAATATGTCATGGCACGTGAACATTATATGAATTTCAAATTCCAGTGTCCATAAATAAAGTTTTATTGGAACACAGCACACTCATTTACATAGCTGTTTTTATGCTACAACAACAGAGTTAAATAATTACAACAGAGACCATATGGTCCACAAAGCCTAAAATATTTACTATCTTATCCTTCAAAAAAATTGTTGACATTTTTTAAATTTTAATTTTTTTTATTGAAGTATAGTTGATTTACAAAGTTGTGCTAATTTCTGCTATACATCAAAGTGACTCAGTTTACACATATATACATTTTTTTTATATTCTTTTCCATTATGGTTTATCCCAGGAGATTGGATATAGTTCCCTGTGCTATACAATAGGACCTTGTTGTTTATCCATTATATATAATAGTTTGCATCTACTAACTCCAATCTATACTGTGAATTAACTCATACTGCTTAGTATTAATATTTATGCTGTTTAAATAGTTCCTATTTCCCTAACTTCTTTTTTTTTTTTTTGGCGGTACGCGGGCCTCTCACTGTTGTGGCCTCTCCCGCTGCGGAGCACAGGCTCCGGACGCGCAGGCTCAGCTGCCATGGCTCACGGGCCCAGCCGCTCCGCGGCATGTGGGATCTTCCCGGACTGGGGCACGAACCCGTGTCCCCTGAATTGGCAGGCGGACTCTCAACCACTGCGCCACCAGGGAAGCCCCCTAACTTCTTTTAAAGACCCTCAAGAATAGAAATATTTGTGACTTTCTAATATTCTGGCCTAGCACATGTATTTTACATAGCTGATACTCAGTAGATGCTTGTTAGTGATCCTGATCCTAGTTTTACAAATAAGTATAGATGAGAACATGGATTCTCCAACTGGGGAAACAAACAGCAGGATATATTAACTATAGTCTTAACTGTAGAAGATGTTGTTTGTTCTCTCATTTTAAAAAATAAAATAAATTGGCCATCTGTGAATATCTACTTGAATATTTCCTAGAAATGCTTTCCTATCTCCCTTGTACCCTTGCACTTAGAAGTATCACAGTGCCATCATGACATCTTGGTTTCTATTGCCATCACTCTTTACTAAATTTCTATTTTGGCCCAACTACTCTTAACCAAAAACTGTAAACCTGGGACACAGCTTTTTGAATGGTGAAATTATCAAACCCAAATTATTTCATGGAAAAGAACATGACGTCCTTCAAGGACACCAAAATAACTGGCCAATTAGGTTGGTTCAGTCCAATAGCACAATAATTTGGTGGGGTAAAAAATAAAACTGATCATCTGGCTAAATCAACTTAATCCTATCCAAATACTTTACCTGGTAGCACTGTGGAGAAAGTATATATCCTGATTATTCAAATATTAAGGCCCCTCAATCAAGTACAATACATGTGTACATTTGTACGTATGTGTATCCTACTCAAAATGACCAAATACAGAGCAACATTTAATCCAAAATATCACCCTGAAATAAACTGCACACTTTTGGATACATGTAGATTTTGCCAATGTTTTTCTATTCTTTCTTCCCTTGAATCTCTAAGACCTGTCAGAGCTGTCAAAAATGCTATGCCAATTGTTTACAAAACAGATCTCATTCACAGGGGAGATAGAAGCCTGAACCAGTACTCAGAGAAGCTAAGAAAGAAAAAAACAAAAGAAGACTGAAGCACTGACAGTTGCAGATTTTTATTTGAAGTAGTAAAATCTTAAGAATAAATAGGATGTCAGCAGAATCTATGATTTCTTTTTTTGGCTATAGGCTTGTATTAAGAAATAATGTCACAATATACTTTAGACATGAGAAACATTTTTAATAACAGAATTATTAGGATAAGACAAAATTGATATATAATGGATTATATAACTTCAGCATCTACTGTAATTTCCCTTTGTTCCCTTCACTGAATTTTCTTGTCCTTTCTGCATTTCTCAAAATTTTGCTAGCAATTTTAATGTGTTAAAACCACGTATAGTCACTCAAAGTATTTCAAAAGTTTCAAATGATCTGTGTTGGTCTTTTCATGTTAGTTGTAAAAAGAGCTATAAATACACAATTCCAACAGTTATTTGGAATACATCATATACATAATGTTTGTTAGTTGCATCGTCATCAATAAATCTAATATAGAGTTAAGCTGTGCAGTGCAATATATTACAATTAAAAAGAAAAAACTTTTCAAACGAGGAGGAAGTTGATAGAAATTATTCTTCATTATATAACTTCATTACTCAGGTACCTCAGTCTTGTGAAATACATTTTAAGTCTCTCTGTAAACATACTTTCAGGAGAAAGAACTGCAGGGTTAAAGTAGACAACTACTGCTTCTGAATATACAGAATCCATTCATCCTTCTAGGCTAGCAGCACATCAGCCTTCATACAGGGACTCAGCCATCCTTCATTTGTAGACCACATGGTTTCTGTGGAGCTAAGTTTGCTTCCAGTTTCTACAGCAATATGATCTCAGCCTGGTCAATCCGATTATCTCTTTCCCCAGGTGTCAGGCATTGGTTCAGTTATGAGCAATGGTTCAAGTTGAGTCAGTTAGGACCAAACAGAGTTAGTCTTAGAACACTAGCCTAAGTGTGGCATACTAGAATTCACTCTTGACTCTAGTAAGGTGTAAGGCTGATGCTGCCCCACAAAGGCAGAGCCTGTCACTGAATGGAGCCAATACCAAAGTGTTTGTGTGAAGAAATGAAGAGAGAAAATTTGGTCCTGGTGAAAATCATTTCAGCCCTGACTTTCCAAAACAAACTCATTCCCAGACTTTTCATTTTTATGACTTAATAAATACCCTTTAAGTCAGTTTGAGTTGGGCATTCTATCACTTGCTATTAAAAAAGTCCTGATACAAAAATTGGTGAGCCTTGCTTTCCTCTGTATTCCTAACAGGCACAAAGAGGGTAAAAACTCTCATGCTTTCTTACACTTCCATCCAGGAATCTCAAGTCCCCATTCCCATAATGAAGGAAGGTTCCAAAATCATAGGTTAAAGCAGAGATCTCCATTTCTGATATATCTCTGACCAGTTTTCTTCCACCACTCTCTCAGGTTCATCAACCTTCAGGAAGATATAAGGAACACTGCTGGTTCTCTCAAAAGACTTATATTCTCCAAGGTCAGCCATCGTGTGGGAGGAGTGGGAAGACACAAAAATGAAGGACAATTTGGGAATTAATTACTGTTCAGACATTCCTCACATGTGAATATTCAGCCTTGAGGGTCAGTCTGGGAGGAGCAACACCTTTGGTGCTTGATTCTAAAGGAGATGCTGAACTTCCATGCATAAGGTGACCAGTGGAGATGCCGAATTTCCATGCATGAGGTGACCAGTGGAGATGCTGAACTTCCATGCATGAGGTGACCAGTGGAGATGCTGAATTTCCATGCATAAGGTGACTTGACCCACTTACTCCAGTAAGTGGAGCTATAAGACAGAAGCAGTGGACTGGCCTGGGTTTGGGGAGCAGACTTTGAAAAATAAAAGAAACTAGTCTTTTAAAAACAGCTCAGGAGTTGAATTTCCTTGAGATGAACAAGTCTAAAATGTTTTCATTTCTGCTTTAAAATTAAAAATATCTAAGATCAGATTTGGAGATCATAATTCAGAAATGAGGTCCATGGGTCAACAATGTTAAGTCCCAGCTCCACAGTTTTCCTAATAGTCTTAGGTTTATTCTGTATTCAACTTCTCCACCAGCCACCCTTACCCAAATTTTGGAAAAATTTAACTCTACTAAAAGGTTTTCTTCCTTCCTGTACTCCTCTAACCCCAGCTTCTAAATGTGAGGTCCAGAATCTTAATTTTGTATATTCTCCAAGAAAAAACTCTTTTCTGAAAAGCTTACCCTAAAGAATTTGGAGGTGGAGTTTGGGAATGTGTGTGCCTAAAGCAAACTTCCTGAGCTGAGTAGTGAAGGGCTAGTGGCTGACCTCTCTCCATTCACAGAGTCTCAGCAAAGCTTCCAGAGAACAGAGCAGCTAGTGCTGAGGAATGGCTGTGACAACCAGCTAGAGTGGAAGGACAGCCAGTGCCCCTGTACCTTGCATAGGCTCCACTGAAGCTATGAGACCACTTAAGTGAGAAGCCATCCTCACTCTCCTTTCAACACAAGCATGAAAGTCTTATAAAGTGATTTGAAGAAGTATATTTCCAATTCATGCTTAAGAAGTTCTCACCCTAGAAGCCTGTCTGTCAAAATCACACTTAATTTCAAAGAGCTGCTACATTCAAAGATGCTTCAAAAAACTGAGGAATCCAATTGAAAAACACTTTCCAGCCCATGTGGCCATTAAGTGAACAGAGAATATGGAATGTCCTTTCTGGTGATTCAGTATGGTCAAAGATAAAGACTTTTCTTTTGCCCACACATTGGTTGTGCACTCCAGTCCTTGCCTAATCCATAAGCAGCTGGTCAAATACGTGAAACACTTTATTATTTAAAATACTTTGACTTGTTCACTTTTAAACCAGTTTTTCCTCAGCTATGTATATTAATATTTTTACACCGTTGGGTTAATTTTTTTAAAGGAGCATTCTTTACAAATTCAACTTCAAAATAGATTAACTCCTTTTCACACATTATGCCTAACTATATAATATCTTTATTAAGCTATGAATATGAAGTGTAAAAGTTATTTCCAAAGAAAGTAAAATATTTTCACTATCGATAGAAATTTCAAGCATGCAATTAAACACCAACATAACATGGGCATTTAATTTAAATCTTCAGGCCATCTGAAAGCAGTTTTAGAAATGGAGTAAAATAACCACAATTTACCATATTTTGAGTAAGAATAAGTTAGCATATTAAAAGATATTACAACCAAAAAAAAAAAAAGATATTACAACCCACTAAATTGGGAGATTAAACTTGGAAAAGATGCAAACATTATAAAGATATATATATCTCTATAATGGGCAAAGGTATACAGGATGCATAATATATAATAAATTATATATGAAGGGCTTCCCTGGTGGTGCAGTGGTTGAGAGTCCTCCTGCCGATGCAGGGGACAAGGGTTCGTGCCCCGGTCCGGGAGGATCCCACATGCCACCGAGCGGCTGGGCCTGTGAGCCATGGCCGCTGGGCCTGCGCGTCCGGAGCCTGTGCTCCGCAGCAGGAGAGGCCACGGCGGTGAGAGGCCCACGTACCACAAAAAAAAAAAAAATTATATATGAAAACAGGATATGCATATTCTATATGAAATCAGATGCGATTCTTTAAGATAGGACTTGCATTTTACATTCACTATGTATTCCTCATCTTTTTAAAGTTTTGTCAGCACTATTAAAAACACAGAACCCTTACAAGCCAAAAACAAAAACCAGCTGGATGTCAACTGTTAAAACTTCCCCATCTCAGCCAAGAAACCAAACATGTTTTTCCTGAGAATTTACACTTTACTTCACAGTTAAAGGTACCTTAAAAGTGTTAAAGATAACAGTAATTCTGTGATCTGATCAAACTTGAAAGGGCACTGCCTTTCCTCTCTTTATGCACAGAAAAATTTGAGAAAGACATTTCAAACTAAGATATTCACAGGAGCTTTTCATAAGAAAAAGATTTTACTTCTAACACTCACTGCACTATTTGCATAGATTGCAAAGAGAGCCATGTTTAAGTGATGACTATGAAATACATCTTCAAAGGACCAAGCACAGTGCCTGGCATGCTAAGTGCTCATCATGCGTCAGTCATTAGAGACTTCAGTCCCATGGCATCAGTGGCACCTAAGACAACTCCTCAACAAATTCCAGCTCACAAAAATCTTGTACTCCCAAGCTGCAAAGAGGTTGTTCGAAGCTCTGAGGTGTTTCACTGAGTACCACATCTCATGGCAAACTCCCTTCTCATACTCCCAGTCCTGAAATGCCAGTGTTCAAGGCTGATGCAGCAGAAGGAAGACTGAGGATTAGAAACATGGACCCGAGGAATACGTAACTTAACTCACCATCTCTCTTTTGCTCTCTTTTGTTTTATGTCCATAGGCAAAATCAAACAAAAACATTATGTGGCCTGAGATTGCCCAAACAGTCCTAGTTTTTCATTACTGTAATTCAAGTGTAAGTTTTATAGAAATATACTTTTGTCTTCTTATCTTTCTATTAAAACATTCCGCTTTTCTTCTCCCATTGCCCCCACTTCACTGCCCCTCCAAACACTGCCAACTCCAAGCTTCCTCAGGACTCTAAGTTTTCACATTTTTAGTTATTTTCAGTTGCTCTCTTAGCTCTTCTTCACACAACTTCCCACAAACACTGGAATTGTTTCATTTTAATCTACCCTTTCCTCTCCACTCCCGCAGTCACCCAGTCAAAGGTCCTCATCAGCTCACGTCTGAGTTGCAGGGATGGCTTCCGAGCAGGTGTCTCTGCCTCCAGTCTCTTTTTATCAGATCCCACCTACTCACAGACACTCTAATGATTTTCCTCTAACTTCATTTTCTTCAGGTCCTTTGCCTGCTCAGCAATGCCTGGTGCTTCAGTGTCACTTATTATGCACATCCTAAGCCCTCTCTGGCCTTCAGGGCTTCCCACCAATATTACACCCCCCAGGATCCCATCCCACTTTCATTTCTCATTACCTCTCACCACAGCCTCTCTGCTCCCACCAGCAATATCTGCCTGCCATCTCCCATATGTGATTTGCTCATTTTCATCTCTGTATCTTTCCTCATGCAAACACCCACCCACTGACCTACAAATTCATTTCTGCTCTCTCCATCGATATTCTGTTAGCCTTCAAAATGCTGCTCATCACTCAGCTCTTCAGAAATTCCTTCTTAATTCATTGCAAACCAATATGGCATTCCTTTTGTCCTGATCCCCTCAAAACAGGGCAATCCTCTGGTGTTGCTGAGGGTGGGGACATGGGGACATAAAGAGATTCAAGGCAATGCATGTAGTTTGGGTGCCAAACTACAAATAGTTTGACCTAACTTAATTATAAAGAAAATATTTTACAAATAAAGAAAATGGTCAAAGTTCCAAACAAAGCTCTCTTACTCATTTTATAAGGGAAATATCCATGTATAATAAAAATAGCTGCCATTTATGAGGGCTTTATTTCCACAAAGGACTTTATATATACTAACTCATTTCACTTTTATTATAAACAAGGTAAGCATTGTTGTAGTTACGTTACAGAAAAGAAAGGTGATGGTTGAAGTAAAAATTACTTGCCCCAAGTCACAGAGCTAGAAATAAAGGCAGAATTTGAACTCAGATTTGTCCTTACTCCAATATCTATGTCCTAAACCACCTAAGCTACTGTCACAAATTCCTAACAGCCTTCATAGCATTCAGTCTAGTAGTTTCTGAAAAAAAAAATTTCACACCTGAGCTGACAGATTTCATTTTGTCAACTGGCACTAGATACTGCCAATTTTTTTCCCCTCTCACACAATTCCTCCCCTTTCCTCCACACTGTCTCCTGGCGAAACTGCCTCTTACTTACTCCAACTAGAAAACTGGAGCCATTACATATAAATTTCTCCTCCTATTCCCTCAACTCATCCTAAAAACTGATTGAACTCGACCCTTCTCCTCTTCTCTCCCATTACAATGTCCTTCTTCCTATAAAAGGTCAATTCATTCCATATGTTTTGGCACCAATCCTTTCTTTTCTTCTCAAAGCCTTTATCTATCATTTAATCTCCAATCTCCTGCATCATCAGCCTTTTTCTTTCAACTGTTGCATTTCCATTATTTTCAAATATGCTATGGTAGCTGCCATTATTTTTTAAATAAATTTTAAAATTCCCATAACCCCATATATTAGATATGGCCTCACTTCTTTGCTCCCCTCCATGGGCAAACTCCCCCAATGGGCTGTCTTCAAGTACTCCCAACTTCCTCACTTCCTGTTCGTCATGAAGTCCTCTACAAACAGGTTTATCCCTCTCATTCCACAGGAACTCTTCCAGTCAAGTCTCCAAGACCTCCATGGAGGTCAAATCCATGTTGCTAAATTCAGTGGGAATGTTCTTTCCTTGTCTTACTTGATTTCTCAGAAGCTTTCAACAAGGTTGACCACTCCTCACTGAAAATGCTATTTTCTTTTCTAAACCTCAGTGACATCACTGGTTAGCCACTCATCTCTACTACTTCCTCTCACTATCCTTGTCTGACTTATGCTCTTCCTCTGATCTCTAAATTCTGAGGTCTTTTAGTAGTGGATCTGGTGCTTATTTTCTTCTCTCTATACTTGTGATATGCCATTAAATGCCATAGGTATAAACAGAATTATCATATCTATGATTCCCAAATTTATGTCACCTGCCCAGACCTCTCCTAAATTCTGGACTCCTATATTTGACTTCTTCCTTGACATCTCAAATTCTGATGAGAAACAGAAAACTCTTTTTTTTTCCTTCCAAAACTTGTTTCCACACATCCTGACCAAACCCATTTTTTCCCATCTCAGTAAAAAGCCAAACCAACTCTCAGTTACTCAAACCAAAATCTTAGGAGTCACCCTTGGCCCTACTCTTTCCCTCAATCCTTCACATCTAAGTCAAAAGTAAGCCTTATGTATTCCACTGTTGGACTGGCCACAATCACCTCTTATCTGGGCTACAATCAATGTCTCCTAAAACAGCCCTACTTCCATTCTTGCCCCTCTCCAATACATTCTCATCTCATTTATCAGAGGGATATTCTTAAGATATAAATCAGAATAGTCTTATTTTCCTGCTTACAACTCATTGATAGTTTCTCATTGTTCTTAGATTGAAATCCAAAATATCTCCATTTTCTACATCAGATTGATAAACCTTTTTTCTGTAAGTTCCAGCAATTAAATATTATGGGTTTCATGGGCTATACAGTCTCCTTCACAACTATTCAAGTCTGCCATTGTAGCATGAAAGCAACTATAAAAATATATACAGGAATGAGCGTGGCTATGTTTCAATTAAATTTTATTTATAAGAAACTAGCAAATTTTGGCAAAATTTGATAACCGCTGTCTATATGGTCCTGCATGATCTTATACCTCTGTGCTCCTGTAACCACATTGGTACCATTCTTCCCCTCAGTCATGTAGTCTTGGCCACACTGGTCTTCAGTTCCAAGAATATGCCCATGCATAACTGCCTAGAATTCTCTTCTGACCCTTATCCTTCGCTTGACTCTTAGTTTCGTCTTAGATGGCACTTCCTCAAAGAAAATTTTCCTGATCACCTGTAAATAAGTACACCACCTCACCATCATAATTCTCTATTCTCAACTCTTTACTTGTTTTTCCCATAAGAATTATCCACTAAAAGCTAACAGTCAGGGCTTCCCTTGTGGCACAGTGGTTAAGAATCTGCCTGCCAGTGCAGGGGACACAGGTTCAAGCCCTGGTCCGGGAAGATCCCACATGCCGCGGAGCGGCTGGGCCCGTGAGCCATGGCTGCTGAGGCTGCGCGTCCGGAGCCTGTGCTCCGCAATGGGAGAGGCCACAACAGTGAGAGGCCCGCGTACCGCAAAAAATAAAAAAACAAAAAAAAACTAACAGTCATTATGCTTATTTATCTCTTCTTATTCTTGCCTGTTTTTCCTTCTAGAATATAGGTTCTGTAAAAACAAGAGCCCACATATGTTTGGTCATCACTTTATCCTCCTTGCCTAATGCTGTGCCTGTCTGGCACATAGCAATTTTTGCTCAGTAAATACTTCTTGAAAGGAAAATGAAGAAAATCAAACATAGATGTGTCTAGTCACAAGAAAATACAAGTTGATTAAAACATTGCTCTCCAATTTTTTTATTATACACGCTTCAATGTAAGGAAAATATTTGAGTATACCTCCCACCCCAGTATATATACATTTCCTTAATAATACATATACTATAGTTCTAATATATTATGGAATAAAATATCCACCAAAATATCATTAGTTAAAGCAATACTAGTTGCTTATATAAAAGAGCAAGTGAAAGAGGGAGGGGAGGGGAGGGGAGGGGAGGGAAGGAGTGTTTATTTCTTCCTCAGATAAATCCAAATGACATATTCCTGATCTGTGGTAACTGTCTTAAGAATGGATGCATTTTCTTTAACACATAGCTTTTGAGGCTGCTTTGCTTATGTCATCCATCAAACCAGCAGAAGGAAGAGCATTTACGATTGCACATGTGAGTTTTTACAGGTAAGGCCATCACTCAGTTCACATACTATTAGCTGGAATTGAGTCACATGGATGCACCTAACTGCAAAAGAGTTTGGGAAATATAGTCTAGCTGTGTGGAAGGAAAAAAATTAATGCTTTTGATTAACAGCTAACCAATGGCTGCCATATTCCTCTATCTCTTTATCTTGTGTAGCCACTGAAAGAATCAGCCCACTTTGGAAATCACTGGGCTAGGAGATAACATGACCATGAAGCATTTCTAAACGGTCTTCTGACTGAAAGACAATGTCCACGTGTTAAGAAGAACTAAAGTTATATTTCACCAAATGACAATTCCTTAAGGTTGCCTATCAGCCAACAGAAGAACTTAGAGCAATCCTATCCTCAGGATATTCTGTCCTCAACCTGAACCCACATCATTCAATGTTATTGAGTGGCTGAATGAATTTGACACTTTCAACTATGGTTGAATTCCTTCCCATAAATTATTGCTAATATGAGTGCTATTTTGCTTAGCAGTCCTGAAAACAGAAAGAAATAATGATTATGTTTGGGTCAAAGAAGTGACCACATTCTTATTGGAAATCATCTCTTAAAAATCTTTGTTTTTTTAATAAAATGAGATCCTCAGAACCACTGCATTGTCCAATTCAGTTCTTCCATATATGAAATCATTTTTTTCTTCATCTCCTGCAAACAGTGCTTCTGCTATGGACTGAAGGTTTGTGTCCCTTCAAAATTCCTATATTGAAGCCCTAACTCCCAATGTGATGGTAATTTGGAGGTGGGGGCCTTTGGGAGGTAATAAAGTCATGAGGGTGGAGACCTCGTGAATGAGATTAGTGCCCTAATAAGAAAAGACATCAGAGAGATGATCTTTCTCTCCTCCACATGAGGATGTAGCTTAAAGATGGCTCTCTGCAAAAGAACCCTCAGCAGGAACTGAATCAGCTGGCACCTTGATCTTGGTACTTCCCAGCCTCAGAACTGTGAGAAATAAATGTCTGCTGTTTAAACCATCCAATCTATAATATTTATTACGGTAGCCCAAGCCAACTTAGCTTCCCTCCTCAACCTCATTCCTGGTTCCTAAAGAATATGAGTTAGACATTTTTCATTACTGTGCTGATATAATGCCTTTGTTTAATTTCACATATCTCAGATTTCAGCTCTAGGTCTAGAACCTTTCCTTGGCTTCTATTTTTGTGTACACTATTTCTGTTACACTTTATATCAACAGGTGTTGCAAAATTCAGCACTTGTTCAACTTCTACAAGAAGTACACTCACAGCAAGCATTTGTGGAAAATCACAAAGATCAACCACATCATACAACACACGGCATTCTGACAGCTTACTTGTTGTTATCTTCTACTTTCCTTCCAGAAGAAATACAAATGATTCTTTTTATTTTATTCCCAGAAGATTAGGGACCATTTTTTAATTACTTGTACATGGTTTTGGGGGGTCACCATCTACCACAATCATTTTATCTAAGTACTTCTTTTACTTAGTACTCACCCCAAGAGAAATTCTAATAATAAGTTTTCATCAAGTAATTGATCATGTGCTAATGAAAATATATTTGAGTTTTCAGTTCAACCTTATTATTTAGACTTCTCTATCACTACGGAAGATAAGAAAACTATTCCCAGTTTTGTTTATTAATGAAGCAACTTGTTTCAAAAATGTCCACATTTTGACCAGCATGAGCATGGACATGTATTAACAGTTCTATAAGAGAAATGCAGTTGTTAAGAGATTAAAAATAAATTCTTAGGAGATTTTTTTTTTTTTAAAGGAGATGTTGGGGGTCGGAGTTTATTAATTAATTTATTTATTTTTGCTGTGTTGGGTCTTCGTTTCTGTACGAGGGCTTTCTCTAGTTGTGGCAAGTGGGGGCCACTCTTCATCGCAGGGCACGGGCCTCTCGCCATCGCGGCCTCTCTTGTTGCGGAGCACAGGCTCCAGACGCACAGGCTCAGTAGTTGTGGCTCACGGGCCTAGCTGCTCCGCGGTATGTGGGATCCTCCCAGACCAGGGCTCGAACCCGTGTCCCCTGAATTAGCAGGCAGATTCTCAACCACTGCGCCACCAGGGAAGCCCTTTAGGAGATTTTTTTTTTTTTTTGCGGTACGCGGGACTCTCACCACTGCGGCCTCTCCTGTTGCGGAGCACAGGCTCCGGACGCGCAGGCCCAGCGGCCATGGCCCACGGGCCCAGCCGCTCCGCGGCATGCGGGATCTTCCCGGACCCGGGCACGAACCCGTGTCGCCTGCATCGGCAGGCAGGCAGACTCTCAACCACCACGCCACCAGGGAAGCCCACTTTAGGAGATTTTTAAATGACTACCTAATGAGAGTTTGAGAAGTAACCTTTTTAACAATGGAGGTAAACTTAGCATTTCTGAAATAGCTCGTGTGATGTTTGTGGCAGAGGGAGAGAGATTCAAAGATTAAGAAATGATTCTAGGGAGTTCCCTGGCAGTCCAGAGTTAGGACTTGGCACTTTCACTGCAGTGGGCCCTGGTCCAATCCCTGGTCAGGGAACTAAGATCCCGCAAGCAGTGCGGCACGGCCAAAATTTAAAAAAAAGAAAGAAATGATTCTAAAATTTACAACAACTTAGTTTTTCCAATATTCTTGAAATAGAATAGTCCAACTATTCCAGAAGAAAGTGCCTTTCAAATGTCTGGTGGAAAATTTTAGCCCACTATTAAAAAAAGGCTACACTGCTTATTTACACTCTGGTGATTATATCTTTAAATATAAAGCACTAATCAATTAGTATTAAAGATTTATGAAGGGACAAGTTAATAATTTTCCACTCAATTCCTTCCTACTAATTAAAGATTTTCACCATTAATCTTTGTCCTTTAGCATTTAATCTGAAATAATGTTTGTCCTTTAGCTTTAGAATTTTAAATAACATGTTTAATTTTGATATAAAGAACCATTTTTGCAATTGCCTTTCAGCTTAAATTAAGAAATCTCTAAAAGTCTCCTATTTAATTTTATACACAAAATGTCATTTGCATTAATCTGATGATTTTAAACTACACATTTGGCCCACAATACCTAATTAATCTGGCAAGAGAATTATGGAAATAATAAAATTACTTCCAAATTTCAAGGAACACTTCATTTTTAAGTGCCTAATTAAATATATCCTTGTAATAAAAGAAATCATTCTGAAGAAGTGTAATAGTGTTTTAATTTCCAAGTAATATGTATGCTGAATGTTAATTTGTCCTATATTTAGCACCCACAAGAAACAAAAGCATTATCTTCTCAATGCCCAAAATAATCTGGATATTCATACAACCTTAAAAAGAAAAGAAAAGAAAAATTGTTTGGCAAAGAATACAAAGAAATGAGTTGAAAACCTAAGTGATTCATTATTTAAAAACCTAACTGGCATAGGATGATAATTTTAAGTTTCTTGCATTTCTGCCAAGAGACCAGTAAAGAGCAGTGATATTTAAGAAGATCACCATTTTAGTTATTTGTTTCTTCATTTATTCATTTTGTGATGCTCCTTCTTTGTGATGGGTGCTGCTTCTGATGGATCTCAAGAACAGCACCAAAATGTCCTCTTTTGTGTTAGCAGTGAAGTTGGATAAAGAAGGAAAGCCATTCCACTTCCTTTCAAAAGTCTTTGCAGCTCTCCTGCCTGTTATTTTTCCCCTCTTAATTCAAACATGAAAATCAATTTATACTTTAATTTCTCCAGGGAACAGTCCATGATCATCCCATTTTCTTCTTTCTCTTATCATGAAATTTTGTACTTCACACTTTTCTATTAAAGTAAGTTCAAAATCATCACACTTCCCTTTTTTCTAATTTTCAAGCTCAACGGAATTTAAAATGTATATCAACAATATATCCCACCCAACAAGAATAAGACAAAATTTGTGATTTTTCTAAACATTAAATAGAGCTTTAAAAAATGGAAGTGTAATTTCAATACCAATGGAGTCAAAGATAGATACTGTTACATTAAGACTCTATGACAAATCCACATATTAGTAAGCATTACAATAATTCTAAAGTATATAGAATTTGTTGCAAGAAAAATCAATATACAAGTATACTAAATAAATGCACCCATTAATGTACTAGATATTTGGAAATAACTTATCTAAAAGTCATTACTCCTTGCCAGACTTTATATTCAAGTATAAGGAGCTTGTGGCTCATGTTTCAAATTTCATCCTTCTTCAGCACAGAAGGGAAGCATTACAAAACCTGAAGCAGAATCAAACCATGTCATTTAGAAACATCTTCATCTCTTTGCATTATCAGGGGACTACATTCCCCATGCCTTTCCACGCCAGAGAAGCTCTGAGTGTCATTGGCTAATATTAGGCTTCAGGCTCCTGCAGTTTTCCAAGTAAATGAGAGGTCAATAATGCATGCTACCTGCTGGCTCCAGGCTGGCAGCTTTGCCTACCAATTCAGCATCGCCCAGGGTACCACTGCTGTACTTATAGCCCTATCCCAAAGGTACTTACAGCTCGTTCCTTATTCATTCTAGCATAATCCTCTCACTTGCTGACCATTAGCAGTGTAATTAATGGGCATTCTCTGATCGATGTACCCTTTCAGATAAGTGTTATAATGAAAGGTAATTACAGTGAAGAATAATATAGTTGAAAATCAGTACCTAGTCGTCACCGCTCATTGGCAGTGCCATAACAGAATCAGATAGTGAGACCAGACTGCACAGAATTATATCAAATAAAGTAATTCTTTCAATTTATTGCACTTTTAATTATGCCATCTTTAATTTAAAGAACTACCTTGCCCCATACAATGTAGTCTCATAGCTAAAGGGAATTAATCTAAGGCTAACTAATATTCACTCCCTCAGCACATTTGAAATCAATTTTACCTTAAGCAAAATGTTTTATGAGTCTTTAGTTTACCCTAGGCATTATGCATCTTCATAATTTTCTAATGAGCTTAAGATATCTATGAGCAAAAGCCATGAATCATATTTTTGGTAGCCCTTAAAAACAATTTTTTCCAATCTGCTGTAAATTAAAAGAGATGTGAGAAAATGAGAATAAAATCTCATTACCACTGACACCCTCACAGCTCAATAAACCTGTTTTAAATCTTATTAAAGAGGCAGTTATTTGTCATTTTTAGTAACCTTCATAATCACAGCCAGTACCGCACCATCCGACCTTTCTTTACAATATCAGGGTATAGAGGTCACACAAAGAGTTTGGGTTGTGAAAATCATCCCTGAGAGTGAGTAGAAGGAATTGGAGCTCTTTCCAGAGGCTTCAATCTAAATATTGACATGCACTGAGCTGTGGTATTACACAGAAGGTCAGGGACAAAGGTCTAATGAAAAAAAAAAAAAAGGGAAGACCCTGCCACTCACTGGGGCTTTCTGAGGGGACATGATGGTTATCACAGGTAAGTCACAAGGAACGTATAACCAAGATGAGGCTTAATTTTGCTTATTGGATAAAGATAAAAAAGAAAAATCAGTTCTCAAGCAGCTACAGGCTTTATGTACAACCAATTTTCTACATATAAATCAAACTCATTCTGGATCCTCTTAGGTTGAATTTTAATAATACATCAACTTTTATTATTGAACATCCTGGGTATGTTCATGGAGAAATAGAGAATTTTAATATAATCTAAACAAACTAGCTGAAAGAGATGTATACGCTGCCAAAAACAAAGATAGAAAACAACTATTCCAGTAATTCAAGCAAAATACAAATGCTTTTTCAAAATTCTATGCACAACCATTTTGTAAGTAACAGAGGTGATCATAGACAGAGGAGAGCCTCCTGCTTTAAAATCTAGTAGATTTTTCTTGATTTTTGTTTATGATAAGATAGTTTGTGTGCTGCTGGCAGGGATTAAATGCAGAGATTTAAATGAAGAGATTGCTGTGCTCTGGAAGGAATGTCAGGGGGGTACTCTTTGGTTTGTAACTGGGCAGACAGGACTCCCCACAAAACGGCTATACAAGCACCACTTACCCCCACTGTTCTTCGGTTTTGCTCCCTTGTCAGCATATCTGATATAACCTGCCTTATCTCTCAACCAAAATTCACAGGTTCTAAATAAGAGGGAGGAGGTTAATAATAAAATCAAAGGCACTGAACACTTAGAATTTTACTTAGAGTCCATTAGATGTAGTTATCAACTCTTCTAGCAGCCTTGTTACTCTGATTTCATTCATTTTGCGAATGCTGATCATAGCTTGAGTTTTATCCTTAATTATTTCAAATGAAATAATTTGAAATAGGTAGTGAAAGTTATCCTGCCATAGCCTACCCCTGTGGACATTCTGATGTCAACAAATTTCACTATAGATCTGTCTGCATTGATTTTCCTGAGGCTTTATATATTAGTCTGCTCCAGCTACCATAACAAAATACCACAGACTGGGTGTCTTAATAGAAATTTATTTTTTCACGGTTCTGGAGGCTGATCTAGAAATCACAGTGCCGGAGAACTCTCTTCCTGGCTTGCAGATGGCCACCTTCTTGCTATGAACTCACACGCAGAGAAAGAGAGAGAGAGAGAGAGAGAGAGAGCGCGCTCGCAGCTCTGGCATGATCAGATTAGGTCCCCACCCTATGATTTCATGTAACCTTTATCACCTCCTCACAAGCACTATCTCCAAATACAGTCACATTGGAGATGTGACTTCAACACGGAGGGACACGATTCAGTCCATAGCACTTTACATGACAGAAATGTCAAACCTCTTTTCTTACATCATTTAAGACTGTCTTCATAGGACACCAAAGCGATCAGCTGATGCAAAGAAGAAAAGAGTTAAAATGAATGTTTTGAATAATGTATGCAGTGGACATGCAACTCAAGCTATAATTTTATTTTCCTCTATTAACATTCATTTCCATTTCTATCTAGTGGCACAATGCAAAATATAGTCACTCAGGGATTTCTCCATCCCCTCCATTTCCATGGAGCAGCATGAACATTCTGCCAAATTTAGGCAGGATCAAGACACCAGGGAATCTGGGTGGGAACATCTGATTCTTGGTCAGCCTTTATCCACACAAGCTCCTCATTCTCTCATGTACTCAGCCCTGATGCAAACCTCTCTTGGACCCAGGCTTGCAAAGAAAATGGGGGAAAAAAGGAAATATGGGAGAAAACACAATTTAATATCTCAAATATTACCTAACCACACATGAAGCAGCAGCGATGTTGACCCTTTTTATCCATCAAATATCAGAGCTGGAAAGGCTCATGGTGCTTTTCTACTTGTCATAATTTTGCAGATGAAGACATTTGGGACCCAGAGAGGTGATGTAACTCATGCCAGGTCCCAAAACAATTTAATGGTGGGTCACAAACTAGAAGACAGGTATTTTCATGACACCATGCTACCTCTTAGGAACACATTCAATTCAACCAACCCCACATAGGTGCCTACTAAGTGCAAGAAACTATGCTAAGCCCATCAAGCCATCTAAGAAGAGTTTTTTTAAAAAAAAGCATCTAAAAGAAAAGAAGCCTCCTGATGTTGCTGTTGCTTATTGCTGCCCTGTTTTCAGAGATGCCTCTTGAGGAACAAAATAGAAAGAGGATTTTGGTAGCCCAAGGATCCCTAAAAGCTTATTTGAAGCATTTTGATTAATAGAAAAATATACATTTTTTTCTTTCCTGTTTCAAGACACCTAGGGTAAAACAGCACTTCTGGACACTGTGATGAAATCTTGTTAAACACTCTGTTCTGTCAGCTCTGCTAAGATTGGGCAAGCTAAGAATCAAGGACACTCTGAAGTGAGAGGGATCTCTTAAGTCACTTTAAAGGGAAATTCTTGTCAAACACTCCGTGAAGATAAGGGTTTCCTTTCTTTGATGTTTTTTAATTAAAGAAAATAACTCAAAAACATAAACATACAGTGTAGATTGTTTTATAATAAAAATCATACTAATCCTCCCAGACAATTCCTTTTTACAAAAAACAGTGATATCTCACTCTAGTACAGTGGGAAATGTCATATTTTTTCTCTCATCTAGTAGAAGATAGCTAGTAACTTGCAAATTACGTGATCCCATAAAAAGTCAAATTACTTTGACAAAAGAAAACTTTTATTACGGTAATTTTAAAACATAAATATATAAAGTGAATATAAAAATAAACCCCATCATCGTATTTCAACTAACAGCTAATTTCTTTTTTCTATACACTCACCTACTAGCCCTCCACATAAAAATTATTTTTGGAGCAAATTACAGACTTTACTTATCATATACAATTTCAGTATGTATCTCTATAATACTTTTTTTTTAGAATATAAATCAAATAAATAGCATATCACATTTAGAACATTAACAATTATTCTACAATTGTATCAATATTTCCAAATCTGTCATAACAGTTTTGTTTTACTTTTTATAGTTTTTGTTCCTGCTACTGTTGTTGTTCAGTTAACAATCCAAAGAAGACCCATTAATTGCACTTGTTTTATGCCTCTGAAGTTCCGAATTTATAGGTTCTTCCTCTACCTCTTTTATTTTTATAATTTATTAATTGGAAAATCTTGATCATTTTTCCTGTAGTTTTTCACACTCCAGGTTTTGCTGACTTTATGCTTGTAGTTTCCTTTAACATCTTCCTTGGTCCCTGGATTTTCTATAAATTAGTAATTAGATCAGATTCATTCATTATTAGATTTTTTTCTGATAATACTTCATAGGTGGTATCACTTCAATCAAGAAGCACATGTTTGTTTTTCCTTTTTTGACATTAGCAGACATCAGTAAATATTGTTTATATCCATTACATCACTAGGGGTTGTAAAAGATGATATTTTAATTCTATGCTATCCTTTTTCATATATTAGCTGAGAGTATTCTATAAAAAGAAGCTTTCCTTCATCAACTATTTGGTTGTCCTTAGGTACCATGAAAGGAAATCTTTGATTTTCCTGTTGTTCTTTCCTTGTGGCTTGTTTCTTATAAGATGTTCTCTCCATGGGTCTGCTTTAGCGATGCACTTGCATCCCAATACTACCTGATGTGCTTCTTATTCCCTGAGTCCCCTCTACCCCACGTTTTTTCTGATTACCCCCATCAAGGCAGTCAAACTCATGAATTTAAGAGGTGCATTATAGAAAAGTGGTACAGTTCTGAAGTCTGGAATTACAAATAACTTTTCAACCTGGAGACTCCAACTTCCTGAAGTACAGTTTTTTCATCTGTAGCAAGGGAATAATAAAAGTACTTGTCTGTGCCAGTTATCTTTTTATTGCTCCAAATCCACCTTTCTTTGCCATGCTTTGTGACACTGGAACTGGACCACATAAACATTTCTCCTCTACCAAACTGACAGTGTTAGGCTTCTCAATAGAGGGCATTAGAGGGACATAGCAAGGGAAAGGAGCTTCCATTCCTGACTCCAGTCTGGGCTTCTTCTCCCTCCCCTGTTACACTTGCCAGTAGTCTTTGGAAGGCGCCAGTGGCACTCACTCTCCATCAGGTTGTACCGCAGAAGCAACTCCCTGCAAATCATCTCTGGCATACTGAAACCCCAGCCAACATCTGCAGGCATTTCCTATAGATAAATTCCAACCTACTCACACCTTTTACAGGTGTCTTGACCATTCAGTGGGCTTCTCCTACAGACCAACTCTGGCTCACACCCTCTGCCAAGTTTGTTTGCCTCCCGTAGCCTGCGTGTTCCTGTGACAGCCATGCCGATAGTCAAGGGCACCTTGTGGTGCCTGTGTAGTCACACAGGGACTTACCCTCAGAAGGGCTCTGCACTTGGTTTAAAGCATTGATGCTGACATCTTGAAATTCTCAATAATGTTGTAATAAGGAGCGCTGCATTTTCATTTTGCATGGGGTCCCACAAATTGTGTAATCAGTCCTGGTCTGAGTTTTAGCCTCAGTGGGGGGCCCTCTTCCACATTCTTAGTTTCTTCCTGCTCACATTCCCTCAGCCCTAGAGGTGGTAGCTATTTTCTGTATTTCCTTTACCCTATATTTTTAGATGCCTCTTTTACTCTCTTTAGTAGACACCTTTTACTAGCTTAATAATTCTTTATATTAAATTATTGGTGTGAGTACTGTCTTCTGATTGGACCCTGGTTGATACACTGCTTCAGAGAGTTTCTATAAAATTTAATTGATATACTTCAAGTAATAATGCAAATAATACTAATGCCTGGCACTTGGTAAGTGTTAATTAATCCAGTAGTCATGCATTATGATTATTTCTCTACATCGCCACAAGTGAAAGCCCCTAGTTGGTTCTCCTATAAGGTATGTCACAGTAAGAAAAATTAAGAAAAAATATGGATTTCTCTCAATCTACCACCCACCCTAGAAATGAACTCAAAAATGTCACTTTTGAACAGGAAGGTCAGCAGAATGCCATAGTGAAAGGAGAACTGTATTTGGGGCTGCAAGACCCAGGTTTGAAAAGAGGTTACCATTTCTATGGAGCCATGACCAAAAGCACTTTACCCATCTCATCCTGTTTTTTTTTTTTCTTCTGCAAAGTAGTAATAAACATACCTATCTCAGGAGTTTCTAAGGCTTAAAGGACAAGACATATGAAAAGACCTTATAAATCATGAATCATTTTACAAATGCTATTTATTATCAAAGATATGTGTTGTTATCTTTAGGACTACAGGGTTGTCAATATCTTATACAATGCAAGTAACTATTATTATTCTATAACTGTCATTCAACAGCCTACTATATACCAGCTCTTTATAATTTATTTCATTAATCACCACAGGCCCACCATACAAAAAGTATTACCTCCTTTGGTGTCACCCTTGACTCCCATTAATCTCACACCCCACATTCAATCCAACAGTGAATCACCTAGATTTTACTTCCAAAATATAAAGAGACTCTGACCACTTCTCAGCATGTCCACTCCATCCCCCTAGCCTAAGAAACCATTTCATCTGCCCTGGATTACTGCAACTGCTTCCTAACTGGCTTTCCAGCCTCTGCCATTCCTCTAACCTGCACTAGCATGTACCCCACGCAGCCTATATTCAAAAAAATAACCATACGATCCTTTAAAAATATAGGTCAGGTCATCTCATTTCTCTGCCCATAATCCCCCAATGGTCTCCCCTCTAATTTAGAGTAAAGCCAAAATCCTTACAATGACTTCAAGACCCTTTGTAATCTGCCTACCTCACATTAATTTTCTGAACTTATCTCCTACTCTCCAACTGTTCCCACAGTCTAGTCATGCTAGCCTCCTTCCTGTTTTTAGAACATGCCAGGCAGAGCCCTGCCTCAGGGGCTTTGCATTTGCTCTTACTTCTGCCTTATGACTTGCTCCCTTGCCTCCTTCAGGTCTCTGCTTGAAGGCTGATTTCTCAGTAAGTCTGCCTAACTTCAGCTGTAGTTATGCAGCATCCCCATTGCAATACTTTCTCTCCTCTTTTCTGTATTTTCTTCCGTATTACTTGTCACTATCTGACAGATATGTCAGACATGATATATTTATAATACACTTATGAATTAGGATTCCTTATTTTGAAAGAATAAAAACACAGTTCAATTTGGATTAAACAAAAGGGAACCTGTTAACCCAGAAACTAGAAATTCCAGAGGTAGGGCAAGCTTTAAAAGGATACGGTCCTGTCATTCGCTTTGCCCTTTCAACTCTGTATACTAGCTTCATCTGCAGACTGCCATCTTCTACAGCAGTAAAAAAGTTATTACAGATTCCCAGACTTTTCACCTGCACATCACATCATTCAGAGCAAGGGACGGTGTGTATCTTGTACAAATGACTTCAATTTCATTCTCATTGGACCAATGAAAGAGGCCAGTGCAATGCCATGCACTGATAGGCCTAGTCTTCGCTCATCACTGAACCAATCTCTGTGGCAAGGACTATGATTGCCTTATGTCCAATACGGCCTATGCATAGAGCTGGGGGTGATGTCAAGCCTACTCCCATGGAATAGATGCTGGAATAAATGCCCATTACAGCCACTGTGCTATACAGTGTCTGAATATGATTATAGAAAACTACCTCTCAGCGATCAAGGTGACACAACCAGTAAGTGGTAGAGCTTATGCTCAAAACAAGGTCTGCCTAAATCCAAAGCCCACACTGCTGGCCATACTACATTTCAGCTTCCACATGTCACCATGAACTCCTCTTAATCCCTTGTTTTTCTCTCTATTAAAGAGCACTCCAAAGTCAATTTGTCTCGTACATACACTATTCTGATAAAAATTGAAAAATTTAAATCTGCTAGGTGAGAGCTACCTCTGCCTTCCCCGGATAATCTTAAACTGAAGCCTTCTGTTTTAAGCGAGCTTGGACCCAGAGGTGAAATCACAGAAGGAGAAAACAGCAGAGGCAACCAAAGTGAAGTGAATACCTGGTGCATCCTGAGACTGCTTCTGTGTGAAATAATGAGCATCTCTGTGCATCATCCCTGAATTCTATTTGTGTTCCTGACCCACTAATAGTAATTCTGTTTTCCTTCTGGTACCTGCACTCCCTCCCAGCAACACAAAGGCATTATGGGCCAATGCTTGCTGTTCAGCCACCTAGAATTCTTTATGACACAGCGTCATAAACAAGGTATATTTGTTAATCTGAATTTTTTTTCTCTTACATCTTTCTTGAAGTCGAACAACCAGAACCACAAGCAGTTTTACACACGAAGTATAGTCCTTCTAGATTCATTTTTAGAGGCTAATTGGTTTTACAGGCAACGAATTCTGCCAGTTGAGATACTCAAGGTAGATGGTAATAACAGTCATTGTCCAAAGGCAAAACTGATATCTCAGAACCCATTAGGCTATAGCTATAATTTTTTATTTTATTTTTCTAATAATAGTACCATATTCAGACACAAACATCAGGATTATCTGTTACTTCTATGTTGACTCACAGGGCCTTAAAAGAACTTTCTTTAGTTTACTCCAATAATCTTAGCATTTGGCTACCTAATGAACCTAACGTAAGAGGAAAACCCAGAGATCTTCCTCTGTACTCCGTTTCCCGGAACCATATGATTTTCACCTCTGCATTAAAAGGGGACCATTTATTATCATTGTTTTTAAGCAGAGTATTTATTGAACAGGGAATGCGTTTTGTGTTTGGTATTTGAAAATGTAGTCAAAAGAAATGCATGTTTATTCATATGAGTTTAGGTCCAGAGTATCTTTCTAGATTAATTTTTGAAGGAAGAATTCATAAAGGAAGTGCAATTTTAAATGCTTCTTGAAAAAAATGAGGGAAAACAAAGACTAAAAGGTAGGTAACTAAAATTTATGCCAAGCATTGTGTTATTTGCTTTAGATGCATTAACTCATTTAATCTAACAACAATATTGTGAGGTAAATATTCCCCAAAAGAGGAATCACTGGCTCATGAAGGACAAATGTGCTACTCAAATAGTAGAGCTAAAATTCTAACCCAGGTTCAATTGGACTTAAAAGCCAATGGGTGGGGCTTCCCTGGTGGCGCAGTGGTTGAGAGTCCACCTGCCGATGCAGGGGACACGGGTTCGTGCCCCGGTCCGGGAGGATCCCACGTGTCGTGGAGTGGCTGGGCCCGTGAGCCATGGCCACTGAGCCTGCGCGTCCGGAGCCTGTTTTCCGCAACGGGAGGGGCCCCAACAGTGAGAGGCCCGCGTACCGCCAAAAAAAAAAAAAAAAAGCCAATGGGTACTGATAAGTATTTCCCAAAATGTATTTCAAGAAACAACAGCGCCACAGAAAGCAGAGAACTAATATTTTTAAACTTGGACAAATAAGTTTAGAAAATTCTGGTTTAAAAAATGTTATTCTTTTAAATGCAAGATGGTTAGAGATGTTCATATACTAATTATAGTGAATCTTTAAGACAAGATAAATTGTCTTAAAGATAGCATTTCCACAACTCATTTGACCACGGAAGCCCTTTGCACAAGCATCCTGGCAGTCCTGATGTGCGTTCCATGGAACACTCTGAGAAACAGTCTGACTCCCTGCACCCATAAATAGAATCAATATTAAGATGAGAAGCTCAGATGAGCTTTATGTTTACAAGTCTGCATTAAGCTTTGTGTATGTAGATCAATGAGGTTTAAATGCATCAATAGAACATATGTTAAGCCGTGTTCTTACTGTCTGTCACACAGTACAGTGGACCACTTTAAGCCACACAGACAAAATGGTTCACTTGCCAAAATAAACGAGAATATGTACCAGAGGTTCACAGCGTAGCAAAGTGAAATAACATTCTTGCCAAGTCAACCTTTGCAAAGTAGGAAAGAGGAAGGAAAATGTGATGATGGTAAATAGCTCTATCAATGAGTTTTTAAGAAAGGAATTTAAAAATTTTTCTATTATAAATAATGTACAATAAAGCAGGCTATCTGACCTTCCCAACAATTTTAGTTGAAGAACTGTAATCCTAGGGGACAATGTTCAAGACAAATTGTCCATCGAAATGTTGGTGTTCATTACATTCACCACTGTGTGCTTGGGGCCTGACTAGATCATGACCTACACAGAGTAAATCCTACAGCATTCTTTTCTGAAACAAAAGATGGCTGGTTTTAAAACTGATCTGACAGAAAATACAATGATAATAACTTCAATTTTGAGATACGAGGATAAGTTTACCATTCAGTCTTCTCAAGAAAGCTGCTATAGATATAAAATATATGTGTTTAAATACACACACACACAGACACTCTTCTCTCTTTCTTTCCTTTCCTCCTTTTGCCCTTAAGTTCTTGAAGACCTCAAGCTGGTGCTTACTGATGGAAGCTGCTCTTTTCAATTGTTCATAAATTTCTCATCTTGAATGAGGTTATTCTGAATGATTCCTCATAGGTTGTGCACTGTAGCAGTTAAAGGCACTTTATAGCTTTATAGACCTGGATTTGACTCCAAGTTACAACAAAAATAGTTATGAGAGCTTATTCAAGTTACTTAGCTTTTTAAGATTCAGTTTCCTCTTCTGTAAAATAGACTTGCCATGAATAACAAATTATGTGTTATTATAAAGTGTGTAGCAGTTTTGGGCATATAAGTGTGCTCCAAACTGGTAGCTATTGTTAAGTTCTGACTGTTGTGAACATAAACCCCATCCAACACTGGCAAAGGAAATATGCAGTACTATCATCTTCTCAAATGTTTTCACAAAGGTATCTTTAACAACAAAGAACAGTAACTTATGTCCCACCAATTATACCCCAGAGCATGTGAGTCCACAGGCCTAATACCCAAAGAAATGAAGACATTTCTTTAGAACGTGTTTTCATTTCCTAAAACCACATAAATTTTTATTTCGATTTAAAAATATATCCCTTTTTACTTTAATATTAAAATTAATTACCACTAAGGAAAATTAATGGTTAAGGAAAACATCAGGCAGCAAATAATCAAGTTTGAGAAGCACAAGTTTGACAAGCCTGTATCAGGTCATACAATCAGTGTTGTAGTTAACAACTCTCCTTCACTATGAGCTTAGAATGTTACTGCTTGGGATATGTTCTGTAATTTCTTAACCATAAATATTTATTGAATGCTGCCCTGACCCTCCTCACAGGACTTGGGTAAACCTAGGAAGAGCCTTTCTCAATAAGGGTTTCGTGAAGGAGTGGTGGGTTGAAATAGTATCACAAGAGGTAGAATAAAAATCATAGCCAAGAAGGGGAAAAGGACAGCCAGACAAGAGCCTTCAGAAAAATACAAAATAACAAGGTCAAAAGAAAAGTTAAATGCACCAAGAAATAGATCAAGACAAGCAAGTCAGGAAGGAGGCTGTGAATGACAGGTCTTCATATTGGCTGTGTGGTATGGGAACAGGTAAACCAGAGAAATGTTCACCATGGATACGAGATTATGCTAGGTGTCATAATGTGTGCAAGCCATGCAAGCTAAGAAGGCAAGGTTTTTATCCTTCAAAAGGTAACAATTTTAAATTAGGCAATACAGACAAACACAAGCATTCTGAATTTTTCTTTTTTAGGAGACAATATTACAATAGCTAACACCTACTGAACCACTACCATGTGTCAGGTCTTTTTCTAAACTCTTTACATGCATTAACTCATTCAATCCTCACAAAAAGTGGGTAAAGTAATTATCTCATTTTTCTGATACAGAAATAAGCTCAGAGAGGTTAAATAACTTGCCCAAGATTATATCGCTAATGATTAGAAGAGCCAAGATTCAAGTTCAGGTAGTCTGGTTCATTATCCCTATGCTTAACCACCGAACATGCAATTAGGAAGTGGAATAGGGCCCAGGAAACAGAATGAGGCCTGGGGAATGGTGGCCAAAACACCCTAAACAAGAGTGGTGTATTTGTCAGAACACTTTCAGGTGCAAGGGGGGAAGAAACAACTAAAAATAGCCTAAACAAAGAAATGAAGAATTAATTCATGTAACTGATAAGTTCAGAGGTTGCTAGATTCAACACAATTGGATCAAGTAATGCAAATTATATTATTACTCCCCCCACCTGCCCCATTTCTCAGCTTTGATTTTCTCTGTGTATTATTCTAATTGTATATTATTACAAAATTACCCACAGATTTCATCAATGCAGACAAGGAAGTTAACCAGAAGCAACTCAAAAAGCCCACCAAATGTCTACAATGCCCCAACTCAAAAACCAATAGAAGAGAAAGTGTCTCTCTCCAACACCCATACATATATCCCGAAGAAGGATTAAGATTGCTTCTGCTTGGATCCCTCTAAACAAATTATTCTGCAGGAGAATAAAGAATCAAGTTTGGCCAGGTCTCAGTTACACTCATGGCCAAAGTTGGACTCTGTTTAAAACAGAAGGTATGGAGGGCAGAGGGATAAGAGAAAAAGCAACCCACTAACTAGAAACAATAGCTACTAGAGTCCATTACAAATGGCAAATGGAATTTGCTTGTCTTGAATCATGGGACAATGCCCCAAGTTACTAGCCAAACCTAGTAATTTGGCTGAGCTGAGCTGAGACAGGCAATTGACTTTCAAACTGGCCTTAATAACATAGTGATTTCAAGAGTAAACAATTGTACACCACTTCACAGTTGAAAAAGCATTTTCCACACATTACTTCCTTTATAAAATGATTCACTTTCCTTTCACTCTTGCCAGAACACAGCCTCTAATTTGCTGTCATCTCTTCAGAGATCTACTCTAAGAAATATTGATTAGAATGCCTAATGTTTCACTTCTTCAAAACCAGCATTATAGGCTGTGGATGGTATTAGCACTCCAGAAGCTACACAGTTTAGCCTTGATCTCAGCAACTGCTCTATAACACGATACTCTGGATCTCCCACATCTGAAGCTACTCTCACCCAGTCATTGATCAATGTTTGAGAATCCACTGAGGCAATGCCCTACTGATAAAGCTTAGGCACAATTTTTTAATGTCATAAATGGGACCTATTAGTCTCAGCATATAAACTCATGCATGCAATAAATGTAAGGTTGAGACTATAAAAAGAGTGCTGATGCCAAAACTGTTTCAAATTTATGTTTATGTTAAGTATTTCAACAGAAAATTAAAATAAACTATGGGCATAGATACCAGGAAAATGTTCAGGATGTTTTAGGTAGTTAACACAACTAACAACACGAGTAAAATGATATATTTAGTTAGTTTAATAACAAATATTTCTTGAGTGCCTGCCAGGGACCAGATATTGTGCTCACTGAGCATAAAAATATAAATGATATATCTCTGCACTTGAGGTTCTTAATATTTAGAGGAAAAAAACAACATATATACATGGAGGGGATATAATAGGGTATATGCTGAGCTAAAGGTATACTCAGGGTACCAAGGGAGACTCAGGGTACTAAGGGAGTACAGAGAAAGGGAAACTAATCCAGTCTGGAGGTTAAACATAGGTTTCCTAGAAATTATAATACCTGAGCTGAGTTCTAAAAGAGGAGTAAGAATATCCATGTGAAGGAAAGCAGGACAGGCATTCAAAGCAGATGGAAAATGAACAAATGTGAAGAAGTGGTGAACAGCATGAGGCATGTTAAGATAAACACATTTTCAAATTTCCTAAGTGTAAATTATACGGCATGATAAGGCAAGAAGCTGGGGGAGATGAAGCTAAAGAGGTAACATTATGAATTGAATTCGTCACCCCAAAACTCGTATGTTGAAGCCCTGACCCTCAATGTGATACTAGTAGGAGGTGAAGCCTTTTGGAGGTAATTAGGTTTAGATGAAGTCATGAAGGTGAAGCCCTCGTGACGGGATTAGTGTCCCTATAAGAAGAAGAAGAGACATCAGAGTTTCCTCTCTCCACCACCTAAGGACACAGCAAGAAGGAGCCATCTGCAAGCCAGGAAGAGGGCTCTCACCAGGAACAAAATCTGCTTGCACCCTGATCTTAGAATCTCCAGCCTCCAGAACTGTAAGAAATACCTGTTTGTTGTTTAAGCCACCCAGTCTATGTTATTTTGTTACAGTAGCCCAAGCAAACTGAGATAGGTAGATAGGACTAAGTTCATGGAAGGCCCTAAATGCCTTATTGAGGAGCTTCCATTTTACTTTGTAAGCAATGGGAAGTCACAAAAGTTGTAAGCAGAGGCCAAGGTCAGAGTTATATCTAGATTAATAACTCTGGCAAATTTGCTGAGAATGAATACAAGTTATATGGCAGAGTCACAGATGATGAGGCTGTTGTAGTTAGTCAAGGAGAGAGGTGCTTACAAGTTGTAGTGGTATAAACAGGAAGAGATAAAAATTGAACAAATTTGTAGGAAGATTTCAAGATAATTAGATTTTGGTGATTATTGTTTATGCAACGAAGGAGAGAGGAGTCAAGAGCGAAACCTGAGTAACAGCCCTAGAGCAAATGGGTAGATGGCAGTAAAAATAAAGAGTACCAGGAATACGGGAAGAGGAGCAGGAAGGGGAGCAATGAAGGGAGGAAGAATGTCTTTGACACGTAGTGTCTAACCTGCCTGCAAAACATCTATATATTGCGGCAAAAATAGTTGCTTTTGAGCATCATTCTCAGTGGAGAATCAGAAATGCAAATCTGTATAACACAAGTTAAAAAGAGATTTCATAAACTTCTAGAGAAGAAAGAAGAAAACTCATATGCAAATAATCAGGAATCACAATGGCTTTAAAACTCTTAAAAGCAACACTGAAAGTCTGAAGACAATGAACCTTAAAGCTGTGGTCTCACACAAGCCTGATAAGCCAGTACCTACAATTAAGTCTAGAGAGAGAGAGAGGCACGTCTTGAAAATAATAGCAGGTGCAGTTTTTGTTATACGGACTAAAATGGAATCAAACACATGACTATTCAATTGAGTTATTTGTGAGAGCTGAATTGGCAAGAGAGCCATAGCCTAGACTAAAAAGGAGTGAGACTGTTCAAGATGTAGAAACACCTCATGTTCCCTAACTTTCTAGAGGCAGGTAGCAAACTGAGAAGGCTGCTCAGGCACCAAAAAAAACCGGCATTTCCAATGCTCTCTTCAGAAACAGCCAAGGACAGAGATGCAAAAAGAAGAATGACTCAGAAGGCAGAGAAAGTCTTACAGAAGTAGAGTAAAAGAAAAAAAAAGAGGAAGAAAAATTTTTTAAATTAGAAAACAGGTATATTGTAATAAGAGTTCAAAAAAAGGAAACTGGAGAAAAAAAAAAGGAGGAAATTATTGACTAAATAGTTCAAGAATATTTCTCAGAACTCGAGGACATGATTCTCCAGATATAAAGGGCCGACCACATGTACAGACTCTCACTGAATCACATCATCACAGTTTTAGAACATGGGGTGAAAGAGAAGATTCTACAAGCTTTCTGAGAGGAAATAAAAGTTTATATGAAAAAGATAGAAATCAGAATGTCTTCAAATATCTCACAGCAACACTGGAAACTGGAAGATAGTGGGAAAATGTCTTTAAGATTATGAAAGAAAATTATTTCCAATCTGTACTTCTATACCTAGGCACACTATCAATCAAAGGTGAGAGTAGAATAAGATAATTTTTAGATATTCAAGGTATGAAAAATATTTACTTCCCATGCATCATTCTTAGGAAGCTACTAGAGGACACCCCACCAAAATGAGGGAATAATCCAAGAAACAGAAAGCGGATAGAAAGCAGAAAACTGAACACATGAGAGGCAAAGGGATCCCAGGATAATGGTGAATGAAGACCCCAGGACGATGGCTGCCATACTAACTGTACAGAGGGCAACCCACCCAGGTTTGAGGAATATACTCCAAAGTTAAACTTGCTGAGTTTTGTGCTATCATTACCTAGATGGCTTGAATAAGCCATGTGCTGAGGACACTCATTACACCTCAAAGAAGTTCTGCTTTTGCAAACTTCTGAGAACTGGAGGCTGGCTAAAGTGAACATAGAATCAGAAAACACAGAGCAGCCCACCCACCACCCCTGACCATATTCCTACTAAATAACCAGGAATCAGTACAACCCTGCTAACAACCCACTGTGGTGAGCCCTACATCTCCTAAGATTAATTCATGGTCTTGTCCACTTACCCTCCCAGGAGTACCTATAATTCTCAGAGAAGCAGAAGCCAGACTATGAACTGGAAACTCACTTCAGCTTTTCTTTTTCTGAAAGTCTACATCTGTCAGTGGCAGTACTGCCCTCTCCTTCACAGCTAGGTTTGTACATGCTACTCTCTTTCTATATTATCACCTTTCATATTCTTTTTATATGGAAATAATCATTGATCAAAATTATAAAATATTAAGTTGGGAATAAAATGGAAAAGAAAAACATCTGTAGGGATATAGATCAATCTGACCATGGTGGTATATCTTTCACAGAAAAATAGAAAACTAGTCAGCCAAATAGAAAACCAACTTACTATATTGCAGAGAAGTTATTTAACACACAAGTTACAAGCCTAAGAAGGGGCTTCCCTGGTGGCGCAGTGGTTGCGAGTCTGCCTGCCAATGCAGGGGACACGGGTTCGTGCCCTGGTCCGGGAAGATCCCACATGCCGCGGAGTGGCTGGGCCCGTGAGCCATGGCCGCTGAGCTTGCGCGTCCAGAGCCTGTTCTCTGCAACGGGAGAGCCCACAACAGTGAGGGGCCCGCGTACCGCAAAAATAAATTAATTAATTAAAAAATAATAATAATAAAAGGCTAAAAAATAAGAGAATACAGAGGAAACACTAAGGGAAATCAGAGATCGTAACTGCAGGAAAGAGCTAGCACCCTCACTCTGGGAAAACAAGCAAACAAAAAAAAAGAGACAGGGTTATAAGAATCCGGGCACATAAAGGCGGGGCCTGGAGGAGTACACTCAGACATTCGTGGGGAGCCCCAACTGTCTCAGCTGTACTTCTGAGGAGTCCGTGGGGATGGTTCTGGGATTGTCAAAAGAACATGGAGACTGCGGCAAATTGCCACTGGCGGGCCTAATACTGAAAGGAATGGGAAAAACCTGATAAGTCCCTTCTACCTCCTCCTACCCCCTGCTGATAAACCTTCCGGGGAGCCATGTGGTAAAGCGGCCTGGGGAATACTGCTGGCAGAGGCACAGCCCCAGCTGCGGCCTCACAGAGTAAGGGAAGGCAACTTTGTTGCTGGGGAATCCAGAAAATAACTAACTCAGGTGGCTACATCTGCAGATGCAACTGAAGACGGGGAGGACTGCGCTTTTTCTGTGGTGTTTGAATCTTTTATAATATATCCACATTGTATTTGAAATTGAAAATAAAAATTATTTTAAGGAAACCTCCAGGCTGATTATCCAATGGAGTATATTTCTATTTGCCCAGTACATTCATGAAAGAAATAAAATTGTTTCCTAAGAAAAATACCATTTTGTTTCATACTATGCAGTGTTTAGCAGAGTGTTGTACAGCATGAAGAAGTTTTTGCATAATTCTAACTTAAAACAGAAACTTTTATGCTCAAATATGTTTTATGGTGAACAACTAAAAATAGAAAATGTGAAGTCTTCTTATGGAGAAATTTGTCAAAGGAGTGGAAGTTTGCTATACATTGGTCATGAGGAGATGAGGCCAAGAAACTTTGCCAAAATTTAGACCTGGCCTTGAATTTCTGCTCCACCACTTACTAGTAGGGAAGTTCTTCAGCAAGTCTCTTTGTATTTCAAAGACTCAGTTTCTTCATGTATAAAATGAGGAAAAGATTTCCAGATGAAAATATGGCAGCATCTTAAGGGAGAACAGATTAAATGGTTGCCATTAAAGAGAGCACAAAATATCAGAAATCATTAATTGGAAAAGGTTGAAATTATTCAAACATAAAATTTTCACCTAGGATGTATACTTCTCTAAATCTGGGTTGATGTTACAGCTTTTCCTAAATTGAATACACAAGTAGTGGCAAAAGAGGATTTGTTCATTAGAGACTTGATGCTATTATTTGAATTTGTCTAATCTGTGGAAAGTATAAAATGCTGGATGCTGTGCTAATGTCTGCCTGAGAAAAGCCTTGCTGGTTGGCTAACACTGTCATAAACCCAAAACACCAACCACACACACACAAGCAAAGTGTATTCTTGGCTTTGGGGCTGCCATTGCTATTTACAGAGACTAGGGATGTTTGCCTAATTCCAAGACAACAGGAATTACTTCAGTCCTTGTTCAAATTTCATTTTGGATTGCTGTATGTAAAGTTTTTTGGTTTGCTGACATTGTTTTCCAGCCCTGCACAACTCTGTCACATTGTTTGAGGCTGGGTTTCCATTTGTCCTCCCATTTTCTCTTCCACTTTGTAGCTACTCACTGCATCCTCCAATACATCACTTAGCCAGGGTATGTATTCCTAAATATTACTAGAAATATTGATAAACCTAGGTATGGGTGTTGGTCATTCACACATTCATTCATTAATTTGAACATTTATCATTTTCTGTATATCAAGTCCCATGCTTGATGCTGTAGATACAAAAATAAATAAGGCAAGATACTTGCTCTCAAAGACGTATAAAAAAGGAAACAAATACAAAAGCAGGAAGTTAAAATACAGTGAAAAATCTTTTTTAAAAAACCCTTTAAGAGATAAGGAGGAGGGATAGATTCCTAGAGGAGATCAATTTTATATTCAGAACAAATTCAGAAATTTTAGCAGTATAAATGTTATATGCTATATACTCCAGAACCTAACTTCACATTCTCTCTAAAAGACTTATCAAGCCTCACTGGCTTTTGTGTGGCTATGTGTTTATGTTTAAGTATAGATGTCTGTCTGTGAGGTGTTGTTATTGATGTTGTGTTGTTTTGTTAATATTGTTCTTTGCTACATAAATATGTGAATTTGGTAACTGCTCTTCACCCTGTACTGCCAAAGAAATCCTGGGTTATATGAAAAGTTTCCTTTGGGAACCCTCCTACACTGTTGGTGGGAATGTAAGTTGGTGCAGCCACTATGGAAAACAGTATGGTGGTTCCTCAGAAAACTAAGAATTACCATATGATCCAGCAATCTCACTCCTGGGAATATACCCAAACAAAACTATAATTCAAAAAGATACATGCACCCTTATGTTCATGGCAGCAGTATTCACAATAGCCAAAACATGGAAACACCCTAAATGTCCATCAACAGATGAATGGATAAAGAAAATGTGGTACATACATGCAATGGAATACTACTCAGCCATAAAAAAGAATGAACTCATGCCATTTGCAGCAATATGGATGCAACTAGAGATTATCATACTAAGTGAAGTCAAAAAGAGAAAGAAAAATACCATATGATATCACTTATATGTGGCATCTAAAATATGGCACAAATGAACCTATCTACAGGACAGAAACAGACTCATAGACATAGAGAACAGACCTGTGGTTGCCAAGGGGAAGACAGGGAGGGAGAGGGATGGACTGGGAGTTTGGGTTGGTAGATACAAACTATTACATTTAAAATGGGTAAACAACAAGGTCCTAATGTATAGCACAGGGAACTATATTCAACATTCTGTGATAAACCATAATGGAAAAGAATATAAAAAAAGAATGTATATATGTTTATAACTGAGTCACTTAACTGTACAGCAGAGATTGGCACAACACTGTAAATCAACTATACTTCAATAAAAAAAAAGTTTCCTTTGAATCAGATTGATGACCTTGGTCACCAAATTACAATCAACATTCAGTTACTAACTCAGTGAACAGTATAATTCACAATACTTTTTTGAGACAAATGGTTTTAAAATAAATTGAATTTGAAATATGAAGAGGTTTAAATAACCTAATTCAAGGTTTCTCAACCTCAGTACCATTTAAATTTTGAGCCAGGTAATTCTTTGCTGTGGGAGGCTATCCTATGTAGGATGTTTAGCAGCATCTCTGGCTTCTACCCAGATGCCAGTAGCACCTTGCCCCTCAAGTTGTGACTATCAAAAATATCTCCAGACATTGCCAATGTCCCTTTGAAGGCAAAAATGCTCCTAATTGAGACAACTGCCCTGGTCAAAGTAAATATGTCAGTGACCTTCAAATCAACTGTGACTTGCAGATTGTAGAGATATTTGAATAGTTCTGGCACTATTTGCTAGGACTTTTCAGTTCTTGATATGGTTCCCAATCATGAATGGATCTGAGATGAGAATACATACAAATAACCATAATTATAGATTAAAATGATAAATTATTGAGTATCTGAAATTTGGCAGGAAGTGCAGCAGCTGATTTACATGTTAGTAGTGTACACTGACTAATTAGTATGTGTCCAGTAAATAAGTGCTTTATATTCATTATCTCATTTACTCCTCACCACAACCCTACAATGTAGTTGCTATCTTTATTCCAATGTTGCAGATAAAGAAACTGAGGTTTAGAAAGGTTAAGTTGGAACTTCTAGTCAAAATGGCAGGCTGAACTGACAAAGGAAACCAATACCTTCTACTACAGAAACATAGAAATTCTGGATTCAGAAAAAAATAATTTTTAATTTAAATAAATAGTAAAGATTCAAAGCAAGAAATGTAATTCTGCAGGTGCCAGAAATGAAAAGGGAATGCACAGTGGTAACAGGATATTGAAATCAGATGAGTGTAATGGAATCCTTGGTGTTTGAGGTATTAACACTCCAATAGGAAACTGAAATCAGAATCTCTGAATAAAGTTGGAAGTCAGGAAAATTCCCTTGGCAAAGTTCCACCTACTAAGAACGTGACATGAATATGAGCTATGTATCCTGAGGCTTGAATGGGAAAAGTTTACCTCAAGAAATAAGATTCCCCAGCCTACATCTATCAAATGTGTGCGATCCAAATTCTTTCATTGTTTCCATAGAGACCCTGTGCTAAAAATCTAACATAAAAACATGCCCAGAATGAGTGAACATATAGGACTACATCAGACACAACCATGAAATTATCAATAGGGTCACTTCTATAAATCAAAGATGAAACCCCAACAAGAAGCAGTTCCATCAAAAATGAGCTGACATTTCTAAGAATTTCATTAGGTGGATATCCAATTTAATGCGTCAAGTAGATGTTGAATTTTGGCATTTGAGATTATCTTGGTAATGGTGTATATGATCATGAGATAATGGTATAGCTTTTCCCCTTATTACAGTTAATGTAGCAAATTATTGTCATAAACTTCTTCATGTCAATCCATTCTTGCATTCATAGAATAAACCCTACTTTGTCAAGGTTTAAAAAATACATCGGTACATTTGTTTTGCTAATATTTTTATTACAGTTTTAATATCTCTATTAGTAAATGAGATTGTTTTAGAAAAAAACGTGAGCTGACAAATCTTATAAAGCATGTAAGAAAATACATAACTACACTGCCATGAGTAGTCAGCAGAAGATGAAGAATCATCAGTAACAGAGCAATCAAAAAGAGTCTTTTATATAATAATTATCATTTTCTAATATCCAATGCAGGGGAAAAAACACAAAACCACAAAAAAGAAAGAGTGTTATTAAGGCAGATATGGAAAACAGATTAAAAAAATTTTAATGAAAATTGCATTCATTATAGTCATTAAATTTTTTTTAAAAACACAGTAGCTAAGATTAAACAAAAGATTCCTCTGAGAAGAGAATGCTCAAATGGAAGATAGCTCCATAGTAATCATCTAGAACATAGTATGGGAAAACAGAAAGAAAAATATGAGAGGTTAAGGGACATGGAAGATAGAATAAGAAATTTTAACATAATTCAGTAGGTATACTAGAGGGAGAAAAATGAGAGAACAGAAGAGAGTGAATATTTGAAATGATGTTGTCTGAGAAATCTTCAGAACTGAAAAAAGGCATGGGAAAGCATGGGTCATGAGGCAAATTAAGTGGCGAAACCTATACCTAACCACTATACTATATACTACTTCCTCACAAAAAGTTTTAATATTTAACTACCATTTATTCATCATCTACCATCAGCAGGTCACTTTACATCAGTGCTTCTCGACAGGGGACAGTTTTGACCACCAGAAGACACTTGGCAATGTCAGAGACAGTTACTGATTGCCACAACTTGGGAGTGAGGACTGGGGGCAGAAGGACTTGCTGCTAGTGTCTAACGGGTAGAAGCCAGAGATACTGCTAATCATCCTGTCATGCATAGGACAGCCTTCACAGTGATGATTATCTGGCCCAAAAATTCAATAGTGCTGAGGCTGAGAAACCCTGCTTTACATATATTGACGCTAACACTCATAATCCAACAGTAGATACTATTTCTGATGAAGAAACTGAGGTCAAAGAGTTTAAGTAACTTGCCCAAGACAATGCAGCTAGTAAAGAGTAGAGCTGGGATCCAAATCCATGTAGGTGTTAACTCTACAACCCATGGCCTCCAAACTGTATTTTTTATGAGTCCAAGTCAACAGAGACTGCTATTGTGAATGTGTAAAGGAGGTGCAGCAGCACAGAATGCACAGGAAGTGACCACTGGTGAAAGGACTGCCCTCTGACATTGTAGCTGTACAGATTAGCCCAGCAGTCTTGTTTCTCTTATCCCTCATCCTGCTCTCCAACTTTGTGTGTAATTGCATCCCACGCACGACTGGAGAGAGGTGGAGGTAGTGTTCTGCTCCTCTAAAACATCAATACCTATGATAAATGCTCACTACCCCAACAGTGGCCCTGCTAATAAGTTTCCTGCTGGTGGCCTAAAATTTGGAACTTACTGTGCTTCTAAGGACTCTCTGGGCCACCTACACTTAAATCCACTTCTCAGTGAGACTACACTGGATAGTGAATATTTTTTACTCATATTCTTACATCAAAGTGGCCCTCCAGATGGTCTATTTCTTGTTGGCTCAGCCCAAACACACATGCATAAATCAGCAGCAAATTTGGTAGTAGGATACAACATTTGGAATCAAAATGATCCACTGACACAAGCATGCTGTGTTTCCCAGCCATGTTTTGATCTCTTTATTTTTTTTTAACACCTTTATTAGAGTATAATTGCTTTACAATGGTGTGTTAGTTTCTGCTTTATAACAAAGGAAATCAGCTATACATATACATATATCCCCATATCTCCTCCGTCTTGGGTCTCCCTCCCACCCTCCCAATCCCACCGCTCTAGGTGGTCACAAAGCATCGAGCTGATCTCCCTGTGCTATGCGGCTGGTTCCCACTAGCTATCTATTTTACACTTGGTAGTATATATAAGTCCATGCCACTCTCTCACTTCGACCCAGCTCACCCTTCCCCCTCCCCGTGTCCTCAAGTCCATTCTCTATGTCTGCGTCTTTATTCCTGTCCTGTCCCTAGGTTCTTCAGAACCATTTTTTTGTTTTTTGGGGTTTTTTTTAGATTCCATATATATGTGTTAGCATATAGTATTTGTTTTTCTCTTTCTGACTGATCTCTTAAATCATAGTGAAACTGACTTCAAAATAAAAACATGTCTAAATGTGCCATTCCAATCATATTCTAAAACTTAGATTCATGAACACCCTTCAATCAAACAAGTATTTTATTATTCTGTGTAGAGAGTCCATGTGTTATTGCCATTATGGATACAGCTCATGATTCTCAAAAGAACTGAGTTCATCCAAATGTGATTCTTTTAAAATTAGAAATGTTCTTCTTAATTGATGGGGCTGCTATAATCTTTTCAAAATCTTTTTCAAATGTAGTTTATCTTATTCCATAACTTTTCTTATTACAGTTTTTAGACATGGGCTTCCTTGGAAACTGGACTTCTAATGGACTTCAGCCACAAATAGCCTAAAAAATTGCCTTATTCATTTATCATTTCATTATAATTAAATCTTCTATATGATGTGGTCTGTTCTCATGTACGGTATCCTGTTTCCATGGTAACTGAGATTTTCTGCTATAGTTTGAAATGCCTTCACAGTATTTCTTGATCAACTCATGAGCCCGAAATTACATTTTGTAAACTTACATGTAGTGGAACTTATAAAGAAAAGGCTACAAAAAAAATTATCTTGTTTTCTATTTCTTTGAGATTTGCTTTTGTTTTTATGATTCTTTTTCCTGATATGCTGCTCTCCTAGAGCAACATAATTTTGTGCAGCTAGGAAAAGCAAATCCATGACTAAATTTAGCAAACCAGATCATTTTTGTGGTTGGATTGCCATCTACAGTTCTTAAGACCCAGTAGCTGAGAGAAAAGAAGATCAACTAGGACATTTACATAAAAATGGAGAAAGCAAACTGGATTTGAATAGCAATTTTCATTCTTTGCTAAGGTTTTCAATAACTTATTGATATTGCTAATCTACCAACAAAGGAAATATCATGCCTGCAGTTTTTGCTGTCAACACAGGCCTTTGTTTATTCCAAGGGTTTCAGAACAATTCAGAAGGGCTGTAGTTACTGATCATATCCAGAATATTAAAACTCAGAATCTATAAATTCCACTGTTGTGTTAATAGCATTATAAAATTAACAAAACTCTTACTCTTGCCATAGAGTAATAACAAATAATAATGAACTATATTTAGAACTATTCAATTGTTCAATAAATATTTATCAGTCACTCACCATAGCCAACACTATCTTAAATCCAGGCTTTGGCTAGTCTTAAATCCTAATAGCATCCAATTTGACATGTTCATGTTTTTAAAGATTCTCTTAGCCTGGGATGCTGAAAGAGCTAAGTTCAAGAAATATCTACATGGAAAAGTTATTTATGAAACCACAGACTGAGGTATTTCAAACTAATGATATAAAAAATGAGCAGATGAGAACCTTGTCCAGGATAGGACTGTCCTACTAAATCCCATTTTATTAGCATTATATTAGAATTTCAAGCCATAGAAGGATCATGTGCACGTTTTGCATGACTTCCTTATTCTCTGAATATATGGATATAACTAATACGTGCTTCAGAGTCATTAATAAACTTAGAAATTCCCTAGGGTTCTAACTGTGGAGCCAGATTGTAAGGAACCAAACTACTTAAGAAAGACTCTTAATCTCTTTAAATTCCAGTTTCATAACAGTAAAAAAAAAAAAAGGGATAACAGGCTTATAACGCTTACTATACAAAGCTGTCATTATAAATAATGAGATAAAATGGGAAGATGGATTTTATAAACTATAAAAGTATGATACAAACATTCAGCATTAATGCTGTCAAGGTGATACATGGAACAATTGAATCTGCCTGAGGTTTAATATGGGGAGCCAGCAGCTCTGCATTGAGGACTGAGGGAAGCTGGAATTCGGCAGCAAATAAGCCTTGGCTCTGGTCTCTGTAACCCCACTGCTCCTGCTATCAGTGTACCTCATTCTTTGGTAGAACCCCAGGGAGATGCTGGAATAATCTCTGTGAAGGCCCAGTAATGTAATACAATATAGCTCTCTCACTCCATTCCTCTGTGTCTGAGTGGACCTTAAAAGTTTAAATGTTGGGCTTCCCTGGTGGCGCAGTGATTGAGCGTCCCCCTGCCAATGCAGGGGACACGGGTTCGTGCCCCGGTCCGGGAAGATCCCACATGCCGCGGAGCGGCTGGGCCCGTGAGCCATGGCCGCTGAGCCTGCGCGTCCGGAGCCTGTGCTCCGCAATGGGAGAGGCCACAACAGTGAGAGGCCCGCGTACCAAAAAAAAAAAAAGTTTAAATGTTGCTGACTGCAAACAAAATGAAGATACAAAGGAAAATTTGGTGGAGTTGGGTCCCTCTCCAGAGACTGAACAATAAAAAAATAAAAATAAAAAATGCATGGGTGAGAAAAATCTCCATTGATTGGCAAATGGAAAACTATGCTATCCTTTCATATATTTAGGCAATCTTTCAGGAATCTTTAAAAAAAGAAAAAAAAAAAGTAAAAATCTTCTACCTCTCTGTTAATAACCTAATAAGGTACGGGAAGAAATATTCAAGCCTGGAAATACATCCAGCAAGAACTAAGTAACAAAACTCACAAGACTCAGTGGCTAATTTCTACCCTATCTTTCAGGGGAAAAATCTGAAAGAGGATTTTTAAAGATAGAGCAGTTCTGCAATGACAAAAAATAGGAGGGAAAAAGAGATAATAAAAATTTTAAACATTCAATCGTTATTCATGTAATAATTTCTGTTACCCTTCTGCAGAGGTGGAGATGGGCCTGCATACTGTGAGAGGGGATGAGGGATCCTTCCAGGAAGTGAAAAATAGTCTATATTTTGATTAGGGTAAGAGGGAGGTTATAAAAATTTATCAAGCTGTATGTCTGAGATTATATTTTACCTAAGTTATATCTCAATTTTTCAAAAATTTTCCTATTCAGAAACACAGGACCTACAACTGATCATGATGAATCCATAGTTTATCTCAATGATTTGTTTAAAAAAGTAATTAAATATCTTACATTTCCAAGAAAAAAAAAAGTGCTAAAAATCTACAACATAGCCTTTGATTTCCCACAGCACAACTGAGGGACCTATTCAATTCATTTGATCAAATCCATACAGAGATGTTTCACTACTGAGCTGATCTTTCACTATAACAATCAGTTGAAATATTCGGGTCTTCTCCAAAGACAAATTTTTTCAAAAAAAAAATAAGTGTATGAGTATCTGTATCTACAACTGGAACCAGAAAGCAACTACGGAGCCAAAAAGACCTAGACTTTGCAGCAGTGACAATGAGGGTTGGAGTAGGAGAAATGAACCTCAATAGAGAGGTTCAGTAATTGAAGAACATAGGTGGGAAATAAAGCCAGGGGGAAGAAGGAGGGGAGGAGTTTACTAAATAGGATGCATGATTCTAAGGAAAACCACTAAGTTTAAACGTTGTTGATCGTAATACCAACGTGGGTTAAAGAAAGTTTATGGTCTTTTCTGAGCATGACTTGACCCTAAAACATTTGTATTGGCATAAACTGGCTTAATAATAGACTGCTTTTAATAGCAATAATCCATGCCTTAGTCCTTAAAACAAAGAAAGAAAAAACACAGCAATGTGTGCAAGAGAAAATATGTGTAAAGGCAAGCAGATTCCCAGAAAATGTCAGCACCTTGTATGATGAGCTCTGGCAGCCATCTCAGTGTTGACAATATGCTAGAGAGGCTCAGAACATAAATCAATCTACATTTGTTCTCACAGGGACTGGGAGCTGGAATTACTGTTTCTAAAACTTGAGCCAATATTGTCACAGCAATATAAATGATGGAAACTTTGCTGCTGTAGTTTGCTTCACCCATTGCATGAACCTCCTGGCAAACAGCACCCTGGAATTTCATTAATTAGTGCTAACTATGATTGGCACTGCCAAAGAGAACAATAAAACAACCACAGTGTTTTTATGAACATATGGGTGGCAGAGTCTCTAGCTGGGTAATACAAAATTGGTTTCCAATTTATTAAAGCTTATTTATACCGCAAATAATTTACCTAATTTTGCCTTTTAAGCTAATTTATTTTTTTTTATTTTTGCAGATTGAATTATTGAAGTATAAACTGCCACTGGAAGTATAAACTTCAGATTATTGAAGAATAAAGTGAATTATTGAAGTATAAATTATAATAACTAGTAGAAGTTATAATCTTCATTTCAATGAAAAACATGAAATTCTAGACTGGGAAGGAATCTTTGAAATCATGTAATTCAGTACCTTTATTTTACAAATGAAGAAACTCAATCCTAGAAACTTAAGTGACTTTCCCAACCTCACAAAGTCAGTAGTAGAATTAAGGCTAAAACCTAAGTATTCCAAATCCAGGGTTTATCCCTATATAGCACCTTGTCTCTTAATTGATAACTGTTTTCACTTGATTGACATTGAGTTGACATGTAACAGTTTTTGGTTGACATTTTGCTCCTTCCTCTATGCCTTCTAACTAAACAAACTACAAGAAGCTTTCCATTTCCATACAACATTATTCCAAATAAGTTATTAATATAGGTTTCTTCATAGGTTCAGGGAAAGCATCCATTAGACTTGCTCCAATCTGCCATGTTTGTCACATTTGGTATTTTGGAATTTTTTTTATTTAATTCATCTTTCAACTGGGGAAATCATTACAGGGAAAAGCTATATTTTTCCTCTCTTCACGTCAGTAAGCAAATGGAGTTTAGTGAACTTTTCTGGACAGGGTTCATAAGAGTTTCCTCACAGATACTTGTCTATGCTACTTGAGAAAACTAAAAATAAATCATAAATTTCCAGACTTATAGAATCAGAAGCCTAGGAGAAGTCAGACGGACATTCAAATCATGCCAGCTCTTTATATATTTCACTAGAAAGGAAAAAAATATTAAAAATAGAATCACCAGAGCCTTTCTCTAGAATTTCATGTTTTTCTTGCCTTCAAATATTCCTTTATTAGCTGCTACATCAGTTATTTCAACCCTTCTTATTAATAAGAAAAATAAATCCCTTTACTTGTTTAAGCCTCTGACTTCTGATGAGTCTCACCCCTCCCCCATCCCCACTTCCCTTGTGCATACAGATGTGTGAGTTTTGGTATTATTTTTGGACAGAGAGTAAACCTATGGGAGGACATTTCAGGTGTTATTTTAATTTTGGAGAATACAGAAAAAAAGAAAGAAAAGAAAAGTGCTATTTCTGAGTTACATTCGTTTAAGACACTTCTTGATTCCATTACATGGAGGATGCTACACCCAACAGAATCTCCCAAATTGACCTCTAGCTTAATTGAAACCAGGAACTTAAGGGCATTTATATGGTAATGCCAAGCAACTGGTAAAACAATACATGTTCCAGGCATTCAGAGCAATATAGATCCAGATAGGTAACAGAGAACTAGGCATTCAGTTCAAGCAACTAGTAGGGAGTTACAAATTCAGAACACATTGTTTTTATTCCACCTTAAAATTTCTTTTAATGAACAATACTTTGTAACATCAAACTACATTAAGGGATGCTATAAGAACAGTCCTACAATATAGTCACTGTAGGTATGCCCTGGAAACCATGTCTGCTATCTCACACAGTATCCCTTTATGAAGATTGATCACACACATTTCTCCAGGTCTCAGCTCAGGAAAATCGGTTGCCCAGAAGCAACAGGTTTTGTTTTTCTTGCAGGCACTGTGAAGCTATAGAAAGGTGTACCGTTAAGAGGAGTTTGTTTGTTTATCTATTTAAGGTGGGATGGACTTGCTCCAGGTCACATGCTGAAGGAAGAAAAATTAGATATAGGAGAAAGAAAGGGAGATGGTACAAATAATCCATGCTGGGGATGGGATAGGGGAGTGTTAAGCACTGAAGTTGTTTACCTACTTTCTCCACCCAGCCTTTTCACTCTTGAGAGGTAATTTAGCATATAGTTTGGGGCTTGGACTTTGGAGCCAGACCATCGGAGCCAGATCAGATCTATCACTTATAAGATAAATGGCATTAGGCAGGTTAATTAGCCTCAGGTTCCCCATCTGTAAAATGGAGGAAACAGTAACCTACTTTATAGGATTTTTGCTCAAATAAGCCAGTATGTATACACTTGGAACAGCACCTATAGCATAGCAAACACTCAACAGTTTATCATTATCATCATTATCTCTGCCTCAGCTCCATCTTCTCAAGGAATGGGGCAAAATTACTAAATACCTATTGGTCCCAAGCACAATCATAGATGGTGAAGGACGAAGATAAATCAATGTCTGCTCTCAAGGTTCTCTCAGTTTAGAAAATAATAACTGTGCTGCATGGATTAATATCAAAAACAACCATACATACATCCAGGTCTCCAAGCTGTACAGGAAAGGCAACAGAATCTGAGATGAAGAACTCTTGGAAAATGCCTTGTATGTTTTTAGACCCTCAGGGTCTCTCCCTAGAGGCTCCAAGAGTCAGACCTGAAGGCAACTTCCTCTCATCACAGTCTGGCCATAGAAAATGATCACCCCTCTCTGCCCCTGAGGAGCTGTGGTTTGTGACTGAGGAGATGAGGGGGAGGGGGAAGAGAGAGTGTTATAACTCTAAGACCCAGGATGTCTAATTTGCATATGTGGAAAATAAGCAACCAGGTGAATGGTGGTAGCAGAACCAGCACATGCATTAACCATATCTAGGAACAACACATGAAGGTTCACCAAAAATAAGACCCTAAGCTTCTATGGCTGTCTCTCCGCTCTCCAAATGCTAATGAAGTTCAAGTCTGTTGACAGAGGCTCTGAACCTCACTTTGACTAGAGCCTCTTATGAGATCTCCTTCATTGTGATGGCCAAAGCAACCATATTTACAGGGCAACTAACGGATGACTGCAAAACACCCAATTGGACAGGTGGTATCTTACACTTAAACTGTCTTAATCCCAAGAAACATGTAAGTATATATAAGTGTGCAGTGTGTGCATGAACAGGAGGGTTTGGCTCAACTAGATTTGATAGTAGTTATCATAAAATTTTTCATTATGTTAACTAGTTCTATAATAAATATAAGTAGTTTAGAAAGGCTACCTCTAAGTCCATTTTTAATTAGTAAGTCAAAGCCAACAGAACGAAAGCAATGCAGTTCAGAGTAGGCCTTAGGATGCTTCCTGATCAGCTCAGCTTTGAAAGACATTGTGTTCCTTTAAAGGCTTTCTTCCAGCTCTCTCTCCCCAACTCCAGTTGGCCCCTTGCTCTCCAAAGTGCTGGCTTTTGACCACCCAATGATGGCCCACACCTTACTTAGCCAAATGCTTTCATTTCCTCCACTGCAACGACAAAAGAGATGAACTTTTTGTTGTGAACAGAGGTATACAATAATGGAGAACCACAAGTTTTTTTATCAGAATCATTTTTACTAGTTATGCCACTGAGTATTAAAGAACACAAATAAGGGAATAATTGAGGTCTTTGACACGTCTGTTGTTTCTTTCTTTGGCACTTTCACTCTTAAGACTCTTAAGAAGCAGGGAGGAACAAAGTATTTGATTGTAAAAATATGTTTGTATTCCTCTTTTCTTCTCATATCAATACATCGTTCAGGTGTGTGTCTTCTTGAAAGACAAGGTTAAGCTCAAGGTTTTCATCTCTCCCAAATAAAGATCCAGATTAAGATCTTAATCAAGGAGGAATTAAAAACTGGGATTCAAAGTTCTTAAGCATTGAGCCAATGAATTAGAACACAATATTGATGGAATAACAAATCTTCCCAGCAACAAACTTCAGAATTATTTCAGGTTTTCTTATAGTTGGGACAGTTAGGTCAAAAAGTCTAGCAGAGCTGAAATACCCTCCAAAGTGAAATACACAGGATTCTCACTCTCAGTTTTGCCACCTAAGGAAATACTATTAAAAGGTGTGTATCTTTGGACTGGTTATTCTTCTTTTATAGTAATAAAATTTTTAATATCTCCTGAAACCACCCACTTTTTCTGGATGTAATTTTTAAACCTATGGTTTCCCCTACTATTGCCTTTCTCTGTTCTACTGTGTTTTACTCATCATAGCCAAACAAAACAGCCAGAGTAAGAATTTTTAGTTACCCAAAGAGTTGTTAAGTTATAAACTGAACTAGTCATGCAGAAAAAAGTGCTTTTTCCCCTTTTTCTGTTTTAGCCACCAGCTGAGTTCTATGACATCAAGTTATACTACCCTCTTTCCAACCTCATTATCACTTACTGAACCCCACCTCCCATCATTCCCTCCCATTCCTTAAGAATCACAGCTGTCTTTTCTACTTAATTGCCTGCTGTCACCCCAAGTGATTTCAACATATATTCTGATAAAACCACCCAACACCTTGGCCCCATCATTTCATGACATCCTTCACTTTAAACCCTTACTTCTGCTCCAGAATCCATTCCCATTGATTTTGTAATCAATTCTTTCACACCTACCAATCTTTAGAAACTCTGCTCTTTGGTGTCATCAGGATCTCTACTGACTTCCTAACTCATTTCCTCAAGTTGGCCAGTCCCTTCTTCTCTTCACATCATTCCCCATCCTTCTTGCCCAAGAGCAACCATTTAAAATAAATATTCAGCATCACCTCAATTCCTTTATCTCCTTCTCCTAGACCCCTGTGCTGATCCACAATTATTAATTTACTGCCCCTGCCCCCAGTCAGCCAGAGCCACATATGGTTTTGTAGCATGCTCTGCACAAATTGTGCCCTACATGAGACTGTTCGGGCAAGGAGGTGAAAGAAGCGTTGTTTGCCAAGCTCTAAGTGCTGCCTTCAACTGGAAGGAGGGGCTCATTTGTCTAATGTACACATAGGTCACCTTTGCTCCCCAAGCCCTTTTTCTATTTCATAGACATGAACAGTATGAGCTATCCATGGCCCACTAGGTAGCTAAGCACTGTTGGAAAAAAATAGAAGCTTTTATCCAATATGATTTCTTTGCAATATCTGTCATTATTGACTACTCTCTGTTTCTTGAAACGTTTTTCTATATTACTCTCCAAAACACTACTTTATTCTGGTTCTCTTACTGCCTTTCTGTCCTCTTCTAAATCTTCTTCCCTGGCCCCTCTTCCTTAGACTACCCAGCAAATGTCAGCTGGTCATCAGGGTGCCTCCCTGATGTACTTCTGTTTCCTCTCTACACCTTCTCTCTGGGTGGTTTCATTACCTCTCAGTGTCTCAACTGCCTATTATTTAAGTGACATCTAAATCTATTTCTCCACTTCTGATTTCCTCTGGGTTCTAAATTCACCTCCAAATTGCCTACTGAACATTTTCACCTAACCATCCCATAAGCATCAAAAATTCATCATGTCCAAAACTGAATTTGATATTCCCCTAAATCCCTGTTTCCCTCCACATATGTTCCCTATCTTTACTAATGACATGTCCACCCACCCAGTCTCCCAAGATAGAAACCTCAAGGTCATTTTGAATTCATCTCTTTAACTCACTTTCCACATTAAGCCAACTACCAAGCCTAACTGATAAACCTAATAAAATATTCTTCAAATCCATCTCCTCTTCCTACTTCACTATGCCTTCATATTCTCTTATCTCGGCTATAGCAATACCTTCTTAATCCATTCCTTTTTCTCCGGATTTCTCCATCATGGGTGTCTCCTGTACTCTGCATAGACTAAACATAGCACTGCCCTGCTTTAAAACCCTTTGAGTGTTTAATGAAATCTAAAACCAAGAGCATGACTGACTTACAAGCACCTTTTACAATATAACTCCAACTTGCCTTCCAACTAGATATCACTAGCCCCTTCTCCTACTCATGTACTCTATTCTAGTCACATCGACGTACTTATTTCTCCCTGAACACACCATGGATGTTCAAAACATATTGTCCCTACTTAACTGATCCTCTCCTAGAAGGTCTATCACTTCTTTTCTAACAAACAGAATCACATTCATTCTTAATTGTCCAGCTCTAATGTCCTCTCCTCTGTGGAGTTTTCCCTGTTGTCCTTCCTACAGCTAAAAATAAACTACTTTATCCTCTTTTCCTCTGTAGCATTCTGGCTTTTTTTCAGCATTTATTGTCTTAGTTATAAATTTCATGCTCCATAAGATGTGAGACTGTGAGTTATTCAGAATCAATTTTACCTGGTCTATAGTGAACAAATTAGCCATTTCCACCTCCACTGTATGGTTTTCAGAATCCTTGTAAGCTGTGTCTTTTACTAAAAGTGGGGCGGGGGGGGGGGGCTGTTTTGGTGAGAGGAAAAGAAATTTTTATCCACCTTGTTAACTTTGATTTTTAACTTTTGTTTTTATGAATATTGCACAGATTGGCCCAGGTCTCTGGGTAACAGAAAGAATCCATGGAGAAAACATAATCCACATTATATGAGAAGGCTCAGTGTAGAATAGAACCCTAGAGTTCCAATGTCAATTGCCTAAGGTGAAAACAGGCACCCCCATCTCAGCAGGCAGGAAACAGACTCTCAAACTCAATGTTTTTCATTCCAAAGGCCCTCTTTCCCTCTTGGATCAACCTCTTAACAGCTTTTCAGACATCACCATCCTAAATCAAACTCTCCTTGCCATGTATTGGGATATATCATATTTCTTACATACAATACATCCCGGTCCCACAGAGCTGATCTCTTAAATGCAGAGAATACCTATACGTACTTTTACTTATGTTGTATCCACTTCCTTTTCCCTCCATCTTCACAATGTAACATTGTAACTGCTATTTCATCTTTTACATTCCATACCCACCTTACATTCCTCTATTAACTTAGGAGTTAATATGCATTAGTTAAGAAACAAAAGAGCTATAACACAGGAAAAGTCTCAGTCCTGACTATAATGTATCAGCGATCTAAGAAGAGACACCAGCTTGCTGGTTCTGTGAACACAAGTGATTTTTTTTCCAGTTAAGACTCTGGATATAAAATGATCACATGACCCCAGGAACATGTCAGCAGGTTCCTGGTTTCATACTAAAAGCTTTGATTCCCTCCAGGCTTCATTCTTGAAAACTCAAGGAATCAGAGGTCACCTGTGGGTAACTGTAGTTAGTTAAAAAGACTACAAGGGTTTGTATTGAGTACGTAATTATACTCTTCTCTCCAAGAGGAATTTTCACAGCAGGTAGCTACATGTCAGAAGTTACTCATCATATTTCAAGCAGCATTTCTAAAGTTACCTCTTTTTATTTCAGGTGAGCTTTGAGTTGGGAGTGGTATCTGAACTATACTGATTCCCAGGCCCTCTACAAAGAATGAACTCCCACTTCTTACTTCAACCAGTGAGTCAGAACTGTGGAGTGCTGTACAACTTCACTCTTCACTAGTGCCAAAGAAATTGCTAGCTTTGTCATGCTATGGTATTCCCCAGAATTATGCAAATGAGGGGGCTCTAATATTCACAATGTTAATTCAATCTTTTCAGAAATCATATCTCTGAGCTCATAATTTTATGTTATGACTATGTTGCATACAAATGAGAGCTGTGTTTTGCTTCTTGCCATTCCTGCAAATATTCGGCATTTCTTCAACAAATAGAAACATTACCAAATTACACTGCAGCTACCCAGTTTAGCTACACAAGCTGTTTTGTTCACTCAAAAAAGAATGCATAGAAATTTTGTTTTAAATCATATTCTTTGGTCCTTAGGTGGTTGATTTTGGAAAGAATAACTCAACATGCTAAATTCCGTGTCTGCTCTTATTCTTTGTTGGATAGAAAACACCATTTTGTGCCTATATTTCATTGAACTTTTGTATAACCAGAAGGTAGCTTTTATATTAGCAAAGATTCTGTTATATGGAAAATTACAGTTGCCACTCAACCATCAACCTCATGCTGGTTCTTATTCCTCTTCCTGATGTTCTTAAACCACAATAAGCTGAAACTAAAAGATATATTTAAGAACCTAGGTGCAGTATAACATTATAACCATGAAGAAAATTCCTGCTGCTGTAATTTCAACAATTGTATTGGCCTTATCTTTGAGGAAACAATGTGGTATTTTTTTCCAAGGGCGTACAAAGATTCTGCTGATGAACCAACTGGATATACTTCCCTGAATTAACAAACTTGATGAAAACCATTTGAATCTCTGTAGCCACTGACAATCGCACCTAACATTTCTGGGTGACAGTAATATGCTAAGTACTTCATATATGCTGCTTCTTTTGATCCTGACATCCCTGCCAGGGTGAGGGGCATTTTCACAATCTGTATTTTATAGATAAGAAAACTGAAGCTAAGAGAAGTGAAGTAATTGTCTTGAGATGATGCAACTAGAAAGTGATGGAGCTGGAAAATGGAGTTCTGGTTATTTGCACCACCATGCCAAAGAATCCCCTTGACAGTTTTTTATGGGGTGTTTCTGCTCCTTCCCACTTTCCAATTACGATAATAAATGACTAATCTTTCTCATCCAATTTAATATACCGACCCTCACAGAGCCAGGGTCATAATCACCATCAAGGCAGTCCTACAATGAATGAGAAGCACTTTCTGAAAGTAAAGGAGCCTCTGGGTCAGCTAAAGATCTGTACTTTGTCTTCAACAAAGAGGGAGAAGACATTTGGTGAAATGTCTGTCAAGAATTTCAATTTAAGTCACTAGCAGTTACATTTTTTTTTACTAAAAGTTAGAAGAATGTGCCAGCTGAAAATTCCATAAAAGAGGCCAGCTTATCCCATTAAGTCTCTTTTCAGAGCTTACTAGAACCATTAAAAATTCTTGTAGGAGAAAAAGACCCAGTTCAGTATTTCTGCACAAGATATTTCTTCTTCCATTTTTTTTTTTTCTAATAGAGTTCATTCGTACTACAGAGTGTCTCATTTCTGAAAGTCTTAGGTAACCCATCATATTACAGTGGCACTTTGTCAAATTGCCCATTTGTTCAATTCCACAGGAAGACATCTTTTTACCTAACAAGGCTAATTTCTTACTTCTTGTCTGTGGGTAAAACTTGGGGATAATAAGTTATGTTAAGTTCAATTTCACCATCCTAAAAAGAACTCCTCTACCAATTCCAGTTTCTTATTTCTTGATGGTGGGAAGAAATTGGAAAACGTTCTCAGTCTCTCAATACCTGTATTGTAAGTGGCTTCAATGTGCTTGCTCTAAAAGCAAAGCTGTGTACCATTTATGGTCTTGAACTGTGGCTGTACAAACAAAATCAGCAAAGTCCTCCCTATATGTGCTTTCACAAATACACACACACAGTAAGTTCACACATGTCAGTATCAGCAGAATTTAAGAATAAAGCTCTAAACTAACTACTCCTAAAAGAACTAGGGAAAAAGTAAGAAAACTGTTGTGCTAGAGGCAGATCATTGCAGAAAACTCCTTGAATGGTGAAACAAACATTGTAAACAATACTTTCCATTACTAACACCAAGACTTCAGGGCTGTTACAATGTACTCACATTTGCAAGTAAAACTATAATTCAGTTAACTTCAACAGAAAATTATTATCATTAAACCTGCTAATAAGCTATGGGTAAGGCAGGTTCTACTTCAGCTTGATAGGGAACATAAGTTATACATGCCAGAAAACCAGTTGGAAGAGCCTCAAACTGTAAATTTGATACTACTGGGCTGTGTTTGCTTACAAAGAGTATAAAGTATACGTTCCTCTGACAGTATTACATATTACGTAGGTACGTCAAACAAACTCTCAGTTTGGTGTCAACATTGGAGGGCAATACAAATAGGCAAAACTGGCAAACACATATAGATATATAATTGGTATTTACAATTATAGGAATTTTGAATTTCAAGGAGACATTAAAGATTATATGGTTCAGAGGTCCTGAAAATAATTTCATAAGTCACTAGGTCTCTGGTGTGTTAAAATATGTTTTCCCTTCCATTCTTCTCCAAAAGTTTAGGAGTTCCTAAACTCCAAGCTCTCCCTTGGTCAAAATTTAGGAAGAACTCAGTGAAACAAAGTTAAATAGGCATCTTTACTGCAAGACTTTTTGGAACATTGCAGCTTTCCAAGAGATCAATTGCAGTATTTCTTAAGCTTATTTAACTACTAAGTCCTTTTTTATAGAACATGTCTAGGGTCATATTTTATGGAATATCAGTATAACTCAATCCCTCAATTTTGTCATGTAAACCAAGGCAAAAGGCATGTTGATAGAGTTGGTATTAAAACTCAGGTCATTTAATTTCTAAAACTGTCCTCTTCTCTCAACACCAGACCACTGTTCTGTGTTATACAGCTGTGAAAGAGTACAGAACATAGTGTTTACAAATGTGTACATCAGAGACCGGGTTTGAATCTCCCAGTTCAGTCACTTACTAGCTGTGGCCCTCAATACCTCATCTATGTAATGGAGCTAATGATAGAGTTGCTGTGAGGGTTAATGAGTTAGTACGTGTAAAACACTTGTAACTTAGTACTATGGGAATGTTAGCTATTTATCACTATCACTATTGTTGTTATTATTATTAACCATCATCATCCCTGCTTAGGTATAAGTAATCAGAGGTAACAACAAATTCTGGAAACCCATCCACACTCTGATAGTCACCAACCTTCCACCTCTCTAGTGATCATGATGGGAGGGAGTATGAGAACATCCCTCAAATGTATATGCCAAAACCCCCCAGAATCTTAGGGTAACCTAATAAAATAAAAATTTTAAATCTTAGGGTAATATAATAAAATAAAAACTGTGTAACCTAATAAAAATTGTGAGTTATAGAATTTTTTTAAAGAAATTCAAGTTTACTACACACAATACATAAAGCTAACCAGTGTTGTCTTAAAAGAAGACACTGTTTTTAATTAGTAGTGTCAAAGCACCAATCTAATGATACTAGGGCATGATTATATCATCTACTTATTATTTTACAATTCTTGGATGCTACTGAATACTTACCTAGTCATTTAGTAAGTTCATTGGCATTTACATTAAAGAAAAGAACTGATGAGGTTTATATTAATAAAAAAGTTATTATAGAATTACTAATGCATTTTCACTAGGTAAAAGATCTATTAGTTCCTGGCATGTGCTCCCAAAGTCCCCTCCTTTTTTCTTGTTTTTCTCCCATGTGAGACCATAAGCTGCATGAGGATAAGCAAGGATAAGCACTATGTCTCTGTTGTTCAGAAATATATTCCCAATATTTTGCTCAGAACCTATCACTTAAGTAAACACTCCAGAATGGTTTGTGGAAGAAAGGAAGGGAGGGAGAAGGGAAGGAGGGACAGTAAAAAGGAGGAAGGAAGGCAGGCAGGTGGGCAAAAAGGAAGGAAGGAAAGAAGGAAGGAAGGAAGGAAAGAAAGAAGGAAAGGAAAAAGAAAGAGACGGAGGAAGGAAGGGAGTGAGGAAAGGAAGGAGGGAGGGAGAGAGGGAGACAAGTGCAAAGTCAAGAAGAAAAAGCTGATGACTAGTAAACTAAATGAGGCCACGGTAAGCCTCTCAGTCCTGACTGGACTGAAGATGAAGTCAATGAGCACACACCATACTCAACAGATTTTCAATTTTGACCCTTTGATAAATTTACTAATGTACACTTTGTACTCATTATAAAGTTCTCCCATCATAAATTTCTCCTGCCATAAGGCTCTTGTACCTTTACCCCCTACTTCATTACTTCCCCTTATATTAATTATCCACATACTGACGGCAGCATATTTCTAGGCAGACAAGTGCTGAACTCCCAATGGCGGTGTTACAGGAACGCTCTAACCTTGATACTTATAAACAGACGTTGGCGGGATGTCATCCAGCAGTGGAGGATGTATGAGTGTTAAACTAATGTACTGCATTACTTTGCAGATTGAGTGAGACCTGTAATGAGTAACCTCAATCTAACTGAGGGAACTTCTACATTCTGGATTAACCTCTATAAAATTTTAAGAAAAAATGAAGAGCAAACTGGAGAGGATGGAGATATTTAAATGAGAAAAAACAAAAAAGAATATCACTATTTCAGACACAGGTAACACACCCATTTTCAAAATAATCCAAATGCCATTATAATACAGAGGAAGAAAATGAAACAAGCCATATGAAAAATGGTCAGAAGCAAGAAAACAGCAATGCAAATAACACAACAAAATGACAGCTTGAAATATCCATGGCCCAAGAAGGACCAACAGCCAAGTACAAGACATAACCTAAGGTACAAAGGTCATTTTGATGCCTGCGAAATCTCTCCTATAAGTTCATAAGGACGCTGAACTAGGGTTGTAATGGTATAACCCTGCTTGTATAGACAAACCATGTCATATAGGGCTATCCCAAAGAGATCTGAAAGGCCATGCAGATAATGAACAGACAGATTATTTGCTCTGTCAGACACCCTAGTAAGAGGTAGGAACCACTCAGAAAACTAGATCTCAGAGGGCAAATCCTATGCATATTTGCTCCAAAAGGATGGAGATTTTGCAATGTCTTGATCACCACTGTATCCCCAACGCTTAAACAGTGGGTTGACACACTTTTTCCATTAAGGGCCACACAGTAAATATTTTAGACTTCAAGAACTTACTATTTCGGTCATAACTACTCAACTCTGCTATTGTAGCACAAAAGCAGCCACAGACAATCTGCAAACAAATGGATGTGACTACATTCCAATAAACGTTCTTTTATAAAAGCAGACAGCAGGTCATATTTATCCCTGGTCTATAATATTGCCTGGCACACGGGTGCTTAATAAATATGTGTTAATAAATGAATGTTATCCTTACCTAGAACTCTACCCTCCTCTTTAGCCACAGCCTCCTAGGGCAATGTACCAGGGCCAAAAAAAATTGAGTTTACTTGTTGGAAATGATACTGATCTTGATGCTGAGGAAGTGTAAACACAGAGCCATTGATAACCATATCTCCTGCTCTGTATCCTGTAGTAGAACAGAATGAAGCCCATCGTTAGAGACAAGGAGAGATAAGTGCCATAGATAAAATCTTGACCTTGTTCAAGGGTTAGTCCTGTGGGGAAGACTGCAATTTGTTCCTGCTATCCTTTCTCCCATTCTTCCTTTTGGTAATAGAGCTCTCAAGTTTTAGTGGGGCACATGGCTTACCAGCTGGGGACTATATTTCCCAGCCTCTCTTGCAGCAACATCACCAAGTTCAGACAAAGACATGTGAGCAGAAGTGACATCAGCAACTTCTGTGTCATGTTCTTATAAGGAAACAGCTTGCTCCCCCATTTTTTCTCAATCCCAGCGGCTGGAGCTTAGACCTAACAGGAAGTGATCCAGAATAAATCATGCAGAAAATATAACATGCTTAGGTATGGTGGAACAATCAGATAGAAAGAACCCGGGACTTTGGATAACATAGATCAGATGACCTCCTCCCCCTAGACTGTCTGCTCACTCATGCTTTTACATAAGAGATAAATAAATCTGTCTTCTTTAAGCCCTGCTATTAAAACAGCTAAACTGATTTCCTAACTAATAAAATCCCTGAGGAACTTTCCCAAATTCCTGCCTTCCAAACCTTGATTGTTCTTCAATTCCAATGATCCTCAGAATTGTATCAGGATCTTTTCAATAAGTCATCCTTTTGCTTAATTTAGTTCCACTTCGGTTTGTGTCATTTGCAACCAAAATATTCCTGAATAACACAAGACATAATGCTAGTAGTATCCAGTTGTTCCTCCCATGAAGAGCTTCTTTTTTTCCTTCATTGTCAGTCTTACAAGCTTAAGTTTGTATTAAATCAATAAATATGGTAATTTCCTCACAAATATATTTAGCAAACTGAGAGTAACTGTCCCAATTCTAATGGAAGACCGTGTCAAAGCCAATGATCTCTTGAGAACAGAGGAGGAAACAATTCTAGACGATTCTTAAAAGAGTGCATTTCCTAAAGCACCAATTTTCAAATTATTCATGGAAATTCTTATAAGTATCTTCAACGACTGTCTTCAAATAAAAGAAAGCCATGATGAATGTATTTAATTTATATGTGCTGCAGGACTTTTAGGAAACATCTATCACAAGATCATTTTGGTAAATTGAGGGTGTAAGTTGCATGCACAAACACACATACACACAGAGAAATGATGGCAGATTACATGGACTCTCACTCAGCTCCAAAAACATTCAACCAGTGTTTATTCATGTACCTTGACAATAAAAAAAAAAAAACAATATGTAATTGTTTCCTGAAGGAATCATTAGGTATTGAGTGGAAACTAAACTTCTCCACAGAAAACAAAAACTAAAGACAGAGGAAATACATAATTTGTGATAGGGAGAAAATAAAGTCAATAACAAGACAGTCTGAGCCAAAGGTATCAAAGTCAATCAAAGAAAATTAAAGAGTATGTCCAAAACACAAAAGGGACAAGCTAAGATACTAAAGAGAAAAAGGAGCAGTACTCAAAAAATAATAAAGTTGGTATCATTATTAGCAATGAGGTAGAGTATGGACAAGTCACAGAAATCAAGACATTAACTGGATATTGACCCATTATTTAAATTAAGCAACCTCAACTCTCCCCTCACCAACAAAATAAACAAATGGACTTGAACAATTTAGGAAACTATTAAAATTTAGGGGCACTCACAAAATTATATGAGGAAAATAATAATTATAAGCTGATGGTTTAGCTAATCCTGATGATGTGTATGTTGTCATAAGACAAGAATTTATATTATTTATCATTGCATCCACATCATGTAGTACAATGCCCAGCACATTCTAGGTGCTGAATTCACTTGAATAAATAAGTGATCAATAAATAATATAATTCCAGAAAGCAATACTGCATGTAAGATTTTTTATTAGTATCTTATTACAACTTTTAAAGTTCTTTCTTTTGTACTCAATATCCCATGTTTTACATATGAGTTGTATAGACTAGTGAGATGTATAGACCAAAAATTATTATTGCCAATGACTTTTAAAAAAGAGAAAAAGCAAGTCAGTAACAGGCAGAGCCAGAAATAAAAATCCAGGTTTCCTGACTCATGGCCTATCACCATGAATTAATAAGATAATATGAAGAATTCCGTTTGTTTATAGATGCTATCCTACCTGTATTCTGCCACCCACAAAGTTGAGAAACAGAACAAATCTTAGAGCAAACCGTGTTTGAAATATAAATAGGCTTCCTTGTTTAAAAAACTTCTCACAGGAGTAAATAAAAAAGACAAAGCATGAGAGGAAAGTAGTCTGACAAACAATATCTATGGACAAGAAATACTAAGGGAGTTAGGAAAAATTAGAGGGGTTTGTCGATGACAACCATAACATGTTGCCAGTAAAGTTAGCAAATGTTCTTCCAAGCAGCACATAGAGAAAATAGTGTAGAACCTTTCTCTTTCTACATAACTATACTGAGAAAATATATGAAATAATGTTTTTACCATTGTCAGTTCTTTTCTTGTAAAATGAAATGAGGGACCAGCACCTGTTTCTTAGATTTTATGTGTACAGCCTACTGATTCTCTAATCCTGTACTCTCTCTCCCAGCTTCTCTACTTAAGTTGTAGTACAAGTCTTATATCAATGAACAGCACAGTTCAAGAAAGAAATAAAGATTGGAGGGAGGGGGAGGGGAAGGAAAGAAAAAGAGAGACAGAAAAGGAAAACAAGAATTTATTGGTTTTCTAGACCTCAATACTTATTTTCATAGAAATACTAAAATATACTTAATTTTAATATATTTTTTATGGGAGAATCAAGAGTCAGCCCACCTTCTTCTTGTGAACATGCTATTGCCATTGTATAAGACAACCAGGACAGGCAATTTAATTATTTGAGCATTCTTGTCACCATCTCTCTGGAGAAAAAATAAAAAGTGCTGAATTACAGAACCCATGAATACTCCCACCAGAAAAAACACTGACTTTTAACCAACTCACTGCCACTAGGATAGAACTGAGTTATAGAAAGTTCAGGAGATAACAGAATTGATTATACTATTGATTTAAAAGAATAAAGAAGCAAAACCGACTCTTTATGTATAGATTCCTAGAGTAGTTTTCCCTCCTACAGCACAAATAGATTTCAAATAGCAGAATATAAACCTTAATAAGCAATTGCTCCCACAACCATCCAATGCTCATGATGTGTTGAGAAAGATTCCCGAGTGAGGAAAAAAAAACGAAGCTAGAAGGAAAGGGATTTATTTCTTTTAAGGTTTGGGAAATTTAGCAATAATGTAAGGGCCATGATTAAGAACTATTTAGTGATGCCTATGAAAGTAGAATGGGTTGTAAAAGCATGATAAGGCCCAGAAAAGCATGAAGTTTTGACTGAGACGTGTGAAAAGCCAGTTGTCCATCAGGAATTTTTATCAGTGGTTTTTCTCATGTATAAGACCACACTAATCCAATTCAGTTATTCTTATTTTTTCATATTTACATTTTCCTCCTTTGGGGGAAGATGGAAACTTACGAAGAGTGATAATTATAAGCTTGGGGGGACTTCCCTGGTGGTCGAGTGGTAAAGAATCCACCTTCCAATGCAGGGGACGCGGGTTCAATCCCTGGTCAGGGAACTAAGATCCCACATGCCACAGGGCAACTAAGCCCACGTGCCACAACTACTGAGCTCACGTGCCTCAAGGAGAGAGCCCACATGCAGCAAACTACAGAGCCCACACGCCCTGAAGCTTGAGTGCCACAACTAGAGAGAAGCAACGAAAGACCCCGCACCACAACGAAAGATCCCGTGGGCTGCAACTAAGACCCAACACAGCCAAAACAATAAGGAAAATAAATAAACATTAAAAAAAAAAAAAGGAATAAGCTTGGGGAGGGGAAGGAAAGAAAGCTGCATTCCCAAAGTATCTTCTGTGAGACATCAGCTCTGTAAATATACCATGGATGGGGGAAAGTAATTAAAGTCAAATAAGTTTAGGAAACACTGCATACCATATGGCCCTATGGAGATCTATAGTCCACAAGAGTAAATCAAAGGCTCTGAGAAGTCCTGCACTGAAAATCTTATTTAAGTATGTTTGATCTAACACTTGTCAAATTTTCTGACACAGAACCTCTTTTGTATGTTAAAACTAACATACCCTACCAATCTAGTATACCACACGCACAGTTTGAGAAATACTGAGCTAAAGAGTTTTTGAGATATAGAACTTGCCAATGTCTGTGGAGAAGAATTTGTCTAGCTTTTCACTCTTTCCAGTAGCTAACTTCCATGTGATTTTCATGGTGTGATAGACTTAGAAGAGTGAATGTCAATTTAATCAATTATAAGTCATGTTAGAAATAAACTGTAGCCTTTTAAATGTCCCTGGATAATATTAACTTGATTATAAAGCAATATAACATTATAATAGGAGAAAATATAAGTTTATTTTATTATGTTTGAAACAAACTACAGGGAATTTAGAGTTTTACATGAACTATGTTTGTTAATAGAGAAATTTCATCAGAAGAAAGTTAGGTAACGGCACTTATCATTTGCTAGTTCTGAGGGAATAGCATTAGAGTCCTCATTTATTAATGAGAAACTGGTGACAATGAATTCACCACTACATTTCTAGACTCTCAATTGCTCACTAACTTCCTTTGATTGTATGATAGAACCTAGAGAAATCTAGAAGGTCCATGAAACCTAACCAAGGTGTAGGCTGTTATCCAAGAATGCCTGGGAATCTGTATGGCAAGGTGGAAATTCTGTTAGGAGGAAGTAGGGGATTGTAATAGCTGACACTGGCATAATTAGCTATCAATCTGGAAAAAAACAAAGCTGAAACCCAACCCCACACCATGTACATAAACAAAACCTTAATATACCAAGTATCTAAGTCTAAAAAAGAAATAATTTAAAAATTAGAAGAATTTTATGATAATATCTGAATAATCTTGGGATAGGGAAGAACTTCTTAAGCAAGGGAGGAAACTTAGAAATCAAAGAGTAAATGTTAAACACATTTGACCACATAAAGAATTTAGAATTTTGGGCTTCCCTGGTGGCACAGTGGTTGAGAGTCTGCTTGCCAATGCAGGGGACACGGGTTCGTGCCCCGGTCCGGGAAGATCCCACATGCCGCAGAGCGGCTGGGCCCGTGAGCCATGGCCGCTGGGCCTGCGCGTCCAGAGCCTGTGCTCCGCAACGGGAGAGGCCACAACAGTGAGAGGCCCGCGTACCGCAAATAAAAATCAAAACAACAACAACAACAAAAAGCCAAAACAAAACAAAAAAGAATTTAGAATTTTACATGGAAAAATATGCCAAAAAGCAAAATGTAAAGATAAATAATGAACTTGGGGAAATATCTGCAACAACACACAGAATATATATAGGGCTAATACCCTTATAGAAAGAAACAAAGGGAAAAAAAAGAAACTGAGAGAAAAAAAATCCAGCAAAAGTCTAGAGGAATGCAAATGGCTAATAAACATGAAATGTGCTCCATCTCACTAGTAACTAGGAAAATGTGAATTATACTCATAATAGCACTTTATTTTTCACAAATGGCAATTTGTGAATGGTAAAAGAGGGGTACTAACTGGAATGAAAGGAAACAACACTCTTCTACATTTTTGATGGATATGTAGATGGTGAAGCATTGTACCTAAGGATGCTCTAGCCTTTTTGAAAGTTATTTACAATGTTTATTCAAATGAAAAATGTTTTTATTTTCTCCCGATATTCCAGTTTTGAAAAATATACCCTATTAAAGACAAAAGCACTGGTAGGTAAGAATAGCTATACGTGGGTGTTTAATATACCATTGTTGGCAATAACAATAAAAGTGAGAAACATATAAAAGCCTATCAGTAGGAAAGGAAATTTACAAGATTATGAAGCCATTTGTTAAATCATCTGGTTCTATGTCTATTGATCTGAGCGGTATCCACAACTCGCTAACGTGTAAGTTTTAGGAAGGGAGTAAGTTATCCATCTTGCTAATCATCACATTCCCAGTGTCTAGAACACTGCTTGGCACATAGAGATATGCAATGACTAGTTCTGAATGGATAAAGTTTTAAACAAAAAATAACTGTGAAGAACATATATTATTACAGTTTTGTAAAAATATAACCACAGGGGTATACATACATACATGTATACATATATACATATTTTATGTATATACACACATATGTACATACATGGATACATATGTACCCATGGAAATGGGGATACAAACATATATCCTTGGCTGTTAGCATTAGCATTCTATTTAAAGAGATGGAAAGCAACTTTCCCGTTACAAAGGCTTTTATTTTTTTTACTTGTTATAGAAAGAGTGAATTTACATTAGTAAGTTTTTACTAATATAATTAACAAAAAACTCTAAAGGAAAAAGTTGAGAAAGTTTACTAAAGACAACTGATAAGAGATAATATAAAAAGGAAAATTCAAATTATATTCTTCATGGATCTTTTTTTGCTAGCCCCCATTGGATCCCACAGCCTTGCAAAGACTAATTTAAACAAAGAATGATCTAAACCGCAGAGCTGAGGAGTAAATGTCTGGTTGCTACTATATATTTATCAGGACACCTATTAAGGTAAGCAAATGTGCAGGAAAATAAAAATATAGATAATCCATCGTAGATAACACACAAAGAGAGCCACCAAGGCTGTGCAAATGGATCTTTGTTCTATCCGTTCATCTTTGCTGTTAATTACGTGGCTGAAGATTGAAAATGAGTTGTTGGTGTCTCACTTGCTGGCAGTGCTCTAGCCACTGTGGAGAAAGGAAACACAACACGCTGAGACTACCTTAGCACAGAGAAAAGGGGTAAGATGGGGGAGACAGTCTTGGCTGATTATCTGTTGCTCACTGCAGAGGTGAAAGACATGTTTGGAAGAAAGTCAAAGAGAGCAGGAATAAACAGGCAACTCAGACATTTGGAACCTCTTTAAAAAAAAAAGAACTTGGTGACACAGCTCTTGGATAAAATAGCTATTAAACAGGGAAATGTTACTTGTCCCATACAATACTGAATCATTTTAAGAAAAACTGAAAGCAGTACAATGACTCCATCTCAGAAAGAATATAGGCAGATTTTCAAACATTTTAGAGACAATATATTTGGGAGTCCAATTTTTTGTCTTAGTGCCAAAGGGATGGAATTAATTTGTTCTAATTAAAGATCTCAAAAAGATCACTGCCACTTTACTCCAGTAAAAAACTTGTCATAAAAATACAAATTAGGAGTAAAAGTTGAAGTGTATCATTTCTTTATAATTTTTTTATTTTATCAATAAGTTAATATTATTGTCATTCATTTTTTCCAAGAAGATGACATGAGGATTTATGCTGCACTTTGAAACATTCTGCTTTCATCTTAGGAGGAACCCAGTTTAAGCTTTGATACACGTATGCTTGATCGTGGGCTTCTAGCCAAGTTGCACCTAATTAATCAGAAGATCAAATGTGTGTTCAGTGGGAGACACAACTATGAAACCACAGGTGATAGCCAACGGCTCCATTTAATAAAGGGTTCACAAACAGAGTGCTGTGCTGGGACTCCTGTCACCTGTGTTTGGCTCTTCTGCCATTCTGCCATTGACGTGAGAACAGTTACTGTGTCATAAAGAGATCCCAAGCTTCTCGTTACACTGCAGTTTAACTCTATGCTTTAGAGCAATTCCATAACATGCTGCATGATGTAAAATCTGTTTGCTTAGTTTTTTGTTGTGGTTGCTATTGCTGAATTTATTACTGGTTTGTCCCGAGAACATAAAAACCTATGATTCTGTTAGGTAGATAGGCACTGTTGATCGTTACGGGCACAGATTTTAAAATGAGAATGGAACTGGAGTCGATAATAATAAATTAGCCCTGCTAATTATAGTTGTGTGATATTAGAGAAATTATTCTCTCTAAACTTCTTTTTATTCATCTATAAAATGGGAAGAATAAGATCTACCTTATAGGTTGCTCTCCTTATAGGATAGTATATAAAATAATATATAGAAAGTAATTGTGTATACAGAAAGCATTCAACAAATGGTAATAAAAAATTGGAAATGGGGCAGTAAAGAGGAGAAGAGTCATGAATTTTCTCTAAATGAAGGTTTAAGAAAGTCCAAGCATTGTAAACACATTTTTTTTTACCATGGATTAATTTCCCAAAGTCATAATCCCCTAACAGTCCCAAAAGATCTATTTCTCAATCCTAAATCTTAAATGCATGGAAAGGTTTGACAGATCTGGAAAAATAAGCAGGTGCTTTTAAGTGATTACTCTTTCAAGTGTTTGATTTGGTGTACAGTTATTTTGATATCTATTTTCATTCAATTAGGAAAAGTTATAGTAATAGAAGAAACAGAAATGAGAGAATGTGAATTGTCATCCCCTATTGAAAACTGGTAAAGGTCTAACTGATATCAAAAAGACAACAATAAATTCTAAGAAAAACGGTACTAAAACTAAACTTGTCCTTAGCTGCTTGTCACAGGGCATGGTACTCTGCTTTGTTGCTGTATGCATTATGGATAAGAAATACCTGGGATTGAAATCTGACTCCATCAGGACTACAGCTAAGTCATTTAGCCTTCCTGTGCCTCAGTTTCCACATAGTGGAAGCAAAGCTATAAGCATACCTGCTTCATTTGAGTGGGCCATAGAATCTGCATGTTTAGTCATCTCCTTGACAATTTTTATGCACACTGAAGTTTAAAAACCACTGCTGTAAAGTAATGCTTCTAAGAATAGCAATAAAACAGCAAATAAAATATTTCTAACACCCAAAGTAAGTGAGTTTATGTGGCTTCACTGAATCATTATCCTGGGTACACTTAGTAGCTAGATCCTTTATCACAAATAGGCAAGTTTGGCATATACAATATGCTTCATGGTGTGTGTGTGTGTGTGTGTGTGTGTGTGTGTGTGTGTGTGTCCAGCAAGATGAAAGAAGGAAATAGAGAGGAAAGAAAGAAAACACCCACATGATTCAAAGCAGATTTTTCCATTAAGTGTCTGTTGGCTGTAACTGCATGATACCACTTGTGAATATGATACTAATGATGCAGTTGCCTAATAGGCTCAACACAAATAATGCAGAAAATTACAAATAATGCAGACTCAATTACCACTGAAAGCAGGCAAAAGGCAATCGAAGATACAACACGCTTCATTCCACGTTATCCCTATTCCTTCTACTCAGTTAAGATAGGCCTAGACGCAAAAAAAAAAAAAAAAAAAAAATGGTACTTAGGGCTTCCCTGGTGGCGCAGTGGTTGAGAGTCCGCCTGCCGATGCAGGTGACACAGGTTCGTGCCCCAGTCCGGGAAGATTCCACATGCCGCGGAGCGGCTGGGCCCGTGAGCCATGGCCGCTGAGCCTGCGCGTCTGGAGCCTGTGCTCCGCAATGGGAGAGGCCACAACAGTGAGAGGCCCACGTACCGCAAAAAAAAAAAAGAAAAAAAAAAAAGATAGAGCTAGAGAAATTCTCTTTTCCAGTTATTGTCTATGTCCTCTCAAAGGCATACTTCTCCCCCAGGTTCTTTGACTTATCCCAATATCAGAGCCAACAGTTATTTGTATAATGTTTATATAGCCCAATCCCTATCATGGAGGAGACAAAGACAGCCACCCTGGGTTTGGGGAAGGAAATTAAGCTGTCCTGCATGCTTTCTAGAGGTGAGGTTTGATATTAGGAGTTTTTCATACATATTATCTCCTTTTATCTTTATGACTACCCTATAAGGTACATATTATTATCTCCATATAAGGACAGGAAACTGGAAGTTCAAAGAGTTCAAGAAACTTGAACAAGTTACTTAGGCTCATAAATGACACAGTGGGATTCAAGACAAATTTATCTGATTTCTATAATTCATACATTTTTGACTACCAGGAATGAAGCCAGGCCTATTAAAATAGACAGAGTTCTTAGTTCCAAGCAACAAAACCAGACTTGGGAGACATAGTAGATAAGGAATTTACTAAAAGACTATTGGGCAGTTCACAGCATCAATGAGAGAGCCGGAGAACCACAATGGAATTTTCCAGATGGGCAGTATTTCATCACATCACAGAACTCGTCCAGTAAGGAAACAGCCACCATAGAGTTGACATGGAGTCTAGATGCTAAGGATGACAACTGCCATGGATGCCCTGGGAACTCAGGCTCACTGTTGTCACCATTAATGCCAAAGAGCATTCCCCACAATCCCTCCTTCTCTGCATGACTAAGCTTCCAATTATTTAGGTCTTGCTTTACACATTGTCTCATTTAATGTATTTTGTATGCATTATTGCATTTATTCCCCACAAGGGCTCTATGGGGGTACACTTTCATTATCCTCAATTTCCAGACAAAGAACTAAGCTTCAGATAGTTTAAGTGATTTGCCCAAGATCACAAAGCCAGTAGGTGGTAGTGCCACTTAACTCCCATTTGTTGGTGACACTCTTTAGTTAAAGGTTCACCATGTTTTTGGAATTACAAAAACCTGAGTTCAAATCCTAGCTGTTCAAATCCCTACTCTGAGGGGAAAAAAAAAGTCTGGCACTATGCATCTAACTGGTGGAGACTAGGTCATATGGTCATGCCCTAGGTTTGAGAGAGGCTGGGAGAGCTAGTACCTGGCATTTTCATCTTCTTTGGTAGGAGACTGGCTCTGCCTCTCAGCTATGCTCATGGAAATCACAAACATGGAAAGTGGGTTGAAATGTGGACAACTGGAAAAAATGGCAAATGTCTACCACAATCTATCTTTTGGTTGCCCAACACCAATAGAGAGTCTTCTTTCCATACTTACATACCCACTTCCTAAATTTTTTCCCTCAAACATACTGTGATTGTTATACAACCAAAAAATATACTCATCAGCTATTTACACCAAAATTATCAATTACTGTATCCAGAATCAAGTCCAGAATCACTGGGTAGTATCCACTCCTCATCTTGGTTTATTTGGTCTCATTATTCTATAACCCATGGGCTTGACTGCATAGTTAACCACTACCAACACACACTTTATAGAAGATTGGGAGAAAAGGAGTGAGAATGATAGGAAATTTTGTTCAAGAAAAACATGCTGTATAAGCCAGGAGAGACTGGGTTATACTACAGTGATAAACCCCAAACCTCAGTGGTTCCAATAACATTTATTTCTTACCTGCACTACATGTCTACTGTGAGTTAGCTACAACTCTCTCCCCATGGTCTGTACTTTGAAACCCACGTTGGTAGATCTAACTATAATACTGCTGATCTAATGGCAAAAGGAAAAGAGGATACAGAGAACGATTCACTGACTTAAATTTCTACTAATAGTAATTCATACCACCTCTGCTCACTTTCCACTCACTACAGATATTAAATAGTTAAGACTGAAGTTATTGGAGTGGAAAAATATAATATATATTCTCTCCTTAGAGAAAAGTAGCAAGTATTGGGGAACAATAACACGATCCACCAATACCTACAATTTTAAATTCTGGTCACAGCAAGGAACATGAGATGGATGTTCCTGCTCATGGTCACAAGGCCATAGATTGTTTTTATAACTTCTTTTACTCATCCCCCATTCTGTCATTGCTTTGCCTACAACCAGCACTTCAGATTGTTGGGATTCTTTAACTAGTAGACTTTAAATGACAATAATGAGAGGAACCACACGGGAAAGTATGGGTTCTCTCCATTCTTCCCTTACTCCCATTGGGCAGCTTCAACCTTGACAATCAGAATCAATCATTATGGCCAACACTATGCCCCTTTTCTGTTTATTCATCACCAGTGACTAATGTCTTAGCTTCCAAATTGTTGGAACCACAGTAGGAACCTCAAGTGGAAAGATTACCTGTGTGAGTAAAACTTCTCTAAACCAACCAAGTCCAGAGTCACAGGGACAATTAAGAAATTTTTAATAAGTGGACCAATTAGTCATGGTACATTGATACACCCCCTCCATCTTTTCCTCCTTGGGTCTAGTTCTGGGTATTCCGGCTACTGAAGAAACAACTCCATGTATTGGTCACTGATTTAGTGCACAAAATACAATTATAGAACAGTACCTTAAACTTATAAGATGTCATCTCCTAGATAGTCCTATAACTGTATCTCCAATAGTCTAGTTAATGGTTCTGGATGATGGGGGAACATACTAAAACTATGAATATCATAGAAGTTAGCCTACTGTTTTACATCTTTCACTGTGAATAACTACTTACTGAAAAGAGCGTGGCTTTGTTCTTTCACTATAATGCAGCTCCCCAGTGAGAAGCAGTTTTTATTGTAGTAATACTGTACAAAGTATTAAGGAAGTCTATGGATGTTGGAAGAACATGTCAGAATAGGAAGAAAAATAAAAAACCACAACATGTAGCAAAGAGACCTAGCACTTCCCCTTAATGATAACAGGACCACCTAGGACATATCAGGGACTCAGAATTTCATTCTGACACTAACAGTAGAAATAGTCAAGTCATATTTTATGAAGGGCAATCAATCTTGCTGATTTTATGCATAGACACCATCTTCTTCACTCATGGGAACTTTTTCCAAAACCTATTAAAAAAGTATATCAAAGTGGCCAGCAAAGAAGTCTTCAAACAGGCACAGGGTAAATCATCTTGTCCTGATTATTAAGAACCTTACATTCAGTGAAGTGCTTTTTATGAGCTTTCACATAGGATATAGATAGGTAGGTAGGCAGATAGATAGATAGATATTAATAAATAAATATTATGAACTAATTCTAAGAGGCTCATCTACATACTCCTTCAAATCTCCTTGTCACAAATCCTCCAAATCCATTCTTTCCAAACCTCTGATCATCTAGCCAAATCATTTGCCACTGTTTATAAAGAGATATATATACTCATCTCAGGCCATCTTCCCTTCCAGATTAATTAGATAATGGTGTACATTATTAAACTCTGTTCCCTGAGAAATATTTTTCATTGTCTTTCAAGGCCACCAATGCATGATAATATCACAACAGTACACATAACTGGTGCCAGCATATTGATTAAAATCATCTATAAAATAGGCACAGATATTTTCTTTCTCAACTGATTGATATAGGGAACTCAACAATGATGCTATAAATATGGATGGAGAAAAAGCAAGCTAAGTGACCTAACAAACAAACCCACTGTAAGTGTAATCCCCCTGATCATGCATCTTGGTTTATCTTCACTACCTACTCAGGCCCAGTTCCACACATCTCACTTCAATTGATGAAAAAGTATTGCTGGGCATCCTAAATGAATGGCTTTTGATGCAGATAACACATAGTTCAAACTGGGCAGCTTGGGTGGCTTGGTTATCTCCTGTCTTTGATCAGACTTTAGTCTCTATCAGGGTCCATTAACAAGGCAAAATCTGTTTTTCAAAGAAAGAATAATTACTTCCTGAAAAGAGCATGCCTTCGCTCCAAAGCCGTCTTAGGTATTTTCACTCTGATTTCCCTACCTGCCACAGGCTCCAATAAACGTTTCAATTTGTTTCAGACACTTTGACCACTACTAAGTGGATACACCAACTAGTAAGAGTTGAAAGAGTTGCTTATACTGCAGTTTAGATCAGCTACAGAAGCGTCTTTTACTCTAGACACCACAAAAAGCTAGCAGCTTTTGTAAACGAGTCATATATGGCATATATTGATCCCAAAATGCAAAGAAGCCCTTCAAGCATCATCTCTATCTTACTGATAGAGAAGAAAAGTCTAGCAATGTTTCTTTCCAATTTGAAGACATTTCCAGATATTTCATAGACTTCTGGAGCTTCAGAAATTTCACTGAAGTTGCAGACCCCTCTATTTTGAGAGATTTATTTCCCACCCTCTAGCAATTATGCATCATCTCAAGGCACCTGCTCTCCATGTGCTAACAGCATCATGCCATCAATATAGTACACCAACATGATTTCCTGTGGGATGGTGGGTTAATGAAAGTTCCTGCAAACTAAATTGTAGCACAGAGCTGGAGAGTTGATATAACTCTAAAGTAAAGGTGATGAGGGCATATAGTTATCTTTATCAAATAAAAGCAAACCTCTTCTGGGTACTGACTATGTATTGAGATAGAGAAAAGAGTCCTGTTAAAAACTTTCAACTCTCACCATCCCTTCATGCAGACTAGACCCCTGATGTAAGGCACCTAAAGTGGGAGAGAAATGTCTGCTCTCTCGCTTCTGTAACTCTAGCATGCCTGAGAGGACAGATGGAAACACAACTACTTCTAAAATTCCTCCTCCTAGGTCTAATCCAGCACATGGCTTTAGGCAAAGAGAAAGGATGAATGTAAAAAGCAAGGGCTCCCTTACTTAATTCCCATAGTTATAGTTCTTTTCTTGCTGTCACAGCTCCCCTTAGACAAGACGTCCATGTGGTAGGCATCCAGACGCAGGCTTACTTGTGGGACACATATATACCGTCTTCAGAGAGTCAAACAGGGCTGCCTCACTGCACAGTTCCCTAGTGTGAGAGCCCAGGGTACAACGCAATCTCTCCCACTCGATCTCAGCATCCTCCACTCATGGTACACCCCAGTCTCGCTGCTGGGCTCCCTCAAATATGGTTCAAGTGGTTCAAGCTCAGCTATTTCCCATGCCATTTACTTGATACATGGGAAACTAGAAGATCTCTGCACCACCAAATTTGGGGAAGGCAGTCCTCAAAGGACCTATGCCGAGTTCCTTAATGTTGGTGTCCTCAGATTGCAAGTGATTCTTTTCAAGACTCCCTTCACTTGGTTTTGGGCAGAGGTAAGCACCCCATCCTGTTCCCACATTGCAAACACTGTTCCAAGGCTGACCATGAAGACTCTTTCTCCCCTCTCCAATCTTTTCAAATGGGCTGAGAAGGCGGTGATTGGTTGGTAGCTCACGGTAATTCTATTAAGTCCTTATTAAGCCCTGTAGACATAAGTCTGGCCCCAAATGTGGTGGGTTTTTTTTTTTTTAATGTGGAATATTTAATACCTGTAATTTTCATCTGTAGACCCTAATGCAAATTCCTAGGCAAACAGGAAATACCCTTCTATAGAGAAAGACAAACAGACAGACAAAGAACTGTAAAGGTTTTGTTGCAAAATAGTGGATAACTCCAACACAATACCTAGATGAAAGTTAAAATGTAATCATTTAGATTTTAATTGTAATATTTTTAGCACTACTAATAACCAACATTTAATTTGTTCCAGACAATATTCCAAGCTCTTTAGATATATCACTTCACTCCATCCAATTAAAAGCCATTAATTTTAATATCTCCATTTTATAGATGAGTAAACTGAAACTTAGCAGAATTAAAGTAACTTGCCAAGGGCAGACAGCTCTTCTTAACACCAAATCACTACACAGTGTCCAAATCACTCCATTTTACTGCCTGTCAATTATCTTTTTTTGTTAATAGTTCTCTTACTTGTCTACTAATATTTTTAACTTTAAAATGCCACAGAAGCACTAGGGGGCAGGAGTCCCAGCAATTGCCAAATATTTTACATACATGTTACATTGTTCTACAGTTTGGATAAGTTTCTTTTTTTTCTTCTCTATTCCTAAACAAAAACAAAAACGTGCATAATAAGAAAGAATTGCAAAGTTTTGTTACACAGGCTTATTGTGGACAAATTTTCTTCCCCTGTATTTTCACGTGTTAATAAATCTGACTGCGCTGATTCAAGTGCCTCTCTCTACTCAGTGGAGAGAAGGGAGAGAAGAGGAATGAGAGTCCTTGTATCCGGAACTCCCATTGTCTTCTTAACTAATAGCCTGAGACTGAGCACTGAATAAACTTGACTTGATTTCCCTGGAGTAGTCATCATCTTCCTCCACAGCCTTCCTGGGTGAGAGAAGATGATGGCAGGGCAAACTCAATGACATGACACTTGGCACACATTCTGAAACTCTTTGATTGCCCAAGGGCATACAACTCGGCCTTGAATAAATGCAGATTGAACTAAGGACTGTACTTTCTTAGCTTCTTGCCAAAATTTGCTGTCTTTTGAAAAAGATTGGAAATGTAGGAACCTGCAATCCCTATTACCATTATATCTTCCACAAAGAGCACCTTTAACTGAAAGGCTTGTTGAGGATTTCATTTTAATAGTCCAGTTGCCAATTCTGAAGGAGGAGAAAGGAAACGTAGAATTGGAAATTGATGAAGCAATTCTGACTGGGGAATGAAGAGGAGGAGGGGGAGGAGAACCTTGATGAGTAATGACATAATTAATACACTTCAGTCTTTGTTTTCTCTAGTGAAGATTCTATGTTCTCCATTGTTTATCTTTGGGTATAATTTTAATTAAATGAAGCATAGTCTAACTATTGTAAGGGCTGCAATAAACATAATTCTGTCCCCAAAGTTCACACAGTGTAGGCAGCTGGGTACTACTTTGAAAGTCATCAAAAATGTGGAAAATAAAATACTTAAAACCATCTATTTTGTTGATTCAAGCTTATTCAACCTTTTGCTAGTGGGAGCTTTTACTGTACACTTGAGTTGCTCACTTGATAGTATTTGCCTCCAGTGAAATCCTGTTTAGGAACTCATATTCTTTTACATGCTGAGATGCAAACTGTTTTGAACAGGGCTAGCTTCATTAAAATGATTTCTTACCATCACATGGTGACCTAAATGACAATTGACTTTTGCCTTCCATTAGCAGAATGCATTCAGATTTCATTTTCATGTATGAATGAAATTCATGCTTCACATCATGTTATTTTAAACAATACCACAATGTGGATTTATGAACAGTGCTTTAAAATCTATTTCCAAAGTTGGTATCTTTTAAAGGATAACCTATGAGGAGTTCTATGCCCTTATACGTTCTACTTCCCTGAAAATGCATCACAGCATTTAAAGATGATTAGTCTTATACTCTTAGTACACCATAAGCTTCTATTGGAATGTGTTATATAATCAGAAACAAAGGATTTCTCCCTCTCTCCTACTACCAGGCATTGTAAAACACACAGAAGCAAAAATTGAACTGGCATAAAAATGGCTTGTAAACACTGATTAAATAGCACCAAATCCTTACAAATTATTTCCCACTCTTGTTACACATTTTGGTTTATCCTATATCCTGCATGAATTAATAACAACAAACTGCTCATATCAGCAAGATATGAACAGATTAGTAATCGAAGTAAAATTTCAGATTAGTCTGAAATTTTACTTCAATTACAGAAAGAGAAAATGGATTTTGGAAAAAAATAAGAAACACTCCTTGATTATCCAGGTCTATCATTTCTCCCCTTATTTTTCAGTTCAGATTTTATTTTTTCACAATTTTGGAACAGAACATGTTACTGCTTCTGAACTCCTGATAAACACAAAAAGCCCACAATTGGTGTTTATTTGATCAAACACATGGTTAACGTGGTGAATTGCATGTAGTCCCAACCTTTTAAATCTCTCTGAAGAATTCCATTTCTGTCCACAGGCATGTCACTGTTAAAAAATGAGCCACCTAGGGGCTTCCCTGGTGGTGCAGTGGTTGAGAGTCCGCCTGCCGATGCAGGGGACACGGGTTCGTGCCCCCGTCTGGGAAGATCCAACATGCCACTCCTGCGGCTGAGCCCATGAGCCATGGCTGCTAAGCCTGTGCGTCCGGAGCCTGTGCTCCGCAATGGGAGAGGCCACAACAGTGAGAGGCCCGCGTAATACAAAAAAAAGAAAAAAAATGAGCCACCTAATAAAAGAACACAGAGTATATTAATATGTAATTTCTTTCCCAGTATGAACACTAATTACTGACAGTGCAGACCTTATGCTTGCTCCTTGATATGGATCTACTTTCGAGCTCTCTTGGTTTGTGTCATCACTCTTTCTACTCTCATTCACACATATTTTCATTTTAAAGCCTCCTGAAGATAGGCAGGGGGGCTATTTAGTATTTTAGTACATCTAACACAATTTAGCTTGAAAATTTGTAAAAGAGGGAGGGATGGAGAAGAAGAACTACAATTCTGCAGCCTGTAGAAGGAAAACCACATTCACAGAAAGATAGATAAAGTGAAAAGGCAGAGGACTTTGTAACAGATGAAGGAACAAGATAAAACCCCAGAAAAAAAAACTAAATGAAGTGGAGATAGGCAACCTTCCAGAAGAAGAATTCAGAATAAAGATAGTGATGATACAGGACCTCAGAAGAAGAATGGAGGCAAGGATGGAGAAGATGCAAGAAATGTTTAACAAAGACCTAGAAGAATTAAAGAACGAACACCTAGAAGAATTAAAGAACAAACAAACAGAGATGAACAATACAATAACGGAAATGAAAAACACACTAGAAAGAATCAATAGCAGAATAACTGAGGTAAAAGAACGAATAAGTGACCTGGAAGACAGAATGGTGGAATTCACTGCCATAGAACAGAATAAAGAGAAAAGAATGAAAAGAAATGAAGACAGCCTAAGAGACCTTTGTAACAACATTGAAAGCAACAACATTCGCACTATAGGGGTCCCCAAAGGAGAAGAGAGGGAGAAAGGACCCGAGAAAATATTTGAAGAGATTATAGTCAAAAACTTCCCCAATGTGGGAAAGGAAATAGCCACCCAAGTCGAGGAAGCACAGAGAGTCCCCCACTATTATTATTAAAGTCCCCCACTATTATTGTGCTATTGTCAATTTCCTCTTTTATAGCTGTTAGCAGTTGCCTTATGTATTGAGGTGCTCCTATGTTGGGTGCATATATATACAGAATTGTTATATCTTTTTCTTAATTGATCCCTTGATCATTATGTAGTGTCCTTCCTTGTCTCTTGTAACATTCTTTATTTTAAAGTCTATTTTATCTGATATGAGTACTGCTACTCCAGCTGTCTTTTGATTTCCATTTGCATGGAATATTTTTTCACATCCCCGCACTTTCAGTCTGTATGTGTCCCTAGGTCTGAAGTGGGTCTCTTGTAGACAGCATATATATGGGTCTTGTTTTTGTATCCATTCAGAGAGCCTGTGTCTTTTTGTTGGAGTATTCAATCCATTCATGTTTAAGGTAATTATCGATATGTATGTTCGTATTACCATTTTCTTAATTGCTATGGGTTTGTTTCTGTAGGTCCTTTTCTTCTCTTCTGTTTCCCACTTAGAGAAGTTCCTTTAGCATTTGTTGTAGAGCTGGTTTGGTGGTGCTGAATTCACTTAGCTTTTGCTTGTGTGTAAAGCTTTTGATTTCTCTGTCAAATCTGAAGGAGATCATTGCCAGGTAGAGTAATCTTTGTTGTAGATTCTTCCCTTTCATCACTTTAAATATATTGTGCCACTCCCTTCTGGCTTCTAGAGTTTCTGCTGAGAAATCAGCTGTTAACCTTATGGGAGTTCCCTTGTATGTTATTTGTCGTTTTTCCCTTGTTGCTTTCAATAATTTTTCTTTGTCTTTAATTTTTGTCAATTTGATTACCATGTGTTTCTGTGTGTTTCTCCTTGGGTTTATCTTGCCAATGGACAGATCATCCAGACAGAAAATTAATAAGGAAACACAAGCTTTAAGTGACACAATAGACCAGATAGATTTAATTGATATTTATACGACATTCCATCCAAAAACAGCAGATTACACTTTCTTCTCAAGGGCACATGGAACATTCTCCAGGATTGATCACATCTTGGGTCACAAATCAAGCCTCAGTAAATTTAAGAAAATTGAAATCATATCAAGCGTATTTTCTGACCACACTGCTATGATACTAGAAATCAATTACAGGGATAAAAACATAAAAAACACAAACACGTGGATGCTAAACAATACGTTACTAAATAACCAAGAGATCACTGAAGAAATCAAAGAGGAAATCAAAAAATACCTAGAGACAAATTACAATGAAAACATCAGGATCCAAAACCTATGCGATGCAACAAAAGCAGTTCTAAGAGGGAAGTTTATAGCAATACAAGCCAACCTCAAGAAACAAGAAAAATCTCAAATAAACAATCTAACCATACATGTAAAGGAACTACAGAAGAAAGAACAAACAAAACCCAAAGTTAGCAGAAGGAAAAAAATCAGAAAGATCAGAGCAGAAATAAATGAAATAGAAACAAAGAAAACAAGAGCAAAGATCAATAAAACTAAAAGCTGGTTCTTTGAGAAGATAAACGAAATTGATAAACCTTTAGCCAGACTCATCAAGAAAAAGAGGGAGAGGACTCAAATCAATGAAATCAGAAATGTAAAAGGAAAAGTTACAACAGACACTGCAGAAGTACAAAGCATCCTAAGAGACTACTACAAGTAACCTTATGCCACTAAAATGGACAACCTGGAAGAAATGGACAAATACTTAGAAAGGTATAACATTTCAAGATGGAACCAGGAAGAAATAGAAAATATGAACAGACCAATCACAAGTAATGAAACTGTGATTAAAAATCTTCCAACAAAGAAAAGTCCAGGACCAGATGGCTTCACAGGTGAATTCTCTCAAACATTTAAAGAAGAGCTAACCCATCCTTCCCAAAGTCTTCCAAAAAATTGCAGAGGAAGGAACATTCCCAAACTCACTCTATATGGCCACCATCACCCTGATACCAAGACCAGACAAAGATACTACAAAAAAAGAGAATTACAGACCAATATCACTGATGAATATAGATGCAAAAATCCTCAACAAAATACTAGCAAACAGAATCCAACAACACATTAAAAGGATCATACACCATGATCAAGTGGGATTTATCCCAGGGATGCAAGGATTCTTCAATATACTCAAATCAATCAGTGATACACCATATTAAAAAATTGAAGAATAAAAACCATACGGTCATCTCAATAGATGCAGAAAAATCTTTTGACAAAATTCAACACCCATTTATGATAAAAACTCTCCTGAAAGTGGGCATAGTGGGAACCTACCTCAACATAATAAAGGTCATATATGACAAACCCACAGCAAACATCATTCTCAATGGTGAAAAACTGAAAGCATTTCCTCTAAGATCAGGAACAAGACAAGGATGTCCACTCTCACCACTATTATTCAACATACTTTTGGATGCTGGCAAAACATCCATGGCAATCGGAGAGGAAAAAGAAATAAAAGGAATACAAATTGGAAAAGAAGAAGTAAAACTGTCATGGTTGCAGATGACATGATACTATACATAGAGAATCCTAAAGATGCCACCAGAAAACTACTAGAGTTAATCAATGAATTTGGTAAAATAGCACGATACAAAATTAATGCACAGAGATCTCTTGCATTCCATACACTAACAACGAAAGATCAGAAAGAGAAATTAAGGAAACAATCCCATTCACCATTGCAACAAAAAGAATAAAATACCTAGGAATAAACCTACCTAAGGAGGTAAAAGACCTGTACTCAGAAAACCATAAGACACTGATGAAAGAAATCAAAGATGACACAAACAGACGGAGAGATATACCATGTTCTGGATTGGAAGAATCAATATTGTGAAAATGACTATACTACCCAAAGCAATCTGCAGGTTTAATGCAACCCCTATCAAATTACCAGTGGCATTTTTTACAAAACTAGAACAAAAAAATCTAAAAGTTTGTATGGAGACACAAAAGACCCCGAATAGCCAAAGCAGTCTTGAGGGAAAAAAACAGAGCTGGAGGAATCAGACTCCCTGACTTCAGACTATACTACAAAGCTACAGTAATCAAGACAATATAGTACTGGCACAAAATCAGAAACAGAGATCAATGGGACAGGATAGAAAGCCCAGAGATAAACCCATGCACATATGGTCAACTCATCTATGACAAAGGAGGCAAGGATATACAATGGAGAAAAGACAGTCTCTTCAATAAGTGGTGCTGGGAAAACTGGACAGCTACATGTAAAAGAATGAAATTAGAACACTCCCTAACACCATACACAAAAATAAACTCAAAATGGATTAGAGACCTAAATGTAAGACCAGACACTATAAAACTCTTAGAGGAAAACATAGGAAGAACATTCTCTGACATAAATCACAGCAAGATCTTTTTTGACCCACTTCCTAGAGTAATGGAAATAAAAACAAAAATAAACAAATGGGATCTAATGAAACTTAAAAGCTTTTGCAAAGCAAAGGAAACTACAAACATGAGTAAAAGACAACCCTCAGGGTGGGAGAAAATATTTGCAAATGAATCAACAGACAAAGATGAATTAATCTCCAAAATATATAAACAGCTCATGCAGCTCAACATTAAAAAACAAACAACCCAATCCAAAAATGGGCAGAAGACCTACATAGACATTTCTCCAAAGAAGACATACAGATGGCCAAGAAGCACATGAAAAGCTGCTCAACATCAGGAATCATTAGAGAAATGCAAATCAAAACTACAATGAGTTATCACCTCACACCAGTCAGAATGGGCATCATCAGAAAATCTACAAACAACAAATACTGGAGAGGGTGTACAGAAAAGGGAACTCTCTTGCACTGTTGGTAGGAATGTAAATTGATACAGCCACTATGAAGAACATATGGAGGTTCCTTAAAAAACTAAAAATAGAATTACCGTATGAACCAGCAATCCCACTACTGGGCATATACCCCGAGAAAATCATAATTCAAAAAGACACATGCACCCAAATGTTCACTGCAGCACTATTTACAATAGTCAGGTTACGGAAACAACCTAAATGCCCATCGACAGACGAATGGATAAAGAAATGTGGTATATATATACAATGGAATATTACTCAGCCATAAAAAGGAACAAAATTGGGTCATTTGTAGAAAAGTGGATGGATCTAGAGACTGTCATACAGAGTGAAGTAAGTCAGAAAGAGAAAAACAAATATCGTATAGTAATGCATATATGTGGAACCTAGTAAATGGTACAGATGAACCAGTTTTCAGGGCAGTAATAAAAACACAGATGTAGAGAACAAACGTATGGACACCCAGGGGGGAAAGTGGGAGGGGTGGGTTGTGGTGTTGGGATGAATTGGGAGATTGGGATTGACATATATACACTAATATGTATAAAATAGATAACTAATAAGAACCTGCTGTATAAAAAAATAAATAAAATTTTAAAAAGGGGAGGGATGAGTGTATTCTAATGTACTTTCAGAAATTAATTTGGTTTGCATGAAAAGAAATGTCATTATGTTAAATTATTCCCCTCTTGAAAGTACTTTCTCAGTTGCTTTCTGGCAGTCTTATTAACCTGTAAAAATAATTCAGTTGCCTAACATTTGTTTTCTTCTTAGCTTCCAGTTGAGCATTATGTAAATGTGGGGTTTCTACAAACTATAGGAGCTTCAAATGTTCATTTCAATAGTAGTTTTTTTGTTTTAAATACTAGAGTCTGGTAAGAGGGAATGATTCTCACAAGAGAAATACACAGTGTTTATCATTTGATCTACCCTTACATCTCTCTTTCTTCATCAAGCCCTTATGTTTATTCCACAGGCCACTTCCCACAAATTCTCATTTCTCACTAAGAAGAGCTTTTCATAACATAACAAACCTGAAGAGGCAAATTCCTGTCCACTCATTAGTCCTTAAAACTATTTGATATCAAAAATATATCCAAAGCTCTTTGAGAACTTACATTTTTAGAATTGTGATAATATTCATCTTTACTCCTCCAATGCCTGGCATAGTGTCTGAGACATATAGAAAACTCTAGTTATCTTGGCTTCCATCTCTCCCAGCACTGAACTTTGAACACTCAGAAATACTTAAGATCAAGTATATGACCATCAATTTAATGAATACTCAAGTTAAACCAGTTGTCTATTGTAAGTGGCTTAAAAATCAAACTTTATACTGCTTTGACTAACATGTACCTTTGAGGGCAGAGAATGAAGCTGACCTCATCTATTTCTAAGATTGAGAAAAGTGGCGACTATAACACCTTGACCTTTCATAGCTAAAATTTTAAGTTAATGGGATCATTATATCAGGGTTTTCTTTAAAGGTCAGAAAAAGAAGAAGACCCATTATGAGGATGCCCACAATTTAAAGCAATACCAGTGAAGAATAAAAAGACACAACATGATGCCTGGAAGCAGAGAAGCCATCCACGGTGCCTGTGTCAGGATGCTCAAGAACAATACTTGACAAACATTGAGAGTGGAAGAAAAACAAAGTGTAGAAACTAAAGAAACTTGCCTTTGAGTAGTTTCACTTTTCAAATAAGGAATTAAGCCCCAGAAAATGGCCAAAGCAAGAGATAACAAAAGTCAGGAATTAATAGAAGTACTTTTTGTAATTTGTTTAGCTCTGTCCAAAGTCCTCCACCCAAGGTGCAAAGGTTACATGCCCAGGATGCAGGGCAGTGTCTGACACATAGTAAACACATGTAAAGATTTGTTGTTCAATGAATGTGTCTGTCCTTATGTAACTAAACTTGCACTTTTATCTGATAGCTTAGATAATATACAAATTGCAGCCCTTAAAAATATTAAAGGCCTAGCCTTGTCTTACCTTGATTACAACCTGTGACAGGGAAGAACTCAAATGTAAAAATAACCTATCAGAAGTTGATAGGCTGGTTTCAGAGTTGGTTATTTATTATTTGTTAACATTCTCAGACAGTAGTTCAACTTCCAAGGGATCTCTTAGCCTACAAGCTTTCCTGCTCGCTGTGTTCTTGTTTTTCGTGTGAGGACTGGTTGTGAGGATTTCCTGGGACCCTGTAAGGCCCTACTGCATGGCCAAAACCCTGACCAGCCTTATTTCCATTGGTCCTATAATAACCACTCCTTCCCTCCCATTCTTGGAAGTTACCTGAGTGACTCTTTTCCTTGAAACTCAAAGTTCCCAACAAATATATATGTAGGGAAATCTTTATTTTTTTTAATTCAAATATACTTTTTTAAAATGGTGTATTATATCAATTATTAGTATTCTGCCTTCCCTTATAAAATCTGAATATCTTTTGATAAAGATTGTCATCCAAAAATATCTGATTCCTAAGCTTCAGTGGTTCACCAGATAACAGGCAGTTCCTTAGTTACATGATCCATTTTACAGTATTATCACAGGCATAATATAACAAATTCCTGCCCCACAATTAATCTCTTAATCTCTTTGTATAATGTCCCAGTAATTAACCTTGTAAACTCCCCTTGAACAATACATTTTAAAGAGCCAAATCACCCTTCCCTACCCAACACTGACCTGGTTTGACCTCCAAATCAGCCCAATTCCCTTATTCCCCTTTCTTTAGACTCACCCAACAAAGGAATGTTCTATAAAGCATTATCTATTGATCTCTAACTCTGCTTCATACATCAAGAGAAAGTGGGACAAAAGGGGACAATTTTGAAAATGAAATGGGGAAAGGAATGCATCTGAGCCAGAAATGGACAGTTTGTAATAGCTGGTTCCATTTCATCATTTTGTCGTTTTATCTCTTTTTCCTCAACACCAGGCTTCACATTCTCTTACAATTTTTACAAAGCATGCATGATTACCTTCGCATCTGGAAAGAAAATATTCTACCTGTAAGGGTGGCCAAGTTGTCTCCAAAGACCCACAGAGTTTTGTTTGTTTATTCTGTCAGCAGCAAAAAAGATAATGTAGAACATCAATGAGGCACTGGTCTCTAACACTTCTTTTTTTTCTTGGTTTGTGCCTGAAACATTTGCCTTTACCACAGGGTATAGTGTTAAAGTATGTGACTTTTATAATAGCTTTTGTGTGTGTGTGTGTGGTACGTGGGCCTCTCACTGTCGTGGCCTCTCCCGTTGCGGAGCATGGGCTCCGGACGTGCAGGCTCAGCAGCCACGGCTCACAGGCCCAGCCACTCCGCGGCATGTGGGATCTTCCCGGACCGGGGCACGAACTCGTGTCCCCTGCATCGGCAGGTAGACTCTCAACCACTGCGCCACCAAGGAAGCTCCTATAATAGCTTTTTAATTTATTTTTTTAATTTGCTGACTGATTGCTTAATGTCTAGTGGTCCTGACCTAGAAGTGCTTCTCATACTTTATTTCATTTTTTTACCTTGCTAAATCTAAATGTCTGTACACCTTGCCTGCTTTGAGTTGACATTCTAGATATATAGATACAGATATAGATATAGACAAAGATCTGATTTCATCGGTTTGACTTGTGGTCCTCTCTCTTAAATTCTGCCCATTTTATAGGTCTCTCCATGTAACATTATTTCAGATAATTAAAGTCAAGGTTTTTTTTAAAGGCCATAGTACCCTTAAGTCTTAATTATTTAGCAATAGGTTCTGCTTATCTTTTAGGATGTGGTGATGCTCAAAACGGAAGGAAATCCAAACACTCAGCCTAAATGTTTTCCATTTGAAACCATTAAAAGATCACTCCATTCCTCCAGCCAAGAGAATAGGGATAATCACCGCAGAGCGATGTCATTGGCAGTGCACTTGCGTGCTGGGAGGCATTCCCACTGATGGTATTATGCACTGCCCTTTCTGAGTGGAATGCTTTAGTCATGGCCGGACTCCAGGTGCAAAGGGACCTAGTGCAGTGACTGTTTTCAGCCAACCTCCTGTCCACAGACTATGGCCATCCACCCTGGAGCATTTGCCCCCTGGCCCTGGGCTCTGCCTGGTGACTGACTGACCACAGCACATGGCAATACTCTGGATGTCATCTGAACACCTTTTAGAAAGGGAGGGACATTCAGGTTGCTTGATTCTCTTTGGCTCTCCTAAGTGTGTTCTCTCTTAATGTTATTTAATGACTCAGTTCAGCTCCCTGAACCATTCTGATTCTCTAAAAATTAAAAATATCCAGCCTTTTTATGCTATCTAATCTCTTAAAAACATTAATGGGAAGCTCTTCCTTTTAATGGTGTTTACTTCCCTGTTCAGAGCCCCAGGTACCCAACTGATGACAATTCAACATTTCAAAGAAAGAGATAAAGCTAGTTTTTTTTAATTTGTTTGTAGCACTAGCACCAACACCCTTCAGCACTTTATACATAAAGTAACACATTTTTTAACACAGAATATCTATAACTATGAAAGGAAACTTACCTATTGGAGTAGGAAGTAATTAGTTAAGATTTCATAGTAGAACAGAGCTTTTTGCTTCCTTTCAGCAGTTTCTTTGTTTCCATTATATAGAGAATCATATCAAGTGTTTCTCTTTTGTTCAGCTGCTAGAAATCTCAGAACCAAATTTTCGAATAATTTAGATTTCAGACCATTTATTATATATACTCTTTTTCCAGGGCTCTAACTTATTGTTCTACTTTATTTTTCCTTCATTCTGATTTTATTTTTATTCACTCTTTATTTTGTGATCCTATATGCTCATACATTTTAAATTTGGGTTTAACAAGATAAGTTATGCACATAGAATCAAAACATATATACATGCATATACATAATGGGAAAATTTGCTCAGAATATAATGAAACTCTACTTTTAATGTCCCTCTATAATACGATGACACTCGAGTACAGGCAGACTCAGAAACTAAGACAAGATTGTGTATTCATGTCTGTCGATACTTTTATAAGGTGAGATAACATCAGAGGCTACAACAAGCTCACTACAGCACTAGATCCAACCTGCAGAGATATAAATCACTGCCTACTGTTGGGTTATCTCTGTTCACTTGTTCACTACAATCACAAAGAGATTTCAGATGTTCCCAAACAATCAGCACTCCTAATAAAAATAAAAAGTATTGAAAAGGAGAGAGAAATGGGGAGGGGTACTGAGGCTAATAAATAATAAATTGGTAAGTACCAATACCCAATTATTGACTTCCTATTGATAAACATCATGATGAGTGAATTTTTCACTTCTTTGGTGTTTCTGCACTAGAGTTCCCCAAGGTGTGTGTTTACTGTGCTTTTTCTTTTAAAAGGGCTAAAAGAGTATCTTGTTTCTTTAGCTTTAAGCTTTATTTTTTCTTCTGGCTGGCATAATATGGGAATGCTTCTGAATACACTTTCTTCCTCCTCCCTCGAGTGACAGTGACTAATTCATCTGGCCCTCAAACCATTATTAAAACAAATCACCCAGCATCTCCAGTTCAGGAAGCATATTCCAGCCACCTTCCTAGGGGGGTTAAATGCAGCTGGAAGCAGGTCTGCTACACTGAAGTGATTGTCCCTGGAAAACACTGAAGGACTGAACAGAGCCACTGCCATTAGTATCACGTCTCTGACAGTAGTAATTTTTCCTTTGATTCTGCATGTCAGCTAGTGTGCTCAGCAACCACACAACAATGAAATAATGAGACGGCAACTGCACCTCTGCCCAACCTGCGGCCCCAGCCCTGTCTCTGGGAATCCTTCCAGCTACCTTTGCTTGGCAGCTGCCTGCTTCATGCCAAGGAAGAGCGAGAAGTATTCATCTTTCCACTACAAGATGCATTATTTTGTCTTTGCAGCACTGGTCGGGAAGGCATTGCTGGGAATTATGTAATATCCCATGAGGTTTGCCCCATGACTTGAGTGAAACTTCAGATGAGGGGCTTCCTCATATGCATTCTTCATGGTAAGAAAATAAATGTTTTCAAGAGTTTCTACTCTAATGTTTTGAATATGTGCTCTGGGCAAAGCAGGAGAAACGATGGTGAATTGTGTTGATAAGTCAATAACTTAAAAGCAATTTACAAATTGGCAAACGTTTCTCCTCCCAGATTTTCACTGACTCCAAAACTGTGACACCAAAACTTGTTTAAATACTGAAAGCAGTACCTCCTTTTTTCTATAAATTGCGTCCACTAACCCTTCAGTTAAAGTGTATTTAGAATGACATTTCAGCGATCTGGAGAAAGTTACCCATCAAGAACCTCAGCTATCCTTCTGAGAAGTAAACAGAGGGAGAATGCAATCCTGCACATTGTTCTAAGAGGCAGGTAGGAATTAGTGGACAAGGAAAAGTTAGGACTGGCCCTGAAATACTCAAAAGAACATCAGCTCCTGTCTTTGGGTGTAGAATCATGTTTACCTATCTGGAGTATTACAATTCCTTGGTAATTATGACTGAAATTGTAGCTTGGCTCACTTGGTACATTTTCCCTCGCCTGTCTCTTCTTGGATGCCTGTAGAAACTAAATATTTACTTCCCCAGTTGACTAACGGATAAGAGTGGTTATCTGACACAGCTCTGGCCAATGAAGCATAAGCAAATGGGAAAAATAAAAGCATAAGCAAAAGAAAAAAAAAAGACCTTGAGAGGAAGGTGGCTGGTGGGGGGTAGGTGACTTTTAAGGGGAAATTGTTTCTTTTCTGATAAAAGAAAGAAGATGCTACTGGCCTGGTCCATTTTCCCCATTCCCTCTTCCTGCATCCAATGAAGTTTCCATGTATGAAGTTACGGCAACCGTCTTGCAACCATGAAGCATGAGGATGAAAGCCAGCACACTAGTGATATTGGAGTGGAAAAACAGAAAAGAAGACCTGGGTTTCTTGTGGCATCATTGAGCAGCTGAACCAATGCCAGAAACTGTACAATTCTAGGGGTTTTGTTATGGTATAAAAATTAATACTTATTTATTTAAGCCACCCTTAGTTGAGTATGCTGATACCTGCAGCCAAATACATTCCTAGTTGATCCCATAAGCACAGCCAAACGTTTCCACATTTGCAAAGACCAATCTCATTGTAGATGAATTAGTGTAAGAAAATGCTTATGAAATTCTGGAGTCTGGAACTTGAGGAATGAGTAATTTCTGTTCTGCCCACTTCTTTCAGGTCAAAGACCTTAAATTAGGAGGGCAGAGCAAAATGTGAATGGCTAGCTCCCTCCATCATTCCCATCCTTCCTTCAACTGAAGCATCACTGGTTCTGGAGATGTGAGACAGAAAGCCAAAAAATTCTTAGAAAATAGCCCTCTTAGACTGATAAATTCTCTACATCCAGATGTCTTTGAGGCTAGAATGTCTTTCTTTAACTTGAGGTCCTAATAAAGATGTGCCTAAAGTTCCACCAGATACCCCCAATACTTACCCATTCTTGGAAGGGCCGTAGACTGTGAGCTATCATGTTATACAACAGAAATAAGTTCCTTGCTTTGGACTACATAAAACAACTGAAATTTTCTATTGGTCAAAGGGAAATGGTGTATATGAGAAAGAGAAAATCTGGCACTTAGAAGCAAGATTCATTGGTGACATTTTCATTTGGTTGTTATGGCAAGAAAATTCACAGCCAGTGACTGTCAAATCCCAACACAGAGAAGTTAACATGCTCCAGTAGTTGACAGATGCACTCATTTTTACCTTCACGAAAGAGAACAAAACAGGGTAGGGGGTACAGAGAGTACAGTAATGACCAAATCTAATTCCTCTTGACACTCATGGTTGTGAAGTCTGGGGCAAATATTAGCTACTAAAAAATTACAGCCTTCAAAGAATGGGGATACATCAAAAAGTGCTGAAAGGAGTCCTAGGCCTATACATTCACCCCTCTTTTCACTCCACTTCAACTTATGCCTTCCACCTTTGCCAAGTTTTATCAGATGAGTTCTATAAGGAATGTAATTTATGTAAAAAGAATCCATTATGCAAATGCTTCCAACTTGCTTGCTACTTAGAAATTTTGTTCTTTTATGTTTAAGAAACATAGCCTTTATCCCCTAGAATAGACAGATTGGTTATGTTTATGTTCTTAAAGCCTTCTGCTACTGTTCTTAGGCTTTGAGGAAAAGTCATTTTTTATTTTAAAAAACTGTTTTGCCTTGCCTCCCATCCCCTTCTGTAAAAATAGCCTCTTTGTTTAATTTGGTGGTTTGCTCACTAGCTTAATGATTGCAGTGGTTTAATAGAACCTTAGTGAGAAGGGTAGTACACAGAGATGAATGCGCAGATTATACCCTCTACCCCACAGGGGATCTGTTGTTTCCGTCGGTTAGTATGAAACTGAATAATTCAATTAATTCAGAGATCTCTGTGAACTTTATTCCCTGATCTGTTTTAGCCATATTTCCAAACATGAACTCGATGAAGTTCTTTTTTTTTTTTAATTAATTAATTTATTTTTTATTTTTGGCTGCGTTGAGTCTTCATTGTTGCACGCGGGCTTTCTCTAGCTGTGGCGAGCTACTCTTTGTTGCGGTATGCAGGCTTATCGTGGTGGCTTCTCTTGTTGCGGAGCACGGGCTCTAGGCATGCGGGCTTCAGTAGTTGTGGCACGTGGGCTCAGCAGTTGTGGCTCGCAGGCTCTAGAGCACAGACTCACTAGTGTGGCTCACGGGCTTAGTTGCTCCGTGGCATGTGGGATCTTCCTGGACCAGGGCATGAACCCGAGTCCCCTGCATCGGCAGGTGGATTCTTAACCATTGCGTCACCAGGGAAGCCCATTGATGGAAGTTCTTGTTGGAGCCATAAATAGGGAGAGAAAAAAAAGTATATGCTCTTTGTGTTCATATTCTCTCCACATTTTAAATTGCAAACCAAATTATAATGAAATATAAGAAGTCATGCTCCACTCTATACATACAAATACTCAAAATGCTTTTTCTACTAACATAAACTATATTTCACAATTTCTTATTTATATGTATGCACATACATACATGCATAAAGTATGATAAAAAGAAAAAAGGCATAATATCCCAAAAGGAAAGAATGTAAGAGAATATGGCTGGCTTTAACAAATGATCTTTGCAACAAATGATGAACTTAAAACTCTCCTCCCACCCTGAAGAAACACATTTTTCAACTTGACGAGTTACTGCAACAGAACTGCAAGTTTCAAGTCATTTAAAAATACTGCTGTTACAGGGCTTCCCTGTTGGTGCAGTGGTTGAGAGTCTGCCTGCCGATGCAGGGGACACGGGTTCGTGCCCCAGTCTGGGAAGATCCCACATGCCGCAGAGCGGCTAGGCCCGTGAGCCATGGCCGCTGAGCCTGCGCGTCCGGAGCCTGTGCTCTGCAACAGGAGAGGCCACAATAGTGAGAGGCCCGTGTATGGCTAAAAAAAAAAAAGAAACACAACTGCTGTTTTAATAAAAGAGAACACAACATCCTAAAACCTCCAATTTGACTGATGTTTATTTTGCTACTTGCTGACCAGCCCAATGCAACCAGCCATGATTTAAGCCCATTCACTCTTGGATTGTTCCAAATAAATCCCCCTTGTTTCAACTGGACTAATCATTTCATCAAAACATTTTGCTTTCAGACACTGCTCTGTGTTTTGCTCATTGTTTATAAATGATATCTGATGTCTTAATACTTTGTGGCGTGACAATGAAGTTGATATGTTTCTGGTACTTTTCTTCAAATTCAACAAATATTTATTGAGCAGTGACTAAGTGTCAGGCAATGTTCTAGGCTCTGGGATTGCAGCAGTAATCAAGAAAGTCAAGGTCCCTGCTTTTATGAAGACTATGGTCTGGTGAGAAAAGACAAAGAATAAACACATAAATAAATAGGTTAACGAGATAATTCCAGACAGGGATAATGCTCTGAAAAATAAAGTGTACAATGAGCTAGACTGAGCAGGGGATGGGGGAAATTTGAGTCAGAGAAAACCTGTCTGAGAGGGGGACATTGAGCTGAAACATAAATCCTAAGAAGGGGCTAATCACATGAAGATCTGAGGGAAGATTAATCCAGGCAGGGTAGACAACTGGTACAAAGGCCATGGGCTAGGAATAAACGTTTCCTGCTTAGATACAAGGAAGAAAAGCCATGGTGGCCAAAATCCAAAGGATAAGGTGAGGGGATAGCAAAAGGTGTGATCAGCATGGAACAAACCACTTGGGGCCTCATGGGTCTTCGAAAGGACTTTAGATTTCATCTTAATTGAATTGAGAAGCCATTGAGTGTTTTAAGCAAGGAGTGATGTGATCTGAATTATCCTTTGAGTCCATTACACTGGCCACTGAATGAAGAAATGGAGTAAGGGTATGGAGGACACAAATGTGGAAGAAGGGAGCATAATTAGGGAGACTTCTGTATTAGTCCAGGTGAGAAATTATGTTGTCTTCAGTTAATGTATGAACTATGGATTTGGTAAGGAGTGGTGAAATGCAGAATATATTTTAGAAGTAGAGCTTACAGATTTGATGATTGATAAGATGTAGGTTACAAGGGAAAGAAACATCTTCCATTGAGACATTTCTTTTCTACTTAATGGCATTTCCTCTCATCCAACCATATCAGTCCTTACAAATAAACCAAGTCAACATAAAACTACATACCCCAACCTCAGTTTCTGTTTGTGATTAAAATTATATCAACCCATAAGATCATTAGTGGGGAGACAACTTAATAAACTTGTTTTAATGAGAAGTCTTTAAAATATATAGATGACAAATAGGGGAGTCTTAATAAGAGCAGTGATTTGTGGTGAATAGTTTTAGAATCACTGAACAAACACATGTGAAACTTCTGCAGTTAGACACCCCCTGCCTGGCTTGCTTTCAAGCCTACTGCAAGCACATCTGAAAGGGGCTGGTCACAGTTCAAAACTTATTGGCAATTTACCTTAGAGTTACTGAGTTTATCAAATCTTTTTCTGTGAGCATGGTTTTTAAGAAGAGAGAGAAGGGAGAGGATGAAGCCAGGGCTCCTAAGCGTAAGATATGAAATGACTACCATGATGAAAAGTGTAAAAACTAGAGGAGAGCCTGAAATTCCAAAAGTGAGACTCGCCTGTAATGTTGCCCACTCCAGGCCTAAGTAGAGCAGAGAGAAAGGGAGGGGGTGAGCTCAATGTTAAAATCAGCCTTTAGGGATAGATGGGATTTTTCACTCGCCATTTTTCTTTCACTCCCCCAGGAGCCAGGCATGGAGTTTGGAAGGAGCAGCACTGCCCAGGATCAAGTCCAGATTCCAAGTAGAGGTACCAGGGGTCTGGCTTGGGCTACAGGTGCTGCTGTGAATGTTCAAAGCTAGCAACGGCAGCAGTTCAGGATCAGAACACAGGCTGGGTCTCCAGCACATAGGTCTCCAAAGTGAGCCATCCCCTTCCATTGGCACCAATCAGGGAAATGAAGAAAAATGGTCTCAAGTGCTCTCATTATGCTGAGACATTATGGTGGCCTCCTATGTACCTCAGCTTAAAAGAGATGTGGGGAGAATAAGCCTCTGAAACATTATTCCTTTTTAATGTCTTGCTGGTAGGATCTTGTCTCTTGCCCAAACTCTTCTGATTTTACACTTAAAAGCAATTGTCTCCACATTCCTCTTCAGTGAGCACTTAGTTTCCGATTCATATGACATTCCTATTTGTGTATCAGGTCATTGTGCAGCTTTTTGTTCAGCTAATTTGGCTTCTTCTCACCCTTCCTATTTTTCTTATATAAAAAGGTTATATTCCCCTTTCTTAGGCTAATTTTCAACTATAATATTGTTCTTCCTTTATGCTGAATTATTAAAACCCTTGCTGGAATTTCCATGCTGTATAAGAAATATTAACATGGAAAAACAAATGCAGAAAACAAATCTATGGCAGTTTCCAAAACACAAAACAGAGGCATGAGGAAAGGCTCTGGGGGTCGATACAGTCTGCGACTATTATTTTTAAAGCAAAGAACTGCTGATTGTTTTATTTCTTGATCTTTCTTTCTGAATTTTAAATATGAAAGGAGTCTAACCATATTATAGTAGTTGTGGGGAAAACAGAAAAGAGAGAATCACCCTTAATCTCATGACCTAAAATAACCATTACTTTTGAGTATTATGTTCTTTTACCTCTTTATGTTTCGGCTCTTGTTCTTGTTATTTTGAAAATAATATGGTTAGGAGTGAATTCAACCATTTGGGTTTTACTGAGGAGGGTTTATGTGTAAAGTCTCAGAAAATATTTCCTATAGCAGTGGTAAATTATTTAACCATTATTAGATGCCAGGACGTGGTGGAGATGACACAAAAAACATTTAAGGTAGATGGAACCATCTTTATTCAGTCAGCGTTTAGCTTAAATTAAACTAACAAATCAGAAAGTAAAAATTATGAGGAAAGGAAGCCCTGCATACACTGGATAGGAGGAAAGCATATGTCATAGTCAACCACTTCCAGAGGGTCCAAAACCAATACAAAAATATTTTCCAGGGGTAAAAATGGTTTGAAAATAAGCACAAAAGCCAACAAGAGAAAGATAACCTGACAAGTTCACCCAAGAGACAGATACAAAGATACATTATTCATGCACAATGTAAATACTTCATTTTCTCAATACTTGTACAGTTGTCTGCATGTCTTTTCTTTTTTTTTTTTTTATATAACTGTCTGTGTCACATGTCATCTATCTTAGATGGTTAGTTCTTAAAGCAGTGATCCCAACCTTTGAGAATTGAAAATCCCTATGACAGCTGCCCTACCCCAACCTATCCCCCAACCAAAAAAAAAACAAGAAAAGCGGGGGCAGGGAGAGGAGGATTGCAGAACTTGAAATTAAGAGAACTTTGATTTTATGTAAATTAAAACTCTTCTGATTTAGAAGAATTTTACAATTCCAGCTGGGATAACCAAGGATTTCATTCTGCCTTCTTTCCACGATGTGTTATAAAACCACAGTTGCAAGCCATGGTGTAAGGGGAAAAGTTGTATCTAATAAAACCTTTCTTTCTGAATTTTACATATGAAAAGAATCTAACCATATTATAGTAGTCGTGAGGGGAAAAAAGGAAAAAACTGCCCATAATCTCATGACCTAAAATAACAAGTATTGTTTTTGAATATTTTACTCTTCTACTTCTTTATGTTTTAGCTTTTGTTCTTGCATTATTTTTAACATTATACAAGAAATACATTATTATAAGCTCATTGTTTTCAAAAATTAATTATTAAAAATTAATCCATTATTCCCCTCCCTCATTCCCACTACCCCCCTTCCCTGAGGTCAGAACTGTTTAACATCTCAGTATGTGTTATTCTCAAATTTATTCTTCCAGTTTATATATTAGCCATATATTTGAACTATACATACACAGTTTGTTTTGTTTTAATAAAATTAGGTCATATTGTATTCATTATTTAGCAACTTGTGTTTTTTTTAACAATATATTTTGAAATATAGGCTGGCACATCAGTTTTTTGATTGACTATATTTCATCACACGAAAATCAAAAATTAATTTAACCATCCCCCTATGTTAGACATTTGGGTCATTTCCCACTTTTTGCTTTAAAATCAATATTCATACAAATAGCACATATATTGTACAGACATCTTCACAGACATGCTCTATAGAACAGACACCTGGAAGTAAAAGTAACAGGCCAGAGGATATATTAAATTACAATAAATGATACCACATCACCTTCCAAAGCTAAAATTTTTTAATATTATGCTGCTTATAATAATGTTTCCCATCCTTTTCATAGTTGCAGAAGATTGGGTACACAAATGAAGAATACTTTATTTAACCACTTCTCTGCTGTTAAATGTTAAGAGGCTTCTAGTTTTCCATCAATATGTAAAAATGCTGTGCTGAAATTCTTTGGGAATATGAGTTTTCAATGTCTTAAATGATAATTTTGTAGCATGGTTTATCATTCATGTATACTTTCGAATTTCTTTCCAATTTTACTAGAGTGTTATCAGTTGCATTTTAACTTGTCCTACTTAGTAAACTTAACAGGTGAATCTAAGGAGGGTGAATATTTTTTCTACATGTACGTTTTCTAGATTTTCTTCTTTTGTACATTATATCTATAGGGTCTTTTGCCCATTTGTTAACAATATGAACTCTTCAATAATTAAACTATTAACTTCATATTTTGTCATATTTTCTGCTTAAAAAAAAGTTTCTCTAGGTTGCTCTTTTTGTTTTTATTTTGGCTACATCCTTTTTCATTGCTACAATACAATAATAAAACAATAGTAATTAACATTTTGGCAGATTTATGCCAGCCATACTAGAATCTTGCTGATAAGGGAACTAAGAATTTTATCAAATTAAATTTATATGTCTGTTTCTCATAGTTTCTTCTCTCACTTCAAATCAGAGAAAGCCAATCTCTTTTTTAGAGTTTTAACAACTACCCGATTCTACTTCCCTTTATCTTTAAATATTTTTCTTTCTAAACTCTCTGGATTTATCTTGGTTGGTAACATCAAGCATCACGTGGATTTTTCCCCCCCAAAAAATTGTTAGCTTCTTTTCAAATCACCTATCACAACAATGTACTAATAGAACCAGAATAAATGAAAGAAATTAATGATGATGATAAGAACAAGAAAGGGGGACTTCCCTGGTGGTGCAGTGGTTAAGTATCCACCTGCCAGTGCAGGGTACATGGGTTTAAGCCCTGGTCCAGGAAGATCCCACATGCTACGGAGCAACTAAGCCCGGGCACCACAACTACTGAGCCTGCGCTCTGGAGCAACTAAGCCCGGGCACCACAACTACTGAGCCTGCGCTCTAGAGCCTACGAGCCACAACTACTGAGCCCACACACCAAAACTACTGAAGCCCACGTGTCTACAGCCCATACTCTGCAACAAGAGAAGACACCGCAATGAGAAGTCCACGCACCGCAACGAAGACTAGCCCCCGCTCACCGCAACTACAGAAAGCCTGTGTGCAGAAACAAAGACCCAACGCAGCCAAAAATAAATAAATAAATTTATTTTTTAAAAAAAAAGAACAAGAAAGGAAGAACATATAGCTGTGCTCAAAAGGTCCAAAAAGTGGACAGAATATGACAAAATAAATGTAAAGCAACAGACTGTAGAAATTTGCCTACATACCTGATACAAATTCTGTTATTGATTATTGCACTTCTATTACTTAGTATTAATATTACCCTATTAATACTTATGATTTTTGAAGGAGTGAGTGTGGTTAGAAAATCAATATACTTTTAAAAATCGCTAGATAGCTCTCCTGATGAACTAGTTTTCCCATCTAATTGTAAGCTCTTTGGGAACTTGATCTGTGCTTCTGCTTCTTTTAAATTCCCTACATGGCCCAGAACTCAACACAAGGTTAGCTGTTAAGCATTAAGTAAATACTGGTTAATAAGTGTAATGCAGCATTTCAAGCATTTCACTGTCTCCTTCCATAAAAATTTCTGGAGCCTACAATGTGGCAGACACTGCTGTAGATGCTGAGTTGTCGGTGGCCACAAAACCGGAGCAGTCTCTGCTCTTGTGGAACCTGCATTCTTATGGGGGAGACTGTATTTCTCAAATAAACTGTAATTACTAGTTATAAATAGTCTGAAGGTAAAATATGAGGTGGGGCAGAAGAGGTGTCAAAGAAGGCTTCCCTGAAGAAATGATATTTGAAATGAGATCCAAAGGACGAATAAGAGTTGACTAGTGAAGGGGAGATGGGGTGAGCAGAGAGAGGGAAGAGTTTATACAAAAGCCTTGATCACTCTAGAAGCACATCTTTCAAATGATCATCACAGTGCCTCAAAAAAAAAGAAAAAGTCAGGAAAAAAGAAATGGAGAAAGTGTAGGAGAGATGGGGAATGAGAAGGAATAAAACAACTCTATGATATCAAAGAAGTTAGCTAAAAAAGAAAGAGTTTTTGACTAGCTGTTCTATCCAAAAGATACTAAGTAACTGCCTCATCTGTGTTCTTACTCTAAAGGGGCTGCCCCAGCCCCTGTCTCTGGTCACTTTAGCCACTCTGGAATCACAGACTACCTATGTGGCTTGCCAATGATTAGCATTCCTTACTGCCCCCATGGTGTGGGTAATGCAATGTCTTAAGCTCAGCAACACAGAATACATTCTGACATGCAGGCAACAGAGTACGTTCTGAGTTGCAGAGAGTTAAAACTCTTTCCCAAATCTTTTCAATCTTGCCCATTCGGCACTTCTTACCTCTGTCACCACGACAACACATTATCAAAAAAATTAAAAAAAGGAAAGTATTTTTGCTTTTTACACAGGAAAGAGGGGAGAATAAACTAAAAAAAAGTTACTTTCACCGCTCATGGAGGATTCTTTAGAGGTGATACTTATATCCCTATCATTGTCTCACAGGCTCGGGGCATGGTTTGACACATGATACCTGCCCAGGAGCACCGAAAAAAGTCTCAGTGGATTCAGGAGCTCCTGTGAAGTTGGTATCCTTGGATTCCAAGTGTTCTTCCCCACGTCCAATATCAATCAACAAAAAATTGTAAATTATTTATTATATATTTACCATCCTGTGGCTCTCTTTGTAGATGAGAAAAGAGGGGATATTAGAACTTACAGCATTAATCAGGGAGAAAAAAGGTAAAGGAAATACAGGCCATGGAAGGCTGAAGCCGTATCTCTGCTCTTCTCAAATATCCTGCTTTTCGGACCTACCCTCAGTAGTGCTTGGGACGAGCGGTAGTAGTTTTCACTGAATTAAAATATCAGTTGCTTTGGTTTGTCGAAGTCCCAAATGAAATGATCTCTCAAAGTTTCTTATGTATGTAACACTCAAGGTGCATCTCTTGTTGTGGAAATCAAGGCAACTTTCCCCTGCCCTTTTATCAGCTGTAATAAAAGCCATTTTTCAGTGGGAAGATGCATGGAAATTCCTTCTCACAGAGGCGGCGTACTATCAGGCAGGTGCACTCTCATTGGAGTGGCATCTTAGTCCCCGGCAGGGTATTCAGTGTCAGAGGCTCCAGGCTTGATCAACATCCTACACATTTTCTTGACAGATGGCTGTCTTTGGCACCTCAGCTAGTAAACAGCACCAATACCCATGATTTCTTCCTCATCTCTCCTGCCAAGCCATAAGAAAGATGCTTCTTTTGCCTTAAAAAAAAAATGTAAACATTGTTCCCTATTTAAATTTTTTTCTCGTTCTAAAATAGAGCCCAAAGACACCACATTCAAGTTTTGATTCTTAATGCATTTGCTTTGGTAAACACTTTGTAGAAAACATCCATAAAAGACTTGAAATCCATTAAGAAGAAAACAGTGTTGTTTCAGATTTGCAAGTTGTTCTAAGGATCACTGAGTTGATGCCTACTCCTCGCCAGGCTGGGAAGCAGAGCCAGAAAAATGTCAGCATCTCTGCCTCCACGACATTCAAGGATCCCAGGTCAAGATTCTCACCTAGAGAAGGTCCTATCATAATTATTGGGGGAATTTTTTCATGCCACACCCATCTGCTCCCCCAGATGATCCAGATGTACTCCACTCCCTAATTAAGAACCACACAAGTAGACAGGTGGTTTAATAGTAATAGCCAGCGTGGTCTGAGTAACAATTGATGCCACTCACTATCTGTGTGATTTCAGACAAGTTAACAGCCTTTACCTCAGTCTCTAAACTGTAAAATGGGAACACTGATATTTTATGGGGGTTATCATTAAATTAAATGTATACCATTCCTGGTACATCGGTACATCATAAGTACTCCACAAATGCTATTTCTCTCTACTTATCCCAGAAAATAAGAAAGCCTGGGTGTCAGACAATACTGATGGTCATTCTTGCTAGGATACTAAGGTAACATTATCATTCTTATAAAACCTTATGTCATTTGATACAACAAATATCTCCATTTTCACATATTCAAGTCAGATTTTTTTTTTTTAAAGAAGAAATAAACTGTGAAAAAAAAAGAGAAAGGAAGAGGTCAGGGGATGAAGAAAAGCAAGAAGACAAAGAGAACTAAATTTTCTTGGGCTGAGCTGTGCTGGGTACCTTCCAGATATCTGCACCACTTAATTGTTCCCAGTCTCATGAGAGATAGGTCTTGTTGCCCCTGGTTTAGAGATGAAGAAATTGAGACTCAGAGAGGTTAAACGACTGACTGTGTTCAGAACTGAAGCATATCAGAACTCACCTTCCCTCTGTACCCTTTCAGTACCTTCTGCACACTGCCTTGTCCCCGTCCCCTGTTTAACTTTTCCCTTCACTGTTGGTTGTTGTTGTTTGTTTCCTACCTGCATTCAACTGGTATCAACAATCTATTTCTGAAAATAACCTGAGAAAAATTTGCATTACTTGAAAGGGAAAAAAAAAAATCCATCTAAGCCAAAAGCAAGGCTTCACCAGTGTCCAACAGATAATGAACATTACAATTCTGTTATTACTAATATCGTTGCTAAGGACTCAAGATACCTAGGGTACAGAGAGTTAAAGGAAATAAATCAACGAAGAATGTAACAAATATTGTTTTGCCTGTCAACTATTAATAAGGTATATGGACATGTATCCTAATAAAGTTGCTTTCCTTGAGCAGATTATTGATGTGATCCAAATATTGAAAATCAATGTTACACATGCCCATACTTTCAAAATATCTGATTCTCTAGCTCATTAGCACATTTAGTACAAGATGCTTGACAGAATGATTGATCACTTGCAATACACAGGAATATACAAAATTATAGTAAAAAAATAAGCCTTGAGACTGATTGATAAATTTACTTTTTGGGGAATTCTTAAAATATTCTTGTCATAGTCTCTAAGAAAAAACCTATAGCAAAAAATGATCTGACCTCTGACGTGTAAATATCTTTTTGCTATACAAAGAACTTCAAGAAGTTTCTAGAATAAGGCTGTAGCATCATAAAAAGGGCAGAGAAAATTTCAGGGATAGAGAATTTCATGGACAAAGTCTACATGCCACCAAGACACCCAGAAAATACCTGGAAGCTCAGTCCCCACTCTCTCAGCCTCATTCCTTGGTGGGACTATTATGTTGAAGAGGTACCAACCCCAGGGAAGGAGTTCCCCCAAGGCCTCTTGAGCACATCCAATTAACTAGGGTACAGAGAAAATGAGGAAATACTTGAAAGAATAAAACCCAATCCCCAAAAGCATTAGGCAGCTCTAAGAATTATTCCCTATCAGCACTATAGCAAACGACATAAGTAATTCACAAGTGTTCCCCTTGCTTAGTATTCACTTCCTAATCAAACAAGTGGATGGAGGAAAGACTTATTACAATGGGGTACAACCCCACCTCTACAGCTTCATCTCCTTTGAGGAATGCAGGCTTATTCCTAAACATTCTAACGTACTGGGATAGGAACAACTTGAAAAGTATGGACACAGTACATTGAGCTGCAATATTTGAACCATGTCAAACCATATTCAAATAAAGTTATGGGATAAAAATGGAATTCCATATTCCAAACCAGTCTAATTAGTTTCATCATAACTTCATTCAAACTGTTCCCCACCTAAAATGCCCTCCATAGGGATCTCCACATAGGGAAATCCTATTCACTCCCATCAAAGTCCAACTAAAAATGTCATTTTCTCCACCATTTCTTTACTATTTAATGAAGGTATTCAACTATTAAACAAGTAAGAATTGAGTTTCTACTGTGTTTTGGAATGATCAATTACTCTTATAGGCTTCAGTTTGTTATTGGTTTAGTCAGCAAACATTTAATTCACAACTATCATGTACAGCCACTGCAGTAAACATAGGAGGTATAAATATGTTATATGTCATGAACTCAAGGTTTTAAGTTTTAAGAGGATCAAGTAGATTCTTAACCCTTTATACCATATGAGCTGAATGAATTTACAGAAAGATATATGTACTTCTAGAGCACATTATATAACTCATTGGTGGGGCACTAATTTGGCCTCAAGTTGTAGGGTCTAGAGAATCTTATTTAATTGATGGGCTGCCTCACTTTGCATTTACATGGTAATTTAAACTGCTAGTTCTGTTTTCATACATGGTTTCCTATTTCTCAACCAGCTGAAAGTTTAATGTGGGCCAAAACATGCCATTGATTTCTACAGGTTCTCCTAAGTATCCTGAATAATATTTCACACACACACACAAACAAATTACCCCAAAATTATTGCTGGTGCATTGATTAGTTTGTATATCTAGTAACTAAAAGTAAGTATCTGGAATTTTTGAAGCCAGAAGTTGCAAACTACCAGGACTTCAGGCAGTCTGCAGGAGTGTTTTGCCTGTTTGCATATTTGCTGCACAAAGTTGTCCATTTTTAAAGCTATGACCATTGTGAAGATTTGATATATTTCACATAAAAATCCAGACTTCTGCACTGCCTTGGAGAATCAGACAACCTGGTAGAATTCATAAAATTCTCTCATGGCAACAAATACTGGAGTTGAGAAAGAGCTGTCGTGTCAGCTCTTATTCATTGTCTAAGTCACTAGACTCTACCAAGCCACCATTATTCATTTGTATTACCTGCAAGGCCTCTGTACGTATGAAGTTTGCAACTGGTTTTAAGCATCAAGATCTTAGTAAAGGATTTGTCATCTCCAAATTCCCATGTGCCCCTGATTGGACAGATAATTTGTATTCTGCATGGCCTCCAACCTTCAACCCAAATTTGAAGGCACGGGATAGGCTTTACCATTACTTATGGGAGAAGAGGAAAGAGAAGGGATGGCCTGTAAAGACAGGGGTGTGTACTTAGGGCACCCATGACTTAGGAAGAAGAAATAATTTCTTATTTTATTCTCCAGCTGAGAACTGGTCAGTTGAACCTATGCTCTGTTCTCAGGAAAAACAAACAAACAAAAACATACCTAATTTAGTTAGCAGCTGCTATTACATTGAATGCATGACCTAATCTTGAGGCTCAAACATTTTATAGAATTTTCTGGTCTTTCTCATGGCCCTGGCCTTTTGTTATTAAAGAAAGGGGGCATTAATAAACAACACTCATCCTTTAATCCTCAAAGAATCATGTCACCCATTAAACAACAATAATAGGAGCATGTTTATCTAACAAAGCCATAGCTATCTAATTGATCATCATTGACCACAAAAATACTCATCTTGTTGGGTAACTGAAAGAATAATAAACTGGCAGTGAGAGATCTAGGAAGGCGCCCATTTCTCTGGGCCTCAAGTTCTTCATCCATCAAATGAAAAGGTTTGGATGGTCCCTTCCAGCTCTAAGAGTATAATTTTTTCAAGGCACTGTCTTAGATGCTACAGATTTAAAGAAATATGGATATTTCCCTATCCTTCAAGAGTTTTGTAGGGGAAAGGAGATTCACAGAGAAAAGAAATAAATATACAAGCTGGATGTATTCTATACCCAACGAGAGAACAAACAAGAAGTATAGAATTTTAAAGGAAGACAAAATTTCTGGGAATGATGAGGAGAGGGTCCACAAAGGAGGTGGGATTTGGGCTGGGCATTAAAATATGGTTTTATATCAATAAGCACAAATGGGAGGAGGCTCACGGGCAGGCCTTCCACCAGGGAAAATCAGGTATGGATCTCTTCCTTGTTATCACTGCCACCACAGAAAAGATAATGCATCTAATGAAAGTCCTGCTCTCTTTTCCATTCCCTGATATCCATTTACCACATTGTTGATCCTTCTAAAAGATAAGTGCACTTGATTTACCAGTTTAAATCCTCAATGACTTTTGCCTAGAGGACATAGGCCAAACTCCCAAAAACAGCACATGAGAGCCTCTGGAATCAGAACCCTGCTAAGTCCTCCAGCATGTCTTGCACCTCCCTCACTTGTTCTCACACACCAGTGACATTTAAACACCAAATTCCCCAAAGGGATCACACACGTTTGCTGAATAAATTCACTTGCTAAAGATGCCTCCACCCCTTCAAATGCTCCCTCCACCCTCTTTGCCTGGCTAATTTCCACTTCGCCTGGCTAATTTCCACTCATTCATTAAGGCTCAACTCACCCGCTCTTGCTTCCCAAACTCTTCATTTACTGTACTGTACTTGTAATTACTTGCTCAGTGTTACCTCCACTAGATGGTAAAGATAGGGAATAAATCTTATCCTATTTGCCCCTATATCTCCAGCACCTATTAAAATGCCTACACATGTCTGTATCACAAGAAATATTTGTTTAGTGAATGAATGAATGAGCTAGGAAATAGCAAAAGAAATAAAGTAAAAAAACAAAAACAAAAAAACAGTACAAACAGCACAAATGGCACTCAGCCTCAGAGGTCAGGATAAACATGAGCATCTTAAATTGTTATTACTTTAGACCTGCCTGGGGAGACAGAAGACCTGTGGGCAGAGGGTTGTAGGACACTGATGGGGGAGACTGAGGATGGTGCAGGTGGATGGAGGGGTGTGCCGTGTTCTTGGATTGGAGGAATCAACATTGTGAGGGTGACTCTGCTGCCCGGGGCAGTCTGCAGGTTCGGTGTGGTCCCTGTTGGGCTGCCACTGGCATTTTTTGCAGAACTGGAGCAGGGGGTTTCATGGTTTGTATGGAGGCACGGGGGACCCCGGGTGGCCAGGGCAATCTTGAGAGTGAGGGGCGGGGCTGGAGCAATCAGGCTCCCTGACTTCAGACTGTGCTGCAGGGCTGCAGTGGTCGGGACGGTGTGGTGCTGGCACGGAGACAGAGCTGTGGATCGGTAGGGCCGGGTGGAGGGCCCAGGGATGGACCCACACACGTGTGGTCGCCTTGTCTTTGGTGGGGGAGGTGGCAGTGTGCAGTGGAGAGAGGACGGTCTCTTCGGTGGGTGGTGCTGGGAGGACTGGACAGGTACATGTAGAAGTATGAGATTAGATCACTCCCTAACACCATACACAAAAATAAGCTCAAAATGGATTTAAGACCTAAATGTAAGGCCAGAAACTACCAAACTCTTAGAGGAAAACATAGGCAGAACACTCTATGACATAAATCACAGCAAGATCCTTTTTGACCCACCTCCTAGAGAAATAGAAATAAAAACAAAAATAAACAAATGGGACCTAATGAAACTTCAAAGCTTTTGCACAGCAAAGGAAACCATAAACAAGACCAAAAGACAACCCTCAGAATGGGAGAAAATATTTGCAAATGAAGCCACTGACAAAGGATTAATCTACAAAATTTACAAGCAGCTCATGAAGCTCAATAACAAAAAAACAAACAACCCAATCCAAAAATGGGCAGAAGACCTAAATAGACATTTCTCCAAAGAAGATATACAGACTGCCAACAAACACATGAAAGAATGCTCAACATCATTAATCATCAGAGAAATGCAAATCAAAACTACAATGAGATATCATCTCACACCAGTCAGAATGGCCATCATCAAAAAATCTAGAAACAATAAATGCTGGAGAGGGTGTGGAGAAAAGGGAACACTCTTGCACTGCTGGTGGGAATGTGAATTGGTACAGCCACTATGGAGAACAGTATGGAGGTTCCTTAAAAAACTACAAATAGAACTACCATATGACACAGCAATCCCACTACTGGGCATAAACCCTGTGAAAACCATAATTCAAAAAGAGTCATGTACCAAAATGTTCATTGCAGCTCTATTTACAATAGCCAGGAGATGGAAACAACCTAAGTGTCCATCATCGGATGAATGGATAAAGAAGATGTGGCACATATATACAGTGGAATATTACTCAGCCATAAAAAGAAACGAAATTGAGCTATTTGTAATGAGGTGGATAGACCTAGAGTCAGTCATACAGAGTGAAGTAAGCCAGAAAGAGAAAAACAAATACCGTATGCTAATGCATATATATGGAATTTAAGAAAAAAAAGGTTCTGAAGAACCTAGGGGCAGGACAGGAATAAAGACACAGACGTAGAGAATGGACTTGAGGACACGGGGAGGGGGAAGGGTAAGCTGGGACGAAGTGAGAGAGTGGCATGGACTTAGATATATTACCAAATGTAAAACAGATAGCTAGTGGGAAGCAGCTGCATAGCACAGGGAGATCAGCCTGGTGCTTTGTGACCGCCTAGAGGGGTGGGATAGGGAGGGTGGGAGGGAGGGAGACACAAGAGGGAAGAGATATGGGGATATATGTATAACTGATTCACTTTGTTATAAAGCAGAAACTAACACACCACTGTAAAGCAATTATACTCCAATAAAGATGTAAAAAAAAAATTAAACTTACACAGTAAAAGAAAAAAAATTTGTTATTACTTAACTTTAAAGAGTACACTGGCATAAGGCAACTATGCATACCTCCTTTGATAGTCCAAGGCATAGAAGTCAGGCAGGATCAAATGCTGCATAATTTCACACAGCATGCTCACTCTTCCACGGTATTAGAGTTACAGTGGTTGGGCATTTGAACATGAATGCCTTTAGGTTCAGATTTCACTGTAAAGCCCAAGCATGTTGCTATGGAAAAACAAGATCCGCTTTTGCTCCCACCATGTAAAACCTGAATCTCTCATTATGATGGTTTTAGCTATAATGTAAAAATCAGGCTTAGACAAACAACTCTTAATTATGGCAAGGGCACTGACAATGAACTAAGAATTCAGTATTTTAAATGCCAATGTATCTTTTATCCTATCATAAATCATTGTCAGTTCTCTTTTTAAAGGAAAGTGAAAGCACATTCCAGGTGATGGCTACATATAGAGAGAATGCAGATGACCTTAACTATTTTAGACTGGTTGGCTTAAAATGTTTTTGACTTCTGTTTGCTCCTTCCCTTGGTGGAACTGGAATAAAGGCTTAAAATTCCCTTTAATGCCAAACAGCTGCTACTTTGCTTTGTTTCAATTAAAACTGAATGTAGCTGCCCCAGATGCCCTGCCCATGTGGAGCTGTCACTGAGATGTCACTGAACATCACCACCAAGCCCTGGAAAAGGGTGTTATGCATGTGTATTAATGAGCCATGGGATATTTGGGGAGGAAGAGGGAGAAGAGAGGGAGGGGATTCTGACATTTTTTATACTGCAGCACCAATGCAAACCTATCAGCACATTAAATTCTTTCCAGTATGTCTTGGAATCAAATATTTAAAGTTAAGATATTCAATACCTTAGAAAACATCTAGTCAGACCTCCTTTTATGATTAGAAAACTGGGACCCAGAGAATCTTAGTGACTTGACAAAGTCACACATCTGATCTGTGTCAAGGCCTCACTCTTCTCCCTTGACAATGCACACAGTCCGCAGTATCATGAAAGCCCTTTTTTAACACTTTAACTTTTATTCAGTTGCCACTACCTTAGCATGTAGTCAATATCCAGTGAACTCCCACTTGCTCTTTCTCGCTCCCTTTCTCTGCATTGCTTTTAACCCTCAGCCAGAGATTCTGCTTTGATCTTGGTAACTGTCCATTATGTCCTAAAAAACAGGCAGAAGCAACCACAGTGATAATTTTCACTCATGTGAATAATTTGGTTAGTTTCATGCCAGGCACAAAGGGAACAATCTCCATGAACCTGAAAATAAATTTTAACACTAACATTAACATTCAGCGGAGGAAACATGGTTATGAAATACCTTAAATATCCTTTTACTACCTCTTTTTGTCTTTCCTCCATTTTGATTTATTCATGAAACCCAGTGGGTATTGTTACTAACAAAGGCATAATATTTGGATAGATAAAACTTAGAGACATTCCCATGAAAATTCCAGTCCATGGTAATAGAATATGTGTAATAATTAGAGTAGGCTAGCTGTTGTAAAAAACATGCCCCAAAATATATAATGGCTCTACTACAACAGAAGTTTATTTCTTACTTAATAATACTGGGCAATTAAATAAATTAGTAAGCTGGACTTCTAAATAGTTATTCAAAGAGCAGGCTGATGGAGGCAACAGAGAGGCCTTGCCATCTTCAACATGAGCTGCATGTAGATTCGGCCTGAATATTGAGAGATTCTGAAAATGAGCTCAGAAGTGTTTGCCCAGACTTAAATAGCACTGTCGTGACCTGACAGGATGCATGACCTCCCTCTATGCCCATCCACAACTTTGCAACAAGAGGAACGACTAAGGCACAGGGGGAAATCTTACTTAATGCGTTACTCCTAGCAGTCCACTTTTTCACCGAGTTTTAGGCCTCTCCAGCCTCTGCTTTGGGGAAATGCAGACCAGGAAGGCAGGATCAATCCTATTCAGAAATACAAGTCGAGCTATTATCCTAGAAACTCCCTAAAGCAACTGTAAACATTGTCTGCCTGAGCCTTAAGTGCTGCTGCCTGGCAGTGAACAACGCAAGGTTCAAAGGCTTGCTCCTTACCATAACGGGATATAAGACTTTGCTGTTGGCTGTGGAATAAGGAAGATAGTTCTTGTGGATTGTTCCTTCAATCTGTGTTTATTTAGGTTAAATAAGTTTGTTGTGTAGCTGCTTTCTTTTTCTTTCTTTCTTTTTTAATTTCTCTGGAAAACCTGTCCTTTTCATAATCAGTTCTAAGACAATATTCAACAAGATCCTTCATAAAGGGCAGAAGATTATAAATTGAGTTTTGTCCCCCACAAAACACCTTATCCTTTTACTTTTCATGGTCAATAAATAACACATTACTTTAGTATTTCTGTATTTGCCAATGAGAGACTTAGCCTGACAAAGGCAGATTTAATGAAAACATACACACACACACACACACACACACACACACACACACATAAATGTGTTCACAATATTGCAAAAAATTTGGCAGGAAACAAATGAGAACAAATTGAAAAAACAGAACATCTTTCTCCTACATGATAACTTTAGCTGCAACCATGATATCAAACACACAAAGCAAAATAAAATAAGGATTTTTCCATCAGCACATTTTTAAGGTTAACTTTTGAACATAAATTAGCTTCCTCTGCTTGACATGCTCCTATACACTCAAAGCCAGACTCAAAACTTACAAAGCATTTAATATTTTTAATTATTCGTGCCACACACTCATTCCAGAGACTCACATTCCATAAGGGGCAAGGCCTCTGCTTTGGGAACACTTACCTAAAGAGAAATTGGGGAATTTAATTACATTATCCCTTGTGCTTTTGAATATCTGGGGCCACTGCCAGGTAATAGCCCTCATACGCTAACAGCAAGGACTTGGTCCAGAACTGCTTTGAGTCTACAATGAAATAAACTTGAGCTATTATCTAATAGAACTTCTCCTAGGAATTCCCAGATTTGGGGGCTGGGGAATGGGGTGCGTGGAATAAGAGCAGGGCGAGAGAGTGTGGATGCAGTCTGTCCTTCAGCCCTGCTCCTCCTGACTTCCAACAAAATGACTGGCAAGCATTACCGTGGTGACACCTTGCTGAGCCTCTCACACCCCACCTACTCACATTCACCTGACTCTGATACTGATACTGTGGAGATACACAGTATCCGTACCTAATGGTCAAGGAACTCTCCAAAGTGCAAGACGGTCTGAGAGGACCATCTTTCCTTTGTCTTAGCTTTCCTTTGTGCCTCGAGAAACAGGGCTTTCAGTCTCTGACTTCTGAAGAAAGACTGTAGTACACGGATGTTCACCATCTCAACCTCTTCTTCCTTCCTCCAAATAATGCCTCCCTTCATCAAACCAACATGTTGATCTTGTTCCTTCCCTTGGGAGACTCCACCACCTCTCTGGAAAAAGGAGAAATCTTGGTAGTTTCCTGTGTGGCTTAAACACTAGGGTCCTCTGGCTTTAGCTAGGTATTTAATGAGGTGCTCAGTTGCAAACTCCAGAAGGGAGGAGAAAGGGAAATGGTGAGATTAAGCACCATGAGTAAAAGCCAAGATTGTTGCTCCAATTGTTTCCTTCATTGTATCAGGGAGGGCTATGTCATGCTTTTCTCACTGTTTATTTAAGACACAAGCACCTGACAAGGTAAGCACTAATTTTTCCCTGAGGACAATCAAGTCAATCATTTGTGAAGAAAAGACATCCTTCCTATCAACATGACTTGGGATGCTGCCACCCTTCGTGAAGCAAGAATCCTGCTATTTCAGGACTAGGTGTTTTTGGCTCTTTCCTGAGCCAAGCTTCCCTTACAGGAGCCACCATAGTAAATGGGACAAGCTCTTTCTTTGCAATCCAGGAAGAGTGGTACCAATTCCAGTAAGACCTTTTTTATTCCAAATCCTCCTCACTAGTACCATAGACCCGAGAGAGGGCATATCTTCCTGCCCTGATACAAAACATCTTGCTTGATGCTGCAAATGAAAGACAAAGAAGAAAGAGACTTGGTCTCCAAGCAATTTACAGTCTAGTAGGACCACACTGGTTACAATGATGTTTAATCAATTTCTCCAAAACATAGTGGCATACAACAACAAGTATTTATTGTATCACCATTTCTTTGGGTCAGGATCAGGATACAGCTACCTGGCTACCTCTGCCTCAAGATCTTTAGTAAGGTTGCAGTCAAGCTGTCAGCTGGGGCTGCAGTCTCATCTGAAAGCTCAGCTGAAGGGAATTCACTTCCACACTCACTCACATGGACCTTGATCCCTTGCCACATGGACCTCTCTACATGGCAGCTTGTTTTCTCCAGAGCAAGAGATCCAGGAGGGAGTAAAAGACAGTGTTTAGGACAAAAGCCAAAATGTTTTTTATCAGCTAGTATCAGAGTGACATCCCAGCACTTCTGCCATATTCTATTCGTTAGAAGAGAATCAATAAATCCAGAGATTATACAAAGGTATGAATACTAGGGGGTGGAGGTAACTGGGGACTGTCTTAAAGGCTGCCTATCACAAAGACACTAAGACAAGCACAGAAACTAGACAGTTTACCTTAAGTGAGGAGTACAGTTTCAAAGAAGGAGAAATCACTCATTAGAAAAATGAGTTAAGGTTTCATCCTCACAAAAGAGATGGCATTTAAGCTGGCCCTTAAAAATGGGTAGTGCTGTAATAAATGGAGATAATTGGAGGGTGTTTTAAGCTAAAATAAAGGCATGAGCAGAGGTAGAGAAGTAAGAGAGTGTGGAATGCTCAGGGTGACAGCCTGGTTTTACTAACATGTACATCTAAGGAGATGAGTAATGGACTTGGTTTGTTAGTTTTATTATTATAGGTATAAGATTAGCTCCTTGCAACCAAAAGTCAGCATGATGTAGAAGATGGACTTTGACCCCATGAAATCTGAGTTCAAATCCCAGCTCCTCCATTTAACTTCAGCACATTATACAAATTCTCTGAGCTTCCTTATCTGAGAAATTATGAGAATCTTGCCTTGCAAGGTGTGTGTGGGAATTAAATGCACAGGACACATCTAGCATGGCCCTTGGCACATGGTGGGCATTCAATTGTCAGGTACTTCTTAAAGGAAAGAGCTGTCTTTTATTCTCTGTATCCCTTCTGGCACCTCTCACACAATAAGGCCTCGATAAACATTTAATAAAATCATTAATGCAAGCATGCCTTAATGAATAAACCCACCTCTCAGCCACATGGTGAGTTTCATCATTATAGTGCTATTCCTTGGACATCCATCCCCTACTGGAATAACAATGCATATTTTATCTACCTGACCAAAAAAGAGTGGGGACTAATTAGATAAATGATGATCTTCAAATAGTAATCTGTACATATCAGTATTAGTATTTGCTAAAAATATCTAATACTGAAAAATGGCAAGTAGTAATTAACTAGATTCCTAGGGCAAGTCTATTTTATTTAAATATCAATACTCTCACTTCAGACTTCAGAGGATTACAAAAATAAAAATAATACTTCAAGACTGCTCAAAAGATAAATAAATCAGAACTAAGCACAAACAGGTGTCAATGAAGGCAAGGTGAAAGAGTATACAGAACCACAGGTCATAGGATCCTGTGTTATTAGGATGGTGTTCCATGACATTAAAATGTCTTGTATTGTACATCATCTTTACCCTTTCTCCTTTCTCCTCTCTCATCACCTTTTCTGTCCATCCATTTTCTGACTTTTCTCCTTCTTCTTCTCACTTACCATTAATTTCTTCTTTCTCAAAGCCCCTCCCCTTCCACACAAAAATCTATTGCTTCTATTCTGTATCTTCTCATCCTAATCGTACCCTTGCCATCAGCAAGAGGGACAAAAAGCCATAATCTTCTCAGATCAATGAAAGACAGTAAGGACAGTGGTTAACCTGGATTGAAAGTTTACTGCTTGGCCAGTCTGAATCAGACCTGCTATGCTTCGTGCCTCCCAATAAGAGAACTAGAGGTGCCAGAGTCAGTATGTCTGGGATACTATCCTAAAATATCCTCCATTCTCCTGACTCCTGGGACCACTTTGGATGAGGAAATGTGTGAAACCTTGTCTTATTCCCAGAAAAAGTCCACTTTGTCAAAGTAGACAGGAACCCTGTAAAAATAACGGGAGGCACTGAGTGTTTGAATCAGGAGACACCACTATCCATGATTAGCAAGGTTTTAAAAATTGTCTCGAGTCCCAGGAAAGAGAGTCAGTTCATCAATCATTAGAATTTTGCACTGGCACTACCACTTGAAGAGTATTACTGCAAATGTGCTTGGTTATAAACAGAAGAGATGTGGTAGGGATTCTAGCTGCTCACCAAAATCCTTTGTCTCTCCTACCTGAGTACAACTGGAAGACACTTCCCAGCTTCTGCTGTAAACATCATCTTTAAGTGAATGAGCTCAACTGAATGTGAGGGCAAATAATATGTACCATTTTCTGCTCCAGTCCTTAAAAGCCTCCTTCATGCACCGGCACTCTTCCCTTCCTGGCTGACTGTGATGTTCACCCCTAAGGGTGACACTGAAAGCCTTACACTGAGGATGTCAGAGACACAGAAGTCCTGGTCCCTCAAAGACTGCCACTCACTAGGGACTGCCTTGGATATTTATTTGAGCAAGAGATAAACTTCTATTATATATGACATTTACTGGACCCGGCATACCTTTTAAAGATCCATTTGTTACAGTAACTGGTGCTATCCTAACACAGGAAATAGTTGTCTGGTGAGGGACCTGGAAATTTTATGGAGTTTTGATCATAGCAGTTGAAAAGCTTTAGCCAAATAGTGGCTCAGTGGTTTAGGGGCCACTTAGGCTCTTTGAAAAATCTGACAAAAGCAAAAATCCCTCTTGCCTAAAAAATTCACATGAGCCCCAAACCCTCCCATCCCCCCGCCACACACACACACACACACACACACACACACACCCAAACACAACTGAAAATTCTTCCATGGATGGTAAGATCCTCGACTGAAAGTGATTGAAATATCTCTGTCAATCACTTACCATATTATGTCTGACTAGATACTATGCGGCAGGGTCACAACAGTGACCTAGGCCAGCAGTACTTGCCCTCATGGAGCTCAGAGTCTACTGGATCTAGACAATGAGATCTCTTTGTTGACACTCTGTCCAAGGCACTTTATTTAAGAACTACAAGGAACTTAACCGCAAGTCCCCATCAAGCCCCACCATCCTCCAAAATCACCACGGAGATCCCCCTTCTCCCACAGATCTCGTCTTTCCACTTTCAACCCTGGCACACTCCTCCCACTATGACCACTGCCCTCCCTTTCCCCACCCCCATTCCAGTCTTCTTTCCTGAATTACTGCCCCAGGACCCTGAGGAGGAAGACATTGAGGTTGGTCCTCTACTGCCATCTGGTGGTCACACATGGTATCGGCCTGAAAAGCACACCATCCTGGAGGCCCTACAACCTCCACACCTGCATCACGTTAATCCTTGGGAGTCCTGTACTGCTCTGAAAGAAGACGGGAGGGGAATATGAGCAATGTTGCAGAGTACGGACAGACCAGGAAACACTGTGCCATGTTCCTGCTCTGCACAGTTCTGCATCCTTTGCTCATACCCGTTCCTACATATTTTCCTCCTTCCTACTCCTTCTTTAATCATTTCCGTTTCCGCATACCCCTGTCTATGTCTTGGGCCTACCCCTGAGGTTTCTATCAGCATTGTTTAAAGACACATATTCAGTTTTATCTGTAAGTAGAGTGACCCACTGCCTAAGGTGTGTGATTTCAGGGGTTCTGGGGAACACCACACCACTGTTCTGCATTCCTCCACCCCCAAAATTTCTCCCAAACTGTCTTTGATGACTGACATTGCTTTAGTCTATTCAGTAAAGACATACTGATTATCTACTATGTAACAGGCACAGTTCTAGGCACTGGGGATAGAGCAATGAACAAAACATAAAAATATGAGACAAATATTTTTATTTCACAATTAGGCCTCCCTTTTAATGCAAATATTGCTGAGAAGTAATGCATAGATTTACATAAACACTGAATTATTCATGCATGTTACCAAAATTCTCTGTGAAAGTTATGTATCACTGGTAGAGGTTGGTAACTATTTTAAATGGGCAATGGCCCCTTTTTGGTTTTCCTATGATCAAATCACAAAAGCTATCATGACTACATAATTTTTTAGAAAGAATACATACTTTAAGGTTGGATAGACATGGATTTAAATCTTGGCTCCATTACTTGGAAGCTGTGTGTTCTTTAGCCAGATAATTAACCTCTCTGAATCTCTGTGCTTTCATCTACAGAAATAGAGAAATTGATGTCAATTTACCATGGTTGTGGTGTAAGATCATATGTGTAATCCCCAGAGCAAGATCTGGCACAGAATGGACATCATAAACATTAGCTTCCTTGCCATTCCCAAAATAGCTTGGTTTATAGTCAGAGACTAGGGAGCTAGTGTGACTCTAATGACAAAGACACATAATGACTGAAATTGCTTTAATAAGGGATCAAGATTTTGATTTCACAGTTAGAAGTGTTTCCATAATTAGCAAAATTGCTACTCCTAGTTTGCAGCCTGACAGAACCTACTCCTTTTTTGGGCATAGCCTGCCCTGGCAACTCATGATGCCAAATCCAGAAGCTGAAGCTCTCCAGAAGCCCTGCAACCTGTTCAAGGTATTGGTCCTTGCTTTTTTTCTTCTTTTTTTTTAAATAGATCTTCATTGGAGTATAACTGTTTCACAATACTGTGTTAGTTTCTGTTGCACAACAAAGTGAATCAGCCATATGCATACATATGTCCCCATTTGCCCTCCCTCTTGAGCCTCCCTCCCACCCTCCCTATCCCACCCCTCTAGATCATCCCAAAGCACTGAGCCAATCTCCTTGTGCTATTCTGCTGCTTCCCACCAGCCAACTATTTTACATTCGGTACTGTATATATGTTGATGCTACTCTCACTTGGCCCCAGCTCCCCCCTCCCAACCCATGTCCTCAAGCCCATTTTCTGTGTCTACCTCTTTATTCCTGCCCTGCAAGTAGGTTCATCAGTATCTTTTTTTTTTTTTAGATTCCATATTTATGTGTTAACATACAGCTTTTTCTCTTTCTGACTTACTTCACTCTGTATGACAGACTCTAGGTCCATCCACCTCACTACAAATAACTCAGTTTCATTTCTTTTTATGGGTGAGTAATATTCCATTGCATATATGTGCCATATCTTCTTTATCCATTCATCTGTCAATGGACATTTGGGTTGGTTCCATGTCCTGGCTATGGTAAATAGTGCTGCAATGAACGTTGGGGTACATGTCTCTTTTTGAATTATGGTTTTCTCAGAGTGTATGCCCAATAGTGGGATTGCTGGGTCATATGGTAGTTCTATGTTTAGTCTTTTAAGGAAACTCCATACTGTTTTCCATAGTGGTTGTATCAATTTACATTCCCACCAACAGTGCAGGAAGGCTCCCTTTTTACCACACTCTTTCCAGCATTTATTGTTTCTAGATTTTTTGATAATGGCCATTCTGACTGGCGTGAGGTGATACCTCACTGTAGTTTAGATTTGCATTTCTCTAATAATTAGTGATGTTGAAAAACTTTTCATGTGCCTCTTGGCCATCTGTATGTCTTCTTGGTGAAATGTCTATTTAGGTCTTCCACCATTTTTTAATTGGATTGCTTGTTTTTTTGATATTGAGCTCTATGAGCTGTTTGTATATTTTGGAGATTAATCCTTTGTCTGTTTTTTTTTTTTTTTTTTGCGGTACACGGGCCTCTCACTGTTGTGGGCTCTCCCGTTGCGGAGCACAGGCTCCAGACGCGCAGGCTCAGCAGCCATGGCTCACGGGCCCAGCCGCTCCGCAGCATGTGGGATCTTCCCGGACCGGGGCACGAACCTGTGTCCCCTGCATTGGCAGGCAGACTCTCAACCACTGCGCCACCAGGGAAGCCCTGTCTGCTGTTTTATTTGCAAATATTTTCTCCCATTGTGAGGGCTGTCGTTTTGTCTTATGGTTTCCTTTGCTGTGCAAAAGCTTTTAAGTTTAATTACGTTTGTTTATTTTTGTTTTTACTTCCATTACTCTAGAAGATGGGTCAAAAAAGATATTGCTGTGGTTTACGTCAAAGAGTGTTTTTCCTATGTTTCCCTCTAAGACTTGTATAGTGTCTGGTCTTACACTTAAGTCTTTAATCCATTTGGAGTTTATTTCTGTGTATGGTGTTAGGGAGTGTTCTAATTTCCTTCTTTTACATGTAGCTGTCCAGTTTTCCCAGCACCACTCACTGAAGAGGTTGTCTTTTCTCCATTGTATGTTCTTGCCTCTTTTGTCATAAATTATTTTCCCATATGTGCGTAGGTTTATCTCTGGTCATTCTAACCTGTAATTGATCTATATTTCTGTTTTTGCGCCAGTACCATACTGTCTTGATTACTGTAGCTTTGTGGTTCAGTTTGAAGTCAGGGAGCCTGATTCCTCCAACTCTGTTTTTCTTTCTTAAGATTGCTTTGGCTATTTGGGGTCTTTTGTGTTTCCATATGAATTGTAAAATTTTTTGTTCTAATTCTGTGAAGAGTGCCATTGGTAGTTTGATAGGGATTGCACTGAATCTGTAGATTGCTTTGTGTAGTACAGTCATTTTCACAACATTGATTCTTCCCATACAAGAACATGGTATATTTCTCCATCTGTTTATGTCATCTTTGATTTCTTTCATCAGTGTTTTATAGTTTTCTGAGTAAAAGTCTTTTGCCTCCTTAGGCAGGTTTGTTCCTAGGTATTTTATTCTTTGTGTTGCAGTGGTAAATGGGAGTGTTTCCTTAATTTCTCTTTCTGATTTTTCATTGTTGGTGTATAGGAATGCCAGAGATTTCTGTACATTAATTTTGTATCCGGCAACCTTACCAAATTCACTGATTAGCTCTAGTAGTTTTCTGGTGGCATCTTTAGGATTTTCTATGTATACTATCATGTCATCAGCAACAGTGACAGTTTTACTTCTTCTTTTCCAATTTGTATTCCTTTTATTTCTTTTTCTTCTCTGATTGCTGTGGCTAGGACTTCCAAAACTATGTTGAATAAGAGTGGCGAGGGTGGACATCCTTGTCTTGTTCCTGATCCTAGTGGAAATGCCTTCAGTTTTTCACCATTGAGTATGATGCTTGCTGTGGCTTTGTCAGATATGGCCTTTATTATGTTGAGGTAGTTTCCCTCTATGCCCATTTTCTGGCAAGTTTTCATCATAAATGGTGTTGAATTTTGTCAAAAGCTTTTTCTGCATCTATTGAGATGATCACATGGTTTTTATTCCTTAATTTGTTAATATGGTGCATCACATTGATTGATTTGCATATACTGAAGAATCCTTGCATCCCGGGGATAAATCTCACTTGATCATGGTGTATGATCCTTTTCATGTGCTGTTCAATTCTGTTTGCTAGTATTTTGTTCAGGATTTTTGCATCTATGTTCATCAGTGATATTGGTGTATAATTTTTTTTGTGATATCTTTTTTGGGTTTTGGTATCAGGGTAATGGTGGCTTCGTAGAATGAATTTGGGAGTGTTTCTCCCTCTGCAAATTTTTGGAAGAGTTTGAGAAGGACTGGTGTTAATTCTTCTGTAAATGTTTGATAGAATTCTCCTGTGAAGCCATCTGGTCCTGGGCTTTTGTTTGCTGGAAGATTTTTAATTATGGTTTCAATTTCATAACTTGTGATAGGTCTGTTTATATTTTCTAATTCTTCCTGGTTCAGTCTTGGAAAATTGTACCTTTTGAAGAATTTGTCCATTTCTTCATGGCTGTCCATTTTATTGGAATAGAGTTGTTTGTAGTAGTCTCTTATAATGCTTTGTATTTCTGCAGTGTCAGTTGTGATTTCTCCCTTTTCATTTCTAATTTATTGATTTGCATCCTCTACCATTTTTTCCTGAGGAGTCTGGCTAAAGGTTTATCCATTTTGTTTATCTTCTCAAAAAACCAGCTTTTAGTTTTATTAATCTTTGCTAGTTTCCTTTGTTTCCATTTCATTTATTTCTGCTCTGATCTTTATGATTTCTTTCCTTCTACTGACTTTGGATTTTCTTTGTTCTTCTTTCTCTAGTTGTTTTAAATGTAGGGTTAGATTGTTTGAGATTTTTCTTGTTTCTTGTGGTGAGATTGTATTGATATAAACTTCTCTCTTAGAACAGCTTTTGCTGCATCCCATAGGTTTTGGGTCGTCGCGTTTTCATTGTCATTTGTTTCTATGTATATTTTTATTTCTTTGATTTCTTCAGTGATCTCTTGGTTATTTAGTAGTGCGCTGTTTAGCCTTCATGTATTTGTGTTTTCTACAGTTTTTCTTCCTGTAATTGATTTCCAATCTCATAGCGTTGTGGTCAGAAAAGATGCTTGATACGATTTCAATTTTCATACATTTTCCGAGGCTTGATTTGTGACCCAGGATGTGATCTACACTGGAGAATGTTCCATGTGCACTTGAGAAGAAAGTGTATTCTGCCACTTTTGGGTGGAATGTTCTATAAATATCAATTAAATCTATCTGGTCTATTGTGTCATTTAAAGTTTGTGTTTCCTTATTTATTTTCTGTTTGGATGATCTGTCCATTAGTGTAAGTGGGGTGTTAAAGTCTCCTACTATTATTGTGTTAATGTCGATTTCCCCTTTTATGGCTGTTAGCATTTGCCTTATGTACTGAGGTGCTACTGTGTTGGGTGCATAAATATTTACAATTGTTATATCTTCTTCTTGGATTGATCCCTTGATCATTATGTAGTGTCCTTCTTTGTCTCTTGTAATAGTCTTTGTTTTAAAGTCTATTTTGTCTGATGTGAGAATTGCTACTTCAGCTTTCTTTTGTTTTCCATTTGCATGGAGTATCTTTTTCCATTCCTACACTTTCAGTCTGTATGTGTCCCTAGGTCTGAAGTGGGTCTCTTGTAGACAGCAGATATATGGGTCTTGATTTTGTATCCATTCAGTGAGCCTGTGTCTTTTGGTTGGGGCATTTAATCCATTTACATTCAAGGTAATTATCAATATGTATGTTCTTATTACCATTTTCTTAATTGTTTTGGGTTTGTTTGTTTGTTTTGAAGTACCCACAGTGCCTTTAATAAGTCAGCACAATAAAGAGTGAATAGAAAAATAACAAAAAAGAAAATTGCATAAAATTGTCTCAAATTCTCACTTCAAAAGAATTCTGCATATTGACAATTCTTATTGTCAAGGCACTGACTTTCTAGGGCATTCAATCTGAAAACCATGTGTCCTTCTGCATAATGACTCCACCCAACCTCTGCCTCATGTTGCTGGGGTTACAGTCATGGAAGACTTTAATTCTCTGTCTCTTCCTCTGTCCTGGGGCTTTTTTTTTTTTTTTTTAACATCTTTACTGGAGTATAATTGCTTTACAATGGTGTGTTCGTTTCTGCTTTATAACAAAGTGAATCAGTTATACATATATCCCCATATCTCTTCCCTCTGCGTCTCCCTCCCTCCCACCCTCCCTATCCCACCCCTGTAGGTGGTCACAAAGCACAGAGCTGATCTCCCCTGTGCTATGTGGCTGCTTCCCACTAGCTATCTATTTTACATTTGATATTTGGGTTTGTTTTTGTGGGTCTTTTTCTTCTCTTGTGTTTCCCTCTTAGAGAAGTTTCTTTAGCATTTGTTGTAAAGCTGGTTTGGTGATGCTGAATTCTCTTAGCTTTTGCTTGTCTGAAAAGCTTTTGACCTCTCCATCAAATCTGAATGAGACCCTTACTGGGTAGAGTAATCTTGGTTGCAGGTTTTCCTCTTTCATCACTTTAAGTATATCCTGCCACTCTCTTCTGGCCTGCAGAGTTTCCACTGAAAAAGCAGCTGATAACCTTATGGGGATTCCTTTGTATGTTATTTTTTGTTTTTCCCTTGCTGCTTTTAATATTTTTTCTTTGAATTTAATTTTTGATAGTTTGATTAATATGTGTCTTTGTGTGTTTTTCTTAGGGTTTATCCTGTATGGGACTCTCTGTGCTTCCTGGACTTGGGTGACTATTTCCTTTCCCATGTTAGGGAAGTTTTCCACTATAATCTCTTCAAATATTTTCTCAGACCCTTTTTCTCCTCTTCTTCTGGGACCCCTATAATTTGAATATTGGTGCATTTAGTGTTGTCCCAGAGGTCTGTGAGATCGTCTTCTTCTCATTCTTTTTTCTTTACTCTGCACATTGGCAGTTATTTCCACCATTTTGTCTTCCAGCTCACTTACTCATTGTTCTGCCTCCATTATTCTGTTATTGATTCCTTCTAGTGTATTTTTCATTTCAGTTATTGTGTTGTTCATCTCTGTTTGTTTGTTCTTTACTTCTTCTAGATCTTTGTTAAACATTTCTTGTATTTTCCCAATCCATGCCTCCATTCTATTTCCAAGATTCTAGATCATCTTTACTATCATTACTCTGAATTCTTTTTCAGGTAGATGGCCTATTTAGTCTTCATTTATTTGGTCTTGTAGGTTTTTACCTTGCTCCGTCATCTGTGATATATTTTTTTGCCATCTCATTTTTTCTTTTTCTTTTATGAGTGGGATTGTGTTCCTGTCTTACTGGTTGTTTGGCCTGAAGCTTCCACCACTGGAGTTTGTAGGCCGGGTAGAGCTGGGTCTTGGTGCTGAAGTGAGGAACTCTGTGAGACCTCACTCTGATGAATATTCCCTGAGGTCTGAGGTTCTCTGTTAGTCCAGTGGTTCGGACTCAGAGCTCCCACTGCAGGAGCTTCAGCCCGACCCCAGGCTCATGAACCAAGATCCCGCAAGCCACCTGGGGTGGCAAAAAAAAGAATAACAAAGTAAAAAATAAAATTAGACTAGGAAACTAACAGATATGTTAGGAAGAATATTAAAAATATATATATAGATGAATCAACAACCAGACGGTACAATGAGTACCACAATAGTAAAAAAGAGAGGAGGAAGGAAAAGAAGAAAAAAAAAAAGTGGGGGGGGGAAGGCCTTGGCTGTGGAGGGCAGGGCCTAAGCAAAGATGAGGTTTGGGCAGTGGGGGGGCCAATGCTCAGACCCACAGGGCTGGAAAAGGCTCTGGGGCTCTGGAGGGTGGGGCTTAGGCTCAAGGAACACAAGGGGCCTAGGTGTGCCCCCCTCACCTGGTCTCAGAGGGCAGGGGACCTCACCTGGGAGCCCAGCAGGCTTCCTGGGCTCAAGTGGGCAGGGCAAACGCCCTACTCTCCTGGTCTGGGAGGACCCCTCCCGCCTGCCTCTCCTGTTCTCCCCAGCCTCCCTCCTATGCCCCCAAGGACCCACACAACCTGGATGGGGCTTTGGAGGTGGGGTACTGGCTTGGGAGCTCGGCAGGCTCCCCGGCCCGAAAGGACCAGGTAATCGCCCTGTGTTTCTCTCCCACTCTTCCCGGAGAGTCCCTCCCGCCTGCCTCTCCTGATCTCCCCGGCCTCAGGGGTGCTGATCCTGTCTGGCCTCCACTTCTCCTCCCCCCTCAGTCCCCCTATGTCCTACCAGTTCACTCTGGGGTTCCTCCCAACTCCTTGGGCGTGAGAGTCCCCCACCAGCAGCTGGCAGGTGCCCTAGCTGTGGGGAGACGCTAACGTGGTGTTTTCCCACACTGCCATCTTGACTCTGCCTCTGTATTGGTCTTTTCTTGAATGGGTTGGAACAAATGGCCTGTTACAGGGGAAAGTGTTGTCAGACTTCAGGGGATGCAGGGATGGGAAGAAGAAAAACACCTACCAAGTGTCATTTCCCCCTTTTAATGTCACTTCATGTCATTTTATTTACTGCCTCTAGGGAATCAATTAAAACAGCACTAATTTATGGCTCTTAATGAACAAGGTATTATGCAAACTGTTTGTAAGCATGGCAGGCTTCTTGAATGGAGAACACTCAAAAGCACGATTACCTGACAAGACATTTCCTTACGGCCAACCTTTCCAGATTCCAAAATGGCACAGGAATAAACATAAGTGTGTGTGTGTTTGTGTGTGTGTGTGTGTGTTTGTAGGATGCATATCGCATATAGTCTACGCCTCCTCCTGCCCCACTTCTCTCTCCAAGAACAGCAGGAGAGAATATTTACCCAAAAATATGAGATTATCTTTGTAATCCACATGGTGCTATGCTTTACTTAATCACTTCTTGGACTAACCAGCGAACCTATTCCTTAATCGTTAATTCTAGTAATAAACATTTTGAAGTCCCTAATGCTAGACAGACACCATCCCAGGCTCTGGAAATGTTAAGGTGAATAAAATACAGTTACCTGCTTTAGAATTCACAGGCTAGCTGAGGAGACAGACACCTAGACAAACAACTACGGTATCTATTGTATCACAGAGGACAGATACTTACTCTGAGGAGTCGGGAGTATAATAAAGTCAGAATGAGCTTCCCTGGATCACTGGGAGAAAAAAGTGCCCTCCATCATCATCTATGCTGATCAGCTTGCGGTTTCCGGTTTCCTTAGAGCCCAGCTCTTTGGGCCAGCACTGTGTGCCTCTACAAGCAATGAGCTCTCCTTTTCTAAATCCCATTTAGAGAGACTCCTGGCAGGATCTGTCACAAGTCTGTTTTGTCATGGAATCCTCTGGCCTGGAACTAGAAAACTGTCCCTGACTGACATGCTTGATGCCAGTAAACCTGGTCACAGCTGAGTCCCATACCCTTAGGATCAAAAAATAGCTGCCTGCTTCCCAAACAGCTGGCTGCGAGGCACTTAGTCGAATTTGAAGTTGAACATTGAAACAACAGACTAAATTATTATTTGCTGCCTACAGAGAAAGAAACAGGCCCTACTGAGTAGAATATTTCATGGCACTGTACAGAGTAATTTTTTCCCTTGGGTGGTGTGTGATTAGGACCCCAGACTCTGCAGCAGCACTTTGGGTTCAAAGTGCTAGATCTGCTACTTGCTTATTATGTGTCTCAGGAAAAATTACTTAGCTGCTCTGTGCCTCAGTTTGCTCATCTATGAAGTGAGGATAATAAGAGTCCCTCCCTTCCATGCTTGCTGTGAATGGTAGAACATGAGGCCATCAGAGCAGTGTCAGGACCAGAGTCAGAACCACGTGAGTGTTTCCCATCATGGTTCCAACTGGCCTTGCCCACCCTTCCTTCTGGCATTTTTCCTTTGGTGGCTCCTCCTTCCCTTCCCTCTTCCTCATTTCCACCTCCAGGTTCAAATCCAGCCTTATTGTCTTCTCTTCTTCTCTTCCTTCTTGGCGGCATATGTGAGCTATGATAGGTCAATGAGGTGCACATGCCTCAAAATGTCAAAATTCCAAACCATGCAACCAACTGCTATTTACAAGACTGACCTAACGAAGCCTTGGTGTAGCAGAAATGTTCTGTGGAGATATATACTTTCCAGGTGGTGTTGATAAATGTGCAGGGGATTATGCTTTAAATTAAAGCTTCCCTTGTCCACCCCATATGTGGGTCATAAGTCACTCTCCCTGCTCCGTCAGGAGTTTACAGAAAGGTGTAGTTTGCTATGTCCCAGGACAGCTTCCTTAACAGAGGTGGTAGTTCCTCCAGTCCAGGACTTACAGTCCTATTTACTAATATTCTGGGCCACACCCATTTACAAGAACCCTGCAGAGGGGCTTTGCATCCACCTCCAGGAGTGCGGCCGTGGAGTGCAGAGGCAGGCTTTCTGGCACTGCTGACTTATCTGTCCCCTCCTCCAGACAACAGGGTGCTAGATAGCAAGATTGTGTCTTATGAATCTCCATATCCCCAGAACTGAGCTTAGTGCTGGCATGTAGTAGACAGTCTCTGTTTACTTAATTAACTTAAAGGTAAGGACTTTGCTCTTTGAAGCACTTTAGCAGCCTCTAGGGATAGCTGAGGATGGGATTTTTTGTTTCTGAGGATGAACCAATGATACAATGTACGCTGTGATCCACAGCACACACTGAGACTGTCCTGGCAAGTCAAGTCGGGATGACCCTGCTGGAAGAAGCAGCCTATAACTCTGGTGCTTATGGCCATCAGTAACAATCCATCCATTTTGCCTCCCAAGACAGACCACCTTGGAGAAACTGAGGCAGCACAACATTCTCATACTTTCGTAAAGGTAAACTTTCCTCTGTGCTCAGAGAAAGTGAGATCACTGCTGTCTCTGGAAATAACAGAGCATGGTGCTGAGAGGCAGGGAGGGGAGCCACTCTGCCTAGGATGGAAGCTTAGCCTGGCCCTACCAATCACTAGGTATATGCCTTTGAGTGGGGTATTTAACCTCTCTCGTGTCACCATTTCCTGATCTGAAAAGCAGGTTTGTAACAGTATCTCCCTCAAAGGAGTGTTGGGAGATGAGGAGTAAATGAAGTAACACGTGTACAGCACGGAGGAAACACACGGCGCTTAGGACGTGTTAGCTGAGTGCTTGATAACAGTATTATCCAGGTGTGATGTTGGATGGGAAGAAAAACCAGCTGTGAACACCACTCCTGCTGATGAAGAAAGTTCCTCGTGCCTCTGGCCACTGTGGGTGAGGCCTGGCCAGGAGCAACAATGATTGTAATTAAAAGGAGAGACACAGGTAGAGCGGACCACTTGTCAGTTTGCACCTTGAGAGAAAGCAGCGCTGCAATAGGCCATAAAATTGCTCTTCCTGGACTTTCACATGTCACCGGATGCCTTCCTGGCACCTGCCACTACTGGTCATTTGGAAGCACATTCACCAGCACCTCTTGGCAGCTGCATCTGTGCCAAGAACACCTCGAGGGGCTGATAAAGAGACCTAAGTGCCAGAGCACACAACCAGGGCAGAAAAGAGGGCAAGGGACAGGGATGAGGAAGTGGTGGGCCAGGGGCAAAGCTGAGTGAGATGGAAGAAAGGAAAGTCAGTCTGGCCGGGAGAGTGCCAATCTTGTCTGAATATCCCTCTAACCCAGGGAAGAGAAGTAACAGTGGAGAGCTTGTTAATAGCAACAGGACACAAAGCCAATCCTTTCTTTTCTCTACTTTCCGCAAGACCCCGGTGACACAGAAACCTAATTTGTGTTCTCTGTGCTCCCTGGTATTTGGCTTACAGGTCTCAGCATTTTCTTTTCAACCTTTTAAAGCATAATAACTGCCCGTGCCTTCCCGCAGCATGTGTTGGAGACAAAGAACACAGGAATGTGTCATTTCCTATAAAGGCCAGAAAGAGTGTTGTGACCAGCGAAGTGCTAAAATGACATTTGCACTTAGGTAACAAACAAGCCCATTCCATTCCAGGTAAAGGCCAGGACTTTTTCCGGTGACAGTAAAGCACGGGAAAGTAAAGGCTGCCCTCTGCAGGCCACTCTTGGCATGACAATTGGTGCTTCAGAAGGCAGCAAATGCACACACAGGTTGGTGAAGAGTAAGAGCTAGAAAATCACATCTGCTTTCAGGTAGACACCACCTGAGAGCTTGTCCTTGACCAATATTCTCCCAGGCACCAGCACACTAGGAAAGAAGCAGCCAACTAGGAGAGAACATCCTTGTTTATGCTGGTCAACTCAGCTGCCTTCTCATGTAAACAGGCTTTTTAAAAATACGATTTCAAACAAATTGAGCTTGAGGGACAAACTTTTTAACACTAAAGTAATTTTTAAATAGATGCAGTAGGTTGATGCACAAACTGTGGCTGCTTCCAATGCATTACAGCACTAGAGAGACAAGCGGCTGTTCTTCATACTGCTAGAGAAAATATGAGACAGCCAAGAGGCATGAACACTCCTAACTCCATCACAAAATTACTGCCTGAAACTGGGAAGGACACTTCCCACTATTGGACTCAGTTTCTCCATCTGTAAAATGAGCTGTCTTGGCTAAAGGATGCCTGAGATTCCTTCCAGCTGAGACATGTTATGATCCATGACCTTTATTTTGTACTCTCAGACAGCAGTGTAAGTGCTCCAGAAGAAATAAATGGAGCAAAAGAAAAAATAAAATATAATAAGAATGACACACCAGCCCATCCATTTCCTACAGTCCTTGGGCTCACTGCACTTGAGGGCCCTGGGAGTAAGGGCAAAAGAGTCTGCAGTCCTACCTTATGCATCTCCACACCACTGTTTTTAATTGCTGGTATTATTATCTTTAATCCTTTACCAACATACTGAAGTAATGATACCATCTTGTATTTCATAATCAACAGATACCAGAAATGTGACAGTTACCAGGTAAAGGATGAAGGAAAGTTTTGGTTTTAAAAAAATTTGGAATCTCTGTTCTATAGTTCAAGGACTACTCCCAAAATTCCCTACAAATAAAGGTCTCAGATGAAAGCATTTCTCACACACACACACTCACACACAAACACACAAACATACACACACACAACTCTCTCTGGAATTCAGTACAAAAGGCAACTAGCAAATAAATGTAGAGCAAAGAACCTCTACAATGGACTGCAGGGACAAGGCACCTGAATCTTTGGAACATTTCTAATTGCTGAGGAGGGAAATCTATAACCATGATAAGCCAGTATCAGTGGATAAGCTCCTGAGACAATGAAGTATGACTTAGAAGCTGTTGTTGTAGAGTCTGTGTCTTTGCCTAAACACCACGTAATGCCCTTCCCTCCCTCACACACTCCTCAAATGTGTGTGAAGTATATATTTAAAACAAAAGGAAAGCTCTCCTACTTTTCTCAGCCCATAGTATAATACGTTCAGTCTACTCCAAAGCTCTTGTCTTGGCTTTTTCTCTGGTGGTTGGGGAAAAGAATCATAGCTTCAGACTAGTTCTTGCTTTAAGAAAGTGTTGGGGCAGCAGCCCTCACTCTGGGCAACTACAACACGGGGTCAAAACATCGTTAGGCGTGACTTGTCAGTTGTGTAAAATTATCCCTCTCCTGCAAGCAGGAAAGATTCACCAAGCAGCATGCTCCTGGGGCCCAGCTCTGCTTCAGTGTTTTTTGCTTCCCTGCTCACCCCTACTGCAGGAGGGACAGGTAGGGATGGTCCTGCACAACCCCACCTCGCCACTCCGGGAGGTGCATTCATGAAGAACTCAGAGTTGCAGCCTGAAGACCCTCACAACTGTTGGTCATATGTCTTTGCCAATTCTTCCCTTCACCCTTCCCATGGAGACATGAAGATATCTTGTCGGTGAGTGATAACAACTAAAAGTATACTAATCTGAAATGTTGGGTGTTAGTTTCCCTGTTCTAGTCACATCAGTACTGGATCTACTCAAATAACCAAGGTGCATTTGAAGACTCCTACCTTTTCCCAGAGTTCATTGCGCTCAGCTCCCCAAAACTGAAGCTCAAGCCAGTATCTCCTTGGTTGTACTAAAAAGTTCACAATATAAAAAAGTTCCTTAAGTGGTATGCCAGAAAGCAATTAGAGCTAAAACCAATGCTTTTTCTGTCAGAATCAATCAATCAACCACTCAGAAGAGGAAGGGAAGAGAAAGAGAGAGAGGGAGGAAGAGGAAGAGAGAAGCTGGTGAGTGTAAGGAAAAGTTGTACCATCCAGGGAAGTTCATGTTTGGAGGCACAGAGGCATTGTAGACTGAGGAGAATAGACTAGCACACTTACTGAATTGTGAGAGTTCTTCATGTATTCTAGATATAAGTCCTTTATTGGATACATACTTTGCAAATATTTTTTCCCTGTGGTTTGTCTTTTCATTTTCTTAATAGTGTCTTTTTTTTTTTTTTTTTTTTTGCGGTACGCGGGCCTCTCACTGTTGTGGCCTCTCTCGTTGCGGAGCACCGGCTCCGGACGTGCAGGCTCAGCGGCCATGGCTCACGGGTCCAGCCACTCCGCAGCATGTGGGATCTTCCCAGACCGGGGCACGAACCTGTGTCCCCTGCATCGGCAGGCAGACTCTCAACCACTGCGCCACCAGGGAAGGCCAATAGTGTCTTTTGAAGAAGAGAAGATTTTAAGTTTGTGGAGTCTGATTTAGGATTTTTTTTCTTTTACAGTACATGCTTTTTGTGTCCTATCTAAGAATACTTTGTTTAACCCACAATCACAAACATGTTCTCCTATGTTTTCTTCTTGCATCTGTATAGTTTCGGTTTCACATTTAGGTCTGAGAACCATCTTAAACTAATTTTTGTATGTGGTGTTAGATATCAGTCTAAGTTCATTCTTTTGCATATTGATATCCAGTTGCCTCAGCACCACTTGTTGAAAAAACTATTCTTTCTCCATTGAATTACCTTGGCACCTCTGTAGAAAATCAACTGACCATATAATTATGGGCTATTTCTTGACTGGCTCTTCTGTTCCAGTAATTTATATGCCTATTCTTTCACCAATGCCAGTCACTTCTCCAAAGAAAAAGTATGGATGGAAAATAGGCACATGGAAATATTCTCAACATCATTACTCACTAGGGAAACACAAATTAAATCCACAATGTGATACTACTACACACCTATAAGAATGACTAACATAAAAAATGTTGGAGAAAAAAGTGCTGGTGAGAACGTGCAGCAGCTGGAAATCTCATACATTGCTGATGGGAATGCCAAAGGGGACTACCACTTTCAAAAAGAGTTTGGAAGTTTCTCTTAGAGTTTAACATACACTTACCATATGACCCAGCAATCCTACTTCTAGGTCATCAAGAGAAATGGATGCATAAGTCCACACAAAAACCTGTCGGTGAATTTCTAGATCAACTTTGATCATAACCGCCAGATACTGGAAACAACCCAAATGTTCATTAAATGGTAACTGAATAAACAAATTCAAGCACATCCACACAATGGAAAACTACTGAGCAATAACAAGGAACAAAATGATACATTCAATACCATGGATGAGTCTGGAAAACAGATTATGGTCAGTGAAGAAGCCACTCAAAAGACATTTAGGAAAAGGCAAAACTGTTGTAACAGGAATCAGTAGTTGCCAGAGGCTGGAGTGAGGGGAGAGGATTGGCTGTAAAGGGACACAGGGAATTTGGGGGCAGTGGAAATACTCTCCATCTTAACTGTGGTAATTACACAACTGTATACATTTGTCCAAAAAATCACAGAACAGTACCCCTAAAAAGGGGAGATTTTACTATACGTAAATTATACCTCAACAAACCTGACTCTAAAAAAACTCACTAGCTGGCAGACACTCACAAGATTGGCAATTTGGTAGTATGAGAGAAGGAAAAGCTCTTCAGCCTCAGAGCCAGCCATTGGATTAATGTGGTTTTATGTTAATTAAATTTATTAATATAACTCTGTGATAAGAGTATCTGTCTTCTAGTTTCGATATTCCCAAGAGCGATGAGAGCAAGGGAAATATGCCAACCTAGCAATATTCTATGAAACTAATTACCTCAGGAATTTGAGTAAGAATGAACCAACACAGGTGTTACACTCAATAACAAATTAAAAATACCAGCCTACAGAGAGATTTTACAATATAACCACAAGAGTTTGTAGCTTTGCTTGAACCTCATAGATAAATTAGGGTTTGGGGTTATTTTGAGGCTTTGCCATCTCTATTCATTACCCAATATGGAAATTGGAGCTCTTATTATTGGCTGCATTTCCCTTTTACTGAGCCTTCCTGTGTGTCTTTTGATCCTCTGGCCAACAGCTGCTGCTGCCCATGGTGTCTGAGTGGTGACTTGTGTATCTCCTCAGCGGAACTGACAACGTCCAAGAGATGCAGTCAGTCTAATCCAATGGAGCCCATCAAAACAGTCACTAGAGCAGCACAGACCTGAAGATCCTAGTTTGACATGGCAGGTGCCAGAATCACAAGCTCTGAATCTTTTAATTATGTCCCAGTCACAGAGACAATGACATCTACCAAATCTAGACAACGTCAGAGCAGGTAGGCCGTGCTGGCCTTATTTTCAAATCTCCCTCACTCGCAGGCTCCAGCCTTCCTAACATTATCTCCTGATTGCCCCCTCCCCCATTCCATCTCACTCACCCCACCCTGTGGCCATTCTTCCTTCTCCACTAGAGATCACCTAGTAGCCTGTCTCTAGCTAGGCACATCAGACTACTGCACTGGCCATAGACCCACTGGGCATTTCCTCATTTTTGCTCCTTTATCCACATTTCTTCAGCTCAAATGCCTTTCCCATGAAAAATCACCACCTATGGAAGTCTTTCTTCAAAGCCCAGCACAAAGACCCTCTCCTCTATGAAGCCCTCCCGGCTCCCCCAACCAAAACTATTCTCTGCGTCTTCTATCTCCTCATGGCATTCCTCCTCCCTTGATGCTCCTTCTCACCCTCAATGCCTGTCATGTGCCCTCCACAGAATAAGGGAGCAGTCAACCTTTGCTGAATTGTACTGGTCTTACCCCACCACATGGCATCCCTTGCTTAAACATTCCCTCAAATATTTCCAGATAGAATAATGCCTTAAATCTGGCTCATTATAAGACTATGGAAAGTCTCTGTGAGAAAATTTTCACTCTCATATTGAGATGATAAACATAGACTCCCAAATAAAGGGCAAAAAAATTCACTCAATCCAAATATTTTCTTATTGAGCAATAAAATAATTGCCTTGCTGAATTCAACTGCTTAAAAAAAAGAAAACTATATTCAGTACATGTTGATCTATGTATGTAGACATAGACTAACGTTGCCATTTGGCATTCCAGAACATGTTTTCCCATCTTTAATCCATCACGTCAATTTTGAGATTATTTCTTACACAGGATTTCTACGTTTCCTGGAAAACCAACAGGATATGAAAATGTTGAGACTTTTTTATCAGAGAAAATGTAGTGCCTTTATTTTGTCTATAATCTTGTCTTCCTCCAAACTTCCACCTGCTGGTTAGAGAAAAATAAATTAACTAAATGTCTAACCTGGTTTAAATTTAGTTTGATCCAATAATTTAAACAGCCGCTTTAGGGAATACCCAGTCTCTCCTGAATAAAATTGCTCCATCTTTCAAACAGCCTTCCCCTCCCGCTGCTTCTCTCCATTGGTGGCAACAAGTGTGGTGGGAGAGTAAGGCAGCTTAAGTGTCCTACAGCTGCCGCATCAGCCCTATTGGCTAAAGACTCAGCACCCTCATTAATGGGAAACAAGAGACCCCGAAGTATGCCAACTAGATCTGTCCCTGCTCTTAATTATAGCTATCCCATGTTGGTGCTGGCTCCTCCCAGGGTCTCAAAACAAAACCCCAGTATTCTTATCGGGTGTCCTATATGCCTTCCTATTCCCAAGCCAAAGAGGGAGAGAGAGAAGTACCTGACTGACCACCTCACTTCTTTCTCTCTTCTGTCCTACTTCTTCCTACTCTCTCTAGGAACAGAAAGCCTAAGTGAATTGCTATACCAGCTCCCAACTTTAACCCCTTCCCCAGACTACTATGCCTTTATTAACTTTGATTCCTCATCCTATTAATATATAAGCCATGTAATGATACTGTGAAAATCTGGGACTTCATGACCGCTGTAAGCCTGTTGCCCACAATTCAGATCTCTGATTAGAAGCAGCTCTTCCTTGAAAAAACTTATGCCAGCCTTGTTTTAGTTTGCTGTTGGTTCAGGCTGATGATGGGCAAACACCTCAGCCACGTCTACTGAATATGAATGAATCGTGCCACAACAGAATTGCAATGTCTATTGATAAGCTGTCAATTTTCCTAAGACAAGCATCAGAGTTCTATGGACAGCTTGTTAAAAGACATTTGAGTCAAAATGCACATCTGACCTTTCCACATCTGTCTATCCCAAGTTCTAGCAGAACTCTCCCCAGTTTGGGCTTTCTCACCACTGCCTGGCTTCATCTGAGCATGATCCTTTTTGACTTTCACCTCTACCCTCTGCACTATCGCACTATAGCTCTTATAGCACTATCTTTTTAAAACATTCCTCTCTTACAATTCTTTTTTCTCCCAAACTGACAAATCTCTTAGACGACTTTGAGGCGGCTCTAACATGAACACACATTCCAAACTCAGAAATTCATCTCAACCTTCCCTTCTCTTTGTGTCCCTTCTCAAATCAGCTGGAAGACCTCCCCCAGGACCATTTACTCTCCTGGAACCTGGAGGGCCCATTTAGATAGCACCTTGCACCTCCTTCTGACATTAACTCTTGTAACCCAGAAAGAGGACTCTGAGCCAGCCTCCACTTTCTTAGGTCTCAGCGTGAGCCCTTCCATCTACTGCAACCAATATTCAAGTTCTTGAAATGGGAATTCGTCACTTTTCTTTCAACTTTTAAAATTTGTACCTTACTCATTCATCTCTGACACACTCATGGGGACTATTCCCTAGCCTGATAGTCAGGAAATCTGGAAATTTCTTCTGCCTGAGTACAAACTAGCCACATGACTGTGAATGGGTCTTATGACCTTGCACGGGTCTTCTCACCCTCAGAAGCCTCAGTAGATTCATCTGTAAACTAAGAAGGGTTGGAGTGAGTGATTGCCAAGGCTCATTTCTACTCTGTGGTGCCATTAATTTCAATAAATTTCTACCTTCTTTAAGTATGATTCTTCTCATTCAATTGTGGCAAATAACAATGTGAACTTCCCTCTTTGCACACCTGCTGCACCTTTAAATTAGGACAAATAAAAGCAAAGCTTCCTACAATATAACTTTCCTTTTTTTCTTTCCAAATATTAATTGACTCTTTAATAGGTGTGTTTTACCCTGCTCTCCACTCCAACATTTTAAAGAATAACATTTTTCATCACATTAGCCAGAGCCTGCCAGCATTATTAAAAATGAAGCAATCAAAGTTAACAGAGGTAAATGAATACAAGAAACTATTTTTATTCAATGTTCAATTATATTAGGACAGTGTATAATCTGTATAGCCAAGAGCACACAATTTTTTCTTGCATTTCCTTTTTTCTTATCTCCACACCTGTTTACCAAATTCAACACTGACCATTCTAGCTCTCAGAACATGCTTCCAAATTCCTAATCTGCTCACTAGTTGCACTGTCTTCTGAAGCTTCCTTTGGTCTTTGTGCGATTTATGTTGTTATTTTTTTGTTGTCACTATTGTCGTCAATTTTTCTCTCTTTTTCTTTATGACATGTACACTGTGGTCATCTTATTCTGGTTGACTTCAGATCCCTTTGTGTCTGTGAATTTTTCAAAAATAAGATGTCCTTTGCATTACTTGTCATTATCTTAAAAGAACTACCTACATTTCAATACAATTAAATATTTTGTTCAAGATAGCCAAAGTATAGAATAATTCTAAGTTTTTACACAGGTACTATAAGTTGAATCCTTGCTTATATGTATTTTTAGGGAGAGAAGAAAGGTTGATATAGAAATGTTTTACAACATTCACATAAGGAGTTGGTCCACACTCTGGTTATACCAAACAACTGGTTAATTCAATGAAGTTGCCAAAAAATAGCAATCAATTCAGTGAAAAGAAAATCAATCACAGAGGTTGTTTGGTTGTTTTGTACACGAAACAGTCAGTGGAGTGATTGAATTTTTCACTTTTCAATGAGTTGTTTTGGCCTTGTGTGGATGCAGCCATTAACTCATTAATCACCCAGAACTCCTGAGTGGCTGAGAGAGGAAATCATTACTTTCCAAGCATAGACTGCATATTAACAATATGCAAAAAGTCTGGCAGGGTGAATGTGCTCAATGACCCCATTTGAGAAAAATGAGTTTCACGAGTATTTTATAGCATATGGAGGTAAACTGTACCTGATTTATCATTTCACTTTCCAATTGCAAAACTCTGTGTCCTTTAGTGTAAGTTTACAGAGAATTTAATGCATTTGAAATATATTCATTTAATCCTTAAGTTAAAGTGAATTTTAATTCACAGAGACCTAAAAAATAATCCTTACAACATATTGGGTTTCCCCACAAAGATTTTATGCCACACCAAAATGGAGGAATTTTGCACACATCATGACTAGCTCCCATCCATGCAGTATACATATATATGCCATTTGGATAAATATGTATATTTTCCCATATGGTGTTGAGTGTTAGCTTCTAATTTACCTCTTAATTTTTAATTAATTTTAAATTACATTCTAAATGAAGCCGACAGAAGTCTAATTTGCATGCTTATTTGCATATCTGTAAACACACTGCTTGCATTGTTTATCTAGTCCCTGTTCCCGTGACATACAGCAGTTTTTCTCACCCCATGTGGTGAACTGGGGCCACAGAAACATCAAGGTGCCCTCTAAGACTTACAGAGAAGACTCTGATCCAGAATGGATGATACTGGCTCTCTTTTCTCCACAGTGGCCACAGAGGATTCTCAGAGGCCAAGGTCAATGATCATAGTTAAGCCCTCTGCTTTCTCAGAGGGCTAGCAGTACACGGGCTACATGTTGAGAAAATAAAGCTATATACTTTTTGCACACTTTGGATTTTTAAAACATATATTGCCCAGAACTTCTGAATTATTAACACCAAGTCAGAAAAAAAACGTCACATTCTATCTATTTCTCTGGATTGATGGGTTCCTAACCCAATACAACTAGAAGAAGGCAGCACAGAGAGAAGGCAGTTTCTTCTGTGACAAAGGATGGATAATGATTTATTTTGTCTGAAAAGGCTGTCCTCTGGCAGCACTAAGGGCAGCTGTGGTCTGTTGTGATCACAAAACACCACGCATGCAACTCCAGTCAATCAATATACAAGCCACCTTAATGGACCTAGAGTCTGTCATACAAAGTGAAGTAAGTCAAAAAGAGAATAACAAATACCGTATGCTAACACATATATATGGAATCTAAGAAAAAAAAATGTCATGAAGAACCTAGGGGTAAGATGGGAATAAAGACACAGACCTACTAGAGAATGGACTTGAGGATATGGGGAGGGGGAAGGGTAAGCTGTGACAAAGCAAGAGAGAGGCATGGACATATATACACTACCAAACGTAAGGTAGATAGCTAGTGGGAAGCAGCTGCATAGCACAGGGAGATCAGCTCGATGCTTTGTGATCACCTAGAGGGGTGCTATAGGGAGGGTGGGAGGGAGACACAAGAGGGAGGGGATATGGGGATATAATATAGCTGATTCACTTTGTTATACAGCAGAAACTAACACAACAATGTAAAGCAGTTATACTCCAATAAAGATGTTTTATACATATATATACACACATATACACAAGCCACCTCAAAGACCCTTCGCAGCCTGACAAACAGTTTGGGATTCAGAGAGATTTGTTGCCTTCCTACACACAAACTACACCACCAGACAGGACTGCAGAGGTACTTCTACCCCCAGGAAGTACTGTGATTTCCCTCTTTATTAGTGCCTTCAGTAAGCTAAGGTATCGCAGTTAAATCTTGTCCTGTGATTAGAAAAGTAAGCACCCAACTGCATGCTGAAAGAGTTTGGTGATCATGTTTAGGGTCAAACCTGCCCAATTCCTAATCCCTGCCTTTTTACAGTCGAACTGTGTGACCTTGTGTAAGGTTCTGAACCTCGCTAAAGCTGTATTATCTCCATACGACAGATAAACATTTTAGAAATGATTATCTTTTAGGGTTGTTGTAAAGACTAAACAAGATGGAAATCTCCTGGAACATTTTTCCTTATTTTCCTTTCCTCTCCAATAGATACAGATACCAAGTCCCACCCCTGGCAAATGTTAAGTGTGGTACCTCATGGCACAAAAAGGGAACAGACTAGACCTATGGGAACTATGTGCAGTTCTCTTGATCTTTACTCCACTAAGACCACCTGCTTTCCTGTTTCCATAAACTTCCACAGCTGCCCTATCAAGAAACAGACTTTCCGTTTCAACTAAGTGTTTATCAAAATCAAGCCAGTCCTCAGTGGATCAAATGTAATATTAAATACGTCAAGACAATGGTCTTTACAGCTGGACTGTCATCATACAATCAATCAATCAATCAGCCATAAGAACAGCAACACTTCTGCAAAGAACAGAAAAAATATTCTTCCTTCTGAAACAGCCAGGAGTCATACATCAAACATTGACTGGGGCTCAAGTTACTGTGCTTGGTCATTCTATACAGTGAACAGGGACTGCATAGGGGGGCCTGCTTGATGCCCCTTTAAGGGGGAATAACTCCACATTCACTGACTCTACCCCATGACAAAAGATTGGAATCAACCAGCAAGAGTGCATGCAATTAGATGTAAAAATGTACATATTTAAAAGAAATCACAGGAAAGATAAAAGAAAGGAGGTACATGAGATCAGATGGAAAACTAGCTCACTGAAACACACACCATAAGATCACACACAATTATCAAAATTGGAACCCCAGTCCAGTTCTAAGTTTCTAAATATCCAAAACAAAAAGATAACTTTATCTACTAAAGAGATATATTCTGCATAAAATAAAGCAATACCTGTTGCCCAGAAAAGTAATATTTCCAGGTACTAAAGTCTTAGAGACATATCTCCCATTAGTTCCCATGAAGGGCAATCTATGAGCTTGAAACTATTTACCTACAAATTTATCTGATAGCTCTATGACTTTTAAATAGATAAAAGACTCAAAATTAATCTCAGTCCTCTTTGCTTCTTTGGCATTGTTTGCCCTCTATAATGGCACTTTCATAGACTGCCTTGTTTCAGGAAAAGTATCACATCTTGGGTACCCTAGGGCTGCAATGTATAGCTGTCCAGGCTGTGCACCGCATTTACCTAGATTATGGCGAGTGACGCCCCCTGAGGCTGTACAATGCAGCCTGCGGCACCCAGCACAATGCCTTGTCCACTCAATCAATTATTTCTTTCTTTTTTTTTTTTTCCGGTAAGTGGGCCTCTCACTGTTGTGGCCTCTCCCGTTGCAGAGCACAGGCTCTGGACGCGCAGGCTCAGCGGCCATGGCTCACGGACCCAGCCGCTCTGCGGCATATGGGATCTTCCCAGACCAGGGCACAAACCCGTGTCCCCTGCATCGGCAGGCGGACTCTCAACCACTGTGCCACCAGGGAAGCCCCTTTTTTTTTTTTTTAAATAAATTTATTTATTTGTTTTTATTTTTGGCTGTGTTGGGTCTTCATTGTTGTGAGCGGGCTTTCTCTGGTTGCGGCGAGCAGGGGCTACTCTTGGTTGTGGTGTGTCGGCTTCTCATTGTCATGGCTTCTCTTGTTGCCAAGCACGGGCTCTAGGCACACGGGCTTCAGTAGTTGTGGCACCTGGGCTCTAGAGCACAGGCTCAGTAGTTGCGGCACACGGGCTTAGTTGCTCCGCAGCATGTAGGAGCTTCTTGGGCCAGGGATCAAACCCGTGTCCCCTGCATTGGCAGGCAGATTCTTAAACACTGTACCACCAGGGAAGCCCAATCAATGCTTTCTTCATTACCTGAACATACCTGATACAAAGAAGCAGTAAATATATTGGTTAAGCACACGGTCACTGCTCAGATGTGAATTCTGACTTCCACTTGCTAACTGTGTGACCTTGCGTGAGTTACCTAACCTCCTGGCACCTCTGTTCCTCTTCTATAAAATGGAGATAGTGAAAGTAAATATCTAATAAGATTAAATACATTTGCACATATAAAGAATTTAGAACAGTCTCAGTACAAATATTCGGTACTGGTATTTTATTTTAATGCTCTTAATAGGATATTCAAATTATTACACTCTTCCTAAAAAGTGCCTTTAAATAGGAACAGTGAAATGACACAGTGCCTTTGGCAGTCTAAGGGAATACAATAAGGGCAGGGGAGGAGATTGACCACGTTGATCACCTACTCTATGCCAGGCACTGAGCAGGTATTTCACACGTGTGGTCTCATTCAGTCCTCATGATTGTCCTGTAAGACAGAAGTATTTCTTTTTTTTTTAACATTTTTATTGGAGTATAATTGCTTTACAATGGTGTTAGTTTCTGCTTTATAACAAAGTGAATCAGTTATACATATACATATATCCCCATATCCCCTCCCTCTTGCGTCTCCCTCCCTCCCACCCTCCCTATCCCACCCCTCTAGGTGGTCACAAAGCACAGAGCTGATCTCCCTGTGCTATGCGACTGCTTCCCACTAGCTATCTATTTTACATTTGGTAGTGTATATATGCCCATGCCACTGTCTCACTTTGTCCCAGCTTACCCATCCCCCTCCCCGTGCCCTCAAATCCATTCTCTAGTAGGTCTGAGTCTTTATTCCCATCTTGCCCCTTCATGACCTTTTTTTTTTTTTTAGATTCCATATATATGTGTTAGCATACGGTATTTGTTTTTCTCTTTCTGACGTACTTCACCCTGTATGACAGACTTTAGGTCCATCCACCTCACTACAAATAACTCAACTTCGTTTCTTTTTACGGCTGAGTAATATTCCATTGTATATATGTGCCACATCTTCTTTATCCATTCATCTGTCGATGGGCACTTAGGTTGTTTCCATGTCCTGGCTATTTTAAACAGAGCTGCAGGGAACATTGTGGTACATGACTCTTTCTGAATTATGGTTTTCTCAGGTTATATGCCCAGTAATGGGATTGCTGGGTCATAGGGTAGCTCTATTTTTAGTTTTTTAAGGGACCTCCATATTGTTCTCCATAGTGGCTGTATCAATTTACATTCCCACCAACTGTTAGACAGGAGTATTCTTCATGTCTTAGAACAAGCTGTGTCACATCATCAGTAATCATCTGGCTGCCATCAGTTAATACAGGATACAGTCCCCGTAAAATTCCTCCACGTATCTCTCTCTGTCTCCAAGGGTGTCATACATGGTTCATGCACAAAACTAGTTGGTCAGATACCTCTTGGCATCTGCCAGATATCACTCATCCTTCTGCCTGGCATGGATCACTGAGGAATGGCTGCTGGTTCTGCCCAGCACTGCCACCTTTGCTGAGCAAAGGCCTTTCTGCTGTGTGCCAATATACACATCAGGCACCACCACCACTGGCAGGCTCCCTTGGCATCTCCCCCTGGGCACCAGTTGCCCACCAACTAGCAGTGCTGCTCCCCCTGCGTTGTTGCATTGCTGAAGTTCTAGTAGGAGAACGTAGGAGGAATGTCTCTCTCCATTTGGGGTCATTACCCTCCTTCAGAAGAACAGCCAAACAGGAATGCTTGTGCCTTGATGTCTCCCATTTCTTAAGAAAACACATTTTTAGATTCTTTACATTCAGCCTTCTCTGTTTCCATAACTCAGATAAATGGGAACTAGGTCAGGGATGGATGTGCCTGAAGTTGTGGGCTATACAAAGAACTGTCCCTCCCACTGGTCTAGCGTACAAGGTACTTTACAGTTTGAAAAATCTTTGAGGGCATCATGGATGCTTTATTAATTAAAAAAAATTATCTCCCTAATATATCTGTGTCTTAGGGTAGAAAATATGCAACTACATGCTACATTTACCTGTGTGTCACTCTACCCCCATGTTGTAAAGAATAATACCATCTTCAGGATCAGGAGAAATGTAAAGATTGTATGATAAAGACAAAGTCTGGAATAATAGATTAAGTATCAACTCTGAAACCAAATATATGTGGGTTTTATTTCGGCTCTGTGTGCTTTTGGGTCTATCACTTCACCTCACCTTCATCACCTATAAAACTGAAATAACACTATCAACCTTGCAAAGTCCAAGATATAGAATTATTGTGCCTGAAATGCCTGGCATATAATAGGTGCTCAATAAATGGTCATTTTTTTCCATTGTGACCCCTTTGTAATTTTCTCTGGCTGTGGACATTACTTTGGCTGTGTTAACTCATGGAGATACAATGGAGAAGAAGATCAATAAGATTCCTGTTCACAGAGCCTCCATTCTATGTGGGAAGATGTAAAATAAACAATTAAACTAATGGGTGATATTATTACAAATTGTTATTAGTGCTCTGAAGACAATGAATAAAGATGTTAGGAAGAGACAACAGGAAGTCTATGAAGAGTTTTAACCACAGGCCTGAGATTACCTAACTGATATTTCTAACAGATCATTGTGACAGTTTGGGGCGCAGTGGATTGGAAGACTGCACCTGTGAAAATGGGCAAATACAAGTCACTCTGCTCTGCTACAAGACGGCAACACATGACAGTCTTGATTGACTTCAAAATAGTTTTCAAAATGATAAGTTAACTATTTTTGTAAGGGCTGTGCCCTTCAGATTCTTTAGGGGTAAAAGAAGTTTTTTCTTATGGGAAATGGCAAGTTAATGAAACAGTTTCCGTCTCCAGCCTGAGTCATAGAGTGATACGTCACAAGACGCCAAAGTCACAGATGAAGGAAGGCTGTACCAAATCTGGAACAGAGGTTTAGAAAGCTGCCAGCAGGCTCAGGGCACAGATTTCAGGGGGCACAGGAGGGGAAGACAGCCAGCCACACCAGCTAGGCCTTCCTCTCGGGAAGAAGCCAAGGCCAGCTCTTACCAGGAAGCTGAGCTTGACCATTTGATTTCCATTAGCACCATGTTAGTCTCTCCAACTCAGGAGCAATTTGACACAATCGGAGAAGTCTCTTGCTGTCTAAGAGTTGGGCTTTTGTGGGAGAGATGCGGCAGAGAGAAAAAGGATGTTACACCTGTGGATATGCATACACACACACACACGTATGATATATATGTGATATATATATAGGATCAACTTAGTTTAGTTCATTAGTTTTATTGCTCCCCAGTTTTAATGAGATATAACTGTCATTAACATTGTGTAAGTTTCAAGTGTACAACATAATGATTCAATATGCACGTGTATTGTGAAATGATCACCACAATAAGCTTAGTTAACATCCATCACCTCACAAAGCTACAAATTTCTTTTTCTTGTGATGAGAATTTCTAAGATCTACTCTCAGCAATTTTCAAATAAGTTCATTAGTTCTATAAACAATTTTTCTATAATACAAACTTCTTACAAAAATAATATCATGGCCCATTAGGAAAAGTTAACAGAGTCTGCACAGAGAGCCCCGTTTCTCAGTTTCTGGGATTATCAGCTTTGAATACAAATTAAATGTGTTTCTTTATGAGGAAAGCATCTCCGCACAATAATCCACTAGGAGACTGTATTTCAGTAAATTGGAAGGGCCCTGAGGGTTGAAACCTCAGAAGAATTAAGCTTTCATGAGGGACAAGTAAGGAGCAGGGCAGGGTGGGTATGAATGAGGTATGAGCATCATTGAGGTCCAGGCAGCACAGACCTAGGGGTGCCTAAGGTCATGGAGAAGAGGCTGTGACCGTTGAGGGAAGGGGCAGGGGCACAAAATTCACCTCCATAACATTGTGTTCAGATAGAGTCCCACCAATACTCTACCTCCAGTAAATAAACAGCCTCTTGTTTTCTGTGGGTCTGTTTGTTAATTGTCTGTTTTCCATAGTCGATCTAGAGAGGCAGGAGACAGACTCTATCTCACTTTTCTCACTCTGCCACCATCCTCAGATGTAATAAGGAGCCATAGACAAAATGTGTTCTTGAAAGGTCAAATTTAGACTGGAATAAAATACTGGGAACAAAAAGCTAAAGTGGCTTTTGCTTTTATGTAGTTCCTATGAAATCAAAAGCAAGAACTAGCAACATGTACTTGACAGAACGTGGAGTCCTCTGCTCTGTGTTCTCTGCAGGGAGAGATGAGGTGATTCTTTGGATGCTAATCAAAATTGCCTGCCTCCCTTTGGGTAGCTGAATGTTGGAATGGCAGGAGTTCTGCACCATTGTGGGAAGATACATGGCATCAGCATTCATTTTCAGAGGCTTTTTTTTCTTTACACACACACACACACACACACACACACACACACACACACACACTTGCTTTTTTTCAAGGAAGATTTGAGAACAAAACCCAAAGCTGAGTTGACAACTATAAAAGTACCGTCAATAAACGATATTCTTTAGAATGTTTCCCAACAAATTTATAAGTGAAAAAGACTAAAATACATCTTTAAATGCTTAATTTTTCATAAAGAAGTATAATAATAATATCTGATAGTTACTGAACGTGTACTATGTGCCAGATAAGTGCTGATCCAGGTATTTTACATGTATTAATATATACCATCCTCACAACCACCCTATGAGATATGCCTGTTATCATCCCATTTTACAGATGAAGAAATTGAAACAGAGATTCAATAACCTGCCCAAAGTCACACAGCCGGTAGGTGGCAGAGCAGGAATATAACCATGATCTTGAGCTCTTAAGCACTATGTTAGGCTGCTTCTCTGATATATACAATGTAGCACAGTGAGATTGGATGTCCTTAAGCCATTAAGCAGGGTCAGAGAACATAAGAATTTGAAAAGCATGTTTCTAGAGCATAAGACTCTGATTTTAAATTACTTCCTTAAGTAGAAAAATATAACGCTCTGAGCTTCCTATGATGCAGAACGTTTACAAAAACTTCTTGAAAATCGCTTTTTATAAAGTTCCCTTTCCAGGATGCTCAATATCACTAATCATTAGAGAAATACAAATCAAAACTACAATCAGGTATCACCTCACACCAGTCAGAATGGCCATCATCAAAAAATCTACAAACAGTAAATGCTGGAGAGGGTATGGAGAAAAGGGAACCCTCTTACACTGTTGGTGGGAATGTGAATTGATACAGCCACTATGGAGAACAGTATGGAAGTTCCTTAAAAAACTAAAAATAGAACTACCATATGACCCAGCAATCCCACTACTGGGCATATACCCAGAGAAAACCATAATTCAAAAAGAGACACGTACCACAATGTTCATTGCAGCACTATTTACAATAGCCAGGACATGGAAGCAACCTAAGTGTCTATCGACAGATGAATGGATAAAGATGTGGCACATATATACAATGGAATATTACTCAGCCATTAAAAGAAACGAAATTGAGTTATTTGTAGTGAGGTGGATGGACCTAGAGTCTGTCATACAGGGTGAAGTAAGTCAGAAAGAGAAAAACAAATACTGTATGCTAACACATATATATGGAATCTAAAAAAAAAAAAAGGTCATGAAGAACCTAGGGGCAAGACAGGAATAAAGACGCAGACGTAGAGAATGGACTTGAGGACACAGGGAGGGGGAAGGGTAAGCTGGGACGAAGTGAGAGAGTGGCATGGACATATATATACTTCCAAGTGTAAAATAGATAGCTAGTGGGAAGCAGCCTCATAGCACAGGGAGATCAGCTCGGTGCTTTGTGATCACCTAGAGGGGTGGGATAGGGAGGGTGGGAGGGAGACGCAAGAGGGAGGGGATATGGGGATATATATATATATACACACATATAGCTGGTTCACTTTGTTATACAGCAGAAACTAATACAACATTGTAAAGCAATTATACTCTAATAAAGATGTTAAAAAATAAAATAAAGTTCCCTTTCCAGAATCAGAATTTGGAGCCAAGGGGAAAGATCCCTTGATAATCATGATCATTATATCATCATCATCAACATCACCATTGTTGCCATTGTCAAAATCATCATCATCATCACTAGCACTTATTGAGTGTTTACTGTGTGTCAAGCACTGTGTTCAGTGACTTGAGCTTATGTGGATATAGATTCTTATAGATTAGTAAACTGAGGCCCAGTGAACTTGGGAGCCTTGCCTAAGACTCCACTAATAGTCAGTGGTACAGCTGATTCTTAATCATCTGATTAGTCAGCTGATTCTTAATCATGTGATTAATCAGCTGACTCTTCATCACAGCCCAGTGCACTTCCCTCTATACCAAGTCACATCCCCCACTAGATAGAACAGTCATCAATAACCAACATTGGGAGAATAGTGGCATGTTTTTTCATCTCTAACCATCCTATTAACACTAATTTTCTCCAAAAATGCTTTGTTATTCCTTTGAAAAACCATTATCTTCTTTCTTTTCCAGGCTGACACTGTCATTTCAGCTTGGTTACTTTTGATGCAATTTAATCTGATTTTGCTTGAAACCAGCTATTCTTCTTATATCTGTTTGATCATTCAGCAACTAATAGGCATTTTCCACAACTGCTGATATGAGAAAGACAAGAAAAAGTACAGCTCACCTTATATACCCTGATTCATCCGAGCTGCACATGAGTCACGTATCTTGAATTTGGAAAATGTGTATGTCTCCAGACTTTTTCCCTCTCTTTATGGGAGAGAGGCTGGAGACTCAGGCACCATAGGATAAGCCTGTACACAAAGCTGCTCGTGGTAGTGCCCAGATGGAACTGGTTGCACAGCACATGCCCTCCACACAACTTCCAAGGAAAAAAACGGACTCTAACTCTCAGTAAGCCAACTGTTCTATTAAGATACATGAAACACCTTAAATTGTGAAATTCAAGTCATGGTTTTCTTTGAATAGAAGTCAAAATCTTTTTATCCAGAGAGAAAATGAAAACCTTTCAAGATATATCTAGGTAATCTGTGTCCTTCCCGCCACTGAACCCCAACATGTTAATCAGACTTGCGGTTCCAGCATCAGGACTATTTGGTCTGTGGTGAGGTCACCTTGGACAGACTCCCTTGAAGAGATAAGCTATCTGGAATGAGAAGAGAACTTGCTGGAAATGGCCAAATAAATAAAAGTAGATTGTAGCCTATCTGCCAGGAACCATACTTTTCCCCCAGTCATTTGCAGAAAGAGGTGGAGAAGTAGGTTGTGATGCCATTACAGGTCATTTTCTCTCCTGAGCTGCGCCACCCCATGCTCCTTTTTCATTGCAATTGCTGCATTTCTAGAGGATCATATTGTCATTTTTCTCCTCCCTGTCTAACACCAATCACACTTCTGGGCCATTATTCTCACCGTTGATGGTGTTAATCTCCATAGGAACCAATGTGACTCAGAGGGTCAATGTGTGCTTGGCAAGTCTTGTTACAACCATTGCCAGCATGTTACCAGCAATGGCAGCATAATCCACGGTGATCACATTTTTGTTTTGTGAATTTGCAGGAGAGTCATGCAGCTTAAAAGTAACAAGCTCAAAGGAAAACTTAGCTTAGCACTTTGGAGTAAAACTTGTCACAGTGACCTTCTACACAAGCTGCATTCCAGCATCCCTCATTTCAGAAGTCATGGAGTCCACTACTTGCTAAGGAATGAGGCTTTCTTGGATTTTTCTGTATATCCATTAACCTGGTTTGGGGTCATACATTCTACCCATAGATATTAAGAGTTATTTAATGGCGATAGCAATGGTGATGGAAATAATGGCTCTCCTTTTCATCAAAACAATCTCATTTTTCTGCTGTTGTTGTTGCTATTGTTGTTTTCATTTGATAACACAAAATCTGCCCTGTGGTTTCCTACAAGATGATTCCAATGAAAGAAAGCTGTTTGGACAGTTGAGAGGGGTCTCACAAAGTCTGAGGAGCTAAAGGCAAGTTAGAGACCCCCCCAACCCCCAACCTGGTGCAGGCATCCAATAGATGTGTCCAGAATCTTTTTGATTAGTACAAAGCAGAGTCTTCCTCTCCTTCCGGGGGTGCACCATCTGCTGGTAGACTGCTTTAATTATTAGAAAGCCCTTACTTATATTGAGCCAAATTGGCCCTCTGTAACTTTTACCCACATGTTATTATTCTGCTTTCTGGGGAAACACTAAAACATACTCTTCCCTTTGTACTTCCATTTTTTCTCTACCAGGGTCCTTTAATATCCAGCCCTTCCTGCCTCTGCATTAGGACTCATCACGTGTTTTTCATGCATCTGTCTCCTCTACCAAGTGACTTTCTGGAGGACAAAAATCATGTTTCCTTCTTTATGAAGTTAGTACCTAACATTTGATGACACCCATTCAAATACTTCACACTGGCTTTTATTTCTCCCAAGGCTATGCTAGTCCAGGCTAAACATTTCTGATGCCTTCAACTATTCCTCAAGTCAGCAAGCAGATACTGGCTTCTCCTTGCTTCCTCCCTCCAACAGGAGCACTAATGGGGTGAAAGAAGGCAGACTGGATTATATAATGTCACTGTGACAAAAACTATACTTTCAAATATCATGCCGTGTGGTGAGGGTAATGAAGTAGCTCAAAACTTCTATAAAGGATGCTCTGGGTCCTTCAAACAGCCTTGAAATTCTACAATAAATGCAAATTTTATAACAGGAGGAGACTGTAGACATCACCTCATCCAATCAGTACCAAGGAAGATATGGGGACCCAAGAAGCAAACTGAATTGCCCAAGATCACAGAGCTTGTTACTGGCAGAGCTAAGACTGGAAACTGTCTTCTTTTTCTCTAAATTATGTTCTTTACAACACATCACAATAACTCAAAGCGAGTATTATGCCAAGTACTTTGTACGCTCCTGAATAGTTAACTGGTCATTTTAAACATGGAGAGTGCCTTCTTAAATCTTGGAGCCTAAATTTTAGTACTCTCTCTCCTCCTGATAGCATTTACATGGAGATTGCTACTTCCTGTAGCATTTAAATATTCCAGCAGGGTTTTAAGGCTTACAGCTACTGTCCCTGGCAATCTTAGTTTTGATCTCAGAAGACAGAGATCATGCCAATATAGAATCTCCAGAACGTGATGGAGTCTTTCTTCTTCATACTTATCATATGCCAGCACTTAGCACAGTGCCTGGCAAATGCTAGACATTTAAACAATATTTGCTGACTGATTAATAACTTTGTAATTATTCATTGATGAATTCATGATAAAAGTTCAAACCCAGGTTAAACTCCCCTACCATTTGACCTGTTCCCTATTTCTAGGCCACATGCCCAATAATCAATCGATTTATGTTCAGGGAACTTAAATATTAATGTTTATCCAAACAAAATATAACTTGAAACTTAAATATGCTAAAAAGTATACATACAAGACTATCCCAACTTGCAAATGTGTGGTGTTCTGAAAGATCATATGTAAAGTAGGGATCAGAACCTGAAACATATTCTCAAGAAGTAAAAGGAGAGAGAAAGCAGAAAAGAAAAAAATAAAATATTGTTTTCACTAAAAAGTGTCTGCAATAATATTATCTTTGTGTTTGTGAGGCATATTATAAAGAATATGATATAGAGTAAAAGAAGAACCTGTTTCCATTTCTGGCTCTATCAGTAATGGCATTGTGACCTTGAGTTAAACAGATTCCCAGGGCTGAGAAATAAGACACCACTTATGATATTGTTTACATAGTGAACATCATTCCCGCTTGAGAATGCAGGGCATCACCAGGAACCCCAATCCCATTTCCTAAAACAGCCACTTGCCAGGTGAGAAGGAAATTTGCTCCCTACTCATTGTGATTGAAAGAAAGTTTTCATTAACCCTGAAACCAGCACCTGCTAACATTCCTACCCAGTCACTTTACCAATGTACAACAGATACTTTCTCATTCAGTGCAATCAGGAAAATTAAGTATAAAAGTTGTTTCCAACAGAAAATCATACAAAAAACTACTTAAGTATTTTACTTAAACTTCAAACATGCAAGTATACATTAATGTGTCAAACTCTGGTATATAACCAAGCAGCCACTGCCTGAATTTCCTCATAGTTCTTTTTGTATAAATCATTCCCAAAATGCTTCCTTTACAATTGGTAGTTTTGGTGTCTTTAACACACAGAACATTAAGACTCTTGAAAAGCAATCTAACTACATAGCCTTCTTGATTATTACAATACTTTTTTTTGGCCACACCACACGGCTTGTGGGATCTTAGTTCCCTGACCAGGGATCAAACCCGGGTCTGAGCAGTGAAAGCACCGAGCCCTAAGCACTGGACAGCCAGGGAATTCCCTTGAATCATACTCCATTCTTTCCTAAACATATAATTATTTTTCAAAGACACAACTCTCATAATTTATCATAACATATATATTATAATAATATTGCATAATTAAAAGTACAGTGGACAGAAATGGATTTGGTAAGCATACACCTCAACTCTTGAGATCAAAAGGACCTGGGAAAACTATAGAGTAACCTACTAACCAAAATTATCCAACTAAGCATCCTGTACAAAGGGCATAGAGAGTTCTGGTTCATCTAGTAAATCAGTTTTCAAAAGTTCCTACTGTATTTATATCAGTGATGCCTTCATAGGCTGTATAGGATAGCATTACTGATTGCTAATCCCTTCTTCCCAACTCTCCATTCACTGTACTTTGATAAGACCACCTGTGTTAGTTTCCTAGGGCTGCCATAACAAATTATCACAAACTAGGCTACTTGAGCCAACAGAAACTTATCCTCTCACAGTTCTGGAGGCCAGAAGTCCAAAATCAAGGTGTCGACAGGGTCATGCTCTCTCGGAAGGCTCTAGAAAAGGATCCCTCCTTGCCTCTTCTAATTTCTTGACTCCCAACAACCCTTGGAGTTCCTTAGCTTATGGCACCATAACTCCAAACTCTGCCTCTGTCTTCATATGGCTGTCTTCCCTCCATGTTTGTCTGTGTATCTTCACATGGCCTTTTTATTAGGACATCAGTCAGTGAATTCAGGCTTCATTTTAACTTAACCCAATTACATCTGCAAAGAAACTATTTTCAAGAAAGTTAATGTTCTTAGGTTCCTGGCAGACATGAATTTTTGGTGGACACTATTCAATCTGTTACACCATACTTTGACAAGTCCTCTCACCTCTAGGCCTCACACATGCCATTTTGTCCTCTAGAAATCCCCTTCCCCCATTCTTTTTCTTTTTCTTTTTAAAATTTTTTTATACAGCAGGTTCTTACTAGTTGTCCATTTTACACACATCAGTGTATACATGTCAATCCCAATCTCCCAGCTCATCCCACCAACAACAACAACCCCCGCCACTTGCCCCCTTGATGTCCATACGTTTGTTCTCTACATTTGTGTCTCAATTTCTGCCCTGCAAACCACTTCATCTGTATCATTTTTCTAGGTTCCACATATGTGTGTTAATATACGATATTTGTTTTTCTCTTTCTGACTTACTTCACTCTATATGACACTCTCTAGATCCATCCACGTCACTACAAATGCCCCAATTTCATTCTTTTTTATAGCTGAGTAACACTCCATTGTATATATGTGCCACATCTTCTTTATCCATTCATCTGTCAATGGGCATTTAGGCTGCTTCCATGACCTGGCTATTGTAAACAGTGCTGCAACGAATATTGGGGTGCATGTGTCTTTTTGAATTATGGTTTTCTCTGGGTATATGCCCAGTACTGGGATTGCTGGGTCATATGGTAGTTCTATTTTTAGTTCTTTAAGGAACCTCCATACTGTTCTCCATAGTGGCTATATCAATTTACATTCCCACCAGCAGTGCAAGAGGGTTCCCTTTTCTCCATTCCCTCTCCAGCATTTGTTGTTTGTAGATTTTCTGATGATGCTCTTTCTGATTGGCGTGAGGTGATACCTCATTGTAGTTTTGATTTGCATTTCTCTAATAATTAGTGATGTTGAGCAGCTTTTCATGTGCTTCTTGGCCATCTGTATGCCTTCTTTGGAGAAATGTCTATTTAGGTCTTCTGCCCATTTTTGGATTGGGTTGTTTGCTTTTTTAATATTGAATTGCATGAGCTGTTTATATATTTTGGAGATTAATCCTTTTTCTGTTGATTCATTTGCAAATATTTTCTCCCATTCTGAGTGTTGTCTTTTTGTCTTGTTTATGGTTTCCTTTGCTCTGCAAAAGCCTTGAAGTTTCTTTAGGTCCCATTTGTTTATTTTTGTTTTTATTTCCATTACTCTAGGAGGTGTGTCAAAAAAGATCTTGCTGTGATTTATGTCAAAGAGTGTTTTTCCTATGTTTTCCTCTAAGAGTTTTATAGTGTCCAGTCTCACACGTAGGTCTCAAATCCATTCTGAGTTTATTTTTGTGTATGGTGTTAGGGAGTGTTCTAATTTCATTCTTTTACATGTAGCTGTCCACTTGTCCCAGCACCACTTATTGAAGAGGCTGTCTTTTCTCCATTGTATATCCTTGCCTCCTTTGTCATAGATTAGTTGACCAAAGGTGCGTGGGTTTATCTCTGGGCTTTCTATCCTGTCCCATTGATCTATATTTCTATTTTTGTGCCAGTACCATATTGTCTTGATTACTGTAGCTTTGTAGTATAGTCTGAAGTCAGGGACTCTGATTCCTCCAGCTCCATTTTTTTTCCCTCGAGACTGCTTTGGCTATTCGGGGTCTTTTGTGTCTCCATACAAATTTTAAGATTGCTTTGTTCTAGTTCTGTAAAAAATGCCACTGGTAATTTGATAGGGATTGCATTAAATCGGTAGATTGCTTTGGGTAGTATAGTCATTTACACAATATTGATTCTTCCAATCCAGAACATGGTATATCTCTCCATCTGCTGGTATCAATTTTAATTTCTTCATCAGTGTCTTATACTTTTCTGCATACAGGTCTTTTGTCTCCCTAGGTAGGTTTCTTCCTAGGTATTTTATTCTTTTTATTGCAATGGTAAATGGGCCTGTTTCCTTAATTTCTCCTTCAGCTTTTTCATCATTAGTGCATTGGAAGGCAAGAGATTTCTGTGCATTAATTTTGTATCCTGCTACTTTAACAATAGCTCTAGTAGTTTTCTGGTGGCATCTTTAGGATTCTCTATGTGTAGTATTGTGTCATCTGCCAACAATGACAGTTTTACTTCTTCTTTACAATTTGGATACCATTTATTTCCTTTTCTTCTCTGATTGCTGTGGCTAAGACTTCCAAAACTATGTTGAATAGTAGTGGTGAGAGTGGACATCCTTGTCTTTTTCCTGATCTTAGAGGAAATGCTTCCAGTTTTTCATCATTGAGAATGATGTTTGTTGTGGGTTTGTCGTATATGGCCTTTATTATGTTGAGGTAGGTTCCCTCTATGCCCACTTTCTGGAGAGTTTTTATCATAAATGGGTGTTGAATTTTGTTCAAAAGCTTTTTCTGCATCTATTGAGATGATCATACGGTTTTTATTCTTCAGTTTGTTAATACGGTGTATCACATTGATTGATTTGATTATACTGAAGAATCCTTGCATCCCTGGGATAAATCCCACTTGATCATGGTGTATGATCCTTTTAATGTGTTGTTGGATTCTGTTTGTTAGTATTCTGTTGAGGATTTTTGCATCATATTCATCAGTGATATTGGTCTGTAATTTTCTTTTTTTGTAGTATCTTTGTCAGGTTTTGGTATCAGGGTGATGGTGGCCTCATAGAATGAGTTTGGAAGTATTCCTCCCTCTGCAATTTTTTGGAAGAGTTTGAGAAGTATGGGTGTTAGCTCATCTCTAAATGTTTGATAGAATTCACCTGTGAAGCCTTCTGGTCCTGGACTTTTGTTTGTTGGAAGATTTTTAATCACAGTTTCAATTTCATTGCTTGTGATTGGTCTGTTCATATTTTCTATTTCTTCCTGGTTCGGTCTTGGAAGGTTATAACCTCTCCAAGAATTTGTCCATTTCTTCCAGGTTGTCCATTTTACTGGCATACAGTTGCTTATAGTAGTCTCTTAGGATGCTTTGTATTTCTGCAGTGTCTGTTCTAACTTCTCCTTTTTCGTTACTAATTTTATTGATTTGAGTCCCCTCCCTCTTTTTCTTGATGAGTCTGGCTAATGGTTTATCAATTTTGTTTATCTTCTCAAAGAACCAGCTTTTAGTTTTACTGTTCTTTGCTATTGTTTTCTTTGCTTCTATTTCATTTATTTCTACTCTGATCTTTATGATTTCTTTCCTTCTGCTAACTTTGGGTTTTGTTTGTTCTTCTTTCTCTAGTTCCTTTAGGTGTAATGTTAGATTGTTTATTTGAGATTTTGTTTGTTTCTTGAGGTAGGCTTGTATAGCTACAAACTTCCCTCTTAGAATTGCTTTTGCTGCATCCCTTAGGTTTTGGATTGTCATGTGTTCATCGTCAGTTGTCTCTAGGTATGTTTTGATTTCCTCTTTGATTTCTTCAGTGATCTCTTGGTTATTTAGTAACGTATTGTTTAGCCTCCATGTGTTGTGTTTTTTACGTTTTTTTCCCTATAATTGATTTCTAATAGCATAGCATTGTGGTCAGAAAAGATGCTTGATATGATTTCAGTTTTCTTAAATTTACTGAGGCTTGATTTGTGACCCAAGATGTGATCTATCCTGGAGAATCTTCTGTGCACACTTCAGAAGAAAGTGTAATCTGCTGTTTTTGGATGGAATGTCCTATAAATATAAATTAAATCTATCTGGTCTATTGTGTCATTTAAAGCCTGTTTTTCCTTAATAATTTTGTTTGGATGATCTGTCCATTGGTGTAAGTGAGGTGTTAAAGTCCCCCACTATTACTGTGTTACTGTCAATTTCCTCTTTTATAGCTGTTAGCAGATGCCTTATGTATTGAGGTGCTCCTATGTTGGGTGCGTATATATTTATTATTGTTATATCTTCTTCTTGGATTGATCCCTCGATCGTTATGTAGTGTCCTTCCTTGTGTCTTATAACATTCTTTATTTTAAAGTATATTTCATCTGATACGAGTATTACTACTCCACCTTTCTTTTGATCTCCATTTGCATGGAATATCTTTTTCCATTCCCTCACTTTCAGTCTGTCTGTGTCCCTAGGTATGAAATGGGTCTCTTGTAGACAGCATATATATGGGTCTTGTTTTTGTATCCATTCAGCCAGTGTGTGTCTTCTGGCTGGAGCATTTAATCCATTCACGTTTAAGGTAATTGTCAATATGTATGTTCCTATTACCATTTTCTTAATTGTTTTGGGTTGGTTTTTGTAGGTCCTTTTCTTCTCTTGTGTTTCCCACTTAGAGAAGTTCCTTTAGCATTTGTTGTAGAGCTGGTTTGGTGGTGCTGAATTCTCTTAGCTTTGGCTTGTCTGTAAAGCTTTTGATTTCTCCATCGAATCTGAATGAGATCCTTGCCGGGTAGAGTAATCTTGGTTGTAGGTTCTTCCCTTTCATCACTTTAAGTATATCATGCCACTCCCTTCTGGCTTGTAGAGTTTCTGCTGAGAAATCAGCTGTTAACCTTATGAGAGTTCCCTTGTATGTTATTTGTTGTTTTTCCCTTGCTGCTTTCAATAATTTTTCTTTGTCTTTAATTTTTGCCAATTTGATTACTATGTGTCTCGGCGTTGTTCTCCTTGGGTTTATCCTGTATGGGACTCTCTGCGTTTCCTGGACTTGGGTGACTATTTCCTTTCCCATGTTAGCAAAGTTTTCAACTATAATCTCTTCAAATATTTTCTCAGGTCCTTTCTCTTTCTCTTCTCCTTCTGGGACCCTTATAATGTGAATGTTGTTGCGTTTAATTTGCCCCAGAGGTCTCTTAGGCTTTCTTCATTTCTTTTCATTCTTTTTTCTTTATTCTGTTCCGCAGCAGTGAATTCCACCATTCTGTCTTCCAGGTCACTTATCCATTCTTCTGCCTCAGTTGTTCTGCTATTAATTCCTTCTAGTATCTTTTTCATTTCAATTATTGTATTGTTCATCTCTGTTTGTTCTTTAATTCTTCTAGATCTTTGTTAAACATTTCTTGCATCTTCTCGATCTTTGCCTCCATTCTATTTCTGAGGTCCTGTATCATCTTCACTATCATTATTCTGAATTCTTTTTCTGGAAGGTTGTCTATCTCCACTTCATTTAGTTGTTTTTCTGGGGTTTTATCTTGTTCCTTCATCTGGTACATAACCCTCTGCCTTTTCATCTTGTCTGTCTTTCTGTGAATGTGGTTTCTGTTCCACAGGCTGCAGGATTGTAGTTCTTCTTGCTTCTGCTGTCTGCTCTCTGGTGGATCTTCCCCCATTCTTTAACATGTTAAATTCTCACATCCTTCAGTACGCAGCTCAGATGTCACCTCCTCCTCACTACATTCCACAGCTGGGTTGGGCGCCCTTCCCGACCACTTTATCAGAGACCAGTCATTGATTCCTAATACCACTCAGTTCACTATACTGGCACCACCTGTTTCCCTTCTGTCTCCACTATCATAGCCACTTATTCTAAAACTACTGACTGTTCCTGCACTATGCTAGGGTCTGCGGAAAAAATAAGGGCTAAGAAGTCCCTACTTTTTGAATAGTAGAATGTTTCAAATCTTTAAAGGCAAGGAGCATACATTTGATTTTGAATATCCAGAACCCAGCACACTATCAGCTGCTCTCAATGATCCATCTGTTCAATGAACTAATGAGTAAAAACTTCAGAGGGCAAAGCAAATACTAATGCATAGGATGGGACAGTTGGAGGATATAAATTTTTGCCTGGAATAAAAATTTTCAGGTAGCTCAAGATACAATAAGGAAATGTACTGCCTCCTTTTTTTCTTTAAGCATTAAAGCAAAAATCCATTCATAGGAGGTTGGTCTACATGGTTTCTAAGGTACCTTCCAACTCTTAAGATTTCTTTTATTCTCCAATAGATTAAATGATGGAAAGATGATTTATTTCTTAATTTTTTCTCTTTTCCTAATGGGATTCAAAAAACCTTAAATGCTTACGATGTACTAGACATGACATTAAGCACTTTAACTCTATTAAGCATTAATTAAATCTTCACAACAATTCATACAAAGCAAATAAAATAATAGAAAAGAACACTAGTTTATTCACCAAATATCTGCTTTTCTTTTTCCTGGACATATAGCTAGATTACATTTCCCAGTGTCCCTGTGGTTAGGAGTGACCATGTGACTGAGTTCTAGCCAGTGGACTATAAATGGAAATGATGTGTGACACTTCCAGGCCTGATCCATTAAGATCTCCCAGGTTTGTTCCTACATTCTCCTTTCCCCTTCTAGCATGCTAGAATGGAGGTACTTCTAACACATGCATTCTCAATGGGAGTAATATTGGTCCCAAAAAGTGGAAATATTTGCTTGAGGGAGCAAAAAAAATCTTAGATATTAAAATAGCTGGTGGCTCTTCAAAGCTCAACCTGCCTGATAAAATCTTATTTCTTAATTTTAATTTCTCTCATTAGAGAGAATTTAAATTTGATTAAGTTACTTAATTTTAATTAATTGGGTTTAATTAATTTAATTTTTCTCCTTAAGGGGGAAAAAATGAAAAAACATTTGAGAAACATTTGCTCTAAAGTAACCATGGAACCTGCATACTGGAGATGGTAAAACTTCTGTCAGCCTGGGTCTCTGAATAACTAAATGGAGGAGAGGCTCCTTGGTCATTACCAAGTACCATTAGTGAATAAAAATCAAATTTCTATTGTATTTGAACCATTATAAATTTGGGAGTCTGACACAGCAGTTAGTTCATCCTAAGTATTATAAATACTATCTTACCCATTTCACACATGAGCAAAACTGAGCTGAAAGAGCACAAACTTAAGGTCAGGACTACTGGTAAATGTTAGAACATAAATTTGAAACTTGTCTGATTCCAAAGTCTGAGCTATTGATCCTTTCACTCTGTTGCTTCCCCAGCTGTCAAAAGCTATATATTTCCACTGAATGAGGTGATTTCCAGTCTGACCTACTGGAGAATACTGAATGCAACTTCTAGTTTGAGGATTAAAGTTATACTGCTTTTAGTTATACTTAGTTTGGTTTTTATGCATCCAAAGTTGATAAACACTTTCAGAAATCATAAGTTTAATTCAGGGTGACAAAGTTGTACTGCAGCAAGTTCCTTGAAATCAAATGTGCGTAGTCATGAGATATGAAAAGTAGCATGGAAATAAATTAATATATCTTTTGACAGACACAAAAACAAGTTGCATCAGTTCTGGGCGAAACCCATAAAAAATTCAAGTACAGATGAGCAATTGTCAAAGGGCTGCAGAATGTGGTTTCACATGCACTAGAAAAAAATCAGAGTTTCCCAACTGAAAATGCAAAGTCAGTTTGAAGATTTCATGAGAAATCTTATCAGAAATTATTTCAGAGATTTTGCTTTTCTAAGCATCTTAAAATGTAAGATCATATTTCATACAATGATGGGCTTTGTCCTAAATTTGCGACTCTATGGTTTTCCCATAGAAACTGCATATGATGTGTCCATGTGGAAACTATTTAATTTGCACTGTCTGCAAAAAAGTATTATCAATTCATATAGAGGGCTTAAGGAGACTTTCATTACCTGTGTAAGTTCACGCATCTTTAATGTAGTGTAAGTCTTAGAATTGCTAAATTTTCAAAAAGACAGTAATAAAAAAATGTTGGCTAACAAAGCCTACTGTGGTGATAAATGGGAAGACCATTGCTCAAATCTTTTAAATCCTCTATATGAGCTTTATTGTGTGCCCATTTCTGATGGTCTTTAGATACACAATTGAACAGTGCTCTTCAGAGAATTGTCCTCTTTTTTGCTTCATTTTATTCCACTGCTTCCTAAATAAGTTAAATTACTGCTCTGAGACTTATATGCATTACATTCCAACCTGAAATGCAGTAAATGTGAAAAAATAGAACTATTGAATAGTAGATGAAGATTATATAGGTTCTTTTAGATGAAGGTTGGGAAAGGAATTGTCTTGTATTCTTACATATTTAAAAGGGTGCTACAGCTTTGGAACACATTTCCAGATGCAAAATTAACATCATAGAGAAACACCAGGTTCACACATTTTCTATTTAATGCCAACTCTTCTGTATGCTCTGAGTAGCCCTACCTTTTAGCATTTAAGAGATAAAGCTCTGTGTTAAATTTTCCAATTATTACCTGTCTGGTACAGTTGCAACAGGACCATATCAAGTATTTGAGTTTTACTAGGGAAACGTAATTACAGTTTGAAAAATAGTAGAAAATGCATTCCTATCACATCCTTAGTGGCAGTTGATATGCTAAAAAGAAAAACGCTTAGGGCCTAATTCATAAGAGCTTTATGCTTCATTTACATTTTTCTGTGCAGTTTACTTGGAAAAGAGCATAATGCATGTTTTTCAAGTAAAATATGCCATTTTGGGATTCATTCAACTTGCTTTTCATTGTCCTCATTGAGGGCCAACTGTTCTTTTCTACAATCCTAAAGGGCACCAGTAAATGGAGTGGGTGGAAAGCCCTCAATATTAACTAGAAGAAATGCCTAAAACTGTTGTACAGATTATTTAGAAATTTTACAGCAGTCTCCAGCAGTCAAATCTTGGAAAGCCTATTGTGCTCTTACTATGCAGACTGTTTTCCAAGCCCTTTGTATAGGATATTGAACAAATTACATGACAATACAGATATTTTTGAGGGCTCCTTAGAATTCACAAAAAGACTGACCATTTCCTAGCTAATGTAGGTTCTTTTACTTACTTCAGTGTTTCTCAAAACATGGCCTGTAGGTTAGCAAGTATGAGAATCAGCTGAGACTCTTGTTAAAAATATGATTTCTTAGCGATTCTAAATTTTTGAGGGTGGAGGCTTGGAATTTGAATTTTACAAGTTATTCAGGTGATTCTTACACAAATCTCATGATAAGCACCAGATTTAAAACCCCATCACTGTGTTTTGGACTAAGGCAATCACAACAGAGTTTTCTTTTAGGTAGGGCCACACACTCTCATTTAGTGATCAATGATTTGTTAAACCAAATGTATTAGCTGGTGTAAGATCAACAAACATGCAGAAGGCCGAAAACACATTTGCAAGAGACAACGACTTGGTACCAAGGACAAAGTCATAACCCATGAGGGTCTAATCTGTGACCCTCAGTCTTTCTTGCTTCTGTGTTTTCTAGGCTCTCCAAAACTGCACAAAGAAAAGGCCAGGCAAAAGGCATTTATCACATTGTTCACTGATGCACTAGAAAATGAATATTGCAGACAATCAACCAGTTATTTATTCTACACACTATCAAAACTGCCAGGCCAATTTTCTTTCCCCACTGAATTCACTGAACTTACTGGGTGGTTTTGGCATCATATTGAAACCACCATAGCCTGACAGCAGAGAAACTTTGGGACCCAACACAGTTGTTCTAAAAAGGAGTTGTCTCTGCCATTTTAGAGTAACAATTTTAACATATTTAGTGGAAAAAAGCCACAGACCTTGATACATTTAGCTAAGTCTACTCCAAGTTAAAGCTGCGCACTTGACACTTCCTCATTGATTGATAAAAGAAAAACCTTACGTAGTAGGAATTCCTAAGTGTCACCCACATCTGATTTTCCTCTCCTTCCTGGCACATAGGAAGATGCTACTTCCATGCCCAAGTAAGCAGAAATGATATGTGTCACTTCCTGGACAAAACATTTAATTGTATGAACTTCCCAGCACAGTCCCTCCCTGCTGCAATAACCAAGCAGGTACATGTTCCCAAGGGTACAGTCACAGGATAGTGAGCATTCATCATCCTGGACCACTGAGTTACCCCAGAGAGTCACCTGGATTTGCAGTCATCTTTGTAAGCAAGAAGCAAACCTTTCTTCTGGTAAGCCACTGGGATATGGGGGTTGTTTGTTACCACAGCATAACTTATCCTACCCTGGTTAACATAACACAGTGTGGTATATTAAGGCTAATATAGCTACATATTAGCCTTAGCAAAAAGAACACTCTAGACTGATACTTGGCAGAAAAGTCATGATGACCAAATAGCTCCTTCTCAAAGAACATTTCATCTTCATGTTCATTGGAGTAGTATCAGTCTCTGGGTGGCAATGAAATACTTTGAAACATTTTCTGGCTCTGAGAAGGCTTTTGGGATTCAACTCAGAAGAGATTATTTTGAGGATCAAATGAGATAATGTATGCCAAAGTGTTCTGTTTACTGCACAGAGCCATACAAAGAGGAGTCAGCTTGACAAAGAGCCCATTTAGATTGTTCTGAAGTTCACACATTCTAAAGTGAGTACTCCATCATTTTGCTTTCCATTGGAGGGTTTTTTGTTTTGATATTTAAAAGAGAATAAAATTTGTTGGATAAAAGGGGATCCACATGTTATGAAATCAGAGTTACATTTCCTGTCTTGCCACTATTATCTACATTTATAGTCATGCCTTTTTTTCAAGATAAGTCTATTAAGCACTTGCTGGGAGCATAATGGGAAATGCTGTGAGAGGTAGAAAAGCAGAGGAAGTATCCTTTACAGGCATCCAATTTCATTGTTAATTGCAATACAATTAACAGCTTCTAATCTCCCTCATGTTTCCACCCAAAAATACTCTAAGTAAAAGTGCTATCATTTCTGTTAAGTGCTATCTTTAGAAAAAGGTCTCATAACAATGGGGTTTGGTCAGTACCTTTAAAATTCAATTTTTATCCATGTAAATTTTTTTGAATGATGTTATTTTTCTTTTAAAAAGTGGTAGGGATTAGTTAAGCATAGATATCTGGATAAGAAAAGGTTAATAGAAATATTAAAATCCTTAATGCACTACTAAAGCTCTAAAAAAAGAAAAGACCTTTTTAGGCTATTCTAAGAGAGAGAGAACATTATACTGTTTTCCTCTGTGTCAATTTGCCCTAAAGGTATGCTGTTTCCTGAGCTCAATAAAGGCCCTGTTTCTTCTTAGCCGTTACAGTCTATTAGTTACTGTGGTGGGTGCTTTGAGACATCGCAGCAATCATTTGTAAGATGATAGGAGCTCTCTTCATTCTGAGATGTGGGTTTTAGCCATCTAAAATTACCCAAATGATACAGATGTTGCAAATGTGAGTCTTTCTTTATTAGAATGTTTTCTTTTCATTACCCAGCAGAAAGCTGTGTTCCTCACATTCCAGCCAAACATAGAAGGGCTGCCTTAAAAAGCTTGGGCTGAGCCTGTTGCCTCTGTCTCTTTCCATAGAACCTCTGGGCATCCAAAGACATCTGGTTTGCATCACTGACACAATACAAAAAGCCAGACCGGAAGAAGCCAACCAAGACCCAAGAACAGAATTGCCAGGTCCACTCAGTACCCAGCCCCAGCTCCTACACAGTTACTCAAAGCAAATTTGCAACCTTTGCAACCAGGAGGCTAGTGACACACAAAGCTGTTTAACGAAGAACTGGGGGAAATTGACCCTTTAGCATCCTGTTAGCACTATATGACTGGTGTAGTGGAACTTTCTTCTGTCTGTGGTGAGTAGATATCTTTATAATACAAAAAAAAAGGGAAAAGAAAAAAAAAAAGCTATCTGGAGACAGATCCTGATAAACAATCCATACTATTTCCTTTCCTCCTATCTCTATTCCCCTGGCATGTATGCTTCATATTCCAGAATTAATTCACTCAATAAATACTGAATGCTTTCTGTGTGCCAGACATTTTTCTGGTTACTGAGGAAACAGCAATGGAAAAGACAAAGTCCCAGTTCCCACTGCACTAATATTGTAATTGGAGACAGAAAATTGTAAAAACAGATACATAATATAATGTTGGGGATACACATGCTTAGAAGAAAATAAAGCAGGATAAAGGGAAAGAGGATAAAAGTGGCTCCAATTATCAATAGGATAATCAGGAAAAGCCTCACTAAAGAGAGGATCTGAAAGATGACGTGAGGGAATGAGCCATGGGAAAAGCTGGGACAAAAGTTCCAGGCAGCAGGAAGAGCAGGTATAAGGATCTGAGTGTGGGAGCAAGCTTGGTATGTTTGAGGGACAGCACAGGTATGAAGGCTGCTGGAGAAGAAGGATGAGGAGAGTTACAGGACATGAAGCCAGAGAGGCCTTTCCACATTGGCTTACAGGCCACTAGGAGGACTTTGAATTTTGTTCTACATGTGATGGGAAACTCCTGGAAGGTATGAGCAGGTGAATATATGATCTGAATATATGATCTGGGAATAGTCTGATGGGGCAGAGCTAAGGAGTCTAACTGGGAAAGAGGAAAGAAATCAGAGTTCTGTTATGCACAGCATATGGGATCACATATCTTGCACATCTTCTCCAATTCCCATGATTGCCTATTTCTTTCTTTCTATAGGTTGGTACCCACCTGTGCCAGCTTGCCCCTCCACTTTAGAACTTAGAGAAATTGAGGAAGTGTGTTTGCCTAGGTCCTTCACGACTTATACTCCAAGCCTGGATTAAACATGTGAACATTTTATTAGGGGTAATGCCTATGTGAAAGGAGACAGAGAGGGAGCTAGAGCTGGTGGGGAGAGCTGTCAGACAACAATGCAAGTCTGACACTGAATGAAGGAGAGAGAAGAGAGAGTTGAGTGAAAGGCTCCTACGTAGCCATGCAGTCCACCAAAAGTTCAACAAAGCCATCAGTTCTTGAGCCAGAAGTGGCCAGCAAAGAAGTCCTGTGTCTACCAGGAAGGGATCTGTATTAGCATCCCTGCCAAACTCAGTCATTGGCGGGGAGCAGTCTACAGGAAGCACTGACTCACTGCAAAGGTAGAATAGATTCCAAAGCTCAGCAGTTGGGGCCCTCAGTCAAGAACATTCCCTTTAGTAGGACTTCTGCCAGCACATTCTAAGGCTGCCACAAAAGGTTAATGGAGAAAATGAAGGGTCATGGGAGAACTTATTTTTTAGGATGGCAGATGACCCAGTAGAGAAGATCATAATCAAGAAGAGGAGAGAAGGGCAAATGGCAGAAGTAAATCCTTGAAAAGAGGTAAGGCAGGATCAGCTACATGAGTGGGAGTATGACCTGAGCTGGACTGTGCCACAGGAAGGGAAACAGAGTCTACAGCAGAGATTCAGTGGATTGGTAAGAGAGAATGAGGATGTCCTTTCTTGATCCCTTATACTTTCTTGGGGAAGTAGGGAGCAAGGCCATCAGCTAAGAGTGAGGAGTAGGGAGGGAGTAATGAAAGTATGAGGATAAAAGAAATGTGAAGTACCCATCAGGAGCTGTGGAGAGTGACTCAACTAGGGGAATGTGGTAGAACTGTGTGGTTCACTGCCTGTACATGAGTAAGAAAACACAAAAGGGTTTACTGCAGTGTAAAAAAAAAAGTGTTACCAAACAATAAAATAATTGTAAACTTATGAGTTACAGTTAGTGAACCACAGAACCACTGTAGCAAGAGATTTCCAACTAATCTGCATAGGCTCTGCAGCAGGATTGCTCAGGCTTGATTTTCCACAAACATGTCATATATGTCTACCCATAGTTTCATGTACCTCACAGATCATGACATAAGCACGTTCACCTGACTGGTACAGCAGTGGCAGGTAGGGGCAGCTGCATCAAAGATTTCTCTCACCTCCACTATTGAGCTGTACCCCACAGGCCTACAAGACCTGTACTTGCCCAGCTTCAAGACCAAAGAAATATCCCGGAGTCAGCAACAGAGACATCAATGGTTTAATGAATAGGGGGACCTTACATGTCTGAAGAAAGGTCCTGGAGTGACACTCCACCGCGTGTGGCAGACAGCAGACAGGACCTGGCAGCAGTCTTCAGTCCCAGGGGCAAGGGGAGGTTACCAGTTATGGGGGGAATTTTGTCAGGTTGGCTCATTGGTTACCAGGGATACCAGCTGAGGGGCACGCCCCTCACTGCTCCCTGGATAAGAACAATCACTAGCTGAGGCCTGGGGCAAGTATGTAGAAAGGTCAATCATGTGAGTAGGGTACAGGGGAGGCAGACACTGGTCATGCAGGGGATGTACAGACAGCAAGAGAACAGCCACCTTGAGTGCCCTGACCATACAACCACTTGACCCAAGGGAGTGAGCTGCCCCCATTCACTCACATCCAAACTCACTTTGATATATCAGCAGGTACCTTCATGTTGCCCTTGAAAGGAGATACTACCCAATCCTGGCTAGAAAGGATTGGGTAAAGAGTAAAATGTAATTGCTGGTCATTGTTCAGATTTAAAGTGAGAATTTGGTGCACAGAAATGTAGGTAAGGAGGTTTGACTCAAGCATCAGTATTTTTTTTTTAATCCTCCAGTAGATCCTAATGTATAGCCATGATCAAGAACCAGTGTGCTAAAAGAGTGAAGGAAAGAAAAAAATTCATTCCAAGTAGAGAAGTGAATCATATTTTTTTGTGATACACTTGAGTTGGGTCCTAAAGTAGGATTTCAGCATAGAAAATGGAGTAAAAGCGGGTTCTAAGGCTGAAGGGAAAACATGAAGATTAAAAAAAAAAAACACTCCAAGAGAGGAACGTGAATGGTAAGCTTAGCAAATGCTGAGTGTTCCTTGAGGTTATGATGCCAAGCACAAGAAGGAATTTGCAGCAATATGGGTGGAATTAGTATTAACATACTAAGTGAGGTAAGCCAGACAGAGAAAGACAAATATCATATGATATCACTTATATGAGGAATCTAAACAAATGATACAAATGAACTTATTTACAAAACAGAAACAGACTCACAGACTTCAAAGACAAACTTATGGTTACCAAAGGGGAAACATGGGGGGCAGGGATAAATTAGGAGTTTGGGATTAACATATACATACTACTATATATAAAATAATAAACAAGGACCTGCTGTATAGCGTAGGGAACTCTACTCAATATTCTGTAATAACCTATATGGAAAAAGAATCTGAAAAAGAATGGATTTATGTATATGCATAACTGAATTACTTTGTTATACACCTAAAACAAACACAGCATTGTAAATCAACTATACTCCAATATAAAATAAATATTAAATTTAAAAAAGGAGTATGATAGGTAAGTCAGAGAGACGTCAGATTACCAGTGAGAGTTTCAACCTATTCCAGGCAACAGGGAGCTATTGCAAGTATTTGAGGATAGGAATGACGAGGTGATAAGGCCAAGTGATCTTTCGTAAAGTCACAAAATTAAACACCAACTAGAATTCTGATCCTATAAAATCATGGGAAGTCTTGTCTAGATAATCTTTCATTTAATAAAAACACATCTTGTCTCACTGTCCCTATAATTCAGCACGTGAAGAGATTTTTTATTAGCTCTTCACTTTGAATCATTTTCCTAAATATTCCTAATTGAATTGAATTGGAGAAACACATTGGGAGTAAATGGGGTCAATAATCCTGTAGGCAAAGTGTCTGTAGGTGCAACAGACTTTATTAACTACTGCTAAAATGTGCACTTCTAGCCTATCAATACGGACTCTCTTTAGGTCATCAAGGAAAAAACATGAAATAATCAATTTTAAAATATACATATTTCTGTGTCTTCATATGCTTTACAGCTCCAATGAAGAGTAATCATGGTTCAGGTAATACCAACCTTGGAAAATCTACAATTTATATACATACTTCTAGAATGATTTTCAGTGTTTGCATAGAATTTATGTTCTTGTTTATAATTTTTCTTCAATTAATATTAAAGTCAGTTTGCATTTTTCTTGAATATATATCATAAATGGTACAGAGAATGTAGACTGGCAACACCCCTATGGCAAATGAAGGGCAATCTTTTCTTTTCTTTTTTCCATACAAATAACTCAAAGAAAGTTTAGTATTAGTGGTTTTGTTTAATTTTTGAATTTTATTTTATTTTTTTTTATACAGCAGGTTCTTATTAGTCATCAATTTTATACACATCAGTGTATACATGTCAATCCCAATCGCCCAATTCATCACACCACAATCCCCACCCCCCCCCCACCCCGCGGCTTTCCCCTCTTGCTATTCCCACTTCGCCAGTGAATCCACAAAGTGATATATCACAGGTGGATAAAATAGGAGTTGATCATATGTGATGGATCACAAGGACTGTGTTCTATCTTCATCTTCCAGAATAAGAAGAAAAAGAAAGGGTCCAGATTTCTTTGCAAAAGATGTAGATTTAAGAGAAGCAACAGAATTTTTTTAACATGCAGTACTGAGTATAGAAGGTACTTTACATCTCCACATCAGAGCTCTGGGTAGAATAAAAAAGAGTTTCACTCTGAGCTCAGTTATTCATGGATATTATGAAAACACGAGCTCAACTAATGAAGCCTACCTATTGTTAGTATCCTACTTTCATGATATATCTAAAAGCATTGTTATTGTTTTTAATACTATTCATCAACCAGGAACACATGAAAAGTAGTAATGCAAAGGCCTGTCTTGGAAATGGACATGCTATCTGGAAGGGAATGGAAGCACACTCAGAAGAGACACTGACAGCTCAGGATTTGGTGGGAAGCAATAACGCCTGAAGGAAGAAAATCAGCTCCAGCTTTCGTGCTTTATTTTTGTCAAACAGGTTTCTGGTTGATGCTCCTGGCCACTGACAGACCTCTCCTTCCTGTGCTTCCCACTTGTATCCCCAAGTATGTTCTGCCTCCTTCCCCTGGCTCTGAATCTGGCCTGCCTAGCTGAGACCAGGGCCACTGTACAGGGAATGGAACTAATTCTACCTCAATGTGTACCCAGAATGGCATTGACATCTCCAAATGGGACAAAGCATCAGAATTCCCAGAGAAAGAAGGCCAAGGAGGGCAGACGTGTGCAAGCAACTCTGAGAAAACCATTTCTTTCTCTTTCCCTAACCTTTACACAACAGAGCCATTTATTCTGCAAAATCTGGAGCTATGTCTTATATTTTCTGTTGCTTGCGTTTCTCAAAAGGTGAATTTAGGCCTTTGTCTCTGGTTCCTTTCTACTCTCCTCTCCCAGATAAGATGAAGAGCAAGATCTTTCTTTCTTTCTCCCTCTCTCTTTTTTCTTTTTTAAACACAGAAAGATGAACCCAACAGGGCTTAGAGGTCCATTAAAATCCCCAGTAGCCCATTGAGTCAATAACATACTAAGCAACTTTGATTTATGTATGGCCCAAGATGTTGCATTGGGAAAACAATGTGTGTTTTCAAAATAAACACATGGGGCTTCCCTGGTGGCGCAGTGGTTGAGAGTCCTCCTGCCAATGCAGGGGACGCGGGTTCGTGCCCCGGTCCGGGAAGATCCCACATGCCGCAGAGCGGCTGGGCCCGTGAGCCATGGCCGCTGAGCCTGCGCGTCCGGAGCCTGTGCTCCACAACGAGAGAGGCCACAGCAGTGAGAGGCCCGCGTACCGCAAAAAAAAAAATAAATAAACACATGTACAAAAATATATACTGGCCAATATACGTTAACCATTTTTATTGAGGTCTGTAAACAACATACATGCCAAAAGAGACAATTTGTAAAGATCAACCAATTGGGAAGAGGTGCTTTGCAATTCTGGTATGGATGCAGGATTTAGCAACCAAACACTGTAATTTAGGCTTCATCACCAGTCCCTTGATTAGAATCTTTTCATATCAGATAAACAAATGTTTTGTCTCATATGAATCTTTTTATTTTTATTAATTTGAAACCATGTTTCAAAATCTTTGAATCCTGTAAATTTATCTTAGAAATTATCAGCCCTTTCACTAACCCTGAGCAAACTATTTTTTATATATATTAGGTCATATGAGATGGCCCATTAGTTGTTCTGGGTCCCTTGGAACAAAAGACGGTGGAAAGATGGGGACCCTGGGAGGGCATGCATTAAGTGCATTGGAACATCAACTCACAGCACCCAGGTGACCCTAAAGAATACATTTGCCTACCAGAGATCCTACAGAATAATGCCCAAAGAATAGCTTACATGCCCCAGGATTTATTTTTGAAGAATCCTACAACCAAGTGCCTCTTCTCAAGGACTCCTCGGAATCCATGGATATGTTTTTGGGAAATCTTCAGGTATTATGATTATGCAGTGCATGTTTTCATTTCAATGTCAATGATCTTTTTTTAAATTAATTAACTTATTTATTTATTTATTTTTGGGCGCGTTGGGTCTTCTTTGCTGCACGCAGGCTTTCTCTAGTTGCGGCGACCGGGGGCTACTCTTCATTGCGGTGCAAGGGTTTCTCATTGCGGTGGCTTCTCTTGTTGTGGAGCATGGGTTCTAGACGCACAGGCTCCAGCAGTTGTGGCATGCAGGCTCAGTAGTTGTGGCTCACACGCTTTAGAGCGCAGGCTCAGTAGTTGTGGCGCCCGGGCTTAGTTGCTCCACAGCATGTGGGATCTTCCCATACCAGGGATTGAACCCATGTCTCCTGAATTGGCAGGTGGATTCTTAACCACTGTGCCACCAGGGAAGTCCCTCAATGATCTTTCAAAAACAATGTAAGCACATTCTGGATTATCTGGGTGCCCCCTTACAACTGAGTATTTCCAAGTGGGGAGAACCTAAAGTGGCAGAAGTTAAGTTTTAACGCAGGGCTTCTCAAACCTGGGGTCCACATGTGGATGGAACTAAGCGAGCTCAGGTATGGGTGCCACTGCTGTGGTCAAAGGCTAAGGACTGATGGACAGCATTTATCTTCTTATTCTTCAATTTTGGTACGTTCCAAACTAACAGGGTTCCTCTTCAAAACATTCTTTCAAGGCCAGTGAGAGTATCTCTTGTAGTCCATAATCAAAAGTCAAGGGAAATGTTCCTTAATCTGCTTCCATACTGCACATTAAGCTCAGAACAAGATACAGTGGCATTTCGTTCCTGGTTTTTCATTTTATCCCGTTCCAGATTTGCTCTGTCACCTGTACTGACTAGATCATAGCTCCCAAACTGGCATAACCATATCCTGTGACTCAGGAGGTACTGAGAAATCCTTGCTAGCACCTAGAACAAGCTCAGAAGTGCCTTGGGCTAACAGATAACATCCCAGCAACACTTACTGGTCATCAGTATTCAGAGACTGTGGAATGGAATTCCAGTCAGAGCAAATTCATCCTGACTTATGAATTTTCTGGAGTTTATTAGGATGAACCAAACTGGGAAGATGTGATTGAAAAAAGCTTCTAATATCCCCCCACCAGAATAAAATGTGTAAGCCGGCTGAAAACAGGGAGTTGATTTCCCAGACGATTTCTTGAATTGATTTAAATGCAGCCATCTCAAATCTCATACAGTTCTGATTAATACCCACTTTATCTCCCTCTGTTGCTCACTTTCTCACAGATGAATTAAATAATGCCTACCTGTGCCACCCCAAGTCCTGCAGGAACACAACCTGATTGCTCAGAAGTGGTCTATTATGGTGAGCATGAAAAGCAATCATAATAAATTATCACTTTTAACACACACACACTCTCTTTCTCTCTCTCTCTCTCTCTCTCTCTCACACACACACACACACACACACACACACACACCACGCATCCTCCCCCCCAACCCCACTGCTGCCTCACTGCAGCCCTCATGCTTCAATAGGCCAATTAAGTAACATGATATACACATGCAGGTCGAAAATGAGCCATCTCTCTTCAGAGTTGCCTGCAAATCGAACAGAGCTTATTTCATTTGGTGTCAGGGGCAATTAACCCAGGTACTGTTGATATCTGACACTTTTGCGACCTTCACACACTGCAGGTAAAACCACTGTTTCCTGACCCTTCTTCTTCCCTTTCTCCCCTCTGCCACCTCTTCCTGTCTTAGCTGTTGCACACTCCCGCTAGGTATTTCTCTTTAACCAAATCCACTCTTTGATGCATGTCTCTCTCTCATTGCTTTCTTTGTTTCTGACTTTCACGAGACATTCAGAAGAAGGAGAGCTGAGGCAATGCTGATTCCAAGAAAGTAAGAAAGAGAAAAGGAGGTGCTGCATTGTCTTCTAATCACCAGCTCAATTAGAAATTTGGCAGCCTGCAAATGTCATGCATAATATATGGAGCAAGCACTTTAAAACTGGATTATCGGGACTTTTTTCTGATATAAAGCCAGGCAATTTTTTGCAGATGCTGCTAAATGAAATAATCCTTTCTTTGGTCCTTCCCTGAGGGACATTTTCATATTATATGTTTTTTGTCTTCTTCATGAGTTTCTTTCTCCCATATTTAGTTAAAAGATACACACCCTCAAAACTTTTTTTGTAATCTTTTGTACATTTTCTTGCCATTTTCATGAATACAATGAACATTCATTCATTTTCTTTCACCAGCTTCTGTTTTGGTGGACTAATAATGTTGCTATTAAAAATCACCCTGGATCAAAGAAGATATTCTGAGCCTTAGATACGGAAAGAATAAAGTTTAACTGCAGCTGATAAAATAGTTGAGTGCTGTTATATCTCAGGGAGCATGTAATAAATGTGATTAAAATCACTGTGTTGGAGAAATAGACCTTAGATACCACTCAGTCCAACCCACTCTTTTGCACACGAATCTGCTAAGTTTTAAGATCTTTGTACAATGGTCTAATATTCACCACACAGAGAATCCATCAACAAGACTCCTCATGCTATCTTCAAAATATAACCCAAATCCAAATAATTCTCACCACCTCCACTGCTACCCACCCTGCCCAAGCCATCGCTGCAATAGCTTCATAATTAGTCTCCCTGCTTCCACATTTGCTCCCAAGTAACTATTCTCTTAGAGCAGCCATAGGGATCCCTTAAAGTGTGAGCTATGTCATGTTATTCTCCTACTCAAAACCCTCCAATGTCTTCCCATCACAAAATCCAAAGTCTTTTCCATTAACCAAAAGACCATACATCACCTGGCCCTGGCTGCCCCTCTGGTTTCATTACCTTCCTCTCTGTACCTTGCTCACTTCACTCCAAGCATGCTATTCCTTAAGCACTCAAAGCATACTCCGACTCAGGCTTTGACTTACACAGTTGTCATGTAGAAGGTTCTTTCCACAGATGGTCTCGTGCCTCACTCCCTCTTTTCATTCAAATCTCTGCTCAAATGTCACCTGCTCCAGAGAGGCCTTCTCTGATTCTCTTATGTTAATAGTCACCTCACTCACATCTTCCATCTCTCTTCCTCTTCCCAGTTCAATTGGTGTCACAGAACTTTTATCTCTAACCCACATTCAATTATATACTATTATGTTTACTTACTTCTGTATTGACTGCATCCCTCACTGTAAAGTAGGTGAGTAGGGTCTTTGCCTCTTTCATGCAGTATTTTACTTCCAGAAGAGCAGGATCAGGCAGGAAGTCCCAGCCCTCGGACCTGTGGCACGGTTACAGTTCTCTGTGCATAAGGATCTAGGAAAGAAAGGTAAAGAATGTCTGTTTTTCCTTTTGTGGTTTATGAAACATCCAATCTAGAATGTTTGAGGTTTGGTATGAGGCAACCAAGGATCTAGTTTTGGTCAATTTGAAATATTAAAGGACAAAATAATATGTCCTAGGAATAAGGTCAAATATTCTAGTAGCAAACTCTCACTCTTTGTAAGATCCCCCTAGCATCATGACATGTTGTTTGTGGGAAGAGGTTAGGTATTTGTAATTTTAAAAATTATAAAATCTTTGTTAAAGTCTGAACGGGGGCATTGCTTGACTTTCATGTTGAGTAGGTGACAGAAAGGATCTCTAAGGTCTTAGAGAGGTTAAAAGTAAAGGCCAAAGGTATGTGCTCTGGAGCCAAACTGCCTGGACCCAAATCCCGGCTCAGTCACTTACATGCTATGATGGTTAATTTTATGTGTCAACCTGACTGGGCCATGGGATACCCAGATATTTGGTCAAACATTATACTGGGTGTGTCTGTGAAGGTGTTTTTGCATGAAATTGCCATTAGAATCAGTAGACCAAGTAAAGCAGATTGCTCTCCCTACTGTGGTGGGCCTCATTCAATCAGTTGAAGGCCTGAATAGACAAAAAGGCTGGCCCTCCCATGAGTAACAGTAACATCTCCTGCCTGATGTTCTTCAAACTGGGATAGTGTTTTTTTCCAGACTATGGACTTGAACTGAAACATAAGCTCCTCCTCGGTCTTGGGCCTGCCAGCCTTCAGACTGGAGCTTAACACCACTAGTTCCTCTGAGTCTCCAGCTTGCCAACTGAAGATCTTGAGACTTTTCAGCCTCCATAATCACGAGAGGCAACTCCTTACAATAAATCTCTTTATACATATATCCTATTGATTCTGTTTCTCTGAAGAACACTGACTAATACACATGCTGTTGGGATCCTTGATCATATTACTTAACTTTGCTATCTCTGTCTATAAATTGGCAATAATTAACAGCATCTATCACAGAAAATTGTTGTGAGGCATAAATAAGTTACTCTATATTAATTGTTTAAGTAGTCTCTAGCACATAGTAAGCATTATGTCAATGTTAGCTATTACAATAATTCTTCCAGCCAGAACATTTTTTTAAGAATAGTAATTTGCATGAGCAGTTTGCTCTAAGTTTATGGAAGGGGTATAGTAACTTCCGTCTTAATGCACTTTAATTTACTTTACTCCAGGACCCAAGAAGATATGATGGAACATGGGATACCAATTAACAAAACAATCTCTTTCATCTTTACCTAATTATCTACAACAACAGAAATATCCCCCATATAGTTATTTAGACTTTGTAAACCAAAGAAAAAAGTATTAGGGATCAAAGTTTAAAAAGTTGTTTTCTAGGGACTTCCCTGGCAATCCAGTGGTTAAGACTCTGCGCTTCCACTGCAGGGGACGCGGGTTCGATCCCTGTTCAGGGAGCTAAGATCCCACATGCCGTATGGCATAGCCAAAAAATAAAAAATAAATTAAAAAAATAAAAAGTTGTTTTCTAAGCAACAACAGAGTTTAAGGTTGGTATTCAAAGTCCACTTCACAGATAATGAAGCAGGAAGAAAGGACACTGGCATAACCAAGGTCACTCAAAAGGGAGGACTGCTAACTCTGCAGCCCACTGTTTAACTCACTGAATTCATACAAGCAGCGACAAGCCAAATCTCTCATTTAATACACTTGGTCTCTGACACCTTGAGGCCACTAGAATCCCATGTTCACTCTGAACAAAGATTCATCTCGCACTGCTTCAGCCTCCCCAGGCCAGAATGGAACTTAAGGTTTAATTAAATCCTGTGGAGCTGCATTTCTGAAGGGGGTATTATCTTTAAGTGATTCTGGTTTATGAGTGTCTAGGAAAAGAGGAAGGAGAGGGAAAGAAGACAGAGAGCAAGATGTGACACAGATGAGAAAGGAAGAGTACAAATCAAGTATCTTTGATCTAAGTTGATTAGTTATGCATTTTTGCCAGCAGTAATTGAAAGACACAAGGAGAATGTGAATTACCCAAGGAAAGCAGTAGTGTGTGGTAGATAGCCTCTCTCTATTACCTATGTCAATGGTAGAACCAAAGTGCTGACGCTGCATCACGGTTTTCAAAAGGCAATTTTGGACATCACATAAAACAGTTCTTCATCCTTACAATTTACACTTAGATGCTGCAGAAATAAGTTATGGAAGCAAATCTAAGTTGAGTTTACAGTTTCAATCAAAATTTCTCTTTTCTGGTGATGTTTATTATTCATCGTATACAATGCCACTACACAATGAGGAGATTTTCAAGAACAGTGTTTTTGCTTTGCCCAGTTTGCCCTAGGCATGGTAAAACAGAGGTATAGCTCCTTCTGCAAAGTAAAAATTAACTATTCTTTAGCTTTTAAAGAGTGATTCTGGATGAACAAATATCTAAGGGGTTCCAAAAATGGTCAAAGCTAGAAAATGTCTTCTCCTTCCCAGACATTTTTATTCCTGAAGCATAAAAGCAAGGAAATGGCACCTTTACATGCAAATAGAACGGCCCTAGGCTTTTCTTTGCAATATTTATGATCAAATTATATTTTTTAATGTCTTTGGAACAGGAGAAACTATTGGAACCACATGATTAGCTGACAGTGCTATGTTTTTAGTATACACAATAAACCTAGGTGTAAATTTCATTTCAAAATTATATCCTCTGAGGTTGTTAGCCATTTGACCTTTAAATTTCCACATTTGGGGACTTCCCTGGCAGTCCAGTGGTTAAGACTTCGCCTTCGGGCTTCCCTGGTGGCACAGTGGTTGAGAGTCCGCCTGCCGATGCAGGGGACGCGGGTTCGTGCCCCGGTCCGGGAAGATCCCACATGCCGCAGAGTGGCTGGGCCCGTGAGCCATGGCCGCTGGGCCTGTGCGTCCAGAGCCTGTGCTCCGCAGTGGGAGAGGCCACAACAGTGAGAGGCCCGCGTACCGCAAAAAAAAAAAAGACTTCACCTTCCAATGCAGGGAGTGCAGGTTCGATCCCTGGTCGGGGAGCTAAGATCCCACATGTCTCGCGGCCATAAAACCAAAATATAAAACAGAAGCAACACTGTAACAAATTCAATAAAGACTTTAAAAATGGTCCACATCAAAAAAAAAATCTTTTAAAAAAAATTCTACATTTGCTGCAATCTTATTCAACAAATGGTAATCGCCTGCTATAGATTGGGCACTGTGGTGGTTAAAAATGAAAACACAGGTTCCTGTGCCTAATGAACTCACAGTTTAGTGAAGAGATGGGGCTTCTAAAAGAGACAGAAAAAAGGCACAGACTAAATCAAAATGCAGAATAAGATAGCATCATGAAGATATATTCAAGGTGTTATGTGAGGTTCAGATGCTTCTCCCTCAATGCCATAAATCCCAACTCCTTCAAAGTCATGCCACCATTCTTCTATCATCTTGCTCATCCTCCCTGTTGTATTTACCTGCAGATCCACAGGTTAATTCTCTTCATCTCTTAAATATGCAGCACCTGACTCACAGTGACTCTCCACCACTGCTCTTGGTGAGTTCAGTGTCCGCTTGGAATTCCTTCCAATATCTTGGCTTTTTAGTTTCATTGCCTTCTCAGCTACAACGATCTGATCTTCCACCCCACTTCAGCTTCCTTCTTTTCTATACATACTGTCATTTCAAATGATTGCACTGCTTCCATTGGCTCAATTTCGAGTATCTCATTCTCTGAGCTCCATCTGCTAACCTTCTGGCTTACTCCCTCTAGCACCCCAACTCCAACAATCTATTTGAACCCATCCATGTTTTCACTTGCCCTCCTCACCCTAGCCTAGACTCCACAACCTATCATTATTATCATTATATTGCACATGCCCTAACCTCCCTTACCCCAACCCTGATAATTGCAAACACCACTCTGAACCTGCACCTGAATCACAGGTACCAAAGCCACTGGGTAAGTGAACACATAATTATGCTGATTCATCTTGCTTCAAATTTATGACTACAGTCTCTACTGCTTCTTGACATGCATATTGTATTTCCCCAACCCATTCTCAGTCTCCCACTCACCAGAGGAATATTCCATATCCTCTCTTCTCTCTCAACTTCCAACACCTCTTCTGCTATACTTTCTCTCAGCTATGACCTGACTTCTATTCACTGAGAAAATGGAGGTAGTCAGTAGAGATCCACATCTTCCTACAGCCATAAACCAGCCTGCATCTATACCCGTATACGCCTCCTTCCCTCCTGTTAAAACGGATGAACCATATACACCCCTTTCAGAGGCCAACCCCTTGATTTGTACTTCGGATTTCTTCTGCTCTTGCTTAACCAAGGATTTTGTACCCCCTCTCTCCTACATCATTGAATTTTTCCCTCTGGATTACTTCCATCAGTAAACAAACATACGATAATATCACCTATCTTTCATAAAATCCCTTCCAGATTTGAAATTCCTCTCTAAGTACCATTCCTTTGCTCTCCTTTATAGCAAATCTCAATTTTTTTAAAGTTATTTATACCTGCAGTGTCAAATTCCTCTCTGTCAATGCTCTCTTGACCCAGACTTTTGTCTCCACCATTTCACTGTACCTGCTCTTAATCTCCATCCTAACAATGGTCATATGTCAACTCTCACCTAACCTCATATAGTAGCAGCATATAACAGGACTTATTATTCCTTAGTCATTGAAATACTTTCTTCATTTGGCCCCCAGGATGAGGATCCAGCTATAAACTGGCAACTTCACAGTCAACATTTCCAGCTATGACCTTTCCTCAAGTTCTACCTGTGTCTCCAACTGCCAAGTAGACACTGCCACTTGCATAGCTAACAGGCATCTCAAATTTAACATATACAGAAGTTACACTAAATTTTTCCCCTCTTAACTGTTTCTCCTACAGTTAACCCTCTCTCCAAAAAAAAAAAAAAAAAATATATATATATATATATAGCTCAATTCCATCTGTCCAGTTGCTCATGCCAAAAAGTTTGAAATTATCTGACTCTCTTGTTCTTTCCTCCTACATCCAGCAAATTTGTTGGTGCCACCTTCAAAATATAGCCAAATCCAGCCACTTCCTATCACCTCCACTGTTAACCTAGTCTAAGCATCGAGATTTTTGCAATCATCTTCTAATCAGACTGCCCATTTTTACCCTTAACCCCTGTATTTCCCTCCTCACAGAACCAACAGAGTAATTTTTTTAATGTTAGTCATTTCAGGTCATTTCTCTACTCAAAACATTCCAGAAGATTCATATTTCATTCAGAATAAAAACCACACTTTTTTCAAGACCCAGCAGGTCCACATGAACTGGTATTCACAGTCTCTCTGAGCTCACCTCCTACAACCCCTCCCCGGCTCGCTCTGCTCCCGCCACACTGCCTTCCTTGCTATACCCCAAACATCTTCCCAAGCATAACCTTGCTTCAGGGCCTTTGCCACTGCTGTTTTTTGGCTTGGAACACTCTTTCCCCAAGTGCACTCTCTACCACATCTGAAGTCTCTGCTCGAATAGTCAGTGTCATATTTCCTTGAATACCTTATGTTATCTCTTGTCATACTCTGTCACTTGACTGTGTTTAACTTCCGAAGTTAGTACTTACCATCACCTGAAATGCTGTATATGTATTTGTTTGTCTGTAATGATGAGGAGTACCTAGAGAACAAGGATTTTATTTTACTCCCTGCTATATGCCCCATGTCTACAAGAATGCCTGGTACATTATAGGTACTGAATAAATATGTATTAAAGGAATAAGGAAACTTCTGCAATACTTCCTTCATAATGTGTCCCGCACCTAGCAGTAGCAACAAGAGAAATGGGAGCGAGAGATAAGTTCTTCCCCATGAGTTTCATCAATTCCCTCAACTTTGATTGACATACAAGGTCAAGGAAAACACTGTTTTCTCTGCAGATGCAATCAAGGTAAGACCACCAGGCTCTCTTCCAACCGTATTGCAGCCCCTAAGCCTTGCTTATTCAGGAACTTGAGAGCAACCACTGTTTGTACTGTCCCTCCCTTTCCACCTCTCCAAACTCATACCTCTCTATCTAATACTCCTGTTATGTCTCTGGCCACTCCATTTTTGTATGTGTGGGTTTCTCTTCCTCTTCTCCTCCCCTTAAATTTTGTTTTTCCTGGTATTTTGTCCTCAGCCTTCACTAGTCATTCGTCTGTTTGATCTCATTGATTCCCATCAAATACCATATACCTGTGAAAGGCTCACAACTCTATATCCTCATTCCAGACCTTTACTATATGCCAGCCCTATATATCTACCTAAAGAGCACCTCCACCTGGTGATCCCACAGCCACATTAAACTCAAGATGCTTGTATTAGCGAAAACAGGCTAGTTTATTTCTTTATTATTTGTAACATCTTTATTGGAGTATAATTTCTTAACAATGTTGCGTTAGTTTCTGCTGTATAACAAAGTGAATCAGCTATACATATACATATATCCCCACATCTCCTCGCTCTTGCGTCTCCCTCCAACCCTCCCTATCCCACCCCTCTACGTGGTCACAAAGCACCAAGCTGATCTCCCTGTGCTATGCGGCTGCTTCCCATTAGCTATCTATCTTACATTTGGTAGTGTATATATATCCATGCCACTCTCTCACTTCGCCCCAGCTTACCCTTCCCCCTCCCCGTGTCCTCAAGTCCATTCTCTACATCTGCATCTTTATTCCCGTCCTGCCCCTTGGTTCATCAGAACCATTTTTTTTTTTAGATTCCATATATATATATATGTTAGCATACAGTATTTCTTTTTCTCTTTCTGACTTACTTCACTCTGTATGACAGACTCTAGGTCCATCCACCTCACTACAAATAACTCAATTTTGTTTCTTTTTATGGCTGAGTAATATTCCATTGTATATATGTGCCACATCTTCCTTATGCATTCATCTGTCAATGGACACTTAGGTTGCTTCCATGTCCTTCCTGGCTATTGTAAACAGAGCTGCAATGAACACTGTGGTACATGACTCCCTTTGAATTATCATTTTTTCAGGGTGTATGCCCAGTAGTGGGACTGCTGGGTCATATGGTAGTTCTATTTTTGGTTTTTTAAGGAACCTCCATACTGCTCTCCATACTGCCTGTATCAATTTACATTCCCACCAACAGTGTAAGAGGGTTCCCTTTTCTCCACACCCTCTCCAGCATTTATTGTTTGTAGACTTTTTGATGATGGCCATTCTGACCAGTGTGAGGTGATACCTCACTGTAGTTTTGATTTGCATTTCTCTGATGATTAGTGATGTTGAACATCCTTTCATGTTTTGTTGGCAATCTGTGTATCTTCTTTGGAGAAATGTCTATTTAGGTCTTCTGCCCATTTTTGTATTGGGTTGTTAGTTTTTCGATATTAAGCTGCATGGGCTCATTGTATACTGTGGAGATTAATCCTTTGTCAATTGCTTCATTTACAAATATTTTCTCCCATTCTGAGGACTGTCTTTTTGTCTTGTTTATAGTTTCCTTTGTTGTGCAAAAGCTTTTAAGTTTCATTAGGTCCCATTTGTTTATTTTTAATTTTATTTCCATTTCTCTAGGAGGTGGGTCAAAAAGGATCCTGTTGTGATTTATGTCAAAGAGTGTTCTATGTTTCCCTCTAACAGTTTTACAGTGTCTGGCCTTACATTTAGGTCTATAATCCATTTTGAGTTCATTTTTGTGTATGGCGTTAGGGTGTGTTCTGATTTCGTTCTTTTACATGTAGCTGTCCAGTTTTCCCAAGTCCACATATTGAAGAGGCTTTCCTTTCTTCATTGTATATTCTTGCCTCCTTTATCAAAGATAAGGTGACCATATGTGTGTGGGTTTATCTCTGGGCTTTCTATCCTGTTTCACTGATCTATATTTCTATTTTTTGCCAGTATCATACTGTCTTGATTACTGTAGCTTTGTAGTATAGTCTGAAGTCAAGGAGCCTGATTCTTCCATCTCCGTTTTTCTTTCTCCAGATTGTTTTGGCTACTTGAGGTCTTTTGTGTTTCCATACAAATTGTGAAAATTTTTGTTCTAGTTCTGTGAAAAATGCCATTGGTAATTTGATAAGGATTGCATTGAATCTGTAGATTGTTTTGGGTAATATAGTCATTTTCACAATGTTGATTCTTCCATTCCAAGAACATGGTATATCTCTCCATCTCTTTGTACTGTCTTTAATTTCTTTCATCAGTGCCTTATAGTTTTCTGCATACAGGTCTTTTGTCTACTTAGGTAGGTTTATTCCTAGGTATTTTATTCTTTTTGTTGCAATGGTAAATGGGAGTGATTTCTTAATTTCTCTTTCAGATTTTTCATCATTAGTGTATAGGAATGCAAGAGGTTTCTGTGCATTAATTTTGTATCCTGCTACTTTACCAAATTCACTGATTAGCTCTAGTAGTTTTCTGGTAGCATCTTTAGGATTCTCTATGTATAGTATCATGTCATCTGCAGACAGTGACAGCTTTACTTCTTCTTTTCTGATTTGGATTCCTCTGATTGCCATGGCTAAAAATTCCAAAACTGTGTTGAATAACAGCAGTGAGAGTAGGCAACCTTGTCTTGTTCCTGATCTTAGAGGAAATGGTTTCAGTTTTTCACCATTGAAAATGATGTTGGCTGTGGGTTTGTCATATATGGCCTTTATTATGTTGAGGTAAGTTCCCTCTATACCTACTTTCTGGAGGCTTTTTACCATAAATGGGTGTTGAATTTTGTTGTAAGCTTTTTCTGCATCTATGGAGATTATCATACGGTTTTTCTCCTTCAATTTCTTAATATGGTGTAACACATTGATTGATTTGGATATAGTGAAGAATCCTTGCATTCCTGGGATAAACCCCACTTGATCATGGTGTGTGATCCTTTTAATGTGCTGTTGGATTCTGTTTGCTAGTATTTTGCTAAGGATTTTTGCATCTATGTTCATCAGTCATATTGGCCAAAACCTTTCTCTGGTTTTGGTATCAGGGAGATGGTGGCCTCAGTAGTTGTGGTACATGGGCTCAGTAGTGGTGGCTCGTGGGCTCTAGAGCACAGGCTCTGTAGTTGTGGCGCACAGGCTTAGTTGCTCTGCGGCATGTGGGATCTTCCTGGACCAGGGCCCAAACCTGTGTCCCCTGCATTGGTAGGCAGATTCTTAACCACTGCACCACCAGGGAAGTCCCTGGTGGTATGTTTTGGGGTGTCTGTGAACTTATTATGATCTTAGGCAGCCTCTCTGCTAATGGGTGGGGTTGTGTTCCTGTCTTGCTAGTTGACTGGCATGGGGCATCCAGCACTGGAGCTTGCTGGCTCTTTGGTGGAGCTGGGTCTTAGCATTGAGACAGAGATCTCTGGGAGAGCTCTCACTGATTGATATTACAAGGGGCCAGGAGGTCTCTGGTGTTCCAGTGTCCTGAACTCATCTCTCCCACCTAAGAGGCTTAGGCCTGACACCAGGCCAGAGCACCAAGACCCTGTCAGCCACACGGCTCAGAAGAAAAGGGAGGAAAAAAAGAAAGAAAAAATAATAAATTTTTTTAATTATTAAAATTAAAAAAATTTTTTTAATAATAATAAAAAAGGAAGAGAGCAACCAAACCAATAAACAAATCTACCAATGTTAACAAGAGCTAAAAACTATACTAAGATACACATAAAAATCAGAAACAACTCAGTTGCAGACAGCAAACCCCAAGTCTACAGTTACTCCCAAAGTCCACCGCCTCAATTTTGGGATGATTCATGGTCTATTCAGGTATTCCACAGATGCAGGGTACATCAAGTTGATTGTGGGGATTTAATCCGCTGCTCCTGAGGCTGCTGGGATTTCCCTTTCTCTTCTTTGTTCGCACAGCTCCTGGGGTTCAGCTTTGGTTTTGGCCCCGCCTCTGCATGTAGGTCGCCCTCAGGCATCTGTTCCCACCCAGACAGTACCGGGTTAAAACAGCTGCTGATTAGGGGGCTCTGGCTCACTCAGGCCGGGGGGGAGGGAGGGGTACGGTAGTTATAATTGGAATGCAGGGCGAGCCTGCGGTGGCAGAGGCCAGCATGACATTACAACAGCCTCAGGCGCACCATGTGTTCTCCTGGGGAACTTGTCCCTGGATCACAGGACACCGGCAGTGGCTTGTTGCACAGGCTCCCAGGGGTGTGTGGTTAGTGACCTGTGCTTACACACAGGATTCTTGGTGGCTGAAGCAGCAGTGTTAGCATTTCATGCCTATCTCTGGGGTCTGAGCTAATAGCTGTGGCTCGTGACTGTCTCTGGTGCTCGTTTAGGCAGTGCTCCGCCTTCTGTGGGCAGACAGGGAATCCCCTCTCCTCACGCACCCGAAACAATGGTCTCTTGCCTCTTAGGCAGGTCCAGACATTTTCCCGGACTCCCTCCCGGCTAGCTGTGGCGCACTAGCCCCCTTCAGGCTGTGTTCACGCAGCCAACCCCGGTCCTCTCCCTAGGATCTAACCTCCGAAGCCGGAGCCTCAGCTCCCAGCCCCCACCCATCCCGGCAGGTGAGCAGATAAGCCTCTCAGGCTGGTGAGTGCTAGTCAGCACCCATCGCTGTGCGGGAATCTGTCCGCTTTGCACTCTGCACCCCTGTTGCTGCGCTCTCCTCCATGGCTCCGAAGCTTCCCTCCCCCGCCCACCCCCTTTCTCCACCAGCGAAGGGGCTTCCTAGTGTGTGGAATCTTTTCCTCCTTCACAGCTCCCTCCCAGAGGTGCAGGTTCTGTTCCTATTCTTTTTTTTTTTTTTTTTTTTTTCCCGTATGCGGGCCTCTCACTGTTGTGGTCCCTCCCGTTGCGGAGCACAGGCTCCAGACGCACAGGCTCAGCGGCCATGTCTCATGGGCCCAGCCACTCCGTGGTACGTGGGATCTTCCCGGACCGGGGCATGAACCTGTGTCCCCTGCATCGGCAGGCGGACTCTCAACCACTTTGCCACCAGGGAAGCCCCCTCGTTCCTATTCTTGTGTCTCTGTTTTTTCTTTTTTCTTTTGCCCTACCCAGGTACGTGGGGAGTTTCTTGCCTTTTGGGAATTCTGAGGTCTTCTGCCAGCATTCAGTAGGTGTTCTCTAGTAGTTGTTACACGTGCATATGTATTTTTGATGTATTTGTGGGGAGGAAGGTTATTTCCATGTCTTACTCCTCCGCTATCTTGAAGGCCCCCACTCAGCTAGTTTATATTGCAGTAACAAGCCACCCCAAAATCTCAGTGGTTTAATATCCAGAAGTTTATTTCTTGCTCACACAAAGTCCCCTCAGACTTAGGGATCTCTCCGGGTAACTACTTCTATACCCAGAGACCCAGGTGCTTGAATCTCTTAGCTCAGCCATCTTAACACAAAGCCTATGGTCCATACAGCAGGGTAAGAGACTGAATGAAAGATCTCACCATAATAACTAAGTGCTTTAGCCAAAAACTACATGTGTCACTTGCACTCACAGCCCATTGGCTTGAATGGGCTGTGACTCCATGCAACCGTAAGAGGGCTATAAAATTCAATCTTCCAAGTTCCAAGAAAGAAAAGTGAACTATCCCTAGTCACCACCATGCTTTCCAAAATGTCCAAGATTAATAGGCCACCATGGGGCACCAGATCATTAAGCAGAACATGACCAAGGACCAGGAGGCAAGGCTCGGTCCAGAGGCAGCTGCTGCTGCTACCATCATCATCGCCACCTCCTTAACCTCCACCTCTCACATGTAATTATTCTTCAAGTCTTACAGGTTCTACCTCCTTAAATACTGCTGTATTGGGCAGTAATGGGCCCCTTTTCTCCATTACTGCTACCACTACCTTACTTTAGCCTCTCGCCACCTTCATTTGCAAATCTGTAGTCTTCTACCTGGTCTTCCTACTCTCAGTCTTCCAATATATGTCCTGTCTCAAAGAGTCCCATCCCATTTCCTGATCATCCAACCCCAAAACTCCCTTTACCCCAGCCACTTTCTACTGCCTTATTCTATGTTTTTTTCAGATCCCTTGTCACTATCTGAAACTGTAAGCATATCTATCTAGTTGTCCCCACCTCCACTGCTGCCACGATACACATAAACATGCACTGGAATGTGCGCTCCCTCAGATTTGGGAATTGACTAATCAGAGCTTTATCTCCACCTCGTAGAAGAATGCCTAGTGCGAGGCAGATCCTCAATGTGTATTTGTGGAATGAATAAATTTTCCATCATGAAGCCCACGTGATCTTTATAAAACAACTCTGACCATGTAATTTCTCAACTTAAATGCTCCAGTGACTCCTTATTGTATTTCCAGATAAAGTTTCTGCTCCTTAGCAAATTTCTGAGAACCTCCATGAAATATCTCTGCTTATTCCTCTGGTGTCACAGACTACAGTCCCCTCATTCTCAAGGGGTTTTCTCTCCCAGTGGAGTTTGTAATTCATTTTCCCTCAGAGTAACATATTTTTCAAAGACAACCACTCCCTTTACGTGGTTAATTCCAATTTGTTTTTCAGGATTCAAGTCAGACAGTGCGTCCTCTGAAGGTTAGAACCCCTCCTCTGTACTGTGATAGTCACCAGGTTACAACTAGAAACTGTGGTAGACACCAGGTTAAAACCAGGCCCTGGGCTAGATACTAGGTTACAACTGTAAACATGACCTATCCGTGTTATGGTGGCACAACTAGTTCTAAAATCTAACTCTCAAACCTAGCTTAAAGCATTGTTCATGTAGAATATTATCATCGTTATTACTTTTATTTTTACTCCTACTAGTTATACTTCTTTTGACCAATGATCATCCAGAATGGCCTGAAAACTCAAAAGTAAGCAAGCAAGGTCTTTGGAGCAGCCAAACTGATGTCACAAAGCTGATACACTTTATTTATAATCTGGCCCCCAGGTCCTCCCTCAGAGCCTCATTACAGTACAGTGTACTCTCATTTAAAACAGATTTCAAACAACCTTCACTATTTGGTTTGCCAACCCACTAGATGATAGAATCCACCAATCACCAACTATTTTATTAAGTGCTTACTACACACAACACATTGTGCTAAGTTGTGGGAACTAGAAGAAAGTATAAAAATGTCCACACTCCAGGGGTACATGGGCACACTCTATACCTTCTACTCAATTATCCTGTGAACGTAAAACTGTTCTAATAAGTAAAGTTTATTAGTTAAAAAAAATTTTAAGTCTACACTCCTGTCCTTATGACCACCCACTTTATTGAAGAGGTACCCCAAATAAGAAGACAGAATAAGAGGTAAATACCTCAAGAAACCGAGAAATGAAATATGACTTTTTCAGCTAGAGAAGATACAGGGGTTGGGGGTTGGGGAATAGGAAAATCAGGAATAAGAACTTAATAAACATAGTAGTTTTAGAGCTACTTATTGAAGAGATGAAAAACCCTGCATACCTAAAGAACCTCTGATCTAGGACAATGGGAAGGGCACTCAGCTAAGAGCTGAGGGCTGAATTTTCATCTAGGTCTCTATTTGCCCTGCTGGGCAGCTTTCAGAAAGTCATGCCAGCTCTCTGGGCCTCACTCTCTTCTTGTCTACTGTGAGGGAGCTGAACCAGATGGTCTTCATCAAGGCCCACCATGCTTTAAAATCCTATGATTCTATGTTGAAACTTCTGACCATGAGCCATCAAAATAAAGGTAAAATATATTCAGTATACTGTTTAAAAGACAGCAGGTTTATAGAATTTTTTAAGTTTGCAATTTAGCAGGATAAGTTTCAGTTATCCGAAAAATCTACTTAAGTGGAACACTGCTATCCCCCCCTAGTGCTAGAAAAGTGAAAATTTCACAGTGTTATTTAAACAGCCCAGCATCGGCTGACCAAAATAATTTTAGGCCAAAGAAATAGAGGAACCTGCAGGGGATTCTCCTTTCCCTGCAGTTTCTATAAAAAACAACTGGCCAAAGGGGGTAAACCTGTCATTCCCAAAAAGCACCCCATTAGGAAAGCAAGTGTTGCAAGGGTGGAGAAGTCAGCTACTATAGAAGATGCACAGGTACCAATGCTCTCTACCTACCCACCTCCCACCATAGGTCATACCACCTAAGCAAGGTATAGACGTGTGCTGCTGAATACTGGGACTGTGCTACCTTGTACTAAAAAGTTATTAGTAGCCAGTACAGGGTAATCAGATGGGCACCTGTCCAAATGGCAATAGTTTCAATGTGTTTGTTTTTTTTTTTTTTTTTTTTGCGGTATGCGGGCTTCTCACTGTTGTGGCCTCTCCCGCTGCGGAGCACAGGCTCCGGACCCGGCTCACGGGCCCAGCCGCTCCGCGGCAGGCGGGATCCTCCCAGACCGGGGCACAATCCCGCGTCCCCTGCATTGGCAGGCGGACTCTCAACCACTGCGCCACCAGGGAAGCCCAGTTTCAATGTTTTAAAACGTAAATACCCGTTTCCCTTTATACAGATACATCACATATGAGGACAACTTCATGCCCTAAAGATGACTAATAAACGAGTTACCAGTTGTACTGGATCTGGACAGAGGGAGAGTGCCAAGCCCAGAGATGCTGCTCACATCCACGCCCAGCTGAGGCAGAGGAGAGCTGACTCTGAAGAAAGCTCATGCATTCCCTTATTCATTCACTTGACAGTTTCAGGCCCCTACTATGTGTCAAGCACTGTATTAAACCCAGGAATTTAGCAGTGGAGAAAAACTAGACATGATCTTTGCCTTCATGTTATGTACTTTTTGTAAAATTACAAAAGCTTTATGAGCTACTGAAGATTAGTAATATTTCAGAAAAACTGGTGTCTAGGAAGGGGGGATATGGAAGATCGACTGACCTACTTGTGGGGTTAAGGAGAAGCAAGGAAGCCTTTCTCTTGAAGAGACGGCATTTGAACCGAGAACTCAAGGTTGAGCTGGTATTAACTTCTAGCTCTTTATATAAGGCAGCCAATCAATTATTTGCCCTCATGCATCAATGTTTGCCAGCTTAGTGTGCACAAACTCCCACACCTAGGTATACTAGGAAAATACAGTCACTAGATTACTTGGAACAGCTTTCATTCTGTCAACTTTACTCAAAATCTATTAGGGGAAAATTTAATTATATTAAAACCAACATAGATTTATTATTACAGAAAAAAAATATTTGAGTGTTTTTTACAGGAAAAAAACCCAAAACATCGAGATAGTTCTAGTCTTCTGTAGGATTGGAAATCAGAAAGGAGGAAGTAGTATCATCACTATTTGGTGATGATATAATCTTATATGCAGAAAATCCCAAAGAGTCAGTCAAAAAACTGTTGGAATTAATCTATGATTTCAGTAAAGTGGTAGGATACAAAATCAATATACAGGAATCAATTGCATTTCTTTATTAATGATGAAGTATCTGAAAAATAAAGAAAACTATCCCATTCACAATAGCATCAAAAATAAAAACATACTTAGGAATAAATTCAACCAAGGAAGTAAAATATCTGTACAATGAAAGCTGCAAGACTTTGCTGGAAGAAGCTGAAGAAGACACAAACAAATGGAAAGACATCATGTGTTCATGGACCACAAGAATTAATATTTTTCAAATGATCATACCACCCAAAGCCATGTACAGATTCAATGCAATCCATATCAAAATACCAAAGATATTCTTCACAGAAATAGAAGAAACAGTCCTAAAGTTTATCTAAAACCACAAAAGACCCAAAATAGCCAAAACGATCCTGAGAGAAAAAATAAACAAAGCTGGCAGTATCACCACTTCTGAATTTCAAACTATACTATAAAGCCATAGTAATAAAAACAATACAAAAACAGACACATCAAACCAATGGAACAAAATAGAGAGCCCAGAATTAAATCCTGGCATATTCAGTCAACTAATATTCAACAAGGGAGCCAAGAATACCCAATAGGGAAAAGATGGTCTCTTCAATAAATGGTGCTGGGAAAACTGGAGAAACATATGCAGAACAATGAAATTAGACCCTTATCTCATACCACTGGCAAAAATAAACTAGAAATGGATCAAAGACTTAAATATAAGACCTGATACCATAAAACTCCTAGAAGAAAAAATAGGGAAGAAGCTCATCAATACTGGTCTTGGAGATGACATTTTGAACATGATGCCAAAAGCACAAACAACAAAAGCAAATATCAACAAATGGGATTATATCAAACTCACCTTCTACACAGCAAAAGAAATAACAAAATGAAAAGATAAAACTACTTAATAAGAGAAAAATTTTACAAACTACATATTGCATAAAGGGTTAATATCCAAAATATATAAAGAACTCAGTCGACTTAATAAAAAAAAAATTTTGATTAAAAATAGTCAGAAGGACTAAGTAACTAAATAGACATTTTTCCAAAGAGGACATCAAAATGACCAACAGACACATGAAAAGATATTCAACATCACTAATCACCGGGAAAATGCAAATCAAAACCGCAATGGGATATCACCTCATACCTGTTAGAATGGCTATTATCAAGAAGACAAGAGACAGATGCAGGTGAAGATGTGGTGAAAAGGGAACCTTTATACATCGTTGGTGGGAACGTAAATTGGTCCAACCACCATGGAAAACAATAAGGAAGTTCCTCAAAAAATTAAAACTAGATTTGACATACAATCCAGCAATTCCATTCTGGGTACATACCCAAAGGAAATGAAAACAGGATTTCAGTGAGGTACATACACTCCCATGTTTCTCACAGCATTATTCACAGTAGTCAAGATATGGAAACCCAAATATGGAAACAACTCAAAAGCCCACCTAAGGATGAATGGATAAAAAAAGATGTAATTCATATACACAATGGAATATTGTTCAGCCACGAGAAAGGATATCCTTTCATTTGCAACAACATGGACAGACTTTGAGCACACTACGCTAATCAAGATAAGTCAGACAGAGAAAGACTAGTACTGTATGAGATCCCTTATATGTGGAAACTAAAAAAGTTAAACCTATAAAAAAGAGAGTAAAAATTTATTCAATTTTTTTAAAAAGGGGAAAAAAGAAAAAATATATCAAATCTCAGACGGGGAATGGGGTACTTGGTGTTTCCAAGGAGGTAGGCCTAGCATGACTTTTTTGTTTATAGTTACCTACTTCTGGCTTCTTTCACCTCTCTGGAGTAGATTGCCAGAGAGGTAATTACTCCTGGTTTTCTATAAGCCATTTTTTTAAAGAAAAGCAAATCTTCCTTAGCCATTTAATTCTCACTGCAGAAACCAACATGCCAAAGTAAGCCTTAGAGCTTCTATCCCTTATTGTTTTCTATATCCTTCCTAAGAGCCTTTCCTCTTCAAAGACTAGTTAGAACCTCATGTTCTGAAGTCCCAGGTAGCTGGACACTTAATCATCTTAGCCAGGAGCACAAGAGCTTGCTTGCAGACGTGGTATGAAATAATAAAAACATTTTGCCTTAAAGACAAACTTAGCATTTAGTCTGACTGCACGCAAATAATTTAATCCTTTATTTTTCTTACCTGCTCAAAAGCAGGCACATTCTCTTTAGAGATTAGCCAGAATGTGATGACTTAATTCACATTTACTACTTACATGCCTGGCTTAACATTCTTGTGAATGTGCTTCTGAACATTCTTCCTAAAAGCACTGCTGTCATTTTTGCTGAGAAAAGTGCCTGCAAATCCATTCATTACAGCAAGGGCCCAGAGTACTGAAAAATGTGCAGGTAAATGGCTGGGTTTCCAGGTTCAAACCCTACTCAAGGAGGCAGCAACAGAGGCCATTACCAGCACCAGCTCTGATGGACACTGTGAATCACAGTCCAGTGGCTTGTCGGCATTTTCCTGATGGAGGGTAATAAATTCTAGCAGAGAGTAGGGGCAGAAGAGGTTCAGTATTCAGCTACATTAAGGTTACTGATTATAAGTTTGCGCAGAGAAGTTAGTTCTTCTGCTCTTTCTAGTCATCAAGGCCTGCCCTGAAAACAGAATTCAGTATAGTTTGTATTCCTTTCTTTATCTTTCCTTAATTTTTTAAACTCTTTTATTGAGCACTTATTTGGTAAGTGCCTACTTACTTACCAAGCACTTTGCATGCATTAATAATAACGTCCAACATTTATTGAGTGCTACTATGTGCCAGGCACTATTTTAAATGTTTTGAACAGATCATTCTCATAACGGCCCAGTGCAATAGGGATTGTTATTATCCCCATTTACAGATGAAACTCAGGCCCACAGGGATTAAGTAACTTGTACAGGATCACACAGCTAGGAAGTGCAATCTGAAGTTGGGGGAAATGCTATCTTGGAGTGTCTATGGAATTTAGTTGAACATTGGCTGTGAACTGGGGGGACAAGCAAAATCTTCTAGGTCATTATTATCTCCTTAAATTCTCCAGAGGCTCTGAATGACAAAGAGTATAAGCATCATCCAAAAGTTCATAGTAGAATAAGAGCTACCATTACCAGGAGGAGGGGAGAATGCTATTTTGGGACAAGTGGGCCTATCAGTGACCCTGCCCCTGAAATCTTATCCGATAGGTAGTCACAAATATGCAGGTACAGTCCTTTAGTTTTCAGAAGATCTGAGTTTGGACTCAAAAAACCTTAATTCTATATCCAACTATGTAACCTTGGACAAGTCACTTATACTTTCTAAGTCTCCATTTTTTCACCAGTTACTGGGGCTATCATATTAACAACCATCATACCCACCTAACAGAACTGCTGTCAAGCTCAGAGACTCTACAAGAAAATGTTTCATAAACTGAAGAGTGTTATGCAAATGTGTTATAATTGTATTGCACTGAATGTGCTTATTCTATGGGAATATTTTCTATACACATACAGGATTTATTGCTGTCATCTCCTAAGAGAAGGGAGCTTTACTTTTGCATGTTGCCCCTGCTATACTCTAAGACACTGTAGCTTGATTAAAGTGTGAGCTATTTTACCCAGTCCTTGACCAGAAACCTCTAGCAATTTTTATTTCTGACCTTCTAAAGGAATCTTTAGTCTGACTATCTAAACCAGGCCTTGGATAACTCTGTATAGTCAAGATGGTTTGAAAGGTCCCACCTATCACAGAAAAGTAAACAAGCTTCCAGTGATTGAAATGACTAAGCTAAATGAACCGGGGAAGACAAAAGAAAAACGGTTCCTCGAAACTTCACGTGATTCAAAAATACATAACCAATGCAAATCACAGATATTCAGAAAATGAAATCTGATTCAAAATGTGAGGTATTATACATGGTTTTGTAAAGTAAAAGACCACCCAAAAGGGATTTACAGAAAGCAAGGCAAATCTGAAGTTGCCCTTGGGATCACTGGAAAGCAAAATAATAGACACCCAACCAAGTTTTTTCCTCAGATCAAAATTACTATACATCTATAGCCTTAAGGCACCTATGTCAAAAGTAAAAAGCTTTGAAGGTCCATGGAAAATGATAGAAAATGAGATTAAGAAAATGAGATTATCCCCGCCATGTCCTCAAGTCCATTCTCTATGTCTGCATCTTTATTCCTGCCCTGCCACTATGTTCATCAGTACCATTTTCTTAGATTCCATACATGGGCATTAGCATACGGTATTTATCTTTCTCTTTCTGACTTACTTCACTCTGTATGACAGACTCTAGGTCCATCCACCTCACTACAAATAACTCAATTTCATTCCTTTTTATGGCTGGGTAATATTCCATTGTATATATGTGCCACATCTTCTTTAACCATTCATCTGTCGATGGACACTTAGGTTGCTTCCATGTCCTGGCAGTTGTAAACAGTGCTGCAAAGAACATTGTGGTACATGCATCTTTTTGAATTATGGTTTTCTTGGGGTATATGCCCAGTAGTGGGGTTTCTGGGTCATATGGTAGTTCTATTTTTAGTTTTTTAAGGAACCTCCATACTGTTCTCCATAGTGCCTGTATCAATTCATATTCCCACCAACAGTGTAAGAGGGTTTTTTCCCACACCCTTTCCAGCATTTATTGTTTGTAGATTTCTTGATGATGGGCATCCTGACCAGTGTGAGGTGATACCTCATTGTGGTTTTGATTTGCATTTCTCTAATGATTAGTGATGTTGAGAATCCTTTCATGTGTTTGCAATCTGTGTGTGTTCTTTGGAGAAATGTCTATTTAGGTCTTCTGCCCATTTTTGGATTGGGTTGTTTGTTTTTTGATATTGAGCTGCATGAGCTTCTTGTATGTTTTGGAGATTAATCCTTTGTCAGTTCCTTCGTTTGAAAATATTTTCTCTTGTCTTTTTGTCTTGTTTCTGGTTTCCTTTGCTGTCCAAAGCCTTTAAGTTTCATTAGGTTCCATTTGTTTATTTTATTTCCATTACTCTAGGAGGTGGGTCAAAAAGGATCTTGTTGTGATTTATGTCAAAGAGTGTTCTGCCTATGTTTTCCTCTAAGAGTTTTACAGTGTCTGGCCTTACATTTAGGTCTTTAATCTATTTTGAGTTCATTTTTGTGTATGGTGTTAGGAAGTGTTCTAATTTCATTCTTTTACATGTAGCTGTGCAGTTTTCCCAGCTCCACTTATTGAAGAGGCTGTCTTTTCTCCAGTGTATATTCTTGCCTCCTTTGTCAAAGATAAGGTGACTATATGTGCATGGGTTTATCTCTGGCTTTTCTATCCTGTTCCACTGATCTATATTTGTTTTGGGGCCAGTACCATACAGTCTTGATTACTGTAGCTTTGTAGTATAGTCTGAAGTCCGGGAGCCTGATTCCTCCAGCTCTGTGTTTCTTTCTCAGATTGCTTTGGCTATTTGGGGTACTTTGTGTTTCCATACAAATTGCAAAATTTTTTGTTCTAGTTCTGTGAAAAATGCCATTGGTAATTTGATAGGGATTGCACTGAATCTGTAGATTGCTTTGGGTAGTACAGTCATGTTCACAATGTTGATTCTTCCATTCCAAGAACATGGTATATCTTTCCATCTGTTTGTATTATCTTTGATTTCTTTCATCAGTGTCTTATAGTTTTCTGCATACAGATTTTTGCCTCCTTAGGAAGGTTTATTCCTAGGTATTTTATTCTTTTTGTTGCAGCGGTAAATGGGAGTGTTTCCTTAAATTCTCTTCCTGATTTTCAGTTGTTAGTATGTAGAAAAGCAAGAGACTTCTGTGCATTAATCTTGTATTCTGCTACTTTCCCAAATTCATTGACTAGCTCTAGTAGTTTTCTGGTAGCATCTTTAGGATTTTCTATACATAGTGTCATGTCATCTGCAAACAGTGACAGTTTTACTTCTTCTTTTCCAACTTGGATTCCTTTTATTTCTTCTTCTTCTTCTCTGACTGCCATGGCTAAAACTTACAAAACTATGTTGAATAAGAGTGGTGAGAGTGGACAACCTTGTCTTGTTCCTGATCTTAGAGGAAATGGTTTCAGTTTTTCACCATTGAAAATGATGTTGGCTGTGGGCTTTCATATATGGCTCTTATTATGTTGAGGTAGGTTTACTCTATGCCCACTTTCTGGAGAGTTTTTGTCATAAATCAGTGTTGAATTTTGTCAAAAGATTTTTGTGCATCTATTGAGATGATCATATGTTTTTTATCCTTCAATTTCTTAATATGGTGTATCACATTGATTGATTTGTGTATATTGAAGAATCCTTGCATTCCTGGGATAAACCCCACTTGATCATGGTGTATGATCCTTTTAATGTGCTGTTGGATTCTGTTTGCTAGTATTTTGCTGAGGATTTTTGCATCTATGTTCATCAGTCATATTGGCTGTAGTTTTCTTTTTTGTGACATCTTTGTCTGGTTTTGCTATCAGGGTGCTGATGGCCTTGTAGAATGAGTTTGGGAGAGTTCCTCCCTCTGCTATACTTTGGAAGAGTTTGAGAAGTATAGGTGTTAGCTCTTCTCTAAATGTTTGATAGAATTCACCTGTGAAGCCACCTGGCTCTGGGTTTTTGCTGGAAGATTTTTAATCATAGTTTCAATTTCAGTGCTTGCGATTGGTCTGTTCATGTTTTCTATTTCTTCCTGATTCAGTCTTGAGGGGTTGTACTTTCCTAAGAATTTGTCCATTTCTTCCAGGTTGTCCATTTTATTGGCACAGTTGCTTGTAGTAGTCTCTCATGATGCTTTGTATTTCTGTAGTGTCAGTTGTTACTTCTCCTTTTTCATTTCTAATTCTGTTGATTTGAGTCTTCTCCTTTTTTTTCCTGATGAGTCTGGCTAATGGTTTATCAATTTTGTTTATCTTTTCAAAAAACCAGCTTTTAGTTTTATTGATCTTTGCTATTGTCTCCTTCATTTGCAATAGTGAATCTTAAGCCAAATTATCAACCCCTGTCAAATTTTCTTCTCACTGAATCTCCTCCCACAGAGTCAAGGGCAACTGGATATTCCAACCTAAGAGCAGTAACTCTGGAATAGTCATTACTCTTACTTCCAGTTTCCAATAACATTTCACATGGTAGATTTGTACTTCATGAGCGAATGAGGCCCTGTGACTCTCTTTGGACTTTAAGTTACAGTGGAAGTTACATGTGCCAATTCTAGGCTGCACATTTAATTGCCAGTGTGATGAGAAATACTTGGGTAGTCTTTCCCTCAGCACAGTAAACAGCAGCTTCTGAGATGGCAGAAGCTCTGTCACCCTGGGTCATTGTGTGACTCCATAACTCTGATGTGTATAAGCTCTTTGCCAACCCAGTGATGCTTATCATATTCTTGTTTGAACCCTAATTTTTTTAGTCTCCCATTCTAAACTCTAAGCTCTCTGAGGACAGTCACCAAATCTAATTCACTTTTTTTTTTTTTTTTTTTTGCGGTACGTGGGCCTGTCACTGTTGTGTCCTCTCCCGTTGCGGAGCACAGGCTCCGGACGCGCAGGCTCAGCGGCCATGGCTCACGGGCCCAGCCGCTCCGCGGCATGTAGGATCTTCCCGGACAGGGGCACGAACCCGTGTCCCCTGCATCGGCAGGCGGACTCTCAACCACTGCACCACCAGGGAAGCCCCTAATTCACTTTTATATCCTTCATAAGATATAGCTCTTATAGACAGCAGACGCTCAGTACTATCTGTTGAAAAACTAAATGTATTTACAAGAGATTCCAACATTATAAAGTAATTAGATATATTTTCATAATCTACAAATTACTAGTCTGCTATTATTAAACTGTTATCTGTATGTAAGATAATCACTGAACTTGGCATTCCGTACAAAGTATTTTCATCTTGGGCAGAAAGTATGTGGGTTTTCCAATTATAATAGGATAAAGCTAAGAAAAAAAACAAATCTTTATCATGTAGGTAAGGAGATTTCCCCTGGTAGAGCAGACACACTGACTCCCTATCATGCAAATTATATTCCAATATTAGTGAAAGGCCTAAACCCAATCCAGCTTCTTGTGATTATGGTAATGTACACTCATTTTGACACAGAATAAGCTGGCTAGCCAAAATGAGAACAATATCAAATGATGACCTGGATTAAAACAATTCTTTCACATTTATTGGTTCATTTTTCTCTAGTGGCTATTTTTGTTTTGACTAATAGTATCTCTTCACATTGTGAAATGAAACTTCTAAACATGAATGTAGCTTACAGATAAACACAGCGTCTCTATTCCCTAGTCTGCTTGTGTTTATTGTTTTATAATGTTGCTATATCCCAAAACTCCTTGGGGTTATATCTCTTCTAAACAGTTGGCTCTTTAAAATGTATTCCTTGTATTTTTACTTGATCATTAGACTAAAATATCATTAGTTAAGATACCGTTTCCAAGCAATTTGTTAAAGTGTTTGATTAGCTGTCTCCCCCTCCTCCCACAGAATTCCTATGATAACAAGCACAGATGTAGGAGTCATTTTATATACCCAAACATTTTGTAATAATTCCAGTATAGTTTGTCAACATTTAGAAACAAAAGCTTCTAAAACATTCTTTTTTTTTTTTTTTTTTCGGTATGCGGGCCTCTCACTGTTGTGGCCTCTCCCATTGCAGAGCACAGGCTCCGGACGCGCAGGCTCAGCGGCCATGGCTCACGGGCCCAGCCGCTCTGCGGCATGTGGGATCCTCCCGGACCGGGGCACGAACCCGTGTCCCCTGCATCGGCAGGCGGACTCTCAACCACTGGGCCACCAGGGAAGCCCAAAACATTCTTGTGCTTTTATTTCTTATATCATCTTAATTATTCATGATTAATAATATTTATAACTATTATTTTGTTATGTTTAGTTTATACAAATTTATATAATAAAAACCAGGCAAAACTATTTTCAATCTTATGATTCCTCAAAGTTATCTTAAATATTGCCTACAATGATAGTTAAAACAACTGACTGCAGCATATCCTAGGCCCGAGTTCTTTTTGTATATCTATTCATAATAAGCAAATTCTACTTCATAATCCACTTTTCCTTCTCTTCCTCAGAAAAAACAGAAACTTATCTCCTTCTTTAATAATAAGTTTTGATTTTAACTTGGTTACATAAAATAAGAGTGTTAAAAAACTTTTCCTCTCCCTACATGTTGAAACTTTAAAATGTCTCAGCTGATCTATCTGCTAATGATTATTTGGACAATGATGCAGAGAATCCTTTTTCTCAAAAGAATGAACACCTTCTAAGCCAAGAACAGCTTTGGGTCCAGATGTTACTGTTGTTCATTCTCACCATTAATCACCAAACATTGCAGTAGGACCCACCATGCATATTATTCAAACAGTGACTCAATTAAATTCAGAGGCAGTCCATTTAATCTTCATCAGCTCAAACAATGGCAACTTCATTTTTGTCAAACAAATGTTGAGTCAGAGAAGAGAAACTTCAGAGATTTTCATTTCATTCAATATTGTTATAAAGTAACTGGATTTACACTTTGACTTTGGACAAAAGAGAGCCATAGCACTTTGCCAGAAGGCAATGCTACAGGGAAGATAGAACATCTTGCACCAGAAGGCACAAGTGGTAATTTTGTGATTAAAAAGTAAAAGATTCATTTGTTCCCTTAAAAGATGTGATAACTGAAGAAAGAAATAAAATATTCTGTTTGGACTCTGCAATATGAAGATGGATGTGGGGCAGGGAACTACAATGGAAGGAGGAAAGGGGGACATGTCTAACTCTTACATTATTCACTTCATCTAGACCAAGGGGGAAAATAGCTCCTCAGAGGGGTTCAGTTAGAAAGCAGCCTATGGGCATGATGAATGAGGCATCTATAATTAAGTGCAGCATCAAACTGCTAGAGACCTTTCTTAGTAGGGTCATGACATCGACTTTTTTTTTTAAGTGGGGTAAATGCAGAGGGAGTGCTAACTGGATATCTTTAGCCATTAGTTTGGATCACAGCTGCTTACTCCAAGGGCCTCCACTGGGATAATAAAACCTCATTTGGGGACCTTTTCTTCATCATCTCTGAATTAGTCTGGTTTCTAGAAGAAACAAAAAACATGAGCAAGATCCGTGAGGCAAAAAAAGGTGTGGCACAAATAAGGAGTGATGAATAACGCAAGACAGTATGTCAGAACTAGAACTAGAATGATGCAGAGATAGGACTAAAAATAGTGCTTATGGACAGATCATAAAGGGCTAGAAATTCTAAGTTAAGGACTACAAGCCTTCAATTCTACAGGCAATGGGGAGCCTTAGAAATTGAAAAATTTCTAAGCAAGAGAAAAAAGAATTAGATATGATCAAAGATTCCAGACATGACTACACACTGGATTCACTTAGGAAGTTGTACAAAATGAGGATGCCAGGATCCAACCACAAGGGATTCTAATTTAATTGGTATGGTGTATGGTCTGAACATCAGTTTAAAAAGCTCCCGGATGATTCAGATGTGTAGCAAAGTTTGAGAACCACCACTGAAGAAAAATCATTCTGGAATCTGTGTTTTTGTTAAATTGGAGAGGGCCATGTTGATGGCAGAGAAACTAGTTACTAAGATCTCCTAATACAAGTAGCTCATGATGATAATCTGATCTAGGGCAGATCTCAATAATGGAAGGGATGGTCTCTTCTGAAACAAATTGTTGCAAAGGTCAAATGTGAGGCTGAGATGGCTAACTGGACATGGGAAATAAGGAAAAAGAACTGGAAAATGATTCCAGGGTTCCCAGCTGAGGCAACAGCATAGATGGTGCTCGGGCAAATTAACCAATTTAACAAAGAAAGGGAACACAACGTGAGGAGCAGGGGTGGGAAAGAGGAAAAGAAGAAAGGACACTGAGCCCATCCTCTAGTTAATTTGGCTTTTACCTTCCTCCCCTCGCCCAGGAGTCATCACCACTAAATTAAGCCAACATTAGTGCTCGACAGCTCTGCCAGGGGCCAGTTAAAGTCGACAGATTTAGGCTGCTTCAGGGTAACAGGACATCTATTCTACCTCTGATGGCCCTCTCCTAGGACCTCCCTGCCTGAAGATTCCCAATATAGAATTCTTCCCAAGAGGACTTCAGCATTTCAGCTGTCACCAGCCCCTGCCAAGAAAGAGAGGGGCACAGTTTAGGAGTGAGGATCCAATCATCATGAGCCCATAGATCTCAGTCTCCACCTTGACTCCTTGAATTGCGTCCCCAAGCAGATGGGAAGCCAGCGCAGAATCCAGAGCACAGATGCCGCATGCTCACACAGAGCAAGAGTGAACTGTGCAGTTCTTCTCTTGAATTTCTTATCTGATAACAAGCTTCCAGTCCCCAGATCAATATTGCCAGCAAACTGCTGTGCACCCCACCGGGCATACTTTGTTTTCTCTATTACTCTTTTTAAGGAAATAATTATCTGTGCACAAACCCATGTAAAAATTATAGTTTATTCTTTTTCTCCCAAAACGAAACAATTAAAAAGCATATTTTTAAAGAGTTTTGTCTCTGCCTTTCACAGTAAAATCTTGTTAAAAAAAGTTGCAGTTTTGTAAAAGTAAAGTTTGTTCCCCTAGGATCTGTATACAGAGGCCGTGAAAGTGGAAAAGATGTGGCAGAGAGGGTGTAAGTCAGTAATTCCCATCCACAACATAATGACCTGAGGACAAAATGCATCATCACATGTCTGAACAACCTTCAGAATGGCCAGCTTTAGCAAAAGTGCAGCCTGATCTGCCTCTCAGCTACCAGGAGAGGCAGAAACAAGGGGAGCGCCAGAGCACTTTACAATCCTCTCCGAGTGTAAGCTGGAAAGGGGCTCCTTGACACATTTTCCCATGTGGATGGGGGATTTACTATTCTAATGCTAACCACAGGTAACTCAGGGACTGTCTCCCCATCTATGCATTATTGGTGGTATCTCTTAGGGGTGTGTGTGAGCGACTCTTTGCAGTATCCTTCTTTTCAGCATCTCTTCTTTTCTTTCCACAAGGTTTAGCAATGTCCCCCTAGAAGCACAGAATTGAATCTACTTTCCCATTGCCAGTCTTGTCACCTAAATATTCTTCCTCAAGCAAGTTAGAGAACTGGGGTGATTCTTTTACAAAGTACTGGGCACTGGTTCTGCCACTTACTAACCTAGCAGCCTTAAGCAAGTATTTAACCTCTCTGTACTTTGGTTTCATCATCTATAAAATGGATTAATAATGGTCCCTAGTTAACATAGGCAAGTGTTATGCTTGGCATATAGCGATCGTCCCAAATATGTTAGTTGCTGTCACTATTCTTCTAAGATGCAATATAGCTTAGTGACTAAGAACATGAACTCCACAGCCAGCCTGCTTGGGTTCAAATTCTGACTCCATCACTTTTCAGTTGTGTGATTTAAGACAAGTTATTAACTCCCCTGTGCCTTTATGTTATTTAACCTATAGAAGAGGAATAAAATAATATAGTATCTATCATAAGTGGTTATTGTGAGGATTAAAATAATATATATCTATATGGCTATAGACTGAATATGTGTCCCCCCAATATTCTCATGTTGAAACCTGTTCCCATGCTGACACTGTCTAGGGGCCCACTATAGTTACTTCATTAGCATAAACTCAGGTGTGATCCCTGGAGCCCACAGTGAATAATAAAGACACTCCTATCACCTGGAAAATTCCAAGGGTTTAAAACTCCCTCTCAAGAACCCAGGACAAAGACCAGATGAATTCTTTATTATACAATGGATGGGAAGCTTATAAAATTGGATTTCATTCATCTACCCCTTTTGATTAGACAAACTCAAAAAGGAACTAAACTGAAACCGTTTTTCCTAGTTGTAATCATATTAAACCAAAAATATATACCATTGCAGACATACAGGTCTCCACTTTCTAATGTTAATAATAATTATAATAACAACTACAATTTATTGAACACAATATATGCAAAGCACTTTGTCTCACTGAAACAGACACCAAACCAACTCACAGGAAAAGGAACTGAGAGTTAGAGAGATGAAGTATTGACCTAAGGTGAGAACTGGCAAACTATGGCCCACAGGCCAAATCTAGCTCATCACCTGTTTTTGTCTGGCCTGCAAGCTAAGAATGATTTCTATATTTTTAAATGATTGAAAAAAGTGAAAAGAATAATATTTTGTGACATGTAAAAATTATATGCAATTCAAATTTCAAGTCTATAAATAGTTTTATTAGAACACAATCATGCCCATTTGTTTCCACATAGACTATAGCTGCTTTCACTACAGCGACAGAGTCAAATAGTTGCAACAGCGTCTAGTTCCTGCAAGGCCTAAAATATTGACTATCTGGTCCTTTACAGAAAACTTGCTGACCCCTAACAGAAGGTCAAATGGCTAGTGAGTGGCAGAGGTGGAATATAAAACTAGGTTTCTCTGTTTCCAAAATGCGTAATCATAGTGGCAATATCTACTAGTTATTTTGAGCCTACTGTACACTCCAAACAGTCAGAGCCATGTTCAAACATCCCAATTCAGCCTCAGAAATTATTGACATTCTACAGATAAGAGAACTGAGCTCAGAGACCTGAGTCACTTACCCAAGGCTACCGAGCCAGCTCTGTACAACTCTGTGCTCTTGCTCCTATGATGCCCACGCCTGAACCCCACTCTACTCCAGAACAGAACAGAGATTTCTAAATTTAATGTTTTCATGCTGCGCAAGAAAAAATAAAAACTTACTTCCCTTTCTTTAGGTGCCACAGCTTTGCTATTTCTGGAATGGGAAGAACAGGAAGACCTGAACTGAGGTTCAGACCCAGAGAAGTGACACAGGGTTGGATTCAGCCAGGAGGACACCATTATTGCCTATTGCTGCAAGCCCCAAAGCCATGTACCCAAAGGCTTTTTTTTTTTTTGCGGTACACGGGGCTCTCACTGCCGTGGCCTCTCCTGCTGCGGAGCACAGGCTCCGGATGTGCAGGCTCAGCAGCCATGGCTCACAGGCCCAGCCACTCCGCAGCATGTGGTATCCTCCCAAACCGGGGCACGAACCCGCATCCCCTGCATCGGCAGGCGGACTCTCAACTACTGCGCCACGAGGGAAGCCCTACCCAAAGGCTTTTACTTTCTTATTCTACTCTGGGAACCAGACTCTAGAAACATCCAGCTGTCATACATTTAGGAAAGAACTCAGAATAGCAAAACCAATGTGATTGAGGGATTAAAGATAAATACCCCAGGTTCACAGCAAAAAAAGGCAGGGAAAACATCTATGAATATTTGAAAGATCATACATCAAAGGAGGAAGGAAATGAGAAATTGCTTGCTGTTACCCGAGGAAAATTATAAGCGGATAAAATGGAGCATCAAGAAGTGTAACCTATTCAGAAGCATAGAGAATGTGTAGCACACCCAGCCCAAAGCAAGTTTTGCTGAGCCCCTTCTGGAAGAGGTGGGGACCTGTCAAACTGGTCTTCCAGCTTCAGGAAGCAGAACGTTCCTTTTAATTTCTAGTTGGGGTTTACTGTTTGTTCCATTACAATGCAGATTCTTATTTTGAAAAATTTATGACAATGAAACTGACAGTGGAGTGAAGGACCCCTCTCTAAGAGTTAACTTAAGCAGGCTTAGACTTAGGTAGGTCAGCATCTGGGCTGCAGATGACACCCCTGCTCACATGCAGTATCATAAGTCTCCTGCAGGGCCACTTTGGGATGACATGGGGGGAGGGGAATGGTTATACTTAGGAGAGAAGAGAGGACATTTTGATGAGGTGAGGAAACTATAAAGGAATACATAGAAGACACACTGATCAGAGCTGGGCTATTGTCCATTGGGGTCCCTTGGACAAGTTTTGGCTTCACTGGTCACAAGTAAATCTACTTCAGGAACCTGAAAGTGTATGGCTGAGATGAGGAGGCCCTTTGTCCAGCCTCTACTGGGATCCAGCTCAGTTCTGGTGCCCCAGAGATGTCACCTTCCATGTGGACACTGGATTCTCATGATGTCAGTGCCAGCAAAAAAAGTGTCTCTCCAAAGGGTCTGCAGGCAGCAGGTGTGGACAGGTGGGAGCCAGTACTAGACAGGAAGAAGCTGATGCATAGATGTTAATGCTACTGACTTCAGTCAACTGACTACCATTCAGCAAAAACTCCCATAAATAAAAGAGAAGATGGATTTTGGATGAGGAGGTCCTAAAGTCTTATTATTTCTCAGGTAGGATAATACTGAGCTAGTAGATATGGGGGCTACACATATACAAACTAAACTATAAGCATTTTGGTGTACTGTTAATTCCAATTGTTCATCACTGCACAAGTAGAAAAACTCTTCCTGGCAGAGGCTGCCTGTTGCTTTTCTGACTTGGTCTTGCCTGAAGCTCCTTGTTCTGTGCTCCAAGCTCTTCCACTACCACACACATAGGCTGTTTATTGGTATCAGACCCTTTGCCTCAGTCTCTCTATCCTCAATTGCCCAGTGTTCACATTTTAAGTGCAGCAGCTTCATCAAATGCAGTTCTCTAACTCTAGAGAGGCTCATTCTTGACTTGCTACTGCAGATATCTATGTAATAGATTGGGTTCTCCTCCTGTGTGTATCTACAAAATTCCCCCTAGGGGACTAGGCCTGTTACCCAGGAAACAGATTTTGTCTTTTTGTATGATGCCTCTTTCTGTCTCCTGCTTAGTCTGTCTCACTGTTCTTTATGAATTTTATGTTTCATGCTGCAAAATCCAGTATAGATTTTTGGTGGGGAAAAAACAAAGTTCCACGATGCCTATTACCTAAAAAAAAAAAAAAAAATGATCCCTGCTATACAGAAGCAAGTGACATCCAGAGTCACACCGTCAAATGTCTCATAGCAGAAAGCAGCCTAGGATTTACTGATGGGCCAGTTCCTGCCCCACATTACTACCTGACACATACTCTGAATGGTCGAGTCTTTTGCATTACAAAATACAAACTTTGAAATTTTGTGTTTGAAACTATAGAAAATAGTCTACAAACAACAGCATATCAACCATTTATTAAGCAGCTACCTTTTTCTAGAAGCATTACTAGTTTCACTGCCTCTTCACAATAACTCTGCAAATTAGGCATTATCCCCATCTTACAGAAGAGAAATTGGAAGCTCAGAAATTTTAAGAAACTGGCAGCCTCTTTACCGCCAAACTGCAGATAGGAGTGCTGGGAATCTAACCTGCCGTGCCTGATTTCAAAGCTTTGTCTCATTGCCCATTGCTGCACAGCCCAGGATGAAAACGGTAGCATGTTACAATGGTATACATTCTAAAATCTCAGGGCCACCCTGAAGGTTCAAGGGCAGCCATTTATACTGAATAAATGATAAAGGACTAAATATCATCTTTTTAAATCTTTGCCAATTTGATCAAGAGGAATGGTGTGTGATTTTTACCTCTTATCTTTTGATTACTGATGAAATTTGAGGGGTTTTTTCATTCCAATTGGCAATTAATTTTCTTCTTTTAATGAACTGCCTATTCATATCTTTTGTTCTTTTCCTATTGTGATCTGAAAGTTTTTCTTATTGATTTATAAGACCTCTGTATCTTTAAGGCCATTAATCATTTAACCACTGTATTCGCCATAAACATTTTATCCCAATTTATCATTTTCCTTTTAATTTTGATTTTGGTGATCATTTAGGTACAAATTTCAGAATACTTGTACAATTAACTCTAAATCTTTACAAAAATGATTCCTTGTCCCCTCTTCTTGCTGGAAGTACATGGAGATATTTTCTCCAATATTTACTGTGAGAACCTGGTGGAGCTCCTGTAGGTAAATCTCACAGATTTGTACGGCCGCCATGACTGGGTCCCCCTGAAGATTTTAACTCTCAGAGTTGTCTGCACAGAGCTTCCAGCACTTGGTCAATTACAGTGCAGGTTTTCCTGGCCCAGGTCTGGTTCTGCCAGTGATTCCCATTACGGAGTCTCTGCTCTGATTTAAGAAAACTCTTCCTCTCAAGCTAATTATGACTCACAGCAATTTGCCGTGTGGAGGACAGGCTCTTGGTGCTCCAGCCAGGTGTCAGGGCTGTGCCTCTGAGGTGGGAGAGCCAAGTTCAGAACACTGGCCCACAAGAGACCTCCCACCTCTACGTAATATCAAACGGCAAAAATCTCCCAGAGATCTCCATCTCAACACCAAGACCCAGCTCCACTCAACGACCAGCAAGCAACAGTGCTGGACACCCTATGCCAAACAACTAGCAAGACAGGAACACAACCCTACCCATTAGCAGAGAAACTGCCTAAAATCATAATAAGGTCACAGACACCCCAAAACACACCACCAGACACCCCAAAACACACCACCAGAAAGACAAGATCCAGCCTCATCCACCAGAACACAGGCACTAGTCCCCTCCACCAGGAAGCCTACACAACCCACTGAACCAATCTTAGCCACTGGAGGCAGTCACCAAAACCAACAGGAACTACGAATCTGCAGCCTGTGAAAAGGAGCCCCAAACACAGTAAGATAAGCAAAATGAGAAGACAGAGAAACACATAGCAGATGAAGCAGCAAGGTAAAAACCCACCAGACTTAACAAATAAAGAGGAAATAGGCAGTCTACCTGAAAAAGTATGCAGAATAATGATAGTAAAGATGATCCGAAGTCTTGGAAATAGAATGGAGAAAATACAAGAAACGTTTAATAAAGACCCAGAAGAACTAAAGATCAAACAAACAAAGATGAACAACACAATAAATGAAATTAAAAATTCTTTAGAAGGCATCAATAGCAGAATAACTGAGGCAGAAGAACGGATAAGTGACCTGGAAGATAAAATAATGGAAATAACTACTGCAGAGCAGAATAAAGAAAAAAGACTGAAAAGAATTGAGGACAGTCTCAGAGACCTCTGGGACAACATTAAACGCACCAACATTCGAATTACAGGAGTCCCAGAAGAAGAAGAGAAAAAGAAAGGGACTGAGAAAATATTTGAAGAGATTATAGTTGAAAATTTCCCTAATATGGGAAAGGAAATAGTTAATCAAGTCCAGGAAGCACAAAGAGTCCCATACAGGATAAATCCAAGGAGAAACACGCCAAGACACATATTAATCAAACTATCAAAAATTAAATACAAAGAAAAAATACTAAAAGCAGCAAGGGAAAAACAAAAGATAACATACAAGGGAATTCCCATAAGGTTGACAGCTGATCTTTCAGCAGAAACTCTGCAAGCCAGAAAGGAGTGGCAGGACATATTTAAAGTGATGAAAGGGAAAAACATACAACCAAGATTACTCTACCCAGCAAGGATCTCATTCAGATTCGATGGAGAAATTAAAACCTTTACAGACAAGCAAAAGCTAAGAGAATTCAGCACCACCAAAACAGCTTTACAACAAATGCTAAAGGAACTTCTCTAGGCAGGAAACACAAGAGAAGGAAAAGACCTACAATAACAAACCCAAAACAATTAAGAAAATGGTAATAGGAATCCACATATCGATAATTACTTTAAATGTAAATGGATTAAATGCTCCAACCAAAACACATAGACTGGCTGAATGGATACAAAAATAAGACCTGTATATATGCTGGCTACAAGAGACCCACTTCAGACCTACAGACACATACAGACTGAACGTGAGGGGATGGAAAAAGATATTCCATGCAAATGGAAATCAAAAGAAAGCTGGAGTAGCAATTCTCACATCAGACAAAATAGACATTAAAACAAAGACTATTAGAAGAGACAAAGAAGGACACTACATAATGATCAAGGGATCAATCCAAGAAGAAGAAATAACAATTGTAAATATTTATGCACCCAACATAGGAGCACCTCAATACATAAGGCAAATTTTAACAGTCATAAAAGGGGAAATGGACAGTAACACAATCACAGTAGGGGACTTTCACACCTCACTTTCACCAATGGACAGATCATCCAAAATGAAAATAAATAAGGAAACACAAGCTTTAAATGATACATTAAACAAGATGGACTTAATTGATATTTATAGGACATTCCATCCAAAAACAATAGAATACACTTTCTTTTCAAGTGCTCATGGAACATTCTCCAGGATAGATCATATCTTGGGTCACAAATCAAGCCTTGGTAAATTTAAGAAAATTGAAATCATATCAAGTATCTTTTCTGACCACAACACTATGAGACTAGATATCAATTACAGGAAAAACTCTGTAAAAAAATATAAACACATGGAGGCTAAACAATACCCTACTAAATAACCAAGAGATATCTGAAGAAATCAAAGAGGAAATCAGAAAATACCTAGAAACAAATGACATTGAAAACCCGACAACCCAAAACCTATGAATGCATCAAAAGAAGTTCTAAGAGGGCAGTTTATAGCCATACAATCCTACCTCAAGACACAAGAACAATCTCAAATAAACAACCTGGACTTACACCTAAAGCAATTAGGGAAAGAAGGAGAAAAAAAAAACCCAAAGTTAGCAGAAGGAAAGAAATCATAAACATCAGATCAGAAATAAATGAAAAAGAAATGATGGAAACAATAGCAGAGATCAATAAAACTAAAAGCTGGTTCTTTGAGAAGATAAACAAAATTGATAAAGCATTAGCCAGTCTCAACAAGAAAAAAAGGGAGAAGACTCAAATCAATAGAATTAGAAATGAAAAAGGAGAAGTAACAACTGACACTGCAAAAATACAAAGGATCATGAGAGATTATTACAAGCAACCATATGCCAATAAAATGGACAACCTGGAAGAAATGGACACATTCTTAGAAAAGCACAACCTTCTGAGACTGAACCAGGAAGAAATAGAAAATATAAACAGACCAATCACAAGCACTGAAGTTGAGACTGTGATTAATAATCTTCCAACACACAAAAGCCGAGGAACAGATGGCATCACAGGTGAATTCTATCAAACATTTAGACAATAGCTAACACCTATCCTTCTCAAACTGTTCCAGAATATAGGAGAGGGAGGAATACTCCCAAACTCATTCTATGAGGCCACCATCACCCTGATACCAAAACCAGACAAAGATGTCACAAAGAAAAAAAACTACAGGCCAATATCACTGATGAACATAGATGCAGAAATCCTCAACAAAATACTAGCAAACAGAATCCAACAGCACATTAAAAGGATCACACACCATAATCAAGTGGGGTTTATCCCAGGAATGCAAGGATTCTTCAGTATACGTAAATCTATGTGATACACCATATTAACAAATTGAAGGAGAAAAACCATATGATCATCTCATAATATGCAGAGAAAGCTTTAGACAAAATTCAACACCCATTTATGATAAAAAACTATCCAGAAAGTAGGCACAGAGGGAACTTAAGTAAAAATAATAAAGGCCATATATGACAAACCCACAGTCACCATCGTCCTCAAAGGTGAAGAACTGAAACCATTTCCAGTAAGATCAGGAACAAGACAAGGTTGCCCACTCTCACCACAATTATTCAACATAGTTTTGGAAGTTTTAGCCATGGCAATCAGAGAAGAAAAAGAAATAAAAGGAATCCAAATCAGAAAAGAAGAAGTAAAGTTGTCACCTTCTGCAGATGACATGATACTATACATAGAGAACCCTAAAGATGCTACTAGAGCTTATCAATGAATTTGGTAAAGTAGCAGGATACAAAATTAATGCACAGAAATCTCTTGCATTCCTATACACTAATAATGAAAAATCCGAAAGTGAAATTAAGAAAACACTCTCATTTACCATTGCAACAAAAAGAATAAAATACCTAGGAATACACCTACCTAAGGAGACAAAAGACCTATATGCAGAAAATTATAAGACACTGATGAAAGAAATTAAAGATGATACAAATAAATGGAGAGATACACCATGTTCTTGGATTGGAAGAATCAACATTGTGAAAATGAATCTACTGCCCAAAGCAATCTACAGATTCAATGCAATTCCTATCAAACAACCACTGGCATTTTTCACAGAACTAGAACAAAAAATTTCACAATTTGTATGTAAATACAAAAGACCCTGAATAGCCAAAGCAATCTTGAGAAAGAAAAACAGAGATGGAGGAATCAGGCTCCCGGACTTCAGACTATAATACAAAGCTACAGTAACCAATACAGTAGGGTACTGGCCCAATAACAGAAATACAGATCAGTGGAACAGGATAGAAAGCCCAGAGATAAATCCACGCACATATGGTCACCTTATCTTTGATAAAGGAGGCAAAAATATACAGTGGAGAAAAGACAGCCTCTTCAATAAGTGGAGCTGGGAAAACTGGACAGCTACATGTAAAAGGATGAAATCAGAACACTCCCTAACACCATACTCAAAAATGAACTCAAAATCAATTAAAAACCTAAATGTAAGGCCAGACACTATCAAACTCTTAGAGGAAAACACAGGCAGAACACTCTATGACATAAATCACAGCAAAATCCTTTTTGACCCACCTCCTAGAGAAATGGAAATAAAAACAAAAATAAACAAATGGGACCTAATGAAACTTCAAAGCTTTTGCACAGCAAAGGAAACCATAAACAAGACGAAAAGACAGCCCTCAGAATGGGAGAAAATATTTGCAAATGAAGCAACTGACAAAGGATTAATCTCCAAAATTTACAAGCAGCTCATGCAGCTCAATATCAAAAAAACAAACAACCCAATCCAAAAATGGGCAGAAGACCTAAATAGACATTTCTCCAAAAAACGATATACAGGTTGCCAACAAACACATGAAACAATGCTCAACATCATTAATCATTAGAGAAATGCAAATCAAAACTATAATGAGATATCATCTCACACTGGTCAAATGGCCATCATCAAAAAATCTGCAAACAATAAATGCTGGAGAGGGTGTGGAGAAAAGGGAACCCTCTAGCACTGCTGGTGAGAATGTAAGTTGATACAGCCACTATGGAGAACAGTACAGAGGTTCCTTAAAAAACTAAAAATAGAACTACCATACGACCCAGCAATCCCACTACTGGGCATATACCCTGAGAAAAAACATAATTCAAAAAGAGTCATGTACCACAATGTTCATTGCAGCTCTATTTACAATAGCCAGGACATGGAAGCAACCTAAGTGTTCATCAACAGATGAATGGATAAAGAAGATGTGGCAATATATACAATGGAATATTACTCAGCCATAAAAAGAAACGAAATTGAGTTATCTGTAGTGAGGTGGATGGACCTAGAGTCTGTCATACAGAGTGAAGTAAGTCAGAAAGAGAAAAACAAATACCGTATGCTAACACATATATATGGATTATAAAAAAAAAAATGGTCATGAAGAACCTAGGGACAAGACGGGAAGAAAGACGCAGACCTACTAGAGAATGGACTTGAGGACACGGGGAGGAGGAAGGGTAAGCTGGGACAAAGTGAGAGAGTGGCATTGACATACATACACTACCAAATGTAAAACAGAAAGCTAGTGGGAAGCAGCCGCATAGCACAGGGAGATCAGCCTGGTACTTTGTGACCACGTAGAGGGGTGGGATAGGAAGGGTGGGAGGGAGGGAGATGTGAGAGGGAAGCGATATGGGGATATGTGTATATGTATAGCTTATTCACTTTGTTATAAATCAGAAACTAACACACCATTGTAAAGCAATTATACTCCAATAAAGATGTTAAAAAAAAATCTAAATCTTTAGATTTAGCTTTACATACAGTGTTCCTTTATCTTTGTACCAAATTTTCTCAAGAGTGGTCAGGTCTAAGTGGGATTATGTTGCATTTACCAAAGTTTCATAAATGTATTGATAAATTAAAATACCAACATATTAATTTACAATGAGGACTACACCCCAGCAGTAACCCAAATACCACACAATGTACAAATCAAATCACTTTGCCCCATTCTCCTAGTTCTTGGAGTCTACATTATAACCAGACCTGCAGAACTTAGTATTATTATGGCTTTATAACACAGAAAGAGACTCACAATGACTCACTTCTTTAATAGCATAACTAGAATAAGCATCCAAGTCTCTTCTTATTTGGTTTAAAAAAAAATGTGAAATATATGTTTTGATAAGAACATGGTCCTTAATTGCACCAAGCATGAAAAAGCAACACAAACATTTTACTTTGCCAAATATATACATCATTTAAAACGTTAAAAAATGAGGAAAACAGATGTAAAATTGTCTAGGAAAACGGACAACTTTATGATTTGTTTGTCATCTTCTCCCTCCTCGCCTTAACGTAATATGTAGTATATCCCATGACAGCTCATAAAGTGCACCACTACCACCAAATCACTAGCTTTTATGGAGACAGTAATGAGCGTAAGATACCTCAGTGAGAGTTATGAAAATGTAGACACTTCTAACATTAAAAAAGCAAGCGGAAGTATTTTGTAAACCAAAAATATTCAAATGCCTTGAGAAACGGGGATGTTTGGAACCAAAGGTACTGCATAAATATCTGTAGTTTTACCTATATGCTATTTCTCTGGGATTTACAGCTATTCACCATTTTTAATGCTCCAGCTCTGACCTGTTTAAAAATAGCCTGCAAGTTCTTGTAAGTCCCAACTGATTTTGAAGGGAATAAGTGTTGGGGGCACTGAAGAAACATGTACAGGCAAATAGACAAGACTGCCCCCACCCAGCAAACTGTCTGCCAGCTCAGCTCCTTCTGCTCTGTTTCTAAGACTGCATGCCCTTGGACAGACAAGTTTTGCTTATGTAAAAGTGAAAATGATCTCTCCTTCTTCCTCTTCCACATTTGAAGGATTAAGACATTTTAGTCACCTCTGAGTTCCATAACTGTGAAAGCTCCTTGGCATCTCAGATATTAATATGGCTTGCACTGATGCAACCTAAATAGTCTTTTTAAACTCTAATCTATAATATTATGCTTATTTACTGTTCCTTGACAGGTACCAGATCTGACTGAAAAAGAGTTTCTCCAAAGATTAAGTATTCGAAACAGTCTGGTAAAGATAAGAAAGTATTAAAGGACTAAGGGCAAACAGAAAATGAAGATGAGGGCAGGCCTGAGAAAACTAAAATAGCAATGAAGTGAGATTTTGAAAAATGGCATTTATGAGGACGAATGAAATTATAGAGCACACTGTTGGCAGTGTTTAAAATATGTTCTCCTGCTTTGCAATAACAAGCTTTGCCCAAATGTTTCTCATCCTGGGTGCTGCTAGTTAGCACTTTTATTTCTATGCTATTTGCCAGTGTTCTTTGTTGCTGTCCAGGACAGCCATGAAAATGTGTATACATCCTCCTCCTAAGGAAGGAACAGGGCAAGTAATGTTGGACCATGTTCCACAGCAAGAAATATAGAATCAAAATGACAAACAGTACTTTATATTTCAATTCCTCACTCCCTGTTCACCACGAATGGAAACATCTTCAAAAGGTACTTACTTCCAAAAGCCTCTTTCCTTCTCGTTCAAAAGAAAATGTATTTTCATATTCTTGTAAAGGCTTTACAGAGAACCCTGTGACTTCCTCAGTTAAAGGGTCCATTCAGCCCACATGGCAGCCATTGGCAGTTCCTGGACTTGAGACACAAGGCTCTAATTCTGCCTCTCTGTGAGATCAGCAGGGAAATAGCAGGCATATTGTCAGATAGAATATTACACCATTTTGGCCCCCAAGAGAGATGTTAAGAGCTGTTGATCTGTGACATGCTGCTCAAGAAAGAAGTCAGCTTTAGTTACACTACCAAAAATGCAAAAAAAAACTTATTTTTCTTTCAACAAAGTCCAAAGTAGAGACCATTACCACTATCTATTCAAGGACATTACCCACTTCCTGAAAATCAAAGCTTCTCCAATAACCTGCCTACTAAATACTTACAGAGCTTATCTATACTTTATGCCAATGATTCTCAAAATGTGGACTCGAGACCAGTAGCAGCAGCAGCACCTGGGAACTTATTAGAAACGCAGATTTGTACCTCAAACCTACTGAATTAAAAATCCTGGCGGTGGGGCCCAGAAATCTAACAAGTCTTCCAGGTGATTGTGATGCATACTAAAGATGGAGAACCACTACTGCATGCAGTGTTATTTTTAACCCTCACCTGGGCACAGAAAACATTATTGTAATTTAGGGTTATCACACCTGGCCAGAGTAAACAATTTCAACTTTGTCTGTTATTATTGCTTTTCAGCAATGTTGTCACAAAACCCTTTGAGAATCTGAAGACAAACCTTTGAGAATCTAGAGAGAAAATGCAGAAATGCATAAAGGCAAATCTTCATTCAATTTCAGGAGGTTCCTAAATACACATGAAGCCTGTCCATGGACCCCAGTAAAGGAGCAATATTTTATCTTTCTCCAACCATTTTCACCTGCTCTTCACAGTGATCTGCAAAATCAACAAAATGGGTATGATTATAATTTATAGCAGAGGACTTTGAAGCTCAGAAACATAAGGGTCTTGCCCCAAATCACAAAGCTGGTGACAAGAAGAGGGAGCTCATATCTGCGGCTCTGTCCCATCTGCAAACTCTTTGCTTTACATTTCACTCCTCTCCCTTCTCTCTACCATTTAGGGTGTTGTAAATAATCATAATAGAAATAGCAGTGATTGACCTGCTTTGCTAGAATAAAATAGAAATATTCTGTTACTTAGTAGTAAAAGTGCATTATTTCCACTGAAACAAAGAAGCTGGGAAGACAGCCTCCAAATATTCTTTGGTAAATGGTTGGGAAACCTGGAAGAGGTCATTCAATGCACAGCTGTCCATGAAGTCTCATCTCCATCTCTAGATAAACTAGTCAATATAGTCAAATTTAGGTAATTGAGAAGTAATCAGTCATATAGGTTGTTGATGACTGAGAGGCTCAATTTTCCACGTTTCAATTTGTTACTTTGGCCCAATATAAATACTTTTAGTACTGAGGAGTATCTTCAATTCAATTTTATATTTATTTGGCAGCCACTGTGTACAAGGCACTGTAGGAGCTAAAGGAGGATATAAAGAGATATAAGGTATTGTCCCTGCTCTCAGTAAGCTTACAAATAGGTAATGAACTCTAAGACTGAAAAACGATGCCACCTGACCAGGAGGGTGTTGCTGCATTATCATTATGGCAGCAATAATCCAGAAAGCGCCTAACTTCTTGCCCATGGATTTCTGATTATAATCAAATATTCCATGTGGCCTTGTCTCGTGGACCTCCCAATTTGCTGTATGCCATACAAGCTTCTGCATCAAAGGCAGAAAGCTGCCCCAGCTACTGTAGTCTCTTGATTCTGGCTCTGTAGTTGTGTCCCTATCTTTATTCGCATGACTTTTAATAGATCCCTGATTTCTGCAATCTGATTAGCTACCTAAGCTGCCTGTGTGCATATCTCAGGCCATCCCCCTTTCACCTAGTCAGGAACATCATGCAGTTGTTTCTCTCTCTCTCTCTCTCTCTCTCAGCGGCACCAATTTTTCACGCTCAATCCTATCATTCCATCACCATACAACAGACTGTAACATCTCCCGTGTTTAAATATCTTCTTGTGATATCGTATGTCCCCCCTCCAACTACCCTGCCCCCAATGTCTATTCCTTGTAACAACGAAACTATTCAAAAAACTTTCAAACATTCTGTTTTCTGTCATTCTTTCTTGAATATGCTCCAGTCAGGATTTAAACCCTAACACTCCACTGCAGCCAAAGTTATCAACCACTGGGATATAAAATCCAGAGGTCACTTCCCAATCCTCATGTTATTCAATACATCTTCTCCTTCCTGAAACACTTTCTTTGCTTAGCTTCCAAGTCACCCTCTCTCAGGTCTCCTCCTACTTTACTGGTTGCTCCTTCTCAGTCTCCTCTGTCTGTTCCTTCTCATCTTCCCAACATCCAAACATTGGCAAGTCCCAGGGCTCAGTCTCCGAACTTCCCTATTGACACTCACTTCCTGGGTGATCTCATTCAGTTCCTTTTCTCTAACTACCATCTATATGCTGATGTCTCCCAAATTTTTATCTCTACACCATCTTTTCCCCCCGAACTTTAGATCATTTATTCCACTTCTTACTGGTGTCTCCCTTTGGATTACCTAATCAGTTTCTCAAGCTTACCATATTCAAAACTGAATTACTGATTTTTAACTCACCACCACCACCAAAATTACTCCTCCCATTGTGTTCTCCTTCTCAATAAATATCAGTTCCATCCTTCTAGTTGCTCAGCCCAAAAACCTTAGTGTCATCCTTGACCCCTCATCCTCTCTCATGTACTGCTACTAATTTATCAGCCAATCATCTCGGCTGCATCATGGAAATGTATCCAAGCTCCAACAACTTCTTAGCACTTCCGCTGCTACTATCTTGTTAAAACCATCTGGATTATTACAGCATTATTGTAAAATTATCACATTCATTTCTATAGTCCCCTAACTTGTCTCCTTGCTTCCACTCTTGCCTACCTACTGTCTATTCACAGCACTTCTGCCAAAGTAATCTTTTTATATATGTCAGAGTATGTCACTTCTCTGCTTAAATCTTTCTGATGGCTTCTGACCTCACTCAGAGGAAAAGCCAAGAAACTTTATAATAGCATATATGACCCAATATGATAGACTCTTGCTATCTTTCTGACATCACCTCTTCTTGCTCTTCTCAGGCTCACTCTGCTCCAGATACATTGGCTTCCTTGCTCTTCTTTAAGCACTGAAGCACATTTCCACCTCAGAGTCTTAGCACATGCTGTTCCCTTTGCCTGGAATGTTCCTCAGATGTCCACATTGTTCCTTCACTCCTTTTGGTCTTTTTTAAAATGTCATCACTGAGAGCATTCACTCCAACCACTGTATAAATAAAAAAGTTTCTTCCACAGAAACTCACACTCTCTCCACTTACCCTGCTCTATACTTCATCATTGCCCTAATCTCTACTGACATAATTTATGTTTATTTCTGTCATTCCCAATAAAATGTTATTCTGTGACCACAGGAACTTTGTTTTGTTTATTGTTAAATCCATGGTTTAAAATAGTAACATAGCTATGAGTAGGTGTTCAATTAATATTTATTGCATGAATGAGTAAATATTATTATATTCAACTACTTATGGTCTATCCACTCAGGTCTAACCCATTGCTTTTTTTTTCACTTATAAGATTTTTTTAATTAATCTTCACTTCTCCAATATAGATCTTTTGATCTTTTTTATTTTTTTAACATTTTTATTGAAGTATAACTGCTTTACAATGGTGTGTTAGTTTCTGCTTTATAACAAAGTGAAGCAGCTATACATATACATATATCCCCATATCTCCTCCCTCTTGTGTCTCCCTCCCACCCTCCCTATCCCACCCCTGTAGGTGGTCACAAAGCACCGAGCTGATCTCCCTGTGCTACGTGGCTGCTTCCCACTAGCTATCTATTTTACATTTGGTAGTGTATATATGTCCATGCCACTCTCTCACTTTGTCCCAGTTTACCCTTCCTCCTCCCCGTGTCCTCAAGTCCATTCTTTACATCTGCATCTTTATTCCTGTCCTGTCCCTAGGTTCTTTAGAACCACTTTTTTTTTTTTTTTTTTTAGGTTCCATATATATGTGTTAGCACCCGGTATTGTTTTTCTCTTTCTGACTTACTTCACTCTGTATGACAGACTCTAGGTCCATCCACCTCACTACAAATAATTCAATTTCATTTCTTTTTATTAATCCATTGTTTTGAGTGTGAATCAATTCTCTGATTCAGACCATTTTTTTAAGTAGATATCAAAGGAAACCACAGCAAGTTTCCATTTTTCTATCATTAATGGTGTGGGTTCTGATAATGACAGTGATGTGTAATCACACTGTCAATGATAATGATATTAATGATAATATTTACTTGTATCAAGGAAAATCTAAAACTTAAACATTATCTCTAAATTTCATGCAACTCTGCAAGTTGTATATCATCATCCCAGTTTTCCAGATAAACAAACTGGAGCTCAGAAATGTTATGCGACCCATCTAGTGAGTGTCAGAGCTAGGACTGGCATCCAGCTACCTCAGGCTCCAAGGTCTGCACTTTTTGAAATCCTTATCCTTATCATTCACTATTTGCCTATCCAAAAACTTTGATTCCTTTTTTCTTCCTATAAAGAAAATGCAATATAAACCAAGAATCACATAATGACTTTATCAAATAATTCTATTGCTCACAACTGGCCATGTCTAAGAGGAAGATGACTTACAGAATGCCCAAGCTAGAAAGTTTAGAGATAATTTAGTCTAACTTCTTCACCTAGTCCAATTTCTATATTTTATAGAAAACTGAGATCCACAGAGGTTAATTTGTCTAAAGTTGGCTTGCTGAAGTGGGAGGGGTTGAGTGACATGGTTAGAAGCAGCATATTACAATTCAGATAAGCTGGTCCAAAGCCAGGTTTTACCTCTTGTGTGTGACCTGGGGCAAGATTCTTAACCTCTCTAGCCCGTGGTTTCCTCACTTTGGAATGGGGGAGAAAAAGACTTCATAGAGTTGTTTTGCAAATTATGATATACATATATATATATATATATATGCATATGTATATATAAAACCTAGCACAATAAATTACAGCTATTATTATGTAACGCTATTATAAGAGCTCAAGTCCTCTAACAGTCAAATATATCTTATAAATCAGTCTTTTCCTCAAACAGAACAAAATATTAATCTCCACAGGAAGGTACCTACTGTTGAGTCAGTATTCAATCCCAAAATCCAATTTTTCAATCTTCTTCAAGACTCTAGTTTAAAACAGTGTGAACCCAAATGATAATACTGAGAATATTTCTTCTGCTTTCTAATTTTGGTACAGCACTGACTTTAATTGCTGATTTCTAAGGAGATGAGAGAATGAAAGGAGGAGAAAATACAGCCTGCTATGATGATGGAATGAACACCCTCAAACACATGAACGTGGATGCACTAAGTTCCTGAAATACACGTTTGAAAATATGAATATATATTTTTCAAGACTCATCAAATTCTTCCAGTAATGATAAAAACTGTGCTCAGAAGAAAAGGAAAGAATTACTTTGGTTATGTCTGTTAATATGCTTCAGGGTTGAGTATAAAATGCCCTCCCATATAGTAAACAGCCTGTTTCTCATGAAATTTATATGACAAGAAGTTTAAAAAGAAAATGACATTTGAAATATAATCAAAGGAACTAAGTAAATTTGCCCATACCCTGCTTAAAGCCTTTCACGGCTCCTATCATCCTAAGGAGAAAGCTCACACCCCCTTGCATGGCATCAATGCCCCCCAGATCAGGCCTCACTACGTGCTGTTCAATCTTTGTCTTATGTCACTCTGTCCTTCACTCTCTAAGTACCAACCTCCAGGCATTCGTGTATGCTGTTCATTCTGCCTGGGACATGGCTTCTTAGAAAAGCTTTCTTGAAAAAAATGAAAATGAAGATGCAACTGCTTCAAGCTCTGGCAGAAACAAGATGAATTTTTTTAGGTAAGTAGAAATTGTACTAACAGTTTTGAGTGAGAAAACCTGCGTTTGACAATTGAACCATTTAGCAAATTGCGGCATGTAGAGTTAATTAAAAATGCACAAAGGTAGAAACTGATTACCACTATGCAAAATATAGGGTAATTCAAAATGAAGTCTTTTAAAATTACATTACTCATCAACCAGATTATAGAAACATGTGGTTTGCATGTAAGTTATGTCAAGAACCTCACTTTGTAGTCTTCTTCCTCATTAGCCATGAGGAAATAAAGACTGCATTGAAGCTGTCATTTTACCCTTTAACTGTGATATATTAGAGTATTTGGAATGAGCTAGACTACAGGATTAATGTATGCCTTCTGACATGAGGGGTACATCTTGAATATTTGTAAATTATAGAAATGAACATCACAGTTCCTTTATAAATTGGTTTTGACCAAATGTTAATGTACCACTTAGTTACTGAGTAATACATTTTTGAAAGAGTTCAATTCTTTTTGAACCAATACACATACACTCATGCTCGCATGCAAACACAAATACACATACAAGGACTGAAAGGAAGTTATGCAAAAATAATATTTTTGAAGTGGCAGTAGTTTATTTAAATCCCCTAGTTTTCTTTGTAAAGTAAAATTATCTTTGCAATATAAGACATGGACCTAAGTCTTGCCACACACTGGCTATATAATTTGGGGCAAGTCACTTGAGCTTTCTTAGCTTCATTTAGAAAATTGAGATCATAATTCTGATCTCACAAGATTGATATGAGGACTAAATGATATATTTTATTTGAAAGTGCCCTGTAAATGCTAAAGCATGATACAACAATAAGTTATTAGTATAATGGCACTAATATGCAAGTATTCTCTTCTCAAATGCCCCCTCCTTAGAGACAGGCCTTCCCTGATGTCCCTATTTAACATAGCACAACTCCCAGCAAAAACAAACAAGTCACCCCAATACCCTTATCAGCTTTGTTTTCTCACAGCACTTCTCATTCTCTGAAATTATCATTATAACTGGTTTAGATGTTTTTTTGCTTCCCACTAGAATATAAGCTTCATGAGAGCAGAAGTTTTGTCTGTTAATTGTGGGATTCCTAGTTCCTAAGAAAGTATCCAGCTCAAAATGGGCACTCAGTAAATATCTATGGAAGGATCTGCAAATGTAATTTCCTTGTCTCTTCAAGAAGAGTTCAACACAAATGGCCAAAGGAAAGCAGAAATACAGTAGGTAAACTAGCAAGAATCAACTAACTGGGCAGTGCTTTATTCATCCCCAATCCTCAGAATTCAGTACTGAATCCAAGAGAATATAGTCTATTTAAGAGAAATAATTTTTAGTGCTATCTCCTATAGCACAAATCTATTCTCATATCAAAATAAGGTGAACTGTAAACTCTACTCTTAAGATGTTGCTTTGTACAACCATCTGATCCTGATATTCTCTTCTATTGGTCTAAGTGACTGTGTTTGTGCATTCCTCTCCAGCAGATTTTAAAATCCAAATCACTGCAGTAATTCATTTTTTATTGTTCTCTAGCTCAGCTTCAACACATGTACAGTAGTACTGTTCACTCTTCAGGGGGATAATGGCATTTTTGGAGATTTTGCTGTAGTCATTACTCTTGCTTCTTTATTAAGGACTTGATTTTAATCTTCTGCTTTACCTATGTGGTTTATCTTATGAATATTAATATACAACCCAAAGGGATCTATCCAGTGAATATGAATTAGAGAGGACTTTTTTATACTGAAGAAAGAGAAAGCCTTTTTCTGGTATGCACATCTTTCTGGGGTGTACAAGCTCTAATTTAATCAGCATGTAGTCATCATGTATGCCTCCAGCACTCCAGCCCACGAAGTAATTGAAATGATTCAACTTGTTTAATAAAGTAATTTCAATTATAGCAGGAGTTGAGTCAGAAAATGTCAGCTGCACAAAGTTTATGCTGCTTGGAATCAGCGACAGGACACCAAATGCTCATAGAGAAAGTGCTGTTGTGGAAATGAGCTGTACTTTTTTAGGCTCTGAAATAGCTTTGTTCACATAAGACCAGCTTCTCTTATGTGATCTGTTGGTCAAGGAAGCCACATTTAATTTTGTCCTAAAATTAGTGTAAAGAAATTTACTTATAGCCAAAAACTTAGAGCTGAAGGGGTCAGAAAGTTCATCTTCTTTCCTCTGAACATAACTGGCAGCTGACACTTCACCATAGTCTCCACCACTCCCTAACACCTCAAGTCAAGTCATCATTTATATTTGGAGCCACTGATGACAGAAAATCACTCTACATTCTCTCCTTCAAAATATTAGAAAGGAGATTCCACAACTTTCTATTATAAAATGTGACAGCATAAAATACATATTTAAAGTCATTTTTCCATCACCAAATAACACAAAGATATTACAGAAGCTCACAATATGGTGCTCTCAGTATTTCATAAATGATAAACTCCAACATGTTTTCCATTATCTTCCACTTCCTCTTTTCCATAATTTTCTTTATCCTTCTAAGCTAGTACTTCTAATATATTTTACCCATTTAAAGGGCTGATTAGTTCTACTACCATCAAGATCTTTAATTCCTGAATTATGATGCTATTGTTGTTCTTCTTTTATTTATCCTCTTCTTTGATTAAGGGACTTCTTTGTACATAGAAATTTTTTACTTACCATATCCCAGTTTCTAGCACTGTTCCTTACCCATAAATGCTAAGTAGATAGACAGTTGGACCATCTGTTTGCAATTCACCATTACATAAGCCAGAAGGCCTTATTAAATTCTTTTTACTTAGGTTTATGTGTTCTCCAAACAACAATTCTTCTCAACTTGATTACATTTGGTTTAAGTTCATTTTGCTAACGTAAACAATGATCTATTTTAGATTTGAAGTCACAGTTGCCTCCAAAGATAACAGGACTCCTGCGGGGTTCATCAACACTGCCATTGTAGAATATTCTTTTGGTCTAGTTCTGGGAATCAAGATCCATAGAGGTTTGTTATTATGCTAAATGAAGACAATTAACATCTGTTCTGAAAATACATCTCCCTAAGCTTCCTGCTACTAAAGACGTCTACTAATCAACTACAGCTATCTCACAGCCCAGACAGTCCAACTTCAGTTGAGACAGTGAGGACATGCAGTGAGATAATAATTAGTGTCCCATATATTTTTAAATTTTATGCCTGGTCATACGGAATGGTCATCTAACATCCTACCAGAGTGAGTAGGAAAATTAAATATAATCAAACTATATTTTTGACAAAGGCTAAACACTCCCTGAAGTAGAGTATGAGGATTCTCAAGTGAAATTTCTCCTTGAGTTGGAGCTATTTGGTTTTTCCTATAGAAACATTTCCAAACATATATTGGAAGCCAATGGGATTACATAAGTTAATATATAAATATTTGCTCTCTGCACAACTTTTAGTTTAACCTTTCTTTAAAAATCCTACTTCCTAGCTCCTCATTGATCTGTTCTGAACCCTACGTAAGTAATACTCTCAGTTGAAAACTATAAAGAATAAAAAGTTCCTGGTTTATATAGTACTTTCCCTTTATAATCCTCAAAGGAGTGTGTAAATGCAAGATCATTATGAGTCCAACTTTACAGATGGGTAACTTGAGGCTCAGAGAGGGTAAACAGCATTACCAAGGTCAGGTAGCAGTTGAGTTTGAAAGAACCCAGTCCACCTAAATTTTAATTTGCCTCACTTACCCAGAAGACCATGCTACTGCTTTAGTAAGGAAAATGTGCTTTTATAAGTATTGACACTAAACTTCCCCTGCTTAGCACTTCAGAAAAGAGAAGTGAGAAATTGAAGGTTAGAATTCTTTTAGGAAGTGAAATGCTTATGACAATGGTATTCTTTGCTAAATACTCTAATTTTTGTATCATTTTAGAAGAAATCCTTCTATATTCAGAGGATTTCTGATGTACTGAGCTAATGATACCCACTCCTTACTGAATAGCAATATCTACTTCTGCTCTTTTTATGGCTGTAAAAAGAAGATTTTACAGAACATGACATGAAAATCTTCAAAAGGGTAATAGTTGAATTCAGAATAGAAATGCAGACAAATTGCTAAAATTGTGAACAGATAAGCTATGTACTTTCAATGTAAATCTTTCCAAGAGAGAAAATGCAACAAAATTAAAAAGTTAAAAAAAATGTTTCATTCTGATGCAATCACCCCTGAAGTTCTAAGAAGTGGGTAGAAATAGGTGCCCTGCCCAATTCTTACGGGGCAATTGGAAAAAGAAGAGTGATGTGTGACACTCACAGAGGTACAGTAGGAGGTGTCAACCTCTCCTGTCTTCCATCTGACTTCTGAGTTAATGAGAATTTACTAAAACTCAGGAGGTCTTTGTCCACAACTTTCCAACTGCAGGTAATATTAGAGCCCATGTATCCCAGTGCTACATTAAAGGTTGCTTTCAAAATGACATCTCAATTCAGCCAGTTCTCCGACATTCTATAAGCATATATGCTGTCTGATGAAATCACAGACCTAGAGGATTTATAATGATGGAGAAAAAAATTAAGTTCTGTAATTTGCTGAAATTTACAATTGTAATTTGAAGACACATCTGATAACCTACAGACCAGTCTGAGTAATATAACCACACTCTTTAAGTCTCCTCTTTCGCTCACTCTCAGTAGAAAACTTCAACTTCTATTTTAGAGATAATAATGTCAATGTCATTTAGCTAAAGTTATTTTCTATTTGCCATCTCCCACACACGCCTTACATGCAACCATGACAAATGTACCCATATCCGCACCCAGTCATACCTCCTACTGTCACTTTTGGTGGAAAAATTTCCCTTCCTCTGATCAGAGGAACTGATGGTCATCAAAACCTGTCTTTCTGAGATAAGTGCTAAACATGGATGATTATCAAGCAATCATTTTGATATAGTTCTACACTGAATTTGTACGACAGATGCTGTTCTTGCCTCTCCCACATGGTGATGACAAAAGTCGCATGCATACGCCCTGTGTCAGAACCGCAATTATTGTAACTATTATTATTATGCAGAATGGGTAACCTAAAGAAGTTTGTGGATGATGATGGCAAGTACTCTCCTAGAGCAAAAACTGGGCTAGCTTCTCTGTTTTGGAGTATTCACTCCTGAAAATTAGGAGAGGGTAGGTCTTTGGGGAACACTGGGCAAGAAACTATATACTTTTATAGAAGTAAAATGAGATTTGACTGAATAGCAAGAGAACCTTTGTACAGAAAACTGAGTAACCAGAAGCAAAAAATGGGTATGAGAATAGAAACTCAGCCTTGGCCTTTTCATTAGCTATAGAGAGGAGAGAAGGGCACGTTTTAGACTAGATGTTTGAAACACTTCAGAGAATAGTTAGCACCACCAGGTGGAGTAATTTGCCTACCCTCCAGCTGTCTCCCTGAGCCTCTCCCCAAACTCTCCCAAATGAAGGTGACTGTCCCACCTCAGGAAGCAATTGCTCTGACCACCAAATCCTTCCTCAGAATTGAAGACATGTTCATTTGTTAAATCCATTCCTGATATAAATACCAAAGGCTATCAAACCCACAAAAAACAAGAATGAAGCCCTCCCTTCTCCCAGAGAATGAATGTGACAATAAATGACATACCCAACATTAGGAACTCTAGATAAGAGTGACCCTCTGCAGTTACTCTGCCCCATCTCAGAACAGACTTCCATGCGGAGGTGCCTCTCACACTCTCCATCTAGCAGCATATGGGATTTGCCCATTTATTAGACTTGTAATTACCAGGCCCATGTTGGTGCAGCTAAAGGTATTTTTCTAGCATTTGTCACTTTAAGAAAAGGGACCTTTATAAAAATTGTTCATTCTTATACAATCCACTCCAAAATCCACTAATTTCCTCTTTCCATTCATCTTCCAGAAATCATACACCTAAGACAAAAGGGATTAATATAGCATGCTTTCAGTGATACCACAATGGGCAAGACTATTTTAAGAACTCTATTCATCAGTTCCCAATAAATATTATGATTCTAGCACTTAGGCATTCTAAAGTGACTTTCCTGAGCAGATCTCAAGCTCTTTAGCAACACAAATTCATTAAACCTCCTAATTCCCTTGAAAAACAAGCCAGGAAGCCTGAGCTAAAACATGATTTTATAATGCAACTTCGTGGCAGGTTACCCGGAAATGACCCCTCTCTTAAAAGAAAAAAGGTAGGGTCTGCCCTGGTGGTGCAGAGGTTAAGAATCCGCCTGCCAATGCAGGGGACAGAAGTTCGAGCCCTGGTCCGGGAAGATCCCGCATGTTGTGGAGCAACTAAGCCCATGCGCCACAACTACTCAGACTGCACTCTAGAGCCCACAAGCCACAACTACTGAAGCCAGAGTGCGTAGAGCCCGTGATCCGCAACAAGAGAAGCCACCGCAATAAGCCCACGCACCGCAACAAAGAGTAGACCCCGCTCACCGCAATTAGAGAAAGCCGGAGTGCAGCAACGAAGACCCAACACAGCCAAAAATAAAATATAAATAAATAAATTAATTTTTTTAAAAAAAAGGTAGTGGGGAAGGGATTATGGTAACAGCAAAATGATTAGAGTATTAGCTCTGTCTCATCCATTTCCAAGTCCAGTTTACCAGGAAATGTTGGGTAACAGTGAAGGATTCACTTGCTTGTCATTCAGTTAGTTAAGAACTATTTATTAAGTGGCTATAGTGTGCTGGGCATTGGATTAGACCCTGGGGATATAATGAAGAAAAGCCCTTTCCTTGTAAAGTATACAATATGTAGAGCAGAAACAGTTGTTTAAAAAACAATAATAAAAGACCATGTATTAAGTAAAATAATGGAAGTGTGTCTGGAATGTAGAGATAGCATGTAGGCAATTGTGGATAACTTTCTTTGTGTAAGAGAATGGAAAGATATTCCAGAAAAGATTGCCCTAAGATGCAATATCCAACATGGAACTTTGAGTAGGAGTTCTCTTTCTAAAGAAAAAGGTATCCTTTTGATAGCAATGAATGTGTTGCAACAAATTTTTGTGCTTCTCTGAAGATAGACTGAAAGATCTATGTGTGAGTTGGAAGATAATGGACCTTCCTGCTTCCATCTGCTACTTCAGTGTAGTCTTGTGAGGGCCTAACCAGTAAATCACAGAAAAGTACCTATTTTTATAGAGATAGAACGTCTTTATAGTCTCTGTTTCTTCTCCTCTCACAGCTGTTACAAAACAAAGATGGAATTAAAGCAGGAAAAACAGCCAGCCCTCTCATTTTACAAATGAGGAAATTACATCCCTAGGAAGCTGTGTTTTCCCTCAAACTTGCAGATTGTTCAAGTCCAAAACCCAGAGAAACCAATCATATTGAACTCTTATTCTACTGAGAACCTCAAAGTCCACAGGTCACTTTATTTAACAGCCACGTACACAAAAGTGAATCACACCTGTCCTTACTTCGCCTAGACTATGAGATGCTTAAGTTTAGTGTCTCAAGATAGAATAAGTTTTGCTGTAGAAACAAGTAAACCTGAAAATTGTAATAGTTTAAGGCAACAAAAGTTTATTTTTCACTCACAGTGTCTAGTGTACATGGTGGGGACTTCCATCTCACTTCCACTGACCGAGGGATTAAGTATTTGACTTCCAAGTTTGCCGTAACAGGGTAAGAGAGAGATGGTGATGGCACACCAACTCAAAGTGTCTCAGCCCAGTTAAATGTTCACAGTCTGTTGGTCAGAGCTAGTCATATGGTCCCAATCCAACTGCAAGTGAAGCTGGAAAATATAGGGAATTATGAATATTCAATGAACCTTCAGAACTAGCACAGTGTATGGTACAGAATGTGTGCCTCTTTAGACACTGGACAAATAAACAAATGAAGAACCCACTGGTCAAGGTACTTTTTTAGCACCATCTGGGGATACAAAGATATGCAAGGAATGCTTCTTGTGTTCACGGAGCTGAGAACCTAATTGTGAAATTAAACACAAATACACACCTTAACCAAATAAAATTAGCCATCCATAGCAATGGGGACTAAATAACAAGGAGTGATCTTCAACATAAAAGGAAAGAGAAGTCAAGATTTAAAGTGGTCTAGAAATCCAGTCCTATATTTATTTATATCCTGAACTGAAAACATTTCTCTCAAAAGATCCAAAAGCCGTTTGCCTCAGGATACTATTTTAATCTGAAGAACAAGAAAAATTATGAAGTAATAAAATATAGCTTGAAAAGTTTTACAATCCAGTTGCAAACATGGAGACAGTTTTGTTGGGGAATCATTCCTAATGTTGTTTTTCTCAAGAGAAACAGCATATTTCCAGAACTGTGAATTTTCTATTTCATATTCATTTATAATAGACCCATACCAAGGCAAGTGACCTGACCCCACTAAGATATATCCAGATTTCCTTATTGTTGTAGCAATAGGAAGGTGACTGCCAAGGGACAACAGAGGACATTCTTCATAGAAATTCCATGGAATTTTGAGTACTCAATGAATCACTGGAAAAGTGTTTATCATTTTCTGGCCAAATTCTGGCCCTTTTTTACAAGGTATTATTAACCTTAACTATAGGAAATTATTTTGAACCAAACATAACATTTTATAGCAACATTTTAGCCTGATCTCAACTCCAAAGTTTTGCAGATACCAGGTGTGTAAACTGATACAACATTTCATAAAAGATCATGCAGCTCTTTCTTTCTTTTCTGGAACACTTACACTTGGAGGCTTGAACTGCCAAGTATGAAGTCTGACTACTCTGAGGCCACCATGTTGTGAAGAGGTCCAAACCACGTGGCTAACAGGTACATAGACCAGTCAACCATCCCCAGTGAGCCAAGCCTTCCATTTATCTCAGCGCAATCCATTTATCCAGTGCCAGACATGTAAGTGAGGAAGCCTCCACATGATTCAAATCCCCAGACAGTTGAGTCTTCCCAAGTGAGACCCCAGACATTGTGGAGCCAAGACAAGACAGTCTGTGCTCCGTCCAAATTCCTGACCCACAGAAACCATGTACAGGTAAACTAGTATTGTTTTATTCCTATATATTTTGGAGTGATTTTTATGCAGCAATAGATAAGTGAAACATACCTTCTCCTGGTGTACAAACATATACATGATCTTTTAATAAACAGTCAATCTACAGATTCAATGCAATCAATCTCTATCAAAAAACTAGTGGCAGAATTCCCAGAACTAGAACAAATAATTTTAAAATTTGTATGGAACACAAAAGACCCCAAATAGCCAAAACAATCTTAAGATTAAAGAACAAAACTGGAGTTATCATGTGCCCTGATTTCAAACTATACTAGAAAGCAACAGTAATCAAAACAGTATGGTACTGGCACAAAAACATATAGATCAATGGAACAGAATAGAGAGCCCAAATGAACCCACATTTATATGGGCAATTAATCTACAACAAAGGAGGCAAAAATATACAGTGGGGAAAAGGCAGCCTCTTCAATAAATGATACTAGGAAAACTGGACAGCTACATACAAAAGAATCAAACTGGACTACTTTCTCAAACCATATACAAAAAAAACCTCAAAATGGATTAAAAAGTTAAATGTAAGACCTGAAACCATAAAACTTCTAGAAGAAAACACAGGCAGTATGCTCTTTGACATCAGTCTTAGCAATATGTTTTTTTGGATGTCTCCGCGGGCAAGGAAAATGAAAGCAAAAATTAACACTGCTCTTTGCTATACATGAAAGTTGGTTGTTAAGAGAGGAAATCCTGAGTTCTCATCACAGGGAAAAAAAACGTTTTCTATATCTTTAATGTTTTACCCATATGAGATGATAGATGTTCACTAATCATTTCATGATATATATAAGTTTAAGCTGTACACCTTGACATACACCAGTGCTGTATGTCAATCATACGTCAATAAAACTGGAAGAAAGAAAACAGTCAATAAGATTTTTCTTAATATAGAAAGAAATTTTTCAAGCGTGTTGCACTTGCTTCTAGTACCTTTGAAATTATATAGTTCTTTATTCACTGTCTGAATGAGTCATTGAATGACTGGATCATTTTAACATTTGTTTCTAAGTTAGGCATTTTGATGATCCATAAAAATATTAATCTTCCTCTTCCAGCTACTTCAATATAATTCCCACTTAATAATAAAAGCTAGCATATATAGAATATTTTCAAGAGTTTTCCATCTCTGCTTGAGTTTTAAACCTCCCAATATTTTGATTCATTAGGTACCATTAGTATCTTCTCATTTTAAAGTAATTAAGTTGAGCAAGAGAAATTAAGTAATTTACCTAACTGGTAAATGGCAAATCCAGGATTCAATCCAGGCAGTGTGCAGCCAGAACCTCTGCTTTAAGCCACTGAACTAAATTCCCTCTCTTCCCCTCTTTCTGCTTGACATAAAGAAAGGCTAACCTGCCAGGAAATACACATATCAGAGCTAGCTGTGGACAGAGGCCAATAATCTCACAGTTCTGCTTCATGAAGGCTAGATCATGTTGCTATTTTACTACTATTTTTTGTGAAAAAGACAAAAAAATCCAGGGTCTAAATCCGAGGCCTAAACCCATATAAATTAAAGAAGAACAAAGATAATCATAGAATCAAAAGGTGGAGATGGAGCCCTTGTGCACGGACCCACATAAATGACCAAGAATTTCCAAAATGAGGGAATCTATTGGTAATTAGTTTCAAAATATTTATTTAAATAAACTTTAAAGATAAGAAGAAGTAAGGAAAGGAGGAGAGAAAGAGGGAAGAAGGGGGTAGGGAGGGAAAAAGGAAGGAACACGGAAGGCAACGACTTTAGTAATAATGGAATAGTTGAAGAGATTTGAGGCCACTGCGTGTGAAGGAGGAAGGAAAAATGAAAAAATAAATAGCTGAAAATATGAAATAAATTATAAATCCAGTTTGGGGGCTTAAAAAAAGACTTCAAAGAGGGGATACAAATAAGAGATAGCTGCCATTATATAAATTCAGATCATGAACAAATTTCCATTCAGTTAGTTTTAGTGGGGAGAAATACTCTGCAGTGGTGGCCAGAAAAGGAAATGTGTGTGTGCATCTGGAAATTTTACAGGACTAAATTGAAAAGCTGGTTATTTCATAATCTGTGACCCAATTATACCTAAATGTACTTCTGATACTCTGTGCAGTGAAGGAAAATGCACTAGCAAGGCAAATAAGATGGAAGGGAGTGGAATGTGTTAACATTTAAGAAAATATAATTTCAACATGTATAATATTGATTTATTTAGGAAGGAGGAAGTTAATCTTTTAAAGTAACATGAAAAGTAAGTCAAACAAATTTTAGAAAACTAATAAGAGGCAGAATGCAGAATTCTACAGAACAAAATATTAAGTCCTTAAGGAAGCTATATTTAAAAAAAATAATGCAAGAGTCACCATACATAAATGTCCATTTTTTAAATTGTTCATGCGTGTAAGAAAATACCACTTTTAAATATTCTTTAGGACCCCAAATAGCCAAAGCAATCTTGAGAAAGAAAAACGGAGACGGAGGAATCAGGCTCCTGGACTTGACTATACTACAAAGCTACAGTAATCAAGACTGTATGATACTGGCACAAAAACAGAAATATAGATCAATGGAACAGGTTAGAAAGCCCAGAGATAAACCCACGCACATATGGTCACCTTATCTTTGATAAAGGAGGCAAGAATATACAAGGAGAAAAGACAGTCTCTTCAAAGTGGTGCTGGGAAAACTGGACACCTACATGTAAAAGAATGAAATTAGAACACTCCCTAAAACCATACACAAAAATAAACTCAAAATGGATTATAGACCGAAATGTAAGGCCAGACACTATAAAACTCTTAGAGGAAAACATAGGCAGAACACTCTGTGACATAAATCACAGCAAGATCCTTTTTGACCCACCTCCTAGAGAAATGGAAATAAAAACAAAAATAAACAAATAGGACCTAATGAAACTTCAAAGCTTTTGCACAGCAAAGGAAACCATAAATAAGATGAAAAGACAACCTCAGAATGGGAGAAAATATTTGCAAATGAAGCAACTGACAAAGGATTAATCTCCAAAATTTACAAGCAGCTCATGCAGCTCAATATCAAAAAAACAAACAACCCAATCCAAAAATGGGCAGAAGACCTAAATAGACATTTCTCCAAAGAAGACATACAGATGGCCAAGAAGCACATGAAAAGCTGCTCAACATCACTAACTATTAGAGAAATGCAAATCAAAACTACAATGAGATATCATCTCACACCAGTCAGAATAGCCATCATCAAAAAATCCACGAACAATATAAATGCTGGAGAGTGTGTGGAGAAAAGGGAACACTCTTGCACTGTTGGTGATAATGTAAATTGATACAGCCACTATGGAGAACAGTATGGAGGTTCCTTTAAAAACTAAAAATAGGGGCTTCCCTGGTGGCGCAGTGGCTGAGAGTCCGTCTGCCGATGCAGGGGACACGGGTTCGTGCCCCTGTCCAGGAAGATCCCACGTGCCACGGAGTGGCTAGGCCCTTGAGCCATGGCCACTGAGTCTGCATGTCCAGAGCCCGTGCTCTGCAACGGGAGAGTCCACAATAGTGAGAGGCCTGCATACCGCAAAAAAACAAACAAACAAAAAAACTAAAAATAGAACTACCATACAACCCAGCAATCCCACTACTGGGCGTATACCCTGAGAAAAGCATAATTCAGAAAGAGTCATGTACCACAATATTCATTGCAGCACTATTTACAACAGCCAGGACATGGAAGCAACCTAAGTGTCCACTGACAGATGAATTGATAAAGATGTGGCACATATATATAATGGAATATTACTCAGCCATAAAAAGAAACAAAATTGAGTTATGTGTAGTGAGGTGGATGGACCTAGAGTCTGTCATACAGAGTGGAGTAAGTCAGAAAGAGAAAAACAAATACCGTATGCCAACACATATATATGGAATCTTAAAAAAAAATGGTTATGAAGAAGGTAGGGGCAGGACAGGAATGAAGACACAGAGAACAGACTTGAGGACATGGGGAGGGGGAAGGGTAAGCTGGGACAAAGTGAGAGAGTGGCATGGACTTAGATATACTACCAAATGTAAAATAGATAGCTAGTGGGAAGCAGCTGCATAGCACAGGGATATCAGCTCAGTGCTTTGTGACCACCTGCAGGGGTGGTATAGGGAGGGTGGGAGGGAGAAACAAGAGGTAGGAGATATGGGGATGTATGTGTATGTATAGCTGATTCACTTTGTTATAAAGCAGAAACTAACACACCACTGTAAAGCAATTATACTCCAATAAAGGTGTTAAAAAAATTATTGAAAATAAATTAATAAATATGTTTTAGAAATAACAAAAGGAATAGACTTCTGGAAATCTCCTTCTTTTGGAAGTGTTATTGAATTAAAATGAAATACTTTGTAATATAAGCAGAAATAACACCAAATAATCAACAATTTACTAAATATTTATTAAGTATTCATTATGTACCAGATACACTACTAAGGCACTGGGGATCTAATAAATAACTTACTTAAATCCTTCTCAAATAATCTAATAGGAGAGAAAAGTCTCTAATGCACCAATCTTTGGTTTAATGTATAAAAAATGTGGGTCAGTTTTCCAATGCCCCCTCACATCTAATACTAAATATTTTTCTGCCATAGGAGAAACATTCATTCATGGTCCATAATCAATACCATTTTATCCATGTGAATTTCCAAACATGGTGGAGAATGTCAATCCAATAAGATAAAAGACTACTAGTCTCAGAAAAATATCTTGTGAACAGAGCCCTGAAATGAGAACATTGGTCAGCTGCCCACTGCAGGACTATGCTAGTAACTAGCTGCATGGCATGCAATCTGTAGATTCTCAATAAAATAAATAACATTTATAAAACTTCAGTTTCATTTTACAGGTGAAGAAGAAGGCCCAGAAATGTTCAATGATTGAACTGAGATTAATAACCTGGGCCTGCGTATTTTCTACTTGCAATTTCATGCTACCTCTATTTTTCTTATCTGCTGTCAGCAATTTTTTTGAGTAAGAATTTCTTCAATTGTAACAAAAATCCAACGCAAGCTTCAGTAAAAAGAGATTTATTGTCTAAAGTAAAGTAAAAAGTCCAGGGGCAACAGGGATTCAGGCATGGCTAAATCCAGGGACTTGATTTATACTGTTTACTTGGTTATTACTCTTCAGTCTCTGTAGCTCCATTCTCAGGCTGGTAATCCCCTCATAGTCACACATCAGACTCCAGCTGTTCTATCAAAATTCCTGGGATTTTATTTTAATGGATCAATATGGGTCATGTGGCAATTCTCAATATCTAAAAAGTAGAGTCATCCTAACCCAAACCACATAGAATGAAGGTGGAGGAGGAATGGTTCTACCCAAGGAAGTTCAGGATGCTGATATCAGAAGACTGGAAAGTGGATGCTGGGCAGGCAAAAAAATCAACATCCATGCCACTCTTAAACAGCACTAACTACATATGTCTGCCATTTGTATCAAGATTTCATTAACTTTCATTAGATACCTTTATTCTTGGGTCTAATCTTTGCTTTGATTTATAAGGATTCACTCTGGAAAAGTTCCAGTAAAGACAAGTCTGCACAACATATATATAGCTGAGCAACTACTTTCAAGTATAATTTCTCTGAATTACAGAGGAAGTATACTTAAAATAAGCTTTCACATCTTTCACGTTCTCCAGATAGGAAAGTGGAGCTTCATCTTACACTTAGCTAGGCTAGTCAGACCTGAAAAGTGATGTGAGCTGGTTGAGGATTGGGAAGGTGAAGAAAAGGATGACTTTGCATTGATGATTCTTCTATCCACATGTCTACTCCTCTGAAAAGAAATAACTATTATCACTTTAAAAGGACCATGATGACTACCCACCCAGGACTACTTTCTGTGAGCATACTTACACCCAGGTGGCAAGAGCTATGATGAGGTCCACTTAGCATCCTGGGCACTTACCAGAGAACATGCAGTCCATGTGGTCCAAAAATAAAGAAACTGAAACAAGCTGGTGGCAGAGTCAGCAGCAAGTCTGTTCTGGCTCCCAATCATATGCTACTTCCATGGTCTGCTTTATCTGAGCCAACTCAGATGACTATGAACACTATAGGTTGCTCTTCACTGCGGTTACTGCTCAACTCTTTGTCATTTGCCTTCTCAAGTTTATTTTTGACATTTGGAGTTCAGCCATTTACGTACACAAAAATAAATCATTTTATAGGACATGAAACCAGCCCAGTAAGATGAGACTAGAGCTAAGAGTTCCAGATAACAATTCTCCACTCTAAGCTTTATTCTTTGTCTCACTTAAAAATAATGTTGGGGGTGGGTGGTGGTGGTGGGATGAATTGGGAGATGGGGACTGACATGTATACATTGACATGTATAATAATATGTATAAAATAGATAACTAATCAGAACCTGCTGCATAAAAAAACATTAAAAACAAAAAAAATCTTCAACTAGGAAAAATAAATAAAAAATAATGTTGGAAAGTTTGAGGTTGCCAATTACATACCTTCATACTGTGGATCTGGAATCAGTTGAGAAACAGAGTGGGTGACTGGATATCAAAGTACCACTTAATTGCTGGGAATGCCATATTTGAAACTACACCTGGACCTGACCCTGTATGGTTTTCCTAACACTTTCCTTACAGAGCAAACCCATCTATCCTTTATAACACTGAGTTTCACTAGGAACAAACTTAACACATACAGGTAAAGAAGGAAAACACAAATGTATGAAGCACAGGCCAAGAGAATGAAGAAGGGCAACACTCATCACCAGGACCTCATCCAGAAGAATGCAAACTGTGGGTGTCCAATTCCTGCCACCTCAGTGAAACGGTAAACCAGTTCTGGAAAACTAAGTAAAAGATGGAGAATGAAGATTGAAAAGGGGATCTGGCTTTAGATGGCTGACAAACACACACGGAGTCATAACGTAGGTCCTTCTTGGGCAATGAAATGGAAATTGCCTCATGAAAAATAAAGTCAGAAAAAAATGGGTTGTCTCCTAAAAAAAAAAGAAAGATAAGGGCTGCCATTTATTAAGCATCAAAGGCGTCAAGTACTTGAATTCTATTATTCACGAAAAGCCTTATGTTATTTTTATCCCTCTGTTAGAGATGAGGAAACTAAGTTTCAGAACATTTAACAAATCCTTTCTCTTACCACGGTATCACAATGCCCCTTGGAAGATTTTTATTATTGTTTTTTGCTGCCCAGCATTAAAATCCCTTTGAATTGAGGGAGTCCTGCCATTGTGTGAGATTTGGCTGTAGGCAGGGGCCCCCCACTCCCAGTATGAAAACTGAAAGGACCAGACAATTGCTCTCCCTGAATGCATAACCTAGACTTGGCCAATAAAATGATTGTACCTGGGACACTGACTCTAGATCAAATGATTAAAAAAAGAATCAGGAGGCAGTTTAGAGTTCATTAAGTGGTAATGGCAGCATCCTGTGCCTAGTGGCCAGAAGAAACACTTGATTTCTAGTAACTAGTACCAGCTGTTCCTGTTGTGTGTGGATCATCTGTGATTCAGGCCCACAGATTCACTTGATCCCTGCCTGTGATGGTCTGGATTATAGCTCAGCAAATATTTACTCCACCCACCTCCTGTCTTCCCAGTGTAGGTCAAGAATACCTACCTCCCCACCTCACTGTTGTTTTCCTTGGCCATGTGACTTGCTTTGGTTACAAAGGAACATTAGCCAAAGACAAACATGTGCTTGTATAGTTTGGCTTGAGGCTTATGCTCCAGGGCATAAGCTTCACAAAAAGATTATGCCCCAGGAAGCCTCTTCCCTTTCCCTGAGCCTGGGGAAAGACATACATGCAGTATACAGTATCCACCTCAGAGCCTGGAGCTACGGAGCCCAGCCAACCTGCACTTCAAAGCGGAACTACCCAGTTGTACTAGTTTCCCGTGGCTGCTCTAGCACAAAGTTGGTATCTTAAAACAACAAAAATTTATTCTCGGGCTTCCCTGGTGGCGCAGTGGTTGAGAGTCCGCCTGCCGATGCAGGGGACACGGGTTCATACCCCGGTCCGGGAAGATCCCACATGCTATGGAGCGGCTGGGCACGTGAGCCATGGCCGCTGAGCCTCTGCGTCCGGAGTCCGCAACGGGAGAGGCCCGCGTACCGCAAAAAAAAAAAAAAAAAATTTATTCTCTTACTGTTCTGGAGGCCCTAGTAAGTTTCACTGGGCCAAAATCAAGGTATCAGCAGGGCCATGCTCTATTCAGAAGCCTTAGGGGAGAATATATTCCCACGATTTCCAGCTTCTAGAGCTGCATTCCTTGGCTCCCAGGCCCTACTCTCATCCTCAAAGCCAGTTGCACAGCATCTTCAAATCTTCTCTGTTGCCACCACACACCACCTTCTGCCTTCTGTGTCAAAGTCCCCTCTGCCTCCCTCTTATAAGGACATTTATGATTGCATTAAGGGCCCACTAGGATAATTCAGAATGATCTCCCATATCAAGAGCCTTAACTTAATCACATCTGCAAAGTCTCTTTTTCCACATAAGGTAACATTCACAGGGTACAAGGATTAGGACCTGGATATCTTGAGAGGGCCATGACTCAGCCTGCCACACCAGCTGAGTCCATCATGCACCCACCAAACCACAGTCAATCTGTAGACCCATAAGAGTGGGAATAAATGCTCATTGTTTTAAGCCCCTGAGCTTTGGGGTGGTTTATTATGCAACATTATTGTGGAAATAGCTGATTAACTCATGGCTCATTTCCTGAAGCCTTCCCTTGATTTTCTGAGCCACTAGGCATCTCCAATAAACTCCTATTGTGCTTAAATGAATTAGAATCAGTTTTTATTAATTGCAATCCAAACAGCCTATCTGATATTTACTAACCATACAACTTTGAGAAACTCAGAGTAGAATACCAAATAATAATACTGAGAACATAAAACTTAAACTGGATGTTTTTCTTAGTACTTATACCATAAAGATCTGTTTGGAGAAAACTGACAAAATAGAGAAAGTAGAGGAGGGATATTTAGATGACTTCAAGCACTTTAAGTGGATAACACTTCTTTTCTAATCAAAGGAGAAACTAAATCAAAACCCTAACCTTCAGGTAAAAGAGATAAGTAATTAAGATGGGTGTTTTAACACAGAGAGCAGTTGTTTAAATGATTAAAATAGTGCATGCTGTCCCAAAGAGGCAATGACAAGAACTCTGACAAGACTACTGAATCAAACTGGCATTTTTTTTTAACTTTAACTCCTAGTCATTTCTATCCAGAAGAGATTCCACAGGTCAGAGAAGTGGCAATGAATTACTGTCATAAAAAAGGTATAGAGACAGCAGGAAATTGCAGACCATTAGTTAAGGCCAGTGATTCTTTGCCCTCATTTTACATCTTAAACAAAGTAAAAAAGGACAATAGATGGAAGGTAACTTTAAAATGTGCTGCTCTGTAAAGGCCAGCCAACAGAGCTTCAGGACATTTATTTGAAGTCAGGACATTAGTGCCAGGGTGAATAAAGGGAATACAATAGGTTCACATTTTGACAAAGGGGCCTGACAGATCTATATCAAAAGAAGAAGGTCCAAGAGACAGAGTGATGGGAAAATAGGAAGTGGAATTAAAACTTGGCTTCCCGGAAGATAAAAAGCAATGATAACTTGGAGCACTTCCAAGGTAACTTGGGAGTAATGTGTCGGGTGAGGAGCAAGCTAGAGCAAAGGCAGCTCCCATATTGGGTGGATATAATCAACAGAGATTCCCCCAGTAGAAGACCTGTGTCTGCCTTCTTGAAAACAAAGATCTGCAACATTTCACTGGAAGAATCCCAGCTCTTCTTTCTTAAACAAATTACTTAAAATAGAAAGGTCTTCTAAAGGACTTTTTTTTTGAATTTTTGAATTTTATTTATTTTTTTATAAAGCAGGTTCTTATTAGTCATCAATTTTATACACATCAGTGTATACGTGTCAATCCCAATCACTCAATTCATCACACCACCATCCCCACCCCCCCGCGGCTTTGGTGTCCGTACGTTTGTTCTCTACATCTGTGTCTCAACTTCTGCCCTGCAAACCAGTTCATCTGTACCATTCTTCTAGGTCCCACATACATGTGTCAATATACGATATTTGTTTTTCTCTTTCTAACTTACTTCACTTCTGACAAATGAACTAAGCTGATGTGGACGGGTCCCTTCCTCTAAAAAAAGGTAGAAATTCTGGATAAAATATGACCCAAAGAATGATGCATAACTGAGTTTGAAATATAGGAATAAAAATATCCAGGTGATCAAAAACAAAAGGAGATTTCACAGAGCACGAAGTGTGAGCTAATCTCAGAACCCTCCAGCAGAGCTGTGCTCCTGGGTGTGGGTCTTAGGTCCAGGGGTAGGATGTGGCAAGGGTCCCAAAAGGCAGAGAAGCTGGAACTGGGCCCCTGCATTAGTCCACAAGCTTCAAAGCACATCGATAGGAAAAAATATATATTAAAAATTATCTCTTAAATGGCCACCACTTAACCATCTGGCCAGATAAACCAAAGTTCTTCATTACCTTTGCAAACCTACTGACTAATGCCCCTGTCTTGGCTAGTAAGTAATTCCCGGCTACACCCATATGCTTCTGCTTTCATTGGTTGCTATGCCTACAAAGGGTAAATAGCACTGGTTCCTAAGCCTGTCACTGCCCAGAGTACTTGTAACTTTAACTCCATAATTTAATTAAATATTAAGGTAACTGATGTAATGTGACTAAATAAGAGAGGGACTTATTGTTTCTATAGAAACAGCTTGAATTCTTTGGAAATTTCAACAAAGGTGAGTTGCTAAAAATATTGCTATCAAATTAGCTATAATTACAAAACTGTAAGACCATCAGGGAGTCTTAAAAATTTAGAAGAATTCTGCTATAAGATTGCTAAACCACTATTTTTAAGCTTCACTCTACTACAAGTCCTTTAAAGAAAGTAGAATCAAAGATGATACATTATGGATGTCAGAGAAATCAATACCTGGCAAATTAAAGTATATTTGCCACGTTTTAAGGTAAAATAAATATTTAAATGTTTATTTTTTTTAATTCTCTACTTTAACACATGATGGAAATCCTTATTTTAAAAGTATTTTTTTTTTAAGTACTCATAGCCAGAGGATCTAAACAGACATCTTTCCAAAGAAGACATACAGATGGCCAACAGGCACATGAAAAGATGCTCAACATCACTAATCATCAGGGAAATGCAAATCAAAACAATGAGATATACTTCACATCTGTCAGAATGGCTACTATCAAGAAGACAACAAAGAACAAGTGTTGGTGAGGATGTAGAGAAAAGGGAGCCCTCATGCACTGTTTGTGAGATTGTCAATTGATGCAGTCACTATGGAAAAGAGTATGGAGATTCCTCAAAAAATTAAAAATAGAACTGCTATATGATCCAGCAATTCCACTCCTGGGTATTTATCCAAAGAAGACAAAAACGCTCATTCAGAAAGATATATTCACCCTTATGTTCACCATTGCATTATTTACAATATCCAAGATATGGAAGCAACCCAAGTGCCCATCAATAGATGCATAGATAAAGAAGATGTAGTATATATATACACAACGGAATATACCCCAGCCATAAAAAAGAATGAACTCTTGGGCTTCCCTGGTGGCGTAGTGGTTGAGAGTCCGCCTGCTGATGCAGGGGACGCGGGTTCGTGCCCCGGTCCGGGAAGATCCCACATGCCGCAGAGCGGCTGGGCCCGTGAGCCATGGCCGCTGAGCCTGCACGTCCAGAGCCCCGTGCTCCGCAACGGGAGAGGCCACAACAGTGAGAGGCCCGCGTACCGCAAAAAGAAAAAAAGAATGAACTCTTGCCATTTGTAACAACACAGATGGACCTAGAGAATATTAGGCTAAGTGAAATAAGTCAGAGAAAGACAAACAGTGTATGATTTTACTTACAGTGGAATCTAAAAAACAAATGAACAAACATAACAAGACAGAAACAGAGTTAGAGATACAGAGAACAAAAACAGGCAGTTACCAGAAGAGAGGGACATGGGGGGAGGAAAGAAATAGGCAAGGGAGATGAAAAGGCACAAATTTCCACTTGCAAAACAAATGAGTCACGTATATGAAATACACAGTGTGGGGAATATAGTCATAACTAAGTAATATCTTTGTGGAGACATACTGTAACCAGACATTGGTAATCATTTTGAAATATATAGAAAAAAACACTATGTTTTGAACAGGAACTAACATAGAATTGTAGGTCAATTATACTTCAAAACAAATAAACAAACATACAAACAAACTCATAGAAAGAGATCAGACTTGTGGTTACCAGAGGCGGGGAGTAGGGAGAGGGGGAATTGGATGAAGGCAGCCAAAATGTACTACAAACTTCCAGTTATAAGATAAATAAGTAATAGGGATACACAACATGATAAATGTAATCAACACTGCTGTGCATTATACATGAAAGCTGGTTGTTAAGAGAGTAAATCCTAAGAGTTCACATCACAAAAATTTTTTCCTATTTCTTTCATGTTATATCTATATGAGATGTCGGATGTTTACTACACTTACTGTGGTGATCATTTCATGATGTATATAAGTCAAATCATTATGCTGTACACCTTAAACTTATATAGTGCTGTATGTCAATTATATCTCAATAAAACCAGAAGAAAAAATATTTTAATAAAATAAAATAAAAATACCCATGGCTGAATCTATTTTTAAATGGAAGTCATAAGACTATATTGTACTAAACTGATTTCTGACTAGGAAAAGTCATTCAAATATTTTGGGCAATTTTTAAAATCCACAAAGTGAGGGGAGTAGAAAAGATAATTTCTAAGGATGCCTCCAATTGGTATATTCTATGGTGTTATTATTCCCCTTTGTGAGCCAGCCTATTTGGAAAACAACTGAGATTGGGGTTAAATTTAAGTAAAGAACCTGATCTTCCTGGCAAAGGAACTTCCCTTTGGCTGTCAGTACAACCCGGCAAATAACAGAGAGGTCAACTGGAAATAAAACATATTCAAGTAAATGAAAGAACTAACTTAAACACACTAATCCAGGAAATGCAGAGTAAAGACTGAAAACCTGCCCTGGTACCCAGCATTAAGTAAAGCTTTTTGTCTTTTTTTCCCCACTACAACAGTGCCAATTAAGAATAGAGTGTCAGATTCCATATATATGTGTTAGCATAAGGTATTTGTTTTTCTCTTTCTGACTTACTTCACTCTGTATGACAGATATGTATAGCTGATTCACTTTGTCATAAAGCAGAAACTAACACAGCATTGTAAGGCAATTATACTCCAATAAAGATGCTAAAAAATAAATAAAAATAAATTTAAAAATTAAAAAAAATAAAAAAGAATAGAGTGTCAGCTGAGAGAGGTGTATAATGGAAGATGCTGACAGATTCTTAACTCTAACAGCCAGGAGAGTAGATTTAATAAGGTGTCTGGAAGCAAAGGAATTTTTTAAGGAATGGGGAGAACGGGGAAATTACTAAGCAAAATGAGATGAGCTGGAGGTAGGGATGGGAAACCTGATAAGGGAGTCCTGAGACTGACAGAAAGCCTAATCAAATCATGCTATAAGCAAGATCCCCTGCCTCATTTTGGACCCTACTACATCCCCCCCTGGCTCATTTCTGGCTGAACTCTGTCCTACCCCAGAAGCCAGTGACCTAGCTGTGAGTCTACCCCTGGCCCCCTCCCTAGGGCTTTGCCCTGTGTGCACACAGAGGAAATGCCCATGTGATAAAGACATTTAAAAATAAAGTCATATATAATGTAGTGCCTTCTAAAGTCTCTTCAGCATGAGTCAGGTCAAATTAAGTAAAGAAGGCATCTCAAGTGGAACATCAAACCAAAAGAAACTTTGGCTGGTATTACGCAATATGATCACCCTGAAATATAGTGCGATTCCTCCCTGATCCTACTTTGGAGATTTGTCTTTTACTTTTTATTATGGAAAATTTTAAGCAAGCCAAAAGTACAAAGAATAGGAAAACGAGCCTTCATGTAACCATCATCCTACTTCCATAATTATCAATATATATCCAATCCTGTTTTATCTGCATACCTCCCCATATCCCCCTTGCCTCTACTGGATTATTTTAAATCAAATCCACACAGCAAATTGTTTCAACCCAGGGTATTTTGGCATGTATCTCTAAAAGACTTCTATATTTCTTAATATAACCACAATATCACTATCATACCTCAAAACATAACATTTAACTCCTTAATCATAAAATTCAGTCAGTGTTCAAACTTCTTTGGGGCATGTTTTAGAAAAATAAGGTCAGGCAATAGACACAGGACAAGCTGAGAGCACTACCAATTAATGCTAAAGAATAATAATAGTAATAGTAAAATAAAACAACCAACCTTGAGACTCAGAGACGATCACATCATAAACGCTCTCTAAGCCAACAAACAGCCTACAGTCAGCAGCCAGGCAACACCACCTCCTGCCTCCTTCTGCACATGCCCTCAACCCCTCAACTGAAGTTTATTCTGCCATGGCTTATCTTCTCCTTTGAGGCCACTGCATATGATACTTATTTCACAAGCAATCTGACCTGTATAAAAAACTGAGGGGAAGACCCCATATTAATTCCCGCAGCACTATAGCAAGGCTTAGATTTTGTCACCCAGAAAGACTGGTGTTAAACAGGTCCAATCACAGAGCACTAAATAGGACTGCTTGAAAGGGCCCAATTGCATAAACCATGATGAACCTGAGAAGCAATGAAGATGAAAGAATGACTCTTGGTGAATGAGTAATGATGAAGAAAAAGGGCTCTTGAGTTGGACCATCTGGGTTCTAATCCCAGCTCTCAGCTTACATTCTGAGTAACCTTAAGCAAACTGCTTATTATTATATTTGTACCTTGATTTCCTCAAATTTTATTAAGTGAGGTCAATAACAGGATCTATCTCATAGACCAATTTTGAGAATTAAAAGGGATAATGCTAAAACTGGGACAGTACAGGGCAAACTGGTTGGTTGATTACCCTATAAAAGAGTATCTAGTACAAAAAAAGTGCTCAATAAATATTAACACTAACCAGTGGTAGCAGTAATTGAGGTAGAAGTAGTGTTTTAGTTCCTAATCAAAGGAGACAGTAATAGCTAATTTCTCAAACAACTCCAAAATATAATTTACTTTTTCTGTAAGTGGTGATTTACCCAAATCTAGAAGTATTCAAACACACTGAGAAAGGATATGTGTCCAATTTAGTGGACTTGTTCCATGGTTCCCAAACCTAACTGAGCATCAGACTTTTCCATGGAGTTTCTTTAGAATACCAATGCTTGAGTCCCTTGAATTAACATATTTCATTTGGGATATGGGGATCTATATTCTTGTTAACGTTCCTTGGTTGATTCTAATCAGTAGTCAGATCTTGACTACTTCCAAAATTTTCTCTAATCCTCAAGTTTTATGATTCCAAGATTTCCCAAATTCTCTCATTTCAAAGCCAAATATATATATATATATACACATAAATATACACATATATATACACATATATATATGTGTGTGTGTGTGTATATATGTATGTATATATTCCCAGGAGGACCAAACAGATTAAGTCTTAAAGCTTCCCAAAACTGAAACAGAACTTTACCTGAGCATTTTGAGGATGTTTTGTAGGTTTTGAGGTGGGGGTTTTTTTCCTTTTTTTTTTTTCATTGGGTAAAGTGAAAAATCACACCATCTGCTTCTGGCTCTCTGGTGAATTTATCCAAGGCAATGAAATCATATTAGAAAAAATGAATAACTGACTGCCTGATTCTTCTGACAAGTGACACAACTCTGTCCTGTTCTCAAGCCTGTAGCAAGAGACTGGCTGTGACACTGGAGACAGTGGTGAATGTTTCAGCAGCTGTCTTGCCTTCAGGGAAACAGAGAGGTGTTAAGTGATTTATACCAGGTCACACAGCAAGCCAGGGGGCAGTGACAGAAATAGGATCTGCATCTCCTGCTTGGCAGTCTGTGGTCCATGTATTACACGCTGAGGATATGGTAGCAAGGCCCCTCGTCTGAGCAAAGGAGCAGAGAGAGAGACTTCCATTTAGAGGTTCATAAATGCCACTCTGAAAGGAGGAAGAAAATTCCCCTTTCATGCTCAATCAAGCCTAAACCAAGGTGAGGGAATGAGGAAATGTTATTTATTTTTATAAGATGAAAAACTGCGGTATTTACTCCCTTCCTGTCAGTACCACAGAGGGGCTTCTTTTCCCAATCATTTTTCATGCCTGGTCTCACACAGTGCTGCTTCGAAGGCAGAATGGGGCAAAAATATAGTGGTTTTTCCTATAGCTGGCCTAGGAAAAAGAGGGTTTTTTTGTTTTCTTTATAAAGCCATATAGTATTTGAGTTGATTATATTTCTGAGTGCATGGCTCAATGCAGTAACTTCAAAGATATAACAGGTAAAGTACTAAATGTCACTGAAGGGCCCAAAAAAAAAAACTTCTTTTCCCCAAAATCTTATCCTATTCCTAAGAAATAATTCAATCTGTTTAGGCTGAAGCTGTGTGTAGTTACATATTTCCATTTAAAATATTTTCATCTTTTTCACATCTGTCTTTCTGACATGCAGTTAATTGATTCCTCAAAGGTAAGAATCAAGCTTACTTTTATACACATGCATGCGCACACACACACTCACATACACACACACACAGCTTCATAGAACCCACTACAGCGTTCCACCCTCAGGGTACTCAATTAATATTTTCCAATTATTCAATTATAGAAATAAATATATTAAATAATTTATATATTTAACTATATTAAAAGAAATATAGGTTGGATAGCAATAAGTAGGTGTTATGGACTGAGGGCATGATGGAGGAGGGAAACTGCCACTTACCTTTTACACTTCAAAAATTGGGTAAAATAATGGTAGAACTATCGATGGGGTTTTCTATGTTTTTCTATATTCTTAACATGTATATAACGGACATCTGTTAGCTTCATAATGCAAAAAAGAAATAAATGTTTACAAAGCTGGCAAGTATGAATCATAGTACACAAACATAAATATACAAGAAATATTTATTTAATATTTATTTTCTATAACTCAACTTACATTCTGACTCTACGGTCCCTTTTCACTGGACAGGTAGAAATTTTAACCTCAACCCTTCCCCTGGTGCCAGGGAAATGAAGGAAGTGAGGGGACACCAGTCCACACCAGCTGGACCTATGTTTATTTCTTACAGCACAGTAGTGATCTCCCTCCAACAAGTCAGGGTTGAGCCTTGAAGATGCGGTTGAGATTCTAGGGATGGGGAGGGGAATGAAAAAAACAAGGCAGGGACATGGGTATGGTGGAGGGAGGGGAAAGAAGAGGAAAGAACACCAGAGAGACTCCCAGGCTCCCATCTAAAGCACAGTCCACAAAAACAATCTCGTCTTTAGATGACCATGAACACACAAAATCCTGAAGATGGTACAAAGGATCTGTACCATCCTTTTTACCATCTTCTACTATTTGATCTTTCCTCTCAGTGATCCTTCCCTCCATGTGGGGATCTCATCCGAAGGAATTCCAGAAAATCATGCTCTCCCTAGATTCCTTCCGTTTCCCTCAACTCTTCAAGGTCCACTTTCATCTCACGTTCATTTGGATATACTCTGCAATGTCCTTGAAATCATGAATATCAATCAAGGCTCTGTCCTTGTTGAGAAGAGGAAGAACTCGACAGTTCACCAAAGGAAAAACCTTAGATCTTTAACATTTTTTTAAAGTTGAACAAGACAAATATTTATCATGCTAGTTTTGACTGCCTCTTGTCCTGGCTCGACTTGGATGCATGTTATGCAGTCACTCTTTCTTTACTGTTATTAACAAAGACCTTCTTTCCACCAAGAAGAAGGGGTAGAAAAATTCCATCCTGCCTCAAACAGATAGAAAAGAAATGGAAGATAAGGAAGTTAGTTGCCTACTTTTTACCCAGTGCTTTATGAAACAGAGGTGATTAACACATTAGCATGTTCTCAAGGAGCTCATCATCTAGTAGAAAAGATAGACACAAATACCTAGCTATAATATAAAAAGAATTTATAAATTGAAAACGAATTTTTAAATTGCAGTGGAATCACAGATTAGTTATTTCTGCCTGAAAGCATACGAAAAGACTTTATAGAGGAGTGACATCTCAACCAAACCTTCAAGCGTAACTTGGAGACAGGCAAGTAAAGACAACAAATCATATGTGCAAAGCATAAAAGGATGAAACAATATGACATGTTTATAGACGCTCAGGCAGAACAGTGTGTCTAAAATACAGAGGTGATCAGAGAGAGAAAGACAGATTTTGACCAGATTTAATGTAAGTGATCCCTGTACAACTGGGCAGTTCTGAAGTCTCATAAAATAGTTCATCATAAAAGCCTTGCCTAATCCCAAAGTAGGGACATCTAGAGCTAAGATGTGAACTGGAATTATATCCCAAAGTCAAAGAGCAAAGAAATAATTATGAATATGTGCATAAATGGCTGACCTGCCTCCTGTCTGTTCAGGAACACACTACCTCTTATTTGCTCCTCATTTTTCCCTCTCCCTGAACTGAAGAATGTCTTTCCAACTCACTCTCCATACCCTCTCAAGCCAACTATCCCTCCTCCAAAGGATGAATTTAAGTTCAACATCCACATCCTTATTAGAGAAAGTAGGAATGGTCTTTCACTTTTATTTTTCCCTTCAATTTGGTAATGGTGAGATTGAAGAAACTGCTCCTGCAATAGGTATTGATGTCTCCTCTTCCTTTATATTCAGTTTCTAACAATTACAGTCAAAGCCCAATAGCCAGAGAATTAGGACTAGAAGAGCCAAGCATCTAGCTGTATGAAGGTTCATGCCAGTTCAATATCTGATATTCTTTTTTTCTGAAATACTGGAATGTTTGCCAAAAAATCAATAAGCTTTTGTGAAGGGAAAAAGCTAAAAACATTACAGAGTTAAGTACTAATTGGAGGGAGCAAACTGATGTTGATGGCAAGGTTCTCTCAAGAAACAGGGTGTTCCTCTTATAAGATCCAACCACTGCTGGTTTCTCACATACATTTGTGTTTGTGTGCCATAAGCATGGATGTTTTAAATTTAGAGTTAGAGAAACTATTTTTCCATTATTTTGTATATTTGTTTTTTATGAATTTATTACTTTACTGCCATGTCCTAATCTCTACTTGAACCTCTCTTGGAGAAATTAGGGAGTGGCCCCTGGGAGAATATGGAGAAAGCTACGTGTTGCTTGGTAATTCAACCTTCCTGATTTTTCCACAATTGATTTATCCTTGGACCAACAGCATTTTCAGCTGATTCCTGTTGTAAGCAGAATTAACTTACCCAAGTTTGAAAGCATTCTCATTTTCCCATAATAATTAAAATAATTTTTATCAAGGAAACTAAGACTTTAGAAAAGGTAAAAAGAACATTATTTAAAACTAAGAAAAGATTTTAAGGGCTGCTGATTGAAGGTTTGTAAGTAACTGCTAACCATCTCTTATTAAGCAAAGTGTTGGAAAAAAAATTTGGAGAGAGTAGCAGCAAAAATCTTAAAAACAGGAAAGTCTTTACTCACCACAAAAATTGTTGAACACAGAAATATCCTCCCTAATGTAGCCAGCTCAGTTGAGTACATTTCCATTTTATCTAAGAATGTGCCTCAAATGGGTAAACAAAATCCTGAACATAAAGCATTTCTGATTTCCTCTTTCTTCTTGGTAATTTGTTTTTATATGAAATACCTCTATGATTGTACAAATACAAAATAACAATTGCAACAATAGAAGAAACTGGTCATCTCAACATGCCATGTCTCTGATATAGTACAGACACAACAAACTGTCCAGCCAGCTCTGGAGAGCAGCTGACAACTGCCAACAATCCTAAAATAGGCCAGACACTGCTACCATTATAGAACAAAGCAATAATTCAGAAAGCATTGGAGTGATGTAAAATAAAATCTTTGAAATGCAGAAAGCAGTATATTTAATCATGAGTGATTCCTGTTCAACTGCACATGAATTTTTATAGTAACTTTATTCATAATTTCCAAAACTTGGAAGCAACCAAGATGTCCTTCAGTAGATGAATGGATAAACTGTGATACATCTGGACAATGGAATATTATTCAAAGCTAAAAAGAAATTAACTGTTAAGCCACAAAAAGACATGGAGGAATCTTAAATGTATATTACTAAATAAAAGAAGCCAACATGAACCTGAAACGTCTACGGTCTCTATGGTTTCACTATATGATATCCTGAAAAAGGCAAAACTTTGGAGACAGTAAAAAAAACAAAAAATCAGTCATTTTCAGGAGTTAGGGGAAAGGAAAGGATAAATAAGCGGAGCACAGGGGATATGGGAGGCAGTAAAACTATTCTGTATAATACTATAATGGTAGATACATGTCATTATACATTTGTCAAAACCTATAGAATGTACAATACAAAGAATGAACCCTAATGTAAACTATGGATTTGGGGTGATAATGATGTGTCAGTGTAGGTTGATCCATTATAACAAATGTACCACTCTAGGTACATGATGATGGGAGAGGTTGTGCATGTGTAGGGAAAGAAGATATAGAGAACTCTCTATACTTTCTGCTCGATTTTGCTATGAACCTAACAGTGCTCTAAAAAACTGTGTATTAATTTTTTTATTAATTTTGGAGTATAGTAGCTTTACAATGTTGTGTTAGTTCCTGCTGTAGAGCAAAGTGAATCAGGTATACATATGTCCACCCTTTTTTAGATTTCCTTTCCATTTAGGTCACCACAGATCACTGAGTAGTGTTTCCTGGGCAATACAGTAGGTTCTCATTAGTTATCTACTTTATACATAGCAGTGTATATATGTCAATCCCAATCTCCCAATTCATCCCACCCTACCCTTCCCCCGGGGTAACCATAAATTTGATCTCTACATCTGTGACTATATTTCTGCTTTGCCAATAAGTTCATCTGTACCATTTTTCTAGATTCCACATATAAGTGATAGTATACAGTATTTGTTTTTCTCCTGATTTACTTCACTTTAAATGACAATCTCTAGGTCCATCCACATCTCTGCAAATGGCACTATTTTGTTCCTTTTTCTGGGTGAGTAATATTGCATTGTATATATGTACCACATCTTCTTTATCCATTCCTCTGTTGATGGACATTTAGGTTGCTTCCATATCCTGGCTATTGTAAATAGTGCTGCAATGAACATCAGGGTGCACACAAACTTTCAAATTATGGTTTTCTCCAGATATATGCCTAGGAGTAGAATTGTTGGCTCATATGGTAGCTCTATTTTTAGTTTTTTAAGGAACGTCCATACTGTTCTCTATAGTGGCTGTACCAATTTACATTCCCACCAACAGTGTAGGAGGGTTCCCTTTTCTCTACACCCTCTCCAGCATTTACTGTTTGTAGATTTTTTGATCATGGCCATTCTGACCAGTGTGAGGTGATACCTCATTGTAGTTTTGATTTGCATTTCTCTAATAATTAGTGATGCTGAACATCTTTTCATGTGTTTGTTGACCATCTGTATGTCTTCTTTGGAGAAATGTCTATCTAGATCTTACCCCCATTTTTTGATTGGGTTATTCGTTTCTTTGATAATTTATTTTTTTTAACTTTTAATTTTATATTGGAGTATAGCCAATTAACAATGTTGTGATAGCTTCAGGTGCACAGCAAACGGACTCAGCCATACATATACATGTATCCATTCTTCCCCAAAGTCCCCTCCCATCCAGGCTGCCACATAACATTGAGCAGAGGTCCCTGTGCTATACAGTAGGTCCTTGTTGGTTATCCATTTTAAACATAGCAGTGTGTACATGTCGATCCCAAACTCCCTGACTATTCCTTCCCCCCATCCTTTCCCCCGGTAACCATAAGTTCGTTCTCTAAGTCTGTGAGTCTGTTTCTGTTTTGTAAATAAGTTCATTTGTATCTTTTTTTTTAGATTCCACCCATAAGAGATATAATATGATATTTGTCTTTCTCTGATTTTTTAATTTTTTAAACCTCCAGGAGTAAAACTGGCTTTAGGAATAGCTGATTACAAAATTTCAACCAATGTCCTACGACCAGGTTTCTCTCACTCTCCAACTCCTTGTTCTACTGCCTCTGTGCTGACTCCATTCTCAGACCACACTTGTTACGATGATGGCTGCCTCAGACTCTCCATCCCTACCAATGGAACTGAAGATCTGCTTCTAGGCCAGTATAAAAAGCACGATGAGATGACATCACCCATCCTGAATCAATGTGGCCAGGTCTGGAACATGTATTGGGAATGGAGGCAGTTCTGGAAACTTGTGGACTGAGATGGGAAGGGATGAGTCCAAACAAAATCTGGGGGCTGTTACCAAAACAGGGCCAATACATGCTGGAGAGGTAAAAATAACAAAAACCCACTACACCTTGCTCATCTTCAACTTTGGAAACCCAAAGTGGAACTGAAGAGAAAGGTTCAACAAGAACATTGTGAAAGAAGAGAACCCAAATATGCAGCCAGTCCATAACACACATGGCAAGAGATGGGTGATAGTCAAATCTTTAACAACCAGTATGGTACAGGGACTGACAACTCAGAATGAATGCCAGCTGTTATGTCTATCACTGGGAACTGGCACATATCAGTCCTGCCTAACTGACACTGTGCAATTTGTCAGGCTGGGGTTGATGGATTTGATACTTAGGAGTCTCCAAACCAAACAAAAAGGAACATTTTAAAAGCTTAAAGAAAGAAAGGAGAAAGCAAAGGGGGGAAGGACACAGATAATCTTATACAACTAATTCTTTTTAAAATACTTAAAATAATTCAAATTCAAGATTAGTATTTTTCACAGTCATTTATTCCTACCATCCACTGGTAAGCAATTCAATTCTCTTATCCTTTCCTTCATTTTCCTTTCAAATCTGGAAATCATAAAGGCCAGACGCATCTAATTAAATAAGAAATTTAACATTAGAGTTGACAAGGGATGATGGTGCCTTACATAGTTCCAGTTTCCCAAGCAAATATTCACAAGGAGCATAGAGCACGTTTTCTATAATTTTTTACATGAGCAAATGATTCCCTAAGGTGATTACTCCAGATACCACCCCTGCTGAATGTGTACACATGAAATTACATCAAAATTGAATTTTGTTAAATCTAGACATGTTTCAAAAGTAGTCCAAACACAAATCGTTCCTGGTAAAAAGCAAAATGTAATTTTATAAAGCAAACTGGAATCCTGTGTTTTGGTCACCTAATTTACAAAGGGTCATCATAAGGGATCAGAGAGTAATAACCATTTATTGGGGGTTGGCCTACTTGCCTAGCATTGTGCTGATAAAGAGAGAGGATACCAAAAGAAATAGAAAAACATGTTTCCTGCTGTTAAAGAGCTCACAACTTTATTAGGGACTCAAGTCCTTTACACAAATGGGCATTTAAAGGAGAAAGTAGAAACATGTAAGAGCAATATATGTGCTAAGTGGTGTAATACATCCTGTAAGGGCCAGAGAGACCAGAGAGAAAAAGATTTCTGCTCATGAAATGCTTCAGCAACCTCCGATAAAAGCGTGTGATGAACACATAGCCAGCATCCACTCACAGAGGCAGGAGACTCCAAATTACCCCCCTGGGACTGTGGGCTTTAATCTCAGGCCTGTCACCATCTCCCTCTTCCACCTTTGGAAAATTACCTCACATCTCACTGCCTTCCCTGCAAAATGGGGGTAGCAATCCAACCCTATTCTTCAGGGCTGGTAAAGAATGAATAATAAAGAAATGGTAAACTCAGTAAAAACTGAGGGTCTAATGAATCCTGATTAGTTAGTGTCCAGCCCCAAATGGTATACCACATGGAGCATATGGTACCTCGGTTTGTAGATGGTTATGTATCACCAATTTGGTTGCATTTGTCAGAGAGGTGAAAGGGTCTGCTTACACAGTCTGTTACTAATTACCGTGAAGGATATTTGCAATGTTGAAATGCAGATAATTTCTCGGATTAAGTGCAGACATCTGCCCCCATTGTAATATGAGAGCATAACTGTCATCAGCAAAACCATGTTTTTCTTACGATGAAATGGAAGAATGAAGTACCATAATTAAATATTTTTACCAACACAGTGATTAAAGGGATATTTATGCTGCAGGGGTGGTTTCTAAATCAATTTTGTGTGCTTTCATCTTATTATGCAAGTCATATGGGGGAGTGCAGTATTTTTTTTATATACAAACTTACTTTTTTACAAAAACTTTATTAAAAAAAGTGTTTTTTGGAAGCCATGTTCATAATAGCTTTGAGGTTGTCTTTCCTTTATCTTTGCTGTTGTTGTCATTGTTGTTAATATTAAATATATACAAATGAATACTTATAATGTTCAAGGAATAAAGGATAACAAGGAAATGACCAACCATGTAACCACCACCCAGCTTAAAGAAATACAGCAACAGCTTCATGCTTCCTGTGTACTTCTCCTTAAACTCAACCCCCGAACCACTATTCTACATTATGTATTAATCAATTTCTTGTCATTATAGCTTCATATATATGTGTGTATCCCTAAGAAATGTTATATAATTTTCCATGTTTTTGGACCTTATACAAAAGGAATACAAAGCATGTATTCCTCTGCAATCTGTTGGTTGTTCGTGTTTTTTTTCCATTTGACATTAAGTCCATAAGATGCATCCCTTTGACACAAATAGCAGTGGTTCATTCATTTTCACTGCTATATAGTACTGCTGTATCGAAGTGTGAGTATTTGGTATTATGGATTTTGCTGGTATGAACATTCTTTTCTGTGTCTCCCAGAGAACATGTATGAGAGTTTCTCCAGAAAAGAGCTTTCTAGATAAGACTCCACCCATCAGTGGGTAAGTTTAGTGAGTCTCAACTAGCAGTTTAGATTAGAATAAAAAATATCATAAACTCAAAATGGCTTAAAGACTTAAATATAAAACAAGACACTATAAAACTCCTAGAAGAGAACATAGGTAAAACGTTCTCTGACATAAATTATCCTGAAACAGAGCAGGACCCTATGGTCCTTGCCCCACCATGTCCTTCGCCTGCCTTTTGTCTGTGGAAAAACTTTAGCCAAAGAATAAGTTGAATCAGAGAAGTGAGAAAACTGCAGAAGCAAAGAAAAGCAGTCCAACAAGACTAAATAACTGGTTTAGTCATTAAGCAAAGTCAAGGACCTTCTGTTCTGATGCCGAAAGCTCAGCTTCTCTGTAAATCAGTGCCGAATCAAATCTCGGAGACAGCACTTTGGATGAAGCAGAAAAGGATAGCTTTATTACTTTGCCAGGCAAAGGGAGACACAGCAGGCTCCTGCCTCGAAAAACTATGTCCCCCTTGGAGAGGATAGTGAGAGGTTTCATAGTACGGTTCAAAGAGGGCATGATCAGCTCGTGGACATTCTGCTGATGGGTTGGTGGTGAGGTAAGCAGAAGTCAGCACCATCAACCTGCAGGTTCTAACTGGTCTGGGGTCTACATGCTTGTGGGAAGCATGCCATCGTTAATCATTAACTTCTCCCACCTGGAGGGGGTTTCAGTATCTGCAAAACAGCTCAAAGATATTGTTGTGTTTATCTGTTGATGGGGAACCAGGACCTTGCCCCAAGCCTGCAACTCTTGTTTCTCTTGGCTGTATGTTTCTCCCTGTTCTGGCATCCCCTCCCTTCCCTAATTAACAACTGCTTGAATCTGCCTGTTGGAACTCAGGGAAGGTCATGGAGGCTGAATGAAGGCGTTTTCCCTCTAATCAAAGAAATGAGGGACACAGAAAGGCTTTGTGCCCAGGAGCCCCATAGGGCCCTGCTCAGTATCAGTTCCTCCTCAAGGGCTATAGATAATACTCTGAGCCGTATCCTGTGAGCTGTCTTATATATACTGAAACCCCCACCAGGTGGAAGAAGTTAACTACATGATGACCAGCCTGTAGCCATGACATAAGCTGCCACAATTCTGAAAACTGGCCTCAAGGAAATGGGAAAAAACCAACCCTGGAACTGAAGATTAACTGTACTTAAAACAATCAAGATGACGCTGGTCAGACCACCGCATAACCAATTTCAAGATGACTGTCAGAGCTGACTGGGCTGTTTCTGCATGTAGACCCCTCTCTCCATCTATAAAAGCTCTAGCCCACTGATTCTTTAGACAGGAGTCCACCCTCGCCCCCTCTCCCCCCTCTCCCCTCTCTCAGTTGCCGGCATCCAAAATAAAGCAAACTTTCCTTTCCACCAACCTTGCCTCTTTATTAGCTTTTGAGCAGCAAGCAGCCAGACCTCACTTGTGGTTACAGTATCAATGTTTCCTTAGGTCAGTCTCCCAAGGCAACAGAAATAAAAAATATCAGAGTGCAATGCAAGTGATCTGGTAAGAACTGCTTTAGGAAATTTTGTTTCCGTGTGTGTGTGTGTGTGTGTGTGTGTGTGTGTGTGTGTGTGTGTGTGTGTGTGTGTGTGTGTGTGTGTGTGTGTGTGTGTGTGTGTGTGTGTGTGTGTGTGTGTGCGCGCGCGCGCGCATACACTGTGGTACCCTGTAAAATGTATTTCTTACTCTTAAGACTTTCTTAGCAGAAGTCTATGTCAAAAATGTCTAAGAAACAGTGCCCTAGAGCAAAGCTTCTCAACTTGTAATGTGAACACCAATCACCTGTGAATTCTGATTCCATGGTCTGGGATGGGGCCTGAAATACTGCATTTTTAACAAACATCCAGGTATCCAACTCCAGATGCTGCTGGTTGAGGAACTACCCTTTGAGCCATAAGGCATGAGGCTAAGAGATGTATGCTTGTTTGTAGGGCGTACGTATCTTTATGAGATAAAGCCAAGTTGTTTCCCAAAGTTTCTGGACCAATTTTCAAGTTCCCACTGATCCATATTTTCACCAAAAATTGGTATTAATAAACTTAAACTTGTCAATCTGACAAATACAAAAGGGTATCTCTTCGTAGTCCTAATTTGCATTTTCCTAATTACTCATGGGATAGAGCATATTTTCATAAGATTGTTGGCTATTCGTAATTTCTCTTGAGTGAAATGCTTAATCAGGTCTTTACCTATTTTCTATTGGGTTGTCTTTTTCTTATTGATTTATGGGAGCTCTGTATATATTCTGGACAATTACCCTGTGACAGTTATGTGTATTAAAAATATATTTTTTCTCACTCTTTGTCATATTCTTAAAACCAAAAAGGCCATTGAATTCCAATTCTTTCCTTTTGTCCATAGTCTTACCTGTTCACCAAGATGCCATGAGGCAGAGAGACAGGATCTGACTGAAAGGGGCAGCATGCCTTCTGAGAGAAGGAACAGGGTCCTCTCAGGGTCATTCAGCACTATATCCCTGGACAATGAGGGAAACTGAGAAAGCCCTAAAGATGAACCCCCTAGTGAGCAAATTAAGCATTTTGGGGACACAAATACCATATATTTAGGGATCAACAGAGGTACACACACCAGACAATGCCTGCTGAAACTACTGAGCTAAGGGTTGGACAGGGCCACCACCAGGGCCTACTTCACAGCTGTATGATCTAGGCAGTCACAGGGTTCCACACTCAGAAGAGCCCTAAGCTTGGTTTAATTCTCTGCTGTCACCATCTTGAAATCCTTCCTGATTTCTGAACAGGGGGCTCCCATTTTCATATTGCCCTGGGCCCCACAGATTATGTATTCAGCACTGTTTATGGTGGCTCTGGATTGGGGGCTGCAAACCCCAGGATAATAGAAAAGGAAAGCAAGGAAACCCCAAGAGAGGTCTGAGAGAGTTAGGATACTTTTATACCACCAGATTTGACATAAATGTATATTTTTAAATACCTTATGGTATCTGTAGGGAGTAATTCATTAGCAAACCACCAAAAAATGGCTCCCATTCTTACCAAGAATAAGTATATTCTACAGCTACTCTTGTTTTATTATTGATAGAAAGTATTTACTAATAGCTGTAAAAATAGATTTGAGAGATGTTAAATTTTACATTGATCCAAGACTTTCTCATACTCCAGGAAAATGCTTTTCACTCTAAATAACTGATTGGATGTGGCACAAATAGAGGTAACGATGCATGATGATATAGACTCCAGAAATAATTACCTGGATTCATATCCCTCTCTGTGTCTTACTAGTTATAGCATCTTGGGTGAGTCACTTAATTTTTCTGTGCCTCAGTTTTTTCTTCTGTAAAATGAGGCACACCTGACCATCTGACCTTGCCTCCAAGACTCCCCATTTTCTGGCCCCTCAGGAAGAGGTTCCTGTACCCCCTGACTGGCTCACCTCTTACTGATCCTGCTGCCCAATCCCTCCTCCTCCCCCTCACCCACATAACCCATCCAGCTTTTTGTGTCTTTGATAATGTGTAACAGTACCTCTTATGGGGAGACTGTATACATACACTAGGGGTTAATTTACACCCTCTGGAGCCAGACTGCAGAGGCTGTCTTGGTGCCATTGATTACTAGCCTTTAATATACACAATCAGTGCCTCAGTTTCTCATCTGTAAAATGGGGATAATAACAGTACCTCTTTCACATGGCTGTGAAAACAAATGAGTGCTATGATAAGTGATAGTCATTTGCTATCATTTTATATTCCCTGTGTAATAAGAAATAAAACAAGATATTTTAAAATTTGGCCATCCTGGACTATTTTAAAAGCCTCTTAACTGATCTTTCAGCCACTCTAAAGCAGAATATAGTTAAAATGTAAATTTGATTATTTAAATCCCCTAATTGAAACTTTTCTAAGGCTTCCATCACTTAGAATAAGTGCTGAGCTCCTTAGCACTGCATAAAATGCCTTCCATGACCCGGCCTCATCTACCTCTACAGCTAGTCTCTCCTGACTCCAAGCCTGGAACTTGACCCATGGCATCAAACTACTTACAGATCCTGGAATACGCTAAGATATCTGTCACTGTTCTACCCTTATCCACCCTATTTCCTCTGTTGGAATTCTTCCTGCCCCAAAACTGGACAAACTCCAACTCGGCCATTATACCTAAATTCAGGGATCGCCTGCTGCAGAATCCCACAACCAGCTGGGTCTCCTTTGTAGTCCACTAACATCCTGTGCATCTCTTCATCATTGTAGTATAATGTAATGATTCAGTGTTCAACCTTTGGAAATAGACTACCTAGGTTTGAATCCTGACTCAGCCACTTATTTGTAGTGTGACCCTGGGCAAATTTCTTAAACTATTGTGCTTCAGTTTCCTTATCTATGAAATGAGGATAACAAAAGTACCTACCTTATGGGACTGTTGTAAAGAATACATTAATTAAAAGCCACTATATTAAGGGCTTAATCTAATGCATGGAGGAAGGTATACACTCAATAACTGTTAATAACATATTACATTAATTTTCTATTTATGTGTGCCTGGCCCCCTGGACTATGAGTTCCTAATACTAAGCATTGTTCCTTATTCATGTTTTAAAGTTCCCAATACTAAGCAAAATGTCCAGCACTGTGTTCATCAATTATCTTCTCCTTCCTGCATACACAATTAAAGTACATTTCCCATACCATCTTGCATCTACCCACTGCCAGCCTGGAACATGTAAACATGTGACTGAGTCCTATCCAATGGAACATGAGTGCATGTAATATACAGCACTACCAAACCTAGCCATAATACATCCCAAGCAATTTTGCAAAGGTTCTTTCTCTATTCATGAGGCTGGAGGCAAAGAACTCTTATATCCCTTCATGTGGCAGTGCTGCAAGATAAAAGAGATCAAATCTCTGGATTACCATTACAAGGTGAGCTATCTCGGCAGGAACATTCACACTGGACCTTAGGTGAGCAAGAAATAAAGCACTGTGCTAAGCTATGGAGATTTTTGTTACAATAGTTAGCATTACATACCCTGACTAATATAGCTTGTGTTCAATAAAGTTTTGTTGAAATAAATGACTGAATGAATGACTCAAAAATTAACTGAGAAATATTTAAATAAATGATAGAATCTAAGAGCAGGAAAGGCTAAACTAAGAATACATGGCTTTGAGAGTTAAAGAAGCCTAGAGAGAAGACAGAGGATAGAAAAACACAAATTGTGTGAAGCACCCCTACTACTTCTGCCCCTGCCCAAGTCAGAAACATAATTCACTTTGCCTGTTGTTCTCTAGCCTCCTTTTGTCAAACAGCTGTAAAACAAAAATAGTAAACAGAGAAGAGTCTGAGATGAAGTTTTTGCTTCTGCTGGACAACTTTCTGACCCCTGGGATGAGACAATATAGCACTGGGGATTTCAAAGTGAAATGACTGAGGTTCTTTAATAAGAGTATAGAGGCAGCTTCTCAAGGGGGAAGAAAATGTGGCCCTAGAATTTAATTTCTTCTATTTTCAGATGCTACTGAAGATCAGATAACTGGTAATAGACCATGACTACCTACTGTTCTCAAGAGATCATATTAACTTAGGTATTTGCTATGAGGCATCAGAGAGAACAGAGAGAGAGTCTAGACAGAGAGGACAGTAAAAACAAAGCTGGAAAGAAAAGAAATTACAGGCTCATTTCAGGGAATATCAATAATCTGGCATGTCTAGAATTTGGGGTGCATTAGGAGAAGTGAATAGAGAAAAGATTAAAAAGTTAAGCTGAGCCAGTTTGTAGAGAGCCTTGAATTCATGTCAAAATTTTATATTTTATTCTGAAGGTGATGGAGATCCAGAACAGGTTTTCAGGTAGCAAGATCACTCAAGCATCAACTAGATATGAGGATGGATTGGAAAGGTGCCAGATGAGAGAGGCAGGGAGCTGAGTTAATGGACTACTGCCTAAATTAGGGACGTGGTAATGAAAATGAGGAGGAAAGACATACAAAAAATATTTTTTTCAATAGAATTTTATGTTTTTGGTATCATATGGGAGGGGTGATTCCTAAGCTTGGACAACTGGGTGGATTTTAAAATAGTACAGTTTTCTTTACTATTTTCCTACCATATTATCATGCAACATTTGGACACCAGTTATGGGACCCATACATCGGTTTTCTGTTCTCTCCCTGATGGAAAGATAATCACATCTGTGTTCTTTTCTATAAGAAAGGTGAATGGATACTGCATTTATACAAAGTCTGGCTGCAACTATTTTATCATGAATTGTGTGAACCAAGGGGTTAAAAAAAAAAGCAAAGAAACTCAACAACAAAATTTTGGTTTTTAAAACTCTGGGATTCATTCGAATCAACTGTTGCCATGGTTTCAAGAGTCCGAAATCAACATTTCAAGGTAACCCAAAGATCTAAATACTGCCACAGTGTTCAGGTTTCAAGGAACAATCAAAGTGTCATATCCCATTAGTGACTGAACTCTGTCAAGGCTGTGTAAATGCCTCATAGTGGTATTCAGCTTAATCACCAATGCTGTATTACTAATTATAGCATGACACCATGCAAAAGAGGGACTTTTCTAAAGGCTGCAAAGTGGCACTATTTTAATGCCACTAATATTTCCTAATTTTCATTAGTAAACTGCTTTCTGAAAATGTAATGAAAGTACAAGTTACCTAATTAGGGGAATTTTGTGGAATTGATGAGATATTTGAGCATGTGTGATGTGCAGCTAGCAATCCATTTGAAGAAGACCATGCCACTAGGAGGGCTGGCAAATGAGAAAGAGGATGATCTGATTCATGTATGAGAAAAATGATAATGGAGGCTATAAACGGAGGGCATTGAAAGACTGTTTATCTCCCAACCACATCCACCAAAGTCTTATTGGCCCCTCATCTTGTGTTTAGAGCTGAAATAAAGAAGTCAAGATGGACCCTAATCTTTGAGAGAATTAGCCAACGCTGTCTAACAATACTTGTGGGCAAGAAAAATATATGATTACTAGTTAGTTGGACAACCCCAAAATATTGATGTTCTATTGGAGGCTTATTTGTAAACTGGGCAAAAGTTATTTGAGATAGGAAGCAAGATGAGAGAAGATGACATGTGTGAGAATAAAAGATCTTAGAGTTCTTTCAATGGCCAGATAAAATAGTTTTGTTCTGAAACTCTAATCCAGGGAAATTCATACCTAAGCTTTAAAGAGCATTACATGTACATGTGTAACTTTGTGGGAGGCGGGGAGAGAGGTAAGAGGGAAAATATATTTTCTTCTTGCCAGTTCAGCAAAGAGTATTCTTGTTTCATCTCAGATTACCGTTTACAGCATTTGGAAAGGCTCCGGAATGTCTTCTTTAACCATTCTTGATAGGTCCTCTGAGATACTGCCTTTTTTCGAAGGCTCCAGTTATTGACCATTCTCAGAAATGGGTTTCTGTATTTAATAAGCCAACACATTCCTCTAGTATTAAATGTTTCACCTGGAAACTGGTAGCCCTGCTTGAATTCCTCAAGGCTCAATAAGCCCATTGTTTGCAATGATTATCACTCTCAGCAGAGCTGGAAATGCTTGCACAACTCTAATGTCCAAACACTTCTACAAAATCTTTTTTTAAGATCTACACTTTTGGCTTCATAAAAGAACTTGGATTTAATAAATGTGCTCCAAAGTTCCCCAATTTGTCATCTGGAGCAAGATTATTTGAAGTGAAGCAGGAACAACAGTCATTAACAAACTGGGACCTGATGAACAACTCTTAGAGAGGAGAGAGTTTTATATATACATATAAATGTATATACGCACATATATAGTGTAATTTTGAAAATAACTTAAAAGGAAGATATCTGGTGAAATTAACAGGAAAGCATAAATGGATCCGGGCATGCAGACTAAACTTTTACTCTCTAAACTTCAGGACAATTTTTGAGTTACCAAAGACCCAGAGTTCAACTCTGTTTTATTAGGAATTAAACTAAAAAATAAGATTCTTAAAAATAAAAAGACATTAAAGATGTCTAACCATTTTGTTAGATGTCTGGCATAATACGTAGTCTGAAGATACTGCACCTTTGGTCTTAGAGCAAAATTCATGGAATGACTTGGTTGTTCTCAGCATGAAGGAGAACAGACACATTTTTCAAAAGAAGCAATTGTCTTGTTAAAGGTTTGAGATATCACAAATGTTTTGATTTTGTGATCAGACTGGATGGTGATTTACTTATCCTCTGACTTTACTGTCAGGTAATTTATAAGTTTACTTCTCAGCCAAGAACTGTGGAAAATCTTAGGAGGCACTGGTAGGGCAAACAGGAGAGAAACACAAAGATATAATAAAGCTATAGTGGTGGCTAAAATGACAAGAAAAACAAATGAAAACCATTTGATTTCTACTGCACCTGTGAGAGAAGAAATTATGGCCCCTTTTTGCATCTGAATCTCACAGTTCTATTTTGAGAGTTGAGATCAGTGTGAGGTACCTCATTCAATCTTCTAAAACAGCCTTTACTTTAAGAGAACTCAGCTGTGAAATTTATACAAATTCTTTCTGAGGCTAAAAAAAAGTTCAAATTCTTTAGCTTTTGACTATTTCACTAAACTCCTCTAGAATCTAGAGAAACAGTGTGGTGTGGGATGATTAAGATATGCCAATTCATAGGTTGCCGTAACAATTAGAACCTTGGTCATACAGCACCTGTGTCCAAGGAAAAGGATCCCTTTATCAATCTCATTTCATTAATCTTCCCAAGGAGTGGGGCAATCTGTTATTGCTCTTGCTTGCTAGATGTTTCTAAGATTTCAGACAGTAAGCAGCCAAGTGCTTGGCTGAGGGATGCAGTTAGGACGATGGCAGAGGGACTAGTACTAATAGCTCTTGGTCATGCCTGTTGAGGTCTCACCAGAAGCCATCTGCTTCATTTAAGGTGAGGCATTATTAGCTTATACCTGTTAAAGTGTTTAAACAAGGAGACTATTAGATTGAGGTGGCTCTAATGTCTTAGTAGACTATGTAAGCAAACCACAACCGAAGCAAACCAAAACCTAACTTCACTGATCAATGCACTTAAACCAAGAAACTGAAACTTAAGAACAACCAATCACAAACAGCCAACTAGACTTTCCCAAGTAAGGCAACCACATAAAATATAACCAATTAAATAATTTATTTGCATTGCTGCAGCATCTTCTCTATATAAAACCTCTCCACTAGCTCCTGCGAGCAGAGTACTCCTAACCACTTTATATCTGGCACTGCTGAGTAGTTAGGACCATCTGGATGGTTACATGTGATTGAACTCCGTTAAGGCCTCTCTATAAACTATGGAGATTGGGGCTGGCATGTTAAGAGAATTACATGTCTCGTGGCTGCTCAAGACAAGCCTCCAAGGAAGTCATATCACTTCTGCTCATCTGACCTGGTGAGGACTCCATGGTGGGGTCCCCACCAGCTAAGAGGAGGGCTGACAAATGCAGCTTGGTGCTTGCAAAGAATCAGAATGAATTAGAACAGCTACCATAACTGGCCAAAGCGTCTTGGTGCTCCAGCCAGATTTCACGCCTGTGCCTCCGAGGTGGGAGAGCCAAGTTCAGGACACTGGTCCACCAGAGACGTCCCAGCTCCACGTAATATCAAACAGTGAAAGCTCTCCCACAGAGCTCCATCTCAACGCTAAGACACAGCTCCACTCAATGATCAGCAAGCTACAATTCTGGACACCTTATGCCAAAAAACTAGCAACACAGGAACACAACCCCACCCATTAGCAGAGAGGCTGCCTAAAATCATAATAAGGTCACAGACACCCAAAAACATAAAACTGGACGCAGTCCCGCCCACCAGAAATACAAGAGCCAGCCCCATCCACCAGAACACAGGCACCAGTCCCCTCCACCAGGAAGCCTACATAACCCACTGAACCAACCTTAGCCACTGGGGGCAGACACCAAAACCAACAGGAACTACGAACCTGCAGCCTGCGAAAAGGAGACCCCAAACACAGTTAGTTAAGCAAAATAAGAAGACAGAGGAACACAGGGCAGATGAAGGAGCAAGGCAAAAACCCACCAGACCTAACAAATTAAGAGGAAACAGGCAGTATACGGGAAAAATAATTCAGAATAATGATAGTAAAGATGATCCAAAATCTTGGAAATAGAATGAAGAAAATATAAGAAACATTTAACACAGACCTAGAAGAACTAAAAAGCAAACAAACAATGATGAACAACACGATAAATGAAATTAAAAATTCTCTAGAAGGAATCAATAGCAGAATAACTGAGGCAGAAGAACGGATAAGTGACCTGGAAGATAAAATAATGGAAATAACTACTGCAGAACAGAGGACAGTCTCAGAGACCTCTGGATCAACATTAAACGCACCAACATTCGAATTATAGGGATCCCAGAAGAAGAAGAGAAAAAGAAAGGTACTGAGAAAATATTTGAAGAGATTATAGTTGAAAACTTCCCTAATATGACAAAGGAAATAGTCAACCAAGTGCAGGAAGCACAGAGAATCCCAAACAGGATAAATCCAAGGAGAAACACGCCAAGACACATGTTAATCAAACTATCAAAAATCAAATACAAAGAAAAAATATTAAAAGCAGCAAGGGAAAAACAACAAATAACATACAAGGGAATCCCCATAAGGTTAACAGCAGATCTTTCAGCAGAACCTCTGCAAGCCAGAAGAGAGGCAGGACATATTTAAAGTGATGAAAGGGAAAAAACTACAACCAAGATTACTCTACCCAGCAAGCATCTCATTCAGACTCGGCAGAGAAATTAAAAACTTTACAGACAAGCAAAAGCTAAGAGAATTCAGCACCACCAAACCAGCTTTACAACAAATGCTAAAGGAACTACTCTAAGCAGGAAAACACAGAGAAAGAAGAGACCTACAATAACAAAACCAAAACAATTAGGAAAATGGTAATAGGAACATACATATCAATAACTACCTTAAATGTAAAGGAATTAAATGCTCCAAACAAAAGACACAGACTGGCTGAATAGATACAGAAACAAGACCTGTATATACGCTGTCTACAAGAGACCCACTTCAGATCTAGGGACACATACAGACTGAAACTGAGGGGATCGAAAAAGATACTCAATGCAAATGGAAATCAAAAGAAAGCTGGAGTAGCAATTCTCACATCAGACAAATAAAGACTATTACAAGAGACAAGGAGGACACTACATAAAGATCAAGGGATCAATCCAGAAACAAGATGTAACAATTGTAAATATTTATGCACCCAATAAAGGAGCACCTCAATACATAAGGCAAATGCTAACATCCATAAAAGGGGGAATCGACAGTAACACAATCACAGTAGGGGACTTTAACACCCCACTTTCACCAATGGACAGATCATCCAAAATGAAAATAAATAAGGAAACACAAGCTTTAAATGATACATTAAACAACATAGACTTAAATGAAATTTATAGGACATTCCATCCAGAAACAACAGAATACAGTTTCTTCTCAACTGCTCATGGAACGCTCTCCAGGATAGGTCATCTCTTGGGTCACAAATCAAGTCTTGGTAAATTTAAGAAAATTGAAATCATATAAGCATCTTTTCTGACCACAATGCTATGAGACTGGAAATCAATTACAGGAAAAAAAGGTGTAAAACACAAATACATGAAGGCTAAACAGTGTGCTACTAAATAACCAAGAGATCACTGAAGAAATCAAAGAGGAAGTCAAAAAATACCTAGAAACAAATGACAATGAAAACACGACAACCCAAAACCTAAGGGATGCAGCAAAAGCAGTTCTAAGAGGGAAGTTGATAGCAATACAATCCTACCTCAAGAAACAAGAACAATCTCAAATAAACAACCTGAACTTACACCTAAAGCAATTAGAGAAAGAAGAAAAAAAACCCAAAGTTAGCAGAAGGAAAGAAATCATAAACACCAGATCGGAAATAAATGAAAAAGAAATGACGGAAACAATAGCAGAGATCAATAAAACTAAAAGCTGGTTCTTTGAGAAGATAAACAAAATTGATAAACCATTAGCCAGACTCAACAAGAAAAAAAGGGAGAAGACTCAAATCAATAGAATTAGAAATGAAAAAGGAGAAGTAACAACTGACACTGCAGAAATACAAAGGATCATGAGAGATTACTACAAGCAACCATATGCCAATAAAATGGACAACCTGGAAGAAATGGACACATTCTTAGAGAAGCACAACCTTCTGAGACTGAACCAGGAAGAAACAGAAAATATAAACAGACCAATCACAAGCACTGAAGTTGAGACTGTGATTAATAATCTTCCAACACACAAAAGCCCAGGACCAGACGGCTTCACAGGCGAATTCTATCACACATTTAGAGAAGAGCTCACACCCATCCTTCTCAAACTCTTCCAAAATATAACAGAGGGAGGAACACTCCCAAACTCATTCTAGGAGGCCACCATCACCCTGATACCAAAACCAGACAAAGATGTCACAAAGAAAGAAAACTACAGGCCAATATCACTGATGAACATACATGCAGAAATCCTCAACAAAGTACTAGCAAACAAAATCCAACAGCACATTAAAAGGATCATACACCATGATCAAGTGGGGTGTATCCCAGGAATGCAAGGATTCTTCAGTATACACAAATCAATCAATGTGACACACCATATTAACAAATTGAAGAATAAAAACCATATAATCATCACAATAGAAGCAGAGAAATCTTTTGACAAAGCTCAGCACCCATTTATGATAAAAACTCTCCAGAGAGTGGGCATAGAGGGAACTTACCTAAAAATAATAACAGCCATATATGACAAACTGACAGTCACCATTGTCCTCAACGTTGAAAAACTGAAACCATTTCCAGTAAGATCAGGAACAAGACAAGGTTGCCCACTCTCACCACTATTATTCAACATAGTTTTGGAAGTTTTAGCCACAGCAATCAGAGAAGAAAAAGAAATAAAAGGAATCCAAATCGGAAAAGAAGAAGTAAAGTTGTCACTGTCTGCAGATGACATCATACTATACATAGAGAATCCTGAAGATGCTGCCAGAAAACTACTAGAGTTAATCAATGAATCTGGTAAAGTAGCAGGATACAAAATTAATGCACAGAAATCTCTTGCATTCCTATACACTAATAATGAAAAATCTGAAAGTGAAATTAAGAAAACACTCTCATTTACCATTGCAACAAAAAGAATAAAATACCTAGGAATACACCTACCTAAGGAGACAAAAGACCTATATGCAGAAAATTATAAGACACTGATGAAAGAAATTAAAGATGATACAAAGAGATGGAGAGATATACCATGTTCTTGGATTGGAAGAATCAACATTGTGAAAATGAATCTACTACCCAAAGCAATCTACAGATTCAATGCAATCCCTATCAAACAACCACTGGCATTTTTCACAGAACTAGAACAAAAACTTTCACAATTTGTATGTAAATACAAAAGACCCCGAATAGCCAAAGCAATCTTGAGAAAGAAAAACACAGCTGGAGGAATCAGGCTCCCGGACTTCAGACTATAATACAAAGCTACAGTAATCAATACAGTAGGGTACTGGCCCCATAACAGAAATATAGATCAATGGAACAGGATAGAAAGCTCAGAGATAAACCCACGCACATCTGGTTACCTTATTTTTGATAAAGGAAGCAAGAATATACAGTGGAGAAAAGACAGCCTCTTCAATAAGTGGTGCTGGGGAAACTGGACAGCTACATGCAAAAGAATGAAATTAGAACACTCCCTAACACCATACACAAAAAGAAACTCAAAACGGATTAAAGACCTAAATATAAGGGCAGATATTATAAAACTCTTATAGGAAAACATAGGCAGAATGCTCTATGACATAAATCACTGCCATATCCTTTTTGACCCACCTCCTAGAGAAATGGAATTAAAAACAAAAATAAACAAACGGGACCTAATGAAACTTAAAAGCTTTTGCACAGCAAAGAAAACCATAAACAGGGGCTCCCCTGGTGGCACGGTGGTTGAGAGTCCGCCTGCCGATGCAGGGGACATGGGTTTGTGCCCCAGTCTGGGAAGCTCCCACATGCCACGGAGCGGCTGGGCCCGTGAGCCATGCCCACTGGGCCTGCGCGTCCAGAGCATGTGCTCCACAACGGGAGAGACCACAACAGTGAGAGGCCTGCGTACCACAAAAATAAATAAATAAATAAAAGGAAAACCATAAACAAGACGAAAAGACCACCCTCAGAATGGGAGAAAATATTTGTAAATGAAGCAACTGACAAAGGATTAATCTCCAAAATACACAAGCAGCTCATGAAGCTCAATATCAAAAAATAAACAACCCAATCCAAAAATGGGCAGTTGATCTACATAGTAGACATTTCTCCAAAGAAGATATACAAATTGCCAACAAACATATGAAAGGATGCTCAACATCACTAATCATTAGAGAAATGCAAATCAAAACCACAATGAGGAACCTCCTCACACCAGTCAGAATGGCCATCATCAAAAAATCTACAAACAAGAAATGCCCGAGAGGGTGTGGAGAAAAGGGAACCCCTCACACTGTTGGTGGGAATGTAAATTGATACAGCCACTGTGGAGAACAGTATAGACGTTCCTTAAAAAACAAAAAATAGAACTACCATATGACCCTGCAATCCCAATACTGGGCATATACCCTGAGAAAACCATAATTCAAAGACAGTCATGTACCACAATGTTCACTGCAGCTCTATTTACAATATCAAGGACATGGAAGCAACCTAAGTGTCCACTGACACATGAATGGATAAAGAAAATGTGGCACATATATACAGTGGAATATTACTCAGCCATAAAAAGAAACAAAATTGAGTTATTTGTAGTGAGGTGGATGGATCTAGAGACTGTCACACAGAGTGAAGTAAGTTAGAAAGAGAAAAGTAAATACCATTTGTAACACATATATATGGAATATAAAAAAAATGTTTTTGAAGAACCTAGTGGCAGGACAGGAAGCAAGATGCAGACGTAGAGAATGGACTTGAGGACATGGGGAGGGGGATGGGCAAGCTGGGACGAAGTGAGAGAGTGGCATGGACATATATACACTACCAAATGTAAAATAGATAGCTAGTGGGAAGCAGCCGCATAGCACAGGGAGATGAGCTCGATGCTTTGTGACCACCTAGAGGGGTGGGATAGGGAGGGTAGGAGGGAGACGCAAGAGGGAGGAGGTATGGGGATATATGTATATGTATAGCTGATTCACTTTGTTATAAAGCAGAAACTAACACACCACTGTAAAGCAATTATACTCCAATAAAGATGTTTAAAAAAAAAAGATTTGGCAGTGCCCAATTCAAATGAAAGTTATACTCATAAAAACTCTTGAAAATTTTAATGTGCCTCAGCTCATCTTTTAACATACCAGAGCATCAAGTTGGTTATTCCAGTTTTAGCCTATAAAATAACAGTGATCATTCATCTGATATTTAATGTTCTGCTCCTCAATAATAGTAACATTAAGTTCATTCACTTAACAAGTATTTCTTAAATACCAACTGTGTGCCAATCACCATATTAAGCACAAGGAACCCAAAACTGCTTAAGACATGGTGCCTGCCGCAGAGCTGAATCTCATGAAGGAGACTAACATGAAAGTTAATAAACACAACTTGAAAGGGCAGAGAGAGAAACACAGTAGTGTAGGAACCCAGTGAAGGTACAATTAATGTCAGTTAACTATGATTTTGTTTTTATGGCTTGCTAAACCCCATTTCCTAGCATGGTACTAGGCACATACAGACAACTGATAAAAGGTGTTTAGATGGATAGATGGCTGGGTGGATTGGAAGAGTGAGTGAGTGAGTGAGAGAGAGTGAGTGAAAAATAAATTGACAACTTAGGGGAAAAAATCTGTTGATAGGTCATGTGTTCTCATTTTCCCATGTGACCAGGGAAAGCTGTCAAGTAGTTGGAAAGTATGAGAGAAAATCATTGCCATACCTGAATACTCAGAAAGGCTGGATAGACTACTACACATGGTGAAATATAAAATTAGAGGGTCAGTTAATTGTTTCTCTGTGGGTATACAGACTCAGTTAACTTCACCTTAATTGTTTATTTATTTGTGCTCAGCTTTACCTCAAGCATCATTTCTTCAGAGATAAACTTTCCATATCCCAAATCCCACAAACAGTCCAGGTCAGGGTGTCTGTTAAACACTTTCACAGAATTGTGGACTGTTACTTCAGGTTGTTCTTATATATACAACAATTTGTATGATTTATTTTTAGATTCATGCCTATCTCCCCAAGTAGAATATAAGATCAACAGGAAGAGTAGGAGGCATATCTATTTTTGCTTTCCAGCAATAGCTCCAACACCTAAGACAGAGCTTGGCATGTAGAAGGTGCTAAATAAATATTTGTTGAATAAGTAAAGAGAAACACACCTGTCTCACTAGCAGAGATACTGTGGGTATGCAAGAAAAAATTCTTTTTAAGAATTCTGTAACTGTTTGCTTTTAAAAAAAAAAGTTTTTACTGCTCATACATAGACACTAAAGAAATATATATTTCTTTCAAGAAAAATTGGATATGAGTTCATTCCATCAGATCAGTCTCAATCATACAGACAACCCCAGCTAACTTGCAGTTGGAAAATGTCACTGTTGGGGTTTTAGGGAACCAATAAACAACATCCATTTCTTCCTTCTCCTAGTTTAGGGCCAATGGATAAATAAAGGAGATGCACTGATAATTACATGTAACCCAAATAATTTATGAACGTTTCTTCTCCCTCACCCATACTTGTCCTTGGGAAATCCCATCTAAAGGAATGGTTGGCTCTGCGGGACACATATACATACAGCAAGTGTTTCCTCATTGTATCTAGGGTAATGCAAAAAGAACATATCCCCAGAATTGGGGGCCTTGAGAATCATGGACCAATGGATATTATTCAGGTAACTCAGGAAACTCACAAGAAATAATGGGTGGGACAAGAGGCCAAAACGGTTACTCTAAGTCCCTACACATGGAAACAATGAGGCTGGAGGAAAGGAAAAACCACACTGCCACCCATGAAAGGTAAACCCTTGGTAAGTATTTCTTTTCCAACCACTAGGTCACAGCACATATGTGACAAATGAATGTGGGAGATGGGAGTAAATGAAATAAATAAGTTTGGTTTTCCAGGTGGTGTAATTCATGCAAATTACCACCCTTCATTTTTTATAAGTATGTGATAGCTATACTTTTCCTTTGCAGGAGCTGTGGAATAACTTAAAAGAACAGACCACAAAGACCACAGGTTCACACAATTCAAGACTTTCTGATATCATAATGTCCAGGTGGAGACCATGGGAACTAGACATTTGTGTTCCTGGCCTCCTTCCACTCACTGCTTTCCAGTCCCCTCCCAGTTCCAGCCCCCTTTCAACACCAAAACAACCCTCTTCACCTGACTCTGTGACAGAAGGTATAAAATGTGGCATAAGTATAAGAAGAAGAAACAGGAGATCTATTTGGTACAGTGACATTTACTCTTAAAGATGTTTGGCTTAAGAGATCTCCTCCTATCTTATTGTAAACTCTCAGCATCCTGTGACTTTATGCTCAATTCCTTGGTGCTTAGGTTCTCCTATATACCCATTATTACATAATAACAGTACCTACAACTTCCTGAGTACTCACTTCCAGGCACTCGGGTAAACTCTTCATGAAGTATCTCAATTTTCACGATCTAAGCAGTAGAAAGAATACCCCATTATAAAGATGAGAAAACTGAGGCTTGCAAGTACCAATCTCTTGCCCAGATTCACACAGCTAGGCACACAGTAACTGAAGGAGCTAAACTGAAAAACTTGACTCCTAAGCCTGCATTCCGCCATCACAACCATAGCAGATTGGAGAAAGGAGAAATATCTGGAAAAACCTTCTCAGACAAAAAGAGTGCAGGTTTTCACCTGCTGACTCTATTTAATAAGCAAGAAAATTTAGGAGAGTGGTAGTATTACTTCATCTTGGAACAGCTTTTAACTCAAAACTATTCCTCTTACAAAGAGAGACCTAAATACCCACTCCTGACTCCAACTGAAGTCACCAATGAATAATAACAAATGATAACCATGAAGTAATAACCAGTGAAGACGGTCATAGAGAAAGGGCAAGACACAGCTTTTTTAAGAACACTTCAATGAAACATTGCCTTTGTTTCCACTCTAGATGTTTGTGATATCTAGTCTCCAAAGATGGTCCTACTGACCATACCTTACTTATTAGCATAACCACAATGAACCTGGACTGACCCTGTAAACCACTCTAATAGAATGTGACAGGTGTGACACTGTAATTTCAAGGCTGGGCCTTGAGAGACTTGCACCTTCCTCTCTCTTCTCTTGGAACATTTTCTCTTGCAGCCCAACCACCATGCTTTAAGAAGCCCACATGGAGAAAACTGAGGTGCTCCTGTCAACTTCTCAACTCCCAGCAGATAGCTAGCATCTCCTGCCAGCCATGTAAGTGCACCAACTTGGATGTTCCAGCCCAGCTGAGTTCCCAGATGACTGCAGCCCTGATAACATCAAGTGAAACAGAAGAATAGCCCTAGCTGAGCCCTGCCAACCCACAAAGTTGCTACTGATAATAAAATGCTTGCTATTTTGCACCGTTAGATTTTAGAATGGTTTGTTGCACAGTGGTGGCTGGAACACAGCCCCTCTCTGGCCCCTGGGTGTCTGGAACAGAATTGTCATTATTCTTATCATCTATTAGGGAAGGCTACACTTGCAACATCATTTGTTTAAGTGAGAAATGTTTCCTTTGTTTATTTTCCTTGCTGAAAATGTAAAACTAAAAAATTCTAAAGCAAAACGTGATTACTATGTTGACTGACCATTCCACAAAAAGCTTATGTATGAATATTATGTTTCAGATGAAAGCTATTTGGAATTAGCCTCAATCCTTTAATGAACAAAAACCTCCAAAGACTAGTTGATGGCGAAACTGGGAAGCCGGTAGGTAATCAGTAATTTCGAGAAAGAAAATGTTTATCTTGTGGCCCTGTCACAGCTTAAAACCCAATCAGGGCTAACGTCAGCAAATGGAGTATAGCTATTAGCAAATCAATTAATCAGGGTCTTGTTGGCTTTAATAGTGTCAACTCTAATTATTTGTTTGTCTGATCTGAGGTATCCTCAGATTATTTACAATCAGTCCTGCCAACCAACAAAAGATAAGCTTGAATCGCACCAAGTATGTGGGGAATTCGAGGATAGCTTTTTTCCTAGATGCTCAGTCTGAGGCAATATTTTCAGAACCTGAGCCTTTTCTTCAAGACAAAGTCTCCCTCTGAAGTTAATGAATGAATAACTTTCACAATATATTTTCAAAGAAGGCAATAATTAATTTGCCTGGAGAAAAAAAAACTCCCTAGAGCGAGGAACATTTGTTCAAAATCATGAGATAGGAGTATTTCCTTGTGTTCTTTTTTTTTTTTTTTCCAGCACTTATTTTCTTGCACAGGGTCCCACTTCTGGAAGGAAACTGAGGCAGGGAACAATCACTCTGTTCAAATTCATGACTACTCACTGGCAGTATTCACAATCTGAGAAACTAATTCTGTCTTCATTTCTCAAAAGCCCACTTGTGTCTTATCAATACATAAGTCAAGCTTATTTTTCTTCATTCTACAGCTCAATCTCAGCCTAATTCTATAACTGCCCATTTTTATTCCACTTTGTTCTAAAAGAAAAGAATCCAGGTTCCATTTTTAGCTTGAGAAAAATGGAAAATTCACTCTCTCTAGCAAGCTGAAAAGCAGTTCTTATAACAAAATAATTACCTAATTAAAGTGCTCAATTGAATCAGTTATCACAAGTCCAATTAAATCAAGCTGTCAACAGGAATATATTATACCTGATAAGAAGGAGAGTTAGTGAATAGATCAACACAAAGCATGAAGATCATGCTCTCCATTAAAGTTAGGGAAGAAGTTATTCCTTCTTTCCTTTAAAAGATGGTATATCTTCCCAATGAAATATTGTTTCTTAATATTTCAATGAAGCTACATATCTGGCAATAAGAATGCTAAGTATCTACATACAAATTCAGGAGCTCAAGTTTAGATATTTACTTTGTCAATGAACCTCTAGCCATATGTTCCTGAAAATAAAAGGCATTAATGACTAGTTTATCATAAAACCACCTTGGTCCTTTTCCCTCACAGTGGGGTGGTGGTAGCAGTGATCACTTAGTGTGAATGATTATATAAACAATAAAGAGAATGCCAAACTTGCAGCAGAACAGAAATGATAGACCTCTATGAGCAAAGAAAGATACCTGTTTACTTCCTAATCAGAGAATCCTATTTCTTTCTTTCTTTGAGTTCTGTCATGTCTCTTTATCATCCTCACAGCATTCTTTCTATAGCCTGGAATTCTGGGCTTTTCTCTTTATTTCTACTTTCAATCTCATCTGTTGTGTTTGTCTCTGCATTGAGAGGAATGTCCAGGACACCCATCATTTCTGCCCTGTTCTGCCAGAGGAGCTGCTCCAGTGGAGGAAACAGAAAATTCTGGAAAACAGGAAAAAAAGACTATTGAACTAGACATGTAAGGCACAGTATCTACAATTGGCCAGTTGGAAGGGAAAGTACAATGGAGAAAACACACAAAAAACATGATTGCAAAGAGTCCCCAGAGCATCACTGACCCTATTTCCGGTTCCTGTCTGCATAGACCCTTATATCTTACAATAAGTTTCCTTTTTTCTGAAGGTGCCTGAATGAGTCTCATATAGATCTCCAATCTGTGAAACAACATTATAAACACAACTAGTCACTGTCTAGATCCTACATGAAATTTAAAACAATTGTTTCTGAGAAATCTGGAAAGCTTAGGGAAATTAAGAAAGTATCTTCTTTAAATTGTATATACCATATATCTTTTTCAAATAGTTCATAATTTTTACACTCATATTATGAAAATAATGTAGTAGATATTTGACATCTATAAAGTAGGAATCTGATTTAAAGGATTCCATCTTTATGCTTTTTAAACCACAACAGAACCAAAATTTCTCCCCAGAAGGATGAGTGCATTTACCAAGTATTATGAATTTACAAGAGCTTTTTTCCTACTATCAAAGGAGAATTTTCGTGACTTTGTCTAGCTGGTACTCATAATATCCATTCATTTTCCAGGACAAATATTCATATTTTAAAATATTACCACTGCTTTTTTATATATCCAAAATATCTTTGGGAAATTTCTGTAAGACTATTTCTCACTTTACCTCAGAAGACTTTGAAGTCAGTGGGAGCTCTGTGCTTGAATCAGCCCCATGGAGTGAGAAGCCAGAGAAGAAATAGGGCCAACACAAAAATATCCAAACATACAGAGTGGGGATTTCCTATCTATGATGTGTCCCAAAGGGCTGAGCTCAGAAACAGTTCTAATGAGAGCATTCTTCAAGGAAAAGAAAAATAGTTCCAAAAAGTGGCCAAGAGCTAGTCAAATAGGAAGAAGAAAATCAACAACTTAAAATGAATTTTAATGAACACTGATTCCAGGTTCCAGGAGTTAGTTATAAAGTTTGTTGGAAAGAGGAAGACTTATTAGCCTTGATTGTAGTTAAATATAAGGCTGTCCAGAAAGCATCATTTGAAGCTTAATAGATCCTTTCACTTCACCTCCCAAATCTCTATTTCCAACCTCATCCCACAAATCTCTTTCCTACTGATTGCTAAAACATCACCATTAGTAATCAATTCCTTTAAGTTATTCCTCCTTTGGTGGTCTTTTTTTATAGCAAATTCTCTAGGAACAAGGTACTGGACTCTTGGGGGGGTTGGGTGGTATTGAAACCAGGGCATGTTACAGATTGAATGGTGTGCCTCCGCAAAATTCATATGTTGAAGCCCTAACTCCTAATATGATTGGATTTGGAGCTAGTGACTATAAGGAGGTGATTAAAGTTAAATGATGTCATAAGGGTGGGTCCCTGATCCCATAGGATTAGTGCCCTTATAAGAAAAGACACCAGAGACTGCAGGCACTCTCCCCCCTCCCTCCCTTTCTCTTTCTTTCTCTCCCTCTCTCTCTCCCCCCCAAATTTCTCTTTCCTCACAAGCACAACGAAGAGATCATGTGAGCAGACAGCAAGATGGCAGACGCCTACATGTGAAGAGAAGAGGCCTCACAATGAAATCCACCCTGCTGGCACCCTGATCTTGGACTTCCCAACCTCCAGGACTAAAAGGAATAAATTTCTGTTAAGCCATGGTTTGTGGTATTTTGTTATGACAGCCTGAGTTAATTAAGACAGGAGATAAAAAGGCAAGGAGAAGCATCCTGTAGAACAGTTTGAGGGGAGCACTCCCTCAGCAATACACAAACAGATAAAAGAGATATGTTTGAAGATAGAGCCATCCTTCCAGCGAATAAGTTCCTTCATTCTCCTCTGCTGTCATCCTGAGGTCATATAGAAATGACTATTGGAATGTATATTCAGGCCATATCATACCCACTCTTTGAGAACTTCTTAAGTCCTCGCACATTACGGGCCTGTGGTATAATAACAAAATAAATATTTGGTCTTTGTCCCCAGTTTCTGGCACAGAGTTCATAAAAACTTTGGAATCTCCTGAGTGTCTTTTGTATGCTTACAAGACAATACTTGGTGGAAGAGCCCCTAGATAGCTTTAGGATAGGAGCTGGTGACCAAAAAAAGCCAATCCTATGATTAAAGGGTTAGAACATTCAGTTCCGCTCCCTATGCTATTGAACAACAAATAAGTTAATAAATCCAAAAGAAATCAAAAGGGAAATCAAAAAATATCTTGAACAATATCACACCTGTTAGAATGGCTATCATCAAAAAGACAGTACATAACAAACATTGGGGAGGATGTGGAGAAAAGGGAACCCTCCTGCAATGCTGGTGGGAACGTAAATTGGTGTAGCCCCTGTGGAAGACGTATGGAGGTTCCTCACAAAATTAAAAATAAAACTACCATGTGATCCAGCAATTCCACTTCTGGGTATATGCAAAGGAAATTAGAATATGCAAAGGAAAACAGAATATTGAAGATATATCTGAACTCCCAAGTTCACTGAAGCATTATTCACAATAGCCCAGATATGGAAACAACCTAAGTGTACAATAACAGATGAATGGATAAAGAAGCTATGAGGTGGGCTTCCCTGGTGGCGCAGTGGCTGAGAATCTGCCTACTAATGCAGGGGACACGGGTTCAAGCCCTGGTCTGGGAGAATCCCACATGCCACGGTGCAACTGGGCCCGTGAGCCACAACTACTGAGCCTGCGCGTCTGGAGCCTGTGCTCCACAACAAGAGAAGCCATGATAGTGAGAGACCCGCGCACCATGATGAAGAGTGGCCCCCGCTTGCCACAACTAGAGAATGCCCTCTCACAGAAACGAAGACCCAACACAGCAAAAATAAATTAATTAATAAACTCCTAAAAAAAATAAATAAATAAAAATGAAAAATAAACTCCTACCTCCAACATCTAAAAAAAAAAAAGCTATGAGGTGAATATATCTACATCTATCCATATCTATACACACACACATATATACACATACACACACACAGTGGAATTCAGCCATGAGAAAGAAGGAAATCCTGCCATTTGCAACAAGATGGATGGAGCTTGATGGTATTATACTAAGTAAAATAAGCTAGACAGAGGAAGATAAATACTGCATGGTATAACATATATGAAATCTAAAAAAAGTCAAACTCATAGAAACAAAGCAAAGAAAAGTGGTTGCCAGGGGGTGGGGAGTGGGGGAAATAGGAAAAGGTTGGTAAAAGAGTACAAACTCTCAGCTAATAGGATGAACACGGTGTGAGGATCTAATGTATAACATGGTAACTATAGTTGATAACACTGTATCATATAATTAAAATTTGCTAAGACAGTAAGACTTAAATGTTCTCACAAAAAAGAAAGATAAATATGAGGTGATGGATGGATAGATGGGAGGAATCTTCTCACAATGCATACATATATCAAATCACGATACTGTACACTTTATTAAATGTCATTGGTTATTTATACCTTGAAAAAGCCGGAAAAAAAACCCTTGAGACAAGCAAAGATGGAAATACAACAACATACCAAAACTTATGGGATGCAGGAAAAGCAGTTCCGAGAGCGAAGTTTGTAACAATAAATGCCTACATCAAGAAAAAGGAAAGATTTCAAATAAACACCTAACTTTATATCTCAAGAAACTAGAAAAAGAACTAAGCTCAAAATTAGCAGAAGAAAATAACAAAGATAAGAGTGAAAATAAATAGATACTATAAAGACAATAGAAAAAAATCAATGAAAGTAAGAGTTGCTTTTTCGAAAACATAAACAAAATTGACAAACTTTTAGCTAGACTACAAAAAAAAGAGAGAGAAGACTTGAACAAATATAATTAGAAATGAAAGAGGAAACATTACAACTTCTAATTCAGAAATACGACGGGTCATAAGAGACCACTGTGAATATTTATATGCCAACAAATTAACATAGAAGAAATGGATAAATTCCTAGAAACATACAACCTACCAAGACTGAATAATAAAGAAATAGAAAATCTGAACAGATCTATTACTAGTAAGGAGATTGAACCAGAAATCAAAAACTCCCCAACAAAGAAAAGTCCAGGCCAGATGGCTTCACTGATGAATTTCATTAAACATTTAAAGAATACCAATCCTTCTCAAATTTTTCCCAAAAACTGAAGAGAAGGGAATACTTCCAAACACATTTTTATGAGATGAGTATTACCCTGATAGCAAAGCCAAACAAAGACACTACAAGAAAAGAAAATTACAGACCAATATCTCCGATGAACACTTTTGTTGATGCCAAAATCCTCAGCAAAATATTAGCAAATTGAATTCAACAGTAGGTTAAAAAGATTATACACTGTGATCAAGTGGGATTTATTCCTGGGATGCAAAAATGGTTCAATATACACAAATCAAGAAATGTGATACACCACATTAACAAACTGAAGGATAAAAATCATATGATCATCTCAACTGATGCAGAAAAAGCATTTGAAAAAATTCAACATCCTTTCATGATAAAAACTCTCAACAAATCAGGTATAAGAGGAACACACCTAAACATAATAAAAGCCATGTAGGCAAAGCCCACGGTTAACTTCATACTCAATGGTGAAAGCTGAAAGCTTTCCCTCTAAGATAGGAACACAGATGCCCACTCTTGCCACTGCTATTTGACATAGTATTGGAAGTCCTAGCCATTAGCAATTACCAAGAAAAAGAAATAAAAGGCATACAAATTGGAAAGCAAGAAATAAAACTGTCACTATTTGCAGATGACATGACATTATATATAGAAAACCGAAAAGATTCCACCAAAAAACTGTTAGAAGTAATAAACGAATTCAGTAAAGTTTCAGGATACAAAATCAATATACAAAAATCAGTTGCATCTCTATACACTAACAATGAGCTATCAGAAAGAGAAATTAGGAAAATAATCCAATCTACAATAGCATCAAAAAGAATAAAATTCTTAGGAATAAATTTGACCAAAGAGCAGAAAGATCTGTCACTAAAAGCTATAAAACATAGATGAAAACATCGAAGACACAAATAAATGAAAAGATATTTTGTGTTCGTGCATTAGAATTAATATTGTTTGAATGTACATACTACCCAAAGAAATCTCCAAATCAATGCAATTCCTATCAAAATTCCAATGGCATTCATAGAAATAGAAAAAGCAATCCTAAAATTTGTATGGAACACAAAAGACCCTGAATCACCAAAGCAATCTCGAGAAAGAAGAACAAAGCTGGAGGCATTGCATTTCCTGATTTCAAACTATAATACAAAGATATAGTAATCAAAACATTATGGTGTAGGCATAAAAACAGATAACTTTAGAACAGAATAGATCAATGGAATAGAGAGGCCAGGATTAACCCATGCTGTCAATTAGGTTTCAACACAGGAGCCAGGAATATACAATGGGGAAAAGACGGTCTCTTCAACAATTGTGTTGGGAAAACTGAACAGCCAAATGCAAAAGAATGAAACTGGACCACTGTCTTACATCATAGATGAAAATCAACTCAAAATAAATTAAAGACTTAAATGTAAGATCTGAAATTATAAAACTCCTAGAAGAAAACATAGGGGTAAGCTCCTTGACATTGGTCTTGGTGATGATTTTTCATGGTGACACCAAAGTAAAAGCAACAAAAGCAAAAATAAACATGTAGGACTACATCATACTAAAAAGCTTATGAACAACAAAGGAAACCATCAACGAAATGAAAACCTACTGAATGGGAGAAAATACGTGCAAACCACATGTCTGATCAGAGATTAATAACCAAAATACATAAGGAACGTACACCACTCAATAGCAAAAAGCAAATATCCCAATTAAAAAATGAACAAAGGACCCAGCTAGACAGTTTTCCAAAGGAGATATACAGATGACCAACAAGTACATGAAAAGGTGTTCAGCATCACTAATCATCAGGGAAATGCAAAACAAAACCACAATGAGGTATCATCTCACACCTGATAGGATGTCTATTACCAAAAAGACAAGAGATAACAAATGCTGGCAAGGATGTGGAGATGGGGGAACGCTTGTACACTGTTGGTGGAAATGTAAACTAATATAATGTATTACATTTAATATAATGTAAATGTAAACTAATAAAACTAAATGTAAACTAATACAGAAATGTAAACTAATACAGACACCAGAGAAAACAGTATGGAGGCTCCTCACGAGATTAAAAATAGAACTACCATATAATCCAGCAATCCCACTTCTGAGTATATACCCAAAGGAAAATAAATCACTATCTCAAAGAGATATCTGTACCTATGTTCACAGCAGCATTTTTCACAATAGCCAACATATGGAAACAACCTAAGTGTCCGTCAATGGAAGAATGGATAAAGAAAATGTGGCATATATATAAAATAGAATATTATCCAGACTTAGATGGAAATTCTGCCATTTGTGACAACAGATGAAACTAGAGGGTATTATGTTAAAGTGAATGAAATAAGTCAAAGTCAAATACTGCATGGTATCCTTATATGTGGAATTAAAAAAAAAAATTAAACACATAGAGAGAGTAGAATGGTGGTTACCAGGGACCTGCGGGGTAGGGGGAAGGCTGGTAAAAGGGTACAAACTTTCAGTTATAAGATGAATAAGGTTGGGAGGATCTAATACATATCATGGTAACTATGACTGATAATACTGTAAGTATACAATTAAAATCTGCTAAGAAAGTAGAACTTAAGTGTTCTCCCCAGAAAAAAAAAAAAAAGTTAATATGTGGGGGATGGATACGTTACCTAACTCAACGGTGGGAATCCTTTCATAATGTATATGTATATCATAACATCATGTTGTACACTTTAAATATATAATTTTATTTGTTAATTATACCTCAATAAAGTTGAAAAAGTAATTTCAAAAATAGTAAAACTTTTATTGCTCTTTAATTTTGTTTTCAATCTAAGATCTCATCAAGAAATTATACATTGCATTTGGTTGTCATTTCTCTTCATTCTCCTTTAATACAAACTAGTTCCCCCTGCCTTTTTTAATCATTCAATGTACATAATACCTTCATTTTTTAAATCAAAAAAAAGTTCTGCCATTTGTAATTGCAAAATGACATGAATTATGAGTCTTGCTAAATGCTGAAATTTGATATGTTTAAAATGTGAGAGAAAAAGTGCCTCTTAGAATTGGTGAAATATGACATTTCTGTCTGGACTTGATATAAAGAGAAAGTTGCAGATAATAATCAGAAGTTTGGAAAACATGCCCAGTAAGAAAGGGATGAAGAAACCTGGAAGTACTTAGCTGGAAGAATAGGATAAAAGGCAATTTAACAAGCTTAAATTTATGAAGCTTAAATGAAATAACAAGCTTAAATGAAAGAGGGTAACTAGCTTTTTTTTATCATATTCTAAGAATACAAAAGAAAAAAAATGAAAGCACATGGACTTAAACCATAAAGTAAGGGCTTTGATTCAGACAAATCAAAGGAATTTTTTCTACCCAGAGATAATTATTATGAATGGTTGGTCAGTCTCCTTCTCCAGAGATGTGATCAGAATATGCTAGGCTGGGAAGCAGGCTTTTAGACAAAGATATGTGGTGGAATGGGGGACAAAAAAACACTTTGAAGGTGAAATGTCAAGGGCTGAGGCACAGAAGTCATTTTTTAGCAAGTCTGAGACATGATAATAATTTGTTCAGTTGAAGAATAAAGTCCAGAAGATCATGAGAAATGTGTTTGTTAGGGTTAAAAATGGAAGAACCAGAATTTTGTTAACAGAGTGAAGGAGAATTCAACAGTCAGTAAAAGATTATGCAAGCCAGAGAGATGTGTCTCTGATGGTGACAGTATATAATAGGCAATCACTTGTGACAAAAACCACATTTAATGAAACTTTTTTTTCCCTAGCACTTATGTGCAGGTTGGCTTGGAATAAGTAAAGAGCAGGAGACCAGCTAGAGTCACTGCAATGAGCCAGCCTTACCATGAACTCAGTATATAACCATCTACCTCCCAGACCCCCCCACATAGATAGCAGAAGCCTGAAAATCCACCATTTAGAACATTTTTCTCTGGCTTCATATAAACCCACTAAGCTACTGTCCATGTTTTAACACTGAGGATGCTTCTGTTTCCTTCCTAAAAAATGATTAAGATAGAGTAGGTACTTTCTCTTCTTTGCACCTACTCTATCTTAATCATTTTTTAGGAAGGAAACAGAAGCATCCTCAGTGGCAATGACATATGTACACTACCAAATGTAAAATAGATAGCTAGTGGGAAGCAGCCACATAGCACAGGGAGATCAGCTCGGTGCTTTGTGACCACCTAGAGGTGTCGGATAGGGAGGGTGGGAGGGAGAAGCAAGAGGGAGGGGAAATGGGGATATAAGTATACGTATAGCTGATTCACTTTGTTATACAGCAGAAACTATCACAACAATGTAAAGCAATTACACTCCAATAAAGAAGTTAAAAAAAAAAGAGAGAGAGAGAGTAAGTGGTTAAGATCTTTCAGACATGGAGAGCCCAAGGAGAGTCAAGGCTGTAGATTCCAAAGCCAGGCTTTACCCACCTAACAATTTTGCCTACTTCGGGGCACCATGATGGAAGTAAAAACAAAGGAGTTTTTCCTTGCTTTTCTCATACTTGTGGAAACAAGGTATTATAACTGAGATTCTGTGCCTACTGGAAACCTTTATTAGTTGTAAGGTCAGGTCAATCTTAACAATATGAAGCATGTTCCAAAATCTATTATCTGAAATATAATTCAAATCTCAGCTCCATGCTTCTTTAATTTTTGATAATGAGCATTTGGTGTTCAAGGGTATGTAGCGTTGTAAATTGAGGCAGCTAATAACCCTAAGAATTAGCTCCTTTGAAATCAGTGACAAGAGTGCCCTCTTGGGCTTTTTTTTTTTTTCTCCTGACCTTGACGTTCCACAACTGCAAATATTGCTGATGCCTTTAATTTTCTAGATTATAGTTCTCCTTTAAGTGATTCCAAAGAACAGATGTCTCTCTCCAGAAACAGCCTCTGATTAAATATATCACTTTCATCAACTCACCAAAATCTTTGAATCATTCTGCCCTTAACCCTGGAGCCTAGATTTGCCCACAGGTAGATAATGAAAGAGGGAGAGGAGAGGAGCATTCAACACTTACAGTTAAAGATGCCCTAACAGTATGACCGCCATCAGAAGCTCATTAGAAAATCCTCTAATGAGCATGAGAAGGCATCAAGGAGTTTTAAGATGTATTCCAAAACACGGTCAGTGCCAAGAGTCCCTTTTTACTGATGGGAACTCCTAAGAAATTGCTACCAGCCCCCTCAGAGGTACCCCACTCAGGTATGGATAGAACCTGCTGCCATCACTGTGTGACTGTTGCCTTGAACACTATCTGCTCAGGTCCTTGGAATCCTTCTCCAGGGCAAGGCACATCATCCACTGACAGAAAGAATACTTTCTTCATTACAAATCTGAAAATGAAATGCATCCTCCCCGTTCACTCTTCAGGGCCTTCCTTATGCCCCCAAAGTAATTTTGAGGCATTCTATCTCACTTCCATGATAGCACATTTATGAATATTTACCAGCAGCAAGCAACGGCTGTAGGAAAGCCTCAGAAGAGGACTCAACTTCACTGCATTAGTTTTAATAATAATGGAAGTTTCAAAGGAGCCAATGTGCCTTCCTTACCTCCTTACAAATAACATGCCACAGCTTAAAGATCTCAAAGTAAATGACTGAAACAATACAAGATAATAAAGTAAAGAAAGGGGGAAAAGTCATCTCCCACTAGGAAAAAAAAATTTTAAGTCCCAGAGGTTAGAAAAAATGCTATAGGTCAGAAAGTGATTTAGGATGGAAACTAAGATTGCAAATCAGTTGCTTTCTCTTCCTGGGCCTCCTTTAGTCCTGTGATTTGGGTCTTTAATGTGTTTTTCATTTGTATGTAGATTTCTTTTAGCATGTAGATTTCTAATACTTCCAGTTGGTTTTACCACAACCCCTGTATTTTGAGTTATTTGGAATTCCAGATAGACTTTTGCTGCTCTCTGGGCATTTTGAATACTGGCTTTTCAACAGCCTGGATTGAAAAGTGTCTGAGAACCTCTACGTTTCTATACAACAGTAACATATTGTTGTTGTTGTATCTAAACACCAAGAGTGAAATTTAACAAACTAAATAATTCATCCACAATCATACTTGAATTCAACATGTATCTACTAAGTGCTTACTACCTGCCAGGCAGCTTTCCAGGCCCTGGGGATTCAGCAGCGAACAAGACAGGGAAGAATTCTCGCCCAAGGAGCTTACATTGTGCTGGAGAGAGATATAATGAACGATTAAACAAAAAGTAAGTAGTATGTGAGATGAACACAAGGGCTAAGAATTAAAATAAAGTCAGGAAAGGAGTTAATGAATGCCAGTAAAGGGCAGAAAGAGTAAGAGAGTAGAGGCAGCATCATTGATAAACTTACCTGAAAGCAGAGACCTGAAGGAGGTGACCCTATGCTGGAAGCATCCTCAACATGACTGAGCCTAGCAATAGTGGAAAAGCTAATGTGACTGGACCCAAGTGGGTGAGGAGAGCCTGCTAGGAAATGAAGTAAGAGAAGAGGCCAGATAGGACTGGGCTTTGCAAACCACAGTCTGGCTCTGTCTGGATGAAACTCAGAGTGAGATGGAAGCCACTGGAGGCTACTGATCCAGAGAGAGAGAGGGAACACTATTTCCTGCTAATAACTTAAATCATCTTCAAGTAGTTACTATTCCTAACCCTTAGGCTTTGTAGATTTAAAAAAAAGTAATTTTAAAAAGCCTTATTCTAAAAACAGGATTATTTCAAGACTCATTCTTTACTCTTTTATGAACTCATTGGAAAAAGAGAAATTAGCTTCCATTCTGTCTCAGAGAATATACCATGGAAGCACAAATTCTACGTATTGATTTTCAAACAGAATTAACTGCTTTGGGAAAGACGATAGCTCAGACCTACTGGATACAAACACTTCTATTAGGCAGAAGGGTAGATGGATGAGATGGTCCATAAACGCTGATAGAAAACCTATTAGCTGAATCACATTAGATTAGCCAAGTAGTGTTACTGAGGGCATCTGAAAAACCTCAAATGCTTACGTCAGTGGACTATGCATTAAATAGAGGTGAGATATTAATACCTAGAAGGATAAATGGAAATTCCCTCATTATTTAAAATAAATTTATCCATACTTCTAAGCAACTACCTGTTCATTTGATCATACAGGAGGAAAACTTCTTATCTGTCAGAAGGCAGTTACTAAAGTAAAGAGGCAGGCAGGTATTTGATGGTTTGATGTGCAAGTCCCTTGCTGAAATGACCTCCATTTGAGTCTGCCATTGTGCCCAGAATTAGGTATTCCTTTGGGCTAAGTCATTATCTTGCTAAAAGGCCTTTGCAAAGGATAATAGCTTAGTTTAGTACATTAACTTCCCAGGCCTTGGTGATGCACTCTAGCTAGCTGAAACCTTGGCAAGCAAAGCCTTAAGGGAGAGTAATATAAGCAGGCACTGGCCCCAAACAGCACTTTTTTCCTTTTATTAATACTATTTACTGAACTCTTACTATGTGCTAGCTTCTAATCTTAGAACAGCTCAGAGGTAACTATTATTATTCTCATTAAAGAGGTTGAATAAATTTCCCAAGGTCCATAGCTATAAGTAGTGAATCTGGAATTCAAATCTAGCATTTAACACAGTGCTTGGCACATAGTAGGGGGTCAGTAAAAAATCCACAAATGAATGAATGAACGAAACCCAGATCTCTCTGATTCCAAAACTCAGACTTTTTATTTATTCAGTGCTTTACGGTTTTTAAGTACTTTTAAGTATGCTGTGGTGACTTTGGGGTAGAAACAGCACAGAGTACTACTTCTCTCAATAAAGCACTTCTTGTAGGATACTTCCTCTTCCCCCAGCTTATTCTATATGACCCCAAGACAACCTGGAGAAAATCTGGAACATGAGGAGTACATAAGGCAGGGTGTTGCCTTGTGGGGAGCAGAAAGGCGAAGGAAGAGGGGCCACTAGGCCATCACAGTAAGTTGTACGGGAGCTTTGCAAAGGGCTAAGAGGACACACGAAGATAAAGGGGTGCTGTGGTGGTTAAAGGAGAGGCTCCAAAGTCATTCAAGCTTGGGTTGAGAGCCAGCCTCATTTCCTAATAGCTGTGTGACTTGACCCTTCTGCACCTCAGTGTCTGCATCTGTGAAATGGAAGTAATTGTATCTACCTTACTAGTTATGAAATTATGTGAGAAACTATGTGTAAAGCACAGTGTCTGGCACATAGTAAGTGTTCGATAAAAGTTAGCTATCTTCATTACTAAAGAGTAAGATGGTAGTTCCCATGGACAAATGTCACAATTGGACATATGCTCCTCATTGGAGCCATAATCCACCATAGTTCCCACCCTTAAAGATCTTCATAAAATAAGAAATATCTGACCCAAAGGATTTGAAAATTGTCACCTTCCTGAAAGCAGCAACCAAATTGGACTTCTTATTTCACCCTCCAATGCTAAGATGTCCCAGTTTCCAAACCCCTGTCTGGGGGAGGTTGAAGCGAGTCTTCTTCCAGTAGAGTTTCCCCTTTTAGAAATTTTGTTTCATGCCAGTGTTAATTTCACAGTCCTTAGTGTTCTTTCTATTATTCATGAGTTCGCTGCAGTTCAATTTTACAAAGCAAAGGAGGGCAAACACAGATGTGTTTTCCCCTTTAAAAACAAAACAGTTTTAGCCCCTGTGGAACGGAATGCCTGCTGATCAGATGAGTCTCGTATAGCCCTAGCAATTGGATTTAAGTCCGTTTCTTGAAGACAGCCCAAAGACAAACTCCACGCTTTGCATTTACATTTGGGGGACATTTTTTGTAGCATTTCTTTTTGTGAGAGTATATCAATTCCCCGAAATTTACTGTGCTTTTCTTTGTAACTCAGCTTCCCTGCCTTTACTAGACAACCATGAGAGCAGCGTACAAAAGAAAAGGGGAAAGTAAAGAGTCCCCCATCCTACCTCTACTTGTCCTGCTTCCAGTAAGCTTCCCATAACATGATTACAATCCATCATAATCTGGGAGTGTCAGACTTTAATGTTAAGGGAATAACTTGACCAAATGGATTGTCATTAGATTCTCCTTCAGCCCCTATGCTGGCTGTGCAATGTGCAATGAGACTCGTGGCATCTGGATGCATAAGGGTCACAGTATATATAGGATCTTTGTGCAGAAAAGAAGGTCACTCCTCTGATGGTGAAGAGTTTGGCAAGCAGTGTCTTCTTACATATTTTTTTAAAAAGCCCCTCTTCATCAAGACTGACAGTGTCCTGAAGCACAGGCTGGATTTCAGTCCACACTCTTCCCTATGGTTCTGTTCTCAAGCACAGAAGATAACAACGCTCTGCCATCCTTCACCCAGTGTCTTCTCACCTACACCTGCTCAAGAGCTTTGTTGAGGGGATTGAGGGAGCAGCTGTCAAGCTTAGGGACTGGTCTGTAAATCCCTCATTTCATTCTGAAAATGAAAATAACTACCCAGACTACTTTGCTGGAAGAGGGGTTGATTAGCTCAGACTAAAGCATAATAGACCCGGTATGATATAAGCCCGGGCATCCCTCCACTCTGGAACATGTTTGGTGTCACAGACTAATGTATAAACATCTAGTACCTCAGTTCCTATTTCTGGGGACACAGGACACAAGGATATGCTGAGATTTTAACTGCCATAATCAAATACCTATATGGGCAAGAGTATTTGATTGGGGGACTCAGAAGCTATCATATCCAGTTTATCACGTCTCACCCCAGACAAGCCACTATGGCTACACCTTCACAGAGATATTGGTAATGATAGAGCCATAGACTATTACAGAGAAGGGAGCATTTGCTATTTGTGTCTTCACCACAGTAGACAGCATTAAATCTAAAGGAAGATATCAGAAATGAAAACCTCTAGTTAGAAGTAACAGGCTCAGAAAAGAATTATCAGGAAAATAAGACCTGTAGAAATCACCTTAAGTACTATCCTTATATGAATCAGAGATCTTCTCTTCACATGCCAAGAGCTGGACCTCCTCATATCACTTTCATGTCTGAGGCTACCTGGACCAGGCTTCCTGGGACACATATCTCAGGAAAGGCTAGATTGGGCATTTGAGGCAGCCATCAGTAAGCAGGTAATGTTTTGCTATGGGGGCAAGTAGTGATGGGAACACTCTCTATTCAGAGGTCTCCACTGTTCCAAAGGGACACATCCCCCCAAGTGCCAAGTCCTCACTAACCAGGAATAGCTTTTACACTGTTGCTAGAGCTCATGAACTATTGTCCATGCTATGCTGATGGCAAACAGCAGTCTCCATCCTTCTCATTGAAAACATCCCTCAGTCTAGAGGTCACTGTAACATTGTCCAGGGCTTTCTAGCCCCAAGACAAAACAGGCCAACTATCTTCCCCTTGCCTGCCTGGGCCTAGCCTCTCTCTCTTAGATTTGTGGCTGTCCTGTTAATTCTGTTTAAACCATTGAGTTAATAAATGACTCAACAGAACTCTCAGCAAAGACTGAAAGCAGTGCTGAGTGTAATCTTGATTAGATTAAATGTTCAGCATTCAGCTAAGTCCTGCAAGATAGAAATTAAAATTAAGTTGAATTTTTTTTTTTTAAGAATTGAAATTTAGCATTCAGAGTCAAGTATTAGGCCCCAGTGATAAAGACAGAAAGCAGATGGCCCCCTTGTCACCCCCCATCTTTGTCATCACTCTCCCACCATGTGCCCATTTCTCTTTCCTAACACCTACTGCTCAGATTTGGCACCAAGGAAAAGACACAGGAACAAAAGCCAAGTGACTGAGAGTATATGTATGTTCCTATCTATTTCTCACAGTCCTCCTGCATAGCCCTCTCCCATCCCTCCCTGCCCTCACACCACATGTGAGTGCATGCGCGCGCGGACACACACACACACACACACACACACACACACACACAATTAACCACTGAGCACAAAAGTGGTATTCAAGTCCCTTATCCCTCAGTCAGGGGGAAATGGGGTTGCTAAACCAAAATGCATTTTCAAATCTAGTCTTGTTCTATAGAAACAAATGCTCCTGCCAGAAAAACACCCTGTAATGCACTCGGCATTATTACTAGTGGATAAATGAGAGGTTGTGATTTCAGCTTCTCCTTCTGATTGCCCTATAAGGTTGCATCCCCACTGATGATCTGGATACTCTGTTATTCTTGGAATGTTCAAACCACCCTCCTCGCCCCTATTTTGAATTTGGCCATTGAGATGAAAACAAAATGACTTTAAAACGTGACACTCCAAAATATGCTTGTTGTGCTTTGTGGAAATTAATTGCCTCCTCGTGTAGGGAAAAAAAACAAGACAAACAAAACAGAAAAAAGCATATGTAATTAAGACACCGATTTCCAGTTGGATCTAAAAGGCTTCCACAAATAGGAGACTCTCAGCCTCCCTCGTTATCTTGGCTCCCCTCATGAGCTCTCTCAACAGCACCCTTCAAGGTCAGCTGTGCCAAAGCACTGGCACTGGTATTCAGACACCTCCTAAAGAGGAAGGAAATGAGCCACTGAAACCCGATTTCCTCTACCTTTTGCAAGAATCTTCTGATTGGCAGTAAAGCAGACTGTTAATAAAGCTAAAATCATTAAATTGGAGTTATTAATTGGCCTAGAGCCAAGAGACAGTTATGAAAGGAAAAAAATAAAAAGCTATTTTTCCCAGGACTAACTTAAGAATTAAAACACAACTTTAATATGTAGTCATTAACGTCAAACTAAAAAGCTTCCGCACAGCAAAGGAAAAAAAATCAACAAAATCTAAAGGCAACCTAAGGAATGGGAGAAAATATATACAATCCATACAGCTGATAAGGGAATAATATCCAAAACATACATGAACTTAACAAAATTCAATAGCAAAAAACTCACAAATAATGTAATTTTAAAATGGGCAAAGGACCTGAATAGACATTTTCCCAAAGACATCCAAATTGCCAACAGTTACATGAAAAGGAACTCAACATCACTAATCACCATGGAAATGCAAATCAAAACCAGAATGAGATATCACCTCTTACCAGTTAGAATGACTTTTATCAAAACAACTAGAGATAATGAGTGCTGGTGAGGCTGTAGAGAAAAGGAATTCCTTGTGCACTGTTGATACAAATGCAAATTGTTACAGCCATTATGGAAAGCAGTATGGAGGTTTCTCAAAAAATTTTAAAAGAAATACCATATGATCCAGCATTTACACCTATGGGAATATATCAGAAAGAATCAAAAATGCCATGCTGAAGACATATTTGCACCCCCATGTTCACTGCAGCATTATTCACAATAGCCAAGATATGGAAATAAACCAAATGTCCATCAACAGATGAATGGATAAAGAAAATGTAGGGACTTCCCTGGTGGGACAATGGTTAAGAATACGCCTGCCAATGCAGGTGACACAGGTTCGATCCCTGGTCCAGGAAGATTCCACATGCCACAGAGTAACTAAGCCCATGCACCGCAACTACTGAGCCCACACGCCGCAACTACTGAAGCCCGTGTGCTCTGGGGCCCACATGCCACAACTACTGAGCCCACATGCTACAACTACTGAAGCCCACGTGCCTGGAGCCTGTGCTCCGCAACAAGAGAAGCCACCACAATGAGAAGCCTGTGCACCACAATGAAGAGTAGCCCCCATTCGCCACAACTAGAGAAAGCACGCACGCAACAATGAAGACCCAACGCACAGAGAGAAAGAAAGAAGGGGGGGTGGTGGAGAGAAAGAAAGAAAAAGAAGGAAAAGAAAGAAGGGAGGGAGGGAGGGAGGGAAGGAGGAAGGGAAGGAGAAAGGAAGGAAGAAAGAGAGAGAATGTGGTATATACATATAATGGAATATTATTCATCCTTTCAAAAGAAGGAAATCCTATAATATGCAACAACATGGATAAACCTGGAGGACATTATGCTAAGTGAAATAAGCCAGTTACAAATACTGCATGATTCCACTTATATGAAGTACCTATAATAGTCACACTCATGGAAACAGAAAGTAGCATGATGCTACTTTCTACTCCAAGAACTGGGAGTAGAGGGAAAATGGGGAGTTGCTATTCAACACGTATAAAATTTCAATTTATAGTGAGTAAGATGAATGCAAGATGAATACTTTATAGAGATCTGTCTACAACATAGTGCCTAGAATTAACAATACCATACTATACAGTTAAAAATTTGTTAAGAAGGTAGATCTCATGCTGTGTTCTTATCACAAAAAAAAAAAAAATTAATAATTTAAAAGGAAATAAAAACCTGCCATGATGGGCCACATTTCTAGAAACTGGGTCATTTCTCTCCATACCAGCCTGGCACACATTAGACCCTCTTTGTTACAAAGCAGCCGAGAGAAGATAAGAAATTCAAAAATGTCTCCTAGGAGCAGACAACTCAGAGTTCCTGGAATCAGGCTTAAAAAACATCTAGATTGAAAAGCAATGGCTCTGAAATCTCTGCAGTTTTGCTTCAACCTGTGCTAACATCCAGCAGTTCTCCCCCTTGAAGTGGCAGATTCCTAGTGAACTGAGCTCTGGACCTAAGGAGACCTGCTAGTAGTTATGTATCAACTATTATAAATCTGGTGTACTCTGTGATTTGCCATTTCAAAGTCTGAAGAAGTAAAACAAATGAACAAAAAGGAACCTTTTATTCTCCAACCAATACCTGATCAGCATGGGAGTTCTGAACTGCTCCATTTCTGACCTGGGCCAGTTCATCCCTCATTAGGCAAATTGGTGGTCGCTGGCCCCTCGGAGGTCGCCGTATTCTTGCTGAACTTAGTGCAGACACCAGGTCATCAGCAGACTGTTAAGAGCTTAAGACCCAGAAGCTCGAGCCCTAGAAAAAAGCTACCCTCCAATCCATTCAGGAGGGACTTTTTGGCACTTCCATTTGCAGGGAGCATTTAAAGCTGGAAAAATGGGGCTTCCCTGGCGGCGCAGTGGTTGAGAGTCCGCCTGCCGATGCAGGGGACACAGGTTCACGCCCCAGTCCGGGAAGATCCCACGTGCCGCGGAGCAGCTGGGCCCGTGAGCCATGGCCACTGAGCCTGCGCGTCTGGAGCCTTTGCTCCGCAACGGGAGAGGCCACAACAGTGAGAGGCCCGTGTACCGCAAAAAAAAAAAAAAAAAAAAAAAGCTGGAAAAATGTGTTGGGTCAGGATTCCCCTTGCCCTCCACTCCTCCTGGGCCATGACCATAGTGGTCAGCTGAAGAAGGCATATGCCATCCGATCTATGGTACTGGTGCCTGTTCACCGCAACCAAGCCTTGAGTTCAGCCAGGATCTCCTGGAGAGGATGGTGAACTCAACTCCTATTCCCCCTCTCTCCTCCACCTACTGTACATTGAATTGAATGGTGACAAAGTAAGTCATCAAACATCATCTGACTATCCTCAGAAAACACATATGAGGCAAACAGATGACAAGTTACATTCTTCTCATGTTCTGACAGGAAGAGAAAAAGAGTCTGGAGCCTTTGCCTAAGTCCCGAACATTCTGAACCCCCGACCCGACATGGTTCACAAAACCTTGGGCTAAGAGGAGTTTCCGTGACTCAAGGTATTTTTCAAATAGCTTATGAATCCCAGGAAGAAATTAAAGTACACAGGATGGGGATTAAGCCCAGATTCCCCAGCACTGTCCCCTATAAAATCAAAAAGTAGAAACTACACGTAAGAAACGAGATAGAGAGAGAGAGAGAGAGAGAGAGAGAGCGAGCGAGCGCACTGAGAAGGGAAAGATGTAGATAATTGAGCTGTTTTTCTGCCAAGATAAGAAATCGTTCTAAGTTGTCCCTAGCTTAGGTTTAAACTGTACAGTTTGCTTGAATATGTGCTCAAACCCCATCACCTTCATTCAAGCCCTCGCTAAAACTTTAAATGAGTTATTATACACATTAAATTGTCATTTAATCGTACCCAAGCACTGTCATAAAAGCAAATGAAGCAAGCCAAGCAGCACCAGAATAAAAAATACTACACTAGTTACATTCTGAAAGCACAAGCTGAAAAATGCTTACTGTCACCTCATTTAAGAGGGAGGGGGAGGCCTGCCATCACAGGTAACAAATGGCTCAGAAGGCTCTGGCTCTTCACTTTTTTGCCTGTAGCTTGGGAGCTGATGGCTGCCAACCAGCAAGACTCACTTTCACCTAACTGTCCGCAGTTGCACTACCTTTATGTGAGGTTTTTCGGTCCAAAGACCCAGTTCAGAAAGAGGCTCTCAGGCACTAATCCCAAAGTACATTCTCATGTGTTCTTTTTCAGTTAGGAAGTGATGGCAATTCCCTGTCTCAGAAATCCTTAGCAAAAACACTCATTGGGTGGGTGTAAATGTTATGGAACATGGAAATGTTCTGTAAGGGAGGGAGGGGTTACTGATAAACTCCCCAACTCACATCCACCCACAAGTATCATGGTTTGCTCAGCCCCATCAACCCTTGTGAGCCTGCTAGGGTCAAGGAGAGGGGAGAACTGGCAAAACTCGGGGAGACTAGTTGGATTTATATTGGCAAGAGCATAGAAAAACTAGGGAGCCTGGAGTGCTTACTAAAGCTGCGGGTGGGAGTGTGAGGGTGCTGCTGTGGGTGGGGGTGAAAGCCTTCAGGACATTGTTAAAGAGGAAGATGGGAAAAGATGATTTTAAGAAGTTATGCTATACTCTGTAAAGGTAAATCATTTTTGTTTAGTTTTGTGTTTGCTCTTCGTTAATTTTTGTTGTATTTTTGCGAGATTGCTTGTTTAAAGATTAAAATTGCTTTTTCAAGTATTTTTGGAATTTCAGACAGGGGTCTTTTTTTTTTAAAGACTGTATTGAGACTGGTCCATATAGCGACTTCATCTTACACGGTTATGTTTAGATATTTATATGTGTTTGGCATTTTCTGAGAGTAAAGTATTCAATGTATTTTGTATTTGGTGAGTGCAAAACACTCAAACTGGCCTGTAGAAATTTCAAAGATATCAGACAAGGGCCCTGTTTCCAAGGAGCTTAACCTGGTATAATTACCACTGAATGACTATGATAATTATATTCTATTTAAAAGCAGATATTCACGGAAAGAGAAGGCTCTGTAGAAGCTCAAAACAGGGAGAGAGGACTTCCAGCTGGGGAAGAAGTCGTGGGAAAAGGAGAACCATCATGAATTACAGAATGCTTCATGGTGGAGGTAGCATCGTAGATGGGCCTCAAATGATAGTTAGGCTTTGGGCATGCAGAGATAGGAGGGAAGGGTGGGTCTTCTAAGTAGAGGGAAGGGATTCCAAACTGAGAGAAAAGCCTAAGCAAAGAACAGGAGGAAGAAAATATAGGGATGATGAAGCAAATACTGAGAGGTTCTGTTTAACCAAAGCAAAGACAGAGCAACTCATGGGAGATGAAGGTAGAAAGTTAGCCTATGAACAAACCATGGAGAGCTGGGATGCCATGCTAAAGAGCTTAGATTTGATTGAACAATCAACTGTGGAGGATGCAGGTGGCGGCTGACGACTTTGAACACTGTGTTCCTGAAATGCGACATGTTTCATGACTTTGTGTGTTCAGGCCCAGGCTGCCCCTCAGCCATATTATTCCCTATCCATACTCATTTCAGATTTTCCTTAATACCAACTCCAAAAAGATAAATTTTCAACCAGCTATTCGCTGAGACTTTAGAGAAAGGATTGAATGGCCTCTGTCTGAAGAGAAAACTCTCCACGAGACTGAGCTATAAGGCAGTGTTTCCTAACATGACTGTCACTACTGCTTTTCCTGCCCAGCCAGGAAAAGAGAAAAAAGTAGACTAGAGTTTCTTTTCCTGCCCCCACTCCCAGGACCAAGCATGAGCCCAGTTATTCTGAAGGTGAATGTGGCCATTGGCACAGGCAAGTTCCCACATGATGGTGGTTTAAGAGATGTTAAATGGTGGCTGAAACTGAGCCCAAGGTGAAGGCTGGGTGACAGATAGATGGCATAAATGCAGACAACCTCAGGAATACTGGAGCTCCTAGAGCAATGTGCTGGGACACATGGAGAAAGTCTCAGAGAGACCTGAGGATGGTATCATCAGAGAAGGAGTTTCATTTCCAAAGTAAGGTTGTTAGGGCTGAGAATTGGTCATTGGTGGAGTAGAGAGCTTTCACACATAGTTTATCCCAGTCAGTAATCATGCTCCAGTTGAAATGGCAGGCTTCCTGGTACAGGGACTATATCTATTTGATTCACTACTGTATCCTAGAATCTTCCTGTACATAAGAGACACTCAATACATATTCATGGAATGAATGACTGGACAAACTAGGGAATGAAAGAGAGCCCTTGTCCTCAAGGAGCTCATGATCTAGCTGACATGACAGTCAGTGGCTTGGCAACACCCTCCTCAAAGGGATCAGAGAGGCTCAAGACCTCCGAATTATCCATTTAGTTCTTTCTAGAGATCTTCTAAGTGTTAATGTGCATATTTACTAATAACTACCTCTAGATTATAGCTTTAAGGCCTTATTTCCATAATCCAAAAAGATGTAATGAAATACGTGTCTTGCTTTAATTCTCTGAAGGAAATTTATAGAGGCTGCTCAATGTAATGGAAAAAATACTGGAGTGGATCCATGACATAAGGGTTCTAGGCTGAGCTCTACTAGTAATTGTTTGGGTGCTTTCAAACTTCAGCCCTCTGGGTCTTAGCTCTCTAGTTGAAAGAGACGGCACTGAACTAGAATCAGGAGTAGCAAGCTCAAGCACCTCACAGGATCAGGACGGTTACTTAAATATGTATAAAGCAGGCCAAATACAAGGTTACAAGGCAGAGGTGGGGAGCTGGAGAGTTCATGTCCCTTTTAAAGGCATTCAAATCCAAATTAAAAAAAATAAAATTGTGTAGACTCCAGAAGACAGGTCTGTGGGTCAAATATAGCTCACAGTCAGGCAATTTAAAACCTCTGAACTGCAAGCTTAAGTCCATTCCTTACATAATCTCTTAGGTATGAAAATAAAATAGTTATCAAAAGTCAGTGTTTTGATCAGCGTCTAATATATTATTACTATCTTCAAATAAATCATTTATTTTAATGCTTCCATGATCCAGAAATACCTAATCATTTTTCTCTAGCTTGCTGTGCAGCTTTCAATAGTTTCTATAGTTTCTTTGTGACACAGATTGTCATTAACTAAAAGAAAAATAAAATTGCGGACCATTCTTATGGGATATGGTATAAATTCATTAGTTAATGTTTTGGCATAAATGCTACGGATGTTCATTAATGAAATGTATCTTGTGCACATATATTCTTCGTGATCATTTGCCTTGATAGTTCTTTGGTTGGCATCAACTTTTATTGACTATTCTACATAATTAAAACCCCAAGAAATTGACTTAAAAAGACCAGGAAGGATGTGTAATACAGGACTGCCAACACTAATGAAATAATTTAAGTTGGAATTAGACAAAAGGACAAATTAAGCTCAGCAAATTACTGAAGGACTAAGAAAGGCTGATTGTTCAAGCGTAATTAAAACATACAGCTGGAGTAGTAACTGCTATCAGAGTGATCTAATCAATGAACAGAGTAGCTATAAAAATTTAATGCAGTGCGAGCAGCCTATTTTTTTAAATGCAAATAATCAACCCAAAATGCAGCAGCCTGTTATGAGGCCAACACGCAAAAACTAACAAGCTCAGGGAAATTGTACTGATGACTGAGAAGCAGCAGGCTGGTATAAGATATTAAGAACATTGCTCTTGATATCAACACCACCACTTAATCATAAAGATTAATTTTTCTAAAAGGGGGGCGGGGTGGAGTTCGTAGTCAGAGCTATAAGAGTTTATTTCCTCAGGCCGATTCTTTACCTGATGCCTGGGCTGAGCAGTGATGTATGCCACATCTCCTCACTCACGCTGTCCAGGTTACACCTCTTTCATTACCACCTAGACCACTTTTCCCACACAGTGTTTAGACTTTTAGATCTAAGTCCTCAAATTAGCATAAAAACAAGATAAAACTGGACTTTATAAAATTTACAGATATATCTGAGAAAGACCAGAAGGGAGCAAGTGACTAGAGGGAGTGGTGGAGTTTTAGGTCATTTTTTTTCATTATTTCGATCATTTTTATTATAAAAGTTCTCAATGAACATACGTAACTTGAATGTCCCAGGTCTCACCACGTCATGGGTATGCACGAGGTCACATTAATATGAATTGCACATATTTCAACAGCTTCAAAGCCCTACTTGCTAATACAGCAACACCAGTCCCTGGCAGAGCTCCCACCCCTCCTCCTCCAGGATCTCTGAGAATCCCCTTCTCTGGCTGTATGAACTCTGGTGGACACAGAGATGCACCATCCAGATTCCCCTTCAGGGGAGGGTTTGTCCCAGCAAACGTCTCCCTTGGCCTCAGCTGCAAAGAGCCATATCACCCAAGGGCACACCCTTCCCAGGGCAGCCCACACCCAGTGGCAGATGGAGAAGGGAGGTAAAGGCTCAACCATGTCAGCCCACTCAGGACAACTCTGATAGGCCACGTGTGACCCAGAGCTCCCAATGGGGCTGACCAAGGCTTTGTTTGGCCTGCAACAATTTAACTTCTCTATCTGCCCAATCCTGCTTCCTGTCCCTTCCCTCCACAGGTGCTGGTTCCTAATAAATATCCTGCATACCAAATTCCACCTCAGCATCGGCTTCCAGAGAACCCAACCTGTGACATGAAGTCATCCTGGCTGCCTACAGCACCTGACTTGGCCCAGGGCGTCTGAACTGCTTAGCATGATTTTCTTCCTCTACCCCTGCTGAGATCCACATCTCTTGTGGTCAACCCAGAAATCACTCCCTCAGTCCTCAATGCCCTGTGAGTGCTCCACAGTCCCCTGTGATAAAGAAAGGACCTCTCTTCCTCTGCATTATGCTCCATTAAGGGTTGATGTGACTCTCAGGTTTCAGACACAGTTTGTTTCTCCCAAAGGCAAGAAGACACTGCCACAATAGTTAGGCAGGATATGTTTGGTTGCCAGCTACCATTCAGTACGTGGAATCTACTCCTCTCTAAACCTCAGAAATCTGTCTTCCTAGACAAGCCAGACTTTTTCTTTATGGTAAATTCTCTCTCAACTTTCTACCCCATTCCCACAATACCCTTCTTGAGATGTGGCTTTAGTTTATACACACATAAGTACATTTAACGTACCAAATGGGTCTGAACCAAACTCTGGTAATGATAAAGGGTTTGGAGCCTCCTCATCTACAGTAAGTATAATAAATACTGCTGTGGAGCCTGGTGAGGAATGGAGGAAAGTGGTTTTCCAGCTCTATACATAAATGAATATTCATTTAACACTTACATGGAAATTACCATTGGCACTATTCTTAGGCTTTTATGTACATTAACTCATGCAATCCTAAAAGAGCTCTATTAGGTAATTAGGCCCACCTTACACATGAGAAAACTGACGCACGTAGAGATTTGGTGACTTGAAGTTACACAGCAAGTAAGTTCTGAGGATGCTCTGGCTCCAAGGCCTTGTTTTTTGGGTTTCTTTTAATACATCTTTATTGGAGTATAATTGCTTCACAACAGTGTGGTAGTTTCTGTTGCACAACAAAGCAAATAAGCCATATGCAATACACATGTCCACATATCCCCTCCCTCTTGAGCCTCCCTCCCATCCTCCCTACGCCACCCCTCTAGGTCATGGCAAAGCACCGAGCCAATCTCCCTGTGCTACGCTGCTGCTTCTCACCAGCCAACTAGTTTACATTCAGTAGTGTATATACTTCTATGCTACTCTCACGTTGCCCGAGCTTTGCCCTCCAGCCCCATGTCATCAACTCCATTCTCTATGTCTACCTCTTTATTCCTGCACTGCAACTAGGTTCATCAGTACCTTTTTTTTTTTTAGATTCAATATATATGCATTAGCATACAGTGTTTGTTTTTCTCTTTCTGACTTACTTCACTCTGTATGACAGACTATAAGTCCATCCACCTCACTACAAATAACTCAATTTCGTTTCTTTTTATGGCTGAGTAATATTCCATTGTATATATGTGCCACATCTTCTTTATCCATTCATCTGGTGATGGCCACTTAGGTTGCTTCCATGTCCAGGCTATTGTAAATAGAGCTGCAATGAACATTGCTGTGCATGTCTCTTTTTGAATTATGGTTTTCTCAGGGTATATGCCCAGTAGTGGGATTGCTGGGTCATATGGTAGTTCTATTTTTCATTTTTTAAGGAACCTCCATACTGTTTTCCATAGTGGTTGTATCAATTTACATTCCCACCAACAGTGTAGGAGGGTTCTTGCAGGAGTTCACACTATTAACTTGAACTTCTATTACTGTAATGCTGTGAAGACTTACAGTTCAATTCAGCAAATTTTTTTTTAATTGACTAAGGGAATATCACTGTGGAAGAGACAAAAGGCAGCAGCATAAACATTTATTGAGCATCTATTATATACAAGGTCCTGACAGGAAATTTTAAATATGTTATCTCAGTTAACCTTATAACATTGTGCAGTATTACCACTGTTTTTAAGGTAAGGAAATGAGGAGAAGAGAGGAAAGTGCCATAATTAAGGTCTCACATAGGAAAAAACCTAGATGACCTTGGGTATGGAAGAAGGCTTTTAGATACAAAGGCCCTTTTAGGCAACAAAGGCCCAATCCGTGAAGGAAATAATTGATAAGCTGGGCTTCATGAAAATTAAAACTTCGGCTCTGTGAAAGATAGTATCAAGAGAATGAGACCAAGAAGAGTCCTGGGGGAAGTATAAGTGTAGAAGCCCTAGAAATGAGTGAGCCCAGTGTGCCTAAAAGACAACCAGAAGACCAGTAGCTAGAGTACAGTGAGAGAGAGGGAGAGCAATGCATATGAGTCAGGGAAATAATCATGATCAATTCAGGTAAGGCCTTACAGAGCACAGCAGTATCCAGGTGCATTATATAAAGGAAGAACTTCTGTGTCATGTTTAGCATAGGATTTATATATATTTTTCCACCTAAGTCTGTCCATTTTTATATCCATCATAGGTAATAAACATGAATATCAAAAGAGAGAGAGAGAGAAATGAGAACACAAGTCACAGAGTGAGAAAAAATATTTACAAAAGACACATCTAATAAAGGGCTCTTATCCAAAATATACAAAGAACTCTTAAAACTCAACAGTAAGAAAATAAACATCCTGAGTTTAAAAATGGGAGAAAGACCTTAACGGACACCTCACTAAAGAAGATATACAGATAGTAAATAAGCATATGAAAAGATACTCCACGTCATTTCCCATGGGGAAAAGCAAATTAAAACAACAGTGGGATACTATTACACACCTATTAGAATGGCCAAAATCCAGAACACTGACAACACCGAATGCTGGCGAGGATATGGAGCAACAGGAGCTCTCATTCATTGCTAGTGGGAATGCAAAATGGTACAGCCACTTTGGAAGACAGTTTGGCAGTTTCTTACAAAATTAAACACACTGTTACAAAAAAAAAAAAATGCCATAGCGGAAACTGGGTATAGAATATGCTAGAACACTCTGCATATCTTTGCAACTTTCTATAAATCTAAAACTATTCTAAAATTAAAAGTTAAAATAAGAAAATTTAAATATAAATATACTCTTACCCTATGATCCAGCAGTTGTGCTTCTTGATATTTACCCAAAGGAGTTGAAAACTTATGTCCACATAAAAACCTGTACACAGACATTTATAGCAGCTTTATTCATAGTTGCCAAAATTTGGAAGCAACCAAGATGGCCTTCAGTAGGTGAATGGATAAATAAGCTGTGGTATATCCAGACAATAGAATATTATTCAGCACTAAGAATAAATGAGTTATCAAGCCATGAAAAGACATAGAGGAAACTCAAATGTATATTACTAAGTGAAAGAAGCCAATCTGAAAAGGCTACACACTGCATGATTCCAATTATATGACATTCTGGAAAAGGCAACACCATGGTGACAATAAAAGATTAATCATTCCTCGGGGTGGGATGGTGGGGGAGGGATGAATAGGTGGACCAGCAGTGAAATTATTCTGTATGATGTTAAAATGATGGATACCTTTTATTATACAGTTCAAAACTATGAATGGCCTCATGGAGGAGAGCCCTCCTGCTCACCAGGAGCACCCACCTTGGACAGTTCAGTGAATGAGAAACATAAACTTCTATTGTGTTTGAACTCATTACGCATTTTGGGTCTACTTATTACAGGAGCTTGCATTACCTGAATATAGGTAGCAAAGATAAATAGAGAAGCATTCAGGCTGGGAGTTAACTGGAAACTTAAATGGTGGCTAGATTGAGGTAGGTCACATTAAAGAGCTGAGGTTTCTTCTGCTAGCCACAAGTCAAAGTAAATCCACACTCTGACAAAGCTAAACTGTATGCAGGTAAAATATATTTTGAAGACTACCTATATGAGCATTGGACATTCAAAACTGAACTTTGAGCATTAATGTGAGTATCTTCTTACACCACCACTCTTTTATTTTGCAAAGAAGTAAGCCTCTTGAAATGATCTCCATGCTTCAAGTTTTGCACTTGCCATTCCATTAATGAGCACTCACTGATTTGTTAATGTGTTTTAGTTTCAGTTCCACTGACAAATGCTATAATTAGCCCAAGACAATGGAAGAGGACACCCAAGTTAGAAATACAGAAATGCTCCTACTCTAAGGAAAACTGAAGAACAAACAGAAAAACAAAGATTGCAGCTGGCATTATGCTCTCAGAGAAAATGGAATGTTATAAAAGGTATTTCTATGCTCTTTCAGGCATACTTTTCCCCAGGCCAGAAACGTGGCACACAGCCCAAGACAGTCTGGAAATAAGAAGTATATAAAAGCAATACTGCAGGAAGGAACAATAAAGAAATTAATCTGAAGCAGAAAGCAAGCACTTAGTGCGACCTTACTTCTCTGAATCAACAGTTTCCCTCTATATGCAACCTATAAGATAAATGTTGGACATGGTCAGAAATTGTGAGAGGGTAAGAAGAAGCAAGGGAAAAAGTGTTTCTCAATTCAGAGGAAGCATGAGGTAGACTTTGAGAACACAGATTTTATTAGATTCCAAGGGAAGTTAGATGAGTAGGGAAACAGAAAACAGGAATACAAGTTAGAGTGGCAAACAATGTGAAGGCATATAAGGAGATTCAAAGACAGAATGAGCTAACAGAACAATAAAGAATTCAGTCATGTGACCACGCCTAACTCCTGGGAAAGCTAAGAGATGCCAGCCAACTGTGTGCTCAGAAGAAGAGAATATGGATTTTCACGAACAAATGTCATCCTCAGCCACTATGTTCCTCTGTGATTCCATCACTTTGCTAATGCAGTTGTCTCAGAATGAAACTGTCTATCCCCTTTTTTCTATTTTAGAGTGTGGAAAGACTGGCATTCATCAACATATAGCTATGGAGTAAATAGGTGTAGCCAGCATTACCAGACTTTCAGAATTAGAAAGAATGCATAAGACTTGATCCCAGTTCAAAAGGACCTCACTGTGGAAAGACTGTGCTGTGCCATGGATAATAAACAAAGGAAATGAGATCCAGGGAAGCTAGTATTATAATTTATATTTTTATCACTTATAATTTAGATTTTTAACAGCCTTGTTGCACTAGTGAGTTGCTGTAACAAAGAACAAAAATACAGGGGCTTAAACAAGATAGAGCTTTACTTCTCTGTCACATAATAGTCTGTATCAGAGTTGGTATGGTTGCTCTCCAGCAGGAAGGGAAAAAAGAAAGGGTAGGACAAACTTCTTTCCTTCTAAAGGCATGATGCTAATTTATACAATTACTTCCTCTCACATCCCACTGGCCAGACCAATTCACATGGCCAAACCTAGCTATAAAAAAGGCTGGAAATTGTGATCTTTTGCCAAGCAGCTGTGTGAAGCAGCAGAAATTTCTATTATGATGAAAAAGAGGAGGAAAATGAAATAGATAATGGAAGTCAGCACACTAACTTCCGAAAAAAAAGCCAATATAAGTTCCCATTTATAAATTCAAACTTTTGATACTAATAATTTACCAGCCTGGGAGAAAATCATAGGAATGTTTATAATGATATGACACTTCATAAAGAATAAGAGCCTCAAATTCAGCTCTGTGAGAAATGGACTCTAGAAATACTGTCAAGGAAGAAAAGTATACTATCCAGAGCAGTTGTTCCCAGCATCACTGAATGTCACAGAATCACCTGTGATCGAGGTCACTGAATGTCAGGATCATCTGTGCAAATTATTTTTAAATATCAGTGCCCAAGTCCTAGACATTTTGAATCTGGATAGGGGCCTGGGCATCTAAATTTTTTAAGTCCACAGGAGTGAATAGGATGCACTCTTAGGGCTAAGACGAATGATAAAGAGAAATTCAAAGTTAAATGTTAAAGTCATCTAAAAGATTAAATTGAAAAGATTTTTTTTTATCGAGGTATAGTTGATTTACAATGTTTCAGGTGTACAGCAAAATGATTCAGTTATATATATATCTTTTCAGATTCTTTCCCATTATAGGTTATTACAAGATATTGAATGTACTTCCCTGTGCTATACAGTAGGTCCTTGTTGTTTATCTATTTTATATATTATTGTGTGTATCTGTTAATTCTAAATTTATACCCCTCTTTCCCCTTTGGTAATCTAAGTTTGTTTTCTATGTCTGTGAGTCTATTTCTGTCTCATAAATAAGTTCATTTGTATCATTTTTTTAGATTCCACATATAAGTGATATCACAGGGTATTTGTCTTTCTCTTACTTCACTTAGTATGATAATCTCCAGGTCAATCCATGTTGCTGCAAATGGCATTATTTCATTCTTTTTAATGGCTGTGTAATATTTCATTGTATTTTCTTTATCCATTCATCTATCGATGGACACTTAGGTTGCTTCCATGTCTTGGCTATTGTAAATAGCGCTGCAATAAACGTTGGGGTGAATGTACCTTTTCTTTTTCTTTTTTAAATTTAATCAGACGTGATTTTAGTTTTTTTTTAATTTCTATTTCATATTGGAGTATAGCTGATTAACAATGTTGTGTTAGTTTCAGGTGTACAGCAAAGTGATTCAGTTATACGTATACATGTATCTATTCTTTTTCAAATTCTTTTCCCATTTAGGTTATTACAGAATATTGAGCAGAGTTCCCTGTGCTATACTGTAGGTCCTTGTTGGTTATCCATTTTAAATATAGCAGTGTGTACATGTCAATCCCAAACTCCCAATCTATCCCTCCCCCTACACCCTTCCCCCCTGGTCACCATAAATTCATTCTCTAAGTCTGTGAGTGAGTCTGTTTCTGTTTTGTCAATAAGTTCATTTGTATCATTTTTTTTTAGATTCCACATATAAGAGCTATCATATGATATTTGTCTTTCTCTGATTTACTTCACTTAGTATGATAATCTCCAGATCCATATATGTTGCTGCCAGTGATATTATTTCATTCTTTTTTATGGCTGAGTAATATTTCATTGTATGTATGTATATATTGATATATATGTGTATATATACACATGTATATATATATCATATATATATATATATATACATCCTTATCAATTCATCTGTTGATGGACATTTAGGTTGCTTCCATGTCCTGGCTATTGTAAATAGTGCTGCAGTGAACACTGGGGTGCATGTGTCTTTTCGAATTAGAGTTTTCTCTGGATATATGCCCCGGAGTAGAATTGCTGGATCACATGGTAACTCTATTTTTCGTTTTTTAAGGAACCTCCATACCGTTCTCCACAGTGGCTGCACCAATTTACATTCCCACCAACAGTGTAGGAGGGTTCCCTTTTCTCCACCCTCTCTCCAGCATAAATTATTTGTAGACTTTTTGATGATGGCCATTCTGACAGGTATGAGAAAACCTCATTGTGGTTTTCCTTTGCATTTCTCTAATAATTAGCGATGTAGGGTGTCTTTTCGTGTGTCTGGTGGCCAACTGTATGTCTTCTTTGGAGAAATGTCTATTTAGGTCTTCTGTCCATTTTCTGATTGGGTAGTTTGTTTTTTTGATATTGAGCTGTATGAGCTATCTGTGTGCTTTGGAAATTAATCCCTTGTTGGTCGCATCGTTCACAAATATTTTCTCCCATTCCGTGGGTTGTCTTTTCATTTTGTTTATGGTAAAAAGATTGATTTTTAAATAAACATTTCTGGACTTCTCTGAGCAACCTCAGTCGAAAGGATTTTAGATTATAAAAGATTAATTATGAAAGTACAGGACTAGGTTGTCTTCTAGTTCTGCCACTGACAGACCTTGGGCAAGTTCCTAAAGTGTTCTGAGCTTGATGTCCCTCATGTGTAAAATGAGAAGTTTAGCCAAAACGAGTGCTTGCAGCACTCTATGATCCCATATGTTTTCACTTCCTCCTAGCCAGTTATCTTCATTCACCAACATATTTTGAGTAACATAAGAATAAAGTTAAAATCATTAACATTCAACAAATATTTACAGAGGTTCTACTTTGTGCTAGGCTCTGCTAGGAATAAAAAGAGAACAAAGATAAATGCAAGCTGGCCTTCTTCCTTATTCATGGATCTTACAAGCAGCAACTGCAAAACACTGTACTGAGTTTTATATAATGTTGATCAGAAGCCTATTGATGGCCACCTTTGAGTGGTAGGAATATACACAGGTATTTCTGTCTCTATCTTTCTCTCTGCCTCTGTCTGTCTTCTCTCTCTCTTCCCTTTTCCATTTTCCCCTTTCTCCTTTCCACTCTCTTTTGTTCAAATTCAAATTTTCCTAGGATAAGTACATAATATTCTCATAATGGAAGAAAGTGATTCCTATAGAAAGCGTTCTTTTTAAAAAAATTTTTTGAAATATATTTTCAAATTCCTGCTCTCTTTTGTAACAGATATCAAAAGTAAGCAAAATGTAGGCAAAGAGATATTTGATAAGTTAGCGCTCATCCCAAGCTGAGAGAACTTGTACAAAGCTCAGTCCCCCTCCCATTTTGATAGCTTTCAGGAAAGGAAACACAGGTCCAGCAGAAATGTCATTGTGTGTGCATATGTCTGTGTGTGTATGCCTATGTGTATGTGGACACACATGCATGTACATGTTCCATAGAGCAAAGGGGCAAGAAAAACTGAGTGCAAATAAAAGACAATGAAGAAGGAAAAATGAAAGAAAGAAAAATAGCTCTGCTCAAAAAACAATTAGCTCCTTTTTCTGTAAACCAAACAGCCTTGATAATTGAGGTTCCACAGGCAATTCCTACAGTATTTTCTCAGCTTTCTCTGGTAACCTTCACCTCGCTGTGGATATTAAATGCTGCAAGGCTAACTACTGTTTGTTTCTTGGATACAAAAGACATTCCATTCTCTCTGAGTGATTCTGGGCTTCTCCTAAGGCGGGCAAACACCCTCTCCCAGTCAGCCCGCAATCACTCTGCTACAGGAGAAGCACCATAGGAGGGATTATTCAAAAGACCAGAGAACCCAAAAGGTTGGGAATGTGTTGTGTGATTATTATTATTTTCCCAGTTGCTTCCCTTTCCTTCCTTATGTTTTGTTTAGGTTCAAGTATTTTTCATTTCCTAGCACACACAGTTTGAGAGGAAGAGAGAGCTAGCCAAGAACAGGACAAGCAGTGGGGCAAGCTAACACTAAATTGACAGTGTGGCCTGAATGATACCACATGAACTTTTCTGTAATTCATTTCTGAAAAGGGCTCACTGTGAACTCATTATAAACCTTGGAAACTCCTAAGACTTCTTAATACATTTTATTGACGCTTATTTATTATTAAGTTATAGAGTTAACCACGGGACTTACTGTTGACACATTGCTCTTTAATCAATATCTAGTAGAACCTCCATTTTTCATTACCTAATAAGTTTCTCTAATCGTAGTCTCCCTGGTGACCCTACAGATCAAAGAAAGGGAGGGGGGAATAGTTATGCTTACTACTATACTGAGTAGTAGTCTAAAGCATTTTTAATGGCCACTATAAAAATATGTTGAACATCTATATATGAAAATGTAATATCCACATATGTCAAAAATAAGTAGGAATACTATTAAATGTTATTGTGTTCAGGGTAGAAGTGTTTTCACCCTTGTACAAAAAAAAATTAACATGATATGAGTACAGGAAAGCATTAATGACGTTTAGGGTTCATCTAAAGCAGTGATTCTCAACTAAGGATGATTTTGGCCCCCAGGGAATATTTGGCAATGTCTGGAGACAGTTTTGATTGTCACAACTTGGAGGCAGGGGTATGAGCAAGTGGTATCTGGTGGATAGAGGCCAGGGATGATATTAAACATCCTACAATCCACAGGACAGGCCCCCACACACAGAAAGAATTATCTAGCCCACAGTGTCAGTAGTACAGGGTTGACATACATATTTTCAAGGTACCTTCCCAAAGCACTTAAATTGGAGGGAGAAAATGGGGAAAATTCTCCAAAACCCCAGTTTTGCTTACGAACTTTGACCACCCCCCTACATCTGGTCCCCACAGTTTTTCCCATTCCACACCATATGTACATTCTCTGGCCAGAACAACCTGGTTGCAGAGTGGAAGACGTCTCCTTCCCACTTCAAATAGTGTTCTATTGCTTACAACAAGGCTTCTCTCATCAGTGGGGCACAAGCCAGAGATACCCATTAAGCTTTTTCAAAACACCCCCTCCCACCAGTTCTGATGTGTCTCTCAGTTTTCTGGGAGTTAGGGATATGCGGTCATCAACACACATCTCTAGCACCATGCAAAGTAAATACAAAGTAGGATTTGTAGGAAGAAGACTGATAGGTAGAGAAAAAGCAGTGTGGATAAGATCACCAAGCTCTCATAATCCTATTGAGTTGACGAGACTGGATGCGTACACAAGCGAATCAGTTGAGAGGGACCCACATACTTATCCTGAGGCAACAGGTAACTGCAGGGACTTTCTGCTTCCAGAAGTGACAGGGAGACTCCAGAGCACTGCCCTGTTCTTCCTGTGAGTGACTCAGAGCTAATGAGCCAGCTCTCTACTAACCCAAAAAGAAAGAAAATGAGCCTCCAGAGACATTTAGATTGGTCCCTCCTTGTAAAGAGAATGGAATGGAATGAAGTGGGCAGTAAAGAAATCACAGTGCATTGTACATAGTAAAAGCACAGATTAGTTTCTGAAACATATTTTGATTGTGTATGTGCATGTGCCTGGAAAATGTTTTTGCTGCTAAAGTTGCTGTCATTGTTACTTTGGGCTTTACACCCTCATTAACCAGTCTCTTTCATTTGTAAAAGTGCTTTGATGTTAGATACCAATGGACATAGATTACAGAAATGCCCAAATCTCCGTGCAGGATTTTGGCCCAATTTTACTTTAGTCCTACAACTGCTGCTGCCACTTCACTTCACTCACTACCACTGAGAGTGTGATTCCTTCATGGAAGCTTTGAGAGACTTCTTTATGAATACCTGAAGCACTATTGGGCTCACTCCAAGACAGAAGTTTAAATAATTCATGAGAGCTGTACCTGCAATTGACAAAGACAAGCAAATTGCACAAGAGCAGCTTATTCCTTACATGCCTTTACATGGTCTTTGATAACACAAGCAGCTAGCACGGAATTCAGTTATGCTAAAAAAATAAATACATAAAATTTTAAAAATTTAAGTGCTCCAAAGGCAAGACAAATATTTAAAGAATAGTTATATCCAAAAGCAATGTGAATGTGATAGCCACCAGGTGATAAAAATAAAAGAAGTACATTTTTTAGACAGGTTTGGAAATGGTCCCTTCAAGAACCAGACTATTTTCATGTTCAAGAGGACACACTAAATAGAGAGTGGTTTTCTCCACATAGAAGCCTTTAAGATTTTTTCAAGCTCCTGACAAAATGAATGTTGGATGGTGCTTGAGGTTGTTGAATAATGAAGATGTTAGCTATTTCTCTAATGATGTTAGAAAGCACTGCATTACACAGATAAATGTTGTGTAACTACACTAGGTCAGTGCAAAAGACAGGATATTGCTGGAATGACATTCGTATCCTTAAAATGCATTCTACTGGCATAAAGATAAAAATGAGTCTGTCGCAGAAGGCCAGCATGCTGCATAAGCCAGAATGCCCAATCACGTAACCCATCTAGGCTTTCATAATTTTGTTGTTGATTAAGTCATGAGCCCATTGCCTACTCTTTCAACACAACTGCCCACTGGCCAACAAAATGGACTGTTCAATTTTAGCCCCAAAGCCCACATCTTCCTTTCTCCAAACTGTAGTTTATGCATCTCCCTCTAACCAGAGCTTCCTTCCCTCCATTTTTATCAGGCAAACTCCTCTCCACCCTTTAAGGTCCATTGCAAATGTCATCTTTCAATGAAAGCTTTTATGGGCCCACCCCCTCCAAACTAGACATGACACCTGGTCTATTTCTTGTGACATTACTTATACCTTGCCTTGCCTTCACTTATTTTATTTACTTATCAGCATTTAGTTTTCCTCTGTCTTGTAAGCATTTTAAAGCAGTGACTATGACTTAATCTTCTATGTACCCTCTGCAATATCTGGCACTGTGCTATGTACTTGAAAATGCTCAATACATGTGGCCGAACTGATCAATAACACTTTCCCTTTGACAGTTTGGGACTCGCTTTTCATCCTTTTATCACCTTTGTACTTCCTCTCTCACTCCTGCTCATAGGAGTCAGCACAAAGTGACCTCTGCTATGCCTTGAAAATACTGGACGATCAGAGGTTAGAAGTTTAACACTCTCTTTGTAAAGGGTTGCTGCCACTCTGTCTCTTTAGGAGTTGTGGGATTCTAGATCTCAAAAGCCCTTTATATAATATCCAAGTTTTGGGTTAAGTAAACTGCCCAATGTCACAGATACGGCAGACCTTAGTCTAGAATCTAATGTGAGGATGAGATCTTTTGTTGTTCAGTACTGTTGTCATAATTACGGTTAGTTTTTCTTTTTTGGGATCTTGAGCTGATTCATTCCAGGAATGTGATTTTTAAGTATGAGCCTAAGATTATTAATTTGCCAAAATAATAATATTTATAAGAAACCTTGAATTTACTTACACAGCCAGCATGCTCTACCTTGACCCAACGTTTCAATGATGAGTATATCAGATTTTAGTACATACATATACTGGCCTGTGACAAAACCACTCCATGTCCTACTGTTACTATCAAAAACATCCAAAGAAAAATGAACTTCAAGTAGAAACATTCTGCTGATTTTATTCTCAGCAGACCTCAACCAGAAACCAGTCATTGATGAATAATGATTCAAATGAAGTGAAAATAATGAATCAATAACGTGACTGGAAAATTCTGGGAAATGGATCAGAGTTTTGAAAAATCTTCCAGAAGATTTTCTTCCAGGGAGCAATCGCAGCATCCAAATGTGTTTACTATTGGCTTGCTGTGATTTCTGTGGAGCAGAAACTAACCAAGGCCCTTCCTGCTCACTTCCATTTTTCATGTGGTTGGCTGTAAACTCATATTCCCTTGTTCGAGCACAACCTAAAATCTGTCTTCATCACACTAAATTAAGAGACTTTTATACCCTATGATTTGTTGATTTTATAGCTTCCTTATACCGGAAAGTTAAGATGACCTTTTGCCCCAACAGTGTTTTCAGAAAGGTATTTACTAAGTCTCGGTTTCTTTATGATGCTTGTGTGTGATTCTCCCTTAAGGTGATTACCACATAGATGAGTATGACATAGTTCTACACAATGCTTCTCCCATGTCGTGACGTTCAATAATAAAATCCTGATGATAGTATCTAATTATAATAAAGACCGTTGGAGCTATTGAACACAAACTCCCACAGGCCTATACAGCCAAACAGAAGCCACAACTTGTGCCGTTATGTGCTAAATTCTGAGTCCTGAACACATAAAATCAAGAAAATTTTGATAAAGGCAGATTTATATTTTTAGACCTCCGTAGGTAATAACAGGTCATATCTAAGATTTGCTGCGTAATAAAAGTAACTTCAGTCAACCTATCTGTCAGTCTGGACAGGTCTTTAGAGGAAAGTCCATGCAAAGTAGAATACCAAAGGGTTACATAAAGTATACGAAAAAATGCAGGTTATAAGGAAAATCCTTTTAGTTTTGGAACTGATGAAGTTTGACCATGAAATAATATAACCGGCTTCTAACAGCACAACCAGATGTAAATTCTGGTTGAAATAGGTATTGTCCTTTCAAAATGATCATCTTGGGAGACTATACATATTCCAACCATACTGCTTTTGTTCCCAAAATGTCATCTTTTAACATTGTGTTTCAGGGGCACTTTCTCAAGATCTTCATCCTTTTAAGTTGGGCCTGATTTTTGGAAACAATCTGCAACAGGCAGATTCTAGGGTGCCCCATGACCTCTGCCTCCTGGTGTTCATGCCCTAGTGTGATCCCATCCTCTCAACGTGGGCAGGGTCTGTGACTCGTCCCTAGCAATAGAATATGGCAAAGGGAGCAGGATATACCTAACTACATGTCCATGGGAATATTACCTAAGATTGTAACCCATCTGCGAGGAGACACGCTCTCCCTTGCTGGCTTTGAGGAAGCAAGTCATCACGTTGAGAAAGTCCATATAACAAAGAGCTGAGAGTGGCCTAAAACCGACAGACAGCCAGAAATTGAAGGCCTGAGCCAACATCCTGGAAGGAACTGAATGCTGCCAACCACCATGTGAGCTTGGAAGCAAACCCTTCCCAGCCAAGCATTCAGATGAGATCCCAACGCTGGCTAACAGTCTGCAACCTTACAGAGGAGCCAACTAAGCCGTGCCCAGACTCCTGACACACAGAAATTTTAAGATAATAAGTGTGGGCTGTTTTAAGCTGCTAAGCTTGTGACAATATTATTACACAACAAGAGATAACTAATACACAAACTGTGGTCATTCTGAGCCAGGACTAGTCAATATAATACGTAATTTTTTTCTTACCCAAGCTATCATTCTCAAATCTTATCCTCTAATTATCTTTTCCTTACCTTGCTTTCCCACCAATTCACTCCTAACAAAATCAAGAGTTCCCCTGAAAAGGAAGCACTTTCAAATCTACCTAATTCTTTACAGTTTAGATTAATAGCATCTAGCATTTATAGGACATTTATTATGTGTCAGGCACTGAACTAAGTACTATACATATATTACTTTATTAGTCCCCACAACCCTATAAGGTAGAAATTCTTAAATAATTAAAATAATTTTCCCAAGACCAAAAAGCTAGTAAACAGTAGAGCTGAGAATCTAACTCAAGCAGTCAACTTCCAGAGCCTACACAATTAATATTTACCCTATAAAGAATCTCTGCAAGCGTTATCTCATTTAATCCTGACAAGGTCCCCATGAAGTAGCTATTCTAGTGACCAGATTTACAGATGAAGAAACCAGGCTCTGAGAGTTTAAGAGATAATGTTATTCAACATGTTAATGGTCAAGTGGAGACTAAAGGAACCAAAATTTCGTTGATGCCTTAATCCAGTGCTCTTTCCACCACAAGAATACCAGTCAGTTGTTGCTCTGCAGTCCTGAGGCTGATCGCCTTGTGAGCAGGTCTGGTAACATGAGTGCAGCAATATCCAAAAGAGAAGCTCTGAAACTGTTTCGAATGAAGCCACCATCATCAAGACACTCAAGGGTAAACACACTCAAGGGTTCTATTTGGAAGATAACACTCATCTCCAAGCAATATTTCTATGATCACAAAATTATAATCACATTACTTTATAGTCACACCTCATAAGCAGACACAAAACTAAGACATTAAATATAAGGTACATAACTGTGAAACGTGATTTCTTGAACTATGAAATGAGGAGGGCTAGAGAAGATCAATATTTCTCAAAGTATGTTCCTGGGGACACTAACCCCACAAGATATTAAAAATTGTTCAGGGGAAAAAAATACATAGGGGGGTGCAGTTTGCATGGTCAAATAATTTTATGCTATTTGCAGCCCTCTGAGAGGCTTAACAGTCCATATTAGCACTTAGAGGCTCTAAGTCCTGCACTAAAGAAATCTATGAACATCTGCTGAACCCAGTGGCTTCAAAACTTTTTAACTACATAACCTTTTTTCCTGAGAACATTTATTAATGTCTGCTAGGACTCTCATTTCTACTTAGGAAATTCTACGAATTTACCTCAAGGTTAATTTTCATTTCACAGGAGGTTAAAAATGAAGTTTGACCTATAAAGTGAGTTAGAGATAGTTTGTTTAAATTATACAGAACTTAGGAGGTAATTGCAAATGTCCCCAAGAGTGCACATTTTCTCCAGGCTTCCAATCCATCAATTTTAGCTGCCCATTACCTACTCATTCTTTTCAAGGTACCTTGAGTTGATTTTTGATGAATCTGAGAACGTAAAATAACATTTACAGATAATCAACCCATTTCCAGAGCACAATTTCTAGGTGTAACCATTTATTCTACCAACTTGCTTCAAGTAATCACACATTTCGCTGCAAAGGAAGAGAAAAAGGGCAAATACATTACATTTCTATTACATGAGTAGTCCCATGCTGTTCCCTCATGCTGTTCTCATCTTTTTTATTTTTCTTTTTTTTTTCCATATTAAAGTGTTTGGTAGAATTTCCTCACCCAAATCATTTTGATAGTCTGTAAAGTCGAGACAGTAACTTGGAGGCTCAATGACTCAGTTCATGTTCCTTTATCAAGTCACTGCCCACACAGCCAAGTGATTAGTATCAGATATAACAAAGATGCCTTCAAGAAAATTGTGGGTGCTGCTCTATCTAGAGCCATTCTTTTGCTCTATGAGTCATCCTGGCTCCGGTCTCAACTTTAGGTAAATTATTTAACTTTTCTTAGGCTTTGTGATTTTAAGCCTCTGTTTCCTCATCTACAAAATGGGCTTATAACAGCTCCTACATTATAGAGTTGTTGAGGGGAGTAAATGAGATAGAGCATGGGAAATACCACTCAGTTCATTTATTCAAAAAAGTATTCGTATGCCTAAAACTCTTGCTTTTAGGGGTGTTACCACACTTAATGCTTATAATAATAAAACTTACATGGTAGCTCCTGTCATTCCAATTCTTATAAAAGACAAAACAGGAAATTTAAGAATTTTGCCCACAGTCACCAAGCTGATATAAGTGGAGAACCACAGACTTGAACTTTTTTCTATTTTGACTCTTTGTTCTTTCCATTGCACCATACTGATGCTCAACAAACAAAATGTGTTCTGTCCCCCTAGCATGTATTTGCCAAGATGCTGGAAAAAACAAAACAAAACAAAACAAAACTTAAGTCAAACCTGATGCTTAGGCAAAGCTGTGAAGTAATAAGCAAAACTGATCTCCTCTATCCTTGGTGTCCACCTCCAGAGAACAGAATCTTCATGTTGCCCCTGTAAGCCCTGGGATTTTCTCACAATGCTTCACTAGGGCTACCTACTCAGACAGTAGCCCATCTCCTAGATCAGTGCTACTCAATATAGCTGGTCCATCAGCTTGTTAGCAGACAATGACAAAATAAGAGGTTTGCACTTGAATATGAATTAATTTCTTGCTTCCTTCAATCAGAAAAGTCTTGATACCAAAAAAAAAAAAAAAAGACGAAGAAAAAAATCAGCTTAACTAAAAAAGAGTGCTTAGTGATCCTGCAAGCTACTAATCTCATGGTGGTAGACCAGGAGCAGTCCCCAGACTACATTTTGAGTAGCAGTGTTCTAGAATATACCCAGCCCCCTCTTCTCTTTCCTCAATAGAACATAACTATTTATGCTCATTTCCCATTGGTTCTGCTCTTCTCAATAACTAACCTAAGAAAGTAATTCACGTTAAGGTATTGGTATTGCTAATGGTTAATGTTTGGTGTCTCTTGATAAAATTTTTATCATTTAAAATAATGGGTCTATTATAGATGTTCCTTAACCAAGAGAATCGTTCAATAGTGGGGATTTTAGGTACCATGCAAGGGTGTGAGAAACATAATTAGGGAGATACGTGATAATTTAGGTGCTACTTAAATCACATCAAACTGACCCACAAGTGTGTGTGCATGCAGACACGTGTGTGACCTGTGGTAGTGCGGTAAGGTAGGGAGTGACATGCTGTCATGATGTGAGGGTCAGAAAGAAGCTGCTTGCTCTTTAATCAAAAGATTTCCTCTGAGTTTGCCAAGGACAAAAAGAATGAATTTAAACCTTGCTTCTCTATCAGAGACAGATAGTTTTCTCTCTCCTCTGCCCTACTCTTGGTACCAAGGGAGGCTATACATCCAGTGTGCCAAGAAGAGTGCCTAGCACATAGTAGGTACTCAATAAATTTACTAGTCCCTCAGCAAACATCCACTTGGTACTTATTTTGTACCAGGCACTATTCATACAACAGGGAATGAAACAGATAAAGACCCTGTTCCTCATAATGCTCACATTCCAGTGGGAGAGACATTAAATACAGGAGGGAAGAAAGTCAGGAAGAGCCTTTGAGAAGCCTGAGCTGGGGGCAAAAGGAGGAAAAAGCATACTAAATGTGTATTGCCTACAATGTGTTTTTTCTCTTGACCATATCCAAATGTAATGGTATCATGATAGTTCTATAGCAGGCCTGAGTTTGGATATTTAAATTGCTCCAAAAGGCAGTTGGACTGTGTTTAAGGAAAAACTTTCTTACTGGGACAATTACCATGGGAAGGTACAAATTCCATTCCCTGAGTTTTCAAGACAAAATAACCCTCAAAACGAGTGATTTAAATCCAACCCTTATGAGGAACCATGAGTAGAAGAAAGAATACTGTACAGGAAAACTGAGCCCCTGCGGTGCCATGTATAAGCTGGGTGAGCTTGACCAAGTCACCCCACCTCTATAATCCTCAGTGTCACCTGTGGAAAGAGAAGGGAATATTTGATGACCTCTGGACTGCCTTCTCATCTTGTGATTTCAGTGATACTTAACCCTTTGTGTCTTCAAATTCTCTTCTGTATTTTCATTATTATAGGTTTTCACCGGGAAAAAAATAGGGTACATCACTTCTGAAAGTATAGTGTTATCCTCAAGATTTTTTAAAAAGTATATCCCACTGCTGGTTCTACAATTGTACAGAGTCTGAGAGACAGACAGACAGGCAGACAGAGAAAGAGAGAACCCACAATAACATCATCATGTCTGCATTTGCCAGGAAACATTCAACTCGGCTCTTACTGTCATGTAGTACATCTCCCTCACTATCATCATACAGGTAAACCAACCTTTATACAGTCTATACTGCTGTAAAGCAATATGTAAACCCAATTTTGGTCACTTAAAGCACATCACAAGTGCGCTAGAGAAATTGCTATTAAAGAGAATTCTTTTATTATCTTTTGTAATATAAATGAACACCCATATTTCAATTTCTGTGATAATGTGGGTTTGTATGAATTTATGCTTAAAATTATAGCCAATATTTACCAAGGACCTACTCTGTGTCAGGCTTTATACCAAAAGGTATATAGAGTATTATATCTAATACTAATAACATCCTTTTGAAATTAGTGTTATGATTATCACCATTTTATAGATGGGGGAAAGTGCAGCTCAGAATGGCTAAGCAATCAATTCAACATCACACAACCAGTAGGAGGAAGAACTAAAGGCAAACCTACATGTACATGATCCAAGAGCCTAAGTTCTTAACCGCTACCCTACTGTGCCCATGAAAACTGAGGCAAGGGTCTGCCCTGGGCGCATGTGGAATCTGGGGGCTCACTTTGTCCTGTGGCTTCTATTTTCTTAGCCCCAAAGTCCTTACACCCATTTCTCAGCTACAAAACCTCGTTTCCACATCTGACAAACAGCATGGAGTTTCCAGGCATAGATGCTGCTCTCAGAAGCCCAGGTCTGTGAGCAGAGATAAATCATGGGAGACTCAGAGAAGAGTGGCCAAGCCATGAGAAGCTCAAAGCCATGTTATCTGGGGACAGTTGGAAGAAGTGGGCAGGTTTGGAATGGAGTGGAAAAAACTCAGGGAACTGTGCTATTAATTTAACATAGTCTTCTCACAGTTCAGTTGTCTCATTTGAAGAAGTCACTTCAGCCAGAAGCAGCAAACTCTTGGTACATTGAGCAACACAGATATATCTTTAAAATATAGCAAGAAACAAAATGTGATCTGTACCACAATGCCATCTATTTAAATTAAAACTCTATAACAAAAGAACAATGGCTGATTTGTAAGAACTCATACAAGCAGAAGGATACACATCACACATATTAGAATGCTTGCCTATGGGGAGCGTCAAAGAAAAGATTTGTCCTATTTTATTTTAGTCTGAATATATGAACGAGGATGACATGTGTTAAATAAGCTCCAGGGATCAGGACAATGCTAGAATCAGCAGGTGAGACTTGAAGAGCACTATTCAAAATATATCCAGAACCCAATCACTTTCACACCTCCCCTCACCCAAAACACCATCATCTCTGGTCTGAACTATGGCAACAGCCTCCTAACTGCTCTCCCTAAGTCCATCATTTTCTCTGTATAGTCTATTTGCAGAGCAAATCTTTTAAAACATAAGTCAGATCATATTAGTCCCTAGCTCAACCCTCTCCAATGACTCCCCATCTTATTTAGAGTAAAATCCAGTGTCCTTACAATGGCTCACAAGGCCCCACATGACCTGGCTCTCATTCTTTTTCTCTCATATTCCACCACTCTCCCCTTTGTATTCCCCATTCCAACCACACTGGTCTCCTTACTGCTCCATGAACACACCAAGCACACTTCTACCTCAGGGCCTTTGCACTTATGTTTCTATTGCCTGAAATATTCTTCCCCCAGATACTCACATGGCTCACTCACGACTTCAACTGAAAGTCACTTGTCAGTAAGACCATTCCTAACCAACCTAGTTAAAATTACAAGTGCCTAGGGACTTCCCTGGTGGCTCAGTGGTTAAGAATCTGCCTGCCAATCCAGGGGACACGGGTTTGAGCCCTCGTCCAGGAAGATCCCATATGCCGTGGAGCAACTAAGCCCATGTGCCACAACTACTGAGCCTGCGCTCTAGAGTCTGTGAGCCACAACTACTGAGCCCACATGCAACGACTACTGAAGCTGTGCTCCGCAACAAGAGAAGCCACCGCAATGAGAAGCCCACACACCGCAGTGAAGAGTAGCCCCCGCTCGCCGCAACTAGAAAAAGCCCGTGCACAGCAATGAAACCCAACACAGCTGAAAAAAGAAAAAAAAATTGCAAGTGCCCACTGTTGCCCTATCTTCCTTTCTTACTTATCTCCTGTCATACTCTTCGTTCTACATGCTTTTATTTGCTCTCACCCTCCCACAGAAAGGAAGCTTCAAGAGCACAGGGGTTTGTCTATTTTGTTCACTGCTGTATCCACAGAACATAAACAATATCTAGTATCTGGAACATGGTATGCACTCAATAAATATATTTGAATTGATTTTTTGGCTGCGTTGGGTCTTCGTTGCTGTGCACAGACTTTCTCTAGTTGCGGCAAGCAGGAGTTACTCTTCGCTGCAGTGCACGGGCTTCCCATTGTGGTGGCTTCTCTTGTTGCGGAGCACAGGCTCTAGTCGCACAGGCTTCAGCAGTTGTGGCACATGGGCTCAGCAGTTGTGGCGCACGGGGTTGGTTGCTCCACCACATGTGGGATCTTCCCGGACCAGGGCTTAAACCATGTCCCCTGCACTGGCAGGCAGATTCTTAACCACTGCGCCACCAGGGAAGTCCTGAATTGATTTTTGTTCAACACAAACAACTTCCTACATGGGAATTCTTTGGCGGTCCAGTAGTTAGGACTCCATGCTTTCACTGCCGATGGCCCAGGTTCAATCCCTGGTCGGGGAACTAAGACCCACAAGCTGCATGGCTCAACCAAAAAAAAGAAAGAAAGAAAGAAACACTTCCCACAGATCTGTTCGTAGATGAAGTGATATACCTCAGGAGGTAATGAGCTGTGAATCCCCACAAAGATGCTTAATAAACCAGGGTCATATTTCCAGTCCCCTATGCCTAGTGAATTAAACACCAGTAGTTTGGGGTTTTTTGTTTTCTTTCGTTTTGTTTCATTTTTAATGTAAATCTTTTAAACCCCATGAGTCTGTTTGGTAACATTTTCTCCTGAATACAAAAAAAAAGCGGCATACATCTAACTGCAAATGAGAAATATCAGGACAAGATAGTGTTATCAAATAACTGTATTATCTGAAAAAAATTAATCATTTCACATAATTTAAATTCTTGCCCTTTGCGCCTTTATGTATATTTTTGCATTAAAAAAATCTGCTTAAAATCAGTTCAATTCTTCCCTTTGGGGTATTTTTTTTTGCGGGGGGGGCTGTGTTGGGTCTTTGTTGCTGTGCGCAGGCTTTCTCTAGTTGCGGAGAGTGGGGGCTACTCTTTGTTGTGGTGTGTGGGCTTCTCATTGCAGTGGCTTCTCTTGCTGCAGAGCATGGGCTCTAGGGCATGCTTCAATAGTTGTGGCTCAGGGCTCTAGAGCGCAGGCTCAGTACTTGTGGCGCATGGGCTTAGTTGCTCTGCAGCACGTGGGATCTTCCCAGACCAGGGCTCAAACCCATGTCCCATGCATTGGCAGGCAAGATTCTTAACCATTGTGCCACCGGGAAAGCCCCTGGGGTAGATTTTTAAACAAAAACATGGGAGGATTAAAAAGAGGAAGCAAATAGTCGACTGATAGTTGAGATTTTTTTCTATAGTCTCTTGATTTCTGTATGATAAGAAGGTTGAAATCATGTGTGGGAAGACCAAAAAAAAAAAAAAGAATGCCTGTTCTAGGGTCCACACAATTTAGTGATGTCTTCCCTCCAGGGAAGAAAATACTTTGATTATATATATATATATATACATATATATATATATATATATTTTTTTTTTTTTTTTTTTTTTTGCGGTACGCAGGCCTCTCACTGCTGTGGCCTCTCCCGTTGCGAAGCAACAGGCTCCGGGCGCGCAGGCTCAGCGGCCATGGCCCACGGGCACAGCCGCTCTGCGGCACGTGGGATCCTCCCAGACCGGGGCACGAACCCGTGTCCCCTGCATCAGCAGGCCAACTCTCAACCACTGCGCCACCAGGGAAGCCCTGATTATATTTTTTACAGAGATGAGAAAATTGCAGGATCCAAGAGATAGAGACCCATGCTTTAGACTCCTTTAAATGTGGGCTAAAGTAAGATCCAGATATTTCCTGCACTACCTCTGCCCTCTGCTAGAAGATGTGATTCTTCAGTTGTGTGAATAGTCCAGGGGTCCTACAGGTAACTGGGTGATGGCAACAAGAGTGGTCCTCTGCTCCATGAAGAGAAAATTCTGAAGCTGACCTGGAAACTCTTCAGAGCAGAGGTGTTTCATCCCTGCTTACACTTTCCGCAGCACAGAGATTGGGGACCCATGGGAATATCCAATTACAACATTTTATTTCATTCAAGATGGAGGGGCAGATCGATCCCACTCCTTTTATAGAAATACCTCCTTTATAAACAAAGAAGTTTTGAGTTTGTGATTTTTCAGTAATACACATTCTCCTCCCTGTTGCCAATATGTAGTCTATTTTGGAAAGGAGCTCCCAGATGGACCACAACTAAGAACAGGCATCAATAATTACCACCGTTTGGCACTCCCTGCCAGGGCAGGGATATCTCAAGGGATTTTTTAAGGGAATTCCCCAACACTGGGCTGAATAGTGGTCTATAGCATCACTGTTTCTTTTCCTGACATTTTACCTTTCATGCTGCCCACACCAACTCGCACCCTTATAATGGAGTGGTTCTTCATTCTACAGAACATATGCTTTATTACAGAAACTGACACTCTAAAAGAAAAATTGTTTAGTAGTCATTCAATAGTAGATTCTGAGTGCTTTCTACATGCCTGGCATTATGATCAGTGCAGAGGTGAAGACTGGGGGCCAGGGGAATGAGGGAAGGCAGGACAGTAAAGAGAGATCCCTTCATACTCACATGAAGCTCACAATCTATTGGGCAGACAAGACTATTACTATAAAATAATTAAAGAGTAACGTGATATGGTTTTTCGTACCATAAAAACAATGAGCAGCTTTAGCACTGGAGGAGACGATATTCTGTGTGGCTTAACTGGACTGGGCCCTGAATAATAGGAGAAAGAAATGGAGAAGCTAGTGGGGTCAGGCTCTAGATCAGCCTGGCCAAAATCAACTGGACAACAGTTCTGTCCCTCTGTCGGCATCCCGTCCACAATGCAGCCATAGGGTATGGTGGGGGCCACAAATAACCTCAGAGGGAACCAGGCCACAGGTCTCAGTCCCACTTTAATGTTCCCTCTTTAGATTGTTTAGCATGTAGAATCCAATTCTCAGAAAACACAAAATTAAAACACTGCAGTTAAGTCAACAAATTCTTCCTCTTTTACAGAACTAGATGATTCTATGCATGTATTTGTGATTAGCTTTTCTCCAAAGGGAGAATTTTAAACTGGAAACAATTAGCAAGAAATTCTGAAAGCAGGTACATGATCAGGGCAAAAAGCGTGGGTCCCAGAAAAGCAGGGAAGGAGTTAGTGTTTAAATCCCAGGTAGAAGGAATCAATTCTGCAAGCACGGTGCAGCCCCATCCTGGGAGTGACAATCTCCTATTAAAGGTCTTTAGACCCTCCCTCAGTATGACTGTCAGGCCCCAGGAGACAGGCCCTGGCTGTATGACCACAGGCACATGACTTAACACTCTATAGGGAACAGAGGCAATCCCACCTACCTCCAAGAACTTGGATGTTAGAGACAATACAGACAAGGGCATAGTACAGGGCCAAGGACAGAAATTACTCAAGTGACATTATTATATTATTACCACTGTTAATAACAATTTTATTATCACTCCTTCTCTCCATCAAAGCTTCTTATTATTTTCTTTCTGACTTTTTTTGCTATACTCGAATAACTAAAAAGTTATATGCTCAGGTCCCACAGGGTTTTCTTCTCCTGTTAGTGCTGTGGGTCATCGTGGTTTAATCAGTCCTTTTAAAGAATCACCAGCCATTCTTCTGGCTGACATTTTAATCAGGTTTTCCCAAGAATCCCAAAGGAGGGGGAAAATGGAATTGCAACAAGAAAATCCACTTTTCTCTACATGCCAGTAAATTATAACTTCCCAGCCGCTTCAGAAAAAGAACAAAAGACACATGGCAGAACATTTTTCTGGCTGAAAAAATTGACAAAGGAGAAGAACCAAATTCCTTGCAGTATTAACAGTGAAGCAGGGAGAGGGCCCAGGCAGTGGCAGGGAACAAGTGCAGTTCTGCAGAATCATGTCCTCAGTTACTCTAACTCCATAATGAAAGTGTTCATAGGACACCTTTGGGATAGAAGCAAAATCCTCTCCATGGATCCTTACAAACATTAAAAAGGAGAACACCTTTAAGTACCCAAAATAAAAGATAATATTCAAATAATCCATACAGGACTTTGTGCTCTGGTGCCGATTAATACTCTGTCGCTCAGTGTTTCTCTTTGAGAGACTCTTTCCATCCCTGTACGTCAGGTCTCCCCTGCAACAACTTTGGTCCCTAAGATGGCTCTAAAACAGATGTCTGTTCTTTGGACATGAGTCAGTCTGGCTGCTGCAACAGTAGAGGGTGGCATAGCAGGAGTCAGACAACCTGAGTTTGCATCCTGGCTCAACAATGACCTACTTTGTGGCCTTAGGCAAGTTACTTAACCTCTCTGAACCTACAGCCACCTTGTCTGTAAAACAGAGATACCGATATTACCTTCTGGTTCAGGCTGTGTGGAGATTAAATGGAGCAATGCATGTAAAGAGCTCAGCACACTTAATAAATGTCTGGGGGTTGAGAAGGAGGAGAAGTGGGAAGAGACCAGCAAGGACTATAACATCCTGACAGTGCTTGCTAGCTCCCATCCTCCTCCTCCCTCTCTCCCTACACCATCCATGCTCATTGCACCCACGGATTGGGGCTGGAAATCATAACCAACAAGTAACAACTGGCACATATTATTTTGCAAGGGCCGCCCTATCAAAGTACCACAAACCAGGTGCCTTAAACAACAGAAATTTATTGTCTCATAGTTCTGGAAGCTGCAGGTCTGAGCAAGATGTGGGCAAGATTAGATCCTTCTGAGGGCTGTGAGAGAGAATCTGTTCCATGCCTCTCACCCAGGCTCTGGTGTTCTGCTGGCGACCTTTGGCATTCCTTGGCTTGTAGAAGCACCGCCCTGATCTCTGCCGCCTTCTTCACTTGGCACTCTCCCTGTATGCATACTCCTGTGTCCAAATTTCCCCTTCTCAAAAGGACAACAGTCATATTGGATTAAGTCCCACTCTAATGACCTCATCTTAACTGATTACATGTGCAATGACTCTATTTTCAAATAAGGTCACAGTCTGCAGTACTGGGGGTTAGTTCTTCATCATATGAATTGGAGTGGCAGAGGTGGGGACGCAATTCAACCCATAACACAACTAAGCCATGAGACCCTGGGCAAGTCACTTATCCTCTGTACCTCTGATTCCTCAGGGTTGGTGCAAGGACTACAGCAGAGCTATCAGTGCACTCCCCATGCTCTTGGGCCTTGCCAGTGTGCCAGTGTGGGGCAGGCAGCCAGAACTTCAACCGCCTAAGGGCTTTCCCTAGCAGTCAAAGTCATTCTGCCTCTGCCACACGAAGGCAGAAGTTCCAGAGAATTAATATTCCCCGGGAGAGGTCCTTAACCAATCCAAGACACACACGAGTTGGTGTGTGAGTACCCCAGACCCTTTGCCCTCTGGTGAGGTAATTCTTAGGCACATATTTCTGCCAGTTCACAGAGCCCCCAGGGGCATGAAGCTCCAGTTGTCCACCTTTTATTATATGCCTGCCCTTTCCCATCTCACTTCCCATTTCCCTACTGGGGTTTCTTCACCTCTCAAATAAACTACTGATACTAAAATACTAGTCTCAGTGTAGTCTTCTGTTACTGTGATGATTAAATAAATTAATATTTAGAATAGAGTCTAGTTAGTACCAAATAATTACTGGCTGTTATTATTCTTACCATCAACATTCTGTTTTACATAGCGCAGCTGGGCCATGAAGCACCAGTCCCAAGCAGCAAAGTCATCGGATGGCGCTGTTTTACTCACAAGCCTCTGGCAAGTACATAAAAGAGGCAGCAGGAGCTTATTCTTCTGCATCTGATGTGGCTGTCCTCTCACTAGGGAGACATAGGAACTAGCAAGACCTCCCAGCAGCTCATTTTCCCTTAGGGATGAGAACAGAGGTCATTGATTTTGAGGCCTCGGCTCCACTGGAGAGGCAGCAAAGTGTAGTGTTTAAGATCACTCGCTCTGATCTGAACAGGCCCGGATTTCAATGGTGGTTCTGCCGCTTTCTAGTAGCATGATCTTGACTAAGTTGCTTGATCTCTCAAGTCTCAGCTTCCACCTCTAGAAAGTGGGCATAATGATAGTTGTTCTCAAGGACTAAATAAGGTAAAGCATGCACAGGCAATATTAAGAGCTCAATAAAGGTTAATTACCATTATTATTCATTTTTCATTCTTTTTTATACTGTAGATATGGGTCTGGGCATTTCTATGACATCTCGCTCTTCCCCCAGGCCTTCTCATTTTCACCTCTATTTCCCTCCCACATGCCTGGCATATAGTAGGCACTCAACAAACGTTTCAAATTGTGAATGAATAAATGAATGATGCGAGGATGATTTAAGGCTATTATTCATTTTTTACATTCTGCCGCTTCCAGAAAGGACCTGAGGAAGTTGAGAAATTAATTATATGAGTTAGAGTTTATAGGTGCCGACAGCCACCACCAAATGTAAAACATACAAAGTTTCCAAATAGGCTAAGATTGGAAGCGTTAATTAATTAATGCTAACTCTTCCTGCCTGAGCAAAGGCCTCAAGCTAATAACATTCTGAAACTGTTGAAAAGCAGTTATAGTCACAAAACCAGGGTACACCAGGAGTCCACTGGGAGCTTTAATAACATTACACCTGAACTCTTCATGTCAGGAGGGAACTCAAGCGACCATTCACAAACTGAGGCAAGATGGGGGAAAAAGCCTCACTCAGCAAATAACATGCCATTAACTTGGCCTGTGTGGATAGTACTCAGGGAAGTAATAATTGAGTCAATAAAAAATCAGACTGGACAAACAGGCCAAAATGGGGGAGGGGTGAAAACTGCCAGTTCATGAGGAAATACTGAGTGAGACAAGTTGGAATATGTGGGTCACTATATCATTGTATCTTAAGTACAATGCACGTTGAAAAAAATGGTAGTAGTGACAGTATAATGACGCAATGCGGATAGTAATCATGTAACAAAAACAATGGCTAAAGAGTATTGTGTTCTTACTACATCCAAAGCATTGTCCTAAGCACCTTATCCATATCTAATCCTCATTTAATCTTCAAAACACCCCCACAAGCTAAATTCCATGAAAATCCTCACTTTGCATTTAAGGGAACTGAGGCCCAGAGAGTTTCTGTGACTTATTTTTCATGTATTATCTCATTTAATCCTCACCACAATGCTTTGAGGGGATCACCATTTGTCAGATAAGAAAACTGAAGCACAAAAAGGTTAATAATTTGGCAAAGATCACACATCTAGTAAGTACTAAACCAGGGTTCAGAGCCATCCAACTGACCCCAGAGCCAGTACTAACATGCTGGTTGCTACATGAAATATATTTAAATTCACCACAAGGAATATCATGAAAAGTTTAGTTGTATATTTATAGTAATAATAACAGCAAACCCTTATATAGAACCCACTGTGTGAGCCCGGAACCGCTTTCAATAATTATCCTTACAATAGCCCTCTGGGGCAGAGAGTACATTATGCCCATTTTACAGGTAAGAAAAGTGAAGCAGAGCGGAAAAGGGCACAGAGTCACACAGTAAGTAGTGGAGCCAGAGTGTCTAGAGTGTGTGTTTGTAACCACTCTGCTCTCCTGCCTAAGAATGATGTTCTGAAGCCATGTTGAACAGTGTGGTGACGAATAATGGTAAAAAAGAAATCAGCAACAGCAGTGAATTTCCTTCCAAAGCCTCATCTTATCACAGAGGGGTATTCACATCATCATTATGTTTCAATGCCAATAATTCCTTTTAAAATTGTTGGTCTAATCTGGGAGAAAATTTTCTTGCTCCCAAAAAAGAGAAAACATACAAATAGAAGCATGGTGTTGTACTGCAGACCATGATGAGACGCAGAGGAGAACACGCTGCATCCCAAACACCTGTCATTTCTGTCCTAAACAACAAAGCCCTCTGCTGTCTACCGGGTGGTAGCAGTGCTCACGACTGTAGATGCTGCCCATGAGGAACTGGAACTGCAGTTCTACTGTGTCCTCCCTGCCTTTGGAGAACAAGCCCTAACTTTCATTTTTTATATACCCTGCCGCTTCTTTTCTGTAAACACTATTGTGAGAAGAGACCCATACAGAGATAAGCTGGGAGACACAGGCCTGTTAAAAATACCTTTTGTACCCACAAAATGTGAATGTGCTTGCCACTGCTAACTGTGCTGATAGGAGGCCCTTCTGAGCTGTAAGCACTGCTTGCTCTCCCCACCGCTAAAACATCTCCATCTGCAGTGCATGTTATAGAGAGGCAGTCACAAAAGATCAAACAAAATGGCTGGAAAGGGTTAGTCTCCATTTTTATTAATGTTCTAAGCTCCAGGAAGACCAATGTGCCGCAGTAGTGGTGTCTGTCCCACAATGCAAAGCTCCGACCCACGGGGTGACCCATACTTCCAATTCTCATCAGTGATTCCTATCTGCTAAACTTGCTAGGAAGGAGGCCTTGTACAGAGTGTGCCTGGGGTCTACAAATCAAAGGAGTAGCATCAGGGTCCGGATCTGGGGAGCCTTTAGATGCCTCATTCTGGATTCCCATACCACCCTGTGTTTACCCCATCTCAATGCACATCAATCACACTGTACTGACATTGCCCAGGAACACGATGGCAGGTCTCACTCAATAGGCAATAATAGCTCTGTGATCAGAAAACAGGTCCACTTTTGCTTCTGTAGAACTTGGCACCGTATCTAGCTGATATAAGCACTCAACGATGACTCAAGAGGCAGCTTGTAGAGTTAGTACCAGTCTCAGCTAGTGTTAAAAACAAAACAAAACCAAAAAAAAAAAAAAAAAACCCACCAAATGGGGCTTGTTTTCATCATCCTTCACTGAGTGATTGCTTCACTGTACTAGACATTTTGGGGCTGGACTGTCTCATTTTACACTTACAAGCAACCTTATTATGTAAGTAACATAATTATCCTTATTTTACTAATGAGGAAATGGAGGCTCAGAAGGGTTAAGTAACTTGCCCAAGATCACACAGTTAGTGGTATGAGCTAGGATTTGAAACCAGGAAATTTGATTCCAGCTTGCATGAAATTAACCACACCCTTCCATACATCCCCTTAGGATACAAGTTCCATTTTTCACGTTTCTTCACACACCCCCCAACAACTGCCTTCCGCCACCGTCACCCCACCTCAGCCCATCCACCCGCGTTCTTTATCGTTAACTTTACCGAGGTAAAAAGGCTGGAAGGCAGAGTACACAGCACCCTTATTACTGACCCTAAACCTGGACCCAGATCTTATATTCCAGATCAGACCAGACAGGCCTAGGTTAGAACACCTCTGTCCTGCGTGGTGGAGGGAAAGGCCCCTCTGGTAAAAGTATATGCTCCGGCCACCAGCGCACTGCCTGGATGACCTCAGGCAAATTTCCAACCTCTCTGAGATCTACCTATTTAAAGCATGAGGAGAATAATTCTTGCCCTACATTTTTCCTGGATTAGTTTCTGTGAAAATTACCTAAGGCCAGGGCAGACAAGAGTGCTTTGAACATTATGGAGTAGTCTTGTCACCAGCAAAGCCCACTGGGGTCCCCAGGATAAAATAAGAGGGAATCTAGGTGATAAGGTCTAACCTCTTCTTTTGTGCTTAGTCTAGTTTCACTAGCCTATAGGGGGCCGTGTGCAGAGGCCTCGCCCTTAACATGTCAGATTCTGCACAAGACACCTCAGTGCGGTGGGCTGTGTGCAGCGCACCTCCCTTCAAGATGGCAGCAGCGGGCTGCGTGCAGAACCACTGCACCTGGCACTGTGATCTGGAGCCACGTAAGCAGCACAGCTGCACCTGCCCCTTGAGAGCTCCACCCCCTCCCACAGCCCGCTGAAGAGATAGCTATAAAACAGCCCTTTCAGGGAAAGCGTGTTCACATCCCTCCATTCTTTAACCAAAGAATAAAATTTTCTTTCACTTCTGAACCAAGCTCAGTCTTGTTCTACTGGTTGGGGCTGGACTTGAAAGGATTGGTTACTTTCTCCGCCAATGAGAAGAAGGTGGCGTCAAGATCCAACAACTCTTATTTAGACAATGGAGATAAATTGCCTTTATTTACTTATTTTTTTGCATCTAATAACAAAGAGCGAAAAAGAAAACCTCCTTTCTCTCCAACAGAGAGACACAAAGAGACTGAGGGACAGAAAAAGAGAAAGGCAGCAGAGAGATGGGACACAGGCAGTAAGACAGGGAGGGGGGGAACACAGACTGAGAGAGAATCAGAGACAAAGAGACAGAGGGCTCGAGAGAGAGACAAAGTCAGAGAGAGGAGCCAGAGAGAAAATGGTTTATGTCTATTCCATTAGATGCCACAAGTAAACCAAGATTGGGCATAAACCTAATTTTAATAACTTAAATTCTCTCTTCCCCCAACTAGTTGACCTTTAACTCCCTCCTTCCTAGCGGTCCCTCTACTGCATCACAGCACACCCACGTCAACTACGTAATCACTCAGAAGCGTACGGGGTGGGAGGGGGTCCTGTTTAGAAGAACCATGCTGCCAAGTGAAGAAGCCATTTTGGTTGCACACCAACACCTGCCCTTGCACGTGGTTTGTGACTTGGCATTTTCCCATCTGGGTCTCCTGCAGTGTTCACTGCTCAGCATCTTACCCTCACTGCTGTTACCAGCCCCTGAGCAAAGAAGATGTGTTGGCCATCTTGGGGTTCACTGATGGGCTTGAGGTTAGACTGCTCCAGGTAAATCGGGGACGAGCACCCAAACACTCTGGCCAGTGTTCAGGTGAGGTGAGGACTACCAACCTGCCACAGGCCCAAGAATGACAAGCCCACTTCTGAGGAATAACAGTGATGCTTTCTTCTGCCTGAAGGATAAAGGATAGGGCCCACACTTGTGGTGGAAACATTTAGTCCTTCAGCCCAAGTCCTGACAGCCCGATGACTGACTCTTCCAGCGACCTAGCTCCTGGCTGTTGTTGATCACCTCAAAGACTGCTCATTCAGGCACCCTCTTCATATCCATAACTGACACCCTTCTTATTTGCTAGATGGAAGTGAATAGCCACCTGCCTTATACTTGTCCCTTGCATGGCAGTTCCCTTGTCACAGACATCTGATACAGCCTCCTGATGTGATGATAAAGACAGGAAAGGTAAGGCTCAGGGGAGCATGTAGACTGCTACTTAATACTCATGGAGCACCTACTATATGCCAGGTACTGTCTGAGGCCACTACACAAGCCACCTCACATAAGCCTCTGATCCTAGCTGCAAGGAAGTTATCACTTTCCCCCAGCTGAGAGACATGGAAACTGAGACTCAACAAGTCTTTTAGCGGCTCGAGTACGGGCATGTAGCAGTCAGAGAGTCATGGCTGGGATGGAAATCTTAGACCCCACATTCAGGCACATCAACAGATATCCCTACAATCACCCTGACAGGACTTCAGAAGCAGATTTACTTTTGAAGGGAAAAAAATCTCACAGAGGGTAGATCAGGTTTGTGCTGGCCAATTAGAGCTTGGAAAACAAAGTTCTGGAGCCCTCCATTTGTCCACCATGAACAATCCCTTTGATTTGCCACTTCCCATCTCTGTGCACTCGATAAAATGGAAGTGCTCATATATACAATGGAATATTACTCAGCCATAAAAAGAAATGAAATTGAGTTATTTGTAGTGAAGTGGATGGACCTAGAGTCTGTCATACAGAGTGAAATAAGTCAGAAAGAGAAAAACAAATATCGTATGCTAACACATATATATGGAATCTAAAAAAAAAAAAAATGGTTCTGAAGAACCTAGGGGCAGGACAGGAATAAGGACGCAAATGTAGAGAATGGACTTGAGGACACAGGGAAGGGGAAGGGTAAGCTAGAACGAAGTGAGAGAGTGGCATGGACATATATATATATATACACTACCAAATGTAAAATAGATAGCTAGTGGGAAGCAGCTGCATAGCACAGGGAGATCAGCTCAATGCTTTGTGACCACCTAGAGGGGTGGGATAGGGAGGGTGGGAGGGAGTGAGACGCAAGAAGGAAGAGGTATGGGGATATATGTATATGCATAACTGATTCACTTTGTTATAAAGCAGAAACTAACACACCATTGTAAAGCAATTATACTCCAATAAAGATGTTTAAATAAATAAATAAAAATAAATTTTAAAATTTTAAAAATAAATAAATTTATGGGGTGGGGGAATGGAAGTGCTGGCTACTTACAGAAGAGGTTTCTAAGAAATCCAAAACCTTACTTGTAGTATCCTTACTACAAGTGTCTTGAACAATGAAAACTGCTTTCCTAAGTGAAACTAGACTCAAGTGGTTTGTTCTGCCCCATTATAAGTCATCCAGTCAGTAGAAGTGTTTGTGTGATTTTTTGTCAAAGTTCGGAAAACAACCTGAGGAGATAATAAAATACCATCCTCTTTATTGAAATCTGAGATTCCCTAAAGCTGAATACTGCACATTGTGGTGTTTGATTGCCCTAAATGAAAATGTTGGAAGATAAAGAATTCCCTCGGCTCTAACCTTCAAGGAGCAAACCATGTCCAGAGGCAAGGAAACACAACCAGTCTAATACATTCTCCCCCTGCTAAATTCCACATTCTGCAAAAATTCTCTCTTCTAACTACATTAGTGCAGAAGGCAATCAATACAAAAATGCCAGGTTCATCCTAAGGGATCCCAATTGCAAAACAAAAACTCTAAGCTGCTCAGTACCAAAACTTAAATGGTTGACCCCTTATTCTGTGTGGCAACCTCTTCGAGATACTCATACATCTTGGTTTTCAAAGTGAAAGCTTGTTCTAATGAACCATGAATTGTGTTGTTATAGTCTGATGTAAGGCAAGGTTTTTGTAACCAAATGGGGGGCCTTTGCTACAGGAACCTTTAGGAAGGACTGGTTAGGTTTATAGCACCCTCTGATAAGACCATCACCTCCTTACAACACCTAAAATACAATGATGACCCTACACGTACACTTCCACCTCTTAAGTGATTCATTATTTATGCTTCAGGTTGATGTTAAGAAAGTGCTCCATACTTTCTCCAGAGCTCACCAGAGGAAAGCCACTGTGTAACAATCATAATAAATCAAATTCCTCATCAGTCCCATTCCCTTCCTGTCACTGCTACAGGACGTCCTGAGAAAACAGGAAAATGAGAAAAAGCCAATTAATGTGACTTCACTTAACAGGGAGGACAAATCTGAAGAGTAAAGTCATGGTGGGCAGGGAAGGTTTGATTATAACTTTGTTTAGAAAAATGAAAGTATGTATTAAGAGAATATGTGTATTATGTCTTATATTTAACAGAATGTAGACTCTAAACATCTTTAAACACTGCCTTAATGTGGAGGGGGCGGGGTCCGTTTTTTTCCCCCAAAATAATTGAATGACTATTCAATTTCAGATCCATCACTTCCCATTTGAGTTTTAAAGAACGATCATAAAAAGGGCTATTTTTGCAAAAACATTAAAGGTTTCTTCAGTTTTTTCATGGGTCTCTATTTTCTTTTGATCTTCATATCATTCTCTTTTGAGGCATTGTTCTAGTTATTATGGCTACATTAATTACCCCCAAAACTTAGTGCCTTGAAATAACAATACCTAGCTTGCTCACAAATGGGCAGTATGTGCAGGGTACAGTGGGGACAGCTTGTCACTCTCCACTTGTCATCAGCTGGGGCAGTCTGGGGGCTTGGGATCATCTGCCAGCCTGCTCTTTCTTATGTCTGGCACATGGGCTGGAAAGACTCAGCTGAAGGCCAAAACAGCAAGGGTTCCTTCGGCTTTTTTCTCTCTCTCCCTGATCAAACCACGTGGTCTTTCTAGCATAGTGGCCTCAGATGGCTGGATTTTATACATGGCACTTCAAGGCCCCTGAGAGAGAAGGCAGAAGCCATATCACTTTTTATGACCTAGGCTGGGAAGTCACACAGCATCATTTCTGCCACATTCTATGCCTTAGAAGCAAATCTCTAAAGCCAGCCCATTTTCAAGGGGTGAATTAGGCTCTACCTTCTTTAAGAGGAGTGTCAAAGAATATGTGAACGTGTTTTTAAATTAGCAAAACCATCTATCATGTCTTCTTTGTTGATTTTCTATTCTGATTGTTGACTGGTTCAACTCTGCCAGATCCATTTGTCATTGGTTCTCTGTAAATCTGTCATGTCAGATCCATGACAGCTGGGATTTTTATCTGACTTATTCAGGGATAGTCTCCAATACCTAGTACCTGCTACATGGAAGGTGCCCAATAAATATCTGCTGATTCGACAGTTCTCCAATATCACTTTCATTACCTTCATGAAATCGTGCATCCTTTATAAGATTTGTAATTTTACTCTGCAACCAGTTTTCCTTTTCTTTTTATGTACTGTCTGAAGTTAACAACTTAAGGCAATCAACAAGAGACTAGTTTAAAACGATGTAATAAGATGAACAGAGATAGAAGCTATTATTACCCAAGGATATTGAAATGGGGTTAATATTATAATTGGTCACTTCATTTTGCGGCGGGGGGGGGGGCACATAAGGAGCTCTGTTTCCTGCATGAAAGCTCATAACTGCAAGGGCCCAGATAATGAAGACTTAAATAACAAGGACTCACAGATTACCTTTGAGCAAATCAAAATCTCTCCTAGCTTCAGGTTTTTCAGTCATAAAAGGGCATTATCCCTCAAGTTCTAACATCTTGATGATTTCAGAACTTGGAATTTTAGATCAGCGTCATAGATATAGACATTTAGCATCCATGATGACAAACATAATTAATAATACTAGACAGCACATTCTCTGATTTCAAACTATATAACAAAGCTATAATAATCAAAATAATATGGTATTGGCAGACATAGATCAGTGAAACCAAACAGAGAGCCCAGAAATAAACCCATGCATGTACATGGTCAAGTAATTTATGACAAAGGGGCCAAGAACATACAATGGGAGAAGAACATCTCTTCAATAAATGGTGTTGGGAAAACTGGACAGCCACATGCAAAAGAATGAAACTAGACCACTATCTTACACCACACACAAAAATTAACTCAAAATGGGATTGACATATATATACTAATATGTATAAAATGGATAACTAATAAGAACCTGCTGTATAAAAAAAAAATTAAATTGAAAAATTCAAAAAAACAACAAAAAAATTAAAACAGCCTGAGCTTGCATTCAGGAAAAAAAAAACATTTTAAAGATTTGAATGTAAGATCTGAAACCATTAAACTCTTAGAGGAAAACAGAGGCAATAAGCTCCTTGACATCAGTCTTGGCAATGACTTTTTGGATCTGACACCAAAAGCAAAGACACCAAGAGCAAAAATAAACAAGTGGGACTAGATAAAATTAAGTTTCTGCACAGCAAAGTAAACTGTCAACAAAATGAAAAGGCAGTTTGCTGAATGGGAGAAAATATATGCAAATCATATAAGGGATTAGTATCCAAAATATATAAATAACTCATACAACTCAACAGCAAAAAACCAAACAAATCCAATCTAAAAATGGGCAGAGATTCAGATGGCCAACAGGTACATGGCAAGATACCCAACATCACTAATCATCGGGAAAATGCAAATAAAAACCACAATGAGCAAAACTACAATGACGTATCACCTCACAGCAGTCAGAATGGCCATCATCAAAAAGTCTACAAACAGTAAGTGCTGGAGAGGGTGTGGAGAAAAGGGAACCCTCCTACACTGTTGGGAATGTAAATTGGTACAGCCACTATGGAGAACAGTATGGAGGTTCCTTAAAAAACTAAAATAGAGCTACCATATGATCCAGCAATCCCACTCCTGGGCAATCCCTCTGGGATTAACATATACACAGTACTATGTATAAAACAGATAATCAACAAGGACCTACTGTATAGCACAGGGAACTCTACTCAATATGCTATGATAAGCAAAAAAATCTGAAAAAGAATAGATATATATGTATATGTGTAACTAAATTATCTTCCTGAAACTAACACAACATTGTAAATCAACCATATGCCAATATAAAATAAGAATTAAAAAAATAAAGTCAGTATATTAATCACACACAAAAACAAAACCCACAATGCAATATCACCTCATACCTGTTAGAATGGCTATTACCAAAAAGGCAAGCAATAACAAACACTGATGAGGATGTGGTGAAAAGGGAACCCTTGTGCACTGTTGGTGAGAATGTAAATTGATGCAACTAATATGGAAAACAGTATGAAGGTTCCTCAAAAAAATTAGAATAGAACTATCCTATGACCAGAAACTCCACTTCTGGATATTTACCCAAAGAAAATGAAAACACTAATTTGAAAAGATATATACACCTCCATCCTCACTGTAGCATTATTTACAATGCCAAGACATGGAAAACCTAAATGTCCATTGATGGATGAATGGATAAGGAAAATGTGGTATATTAGTATATATGTGTAAATGTGTGTGTATTTGTGTGTCTGTGTGTGTATATATATTATGGAATATTATCCAGCCATAAGAAATAATGAAATCGGGCCATTTCTGACAACATGGATGGACTTGGAAGGCTAGGTGAAATAAGTCAGACAGAAAAAGATAAATACCATATAATCTCACTTGTATGTGGAATCAAAAAAAAAATCTCATTGATACAGAGAACAGACTGATGGTTACCTGGGGGTGGGGGTGGAAGGCGGGGTTGTGGGTGAAATGGGTGAAAGGGTTCAAAAAGTACAAATTTCCAGTTATAAAATGTGTAAGTCATGGGAACGTAGTATACAGCACAATGACTATAGTGACTATACTATATTTCATATTTGAAAGTAGCTAGCTAGAGGATCTTGAAAGTTCTCCACACAAGAAAAAAAATTTTAACTATGTATGGCAATGGATGTTAACTGGACTTATTGTGGTGATCATTTTGCAATATATAGAAATATCGAATCATTACACCGTACACATGAAACTAATATGTTATGTCAATTATAACTTGATTTTTAGAAATTTTAGTAACAATAATAAATACTGATGTCTAACATATTTATTATTTACTATGCTATCACGCATTATGCTTTCCATGTATTACCTCATATAACCTTTATAGCAAACCTTTGATATAGGCGTTATTATTTCTAGTCTTCCAATGCTCAAATAAACTACAGACTTTCCTCTGATAATGTGATGGAAACAGGACCAAACTCAAGACTAACAGCAGAGTGCATGCTGATAACCAGCCATGCCTTCTCACTTCCCATTACTGCAACACAAAATGATTATATCAGGCCTGGCTGTGAAACTAGTCATACTGGAAGAGGGAGCCTATAGTAAGGGTCTGTCTCAGGCCTCAGCAAAGAACATTAAATTACAAGAAAGACCAGATTATAACCCAGCTTCATAGACAGCTTTCTGTATATGCTGACACATATCTTTCTCTGGTCTCCCAACAGATTTTCTGAATAACTCTAATTCAAAAATCTCTCTTCTCAATTAACCAGAGAACATTTTTTCCTAGATGGTTGTCACTGCTTCCATTCTACCCTAAAATTACACAGAAGTAAGCGTTTGACCCATTTTTAAGTAGTGTGTTTAGAATACCATATTTAAAAACCAAGCTAGAAATTAGAGATAGCAAGGGTCTTTGTCTCTAAAGCTGATCCCCAAAAGCTCAAAATACTTTGCAGACATTATCTAATTCACTGTCACAACAAAGCTGGCGTTATCTTCTCCATTTTGCTCATGGAGAAACTGAAATAAGAAAATTATAGCCTGACTTTGACATTGTAAGAGGTGCTTCTGTTAACCCTATCACAGAAGCTAGTTGAGGGAAGGTTGGAAAAGAGCCAGACTGGCAGTGTTGTAGACTAGTTTTCATTCCGACTTCATCAAACATGCCTCAGTACCCTAGAGATAAAAGAGTGGTTAGATGAGCCAGACACTCTTCAACTAGAAGAGCTCAGCTTTGCATAGATTTTTTTTTTTTAATCTATCTATCTGTCTATCTTTGGCTGCACTGGGTCCTCATTGCTGTGTCCGGGATTTCTCTAGTTGCGGCGAGCGGGAGCTACTCGTTGTGGTGGCTTCTCTTGTGGAGGAGCACAGGATCTAGGCACGCGGGCTTCTGGAGTCGTGGCGCTCAGGCTTACTTGCTCCGTGTCCCCTGCACTGGCAGGCGGATTCTTAACCACTGCGCCACCAGGGAAGTCCCTGAATAGATTTTTATCTGCTTTTATAGATTTGTATTTTGTGAAGGATTTCCTTAAAGGATCGACTTCTGAAAATCTGATAAAAAACACTGACCTGGCAATATTTTGGTTGTGTCACCTTAAAAAAATAAACATTTGCTAACATTCAATGGCTATTCAAAAGCCCAAAAGTAATCATTAATGGCAAACCCTGAGTTTCTCCTATGTGCCCAGGGCTATGCTAAGCACATTACAAGCATTAACTTATTGCATCATGGTAAGCAACCATTTTACTGATGAGTAAACTGAAGCTTAGAAAAGTTAAGCAACTTGCCCAAGATCATCAAGCTGATGAGTGGTGGAACCAAGATAGAACCAAGATAAAACCAAGCAGCCTACCTGTCCCTTTTTTTCTTAGAGGCTATGCGCAGGCTCCTGGGGTGTCAATCCCACGTCTGCCAAGGTACAAGGCCGCAGCAACGCAAAACACGCCGTTTCTTTGTCGCAGGGGTCAGCTGTCCCTCCCGGCAGCAGCCAGGGCCCAGAAGTCTTCCCAGGAGACCGTCACTACCAGTACCTGGCGCCTCTCCACGGAAGAACAGCCTCAGAGCATTGTTCTCTCTTTCTGACCCAGCCCAAGTGCCAGCACGCTGTGGTGGGGCAGGTGGCTTCTTCACCAAGTCCCTCAGTCAGGAAATGCTTTCTTCTTGTGAACACCACGGGAGACGCTCCAGGGGCCTGGTCTGAGTAGGCGAAATATGGGGCTTCCCACAAAGAGAAGCAAGGCACGCTGGAGCCTTCAGGGCGCACTTTGTGGCGATGAATGGGAGAGGACAAGGAAAGTAAGGCTCAGTCCAGATATTGGGGCAGGCAGAGAACGGCAGCGAACGCGGCAAACATACCGCAACCCGGCCGAAGGCGGCTCCCAGAGGAAGCCCGATCTCGCGGGATCTCGCGGGAGTTCTGCAGAGGTGGACTGGAAAGCCCCGGAATGAAAAACACCTGGTAAGGATTCTGGCTTTTGCTACCTTTCAGGAAACCTCGACCCTCACGGAATCTCGCGGGAGTTCTGCAGAGGCGGACTGGAAAGCCCCGGAATGAGAACCACCCGGTAAGGATTCTGGCTTTTGCTACCTTTCAAGGAAACCTCGATCCTCACGGACACTTTCCCATTCTGCGCCCCCTTCTCCCCACCGCGTGCTCCCTAGTCAGTTACAGCGCTGCGGCTGGCTCGCCCCAAGGGCTAATTTGGGTGTGGGAGACCAACCATCCTCTTGCCCTATGGAGCTTCAGGGGCAGGACCGCCTGAGGCCTGGTTGGGGCAGTGAACTGCGCATGCGCCACCGCAAGTTTCTAGGCCTGCAGGAGGCCCAGGGCAGGGGCTCTGGGTTGGGGCTTCGATAGGGCCGATCTAATGCATGCCAAGGTCCAAAGCAGGAGCAACCCAACACAGTCGTTGCTGTTAACCATGCTGCTACCCGGTCTCTAACCTAATGAAGTCCCTGTTAAAGATAGAACTAGAATCTGTACTCCTTACAAAGTCTACAGAACAGACAAAAGCAAAGGCAAGGTGTTATAAAGAATTTGGGTAGTTTTTGTCCTGAGTTCCTGGAAGGAAGCCTCTGAATCCTTGGAATTTCCATAGTAATAGGAGTGTCTTTGTTATTCTTAGTGGACCCTGATAGTTTATGCTAACAAGATCATTCAAGATGAACCCTCTGTAGTTTAAGCTAATGACAGCACTCAGGATGGGGGCCAGCCACACCTGAAACACCACCATTTGACTAGGTGGTTGAGGCTTTGAACCGTAGTGATATCAGCCCGATCTCTGGGGAAAGCTAGAGATTGATTTCAACCTTTTGGCCAGTAATTCAGTGAATTGTGCCTGCATAATGAAGCCCCAATAAAACTCCAGACACAGAAGTTCTAATGAGCTTTCCTGGTTGGCAGTACTGTGCCTGTATTGTTACACACTGATGAGTCTGACTCCAGGGTAGGAGGAAACCTCATGCTATGCATCTCTTCTGTCTGGTTCTGATTTTTATCCTCCTTGCTGTAATAAAATGGTAGTCATAAGTATAGCACTTTCCTGAGTTCTGTGAGTCATTCTAGCAAATTATTCCAAAGTGGTGGGCACCCCCAAATTTGTACTGATTGGTCATAAATGAGCATAGCTTGGGAACCCCCGCGTCTGTGGCTGGTGTCTGAAGTAGGGAAATCTTGTGGAGGACCGTGCCCTTAACCTGTAAAGTTTGGCCTAAATCTGGGTAGTTAGTGTCAGAAGTCATTGCTCAAAGCTATGTGGAAACTCCTATATTCATCTCAACTTGGCTAAAAAATATTTTCAGGATTCAGAACCCACCAACACACGGCTTTCATGAGCCACATTATTCTCAGGGCTGTTGCTTCTGTGTCCGTGCTTCATTATCCCACTTAAGCAGGTGATCTTAATTTAACCCACCAGACCCAGGGCTCATTCAGGATAATGAGGAACCACCACAGCTGCCTCAAGATCCCCACGGGGTGGGGCGGGAATCTCTGCTCATTGGCTCTATGAGTTTTCCTCCCTTACACTTTTATTCTTTTTGCACCTCCACTGTGAAACAATCTAAGATTTTGTTGCTCATTAAAATAAAAAGGGAATCTTTTGCACTGTTCTTCAGATCTCTAACTGGCTACAAGTCTGGACACAGGCTTTAAGAACACTAAGTATATTTATTAGATGAGAAAATGCATAGAATAGATCAGTGATTTAAGATAAGATTTGAATTAAGCTTAGGAAAGGGGATAGAATCTCAGAATTATAGGATTAATGTCACTCTTATAAAGAACTAAGTAGCAAATTTGGAAGCTATAAAAGTCCTCAAAGATTATCTAGTTCAAGACCTTCATTTTGGTTGTTAGCTAGACTCACTGTGGTGATCATTTTGCAATATATAGAAATATCGAATCATTATGTTGTACACCTAAAGCTCATATAACATTATATGTTAATTATATCTCAATTTTTAAGAAATTTATTTTGCAGGTGAGGAAACTAAGTCCCAAAAAGGTCACAGTGAAATGTCTTCCCCTAAATTACAAAGGAACCTGAAGACAGTATTTTCTTGGAGTGTATTTTATTTTTAGATGTCAAACTTGCTAAAATTCTTTTTTCCAAGGCAGAAAATTCAAACCATCAACGTGATATCTTATTCTCATCATTTGAAAATGTCACTGGTAATAGAATGATCTCATGATTATATCATGACAATGTGGGAATCTTCCAGGTTTTTGGAAAGAAGGGTCTCAGTTTTTATTTCCATAGAAGCTGTTCTCTTTCTAGGAGAGTAAGGGAGTGAAAAATAGGTATCCTAGATCCTCTTTCTAGAGCTACAGAGAGTTTCTATGCCTCTTTTCTGAATTGTTCCCAGTTCTTCAGTTATAAAATTGGATGACATAAAACATGGCTCGTTTTCATAGTAGATGTATTTCTGATAGTGCTTCAGTCATATTCTTAATCCAGCAAGGGACTTTGCAATTTAAAAAAATCCTAATGTGAATTCTTTTATAAAACCAAAAAGAAAATTTTCTGTAATGTAAATAACCTACCCACAATTTTCTGTTTTATAAATTCTGATTTCTGTATGTAGAAGGTTTTTTTTAATGAGGCTCCCCTGTATCTTAATATTATTCTTCACTTATTCTGAGATGACATGAGAAAAAGGCAGATGAGTGAGGCAAAGTGCTTGGACATCCTCACAAAAAGCCACCTGATTCAGGCAGAGCAGGCAAAAACACAAAGGCTTTATTTCCTTTATCCTGAACTAGCAAAGCTGTTTTTCAAGATCCAATCAGAATGTACAGCAGCAAATAGCTTGCAAATGTTTAATACATGATCAAGTGCACCTCACAGTTTCACCCAAACACCTAATGTATTATTCCAGTAGGCTGTGAGAGGCAAGCATCAATCAGCATTCAGGCTACCTCATCCTTTCCCAAGGTGAAAGAACTAAAACAACTGTATTATCTGTATGACTATCACTCCTGTTTTATTTGGAGCTGCATTCCACTCTGACCATCAGAGAAGCAATGACATAGTTTTACTGCTGCTCTTATTAAATATTATTACTGTGGTGCAAGCTTGACGGTCGAGAGAGGAGAAAAAGGAGGCAGCTTCATTGCCCAAAGGAGATCCAGTAATCAGATGGTCTGCAGCCTGAAGAGGACATCAATCTTCTGAATCCAATTCTGACTACACACTTTAGCAAGTTACTGTATGGTCTCAGTATAAAATGTTGACAGTACTAAGGCAATTGCTAACCTAAAAAGTATGTGTTTAAGAAAGAGAACAAAAGGGAAGGCTATAGAAATTGAGAACAGTGTTAAGAATACTAACTGATATTTTTAAAAAGCAGTGCTGAAAATATATTGGACTCACCATCAGATTTTTTTTCTCCCATTTTTTTCTCCCATTATAGTCCTTTGTCTTCTTTGTCTTTTTTTTTTTTTCTTTGATGGCAGTATAGCATCCAACCTTCCCCCTTCCTGGTTTTGAGGTGTACCTACCTCCTACCTCCTTGAGCATTCTCTTAGAGGTTTCCCAGAAGCTCCCACCCCTTGGTAGGCAATGCCAGCACACAGTCAAGGCTCAGCCTATCAGATGTTCTCAACTATCTGAATTCTGAGCAAGTGAAGCAAAGATAGAGGGTTGGTTAAACGTCCTCATGGCAGCAACATGACCGCAACAATGACGTGGCCAGATTCCCTTGCAACTCGACTCTCTAGTTCATGTTCATTTTCCAGACATGATCTCCCAACCTCCACTATGCTTTCCATATGTCCCTTCTTTGCTTTAGAGTCAGAGTTGATCTCTGTTAATTGCAACCCAAAACATCATAACCGGTATCCATCATTATGGGATTTCCGTGAATGTGAGAGTGAGGCCAGAATGGGGAGACAGCCCAAGGGAAAAAAGTATGCTTTCCAAAAAGCTCATTATTATTCTAGGTTCCTATTTTATGTTTTTTAATAATATGAGAAACACATACAGAAAATGAATACTCTTTCTCTCATATGTTTATTATTGCTACACTATGTATGAGGTACTTTTGTACTGTTACCCATCTCTCTGGTTAGGTGAATTCCCAAGAGTAACTAGGGAAGTGAAATGATTGATAACATGGTAGAGTTCTTTCAATAATCCTGTCCCTGCAAATGAGCTCAAGAGATACCTGCAAATGGAGGGTATATGGACGAGAGAAGGTGAGATCAAAGCACCAGATAGCCTATATTCCAGGAAGAGATTGTGTAACCACAGAGAGAATAGCCTTCTGCATTCAGGAAAGACTTGCCTGAGTGACTATACAGATGAAGGAGAGCTTAACCCCAAAGGGGATGACAATAGGGCTCATATGCAGAATTAAAGGCTCAGAAGTAAGTCTCGGCAATGCCAACAAGAAACTGTCAGTCCAGCTTGCTTTAGATAATCAATCTGTGCTCTGAAAATGCATCTCCATCTATGTTGCATATATTTTTGGTTGCATGTATATAGTTATTTGGGTGTTGGTGTTGATTGTTTTTCCCTTTTTTTCCTTCTAAAATATTCCACTTGTCTTTGCTGTGTTAAGAGGAAAGGATCTGGGAGAACTACCATACTCAACTTGACCTTGGAATAAAGGCACACTAAGAACTCTGATCATCACTAATTGCTGACTCTCCAAGCCAGAGAAAACACACACACACACACACACACACACACATATACACACATGAAAACCAGAAGGTCTGGGACCAGATCAATACTCACTGAAGCCAAATTGGCACATGAAAATTGAGCTCACAGAAAGCTTGAGTCATTACCACCAGTCCCTAAGAAATATACAAAAATGAAGTGTCAATGGGTCATTAAGAACACATCTTCATGGTGTGCATCTACAAGGACATCTGAAGGGGTTCAACTCTGCAAGACTATAAAGTCCCCAGCTGGGGTACTCCTTAATTAGGAGTACTCTAATTAAGAACATAGGCCCTGGAGTCAGCCAGACCTGAGTATGCCACCCAGCTGGGTGACCTCAACAAGTCACTTAAACATGGTAAACTAAGGATAATAACATATACTTTGTAGGACTGTTTTGAGATTAAATGAGATATATGTGTTATAGACTGCACATTTGTGTCTCAAAAAAATTCATGTCAAAACCCTAATCCTCAATGTGGTGGTATTAGGAGGTGGGGCCTTTGGGAGGTAATTAGGTTTAGAAGAGGTCATGAAAGTAGAGCTCCCATGATGAGATTAGTGTTCTTATAAGGAAAGAAAGAGGGACTTCCCTGGTGGCGCGATGGTTAAGAATTGGCCTGCCAATGCAAGGGACACAGGTTCAATCCCTGGTCCAGGAATATCCCACATGCCGCAGAGCAACTAAGCCCGTAAGCCACAACTACTGAGCCTGTGTGCCACAACTACTGAAGCCCACGCGCCTAGAGCCTGTGCTCCGCAACAAGAAAAGTCACCGCAACGAAGAGCAGCCTCCGCTCACCACAAATAGAGAAAGCCAGTACACAGCAATGAAGACCCAAAGCAGCCAAAAATAAAAAGATAAATAAATAAATAGATAGATAGATAAATAAAAGACTAGAACTCAGTCTCTCCACCACATGAGGATGTAATGAGAAGATAGCTATTTGAAAACCAGGAAGAGAGCCCTTACCAGACACTGAATCTGCTGGTACCCTGATCTTGGACCTCCCATCTTCCAGAACTGTGAAAAATAAATTTCCATTGTTTAAGCCCCCCAATCTATGGTATCTGATTATAGCAGCCTGAACTAAGTATATAAAGCTTTTTGCACAGTGCCTTATCATAAAAATAAGAAAAATATATAAATAAGAATATAGGTAAATAAAAATAAATGAAGCCACTGACTAAGCGAGTCTGGCTTTCAATCAGGCTCAGAAAAGGTTTCACTTACACCACTAATCTAATTCCAGAAAAACAGCTGGAAAGATGAACTAGGATGAACACACTTTTTGAATATATTTATCTGCGGTTTTTATTGGAAGAATCGGAAGCAGCAGCTGCCACCATCCCCATGACAAGCCAGGGAGTTGACAAGTTCTGTGGATGCTCTGTCATGGGAACAGTGACTCTCCAGCCAGCTTCATGTGGGAAATCAGGAGGACAGATTTTCTTAGGCGATTTTCTCATTCATTGTGATTTCTGCTTGGCTAGAAAGAGTACATAAGCTGTTTGTCTCAAATGAACGCTCCAGTAGGTAAAACACCAAAAGGGGTTTTGGGAAACATAACAAAATAAGAATTGCCATACTGGCTTAAACCAACTGTCTGACAATAGCACCGAGAGGTACTTTGTAGGAAAGAGTGGTAATTTCCTCCATAATCATGATCTCACAAGCTTAGCAGCAACTCCTAAATGTCCTTGAATCCCTATTAAGTCTCTATCATCCACAACTTTACTTAAACCCTACTTGAGTTTTATACTAGCATTTTCAGCTAATACTGTGCATGGGGCAATGACTTTCTTTATTTAACTCACTTCTATTCCTATGTTTTATTCCTCTTGATTGCAACCTTGATTCACTATATAACCTGAAGCAAGTCCCCAAGCTGATTCTGTCTTAATATCTCCATCTATAAAATGGAAAAGTAACAGTGGCTCCTTGGCGAGGTCACAAATAAAACGAAGAGATTCCTGGAGCTACATTTTCCTCTGCTGTGAGCTCTACAAAGGAAGAAAGGGGCTTCAAACCAGACACTTGAGTTCCATTTTGTGTGCTAATTCATATTAATCCCACAAGACTCAAATAATGGAATAATGGAAGAGAGAAATAAAAGAGGGAAGGGAACTAGGGAATATCTTGGGTTCAGGTTGAAGTGTACATCATTGAACCAAGAAAAATGTGTGCCCATCCATAGCTGAAAGGTATTAGGGTTAGATTACTCACCTGAATTATAATACTGCAGAATATATGTGACTACGACCAGATGGTCGCTTATAAATAAAAATGGTGAGAGTAAGGATAAAAATGGAATTTTTTTTTTCCTTTTGAGCTAGAGAAAATCCAAAGACAAGTAATGCTGGATTATCAAAGCAGGGAAAATCAATAACAGGCTATGTGTATACACCTAAATCACCCAGATCACATTGGAATTTGACAAGAAATTTTTATTATCATATATCAAATTGGTTCTAGACATGAGTTACTTTAATCACCCTTTTATGTCATGTAGGAGAAATAATTAGGAGATTTAGTATTTTCTATTCAGGAGGAAGAACTATGGAAAAGCACAATTATAGAGAAGTTAACATGCTAAGCAGGACAGAGTGAGCAATTAAATGACACAGTGGTCTCTCCCTTATTAAAGACAAAAGAAACTTTTAATAAAATAATGTAGTCACTTCCAGAAAGCCAAAATGAGTCCTGTGTGAAACATTTGTATGTAACTAAGTCATCTTAGTTTCTTTGGAATTGAATTTTGGAATTTATGGAGGAAATAATAATTAAAAGTAAATACCCTCTAAATAATTTATTACAGTCTTATGATAGTCATATTTGTTAACTAGGTAAAGAGGCAAAATTTTGCTGCTGGAAGAACATATAGCAAAGGTAGTTGCTCTATGTTTTATAATGCTGAAAAATGTTTTAAATTAAGTGATATTAATATAAGTGCAAATAGAATTCTTTGGGGCCGCTTCCTCTTACAAAGAGGTTTTAAATATTAAATGAAAGCAAATGCTAACTACCTTAGTTTGTCCATCTTAAAGATGAAAGTTGAATGACCTTGTGTCAAGGGAATGCAATATAGATTAATTAGCTAATTAGGTCTTTGTTGTATCCAGTGCTATGGAAGGCAAAGAGTACCTGAGGCCCTGGCTCAAGCCAACCATTTTATCTGAAACACCAAGGCGTTCAGATCAGCACAAGGGACTGTCACCAGATCAGAGCAGACAAACGAATAAACCATAATTAAAGGTGTGGTTTAGTGCCTGGAAAATCAGGGGAACTCGCTCCTTGCTAGTTTTGTGGCTTCATCAAGTCACTTGATGCCTTTGGGACTCAGGTGCCTAATGAGGAAAATGAGAGGGGTTGACTTTCAAGGAGTTTTTCAACACAAATTCTATGGCACACAATTTTCATACCTAAGAGAAGCAAACAAATCACTCTCCACGTGAGAGAAAGGTGCCGACTTGTAGAGGATGGAATCATATCGTGTACCATACTTTGTGAGTCCAAGCCAAGGTCGACTGACCAGAAGTCCTTCCACCACTGAACTGCCTTCCACTTGCAGCCACCAGCAGACCCAGGAAGCCCAGGAAAATCCTTACAGGCTGAGAACCTAGTGACAAATTCCCTAGATCTCTGGCAAGGTAGATCTCAAGGTAGTACCTCCTCATCAATTTCTTCTTGACCTCTGTGACTCCCTTTCCAATTTGTTCCTGCAGATAACTGAGTTGCCCCTTTGGTTTAGAACACTCATAATGCCTCCTCCGTTCTTCACTCACACAAATGACATGTTAGGTTACTTTCATTCTTCCTCTCATTGTTTATTCATTCATTCACTGGTCTAGCACTTATTGAGTACCTACTATGGGCAGCTGTCTTTACCAGGTCTTGATTGCCTTTGACTAGAATGCTGTGTATGTAAAGCCAGTGTGTTGGTTTGCCGGGGCCAGCAGCTGTCTTCTCTGGAGTTAAACTGCCTGAGTTCAAATCCCAGCTCTCCCACTTACTGTGTTATCTTGGACAAGTGCTTCAACTTCCCTGTGTCTCAGTGCTCTCATTTGTTCTTATTCGTGATTAATAGCAGGAACTACCTCATAAAGTTTTGTGGAGGGCTAAATAAGTCAGTCTATGTTTAGTGCCTCAAAAAGCACTTGATAAAATCTGATAAGCGCTCAATATAGTTTAGTTCTTATTATTATCTGCAAACTATCTGAATGAGTCTGAGATCAGCAGCCCTCTGGCTGAGCTGCTGATGACATTTGACACAGTGCCTTCTATTTAAAACATGATATTTCATGGCTGTGGAGTTGTTTGTCCACTTCAAAGGGCCATTGGGAATGGATTTGAGGAGCATTTGTCACTGACAAGGATTAGTGAAGCAAGCAGGGTTGCTACCTCAGAGAGCTCAGGGCAATGACAGCCACTTTGTCCAAGCCTGAACAGTAGCAAAAGGATGACAACAGCCCCCAAAAATGAACCAGACAAGGAAGTATTGGCAGGCAAAGCCAGGATGACCTGAGGATTTTCTCTAGCTGCCCCTTTTTGAAGGTATGGAAGTCTGTGTTGCATATTTATCATGATGGAAGCATTTGCCATGCCTGGATGTTGACAATAGTGGTAGTGATAATGATAGTAATAATTATTGTAGTAATAGTAGTATTTGAAATAACAGTAATGGTAGCAGGGGTATTCAATGGTAATAGAAATAAAAGTAACTGTGATAGTGGTAGTAATAGTAGCAATGGTGTAGTAATCATAGTGGTGGTAGTAGCAATGGGGTCGTAGTCATTGTAGCAGTGGCGATAACCATGGCAGTATTGGTAGCAGCAGGAGTGAGTGCCATAGAGTAACAGCTACATTTTTACAGGACTATTCAAAGCACTTTACATTTATTAATTCAATTCACACAACTACCCTATGAAGTAGGGATTATTATAAGTGTCCATTTTACAATAGCGCCTATAACATTTTGAAGTATTCAGTTCTAACTGATACCAAACTTGATTACGCTAGTTCCAGCGGGATCTCAGTAAGACTGTGGTCCCTTTTACTCAACTCCTCCTGACCCCGCGCACTGAAACCCCCTCGCCACTTATGTAAGCTGAAGTCCCAGGACCTCGGCACTCTTGTAGTTGCTTCTAGTAGAAAAGACATTCACTATGCAATGCGAAATTGCTTGCTTGCTTTCAATAGAGGTGTCTCTTGGCAAAAAAGAGTGGGGGAAAGGTGTTGCCCTCTGATGGTGGGTACTCTATAAAGTGGTTGGCTAGAGTGCCAGAAAGACAAGAAGGAAAGGAGAAGTTGTCCCTCACCTCCTCTTGGAGAAGCAGAGTCATCACACCTCCTCGGAGCCACAGAGAGCCCTGTCCTCGGGTATCTGTCACAGCCTGCCTTCACACAGGACTCGTTCTTTCCCTTCAGCGAGTTAAGGAGTCTCTAGAAAAGCTAGTTCAAGTAGTGGTTAAGAGTCAGATATACTGGTGTGCAAATGCCAACTCCCCCACCACCTGAATATCTCTCTCAGACTCAGTTTCCTCCTCTGTAAAATGAGCATAATTCTTACCACATAGAGCTGTTGTAAGATATGAGACAGAAGGCAGGCACATCAAGAGGCTGACCCAGCACTCGGCACATAGTAAGCCTCAGTAACTATTACTCATTACTATCACTGTGGTTACTGCCATTATTCGTTTCCTTCAAACCATTAAATTCGTTATTGTCATGAATAAATACCCAAGTAATCCTCGCCCCCCTCCCCAAATCTTATTTAATTGTGCTACCCAAATAACACAGAAAATACAATTTTAGGTTTGTAGTTTCAGAGAACCACCCAGATCTCCACTGCTCAAAGATGCTGTATTGGTCTCCTATTGCTATAATGACCACAAACGTAATGGCTTAGAAAAACACAAAGTTATTATCTTTCAGTTCGAGAAGTCAGAAGACTAAAATGGGTTGTCAGGAGGCTCTAGAGGTAAATGTGTTTCTTGCCCTTTCCAGATTCTAGAGGCTGCCACATTCCTTGACTCATGGCCTCACATCACTCCAGTCTCTGCTTCCATCTCCTTCCTGGCTCTCCTACCTTCCTCTTTCCCTTACAAAGACCTTTGAGATTACATTGGGCCCACCCAGATAATTCAGGATAATCTCCCCAACTCAAGATCCTTAACTTAATCACAAAACCCCCTTTGCCATACAAGTTAACATATACACAGGTTCCAGGGATTAGGATTTGGACACCTTTGAAGGACCATTATTCTACTTACCACAGATGCCATGAAGGACTAACCATAGAAAACACTGAGTTGTCTCCGCAGAGTTCCCCACTCCTTAGTCAAAGTTTATACATTCATTTCTGATCCTCTATCATGCCCTGATCCTCAATATGTTACCCAAACTTCCCTGAGGGTTGGTTTCTACATATGCCAAACAGGAATGGTCACACTGTATGTTAACAGGTTATTTGGGGAATAACAAATTTACTTGGGTTGTAAAATGTTTAGCAAATTTTAGAATAAAATGCTGCACTAAATGAATGAATAATAATTTAAATGCCTCACAAGTCAATTAATAGACTCAAACTGCTTTGAGATCTTTGGATAAAAGGCATTCTTCTGATGCCAAGTATACGTTGGTGCTTTGCCTTTGTCCTTACTTTCAGCTATATATCAAAAGCACACTTAAGTTCATTTCTTCTCTTTCAGATAAACTATCTAATTTTCTACCCCTGTGGTTTTTCTTAATATCTCCCTCCCCGCAAGCCTTCTAGTGGGAGAAGTGTAGGTCAATTTCTTCACTGGGTGTTCTGTGGCTGGATGGATGTGACCTCTTTGACTAGTCATTTTCTCTCCCTCTGTTCTTTTGCTACCTCTGATGTGGTATTTTGCTGTGTAGTTGTGAGTTTGCCACCTCTCTCTTGAGCCTCATCAAGGGCTGCTCTGGCCTGATACATAGATTTCTTTCTAGTTTCACAGTCTCCAGGGGAAATGGAGTCGATATGGTTGTTCACCTGCTGAGTTAAGAGTTTGCCCTCAATACATGCCATATTATTTTATTCTAGTTACAGGGAGCATGCAGTGATTGTATTTCCATGTACTCCCACATGAAAATGGAGAGGAAGCCACTGTGTGGGCTTCAGAATCCCTTATGCATTGCCTTTGCTGCCTGCAGGTGGGCAGAGATATATACCTACTATACTCAGGAAAGAAGGTACAGATGACTCCACCTTTTGAAGTTGACCTTCCCCGGAAGCCAAGACCTGCAGAAAAGCAAACCTCTATTTGCTTTTTAAAAAGCAAACCAAAAGTTGCATCACATTTTTTAACATGTCTAAAGAGACATGACTGCATTTAGAATAATGTGATGCTCCCCTTCATCTCCTTCCCAGGAAAAACAGTTATGTAGATTTATCAGTCACCACTTAGATAGTTCAGACAGGGGGAATTTAGTACAAAAAAAAAAGTGACAACAGTAATAGAAATGCTGGCTAAGGGGAAGGCGGCATTACCTAGAGACTGGCAACTGCAGAAAGTCGTCAGTCCTCCCATAGCTGGAGGAGTGAAGGGGAGAACGCAATGTTACCCAGAGTCCACTGGCACATACTCCCTGCTGAGGTTGCAACTGATGGCTCTGCCATTATATTAGTTCTCTGTTGCTATTGTGTAGCAAGTTACCTCAAAACGTAATGGCCTGAAACAACACACATTTACTACCTCACAGTTTCTGTGGGTCAGGAATCTGGCATGGCTTAACTGAGTCCTTTCTCTGCTCCAGGGTCTCTTCAGGAAGCTGTCAGTTAGGCTATCCTCATCTGAAGGCTCAAATGGGGAAGGATACACATTCAGGCTCATGTGGATGTTGGCAGGATTCAGTTCCTTGTAGGCCGGTGGACCTCAGTTCCTTTCTGGCTGTTGGCCAGAGTTCACCCTCAGTTCCTTGCCATGAGGGTCTCATGAAGAGGGTGCCTTGCTTCATCAAAGCATGCAAGATGAGGGACTTCCCTGGTGGTCCAGTGGTTAGGAATCCACGCTTCCACTAAAGGGGGCACAGGTTCAATGCCTGGTCATCGGGGAACTAAAATTCCTCATGCTGTGTGGTGTGGCAAAAAAAAACAAAAAATCATGCAAGCTGAGAAGGCAACAGAGAGAGTCTTCTAGCAAGACAGTAGTCAAAATCTTTTGTAACAAATCACAGAAGTGGTATCCCTCAACAATGCAATATTTTATTTGTCAGCAGCAAGTTACTTTAGAGGAGAAGATTATACAAGGCCATGAATATCAAGAAGCAAGGATCATCGAAGGCCATTTTGGAGGCTATTGTTCCCGGCTGCTTAGGAGGAACCCAGGAGCCCCAGCTCCTACTGATGATGCTGGAACCACCCCCCAATGCTATTGGAGCTCCAGTCTCCCATGCCACCATCCTCTGCTACCACCTTCACAGCCAAATGAATGGTCTTCCGTTCCTACCACTTTCCAATCTCCCACAAGTGCTTCCATTGACAAACCCTACCTAGAGTCCAGCTACCAAGGGAGTCTAGAAAAGTTTCCAGCAGCCTGCAACTCAGAGGAGAGGAAATAAGGATGGGAATAGGACCAACAACAGACAATAGCTGGCACAATAGGAAAAGGTTGGTTCCAGTCATGTCTTGCCTCCTTTGCCTTTTCCCTGTCTTCAAAGCTTAGCTATCCTATGTTCCCTGTCCTTGTCTCCTCAGAACTCTCATTTTTGCCATGTAGCACTGGATGATAGTGGGAAGTTTTTAAGGTGATTCAATTCAGCAAAGTCTATTATAGAGACGCTATGTTTCAAGCATGCTAGGGGCTAGAGATGCAGAGACAAAAAAGAAATAGTTCCTGCCCTTGAAGAGTATGCAGTTATGCCAGGGACACAGATGTCTATAAAACAAAGTGATAAGTGCTACACTACAGGTACATTCTGACAGATTGATTGACAGACCATACAGATCTGTCCTCGACTGGCTGCAGGTTATGTGCACTCTTGGTTCTTGCTGGGGAAAAAAAATGCAACCTTGAACTCTCAGTCATAAAATCCTTATCAAATATATTTACAATAAATAATTTATGGAGGTTTACCTAAAAGACAAACAGCCCACCTATCACTTCAGATATCCTAAAATTTACTATTTATGTACATAGAAGCATAATTCAGGTTGAAAAAAAATCTATGAAGAACTAAAACAACATGAGCCACAGCCTTGTTTTCACACCTCAGTAGAACTGCTTTTGCTTTGGCTGTACTTTGATGTCTCATCGTCTGCCTAGAATGAATAACATTTTTAAACTGCTGAATGGAATAAAATATGCACCCAATGTAGGAATGTTGAGATTGTCCTCCCCTACATCACACTGTGCTCATTTTCTAAGGACCCCATGGGGGAGTTCTTCTTAGATCTCAGATTCAGGAAGAGTTTTTTCAGAACATCTCATCTGTTTTTGTCTTACAGATGCAGCAAAATCTTATAATTCATTGTGTTTCCATTTTTGCTTTAGCTGCCAGAAGCTTAGGTCCAAATCTGTAGTCCTCTCGAGCAACTGTACCAGAGTGGGTGGCAGGTATTTATTTTGCTGCTCTTGCTTACCCTTGACCCCAAATTCTCCTTTATCCTTTTGTAGGTATGTTGGTAAGCTATCTCAAATTATCTGCAGACCGAGGAGGTTTATGTTACTTACAAATGAATTGTACAGGTTTATGTATGGTACTATTTTTACTTAGGAAGAAGGATCAAGAAAACCATAGAAAGAAGTGATACTTGATCTGAGCCTTGGAAAATTATGACAGTTATCCAGTCTGAGAAGATCTTTCTAGGCCAAGAGAAAAGCCTTACAGGCATAAAGATGCACATAGGTTTATAAGACCAGATATAAGGGAAGGGAGGATATAACACTTACATGTTTATTTTCCTAGGAATGCATTATCCCTCCCAGTTAGAAGAGCACTTAGCCTATTAAAATGCACCTTTAAACTCATGAGCCTTTAAGGAATGACTCTACTGATAGTAGTTTCTATCAGGAGAAAAAAAGTATTTTTTGATCAAGTAAGCATTATTTTTGTTTATTCAAATTATGAGGGCTTCCCATGCTGTCCACAGGTTGGCTAACCTAGATACTGTCACAGGTCTCTCCCAGCATGGGCATAGTCATGGTAAAACCAGAAAGCCTATCCCCCAAAGCCTAGATCACAGTTTTCTGCTCCTGCAAAGTCATCTCCCAGCCCACCTAAGCCTATAGTAAGGGCAAACACGGAGCGGGGGTTGGGGGGAGATGCTGCTGTATTGTTTGGTACCCACAAAACTTTGAGCAAGTTATTTCCCTAGTCCTCATTTTCTCCTTACAATTTGGGTGTCTGAGATCCAATGTTTTTAGCTGATCTCATTATTCTATAATTACACTGCCTATCTTGACAATCTGTGATATTCAATGATTTTCCCAATCTATAAACCATCTATATACATCACCATAGACTCCCAGTAGCTAGAGATGACTTTAAAAATGAGTCATTCACCATGCTTCAGGCAGGAAATTAAGGCTTGTAATGTTGAGATATGAATAATTTTAGTATATTTCATTACTTTGATTTCTTTTTTTCTGGTAAATATTACAATTATTTAGGCAGCTAAAAATGTCATGTTAAAATGTCAGTAAATACAGTAACAAATCAAGCTCTTAAGTGAGTCCCCACGGCATCATGCAAACAGCAATTTGCTGGAATCACACTTGAAAAACATTGGGCTATTTGAAGATTTGGGGTGATTTCTAGTCTGCAAAGTGGCCTATTTGAGAAGAAAGAACCATCTCCCACATTAATAGAATTAATTAAGGAATTAAAGAAGGATTTAATAGAGCAATGGGTTTTTTTTTTTTGTTAGTTAAGTAAATTTCAAGGTTTTTAAGTGCTGCTTTTTATAAATACCAAAGAAGGAAAATTGGGTTAACTCTAATTGTGGTTTTTCCACTAGCTTTCGTGGAGAGATTTGGGCCAGCCTGGGACCCAAAATGAGGGAAAGTGTCATGTGGGAACCACACAAGATACTCAAAAGAAAATATGTCTATTATCCCCAAGATAGGCTGGTGCTGGCCTAAACAAGCATCCTGCTGAGTGCGAGCAAAGTCCTAGCCTGGAAAGGCATTTGACAGCAAAAAAGGATCCACAGGAAACTAAATGTCCTCCATGCACAAGTAAGAAACAGTGAGGCAAAATGGCTCTCCTTGAATACGAATGAAAAGCACCTCTGCCATGAGACTCCTAGCTCTGAGATGCTCACATACACATCATTCTTATTAATCCCACCTCAGACCTAGCCCTGACTTCCCCTCCCACCACGCATTCATCCCGGCACCTCCAACCATCACCTGTGCCCACGACATTGAACTAAGTACTCAGTAAACTGTCTCCAGATGGTCTTAAGACTTTGTCTTCCTTTATAGATTTGCATGTGCAGGTTAAGTCTTTCTAGGTTATCCACTCTGAGATCATGCAATTTTCGCTGGGCAATTAGCTAGGTGTAGCCATTGTCTAGACTTTCCCCAGGTGTCTTAGGCTGAGAATATAAATACTTAGAACTTTTTTTTTTAACCTACCTAAAAGGCTAAATTGCTTAACATATAAAGAGCTTTTATAGTTCATAAAAAAATCCCAACAATTTTTGGAAAAGCAAACATATGAAGAGGTATTCAACTGAAAAAGGAATGCAAGTATCTTTAAAACATGAAAGGGTGTTCGCACTCTCTCATAATGAAGGAAAAATAAGTTAGAACAATGAAACACTTTTTTTCATACCAGATAGGACAATATTAGAAATTTTATAATATATAGTAAGGCAGAGGGGAAGCCAGCAGTTCGTGAACTATTGATGGAAATATAATTGTTATAATCCCATTGTAGGGCAATTAGGTAATAACTATTGAAATTTCAAATCCATATATACTTTAACCCTTTATTTTCACATTTAAGAATTTATCCTTGGGCTTCCCTGGTGGCGCAGTAGTTGAGAGTCCGCCTGCCGATGCAGGGGACACAGGTTCGTGCCCCGGTCCGGGAAGATCCCACATGCCGCGGACCGGCTGGGCTGGTGAGCCATGGCCGCTGAGCCTGCGAGTCCGGAGCCTGTGCTCCCCAACGGGAGGGGCCACAGCAGTGAGAGGCCCGCGTACCAAAAAAAAAAAAAAAAAAAAAAAGCTATATTATATGAAAGCAAAAATGGGTTGCTAGGATACTTATTACAATATTATCATAATAAAAAAAACAGAATACACCACAAATGACAACCAATATTTGGAGACCTCCAAATGTCCAAGATTCTACACAGCTATTAAAAGGGATGAGGCAGATCTCTACCAAAAGATGTCCAAAGTAGGTTGTTAAGTGAAAAAGAGGCTTGATTATGTCACAGGCAACACCCTGTTATTTGCCCCCAGTACAAAGTTAGACTACCTCTTGGGCCTAGAACTCTTTCATACAATCAAAGAATCCTACCTTCAGGCAGCATGTCAAGGCAGTACAGGTAATATCTGGATATTTGATAAGGATCAAAGAGCAAGTAAAACTCCTCAGGCAAGTATCTGTCTCTTGCTGTCCTAAAGTTTCCATCTTATTGTGTTGAAAATATACCGAAGTCTGATTTTGCCCAGAGAGAAGAGACTGCCTAAGTTTGGCATGCCCTAGAACAATGCCTTATTTCCATAATTAAAAATAAAGATAAGCATCAGTTAAATGAAATAAAATATAAAAGCCTTTATTAATTTGTTAGTATAAATAAACAGCAAAACGCTAATTACCAATAGTTTTCCAATATATTTTAGTTAAGATAGTTTAAAACAACTGACTCTCTTTCACAAAACTTCAACTCTTCTCTCATTGCATAGTAGAAGTTTTTTCCCCTGCTTTAAGAAAAAGCTTTAACTTTCCTTCACTAAAATTCAGGTATCAAACAGCTTGTCCATAGTTCCCTGGATGCCAGCTTAGGGCAGCAGCTCTTGGAGTTCATTGATTTGCTGCTAGCAAATTGGAAGATTTAAGGTGTGACTTCCCTACGTTGCTAGTTGGTGATCAGGTCTCCCAGGGGTCTCTGCAAAGAATTGCTTCCTGATAATCTCAGGCAACCACACTGCGTCCACATCCATTTCCTCACTGATCTTAAACGGAAAGAATACAGAGAAAGATTATGTTTCATTCTCCCACTGAGTCTACATAAAACCTAATCACCGCCCCTTTCTGATCAGCAAGATGTTACCTTGGCAACTACTTTGTACAGCTCTTATTCCTCCCTCTTTTGAAGCTTATCATGTATGTAAAAGTTATTTTGCCTCCTAATGACTAAGAGGAGACATTAGCCAGCCTGACTGGTTCCCTGGTTCTTCCAGATAAAGGTTATAAAACTGGCAGCCCAGGGGCCAAATTCAACATTACAGCATGTTTGCCCACACAAAGTTTTTTGGCTTTGTTTTTGTTGTTGTTGTTTAGTTTTGGGTTTTTTGTTGTTGTTGTTTTTTTAATGTAAGCCAAGATGTACAAACCAGAAAATTTGATGTGAAAATCCAAATTTCCAGTTCCCTTCAAAAACACTTAGACTTGAAAACACTGGGCCCACATTCTCAACCATCAGCTGTAGCTGAGTACAGGTTGCTTCCCTCCACTCAGCTCACTTCCCTTGATTAGACTACCTGGTAGGCATTAGGGTTGTGACCCCTGTTCTGGGATATAAGCCCTTTAAACAATGAAAATATTTAGAACTAAACAAAAGTTGTTTCTAAGAGAATGTGTTTGTCCTCAAAATTCAACGGAACTTCAAACTCACCAAATGTCTTTCCAACTGCACCAGTTTTTCTAAATTTATTCTTAACTTTCAGTCACCATTCCTAACTAAAGCCAGCAATTTACGATGCTTAGAGCATTTAACTAAGAAAAAACTGAGGAAACAACTCACGTCTACTGATCAGTTAGGGTGACAGTGAATTTGATAAAGAAGGCAGTGATCCTCAAACTTGAGCATGAATTAGAATCACCTGGAAAGCCTGTTAAAACAGATTTATGGATCTGAGTTTCTGACTCAGTATGTCTAGGATGGTGTGTGAGAATCTGCATTTCTAATAAGTCCCAGTGATGCAGATGCTCCTGGTCTGGTGACCATACTTGGAGCATCACCGAGTTCTCACTGTATCAAATATATCTGTAAATGTATAGTGGCCAAACACAATAGAAGTTTATTTACCTTTCATAAAACGATCCAAAGCAAGTTTTCCTTCATTCAGTGATTCAGGGACCCAAGCTACGTTGAGCTTACATCTCTACTAACCACTAGGACCATATATGCAGATAGAAGGGGGAAGATATCCAGAAATCGAACCACTTTTTAAAAGCTTTGGCATAGAAGTGTTGCATATCACTTCCACTCACATCTCATTGGTGAAAACTAATCACATGGCCATATCTAGATGCAAAGGGTGCTGGGAAATATAGTCCCTGGCAGGACAACCACTTCCTAATTCTACAAACTGGAAGGGAGACCACACTTTTTTGTGGACATCTCTACTGCAGCAGCCATGAATATGGCTTGCTCTTCTTCTGATAACCTCCTTCCCCATTATCAGAAGGCTCTTCCCCCTTCTTGTTGTCCATCCAAACCTCAACACCCTTCTGGTTATATTTCACCTCCATCAGAATTCCCAGTAAAAAAAATTCCAGTCCTTTATCTTGATAAGTAGATAAAGTAACTTTCCCCAAAGAGTTTGCTTTTTCCTTGAGGATATTTATTATGATCATTATAAATTTAAAGAACAGTGTTCATTCTTCTCCAGTTAATCAGAAGGAAAATGTAAGCTGTTTGCATTTTGAATGTTTTTGATTAAAGACTTGAGTCAAGTATCACATCAAATTATCTTTCTAAAAGGGCTTCCCTGGTGGTGCAGTGGTTGAAATTCCGCCTGTCGATGCAGGGGACACGGGTTCGTGCCCCGGTCCGGGAAGATCCCACATGCTGCGGAGCAGCTGGGCCCATGAGCCATGGCCACTGAGCCTGCGCGTCTGGAGCCTGTGCTCCGCAACGGGAGAGGCCACAACAGTGAGAGGCCCGTGTAGCGCAAAAAAAAAAAAAAATTATCTTTCCAAAAAATAACAAATGAATAGACAAAGGGAAAAAAGCAATGAAAAGTGCCTAAAACAATTAATATTGCAACACTGTAACCTAACTATACTCCTTGTGGTGAACTAATAATTTCTGAAGTCATCTCTACTCCTGGAATCTAGAGTGAGTTAGAGAGGTGACCTGTGAGCTTCTAAAATCAATTAAAACTAAATAAAAACTGTGAAAATAAAATCAAGAGTGGCTCATTTACCACTGCAAGTAGCATAAAATTGAACCTAAACTAACTTAAGCAAAAAGAGAATTTACTGTTTCCCTTAGGATGAAAAGTCCAGAAGCATACTTAGCTTCAGTCACGATTGAATCCTGAGCTCAACCAATATCATCAGGACTGTTTCTCTCCATCTCTCAGCTTCATGTTGGAACGGAATGGCAGCAATGGTTGCAACCCTTATACCCTCTTTAGGTCCAGCAGATAAGATCATGAGTTCCTCAACAAGGAAAACATCCCTGTGGCTCATTGGATCTGATTGGGTCATATGTTCACCCTTAAACTAATCATTGTAGCCAGGGGAAACTAATTGTGGGTCTCATGTATGGAATCAGTTTCACTTAATCCAAACTATGGGTTGGAGAAGGGGGCTCTATAGAGGGGAATTGGGGTATAGATACTATTGGAGGAGGCTCAATGCCCCACTCTTGGAACAAGTTGAAGGACCCGGGAGCCAGGTAGACAGATACAAAAATGTCACCTTTACGACATGTGTTTAGGTCTGTTAACCGAGGGGGCTTACTAACTCCTGAATTCGATGGACCTGCCCCACCACAGACATGCAGTCTCCCACCGAGGCCTGCCCCTGTCAGCTTTATGGCACAGAGAAGCAGAGAACACTCTGCAAACTGTGGATGATGAAGAAAAATAGAGAAAAAGGGGCTGAGTTTAATCTGTTTGGTCACTGCACCAAAATTCACCGATCAGGCAAGTCACTCTTCCTCCTTCGGGGCAAAGGGAGAAGGGGGGTACAGGGGGTAGAGAAGCTTGGATTGTTACTATGAAGAAGTCGCTACACACAACAATGGAGGAATGGGGAGCAAATGTCTCCTCCCAATATTTAACAAGAGAGTGAATGAATGGTGATAGCAACAAGAGATGTCCACTACCAAAAGAAACACTTACTCTTAAATATGGAGAGGAAAATATATGCATCCAAATGGTTAGATTCCTTAACCATTTTAGTTATGAAAGAATATTAATCCCACCTGCTATGGAGGCACCATAATACCCTTTGGATACTGTTCTTCACAATTGTTATCTCTTATCTGATTTAGTGCTTTTCTGTAGATGAAAGATAATCAAGTATAGATGTGGACTTTATGTTGATGCCCTGGGACAAAGCAGGAATGAGTAACCAGAAGAATATGGTTGAAAGCTTAGGAAAGTGATTCAGACAAGACCAGTACGAGATTCATATTAATCTGGACCTGATTCTAGAATATAAATTCCATGGGAACAGGCTCCTTGTCTGCCCTGCTCACCATTGTATCTTTTCCTAATGACTAGAATGGGGTTTCTGGCAATTAATAGGTGCTCAGTAAACATTTTTAGAATGGGTGAATTGGCAGGGGGGATGAACCGGGGGATGACTGTGTTTTGAATAGGAGGAAAATAGAATCTTGTTTGGGATTATAGTGGCCACAAAAGAGCACTGTCAATTTGGATCTAACATTGTACCTAACTAAAAGGATCCTACTTCATGCTACCTAAGAAGTATTGAGCTGAACTAGAACAGTTCAAGAATTATGGGAACCAAAAAACATGTGAAATGATATGATATCTTAGAGCTAATCCTAATATATTAATTCCAGCCGTGGCTGCACATTTGAATCACCTGGGGAACTCTTTAAAAATTCTAACACCCAGACCCCACTTCCAAAGATTCCGATCCAGGCATCCATAATTTGAAATATTTCTCAAATGACTCCGACATGCAGCCAGGGCTGAGAACCACTGTCCTATTACAACCTCATCATCTTACTGAGGAGGCTGAGCTTAAAAGGTAAACGATTCAGAATGTAACTTGATTATCAATGTCAATATTTAGATATATTTTAAAATCATAAGTCATGAAGAGGAGATCACCAGTCTTAATATCAATCCTAGTCAATTCCTGAAATGAATAGGTCTGAATCTCTCAAAATATTACCAGAACCAACCATTTTTATAGGTAGAAAAGGACCTTCATTCCAGCCCAGTCCTCTGTCCTAGAAGCCCTGGGGAGCCATTGAAAAATTTTGCAAAAGTGCGAGTGATGATGAAAAGGTGGTTTCCAGAGATGGCCCTGGCTAGGGTGGAAGGATGGGTTAGAAGGAACAAATATAAAGAAAGGGAGGTCATGCAATTATCCAGGAATGAGCCCTTGATCATCTAACATGAGATGGAGATGGTGAACATGAGCAATACTATGAAAAGCTATCAACAGGGCTACAGGACTAATGGCCTAGGAAAATCAAGAGTGAGCTGGAGCCCAAAGCAACTACAAGTTCAAGCTGTTGACTTAGTCCAGCTTTGCATCCTAAATGGCTGCCAGTAATAACCCAAAGCCCCTTTGAAGGAAGGGAATGAGGGAAGAGAGTGCAAAACCCTGGTGGGGCCCAAATCTAATTCATTTTGTCTCCCTAGGGTGCCAAACACACTGCTGTTTTGTGAACAGAACCAAGGAAAGAGAGGACAGTGATGGTTATCTCAGGAGAAGCCACTTCCTGGTTACTTGGGTGACCTTCAAAGTCCCCCAGGACACTGGGGCCATCGGGGAGAGGGGGTAGAGGAGTGACATTTCTATTTGGCAGACTCTAACCTGATTCATCACTAGGTTTTAAAAACTAAGCATGCTTGGGCCTCCCTGGTGGCGCAGTGGTTGAGAGTCCGCCTGCCGATGCAGGGTACGTGGGTTCGTGCCCTGGTCCGGGAAGATCCCACATGCCGCGGGGCGGCTGGGCCCATGAGCCATGGCCGCTGAGCCTGCGCTTCCGGAGCCTGTGCTCCGCAACGGGAGAAGCCAGACAGTGAGAGGCCCGCGTACCGCAAAAAAAAAAAGAAAAATTAAAAAAAAAAACAAACTAAGCATGCTTGATGAGTAAACCTTATCCAGCTCTGAAAAGACTCCCTCAAAATTATTTTGCAAACCATCACCCAACCAGTGAAAATTTTGTTTTCAAAATTTCTCTTATGGAACCTAATGGTCCCTCCCACCCCTGAGGGGCTGTGGAGTGGAGTGTGCTGCCTGTATTTATAGACGGGCCTATGTAGCACCTCCCTTTTGCAGGGGCAGAAGTCACTCCAAAGGGAAATAATCCTGCTGGAGGAACGTGTTAAGTGGCCCTTCCAACAGCACTGCAGGGGCAGGTGTCCAAGCAATTGGCCTCAAGCCGGTGCTGGTAGCACTGGTTGCTGAGAAGCAGCAATGCAATTCCCAGCAGGCCCCTACCCCAACCACCCCCGCCCCAGATGTTACCAGGGCCCCCTTAAAGCCTCCAGTAATGGGTCTTTCGAAACTTCCCTGAGGAGAGCATGCCATCGGCTCATAGACATCGCTGTCAGGAAGGTTTTTATGGTGCGCAGCTTACATTTTCTTTTCCGCAGTTTCAGCTCGTTGCTCCTAATTACCTCCCCTTAGACTGCCCAGCATGCAGGATCACAGCCTGGCCTGCCTCGGCACCTCTCCGCCAGAGTGGTTCTTCATTCAGAATGGCTCACTTAGAATGCAGCCCCACGCAACCCAGCTCCAGCTCAGGGACAGGTCTCGGGAGTTGGCCCACTTTCCCGCGACCCTCGGCCTTGCTAGGGGCCTCCTAGTGACTAACAGGGAGTCCCTGCAGGTGAGGAAACACGACCATCTCCTTCCTCCTCTCTGCCCGCCTGGGCTTCCTCGTAGAGGGTATGTTCCTACCCCATCTGGGGCACGGCTGACGGAGACGGGGCTCTGGGTACCACACCAAGGAGACACAGCATTAATTATTCTCTCTTCTACAGGCAAAGGGGTGAGGGCTGTGCCCTGCAATGAACATGGACTTGATGTACAGTCAGACTTACATCTCCAGGCTGAAAACCAGGGGGGTTCTCATTCAATTCCCTCACTCCTCCTGTGCCTTTTAACTAACTTTGAATTTCCTCTCACTGCTGCAGGTGCCTCCGCGCTGTTTCCAAGGGCTAGAGCCCCACACAGATTTATCTGGTAACCACTGCAGGAATTTCAAAAAATGAGAACCAGAGGAGGAAGCCAGACCTGAAGCAATTAAGATGATTTGTTTCACATGGTTCAGGTAGGCACCAAAGGGTACGTGAACACAGAGAATAGAAGATCAAAAGGACAGCAATCTGAAAGTGCGAGCCGAGCTCATGTGGAAAACAGGCGGTGAGAAGGCACCCAGATCACTGCTGAATGAAAACCCCTCTCTGTATTTTTAGCTTCTGCCAGAGATAAGACAGAGGGAGATCATTTTTTTAAACTTACTTTCAGTAGTTAGCTTCCAGAATAAAAAATTCAAATATACGTGCCATATTTACAAGGTCACGAGATCTCCCTACCCAAAACCATTTGTTGGTGAAAAGCAGCAAGCTATTCAAGCTTCAGGAATCGCACTGCAAGAGTGAATATTCCTTAGAAAGTACATGTGCTTTGCAAGCTTGTTGATGGCTCTAGAAAATCCTCTCTGTGCTGGGACCTCCTCCTGCCCACTGGCACCCTGGCAGCCATGAGGAGTGGAGACGGGCAAGCAGGAGAGGTGCAGAGCCCACAGGGGCGCTTGTGAGCTCGTCTGAAGGAGCACCTTTTAAGCCCACGATGTGGTATTTGGCTGTGTCTTTCTCCTTCGCGGCAATATCGATCATCAGGAATAAAACATTGTGTTCTTTTCCAACACTATTTTTTTTTTTTTTTTTTTTTTGCAGTACGCGGGCCTCTCACTGTTGTGGCCTCCCCCCATTGCGGAGCACAGGCTCCGGACGCGCAGGCTCAGCGTCCATGGCTCACAGGCCCAGCCGCTCCGCAGCATGTGGGATCTTCCCGGACCGGGCCACGAACCCGTGTCCCCTGCATCGGCAGGTGGACTCTCAACCACTGCGCCACCAGGGAAGCCCTTTCCAACACTATTGATACCTCAGATCTTCTGATATTTTGCCACGACAAATAGATTCATCTAGCTTCCCCGTTAACTAGCTTGATGGCCTCCAGCTGACCTGCAACAGCCCCACTTCTGCTCCTAGCTCATATTTTGCCCAGAGTTCCTCATAGGCACTGAGAGGCTATGTTTGTTTGGATCTCAGTAACACAAAGACAGACCTAGAGTTGGAACCCAGGGCTCTGGAAAATGAAAACAGAAGCCTTTTTCATCTTTGTGGTTATCCTTTCTCATCCCTTTTCTATCAGGTGACTTCAAGATTCCTTCCACTACTGAAATAAAATTCTTACCTCTCGTAGAGATGACTTTAAGTCAGAGTAACACAGAGTGAGTGTTATACAGGATGAGGACTAAGCTTAGTATTTGAACACATCCATAAGATGAGTACCATTCTGATCAGCAATTTTAAAATGGGGAAACTAGGGACTTCCCTGGTGGCACAGTAGTTAAGAATCCGCCTGCCAATGCAGGGGACATGGGTTCGATCCCTGGTCCATGGAAATCCCCCATGCCACAGAGCAACTAAGCCCACGTGCCACAACTACTGAGCCCGCATGCCTAGAGCCCATGCTCTGCAACAAGAGAAGCCACCGCAATGAGAAGCCCGCGCAGCACAACGAAGAGTAGCCCCCCCCCTTGCCGCAACTAGAGAAAGCCCGTGCACAGCAACAAAGACCCAACACAGCCAAAAATAATTAATTAATTTTTAAAAAATAATAAAATGGAGAAACTAAAGGTTGGGGAGGTTAAACACTTGCATCCAGTCACAAGTGGAGGGTAAGGTGTCTCTACTGCCTCTATGAATAAATACCTGAATTCCTTCAATACCTTAAGCCTGCATTTATCAATGGCTTCCAGGTTGCTGTGGAGACTCAACTTGACTAAGCAGTTGGACACCCACGAAGTATTGTTTTCATCGCATGGGCTTTTGACAGAATTGATTGAACTAAATGAGTGTTCCATTGCCTGGGGGGCTTTCCAGTGCTTTGAGTAGGGCTTTCTCCTCAGAGGCTGCTTCCTTGGTACCCATCTTGCTCCAGGCCCCCTGGGGACCAGCACACCATTGGTCACATGCTGTGGAGGTACTGACCATGCTTATGGAAATAAACAAATTAACTTGTGCAGTGGTCTCCTGCCCATGATGTGCTATCTTATCCCCTTGCTCTGAGCAGAAGGTCCTTAACATTGCTTCTTCCTTCAAAGAGTCTCAGAAATCCAAGAGTCCCCAGTCATTCTGCCATAATCCAGCAAAACCCCACAGAGGCCACGTTGACGCCTCAGCTTCAAGGGACAGGGACATCAGAGAACTTTCTTCCCTGAGCCAGGCTTAAACGGAGTTGTTTCCTGGAGTGGGGTGGGGGGTTGGGAGGGGGGGAGATGGTGTGGGCAGAATAGCCCTCTTAGTGCTGTATCTGTGCTTCTCAGGCTTCCGCAAACACACGAATCACTGGAGAGTTTGTTAAAATATGGATCCTCTTTCAGCAGGTCTGGGGGCCTGAGATGCTGCATTTCTAACAAGCCCCCAGGGGATGCTCATGCTGCTGGTCCCGAACGTGCAGGTGGCCAGAATTATTTACACTTCCCTCTTTTCCAGTGCAAAGCCCCTGATGTTACACTTTGACAAAGAAGTTCTGTAGACACTAGAGGCCATGCCTCGCCTTACCTCTGTGAGTAGGAGGAGGGCTTTCCTCAGAAGTGAAAACCATCACCCAAGTCAGTCTCCTGGGAATGAGCCCTTCAGACCATCCAGAGAAGAACTTCCTCACCCTCTGCTGGATCAGGGCACGTCTGTAGCTGGGGCCCGAGCAGTCCCTCAGGGATCAAGGTCTTGCCCACTCCCCACTGCAGGCCGGCATATAGGACCATAAGTGGAAGAAAAGTAAACTCTGCCTTGTAACCCCACCTGCATGCGGTTGCTTCTGTGGCCAGCCTGATTCAACTGTGAATCCTAGGAATTGGAGGGTCAAATGTCCCCTTTAGAACTAGAACATTAATAATGAATCAGCACCCTGAAACCAGCTTGGTGGTACCTACAGAAATTAGCTAGAGACCTCCAAGGGAAAGATAAATCTCAAGGAATAAGAGTTGGATCTTTAAGTCTCAGCTGCAATTCTTACATGGAGATTTCCCCTCCATGGAGATTTCCCCCTCCATGGCCACATATGGAAAATCTAGGTTTGCTCATTAAGGGAGAGAGAATAAGGAGCATGAAGCTTTAAAAAAAAAAAAGTTTTAAGTCTCAAAAACTCTGTTCTTCAATGCTGCTGATGGAGATGAGGTTGCCAGTATTGTGGCTAAGACTAGAATGACACAATTCAAGAAAGGGTGACTGTGAGTGAACTCAAGCAGCCTGGTTTAACAGGCCCTAATGCAGGAAAGAGCAACATTTATGGTCCGTGCTTCTGATTAGCTGACCATTGGGATTCCTTGAAAGGTTATTTATCTAAACAGCAATCAACGCAAGCTCTAGTTGGTGCACATTTGCCATTAAATAATGCTATTGTTTATTAAATAATGCTGGTTCCAAAGGGAGAGAGGCCATGGCCAGACCAGGGCTTTAGCAAGCATCCCAGGGCCTGGGCAGACTTTGAAGGAATGAGCATATTGAGATATTACTTGAAGCTCAGAAACAATAGGTGCCTGCGCCCTGTAAGTGGCTCATGTGTTACAGATCTGACAAGTCTCATTGATTTAAATGGCTGGAGCACTGCTTGGATTTTAATCTCCTTCACCCTTAAACCAAGGAGGTCACTGTTTAAATGTTTTTACTTAATAATGTAAACACCTGTCACATGCCGGGGGCAAAGCTATTAAGGAGAAGGATTATTTAAAGCAATGCTCCTGAATACCACATTGCTATTATTGTCTTACCCTTAACTGCCAGGGTCTGAGCAGGGCTTCTCTCTTAAGCTGAGAGGCAATAGCCAAGTAACATAGTGCTCTGTTCCCCAGAGAGGTCTGCAGACGTTCCTCTAACCTACACACAGAATTGGCATTTGTTCACATGCTGTCATCGAAAGGACCCCAAGTATTCGAGCTACCAAGACTCTTGCACGCAAAGCATGTGTCTACCAAAGTTCCTTGTTAAAATGGAAAGCTGTTTTCATAAAGGAGTAGGCCATTACCCTGTAGCTACAAGGCACAGGAACTAAACTTCTTACAAGTATCATCTCTTTTATACCAGCAACAACCCTAAGATTTAGTGCTATCATTATCCCCATAATCTGATGTACAGAATGGTTAAGTAACTTTCTCAAGGACACACAGTATTTAGCAGGAGTAAGACTAGAATCTACGGCTGACTTCAAAGTGTGGTCTTTTAAGCACTATGTCATATCGTCTTTCTCAAGGACCCATTAGCTTACTACATAACCTAGATGAATGGTACAGAAGATGAAATCCTAGAGGGATGATACAGAAGAAAGTAGATGAAAAAGAGCTAGAACTTGGAGGGCTGCTGGGGAGAAAGTCCTGATGGTGTGCTGTAAGGCCTGAACTGAGGGCTTTGGAACAAAATATTGGCAGCAGGAGGCCAAGAGTTAAGACCAGAAGGCAAAGGATGCTAAGACATTTATTTAAGAAGATGCCAAAAGATGTAAGAGCAATACCTATAGCCTGCTCCTGACTCTGTTTCTTTACCCAAGCTGCCTCATCAAGGAAGCACACCTGAGGCCAAAGCACAAGCCCCTCCTCCCCATACCTGACCATGTCTTCTGCAAGCTCACTGTAGCTGCTGGTCCTAGTAAAACCCAGGTCAGCCTGTGCCCTGCGACATGGTCAGGCCACTCAAGATGGCGGTTCTCTTGCTCTCTCTACATCCTCTGCTTGACCAGTGCCTGCTTCTCTTACATCCTACTCACATGTCTGACCTTCCTGCCTACTTGCTTCAGATCCCAGCTAGTGATTGTTCTTATCAAAGGGGCAGTGAGGGGCGTTCCCCTCCGCTGGTTTCCCTGGTAACCAGTGAGCCAACCTGACATCAGTTCCCCCATAAGTGGCAACCTCCCCCTCCACCTGGGAGTGAAGGCTGCTGCCAGGTCCTGCCTGCTTTCTGCCACAGACGGTGGGGTGTCGCTCCAGGACCTTGCTTCAGAAACGTAAGCTCCCCCGTCCATTAAACCATTGATGTCTCTGTCACTGACTCGGAACTCTTGGGACTCTTTCTTTGGTCTTGAAGCTGAGCAAGTACAAGCCTTGCAGGCCTGCGAGGTGCAGCCCAACACCTGCCAACAGTACCCAAAGCCCTGAGGACATCTAACTGTAGGCTAGACACGCTGGCCCCAAGGAGGAGGGCACACTCATGGGACAGCACAGGCCCCAACAATCACAGGTCTTTATCCAAGTTATTGAACAGATATTGGTGTGGTTTATCAAGACCTCTCCTTCCCAAACTCATTTTAGTGATGAAAGCCAATCTCTCTGGCTTAGTCTCAGCACCTGAATTCAACAGTGCTTTGGTGAACAAACCCTTTATACCAATGCAGAACAAGAAGAGAGAAAATGGTTCATTCATTCATTCAATAAATACTTATTGAACATCTTTTATAAACCAGGCACTGCCCTTGCTACTGTGGAGCTACAAGGCAGAGAAGAGAGGCATCGTTGTCCCTCCCCACGTAGAATTTTCAGTTGTATAGGGGACAGAAAGCAAATTCGTAAAGGGGAAAAGAAGATAATGTTAAGTTTTGAGAGAAAATAATCAGAGTATTTTTTCTCCACGAGTGGTTCCCAAACCAGCAGCACCACCATCATCCAAGAACTTGTTAAAACACAGATCCTCACACCCCTCCCCAGACCTACTGATTCAAAAACTTTGTCATGAGCCCCAGCAATCCATGTTTTAACAAGCTTGCCAGGGGATTCTGATCTGTGCTTAATGGTTTAAGAACCACTGGGATTGAAAGTAAAGTGGGAAGGGGAGCATCTTTAGATAAGACGATCTGGAGAGGCCTTTCTGACATTCAAACTGAGACCTGAGACATTAAAAAAAAAAAAAAAAGAAAGAAAAACCATGCAAAAGCCAAGAGACAAAAATGTTCCAGGCACAGGGAATAGCAAAGTCCCTGAAGCAAGGGAGAACTTGTTATGGTCGAAGAACAGAAAGGAGAAAAGTATTACCAAAGCATAATTATCGAAGGGAAGCTGGTGAGAACAGGGGCTTGACTGGGCAAGGAATTAGAGACCTCAGTAAGGGCAGGAATTATAAACTGACATAAATGCTCTAGTGAAAGAAATATGCTCCTTTGAGAGCATATAACACATGAATCTAACAGATTAAGGGTCAGAGAGGGATCCCCAGGGGTAATGATATTTGAGAGAAGATATCAACAGTAAGTAGAAAATAACTGAGGAGGTGGGGGAACCATCATATGCAAAGGCCCTGAGATGGGAGCAAGCATGACACTCCCAGGAGAAATTATAAAAGACTTGAAAATAGGCAAAAATGATTACTGGACGTTCTGTCTAGCACACCCTTCCTGGTTATCTGTGCCTTTCATTATTGTTGGTCTCTTTTACAACTATTGCAAGTTGTAGAAAACTGATAGTAATATCCATAGAAATGCAAACTAATTTTGCCCAAGGGAATGCAATTAATTATTGCTCTACAAATACGGCTAGTTTTGCATCTATTAAAAATTTCATTTTAGCATTTCCTGATTGTGTGTGTGTGTGTGTGTGTGTGTGTGTGTGTGTGTACTGAATTCTCTTTTGAGCCAGTTGTGACCTCTTACTGGTTTTCTCAGTAATCAATGAATAAAAAAATTTTTGACATATGTTCATTTTATGTTTGTATAAGAGTTATGACTTTACCTTTTTTTTAAAAAAAAAGATGTTGGGGGTAGGAGTTTATTAATTTATTTTATTTATTTTTGCTGTGTTGAGTCTTCATTTCTGTGCAAGGGCCTTCTCCAGTTCTGGCAAGTGGGGGCCACTCTTCATCGCGGTGCGCGGGCCCCTCACCATCGCGGCCTCTCTTGTTGCAGAGCACAGGCTCCAGACGCACAGGCTCAGCAGTTGTGGCTCACGGGCCCAGCCGCTCCGCGGCATGTGGGATCCTCCCAGACCAGGGCTCGAACCCGTGTCCCCTGCATCAGCAGGCAGACTCTCAACCACTGCGCCACCAGGGAAGCCCATGACTTTACCATTTTAAAAATTATTTTTTAACAACAAATACAAGGAATCATAAAAAGCTAGTGTGGTAGTGGGTTGCCAGATAACATACATGACACACAGGTAAATTTGAATTCAGATAAACAAGAATTTTTTTTTTTAAGTATGTCCCAAATATCACACGGGACATATTCCTAGTAAAAGAAAAAAATTCAATGTGTCGACTTAAAAAAAATGCACAACGTGAGAGTTGCAGTTAAGTTTTATTTGGGGGCAAAATGAGGACTGCAGCCCAGGGGGCAGCATTTCAGATTGCTCTGAGAAACTGCCCTAAAGGGGTAGGGGGGAAGGTTAGTATATATGTGACTTTGGTGAAGGGGGACTACATGCCATCGAGCACATACATATATATTTTTTACATCTTTATTGGAGTATAATTGCTTTACAATGGTGTGTTAGTTTCTGCTTTATAACAAAGTGAATCAGTTATACATATACATATGTTCCCATATCTCTTCCCTCTTGCATCTCCCTCCCTCCCACCCTCCCTATCCCACCCCTCTAGGTGGTCACAAAGCACCGAGCTGATCTCCCTGTGCTATGCGGCTGCTTCCCACTAGCTATCTACCCTATGTTTGGTAGTGTATATATGTCCATGCCTCTCTCTCGCTTTGTCACAGCTTACCCTTCCCGCTCCCCATATCCTCAAGTCCATTCTCTAGTAGGTCTGTGTCTTTATTCCCATCTTACCCCTAGGTTCTTCATGACTTTTTTTTTCTTAAATTCCATATATATGTGTTAGCATATGGTATTTGTCTTTCTCTTTCTCTTTTCACTCTGTATGACAGACTCTATGTCTATCCACCTCATTACAAATAGCTCAATTTCATTTCTTTTTATGGCTGAGTAATATTCCATTGTATATATGTGCCACATCTTCTTTATCCATTCATCCGATGATGGACACTTAGGTTGCTTCCATGTCCTTCCTGGCTATTGTAAATAGAGCTGCAATGAACATTTTGGTACATGACTCTTTTTGAATTATGGTTTTCTCAGGGTATATGCCCAGTAGTGGGATTGCTGGGTCATATGGTAGTTCTATTTGTAGTTTTTTAAGGAACCTCCATACTGTTCTCAATAGTGGCTGTACCAATTCACATTGAGCACATATTTTTTTGCAGAAGTTTTCTGCTGGTCACAAGGAGCAGTTGTCACCATGAAGGATTTTAGTGGTTTTCTAGGTATGAGGAGATACAAGAACTGGGCTCATAAAATTGGCTCCTGAAAATATCTAACTATCTGAAGGCCTGTTCTGCCAGTTTTCTCCCAGAGCACAGAGTGCCTTGTTTCTGCTCTCCACCCTGAACTCCTTTCAGGGGGTGTTGAAAATCAGCAGCTGCAGCAGCGCATGATTTAATCCTTGTACAGGTAGACGGCAAGTGCCAATGGCAAGCGCCAATTTGTAGCTGACAAATGTTTATTGGAAATTCAAACTTAACTGGGCATCTGTATTTTTATTTGCTAAATCCTGCAGTCCACGGGTGGGAGGTTGGGGAGGGCGCTGACTGTGATGCCACCTCAGCCCCTGTCTACTCCCAGGGTCAGGAACAGAAAGAAGCACCTTTCACTCAGTCTTTGACTTCTGCTCAGTTACATCAGTGCATCTCCCCCTCAAATTCCAGAGCAAAATTTTACTTAGTGCTTTTAAAAAATATAGCTTAAATTGCTCCCTTATATAGGAGCAGGTGCCGGGGGCTTTCCCCAATGATACTGCTTCCACCCTGGGACTTACTGAGTTCCAGTACTCTTGGAAAAGTTGCTGCCTTATTTCCCACCTGCTTGTAAAAGGCTTCCTTTCTGCCCCACAAGAATGTGTGAAGTGCTGTATACTCTGAGGTTTGGAGATAAAAGAAGAATAGAAGAAGGGCTAGTTCCTTCTTATCAATCCTGTAGGATTTGATAATGTCTCAGATCTCACATACCCTTGTCCCCATCCAAAAGTGCCTGTCTCTTCCCTCACGAGGCTTCACAGCTTAAGGCTGAAGCTTTTCCATATTCAAGCCACCTATTAAAATGCAAATATCCTCCGTTGAGAATATCCTAACATCTTAACATCCGCTAACATTTTAGCAGGAATCAGCTGACAGGACGTGTTACACAAACGAAGCACTTGACAGGAGGTAAAATACAAGCTTGGTAAGGGGTGCGGGGGACAGGCAGGAAGGAGACCCCAGGACAGGACATATTCCTAGTATGCTGGAGACCGAGATAGTCACATTTTAGCCCTCAGGCTTGCAGGGCTAATCTTGCAGGCAAAGTCGATAATATAAAATCTAGGAAAAGTCATTTTAAAGTTGGGGCCAAATGCTCTTGTATTTTATCTGCCTTTCCCTGCAATGTGACATAAGATACCCTCAAAAGGAATATCTTCATGGTAATATATTTTTGACTCAGTGGGCATGCCCGCAGGCTTGCAATAAAAAGACACCTGCAGGGCTCCCCTGGTGGCGTAGTTTTTGAGAATCCGCCTGCCAATGCAGGGACACGGGTTCAAGCCCTGGTCCTGGAAGATCCCACATGCCACGGAGCAGCTAAGCCCATGCGCCACAACTACTGAGCCCGCGTGCCTAGAGCCCGTGCTCCGCAACAAGAGAAGCCACCACAGTGAGAAGCCCGCGCACCGCAACGAAGAGTAGCCAGCCCCAGCTCGCCACAACTAGAGAAAGCCCGCACGCAGCAATGAAGACCCAAAGCAGCCAAAAATAAATTGATTAATTAAAAAAAAAAGACACCTGCAAAATGTATAAATTGCGCGCCAAAGGCGGTTCCCATCACCAGCAGGACTTTGATCACATCTTCCCGAGCCCTATGACATCTCAGAGGAATTATTATCACTTTCCAAATACAGAGGACAATGAATGGGCCTGGCTCTTCCTGGAATGTAGGAGTGGGAGCCTGGCAGACAGATTCTCTCCAGATTGAATAAATGCTGGGGAGTCCGGTGGGAGGATCACTGTCCCCAGGAAGCATCCATCCCTTTTTTTTTTTTTTTTTTTACATCTTTATTGGAGTATAATTGCTTTACAATGGTGTGTTAGTTTCTACTTTATAACAAAGTGAATCAGCTATACATAAACATATATTGCCATATCTCCTCCCTCTTGCATCTCCCTCCCACCCTCCCTATCCCACCCCTCTAGGTGGTCACAAAGCACCGAGCTGATCTCCCTGTGCTATGCGACTGCTTCCCACTAGCTATCTATTTTACATTTGGTAGTGTATATATGTCCATGCCACTCTCTGACTTCGTCCCAGCTTACCCTTCCCCCTCCCCATATCCTCAAGTCCATTCTCTAGTAGGTCTGTGTCTTTATTCCCGTCTTGCCCCTAGGTTCTTCATGACCAATTGTTTTTCTTAGATTCCATATATATGTGTTAGCATATGGTATTTGTTTTTCTCTTTCTGACTTAACTTCATTCTGTATGACTTCACTCACTACAAATAACTCAATTTCGTTTCTTTTTATGGCTGAGTAATATTCCATTGTATGTATGTGCCACATTTTCTTTATCCATTCATCTGATGATGGACACTTAGGTTGTTTCCACCTCCAGGCTATTGTAAATAGTGCTGCAATGAACATTTCGGTACATGACTCTTTTTGAATTATGGTTTTCTCAGGGTATATGCCCAGTAGTGGGATTGCTGGGTCATATGGTGGTTCTATTTGTAGTTTTTTAAAGAACCTCCCACCTCTGTAATATTTCTCCCTTATAAGTTGGACAGCACAACATGCGGTCAAGGAGCCATTGCAAGCCCTCTCAAACGAGATTTTTTTTTTTCCTAGGGACTTAATTTCTTAAAATGTTGGAACGATCATTCTCTTGGAAAGTAGGACAGTCTCTCTTTGAGCCTGCCAGAAGAAAACAAAACTAAGGAAAACAAAAAAGCAAAGTCTCCGAAAAACTAACTGGCAAGCAGGCTTCCTTCTGGGCACCTGGGGGCCCCTCCCTCCCAAGCTGAGGCTGCTAGATCACTCTAATGAGAACAGATGGCGCCCGTCGGGAGATGGGCTCCAGGTATATGCCTCCTGTGTCCTCCTTCTGAAACCAGATTTTAGAAGATCTTCTTTTTTACCGAGAATAGGAGCCAGTTGGTTAAGTGGTAGCCCAGATGTGTGCCAGGGAAGTGGGATGTTAAATCACACTAATACATTTGCTGCTGACTTTTGGAGAGTTCAAACCACTTCCTAATGGAGGGGGTGAAGTCTTCAGAAGACCCTGCTCCCAGGATGGAGGAAAAGGTTGCCATGAGCCGCCCACAGGAGGCGCCTCCTCTAGGCATTAGCAGAGAAGAAATCGCACCCTCCCTAGCCCCGACACTGCGATTTCAGCTACCTAATGCCACCCCAGGGCTGGAGCGTGGGACAGTCCCAGGGCAGGGTGCAGGGTAGGAGGGCAGAGATTCCACGTGGGGGTTAGGAAGGTCATTCCAGATAGAAGAGGCCGGGCTGAACCTGATCATTTTGACTGACTCTGCTCCCACCTCACCCCTCCAGGTGGTAGAAGTCACCTGTGTGTGGTCACTGTTTCTCATCCTGTAGGGCTGGACAACCAGGCCTGGAGTGAACTCAGAGGCACCCCCCCTCCAGTGTCATCCACAGAAGGAAGGCAAACAGAGAGTTAGGTTTCAACAGCAGGAAACTCCTGAATTTTCAACTCTGCTTTTCACAAAATGTTTCACTGTCGTCATAATTGCCAAATTTAAATTACCTCTATTTTCAGGTTTCGGGAAGCCATAAAGAGAGAAAGGAGAGATTTTCACAGTGAGAAACGAGAAACGATGAGGGGAACAGGGCAGTGTGTGGAGCAGAGTTAAAAGACGGAAAATGTTTCTGGAGTCAGCTGCGGCTGAGGTGTCTGAAAAAGGAAGGAGAAACAGCGCTAGGTGAGTGGACTGGGAAACGGGAAGGGCAGCGAGTTTGGATGGTGAGCTTTGAATCAGCTCAGAGGTAAGGCCCGAATGAAGTTCTAAGAAGGAATTTTTCAATGGTGGTCTTTAAATACTAAAACGAATGTAGACACTGAAATCATGTTGCTTTGTGTGCCTGTAAGCAGTGTTTGCAAAGGATGGGGATTCAACACTCAAAATTCTAGATTTTTTTCCCATCTTTAAAAAAAATCATAATCATAATAAAAGCAAAAAACAGGAGTCCCGGAGAAACAACAATGATAATCGACCAGTGAGCCCTCGCCACCTCCCCGGGGTACATTCATCAACAAAGGCTGAAATCCCTGTGCCCTTTATTGTTCCTGTATCAGCTAAGAGTGTGTGAGTGTGCATTTCTCAATAATTTTTAAAGGCGTTGTTTGTGCAGGGGTGGACATATACCTACTATAAATGTGATCGAACATAAACACACTGTTAACAATGGCTGTCTCTAGATGAAAGGTATGGGTGATCTTTAACTTCCTTTAGATTTTCCTTCATGTCTATACAACTGTATCTTTTCTAATCAAAGAGAAAGAAAATAGAATGTAATTTTAAATTTATAATATTTGTACAGGAAATCCTCCCCACTAATCATTTCTACGCTAAGGGACCACAAAACACCCATTCACACCCACCCCCAAGCCTCAGATCTGTGTTAGAACTCTGGCCTCATAGGAATTATCATCATCATCACTCCCATTGCCCCTGAAAATTTAAGTCTTTTCAAGGACTCTTAAAATGTCTGTGGTGTCTTCAAAGGGTGGAATTATGTCTTAGTCATTTCCGTACCCCCAGCAAATCACAAGCATAGTGCCGAACACAAAGTATCTGCTCAATCAGTGTTCATTAACTGGATAAACAAATCACCAACCTTTTATTCCCCAAGTCAGATTATCACAGTTATTCCTTAGCCCATGTTGTATTAATTAGATTAAGAGAAATACCATAGCAGCAATGCATAGCACTGCCTTGTTTCTCTTCCTATTTTTCTGGAAGTGCCCTTGGTCCCTGTGTCCTGTGAATCATCACATCCATACCTGCCACATTCATTCCCCCCATGTCACTCAGCAAAGACATGAGGGCAAAAAAAAGTCCCATGTCATCAAGCCCTTAGTGAAGCTGGACAGATTCAGGCGTGAAACCACACGTCCATTCTCTTGACCACCTGGACAATCTCAGCCTCAGTCTAACAATGGGCATGTGGGATCTGATCAAGGTTCTTGGCCAGGGTCATCTGTCCTCTGTGCACCACACTTAACATAAAGTGGCAATTCAGAATCCCCGCCAGGATCACCAGGAAGCCATCCAGTCTAATGTGTGTTCACAAAGGGCCAGGCCCTGGGAAGACAAAGGGGACTGCTTGCTGCCATGTAACTCTGCCAACCATTGGCCTTGTGGAGGCCAAGATGATGGAACAAAGCCCAGTAGCTGCTACTGGGTGAGCTGATGCGAGGGAACCAAGAGAAGCATGGTCAGGCGAAGCGCACCAGCTTATATCACTACTGGAAATGCCCATACCCTTTGACTCACTAATGCTATTCCAAGAAATTTATTCTAATTTATTCTACAAAAATACTTCCTCATGTGCACAAAAGTATTTGTAAAAGCATATTGATCACAACAGCATTTCCTTTAGCAAAAAAAAAAAAAAAAAAAAGAAATCACAATTTAAATGTCAAGTAATAGGAAACTGGACATAATATGAAATGCTATCCAAGTATAAACAGACGAGCTAGAGGATGTGGAGGAAAGGGAACCCTTTTGCACCGTTGGTGGAAATGTAAATTGATACAGCCACTATGGAGAACAGTATGGAGGTTCCTTAGAAAACTAAAAATAGAACTACCATACGACCCAACAATCCCACTTCTGGGCATATACCCTGAGAAAACCATAATTCAAAAAGGGTCATGTACCACAGTGTTCACTGCAGCTCTATTTACAATAGCCAGGACATGGAAGAAACCTAAGTGTCCATTGACAGATGAATGGATAAAGAAGATGTGGCACATATATACAATGGAATATTACTCAGCCATAAAAAGAAACAAAATTGAGTTATTTGTAGTGAGGTGGAAGGACCTAGAGTCTGTCATACAGAGTGAAGTAAGTCAGAAAGAGAAAAACAAATACCGTATGCTAACACATATATATGGAATCTAAAAAAAAAAAAATGGTTCTGAAGAACCTAGGGGCAGGACAGGAATAAAGACACAGATGTAGAGAATGGACTTGAGGACACAGGGAGGGAGAAGGGTAAGCTGGGACGAAGTGAGAGAGTGGCATGGACATATATACACTACCAAACGTAAAATAGATAGCTAGTGGGAAGCAGCTGCATAGCACAGGGAGATCAGCTCGGTGCTTTGTGACCACCTAGAGGGGTGGCATAGGGAGGGTGAGAGGGAGACGCAAGAGGGAGGAGATATGGTGATATATGTATATGTATAGCTGATTCACTTTGTTGTAAAGCGGAAACTAACACACCATTGTAAAGCAATTGTACTCCAATAAAGATGCTAAAAATAAGACAAAATAGAATAAAATAAAAACAGACCAGCTAATCCTCACGTGGCACTCATATGACATATATGCCAGGATCTAGGTATGTTACATGTGTTAATTCATTTAGTCCTCCAAGTATGCTATGAGGAAGGTTACTCTTATTAACCCCACTTTACAGGCAAAGAAACTGAGGCACAGAGCAGTTAAGTCTCCCAGGATTGCTCAGCTAATATGTGATGGATCCGGGATTCAGAAGGGAAATGGTATGGATCTAAAGTCCACACTATTAACAACATATCTGATAATACCAAAATGTGAGCAGGATCCAAAGTCGGCTACGTGGCCAGTCCAACAGCTGACCATCAGTAACAAAGAGTCCAATTTTAATGTCCCAGGATAGAAAGATAAATGCAATGTATTGTTAAGTGAAAAAAGCAAATTGCAGAACAATCTACACTTTCCCATTTTTACTTTTTAAAAATCTAGCCAAAAAATAAATGCATAGACAAAAACATCTGCATGTGCTTACCAGATTGCCAGCAGTGGTTGCCTCCGGGAAAAGGAACTGGAAGGGAAGGTGGGGAGGCTGGGGAAACTGTCACAATCTATCTTAGACCCTCCCGTGTTATTTGAATTTCGTGAGCATGTATTCCTTTGGTAATTTGGAAAAGAGAAGAAAATTAATAGAGGAAAAAGGGTTGCCCAGGGAGAGCCCATCAAGCAGACTGTCTGTGTGAGGAAGGCTGGTTTAGGGGATCTGCCCTCCAGTATAGGGGCTTCTTTCACAAAAAGTCAGAGTCACAAGGGCATCACCTAACTCCATGGGCCCTGAGATGCACTATTGGTTGTGCACGCAATAGTTCACAGATTTGACTTCAGATCCGGTTCGCCCAGCAGTTGCCTGCCATATAGGACTGTGTGCGTTAGCAGGAAGAACTCTGGCCTTGGGGTCAGAGAGCCTGGGTTGGAATCCCAGCTCAGCTCTTTGGGCCTCGGTGATGTCTTCTGTAAAATGTAGATAATAATATCCCCTTCACAATGTTGTTCTGAGGTTGCATGAAAAGACATGCTGGTATCAGGCTCAGTGACAATGATTTCCTAGGCAGGCCGTTGATGCCAGTTAAAGATGACTACATGGGTCACAGAACAAGAACCAGAGCCCAGTCTCCTGACCTCTGATTCAATGTTCTTTCCATTAAGCCCCATTGTCCTATTTGCCCAGATCTTTCCTTGGATTAGAAGAGTCACGATGAGACACGGTCAGCCCAGACATGGGGGCCATATTCAAAATGCCCTTGGACTTGTGTTCCTCGGGCTTCTAACTCAGGTTTACCTTGAAGATTTTTCTAGAAAGGCACTACATCGCTGGGAACACTATTCCCAGGCTGAGGAATATGTTTTAGAAAACATAGTGATTAATAGTGTGCCCTACCAGGGCACCTCATGACCAAGGTTTTTGTGGCTGTCCTGCTATGCCATGTGGCATATATTGACCAAGTCTCTTAGTCTTTCTGTCTCATTTTCCTTGTCTACAAACAGGAAGATAAATAATCTCTGCCTCCTTTCTAACAAGGCTGTTGAGAGGTTCAAACGACATGATGGAGATTAACATCTGTGGCAGAGACTGCCAATTACCCACCGCTATCAATTCCTGCCTCTTTCCTCAGCAATAACACCTCAAATTCTAGCTAAACACACGCTGCCCAGCCAGAGACTACAGTTCCCAGGCTTCATTGCAACTAGATGTGACCAAGCAACCTACTGCTTGCCAAGGCAAGAAAAAGGATACCATATCTGCAATTCTCAGGCCACACCTTTAAAAAGGAGCTGTTTGCCCTACTTTCCTCTTTCCTTCTTCCTGCACATTGAAAGTTGGACATGGTGGTGGTGGGTCATCTTTGACCTTAGAGGATAGTGGATGAGCAAAATAGAAGATGTCTGGGTCCTGTATAACCTCATGAAGCAGAGCTGCCTACCACCCCTGGGCCACATAACAGCTCAGATTTCTATGGGAGAAAGAAATGGTCCTTTTATTTTATTAAATCCACTGTTATTTTGTTCTCTGATATAGCAATTGAACCAATATGTTAATTATTGCAAAATCCTTTGAATATATAAACTGTTATGCCAAGACTTGATATGGTTCTTATTGTTAATTACACCTACTGCCTTCATTTGACAACCCAAATTGTCACAAAACAGTCACCATCTTATGCACAGGACTACAGTTTCTGTTCCTGCAGGTCTCAAAGGCTGCACAACTAGACATTCAGATGTCTTGTGTTCACATGTGAAAGTTGCTCCTAACATCCCTCTGGCACATTTCCTTCTGTTACTATACCAAGCATAACTTTTTTTCTTAAAAACTGAACTTTCAGTTGAATATTTGCAAGGTTAGCAAATAGCCAAGTCACAGCCCTTGTGATAACTAGCCTCACATGTGGTGTTTTTCCCAACATGACTTGGAGCAAGCAGAGCCCATCACTTTACTTCTAAGTAGCCTTCAACCAAGCAATTGAAAATGTTACTCAAGGGTTGGGTTTTGTTTTGTTTTTTTTTTGGGGGGCGGGTTTGTTTTGTTTAATTCACACACGCAGAGGTATACCTGCCATGTCTGCTTTGGGGAAGGAGTGCAGGGAAAAACAACCTGAATGCAATTTAATCCAGGACATCTACTTCTCCCATCTCATTTCTCATCATACCATCTTGTATTCTATGACCAGCCATCCTAAAATATATGTAGTTTCCAAACTGACATGCTGTCCTACACCTTGGGACTTATACACTTCACCATTCCCTCAAACTGACTTGCTATATCCTATACACCCCCTGGTCTCAGTTTGAACTTCCAGCAAGCCTTTTCCGGTCCTCTAAGACTGGGTCAAAGCAGTCAGCATCACTCTGACTGCTCTGTATTAGAATTGCCTCTTTACTTGTCGGTATCTCCACTTAGACTATAAGCATCTGTAAGGTAGGGACTGTGTCTTACCCACGTCTGTATCTCTGCATCTAGTGTGGTCTCTGGAACAAAGCAGACACTCAGTAAATGTTGGCGGAATGGAGGTCTGCTTGCCCTGCTGGATATGATGTTCAGCATCAGAAAAACTTGCCCAACTAGACTGAGGGACCCTGGATCCACATTTGCCTGTTAGCATAGTTTAAAAGGAGTTTCTCCCTTTAACACGAAGTGCATCCCACCTACTACTATGGTAGTAGTGGAATAGCAGGGTAGTGGCCCTCTTAGAGATTTACTCTGACATGTTTAAGTATCATGCTGTAGTTCTTGCTGACTGCACTGCAACTAGATGCCGGATGGTTAGGCATTTTAACAAGAGCTGTTTCAGTGGGTGGTGGGTTTGCAAATGTGCTACTTTAATGGCTATTCATATTAGCTCTGTGTTAAAGGTCCCAGGTTATGTCTCCATCTAGTCTGGTGTTTATTTAGTGCTCAGTATTAGAATGAGTAATATGCCCCTTAGCTTTGTGACAGATCGTTCTTTAAACGCCAGACCCATTGGCACGCTGCCCTTGAGTTTCCACTAAGCAGAGAATATTCCCAGGGAGTAACTCCTCAGCCCCACAGGAGTTTGTGAAATGTGAAATTGGAGGTCGATGACAGCATAAACAAACCTGAAAATAGCTCTTGTGAAAAATCTTCTGCTCTGCAGTGTAGAACCCATTTCTGCTAAAGCTGGTTGAGACTTTCCATGGGTCCTGGATCCCTCTCCCTGAGACTAGCAGAAGGTAGGAAGAGATGTGGATTTAGCACCTGCAGCTGACTTAGAAACACCAAATTTGGATACTAGTAATTTGTCATGGGCTTTTTTTTTTTTTTTTAAATCTCAGGGTATGTTTTTCTACACCTCTGAGATGACAGAAATAGATAAGACACTCTCACCTTTGTTTTATTAATGGAGAAAGCAAAGCATAGAAAAATTGACAAGCTGAGCCATGTGGGAGGTGCTCCCTGGTAAGTCAGTAACATCACTTAGGATTGTGGAGCCAAGAACATGTCTGAACACTTGCTCACGGGCCTGACACAGTGGCCAGCACATGACGTGTAGACATACAATAAATGCTTATAGAGTGAGTGAGTGAATGAATGAATGAATGAATGAAATCAACTAAACCAACATATCTCAAATTTGAGCAATATGAGGGACCTCTTCTGGAGAAATAATAATCTCTTGACCCCAGAGATTGTCTATAAAACCCTAATTTAAATAACATATTTCACTCTTATTGTTTGAAAATGTCTCTCGGTAGCAAATTATCGTTGCAAAAAAATGTAATTTCAATCCTTATAACTGATAAAAATATTTTTTATTATTGAAAGAAAAACAATTTTTTAAAGTTCTCACAGAATTCATGTACCTGAGATAATCCCAGCAAACCTCATTTGGAGAAAGACTGGACTAGACTGTGAGCCCTTGACAGAAGGCAGGCCTGAGTGCTGTCCTTTATGAGTCCTTGACCTGGTAGGCCTTCTCCCACCATTTGAAAGTGATGATGGCGATATGACTGTGGCCAGCCTCCCACCCTAAACAGGAAGGACAGCTCGAGAGGCCAGCCAATGAGGGTAAGCACCACAGGAGAGTTCTAGAGAATGATGGTTGAATGCACTGCAGCTAAGCAGAGCTCAAGTCCAGCTGGGGTTCAGAGAAGGTGTCACAGGGAAGGCGGAATGCAAGCTGGGCCTGGGAACACCAAGACGACTTGGTGTCACAGAGAGGAAGGAGGAGGGCTCTAGCCACGAAGAAAGGGGAGTCTTTTCCTTTCCTGTTGATTTGCTGCCGCCTCTTAAATTGGATTTGCTACCAAAGACAGGCCCTGAGGACATGCATCAGAGGTCTGCCCAAACCTCAAAGAACTGGATGGGTTTTAGTGACACTCAACCAAGCAGGACAAACTAGAAAGATCATTAAAATCGAAAGAAATTCTATTCTTCAATGAAAATAGCATCCCAGAGAGCTGGAAGAAAATTATTCTTTTCTACCACTTTCTGTCTCCTTTCTCCCCACTTCTGAGTATGAAAACTACTTTAGGCTACTCAGATCTTGTTCTTCTCAGAATATGAAGTTTGTCTTCTAGGCTCTGAAACTTCCCTGTCTGTGTTTTCTTACATGTCTTAACCCACATCCCTACACTCCTGCACGCCAGGTCCTTGAGGTCAACTATTGTGTCTTTTTCATGTTTGTTTCCATATCCTACTACCAAATCATAACCAGGTATTCAATACATATTGGCTTAAAGAATATTGTTTGCTCAAATAAATGACCAGAGTTCTCCTATTGCCCTAGCTCTTCTCCCTCATCAAAATTTACTCCTAGCAAAGAAGCTGATACGTTCAGGTACATTCAGATCTAATACCACTTAGTATGTTGCCCTGCCCAGTGGCATTTGAAATCCCATATAAGTAGGATTTTTTTTGTATATTCACAACAGGTCTGGGAGACAGTTCAAGGCTAAAGAGGAGGTATTTTTTGTTTCTGAGCAAACAGGTATATCTTCATAAGACTGGCTTTGAAGCCAGCTCTTATAGAAAAGATGAAGTGAGATTTTGGCTTATTTAGAGGAGTGTAAAGTTGGTCCTGTGATAACAGATATGAGCTACAAAGAGCAGCCTTTAAAAAAAAAAGAAGAAGAAGGAACTACAGTCTACAGCCTAGCTACACTTATTAAGATGAGATTTAACCAAAGACTATAAAAATCTTAAATGGTAGATAATAAGGTCAAACCAAGTTACTATTTTCAGCTCAGAACAGATGACAAGACAGGAGGACATAAATGGAAATTAAAAGAAAAGGGATTCAGAACAGATCAGAAGGTTACCAAAAATAATCAATGGCTGAAATGACTTTCTGGACTCATTCACTTGTGCTGAAAATATTGGGTCATTGAAAAAGTAATGAGATGATATTCTTGGGAAATGGAATAGTTAAAATGAATGAGTCCAGATGGGCCTTAAGACTTTAATCATTCTGAAGAGAAACACTTGCTGGGACACTCTCTCCTAAACCAAGTTGAAATTTCATTCTAGGGAGACAACTAGGTAGAGGAGAAGAGGACTTCACTTTTCACATTCCGTGGGTGTTTGCGGCTCCGTCACAGTTATAACGGTATTTGGTACCAAGGCGTCTTTATGAGTAGTGCCTCCTATAGAATCTTAATAAGAGAAACAGGCAAGACAGCCACTAAAGACATGGAGACTTGGATTGATTCTCAGCCAGGCTCCCATCCTAAATTGAAATCTCCATGTTCCCACCTGTCACATATCTTCCAATGCATGATTCCAGGACCGGGACAATTCAGGGGCAGTCTAATCTGCTATTGGGCAGCTCTAATTGTTAGACAGCTGGAATTGTTTCTGACAGGGTCTGGCCTCCCTAGAGTTTCCCCATTGGGTCTAATTTGTCCTTTGGAGCTACACCACCATGTGTCTACATGGTAACCCAGCAAATATTTAAAGACAGAGTGCCCCAAATTGAACGTGTCCCCAGATGAAGCTAAGAGTGTGTTAACTACCTCTTATGATCTAGAAACACCTACTCTGTTAATACAGCCAAATAATAGTAGTAGTAATTACAATTCATTGCAGCCCACCACATGTCATACATTTTTTCTAATCAGAACTACAGCCAATTTTAAGATTCGCATTTTAAAAAATATTTATTTATTTTTGGCTGCGTTGGGTCTCAGTTGCAATGCACGGGCTTCTCTCTAGTTGTGGTGCATGGGCCCCAGAGCACGTAGGCCCTGTAGTTGCAGCACGCAGGCTTTCTAGTTGTGGCGGGCGGGCTTAGTTGCCCTGCAGCATGTAAGATCTTAGTTCCCCAACCAGCGATCGATCCCACGTCCCTGCATTGGAAGGCAGATTCTTAACCACTGGACCACCAGGGAAGTCCCAGGATTCCCATTTTTTTTGAATTTTATTTATTTTTTGGCTGTGTTGGGTCTTCATTGTTGCCCGTGGGCTTTCTCTAGTTGCAGCAAGTGGGGGCTACTCTTCGTTACGTTGCATGGGCTTCTTATTGCAGTGGCTTCTCTTGTTGCAGAGCGCGGGCTCTAGGCAAGCGGGCTTCAGTAGTTGTAGCACACAGTCTCAGTAGTTGTGGCTCGTGGGCTCAGTAGTTATGGTGCACGGGCTTAGTTGCTCCAAGGCATGTGGTATCTACCTGGACCAGGGCTCGAACCTGTGTCCGCTGCATTGGCAGGCGGATTCTTAACTACTGCACCACCTGGGAAGTCCCAGGATTCCCATTTTAAAGATGAAAAAAATTGAAACTCAGAGAACAAATAACTCTCTCAAGTTCACAGAACTAGAAAATAGCTAAGCAACGACTCAAATTCAGCTCTGTTTGACTCCAATGCTGTTTGCTGTCCACTCTCTCTGTCACTGCCTAATATTTTCTTAATGACCACCTCCCTGTTCTTTTATTGGAATTTACAGTCAACTACAATCTCCAGACCTCTTTCACCTTCACCTGTTCTAAGGATTTTCACCTAGCAGGGAGTAAGTTACTTTGCAAGGTAGTGGCATTCATTGCAAGGCATGCTGGGAGAAAGAGGCTGGGCCCAGCCTGGGAGGTGTACAGGGCAGTGTGGGCAGAGCTGTGACCTCAGACTAGGTCATCAATTGTCCAAACCCTAATCCAAGCAGATATATAGCCAACGCAGCCCATTTCCAGGGGACTCAGAAAGACCTGTGGGGAGACCAGAGCAGGGACACAACTTCAGGGGTATAAAATATTATGAGAACATCAAGCCAACCCAAGGTCCTACACAGAATTCTGCCTCCAGCAGGGCCTCGGAAAACAGTGTATAAAGCCACAAGGAGAATAAAGCAGGGCTTTGCCTGCCTGACTCAGGCCCCATGACCTAGAAAGGGGTGAAAAACAGGAAAACCCCAAGATCCAAACAGAAGGGAGCTAGGCCCAAGCTTGTAGAGCCTGACTTCTGTGCAGGAAAGGCTTAATTCAGCAGGCATGGGGGCCCAAACTCTGCATCTTCCAAAGGAAGAACTGGCCCTTGACCGGCTCCTGGGAGATCACCTACAAGCTATCGGAATATCCTGCCTGAGAAGAATATTGTATACCTGGGGCCCAGAGCCAGGGCAAATAGTTTCTAATAATAATGTGATATATGGCAAATGCCTATGTTTGTTTACCTGGGGCACTGGGCCAGACTCTTATCGTTTTGACCTCTGGGGAGGCTGGAGACTGAGTAGCTAAGGCCAGTCACACAAACACTGCATGCCTACACGACTGACTGCTCATACAAACCCTGCACACCAAGGCTCAAGTTAGCAATCCTGCATGCGTGTTGTCAGGCATCATTGCTGGGGGAATTACACGCTGTCCGTGCAACTCCACTGGGTGAAGCCACCTGAAAGCTCGTGCCTGGTTTCTCCTGGACTCCACTCCTTTTTCTTTTGCTAATTTTAATCTGCATCCTTTCACTATAACAAACCATAACTGTGTAAACAGAAAACAGCTTCTCTGAGGTCTGTGAGTCCATCTAGCAAATCGGCAAGCCTGAGGGTAATCTTGGGGAACCGACGCAGATACCCCGATAGCAGAATCCGTGAGGAGGTGGCTATGACCAGTAGCCTTGTTGGAAGGCTTAGAACTCAGATGTAGAACCCAATACAAAGACAAATTCCAGACCTCCCTCTTTGTGATGATATGGGACTCATATAAGAGTCCCACTGGCCTCTCACTGGTAGTGGGGGAATATGCCAGATATGCCTGCGGAAAACAGGGTTGTCATTTGGAATAACTGGGGTGAATCTAGGACAGGGGCAAAAATTCATACAGATATCACCATCTGGTATTCATCTATGTGACTGGGTTTTTTAATAAGTTTATTAGCAGGATCTATGGTTCTAATTGTGAAAGTAATGTATATTCATTGTTGAAAATCTGGAAAACATAACAAAATATATATTAAAAAAAATAGTCCATTGGAATCCCACCACCCAGAGATAAGCATGGCTAATACTATGGTATAGTTCTTTCCAGTCAATTTCTTTTTCATGAATATGCAGCAGCGTCCCTGATGAGACAGAATCTTTAAAATTTTTTGTTAGCAAGAAAACCTGCAAGTTAAAAGTTGCCAGCCACTTCCATGTCTAACAAGTCATCTTGGGACACATTGGTGTCTGGAAGCAATCAAATGGGCAGTTTCAGTTTTGCAGACATAAGGCTGAGGCACCTACCATCCAGAGGCAAGAATGTCAGTCACAGGACAGTGTTTTCCTTGACAAAGGCTGTCCATCTCGTCCTCCGTTACTAAGGCCAAATGTCACTGGGAAGTAGGTGAGCCAGTTTGAGAGAGCCCAGAAGCTTCCTAGGAGGAAAGGAATCAAGACCCCAACTACTTCCCCTGAGGTTCACTTGTTTTCAAACATCTCTGATGAGTTCAGTTGGTCTTAGGCAGGAGCCTGGACTACTGAATCGTTGGTGTTGAAGGGAAGTGGTTTCCACAGAGCATGAGGCCAACACAGGAGCCTTCTACTGCAGCAACCCCTGAGGCACCAAGGGAAAGTTTGAGGAAAATGTGTTCAAGGGCCAACTAAGAAGCTGAAACTTTGGGAGCCCACGCCATTGTTCATAGAGAACAATAAGACATATCCTATTCTCAGAACCACGAGAACAATGCCCTGACCAGCAGTGATGGTACAGGCAGGCAGGCATGGCCCAAGGTGGTGGTCAACTGCTTCCACCAGACACCAGTGCTGGAAGCAGCAAACGCAGCCTGCAGTGGGCCAGATTCTCCAAGACTCTCTCCACAAGGCACGTGAGCATATCACTGAACCTTAATAAACTGGGACAGAGGAGCCTTAAATGTATCACAAGATGGGGACCACTGGGAAAGAGAAGGGAATTTTCATGCTAGGTGAGATGGGGCCTCTCCTCAGTTCACTGGAGACATGTGACCACATCTTCATTCATCTTATACCCCAAGGTGACAAAGCAGAAGATCTAAACTACAGACGAACACAAACTCACATAATGTGTAACAAAATGAGATTAAGCTGCATAATGTAGACTCTTTTTCCCCACTTAACATCATATACTGAGCATTTTCTAATGACATTAAACATATTTGGAAATGTAATATTAATAGGTAATCATATAATGTAGTGCTTATGTAGCATTTACCATGTGAGATAGTATTAGTAACCCTATACTCTAAATAAGGAAATGGAGGTACAAAGAGGCTTTGTAACTTGTTAATAATGGCTAGTAAATGAAGAAGCTAGCATCTGAACCCAATTTTTTTTTTTTTTTTTTTTGTGGTACGCGGGCCTCTCACTGCTGTGGCCTCTCCCGTTGCGGAGCACAGGCTCTGGACGCGCAGGCTCAGTGGCCATGGCCCACGGGCCCAGCCGCTCCACGGCATGTGGGATCTTCCGGACCGGGGCACGAACCCGTGTCCCCTGCATCAGCAGGCGGACTCTCAACCACTGCGCCACCAGGGAAGCCCTGAACCCAATTTTGAATATACAGGGTATCTGATCATTTTCCAGTAGTTGGATATTTCATTTTTCCTATTTTTTCACTATTACATATGTGCAGTGATAAACATCCTTGTACATAAATCTTTGAAAGTCTATTTAAAATGTTAACCTAAATGTAGAACTTCACATTTACTGAATTCCATCACTTTTAATTTAGACCTGTGAGATTTTCTTGGATCTTATTTCTGCAATTCAAATTTTCCACTTTGCCCGAACTTTGTGTCATTCAGATGTAACTGACCTGTTCTCCTCAAACGAATACTTTATCTAAAGCTTGACCTGGACAAGACAGAGTCACATGGCTTGGTTCCTGCCTCTCTCACTGGCTCATCTCACACTCAGCCTTCCAGTTGGTCGGCCACACCCTGCTCTCTTGGCCACAGGACCTCACCACCACATTCTGCTCCCTCACCTGAAACCCCCTCCCTTCCCCTGGTGAACCCCCTGTAGTCCCTCAACATCTCAATTCCAGCTGAGCCAGGGTGAGTTCTTTGCTATATACCCATGGAACCCCATTCTTTTCCTTCCACGTGGGAAATTCACACACTCACAAAATTAGCTGATTCATAGCAGGCTCCCCCACTCAACAAAAGATTCTGTGACAGCACTGGCCACGTCTGCTTTCTCATCATGGTACCTAATGCTGTACTTGGCCTAAAGTGATATTCCATAAACATAGGCTGAATGAAGGAAGGGAGGAAGGAATGAAAATAGCAACCGCAGCACAGCCACAGAACCCCTGCCCCTTGCGTGGATGGCAGCATGCATGGATTCATCAGCCCTCCTTGAGTACAGTGCTTCAATCAGTTACAATTTATTTTTTATTTTATTTTATTTTTTTTCAGTACGCGGGCCTCTCACTGCTGTGGCCTCTCCCGCTGCGGAGCACAGGCTCCGGACGCGCAGGCTCAGCGGCCATGGCTCATGGGCCCAGCCGCTCTGCGGCATGTGGGATCTTCCTAGACCAGGGCACGAACCCGTGTCCCCTGCATCGGCAGGCGGACTCTCAACCACTGCGCCACCAGGGAAGCCCCAATCAGTTACAATTTATGACCTGCCCACATTCTATCTTAGCCCCAGGATATTGCTAGAGAGTTTGTCAGATACAGCTGAGATCCGGCTGTGCTGTGACTGACCTCCTCTACCCTCTTCTGCCTCAAGGCATCCTCTATTCAGCCTCCAACTGTCCTTCCAAAGGCAGCTCTGATTACACGACTCCCTGATTAATAACCTCTGTGGCTGCACAGTGTCCTCAGGCTGAAGTCCAAGCTCCTAATAGTGACATTCAAGGTCCATCGTGTTCTGGTCCTTGTCTGCTTTTCCTTGTCATCTGCTGCTCCCGACACCCTCCCCCAACACACTGCAATACTACAGGTCTTCCCACAGAACATGTGCTCATGTATCTTTGAGGCTTTGCTCTGTCTCCCTAGAATGCAAACTCCCACTTTGTCTGGCAAACTCCTACTCATCCTTCAAGGTCCAGGTCAAAAGTCACCTCCCCTTGGAAGGTCTCCTTGTCTCCTTCCTACTCCCATCAAAGGCAGATTCCTTCGCTTATATTCCTGTAGCATTCTGTACATACTTCTACTTTAGAATTTTCGCCCTGTATTACATGTAGGTATTTGTGTTCTCTGAAGGAATCTGAACTCCTTGAGGGCAGGGACCATATCTTACCTCTGTTTCCCCAGAAAGCACCTCAGTTCCTGACACAGAATAGATAGTTAACAAATGCTCCATGTCACTTTGTCTTTGGGTATTGTCCTGTTCCACAGGTATCGTGACACTTTCAAAAAGCAGTAAAGGGCTTCCCTGGTGGCGCAGTGGTTGAGAGTCCGCCTGCCGATGCAGGGGACACGGGTTCGTGCCCTGGTCCAGGAAGATCCCACATGCCGCAGAGCGGCTGGGCCCATGAGCCATGGCCGCTGAGCCTGCGCGTCCAGAGCCTGTGCTCCGCAGCGGGAGAGGCCACAGCAGTGAGAGGCCCACATATCGCAAAAAAAAAAAAAAAAAAAAAAAAGCAGTAGACTTTTGGAGCCACGGCTGACCGACTCCAAACTAAGGTCCAGCGATAGGTGAAGTGTGGAGATTCTCAGTAACAGAGGTGGCAGATTCCATGTGAGGGCCCTTGAGTCTCTGCTTGTCCTCCTTCATCACCAGCCACTAACCTCCCCAGCTTCTGTCAGTCCAGCAGGGTGTCTGCTCAATGCTGCTAGTCCTTTCTACTGCCTGTCTTTTCTTTCTTTGCTTTCACTGTCCTCCCCTTCTTCATGAAATAGCTATAATTCTGGACTGGCTCAAAATGAAAAGGCTACTGAAAGGATAGAAAAAACCGTCAGCAACCAAGGACAGAGAGGACTGTTGGGTCTCTTGAGAAACTCGCAATGAAGACCTTCTGGGCTACCTAACCCTCCTCTCCTTCTTCCTTCGACTCAGCTAGCTGCCTCACTTTACTCATCTTTCACATGTCCACCCCCAATTTACGTGACTTTTCAGCTCAGCTCTCCCTAGTCTGACTAGACGGTTCTTTTCAGTGTCCCAGTTCCAAAATCTCACAAGGAGACTCTGATCATCCCATTGCCACCCCAGTTTTGTAGCTTTGGGTCAGGCATCCTGCCCAGGTCCAATCATGCAGGGCTGGGACGGAGGTTCGGATCGTGCGGCCCGATGTGCTTCCCTCAACAGGGGGTGGAGGAAGAAGGGATGGTTAGGTTCAGCGACTGCATCTCTAGTTAAGCTCGGGTAAGGACATTTTTCAATCTTGGACAAGCCTTGAAAGAGAAGCACCAGCTGTTTGGAGGTAAAAACATTGTTAATTTAAAGCATTGCTATACAGGAGACAAAGGTTGCCCACCACGCTCAGTGTAATAGCCCGGAGACTACTTTCTAAACATTATTTCCATGCAGGCCCTGCTAGCCTGGCAAAAGTGAACAAATGGGTCTATAGCTCAAAAGAGAAATTTGGACTGGAGATAAAAAAATGGTTGTCATCAGCATTAGTGATCAACAAATGCTGGTGGTTGTTGAGAAGGTGGTGGTAGGTTGGCTCCAGGCACATATACAGGTTCTCAGGGAAGGTGAAGAGAGTGAGAAGGGGGCCAAAGACAGAACTCAGGGACCATGGATATTTAAAGGGTTGGCGAGGGAGCACATTTCTGAATAGAGAAAGGAACAGCCAGAGCGGTGGAAATCTCAAAACCAAAATCTAGCCAAGGTGGCATAGATCTTGGAGGAAAGGACAAAGTGCCAATTCCAGAGAGATGGGAAAAAAGTAAGAATGCGCTTCTGAGAAGTGGAGGGGAGGGGCTGGAAGAGTGGTGAAGGGGATTGAGGAAGTTGGCCAGCTTGGTGGTGGGGGAGGGGGAGCCTTGAGAGACGCGGGTAGACAGCAGAGAGGAACTCAGTGTCACGGAGATCCACCCCTCTCACCCCCATGAGTTTTACCTGAAGGTGTTTAAAAGCTGATGGGAACGAGCCAATCTATTCAGAGAGATTGAGAAACAAGCAAGAAGGGGGAGGATGGGTGGAATGAGGTTTCTGAGAATAAGGGACCCAGCACCCCTGAAGGAGCCCACGGGAAGAGGGAATGCCCCCCCCCTCAGGCAGTTGTAGGTCCCAAGGTCAACCTAGGACGCGGACCGTGGGACCAGACCGCCGCCTTCCCAGCCGGGCTCCTGAGCAGCACGTGACGTCGGTGCCCTCTAGTGGCGGTAGTCGGAATCGTACGGCACGTGGAGTCTCCGTTGGCGGGAGAACCCGAGCGAGAGGCAGTGACTCGGGACCCTGAGCGGCTGGGGACACAGGGGTCGCTAAGGATAAAGCTCATGGCACAAAAGGAGTGGGGAAAGAAACCATTTGGATGGGGTACGTTTTTCAACCTTTCCTGCACTTCTTGGCGGGGGGGGGGGGGGGCGGGGAGGGAGGGTACCGATCTGGGCCAATTAGCCAAAGCAAAGGTTATGCCCGGAGCCACAAAAACACCCGAGCCTGAGTCAGATCCATGCTGTGGATTCCGACCTGTTGTGACCCGCCAGGCACAGACCGTCTGTAGATGGTGCAGCACGGCGGACGTCGGGGAGTCAGGAGATGCTGCTACCTTTGCCTCGTGGTCAAGCACAGGGAAGACGGGGAGGGGAGAAGTGGGGCTGGCGCAGGGAGAAGAGGCATCGGCTGTGCAATGCTGCCATCTACCGGCCTGCCCGGTGCTCGCCCCGGGGTGGGGGGGGCGGCACTTCAATCCAGAGGGAGCTGCGTCCCGCTCAACAGTGGCACCGGATCTGGTCTTAGCGAGCGGTTTTCAGGCTTAGCCACACAAACTCACCGGCTCACATAGCAACTCGGGAAAATATACAGGTGTTTTGTGTTTGGAGGTCATTGGTTTTGGATTTTCCATCTTAAAACATCCACAAAGAAGCTTCTAGGCACAGAATCGCTCCCATGGCCAAATGAGATAAAATCTCCAATAAGTGTATAAAACAAAGAGCAGATCAGTCTCTGGGGTTTGGAATTGTGCGGGTGGCAGTCTTAGGGTCCAAGGTCATTCTCAGCCTTACAAATCTGTGAGGCGCCTGGAAAGAGGGTTTGGGTCTTAAGTCTGTTTGTTTCTCTGGGCTCAGTTTCTTCATCTGTAACATGGCAATAAAGTTGCCCTCACAGGAATGTTTGGGGGATCAGATATGCTGATCCTTGGGAACAGTGTGGAAAGTATAAAACTACATGTCATCACTAGCTGTGATCAAATGCAAACTTTTCTTCCAAATCAGAGGTGACTGAAGATGTCGCACATACAGCAGTTGCTGGTAGGGAGGAGAGGATTTGAGTATCTCTGTTCCATTTTCCCAGATATTGTTTTCTATAAAACCTGACTTTCCTGAATGGTTCTCCCATACCATCCCTAGGGATTTTGTAAGGAAAAATTAAATCACTTTAACAGAAAGCTTGTCTCTGTTCCTGGAGAGATAATGATGAGGTCATTAGGTTTTTGGAGTTGTATTTGTTAAGTCCAAATGTATGTCGGTCTTATTTTTTGTAGCTAAACAGAACAAATGCTAGACGTTTTTGCAGTGAGAATGATTTTCTCCATATTGCATAAGACAAACTGAGGTTCATAGAAGTTAATTTACCCAAGGACATAAAGCAAGTAAGTGATGGGTATAAAATTCACAGTTGGGGGAGAATTAATCAATAAACTTTGAACAAAGCCTTGGGCATAGGCAGGATACAGGGCCATCCATAACATCTTTCCAAATGTAATATGAGGACTTCCCTGCCTAAAAAAAGCACTTTCCATACCTGCTTATAGAGAAAATGTTACCATTAGACAATAATTCCTCAGGTTTAAGACATTTTTTTCCTTTTTTGAAAAGCAAATTCTCCCGAGGATGGTAATAACTTTAAGCTTTTTTAGTTATCTATACCTACGTAAGAAAAAGTTTATTATATTCTCCCCCAGCGAGCAGCTTTTGATAAAAGGATGGATGGAAAGCATGTAGAGAGTCTGAGTGCTCACAGGGAATAAAAAGAAAAGGGATACAGAAAGGGAGGCAGGTTGCCCAAAATTGTCTATTTCACTGTTTTACCTAGAGTTTTGGCTTTGTTGATGGGATGTGGTTTTGGTGCCAAAACATCACATACTGAAAAAGAACAAAGTTGGAGGGCTCACATTTCCTGATTTCAAAACTTATTGCAAAGCTGCAATATTCATGGTATAAGTTTGGTATGGGCAAAAGGATTGACATATAGATAAATGGAATAAAATTGAAGTCAGAAATAAACCTGAACATTATGGTCAACTGATTTTTTTTTTTTTTTTTTTTTTTTTTTTTGCGGTACGCGGGCCTCTCACTGTTGTGGCCTCTCCCGTTGCGGAGCACAGGCTCCGGACGCGCAGGATCAGCGGCCATGGCTCACGGGCCCAGCCGCTCCGCGGCATGTGGGATCTTCCCGGACCGGGGCACGAACCCGTGTCCCCTGCATCGGCAGGCGGAGTCTCAACCACTGCGCCACCAGGGAAGCCCTGGTCAACTGATTTTTGACCAAGATGCCAGGAAAATTAAATGGGGGGGGGGGAATAGTCTTTTCCATAAATGGTACTGGGAAAACTGGATATATACATGTAAAAGACTGAAGTTGGACCCTTTACTCCACTATATACAAAAATTAACCCAATATGGATTATAGACCTAAGTCAGAGCAAAAACATAAAACTCTTAGAAGAAAATATAGGAGTAAATCTTCACGAACTCAGATTAGGCAAAGACTGCTTAGGTACGACATCAAAAGCACAAGCAACGAAAGTAAAAATAGATAAATTGGACTTAAAATTTAAAACTTGTACTTCAAAGGACACTTCAAGAAAGTGAAAAGATGCCCTACAGAATGGGAGAAACTATTTGCAAATCGAATATCTGATAAGGAAATTGTATCCAGAATATATAAAGAATTCATATATGTCAATAATTTTAAAAGATAACCCATGTTAAAATGGGCAAAGAGGACTTCCCTGGTGGCACAGTGGTTGAGAGTCCGCCTGCCGAGGCAGGGGACATGGGTTCGTGCCCCGGTCCGGGAAGATCCCACATGCCGCGGAGGGACTGGGCCCGTGAGCCATGACCACTGAACCTGCGCCTCCGGAGCCTGTGCTCTGCCACGGGAGAGGCCACAACAGTGAGAGGCCCGCCTACCGAAAAAAAAAAAATAGGCAAAGAATTTGACTAGACATTTCTCCAAAGAAGGTATACAAATGGCAATAAGCATATGAAAAGATCCTCAGCATCGTTAGCCATCAGAGAACCCACCTCACACCTAGCCAGACGTGTGTAAAGAAGCCTGTAGATGATTCCAACCCCCAGCCATTCAAATCTTCCCACTCAGACACGGTGGAGCAGACAAGTTATTCCTTCATGTGCCCTCCAAATCCCTAACCCACTACCCCTAACCCACGCGCATAACAACACAACTGCTGTTTTATACCCTAAGTTAGGGGTAGTGTGTAATGCTGTCATAGATAACCAGAACATCGTTTCAACGTTAAGTGTTCAGACTCTCCCTCTGTCAACCTGACCAACTAGGACAAAGGAGTAAGAGAGGAACATGGAAGCCTCCCTATGAAAATTACCACCATGGCAATAGAAACCATTAATTGGGCATCTATTGTATGCTAGAGTGGTGCTAGGTGCTTTCTGCACTATATCACTAATCCTTCTGCAAACCCACCTAGTATGTGGTGTGAGCCCCATCATACAGACAAGGAAGCTGAGGTCTGGCAACTCTGAATGACTTGCTCAGGGTCACATAGACAGTAGACAGCCGGGATTGACATCCATGCTAATCTGACCACACCACATCCAAAACCCACATGCTTCCACCCACAGTGTAGTACCCACCGCCTGCCCACCCCTAGGCTCTGCACCAGGAATGCAAAACTATTTCTAAAGCTGCAATCATGGTATTGAGGTATATAAAGAAGGATGACATTTTTTGTTTCACTGTCAAAACATCATAGAACATGCAGAACGCCAGGTGGCAGAAGTGTTCAAGGTGTTCATTTTCATTAATTCATCTTATCAAAAGAACTTTAAATCATAAAAAGGAAATGAGGGGAACAGAAAAACAGAGCAGATTTCCCCTGCCTGGAGTAGAGACTGGTAAAGTCACAGGAAGAGCCTTTCCACTCTGGACCAGACTTAAGGTAGAGACCTGGCTGGTCATGTCCTGCCCTGTGGGCGCAAGGAGGTGGTCAAATTGTGGGAGGTGAGCCAGTGGACCAGGGTGCTTTGGAAAAAGGCCAGAGACTAGGATAACCCTGAAGATGGTAGAATACATTCAGCCCCTAGATATTTCCATATCAGCTCACCACATACCACCTCCCCAAGCAGTTATATAATTATTTAGTATGTCAATTGTTTGTTTAATGTCTGTATTAGTCAGGATTCTCCAGGGAGAGAGAGAGAGAGACAAAGAAACTTATTATAAGGAGTTGGCTCATGTGACTATGGAAGCTGAAAAATCTCAAAATCCACAGTCAGCAAGCTGAAGACGCAGGAGAGCTGCTGGTGTAAATGCCAGTACAAGCCCGAAGGCAGAACAGACTGCTGTCCATCTCAAGGGGTTGCCTCTGAAGTTCCTTCTTACTCGGCCTTTTGGTTCTATTCAGATCTTCCACTGATTGGATGAGGCCCACCCACATTGGGGAGGGCAATCTGCTTTACTCAGCCTACCGATTAGAATGTGACCCTCATCCTAAAATACCCAGAATAAAGTTCGACTAAATATCTGGGCACCCCATGGACCAGTCAAGGTGACACAGAAAGTGAACCATCATAATGTCCCTTGCCCCTACCAGACTGTAAGCTCCCTGAGCCCAGTGACTATTTTTTCTTGTTCTCAGACATAATCCCGGAACCTGGCATAATAGTTCATCATCACGAAGATGTTACATAAATATTTGTTGAGTGAATGACCCCAGGAGGCTTCCTCATTGATATTAAACTACCAAGACCCTGATGAACACCCGATTATAACTCACACCTGAGTATAAGATAACACCATGCTGTGAACTACCTCTTAAGTTTTAAGGTCCAAAGCAGAAGACCTACTTGGTCTCCACTAGCAACAGTGATGTCAAATGAAGAAGCAGAAGCTAAAAATAGAGTAAAGGCATTCAGGGATGTGGGTGAATATAGAGTAATCCAATAGAAATGTAAGGTGAACCACTTGGGTATTTTAAATTTTCTAGTAGCCACAATTTTAAAAAGCAAGAAGCAGCAAGTGAAATTAATTGTAATAATATATTTTATATTCTTATAAATACAAAGTATAATTTTTAAATGTAATTATTGCACCCAATATATCCAAAATATCATTTCAGCATGTAATCCATCTGATAATTATGAATGAGGTAGTTTACCTTCTTCTTTGATACTAAGCTTTTAAAATTCACACAGCACGTCTCAATTTGGATGAGCCACATTTCAAGGGCTCAGCCGCCTCATGTGCTGGTGGCCAGCACAGTCCAGGGGCTGGCAGAAGATGTCTGACTGCTTATAAATGAGGGTGAGAGCATCCTCTGAAGCCCTGGTTATATAGTCAGCCTGATTTGAGTGTCCATGGGATTAAATGTCTATGGCCCCATGTCTTCTCTGATTTGAGAAAAATCAGAAGCAGGGTCACCACGGACCTGAAGTCCACGGAGCCAGATGGGGCCACAACTCGGGACCTGTTCACAATCAGTGAGACCTGGGGCAAGTCACTCAGCCCCTCTGGGTGCCGGTGTCCTCACAAGTGAAATGGAGCATTGCTGTGACAGTCAAGTGTCAACACCGCCAAACCTGATACTTCTCTTTTCCTGCACAAGGCACTCCAGGGTTCCAGGCTTACCTCCCCAAACATGGAACTAAACCAGGGTCCTGCTATTGGCCTCTCCCGTGGAATATCTGAGGCTTGACTTAAAACAGAAGAAAATTCTGCAATAAGCGACAGTATGCCTAGACCTTGAGGACATTATGCTAAATGACATAAGCCCAGACACAGAAAGGCAAGCACGGCATGTTTCCACTTATATGAGGTATCCAAAATAGTCACGTTCATAGACTCCAAGACTGGAACAGTGGTTGCCAGGGGCAGGGGGCCAGGGATGGATGGAGAGTTATTAATCAACTGACATAAAGTTTCAGTTAACTATTGGCTTAGCCAAAAAGTTCGTTCAGGTTTCTCCATAACATCTTGTGGAAAAACCCGAACGAACTTTTTGGCCAGCCCAATAAGATGCATAAGCTCTAGAGACCTGCTGAACAACATTGTACCTGTAGTCAGCAATAATAAGTGCACTTCAAATTTGTTAAGGAGAGAGGTCTCATGTTAAGTATTTTGTAGCAAAGTAAAATTAAAAAAATAAAAAAGAATGGCTGAGGCCTGAAATAGTGTCTGAAAGGGAGTTTCCACTTCCCTAGGACTCCCCTTTGTGGGACTCCTGAAGGAAGCTAGTGCATGAGGGGCCCCCGTAGGGTGGACTTCATGGTTGCCGTCCGTGGAGGGAGCTGGTGGTCTCTTCCAGCCCCTGGCGTGGGCTTCTAGCCCAGACGTAGGAGATTTCACATAGAGCAAACCAACGGCCAGAACACAGAATCAGTGGCCCTCTCTACAATGTGGCCAAATGATGCACATGCTCTCACTCTCTCTGCCATTTTTGGAACTATCCCAGGAGCTCAGAGAGATGTGGACCACAGGACTGCAGCTGCATGAAGTGACCCCAGGCAAAACCAACACAGGAACCACCCACCGGAGCCCAGCCTAATTTGCTGACGCGTAGAATCACAAGTAATTAAAACGGTGGTTGTTGTAAAAAAACAAAAAACCAAAAAACGAAAAACGCCAGCATCTCCAGGGAGTGATGCCAGGATCAGTCATATTAGGAAGACAATCACAAACCCATTGGGGGCCCTCACAGCTGTTTCCAACCCTCTGCCCATGATCTGGTTTCCCATGGCCCACGCACCTTCAAATTTCCCACAAGAGCAGCTTCTGAATGTCAAAGGCATTAGAAATGTATCATCTTCTCCTATTTTCTATTTTGTACATTGGCTTCCCAGCACCCTTGACATTAACCTCCTCCCAAATGTTATCAAATCCATGTTGCCATTCAGGATCTGTCAGCCTCTTTATCTTTTAGAAAGGTAACAGAGGGAAAAGAAACCAGCCCAAATGGCTTTTTTGGCTGCCCATGGTGTTCTTGGAAATCTGTAAGCAAGGCATCCAAGCCTTCTCCCCTATTGTTAGTACCAGCTGGCAGGCCATGGACCGACAGTGCATTCACCAGCATCTGTGTTGTTCTATCCAGCAGAATAAAGCCTGGCTGTTTTTTCTCTCTACCAAAGTAAAAGAGGAGTCCTGAGTAACTGACAGATTATCTGAATGAGACAACAAATTTTTAAGAAACTTCCTGCTTTCGTAGAACTGTACGGAAGACAGCTGAAGCGCACACACTTCTAGGCCCCCTGCAGGGTAGCCGCAAGCTCTCAGGACTATGGGAAGGATGGGAGCTCCTGAAGGAGCAGGCGCAAGAGAAGCAGACAGATGGAGAATGGAAAGAAGATGGAGGAAAGCTATAAAAGAGGATGGCTCTGGTGGCCGGGAGGAGGCATGTTTGTTGCATTCCTACCTGGTAGACCAGCCGACCCAGTCTCCAGGGAAGTCTTGCTGTAGGACTGTGGCCAGCAGGCAGCCTCCCGATGTCAGCTCAGGGTTTGCCTCTGATGCAGGAGCTGCCTAACCAAAGAGCACGCCTTTCTCCGAGGCAGCCACATCTGGTGGTTGAGTGAGGCAGGGATGGAGAGGGCCGGCCATCTCAGCCCCTCGTGGGACCATGCAGATGGGCAGTGGGGGGCCTGGGGGCCTGCACTGCAGCCCAGCTCTCCCTCTGCCCAGGCATGCCTCCCCGCCTTGCTACTCACAGAGGCAGGTCCCTAGAAAGGGCTTGCACCCCAAACTCCATCTCAGCATCTGCTTCTGAAAAATCCAGCCTGCAGTGGCCTGGGTTTCATAACACGTTGCCCCTCTTCATCTGCACTATTATGAGTTGGATATAGATAGATATAGATATAGATGATATAGATGTAGATACAGATGATACACATATAGATACAGATATAGATATAGATGATATATAGATATAGATGATATATAGATACAGATGATATAGACAGATATAGATATAGATGATATAGATAGATATAGATATAGAATTTCCCTTTTACAACTGAGGACACCAAGGCTCTAGGAGGTTTAGTAACTTGCCCTTGGGTCACAGGGTGGCAGAACTGGGGTTGAACTCAGCCAGTCCAGCACCAGTGTATGCTCCCACCAGGAGCTTGCTGATTAGAAGACCCTCCAAATGAATCGCTGATGACCTAAAGTGCACCAGAAATTCTGGAATGAGTGAGCCCCTTTAAGGGAAGAGCAGAGGTGGGAGAAAAACTGCAGACTCACCATTTGATGAGATTTCAAGGCTTCTCGGAAGGTCCCCTGCTCCCAAAATACTCCTCCCACCTGACCAGTTTTGAGGCTGACTACAGTCCCAAAGTTGGAAGAAAAATTAATACATAATCCTGAGAGGAGTATCGAATTCACTTAATGTATTTGTAGGGTTAGGTCCGCAGGCCCCCAGGCACCCCTTTCTGTGCTCCTTTCTATCATCCTCTGCTTTGCCTCCTGTTCCTATCCTATCATCAAGAAAGTGATCTGGGGCTTCCCTGGTGGTGCAGTGGTTGGGAGCCCACCTGCCGATGCAGGGGACACGGGTTCGTGCCCCGGTCCGGGAGGATCCCACATGCCGCGGAGCAGCTGGGCCCGTGAGCCATGGCCGCTGAGCCTGCGGGTCCGGAGCCTGTGCTCCGCAACGGGAGAGGTCACAGCAGTGAGTGGCCCGCGTACCGCAAAAAAAAAAAAAAAAAAAAAAAGCCAACTCACAGGATGGAACACAATCTAAGCTCCTAAATCCAGATGAAAGTGTCTGTCTCCACAGTAGGACTCCATCCACATTTATCGATTTCACACTCTATCCATTGACCTTACTTCCAGAAATAGCTGCCTACTCTAACTGTTGAGCCACCCTGCCCCACTCTCAGACCAGGAAGTTCTAGTGCAGCTGAGTCCACACCCAGCTCCAGGTTTGGCCAATAAAAGCCTTCATGACCCTGGGTACTCTAACTGATTCAGAGATGGGCACATGACCCTTCAAGGCCAAAGAGACATTGATGAAAGCTTCTGGGATATAAACATGTGAAATTTCTCACTAGAGTGGACTCTGAAATGATGAAGCCTAGAACTCCATAGCTGTTTTAATTGCTTGAAGGGAAACTTGTCTGAGATGGAGCCACCAAAGAAGAAGAGGAGCTGAGAGGCCAGGAGAGAGAAACTGGAGCCAGATGACATCATTTCCAAGCCTGTATCGAACCATGCCTCAGAGTGGTTTGGTAGAAGGTCCATTAAATGTTCCTTCTCCACTTTGGGTTGACTTTTCTATCACCTGACACAAAAACCATTTTAATGGGTACAGAGTATAAATCATTTCAGCTTTTGTTAGGCAACTTGTCAATATCTATAAAAAAATTTTTTGCATGTGCAATAACTCTTGTCCTAGCAATTCTACTTCCAGAAAAATAATCTTCAGACATGCTCTCACAAGTATGGAAATATATATATGTACAATCATGAAGTTCATTGAAGCATTGTTCGTCACAGCAAAGAGTTGGAAACAACCTACTGTCGTTCACTAGAAACCTGCCTCATTTTAGGCATTTATGATGTTAATGAAGAGTAAAACATCACCCCAATTACAGGGTCAAGGACTCTCAGAGCTAGAAGGCATCTTAAGTCAAGCATTCTACATCTGTCTCCTGATAGATGCAAAATCTGAAGCCCACAGAGGTAAAGTGACTTGGCTAGTGTCATTCAAGCTAATTCTTCAAAGAGCCAGGACAAGACCCTTTATCTTCGGGCCGCCATTCATCCTCTATGTCATGCTGGGTTTGAAGTTCTAGTAGTGATGCTCATTGTTAGACAACGGCAGGTGTCTGACTTTTCACCATAAAATCAATACCCCCAAATGCAAAAGTTAAATCAACATTACACTCAGTGTCGATAACAAGTTAAGCTGCTTCAAGCTAACAACAATAGCTTTTTCCCTAAGGACAACTTTTTCTTTCTCTTTCTTCCCCTTCTCTTCCCCAAAAACTCACACTTATCCTGGACAACCTAATACAAATGGCAGTTCAGAAGACTGCGGCAACTAAATGCCAGTCAGAGCAAAGCTCTATTCTCGGTCACAGTAATAAAAGCTGTTGAAAATGCTGTGCATTCAAGTCACAAAAGATATGATTTCTGCCTGAGATTGTCCGATAACAGAAATAAATGATGGTTCTTTGCCTGAAAATACATAATGGTTGTTGGCTGTGTATTTCACCACGGATAATGCGGAAGTCACCATCCTTCAAATGTGTGTGGATTGAAGTTGCTGTTGCCTATTCCTTGCAAGATGATTTGCAGCGAGAGACAAGACAGGGCAGGAGACATGTCTACATCCAGGTCAGGCTGGACGCTCTCCAGCCAATTTTCCACCCTGAATTGTTTGATCTTCCCTTCTAAGGTCCCGGTTTATTGCATGCAAAGGGCAGATTGATTGCCTGCATTCGACTAAGATGAAGGCACCCTCATATTCTTTAAACTTTTGCAGAACTGAATTCCTCAGAAGTCACTCCATATTCCCAGGCCTGGCCACCATTTAACAACTTAAATCTCTGATGGCCTGACCTACTCTAATTTGTAAACACTTTCTGCTTGACTGAGAATGGGACCAAATGGAAACCAGCACATATACCGGGTGTCATCACCTCCCCCCAGGCCAGACCAAACTTCATTCCTGCTGCTCAAATGCACCAATCGTTGTTTTTATCACTTTCTGGTGAATTAAGAATTACTGGCGGCCTTCCCTGGTGGCGCAGTGGTTGAGAGTCCACCTGCCGATGCAGGGGACACGGGTTCGTGCACCGGTCCGGGAAGATCTCACATGTCACAGAGCGGCTGGGCCCGTGAGCCATGGCCGCTGAGCCTGCACGTCCGGAGCCTGTGCTCCGCCACGGGAGAGGCCACAACAGTGAGGCCCACGTACCGGGAAAAAAAAAAAAAAAAGGCTAATTTGGCTACCAGAATACTATTAAAACCTGTGGAAGGTAGTTGGTTGGTCATTGTTGGCCGACAGAGGAAGACAACAGTTTCTCTGAGCATCAACCTCATGCTATTCACAACCCCAGGACATCAGAGTCCAGTGAGCTCAGGAATTTTAAGTATGAAGTTTCTCACAGGGTAGAATTCAAGGGCTCCTAAGGTTTTCCCTAACCCCAAGCCCTTCCCTGGGAGCCTATTATACCTAAAATTTCACCATTAAAAATGTGGTTCATTAGAGTTCAGTCAAAGTGAGGGTCTCTCAGTGGTCCCTGTGAAATTCTAGTACCACTGAGAGGGCTAAATATTATCTCCTCCTTAGCAGAGATGTCCTCTAAATTGGCAGGCACTGAGCACAAGGTTTTATGACAATTTGAAGCATCCTGATGGGGGAGAGACAGGAGGAACAGGAAGAGAGTCACAGAAAGGAAATGCAAAAAGACACCACAGATACCTACTTTCCAATTTAGCCCAGGATCAGCTCAAGTAAAATACCAATCCAATTTATAAGAGAAATCAGTCCCAGTGAGATGCTCTATGGACAGAAGGAAAATTCCACAGGATGTTCCTGGAAACTCAGTTAAGTCCCAGAAGAGGTTTTTCATGCCTTTCCAGCTCTGTAACTCATTTCATTGGCTGTTTCCAGGTGCCTAATGAGGGAAACAGGACCGGGGGGCAGACAGACTTGAGGCATGGAGGATGTGAAGAGAAGAAACATACTATTCAATATCATCGGGTGTCAGTAAAAAAGTTTTTAATGCTTTATATAGCAAGACAAATTAGTTGACTTCACCTTTTTTTTAATTAATTTATTTATTTTTGGCTGAGTTGGGTCTTCATTGCTGCACGGGCTTTTCTCTGGTTGTGGCGAGCAGGGGCCACTCTTTGCTGCAGTGTGCGGGCCTCTCATTGCGGTGGCCTCTTCCATTGCAGAGCACGGGATCCAGGCATGTGGGCTTCGGTAGTTGTGGCACACAGGCTCAGCAGTCGTGGCCCACCGGCTCCAGAGCTCAGGCCCAGCAGTTGTGGCGCACAGGCTTAGTTGCTCCGCGGCACGTGGGATCCTCCCAGACCAGGGCTCAAACCGTGTCCCCTGCATTGGCAGGCGGATTCTTAACCCCTGCGCCACCAGGGAAGTCCCCACCTGCTTTTTTAAAAGTGTAAAATATTTGTTAGAGCTTCACAAAAAATTGTCTTTAGCTATATCAATGCTTTATTATCGTTGTCAGCTCTTGATTTGTCTAACTAATGACTTAATCATGTTTCTCCCTCTGACTTAATCATCTTTCTCTTTCCCCCAAGTAAGAACGGAGTCGGTTCCCCCCACTCAGTTGAGACTTAGACTGTGTGCGTATTCAAGACCTCTTTACCATCTCTTTTCAGCAAGGTCTCTACTGACTGAAACTCTTCTACTCTAAATGGATCCAAAAAAATTTAAAAACAAAACAAAAATGGATCCTAAAATTGCCCCGAGCTCCAAAATTCACTAAGTTTCTTTTCTGGCTTGTTTTGTGTGACCATTATAAATAGATAGAGATGGTTCCTACACAGACACTCCCATCCCACCTACTTCATGTGTATCTATTTTACTTCTCCAGTTTCTATTACTAATTGAAGCAGTTTACCTCTTGTGTTTTAGGACAACTAGACCAGTCTGAGATTATCCAATGCAACCTTCATCATAGGACCCACTGGCCTCTGAGAAAACCCGCCTGGGGATAAATCCTCCAAACTCTCTCCTCTCAACCTTTGAATGTACTTATAATCCATTGTCCCTCCTTCAAACTCATCCCAGGATAAATGCACTTCCATTCCCAAAAAAACACCTCAACTTTCTCTTAGTTTTGCCCATTTTTGCCTCCTGCTGTATCTTGAAATATTCATTTCTACCCCATCCAGCACCTCACCACAAATGCTCCCATCTCTCCACCTTCTCACTCCCAACCTCTAAATATGCACCTATCTCCTCCAATTCAAAGACATCTCAATCCTCTCTCCATGGAGAAAGTGCAAAGACTAGACTTATGTTCAATGACTAAACTTTATGTCCTTCAAACTCTATTTCTAGAGTGCCAGTCACATCGTGGATGCTCAAATGTGGTTCTCTTTCCCCCAACTGGGGATTTGCTCCTCAGCCTTCCAGGCAAGCCCAGGGTGGTGCAGCATATTGGAAAGAGCACAGACAGATCTTTATTTTTATTGAAGTATAGTTGATGATTTACAATGCTGTGTTAATTTCTGCTGTACAGCAAAGCGATTCAGATATATACAATATATATATTCTTTTCCATATTCTTTTCCATTATAGTTTATTACAGGATATTGAATATAGTTCCCTGTGCTGTACACTAGGACCTTGTTGTTTATCTATATTATTTATATTATGTTGTATCTGCTAATCCCAAACTGAAAATCCCTTTCCCCACCCCTTCCCCTTTGGTAATCATAAGTTTGTTTTCTATCAGACAGATCTTTAGAGTCAGGCAGATATAGGTGTCCTTCCCAGCTCTCCCACTTGCCATCACATCTATGTAATGGTGGGGATTGTGCATAGAGATCAATGTGGAGGTTTTCCCTCTCCCACCATCAAGGGCAAGGACCACGATCTCAGTGATCTTTGTCTTTATCTCCAGTCCCAAGAGGCACACCTGGCAGATAGAAGCTGTTTACTGGATGTTTGTTAAACTAACATGCAACAGAGATAACTGAAGCTGGTATTAAATGTATTAAATATCAGACACCATAGAGAAATGGTGGGGGGGAGGGGAGAGGGAACCCAAGGTTTTCAGAAGTGCCAAGAAATCCCTGGATAGCCCCTAAATCATCGGTCACAAGTTCCAGCAGCCTTTATCAAAAAGAAACATTATAGGGCTTCCCTGGTGGCGCAGTGGTTGAGAGTCTGCCTGCCGATGCAGGGTACGCGGGTTCGTGCCGCGGTCCGGGAAGATCCCACATGCCGCGGAGCGGCTGGGCCCGTGAGCCATGGCCGCTGAGCCTGCGCGTCTGGGGCCTCTGCTCCGCAACGGGAGAGGCCACAACAGTGAGAGGCCTGCATACCGCAAAAAAAAAAAAAAAAAAAAAGAAACATTACAGCAGAGACCAAGTTAATGATGACACTAGCGTCCCGTTATCAAAAGAAGACAGTGGCTAGTCCGTTTCTACCTACTTGAAAACAGCATGACTTATTTTCTGATGTGTTTGCTCTCCTCAGAGGAATGAAAGGTAATAAATGTGAAATGCTATCTTTACCATGTTTTCAAAAAATCTAATAGATGCTAAAAGTGGAATTATGCATTTTAAAAACGTTCTTACTTGTTTTTCCCTTTGTAACCCAAATAAAACTGGGTATTCCGTGGTTAGCTTCAACACAGTGTTGCATGCAAAAGAATCCAAAATCCAAAAGAAAAAAAAAAAAAGCACATTGAAAAGCAATTAAAATTTTTATGAAATTCTTTTGAAGAGTGTGGGAAAGGGGTATTAGATGGCATGACACTTGGGAAAATGTCTTTGTCTTTTTTTTTAATATTTCTCCTTCGCAGCTCCACGCAAAACTTCATCCTTCTTCCTCTTCCTCCCACCCCAGCCACTTGCTCTGAGACCCTTTCTGCTCTCCCAGTAGCTCTGGGCTCTTCCCACTAAAAATCAATCTAGTCTCTCTCTTCTTTCCAGTTCTGCAGCCTCACGTTTCCTCAGTTAGCACAGCAAGATGTTCGAGCTGAGCCTTCTCAGAAAAGGAGGGAGTGGGGAAAGCTGAGATTACTTACATGTTAATACTTTTTGTGTCACCAGTTCTATCATATCTTTATTTTCTAAATTTTCTAATAAACATGTGTAACACTGTAATCAGAAAGAAAGACCTATTTCCTTTTTTTCCAATAAAATATAGAGCATCTTTAAAATGCACCTTAAGACAGTGGTGCCCAGATTTTAGAATTTTACAGACAAGTACAACTTTAATAAAAATTCTGAGAACTAACACAGGGCTAATAATTTTATATTTAGCCTCCCAAATGATTATTTATTTAATCTGCTATCCTCATTATTTCATAAAAGAAAAAACTTCTTTTTTTTTCCGGTACGCGGGCCTCTCACTGTTGCGGCCTCTCCCGTTCCGGAGCACAGGCTCCGGACGCGCAGGCTCAGCGGCTCATGGCTCATGGCTCACGAGCCCAGCCGCTCCGCGGCATGGGGGATCTTCTTGGACCGGGGCACGAACCCGTGTCCCCTGCATCGGCAGGTGCACTCTCAACCACTGCGCCACCAGGGAAGCCCAAAGAAAGAACTTTTTAACAGACATACAGGTATGGCAGACATTATCCCATGATGAAAGAAAATATTTTATATTGATTAACTTGGTTTTGCAAAAACTCCCTACAGGGTGCTTATGTTTTCTTTCACCACTCGCCGTGTATAGTATGAACTTTGTCAGAGGCCAGGGCTGCTCTGAGCACTGGCATTTGGGGACTACCAGCTGAGAGGTGGCGGAAAATACAAGAATGGAGTCAGTATGGACTAGTGAATGTAGAGAAAGAGATGAAGATTAGGAACCATCAAACAATGATTGAACAGAGTAGCTGCAGGGAAGGAGGAGAAGGTCGGCTGTGGGTCTCCTGGCTCCCACTTCAACCAGAGAGGCCTTACCCTCATTCAACATATATTAGGATTCCACCTAATCAGGCTAGTCGGGAGCACATGGGTTCTCTGGCCTGGCTAATGGTTCGTGCCAAGTCTTTAAATATCGAGTGAGCCTATATGGTGAGAAGAGAAAGAAATGAACTGACTTTTGTTGATAAAAATTATATACGTTTCTGTGTTCAGAACAACAGGCGATTCCATATACTTATCATCAACATAATACTTGCACTTATTTGCAGTTGTCTTTCATTTCACGGATTTTCCCATTATTCTTAACCGCTAAGCACTGTGCACTCATACCCGGCTCTTCAGACTCACTGGGATAGAAGGAGCCTACGTGGCTTTTTTCCATGTGCTTTTATCCTGTTTCGTTTTGTTGTTCTTGTTAACAGAACGTTCTGTTTCCTGAAATGTTTGATCTTATTTAGGCTGTAAACCTGGGTGTAGCCAAACCAGATATATTTTAGGGGACATTAAAGGGCTTAAAATTTATGTGATAAAATAAATCATTTGTTCTCAGTAAGTGGGACGAAGCGAGTGCTGTTGAGTTTCAGAATTTTGGCTGGTTGCTGGCTGGCTGGCTAGGCTTGATTGGGGCCGACTGAACTTCACGGAGTCACCAAAACATTCAGACAAAATTGGCCGCCACCTTCAAAGAGCGTTTCGTGTTTTTGCTTTTGTTTCCACATGAAGGCTTCTGCTTCACTAGGATTAGGAACAATGTACATTTTGACGCTTTTGAAGGTAATAATAGCAGGTGGAAACCTGAGTTTAAAAGTACCATATTTCTGATTTATTCCAGAATCCCTTATAGTTGCCTCCCTAGGAAGTAGCTCAGCTGACCTGCTTCCTAATCCAGCTTTATAAAATTCACATGAATAAAGGGTTTGACTTTTAAGTAAAGTTTAAAAACCACAAAAGCATAGGCGTGCACATCCGGTACACCAGAGGGTGACAATACACAGTGGTAAAATGAAGAGTATTTTTAAAGTCTCACATGGTTATTGACTACCCACCTATGTTTCCCTGATGAGAACCTCATCCAGCGCAAACTCATAACAATTGCTTTCCCTCTGAGGTCAGCTTTGATAGCTGCCGGATATGGAAAGGAAAGAGGAAATGAAGGGAAGACGACACCAGGTGATGGCTGACAGTGTATCCTCTTTCTTTTCCGAGGAAGTGAAGAGAAACGAGACTCTTCCGCCTACCTCCACCTTTCCCCACTTGTAATTGGCCAAAGTAGCCCCTGTGGAAAAGATGTGCAAAAACAACAGTCACTTCCCCTTCCCTCGCAAAACTGCACCCATTTTTTGTGCTGAGGCAGACAGTTCATTTGATGTGCAGAGAGGACCCCACACAGGAGGAAAGAATCCAGCCCAAATTCTTCTCCAACATCCTGAGGAGCAGCCTGGTTCCATTGCTCCCACCTCCCCACTGGCAGCATATCCACGTGGATGGGAGATATAGGTGGGTAGGACTTGGCACTCGTTGGAGCTGCCCTCTGAAGCTCATCCAATAATCCACCCACTGGAATCAGGAGGTGTGGAGATAATGACTATTTCCTGAATATCGTGCTGTTTAAGCAGCCCCGCTGTGGTGTTTGGAGAAATTCAGGATGTTTTTGCAGCCCAGGTGCTGTTGGAGCTGCCTAGCTAAGCTAAACACAACACACAGACATTGAGAACATGTGTTAGCTGGGCAGACTGCTGGCAGTCAGGACGGTGGTGGTGGTTTTTCTTGTTCCAGCAGTTGGCAGAGGAATGCATGCTTCAGTATAATCAGAAGCTTTCCACTTTTGAAAAAGGAATGTTTTCCCTGACACCAAAGCATGAAGACAACTCTCTTCACTGCTCAAAAGCCCTTTCAGAGACAAAGTCCAAAACTGCAGACGGCCACTCAGAATCTTCCTCCATTTATCCCTGTTCTTAGTTGAAGCACTTTGGCTTGCAAGATGGGAGACCCATTCAAGCTAGCTCAAAAGAGGGTGTGTGTGTGTGTGTGTGTGTGTGTGTGTGTGTGTGTGTGTGTGTAGATATTATTGAAGGAATGCAGAGAGGCTCAAAACAACCAGGGGTCCACCAGGAATCACCTGTGACCTCCCTAAATCCCTCAGGGACCTCATCATCCCTCCCATCTCTGGTTCCTTCATGGACTTCTCCACCTGTCAACTATTTTCCTGTTTGTGGCCATGGCCTCCCGGCCCAACAACGTCGTCACCTTCTTGGAAAGGCCTTCCTTGACCCCCTCTATATGGTGCTATCTGTCTCACCCAGTTATACTCTATCAGATGACCCTGTTTTATCATTCCATTGCCTTTATCACTGCAATGTATCAAATGTTTGTGTCACACTCACAATTCGTTTGTTGAAACTGAACCCCCCCATGTGATGTTATTTAGAAGTGGGGCCTTTGGTAGGTAATTAGGCCATGAGGGTGGAGCCCTCATGAGTGGGATTAGTGCCCTTATAAGAGGAGGCCAAAGAGCTACCTAGCCCTCTTTCCACCATGTGAGAATACAACTAAAAGACAGCTGTCTGCAAACCAAGAAGCAGGTCCTCACCAGAATGTGACCACTCTGGCGCTCTAATCTCAGACTTCCAGCCTCTAGAACTGAGAAAAATAAATTTCTGTTGTTTATAAGCCACTCAATCTATGGTACTTTTTTATAGCAGCCCAAACTGACTAGGACAAGGAACACTAAAATTTCCTTTGGTCGTTTCCCCACTTTGACATGAGCTCGATGAGAAGAGGACTTTCTCATGTGCACCACTGTTGTCTTGGGCCCTAAAAGAGCATGAGGCGGGTAACACTCTGTAAATGCATGGTCATTCACACCCAGTGCCCTCTGCTATGAAAATCTCTGTGAGCATTGGTTCAAATTCCCAAGAGAGATCATCCGGTTGGTGCTCTGGCCAACTAATGGACTTGTGCCTTTAGTTATGGCATCTGTCCTTGGTCCAATCAGCCAGGTCACAGGGGAGGAGTCATAGACAGTCCTTTCCAAGAGAATGGGAGGTGCTGGGTCTCTAGAGGACTCTATGGATGAAGAAGATACTGAAACCTGTCTCAGAGAGAGCTGGCCACTTTGCAGAGTTACCTCTCATTACACACATGTGTGAACAAGTGTGTGTGCAACCCATTCTCTATCCCATTCCCATGGGCCACTCACCATGCAGACACCTGGCTCAAATTAGACACTCCAAAATTTTTGTTAGGTCACCCTGTATCCCCTGCTTCCAGATCTTGCCTCAAGCTCTTCCCTCTCTGCCAGAAAAGTCTGCCCCAACTAGCCCAGCCCCACTACCAGTCTATAGATGTTATAGCCTCACTTCAGAATTCAACTCAGATTTTACTCCTTTTCCAGATTCTGTAATTCTAAATTAGTCACTCCTTTCTCCCAAGGGGCCACCTTGTGTTTTTTTGGTTTTTTTTGTTTTTTTTTGCGGTACACAGGCTTCTCACCATTGTGGCCTCTCCCGTTGCGGAGCACAGGCTCGGGACACGCAGGCCCAGTGGCCATGGCTCACGGGCCTAGCTGCTCCGCGGCATGTGGGATTCTCCCGGACCGGGGCACGAACCCGTGTCCCCTGCATCGGCAGGCGGACTCTCAACCACTACGCCACCAGGGAGGCCCTGGAGCCACCTTGTTTTCACTTCTATTAGGAACTTATTCCAGGCTTCTTTCTAAGAGAAAGGCAAGAATCAGGTAATAAAATGCCACACAAAGAACCCAAGCAGTGGTAACCCAAAGACTTATTCACAGTAAGATGGAGATAAAGCGTGACATCCATGCCAGGTGGCCTCCTTCCTGTAGGAGGCCACTGGAGAATGCTGTGGCAGCACAAACTGACATGGAAAGAGGCAGCCAGGGATAACATTGTGCCCATTTAACAACCAGGATAAGCCCAGCCTTTACCCAAATACAGGTGTCTCTAGATTGCACCCCTGGACCAATGATTAACATCACCTGGAGTACTTTTGAAAACTACCGAAGTCCAGACCCCAATCTAGTGACTTAACTGCTCTGAGGTAGGGTGTGGTCATGGAAAACTACTGGCCTGAAGCTGTATCAAAACACCTATCATAAGAGAGAAACAAGGGCTTTGGTTCCAAAGCAGGCTGAGCATGAATTCCAACTCCACCATTTACCAGTTTTGCCATCTTCCACGAGTCACTTAAAATCTCTGAGCCTCCATGCAGGTGAGATGGTGCTAATAATTCCTACCTCGTATGATGATTGTAAGTATTAGAGAAAACATGTTCACAATTCCTAGAGCATAGTGGACCCTCAATGAAATGGTGGGTATAAGTATTATTAATGCCTTCCCCCAACCTGTTGCAGATTGATGTTTAACACTGTATGGTTTAAACATGTAAGACAATGTTACCTGCATGAAAAAATATTAGTGCTTTACGGATTGCTTTGTTTCTGTGTAGGCTCCCTCAGTCCAGTCATACAGGAAAGTTGTTTGTCAGGCCAGATGCATGCTTCTCTGAAAATTAACATCGTCCAGAATCTGACTTTTCATTGAGGCAATATGCCCTTATTAAATAACATTTGTGTCAGCAACTACAGACCAGGAGGCAGCTATTCTGCCACAAAGCAATTGACATAGAAGTCAGTAGCTGCTCTTGAATAAGAATGCTGTGCCCACAGAAAGCAACGGGCAGCAAAAGCACTACTTTGTTTTGTTTTGTTGCGGTACGCGGGCCTCTCACTGTTATGGCCTCTCCGGTTGCAGAGCACAGGCTCCGGACGCGCAGGCTCAGCAGCCATGGCTCACAGGCCCCGCCGCTCCACGGCATGTGGGATCTTCCCAGACTGGGGCAAGAACCCGTGTCACCTATATCAGCAGGCAGACTCTCAACCACTGCACCACCAGGGAAGCCCAGCAAAAGCACTATGGGAACATCACGTGAGCATGGGCCAGGCACCTGTCACGTTTTACAGGCACATTTGTATGTAAGGGGAACTCCATCATCACGAACAAGAGGCAAGGAGAAATATCTTTCCTGTTTGTTATTAGCAAAATAACAGTATCCAGTTCCCAAATTCCATTCAAGAAATGCTTCCTGGCTTCTTCTCTCTGCTTGACCCTCTTCCCACCCAAAACTGGCACTAAATCTAAAATCTACAATCTACAATCATATGAACTGAGACTTGCAAAGTCTGGCCTGACTTAAGCCAAGTTTGTGTGTAAAATAAATGTGCTGTCATTATAGTCTGAACCAACAGAGAAGAGAAATTTTTAATCAGGATAATTATTCATTGACTTAATTTAGACTTGTGGAAATGTCGATGAGCCTAGGTTCCCACTTTAAATACAAGATGTGGGTAGGGGGGAATTCCAACGTGGGAATCAACAGATTAAATTAAGACAAACTATTGCAAGACAAGCAAAAAAAATCTATGATAACAAAAATTTGGACCCTAATCAGGACCCTAATCCATGAATTGACCTATCGATTATTCTCAGCTGTTTACATTAGCCAATGCTTGGTCATTATCCTCGATAGTCAGGGGCAGCAAACAATAGCCCATGGGTCAAAGCCGGGGCCCACCACCTGTTTTTGTCAATAAAGTTTTATTGGAACACAGTCACATTCATTTGTTTAACTATCATCTCTGGCTGCTTTCATGCTACAACAGCAGAGTTATATAGTTTCGAGATCATATTGCCCGTAAAGTTGAAAATATTTCCTATGTGGCCCTTAACCAAAAAAATCTTGCCAAGGCTGCTCTTCTGAAACATGGCGTAATGTTATTTCCCCACCAAAAATACTTAAGCTAGACATGATATCTTAAGTAAAACTATATTAAAATATGTGCTTGAAGATTTATGCTTTATATGGAGTACATGGAAGAGCAATAATGTATTTGTTGTTTGTTACATATCATCTGGGAAAAATTACTAAGTAAAATTACCTTATACCACTAAATATTTTTACATAGGTAAGAGTATGCTAACAGTAAAGATTTCATTTCAGTCTTTATTAGTAACTACTAAGCAGTTAGTTATTTTCACCTATCAGTGCAACTTGGAAAAGAAATACAGTTCATATTATTTCTGTCTTGGCTTTTCCACAGAGTAAATGTAAAAGGAAATGGAACTGATGTGTTTAATTCAACTCAGCACTTTCTAACAAGGATGAAATAGTGTCAATTATAGGCACTGCAGTTGTTTCAAAGCAAATGGAAACATAAAATATACTCAATTTAATTAAAGCATAAAAATAAAATGAGGTACCAATAGTAAAAGAGTGAGAACAGCAGTATTGGTATGGTAATCTTATTTATGCATCTAGATTTACTGCATCCAAAATTGCGTGGGTTTTAAACAGTCATTAATAGGAATCCGGATAAAATAGAGCAACAAAGGGCGGGGGAGGGAACAATTTAAATAAGTGACATTTTTCTTTTTTGCATTTAGCCATCTTCTAAAGAAGGGGCTATTAAAATTTTAAATCAGTTTTTAATCAAAGTTTAGTGGTACAATATTTAATTGAAAACAACACCAGATGTTCTTTACCAAAACATCTTTCATAATGGCTAAATCAAGGTCTGAGGAGTTATTTAATGAGATAATTGTTGGTCTGTGAATACAGCAGAAATTTCTTATTTCCTTGTAAAACTAAAAACACCCAGGTTTGGAGGCTGGCCCTGGTTCTGTTGACTGCTATCTGCTTCTCATAGCTCTCCTTGGGTGGTCCAAGCAAAGATGGGTGCTTGGAACACCAAACCTCAAAGTCCAAAACCAACAGAGAGCCCCAGGAATCAGTGCCCTGGAAGGTTGGCACCCTCTTTGAACCACATCGATAAGACAGGGAACAGGCAACAAACTGCAAGGTTCACAGACACATAAAAGAAAGAAAGGAAAGTCACAGAAGCTTGGCTTCAGTGAAGAGCTAATTTCAGAAAACAACACTTGACAACTGTGATAGACAGAATTCCAAACTGACCATCCAAGATTTCCCACCCTAATCTCCAGGACTGTAAATATGATGAGATATCATGTCCCTGATTACGTTATATTACCTGGCAAAAGAGATTTTGAAAATATAATTAAATTATTACTGATCAATTGACTTTGAGTTAATCAAAAGAGAGATTGTCCAGATGAGCCTAGTCCAATCACATGAGCCCTTTAAAAGCAGAGAGTGTTCTGTGGCAGAAGAGGAAGTCAGAGAGACTTGAATCACTAGAAGGATCTGACTATGCTATTACTGGCTTTGAAGATGGAGGGGGCCACAGGCAAGGACCAGAGAGCTGACCAGCCAACAACCAGCAAGGAAGTGGGGACTTCAGTCCTACAACCACAGGAACTGGGTTTTGCCAACAACCTGAATGATCTTGGAAGTGGATTCTTCCCCCAGACCCTCTTATGGATTCCATACGAACCCAAACCAACGCACACTTTCATTTCAGCCTAGACAGAGGACCCAGTCAGTCCTACAAGCTGCTAAACTTGTGTTAATTTGTTAAGCAGCAATAGAAAACTAATACAGCCACCACCCTCTCCATTATTCAAGCCAGAATGACAGGACATTTCCAAAGCATCTACTGGCTTTTCTTATGGAGGCTCTGCTTCATCAAATATGTAAGACACCACCCCCTAACACTCACCATAAAATTAATAATATTTCCTCTCTCTGGAAAAGAGGATGGAATTGAGAATCTATGAATATTAAACAAGTTACACTGAGATCTGCAAGCACGTTTTCCAAAAAGACAAATACTGCAACAGCTGGAACATGTAATGCTTGTGCAATTCCTGGGAGACACCTGTCCCTAAAAGTTGTGCCAGTTCACTGTTCAATGCTGCTGCTACGGAGCAGAGGTGGACTTAACTATGAACCTCCTTCAAATGGGGTGATTAAATTCAGATTGGATATTGACACTCATCATCATTTCTGCTACATGGGAGATAATAAAAACAGCCCTACCCCAACCCCTCTGAATCAGCCCCTGTTTGTGAGCTGAACCCTCTGTGTTCACTTTGCCCTTAAAAGTGAAGGACTAGAGGGGCGTCCCTGGTGGCGCAGTGGTTGAGAGTCTGCCTGCCGATGCAGGGGACACGGGTTCGTGCCCCGGTCCGGGAAGATCCCACATGCCGCGGAGCGGCTGGGCCCATGAGCCATGGCCGCTGAGCCTGCGCGTCCGGAGCCTATGCTCCGCAATGGGAGAGGCCACAACAGTGAGAGACCCCCATACCGCAAAAAAAAAAAAAAAAAAAAAAAAAAAAAAAGTGAAGGACTAGAAATATTTAGCCTTCGGAAAAAAGTGTATCTGACCAGCAGGGGGCTGAAACCAGTGTGGGGAATATTTAAATGTCATTTCCAATTCTTTGAGATATTGAATTAAAGAGCAATAGGAAAACCCTTTGATGCCTTGGAACCTCTGCCTTATTGCTTATTTGAAAAGAATGAGGAAGGAGAATCCACACACTTCTGTAGGTCCTAAGGCAACAGCCATGAGACTGAAGAACTCCACGGGTGCAGAGGAGGCGGTGCTTTTCAAGAAGTATGGACTGTTCTCCTAGAGACCTTCCCATCAGCACATGGCTCAGAGATCCAGCTTGTAAGTCTTGCAAGTTAGGCTAGAAAGACTAGCCCTACACAAACAAGTTTTCATTTTGTCCCAGGCACCATTTTAACTTTATCAGTGTTCACATAGGGCTTTTTTTTTTTTTTTTAATACAGATGTCCTTGTAAAACTGTTGAAACATCTTCAAACTTAAGTCTCAAACCTTAGGTATCACTAATATCCTAAGTGTGGCCTGCAAAATCATTTAGTCCCAAGGGCCACCAACAGAGCTACCCACTCCCCGCCCTTCAGTACCCTGAGTCTCTCCAAAAAAGACAGGAGGAGTCAAATGCAGAAGCAAAGTGAAGGGAAAATAAACCTATGTTACATAACTCCCGCCAACCTAGTGAGAGGAAAATGTCCAACAATATTTTATTCTATCAATTTTGACAAAATTGTTGGTTTAGTAATCCTGTGAAAACACCAAAGAATGCACAGGAAATGATAGAAAAATAAGATTTATTGAGGGTTAATTAGATCCCAAGCACTATTCTAAGTGCTCAATGTGTATTAGCTCATTTGATGCTCCTACAACATTGTGAGGTAGGTACTACTCTTTTCCTCACATTATAGATGAGAAAGCTGAGGCACAGAGAGGTTAAGTTACTTACTCAAGGTCACACAGCTAGAAACTGCTGGAAACTGGAATAAGAGAAGAAAGGGACCTCCCCGCAAAAAAAGAGTCTGAAGAATGTATGGTAACTGAGATGTCTTAGACAACAGAGAGCTAACTCGTGGAAGATATAGAGAGAAGACATTCATTCATGCATTCATTCATGCATGCATGCTCCTACTGGGCTGAGTGCTAGAGATACAACATTAATAGTCAATCAGTTTCTAAAGCCATTCATCATCCTTGAGATTGCACATTCTGTTGGTTGGATAGAGTGCAATGAAGCTAAGAGGGAGAACGTGCCCAGGAGGGGCCCCTCCGCCAGACCTGAGGGTTAGAGAATGATCTTCCCATGGAGATCAATGTCTGAGCCGAGACTTGAAGGAGGATCCAGGATGCGTACCGCAAAAAAAAATAATAATAATAAAATAAAATAATAAAATAAAAAGAAGAGGGGGCTTCCCTGGTGGCGCAGTGGTTGGGGGTCCGCCTGCCGATGCAGGGGACATGGGTTCGTGCCCCGGTTCGGGAAGATCCCACATGCCATGGAGCGGCTGGGCCCGTGAGCCATGGCTGCTGAGCCTGCGCATCCAGAGCCTGTGCTCCGCAACAGGAGAGGCCACATCAGTGAGAGGCCCGCATACCGAAAAAAAAAAAAAAAAAAAAAAAAGAAGAGGGACTTACACTTTTCCGGTATTCCCTCAGTTCTGGCACATCACCATCTATCTTAAAAAGCAAGCATTAAAAAAAAAAAAGCAAGCATTTTTTATTAAACATGAATGATATGAGGAGGCACTAATGAGGGAAGTGGCTTGGCATGAAGGGATTTGAATTTGAAGCTTGATAAGATATGGATTTTGACAATACTGGAATTAGCTTGTTACTCCCCTAAGAGGCTGACATCCCAGCTAGGTAGCTCCATTGCAAGAATAAAGGAACAATCATGTCCTTCAGGTATCAGCTTTTTAAAAAGTGAATTTTTAGCAGCATTGAAAGGAATGTTATTCTAATAACATTATTATTAGTGTTATTCTAATCCCTTAACAAGCTTAAAATGAATAAATAAAACAGCATCAGTGAAAGAAAATTTGTTCCTCAACTTCTTAACATTGTAGCTGATCATCCGTTCAGAAGGGAAGGAATCGAGGCTCTCGGGATAAACATCCTCACAAACTATCAAAGACAGAGGTCCCCAACCCCCTTAGTGGTCCGTGGTCTGTTAGGAACCGGGCTGCCCATTAGGAGGTGAGAGGCGGGCGAGTGAGCGAAGCGTCATCTGCTGCTCCCCATTGCTCCCCATCGCTCGCATTACCGCCCGGACTATTCCCCAACCCGCACCCCCACACCCCCATCAGAGGAAAAATTGTCTTCCACGAAACTGGTCCCTGGTGCCAAAAAGGTTGGGGACCGCTGATCAAAGACACCCATGTAACCTCTTCATGAGCACAAAGTTTCACTCAGTTAAGTTTGTGACTGAACCGCTTATTCCCTGAAAATATTCTTTTCCCTCCTGGTTTGATGTTCTCCCAGGCTTCTTACGATGAGGAGCCATTTTTAATTTTTTTATTTTTCTACTTTGCCAAGGTGAATTATGGAATCAGGCAACTGGAAGATTAATATAGGGGCACTGCATCATTTACCACCAAATGATCATATCATTTCCCCCATAACAAAAAAGGATGAAGCCTAATTATGGAATAACCCAAAGAGATTTCTTCCTACTTTTTGTCATAAGAAGCAATGCTCTCTAATTTATTTTATAGAGGAATGTAAATGTAAAAGTCTATGTTAATTCAAAGTTAAGGTATAAAATAATGAATTTTAAGTCAGGAAGTGAAGCTCCTAGAGGTTTAAAAGCCTCTCATGACATACCTGCTATGGTAAGGATTAGAGCTGAAACCTACATTTTCTTTGCAGCTGTATATACTTGGAAGTTGGCTAATTATTCAGTGACTTTCTGAAATCTTGAAAGACTGTCAAATAATAGAGCAGAATACAAACAAGACCATCTTCCTCGATGATCTCTAAGAGTTCTCAGTTATCTCTGTGCCCCTGATGACTTACCATCAGGGCTAATGGCACACTCCAGTGTCAGCTAGCTTTAAATGACCTCTAGAGAGTCCTTCAAGTTCTGTCTCTAATATTGAATTTTATAGGCTATTAATGCCTTTTCAATTATATCATTAGCTATTTCCCTGCATAGCCGTAGCTCTTTTAAGAGATCAGATACAGAATGCTGATAAGAAATCAGTTTCTGTCCTTTATTAAACAATAAGATTTAATCACTGAGGGACTTCACATATAGAGAGAACAAACATCAAGGGCTTACTCTAAGTCAGAGCCCTGCAGTGTCTCTACAGCAATGTCATATGATTACTAGTTTCCTCTGTTTCCCTTTCTAGAACTGTCCAAAAAGGATAGACCTGGTTTTGTAAAGAATCAGCATGTCCAAAATCAAGCTGGTTTCCTTCCCCCAACACAAACCTGCAGCAGTTTTCACCCCGTCTCCCATGTAAGAAATGTCAAGGTTTTTCTTGACTTCCTCTCACAAGTCAGTTGCTTCCTGAGGCCTGATATATTCTACCTCTTAAAGATCTCTCAACCATCCCTTCCCCTCTATTTAGGGTGACCACATGTCCCTGTTGTCCAAGGCAATCTTGATTTATGCCTATTGTCCAGTGTAATTATGAACAGTGCCCCCTTTTGCTCACAAACTTATCCAGGAAGGACCAGAAATGATACAGTCCATTCCCTCCAGCCACATGGCCACGACTTACTCCAAGCTCTCATTGATTCCTGCCTGGATGGTAGTAATAGTTGACAGTAGTGGGTGGTAGTAGCTGCCCAACTGATCTTCCCTTTCATCCATCTACCTTTCAAACTTTTTAATTGAGTGCTAATTCTGAACCACACACAGTGTTGGCACCAGATTGGGTTTCCCTGTAAGTCTGTGCAGTTTGCACACTGTGCAAGGGTGCCCAGCCCAGGGAGCAAGTGAGGCCAAAGTTCAGCCCTTCCTCCACCTGCCAAGCCATGCACCTCGGTGGGGTGCAGGTCCTCTTCTCAGGAGAAAGAGGTTCCTTTTTCTTGGCACAAAGGCGCCAGCTTCTTGCCAAGTCTTGTACCCTCAGTGCCGCATCTGCCTACAGTGCTTTTTTTCTTTTTCTTTTTTTTTTCAACTCTGTCATATTCTGCATGCTCTTGTAAGTCAGCAAAATATTCCATATATCATTTAAGTTGTCACTTTTTTTTTAACATCTTTATTGGCGTATAATTGCTTTACAATGGTGTGTTAGTTTCTGCTTTATAACAAAGTGAATCAGTTATACATATACATATGTTCCCACATCACTTCCCTCTTGCGTCTCCCTCCCTCCCCCCATCCCTATCCCACCCCTCTAGGTGGTCACAAAGCACCGAGCTGATCTCCTTGTGCTATGCGGCTGCTTCCCCCTAGCTATCTATTTCACGTTTGGTAGGGTATATATGTCCATGCCACTCTCTCACTTTGTCACAACTTACCCTTCCCCCTCCCCATATCCTCAAGTCCATTCTCTAGTAGGTCTGTGTCTTTATTCCCATCTTACCCCTAGGTTCTTCATGACCTTTTTTTTTTTTTTTCTTAGATTCCATATATATGTGTTAGCATACAGTATTTGTTTTTCTCTTTCTGACTTACTTCACTCTGTATGACAGACTCTAGGTCCACCCACCTCACTACAAATAACTCAATTTTGTTTATTTTTATGGCTGAGTAAAATTCCATTGTATATATGTGCCACATCTTCTTTATCCATTCATCCAATGATGGACACTTAGGTTGTTTCCATCTCCTGGCTATTGTAAATAGAGCTGCAATGAACATTGTGGTGCATGACTCTTTTTGAATTATGGTTTTCTCAGGGTATATGCCCAGTAGTGGGATTGCTGGGTCGTATGGTAGTTCTATTTGTAGTTTTTTAAGGAACCTCCATACTGTTCTCCATAGTGACTGTATCAATTTACATTCCCATCGGCAGTGCAAGAGTGTTCCTTTTCTCCACACCCTCTCCAGCATTTATTGTTTCTAGATTTTTTGATGATGGCCATTCTGACTGGTGTGAGATGATATCTCATTGTAGTTTTGATTTGCATTTCTCTAATGATTAGTGATGTTGAGCATCCTTTCATGTGTTTGTTGGCAATCTGTATATCTTCTTTGGAGAAATGTCTATTTAGGTCCTCTGCCGATTTTTGGATTGGGTTTGTTTGTTTGTTTGTTTGTTATTGAGCTGCATGAGCTGTTTGTAAATTTTGGAGATTAATCCTTTGTCTGTTGTTTCATTTGCAAATATTTTCTCCCATTCTGAGGGTTGTCTTTTGGTCTTATTTATGGTTTCCTTTGCTGTGCAAAAGCTTTTTAAGTTTCATTAGGTCCCATTTGTTTATTTTTGTTTTTATTTCCATTTCTCTAGGAGGGGGGTCAAAAAGGATCTTGCTGTGATTTATGTCATAGAGTGTTCTGCCTATGTTTTCCTCTAAGAGTTTGATAGTTTCTCATATGAAGGCGCTGCATAGGCTTCAGGTCGCCTCTGCACTGTGAAAATTACATTACTTCTTAAGTCCATTTCCATCTGAATGCATTTCTCTCCTCTGTATTGACCTTCCTACATTGAAAACCTGATCTTCCTTTTCCCCAGCATCCTTCAACAGCTCACTGTCACCTATATGTTCCAGTCCAAAGTCCTGGGCATGATCTGCAAAGCCCTTGGTTATCTGACATCTGCCCTCTCTCCAGACTCATTTCCCCCCATATCCCCAACACACCTTGCTTCAGCTGTGCTGGACTTTTTCTGGTTGCTGGAATGTGCCCAAATGATTTCCACTGGCTTCATTCCTTTTTACATGCTGTTTATCTAGGCTGGGAGGGTCATCCACATCCCATCCCACCACCTGACAATCTACCTACTGGTGATGATGAAGGAGGAGGGAGAGGGGAAAACATGAGATGATGATAAAGATGATAGATAATTACTGTAACGGACTATTGAATAGAACAACTTTTCCCTTGCCTGAAAACGGCACTAGCATCCATAACCCAAAAGTACAGGTGCTATGTGTCCCCACATTCTGAAAAAGAGCCACCAAGAACTGGAGCAGAATGTTCCTCAAATTTTCCTAAATGGCCCTACCTCAATCAACCCCACCAGGCACACTAACCCCCTCTCTATATAAGGAGGTTGGGGATAAGAGCCTAGTGGAGGATGCATGGGGTTTCTCCTCCCCTTCCATGCCTGTCCCCCCTACCCAAAGAAGCCAAGTAAAGGGGGAGAAGCCAACATATTTGTGACGATTGCAATAAAGGGAGACACACATTCCATTTTCCAGGTAGCCATCTAACTGCTGGGAAGGATGGGCACAGAGGGACACAGCAGTGTAGACTGCACGGCACCATGGGTTTCCTACAAATGCCACTGAAGTTTGCTTGCCAGAGAAGTCTTAAAGATGCCCCACAAAGAAAGATGCTTGCCAGGTACAAGGACCCATCAGCGAAGGTTATTGGAGTGTACTATGGGTTCGGGCAGGAGAATTTTGAGCTGAAGTAGGATAGAAGAGAAGGAGCTGAAAGGAAATCTCTCATGTGTCATTGCCCTTCATGTAAAGACCTCCAGGAACATACCCGTAGTCAAATAAGTTGGGTTTATTACCCATCTTAGCAAGAGAGAATGGACTCCATATGGAACTGTTGGGGGTCTCAGTAAGAGGAAGTTATGAAATTATCATGGGATTTGGGCTTTGGTTGAGTAATTTTGGCAAAAGTCTAAGGAAGCAGGAGCTTGCTCTAGATGGGGAGAATTCTGTGACTGAGTATCTCAATAAATCTTATCTATAAGAAAGGCAGACTTGAGCAATGTAAAGCTACAACTGGTAAAGCAGCAGGTCTTATTTAGTGAAGGGAGGAGGATTCTTGGTATTTTGTGGGTGGCACCTTGTGGGGAGGATCTTGCCCTTATGACTCTCAGAGGAAAACAACCCTGCTGGCACCTTGATCTTGGACTTCCAGCCTCCAGAACTGTGAGAAAATAAATTTCTGTTGTTTAAACCACACAGTCTGTGGTATTTTGTTATGGTAGCCCTAGCAAACTAATACAGACCTATAATAGGTAAAGAGATTGAGTTAATAGCCAAACACTTCCCATGAAGAAAAACCCAGGTCCAGATGGCTTCACTGAATTTACTAAACATTTAAAGAAGAATTATACCAATTCTTCACAAACTCTTCCAAAAAAGCAGGAGATAAGAAAACACTTCTAACTCATCCTATGAATCCACTATTACCCTGATATCAAAATCAAAGACATCACAAGAAAATTACAATCCAATATCTCTTATGAATATAGATGCAAAAATCCTCAGCAAAATATTAGCAAATCACATACAGAAACATATTTAAAAGGATTATACATCACTATATAACAAGTGGGATTTAATCCAGGAATGCTAGCTTGGTTTAACATTCAAAAATCAATAAAATAAAATACAACTTTATTGATCATCTCAGTAGATGCAAAAAAAGACATTTGACAAAATGCAATACCTCTTCATGATGAAAGCACTCAACAAACTGGAAATAGAAAGCAATTTCCTCAGTGTAATAAGACCATCTATGGAAAACCCACAGCTAACATCTTAATGGTGAAAGACTGAAAGCTTTCCCTCTAAGGTCAGTAATAAGGCAAGGAAGCTCACTCTCACCAATCTATTCCACGTTATACTAGAGGTTCTAACCAGGGCAATTAGGCAAGAAAAAGAAATATAGGTCATCTAGCTTAAACAGGAAGAAGTAAAATGCTCTCTATTTGCAGATAACATATCCTGTCTCCAGATCTAGGCTCTTCGTCTCACCAGAACTGAAGCTGAATGGGTGACAATATCTTCTTTCTTGGAAGGCAGGGGTTGTCAAGTTTCTTTGTAAAGGCCCCATTTTCCTGCCTTTTCTCCTTCTTCTGAATAAGCACATCTCTTCTTATTTTCAAGTCCTCCAGATTGGTGTCATCACACAAAGCCCAGGCACCCCCTCCAGTGATTAAAAACCCTACTTGCTCTTCTGCTTGCTGGGCAATAGGGTCTCCCCACGCCGCCAAAGGGATTCTACTGTGCCTCGTATTTGCCTTCTTACTGCTGGCTCCAACGCAGGGTTTGAAAAACACGGTGGTATATAGCCCTTGGTGGTGCAGTGCCTGCCCCCTACTCCCCCAACCCCCCCATACACAAAACTTTGCAGAGCCTGAGGGGGCTTCATCTGGCTACAGAGCCCACCCTGCCCAGAGCTGACTTGATAAGCATCTTTATTGGCTGTCTTCCCCTCTGGCTCACTCCCTACCGCCTCTGCCCCCCCCCACCCCCCGAGTTGGTACGTCCTGACATGGCCTCTCAGGTAAACTACTTGCACTGGAATCCTTGTCTCAGGTTCTGGAGATCCTAAAACTACAACAGTTATAACAGGTCATGAAACCAACTTAGTGGACCTTGACCAGTGAATTAATAAAATTGAGATAGAACAGGCAATATCAGAGTGCCCTCTCTGCATTTGTTTTAGTTTGGGACTGTAGACTGGGTCATGTAAACTCTATTACTGAGGGACAAAGGCAAGAATACTTAGAAAAAGTCTGCTCCAAAGACTTTTCATTGTTTTATAAACAATTGTCATGACAACACATGACCTTTAAAAAAAAAGTGCCACTTTTCTAGAATATGCTAAGGAGAGGCCAAAGAATAGGTACTAGGTTTTCTGGTTAGGAGGGTGCTTGGTTTTTTATTCTCTGAGTTTTGTGACTATCTAATTTTCAGAAAAGTTTACAATGATTATCCCAGGAAGACTGGTGAGAGTGACATCTATACATTGCTGGTGGCATAGTGAACCGCACACTTTGAGTTAGCAATCCTATACATCCTTGGATTTGTGCTAAGAAAAAAGAACTCAGATGTGACGTGCAGAATGACGCACACTGCAGTGTTGTGTATCTAATAAACATGGAAACAAAAGTCTGGGTAAGAGGGATTTGAAGAGCCCTTTTTCTTGGAAAAAAAAGCTTTGAAGTTGAGCTTGCAGAGCACTTTTGAGAAAGACTGAGGAGGAATTGTCAGTCGTTTATATCAAAAACCTCACGGAATGACTGGTGAAAACTGGGGTGCTTTAGGGGCCTCAGTGGCACCCCCAGCTGTGCTCAGTTCTCCGGACAGGTTTGATGGAGGTCCAGCACCACATATTATAAACTGAAGACATGACTTGTTCTCGCATGGGTTCCAGAACTCAGACTTAAAACTTGGCATAAGGAAGCAGTTATGAGGTGCTGAGAACAGGAGTGGTTGGCAACGGTTTGTCCTTTTAGCTTGGCACCCAAGACCACACCGGGCCTGTGGCCAACGGGGACACAAAATCCCCAAGCGGGGTTTGAAAAACTAATTGTTCTTAAAAGAGCTTCCCAAACCGCAGAGCAATCAACACTCAGGTCTCCCAGACTCACGGAGAATATAATGGATTACACATGGGGTCATCTCAAAGCTGTTGTTAATAAGTATGAATGCCCGGACTGCGAGAGTAGAGGGACCAGAGGGGAGGGAACTGTCTTCACTGCGGGAGAGCCCCAAAGGACGGGGTGCAGCCCTCGGGAGCAGGGGGCTCAGCAGCAGCCGGCGGGGTGCGCTCAGAGCCAAAACCAAAAGCGAAGAGGCGTGAGACGGAGCGTTCCCGGGCCCAGCGGATGCCCCGCCAGCAGGGGCGCGCTCGAGCCCCGCGGTCCCGGGAGGGGCGGTGCGGACGAGGCGGCCAAGCTCTAGCCGCCCGGGGGGTGTGGTTCCCGCGGCCCGGGCGGGCGGGGCGCCGGATTTAAAGCGCTGGCCGGCGGGACGCGCCTCACTCACGCTCCCGCCGCCGCCCACGCTCCACGCCATGGAGCGGCCGCCGCTGTCCGCCTTGCTCCTCGGTGCAGCCGGGCTGCTGCTCCTGCTTCTGCCCCTCTCCTCTTCCTCCTCTTCGGACGCCTGCGGCCCCTGCGAGCCGGCCGCCTGCCCGCCCCTGCCCCCGCGGGGCTGCCAGCTGGGCGAGACCCGCGACGCGTGCGGCTGCTGCCCGGTGTGCGCCCGCGGCGAGGGCGAGCCGTGCGGGGGCAGCGGCGCCGGCAGGGGGCACTGCGCGCCGGGGATGGAGTGCGTGAAGAGCCGCAAGAGGCGGAAGGGTAAAGCCGGGGCAGCAGCCGGCGGCCCGGAGGTGAGCGGCGTGTGCGTGTGCAAGAGCCGCTACCCGGTGTGCGGCAGCAACGGCATCACCTACCCCAGCGGCTGCCAGCTGCGCGCCGCCAGCCTGAAGGCCGAGAGCCGCGGGGAGAAGGCTATCACCCAGGTCAGCAAGGGCACCTGCGAGCAAGGTGGGCATGTGCGCTTTCCCCTCCGACTCCGACCCCGCCCCGCCGGGCGGGGAGAACCAGGCGCCGCCTTGCGGGGAAGAGCCGACAGGGCGTCCGCGGCCGGCGCACCTGGCTGGTTCCCGCGGCTTCTCCCGTGGGCATCCGGGCAGACTCGGGGAGGGGGGAGTTGGCAGCCGCGTGATGCCGGGAGGGATGGGCGACGCCTCCCCTTCTCTTTTTTTGGTGGTTTTGAGAGATTGATGCGTGCGCCAAGAAAGTGAGGACTTGCAGGGCGAGTGTATGTATAGAAAAGATTTCCAGATACCACAGATTCTCCCGTCCCCAAAGCTCACCCAGCTCATGCTAACAGCCGGCAAGTTGATTCGCAAAAGCTGCCCCCACTCTTCTAGGAACCCAAAAATGTCATTTTCTCTCCATTCTTTCTTGGCTTGAGTGTATAGAGATGAAGTCAAGAGATAGGAGAAAGGCGTTTGACGATGAAATACAGTATAAGGACTTTCAGAGAGAAGTTGTTTGTCCCATGTTTGATTGGTTAGATTGTAAGAATTTTAAAAATTGGATTTCATGGTTTCTTAATATTAAGGAAAATAATTCACTTACTGGAAGTTACAGATTCTCAAACAGTAATCTAACTAGCTAATTATTTGTGGGCGAAAAAATACAAACTCTTTGAAGGATGTTTTTATGATGTCGTTTGTGTTGTGAACCTTATGACCATTTTGTTTTTCTTTTTCCTTTCTTGTGTAATTTGTCCCCAGGATGCACTGTTCAGCAGGAATGCCTTTGAGGTTATGTTTGATCGTTTATTTTATTCCAAACAAGTCCAGGCTTGCCATAAATGAAAGGGGAAAATAGAGTCTGGACTTGCAAAAAAGAAAAAAAAAAAGAGCTTTTAATTCTAATGTCTGCTTAGGCAGTAGTTTCAAGGGAAGGTTAGAAATGCAACCTTGGCAGTCTCTCTCCTGGTCCCAGCCAAGGTAGGAAAAAGGGAGAGAAGAGGCAGTTCTCCTGAAATGACAGAAGCAGTTGCTTCTTTAACACAGTTCAGACTTTCTCCAAGCTTTCCAAGTAATTCTTTTTTTTTTAGTTTTTCCCAGAAGTCCACATGGCTAATAGGTCATCTGCCACTGATTTCAGAGTTCACTATTGAAAGCCTTAAATAGTGTAACCAGCTTACTGTTAACTATATTATCATCACCTTAAACTTAAATCACAATCCAAAATAATCACACACTTTCCCCACAGAAACAGCCCTTTGGGTCTAATTTATCAGTCACACCATGAAAAGAGAAATGAGCATAGCTTAAGAATTCACTCCAAATATTGACATTTTTCTTACACATTCCAAGGGGAATTTTTCCCCAGTCTTTCCAAATCACTGGAACTTGCCTTATCAGAGCAGAAGGATAGCTTGGTGATTATTTAAGTATTATTGTCAATTCTAGCCTGTAGCTAGTTTTATCCATCTTCTCTCGTGCTATTTACATCTCTAAACCCTCACACAGTGCAATTATAAAATATTGAGACTGATAGTCATATAGAACTAGTCATATAACCTCATTATCATGAAAAGCAGATCCTCAGCATCTCTAGAGTGCAAACCTCAGGAGGGTACAGACCTAGTTTTTCTTTATGTTTGGGGAAAATGTTAAGAGAAATAGCATCTAAAACTGGAAACCTTGTCATAGATTAACCTTTCTTCCCAACCTAAATTTAGAGATAAGGGGTCTAGTGCCTCGGGCCATTTATAGAAGAATGCCAGGGAGAGCAGAAAAGAATGTGAGGTCCACCAGAGTACTTTTCCACAGCAGAGATAAATGGGGCTAAAGCCAGATCTCCTAATATATTTCTGCTGACTCCTGGAAGTGTTTTAACAATTATAGAAGCAAACCCATCAGAGTGCCATTAACTTCTGTGCCATTTAGTATTGGGGCTTTGCAAAGAATAGGAAATGCATTTTCTAGGTTCTTCCAGCCTAGAAAGGGTTCTTCTACCCGCGGAAGAAACTTTATGCTTCCTCAAGTATTGAGAGGGAGGGGGCATCATTCCTTCTGGTGATTGGTCTCATTTAACCCGCATTTATTGAGCATCTGTCAGGTGTCAGCACTGTGCTAAGATGCTTTACAGCTGAGGATGCACAAAACAGTTCTGGTCTTGTTGATTAACAAAGTATCCGTGCAAGTTACAAACCTACCTCCCAGAGTGCTTGCCCTGGAGCCACTCTGAATCTTTTCCCAGTCCCTTCTTTTCTGAGGTCAACACTTACCCACCTTCTGTGGAGAGACCTTGGTCTGCTTGTTTTCTGTGCCTCTGTGATAAGAGGCAAAGCCATCTTTCTAAAAAAAAATCTTATCTAAAAGGTAGTGACGTAATAATCTCAAATCTAAAACTGTTATCATTAATTTAGTGCCATTAGATCTTATTCAGTCCCTGAAGTCATGCGAAACTGGAAGAGGAGATTTGAAAATTCAGTTTAATGAAAAGTTAACAGAGACACCAAGATGTGTAATAAAATCTCACAGTTAGAAGAGAACATGGTGCTCCTTTATTCCGGTTCTTGGTTACTCCTTTTGTTCATGGTCCGTTATAGCTGAGCTCCTTGGCAATCCCTTGTTTCCTTTGGGTCCCATCCGCTCTTCTTCCTTAGAATTAATTTTTATTTGTGGAATCAGAATTCACTCTTAAGGGTCTTCCTTGCTAGTACCTTTAGTAGCAAGTTAAAAAACTACCTAGCAATAACTCTTATTTTGGCCTCTTCTGTCCAACCCCCTTTGTGGTCCGGCCACCGTAATTGTTTGCTCTTTGCTGTTGTTTATAATCACACCCTCACTTATCTTTCCACCCTTTGAACTCTTAGCCTTGAAGGATCAGCTGGTGTCACTTTCTTTGTGAAACCCCTTGTCTTTCCCCTCTCCACCCCCCATAATGATGTCTTTGTCCTTTTGCAGCTCTGTGTAGGCTTCCAGACTTTTTTTTTTTTTTTTTTTGCGGTACTCGGGCCTCTCGCTGTTGTGGCCTCTCCCGTTGCGGAGCACAGGCTCCGGACGCGCAGGCTCAGTGGCCATGGCTCACGGGCCCAGCCGCTCCGCGGCATGTGGGATCTTCCCGGACCGGTGCACAAACCCGTGTCCCCTGCATCGGCAGGCGGACTCTCAACCACTGCGCCACCAGGGAAGACCCCAGACTTTTTTTTATGTTCTGATTCTGTTTATACATTTTGTGGGGGGGGTGGGTGGAGGGTGTTACTTTTTAAAATTTTTTATTGGCGTAACATTAACTTATAACATTAGATAAGTTTCACGTATACAATATTATGTTTCTACTTCTGTATACCCAACAGGGTGCTCACCACCAAAAATTTCGTTTCCATCTGTCACCATACAGTTGACCCCCTTTACCCATTTTGCCATCTCCCCCACCCTACCCCCTCTGGTAACCACTGCTATGTTCTCTGTATCTACATGTTTATTTTTGTTTGCTTTGTTTATTTATTTTAGGGTTTTATTTTTTCTAGATTCCACATATGAGTGAAATCATACAATATTTATCCTTCTCCGTCTGACTTACTTTACTTAGCACAATACCCTCAAGGTCCATCCATGTTGTTGCCAATGACAAGATTTCACCTTTTTTATGGCTGAGTGGTATTCCATTGTGTATATGTACCACATCTTTATCCATTCATGCATGGATGGGCACTTAACATTGTTTCCGTATCTTGGCTGTTGTAAATAATGCTGTGATGAACATAAGGTGTGTATTTCTTTTCAAATTAGTGTTTTCTTATTCTTTAGGTAAATAGCCAGAAGTGGGATAGTAGAATTGTATGGTAGTTCTATTCTTAATTTTTTGAGGAATATCCATACTCTTTTCCATAGTGGTTGCACCAATATACATTCCCACCAACAGTGTACAAAGGTTGCCTTTTCTCCACATCCTCTTCTGATAATAGCCATTCTGACACAGGTTTGAGGTGATAGCTCATTGTGGTTTTGATTTGCATTTCCCTAATAATTAGTGATGTTGAACATCTTTTCATGTGCCTATTGGCCATCTGTATGTCTTCTTTGGAAAAATACCTATTCAGCTCCTCTGCCCTCTAGCAATTTTTTAAACAATATTCATTGCACATGTACTATGTATATGTGAACAAGAGACATTCTAGCAGAATAGTTAAGATGCAGAACTCTAGAACCAGACTCCCTGAGTGTAAATCTTAACCCTGCCACTTACTGAGCTTTGAGCATGTTCCTTGACCTCTCTGGGCCTTGGTTACTCACCTATAATATAACGATTATAATCATACCTATCTCATAGAATTGTTGTGAGGATTCAATAAGATAATCCATAGAAAGCACTCAATGAATGTTTACTGTTGTCATTATTCAACTTGAAAGTAAGCTCCAGGAGGGAAGGGAATTCTTGCTCCCTGTTCTATCCTCAAGGGCCGAGATCAGTGCCTGGCACTAGTAGATGCTTTGAATATATGTTGAATGAATGAATGAATGAATATATGAATTTGCCAGGCACTCTTCTGTTGTCGGGGTAAGCAGACTTGAATAAGATAGACAAGATCCCTCTCTTGTGGCATTTACCATAAGCTTTAGACAGAAACAAGTAAACAGATACTTTCATGTAGTAGTATGTGCTGTAAAGAATGTACACCAGGGCAAAGGATAGAGACTTAGGGATGGTTGAGCAGTATTAAGTGAGGTGGGCCAAGCCATGCCGAGGACCCTCGTGAGGATTTCAGGAAAGGGAACAGAGCTCCTGAGGAGAGAAAGAACTCTTCTAGTTGGTACAGCATCTTCCACTGACTCCAAAGAGCTCTTTGAATGTCTGTCTTCCCCACTAGACTGGGAGCATCCTAGAAGAGGGACTCCATCTTGATTATTCTTCATAAACACAGTGGCTGGCTAATGGTTGGACACTCCCTAAATATTTGTTGATTAAACACAGGACTCCTCTCAAAATGCCTTCTCATTGGAAATGCAGGCAATGGGCTCTGCTGCATGTCTGCCCTCTTCTCTCCTTGCATCTTCTGCCTGTCTGATGTGTAGACCGGGAATACATCTGACATTGACTCACCTCGCTTTTAGATCAGAATCAGAAAAAGTCAGATCTCAAAGAGTCTACCCCAGCCCAATAGAAATGCTTTAAAATATTCTTCTGGCTTCAGTTGCCCTTTTTCAGACAGAAAGTTCCAGAAAGTTGAGTGAGTTGTTGGTTCGTTCTTATCCCTTTACCCAGTTTTAATCACTGCATCTTAGGAAAGAATTGAAAACCTGAAGAAGCTTTAGAAAATAAAATAGGCAGCCTTGAAGAAGGTCTTAAAGGACTTAAGATTCTTTTTTTAAATTATTTTTTTATTGAAGTACAGTTGATCTACAATGTGTTAATTTCTGCTGTATGGCAAAGTGACTCAGTTATACATATATATACATTCTTTTTTGTATTCTTTTCCATTATGGTTTATGTCATAATGTTGAATATAGTTCCCTGTGCTATGCAGTAGGACCTTGTTGTTTATCCATTCTATACGTAATAGTTTGCATCAACTAACCCCAAACTCCCGGTCCATCCCTCCCCTCCCCCCACCTTGGCAACCACAAGTCTGTTCTCTATGTCTGTGAGTCTGTTTTGTAGATAGGTTCATTTGTGTCATATTTTAGATACCACATATAAGTGGATATCATAGGGTATTTGTCTTTCTGTTTCTGACTTCACTTAGTATGATAATCTCTAGTTGCATCCATGTTGCTGCAAATGGCATTATTTTGTTCTTTTTTATGGCCAAGTAGTATTCCATTGTATATATGTACCACATCTTCTTCATCCATTCATTTGTTGATGGACATTTAGGTTGTTTTCCATGTCTTGGCTATTGTGAATGGTGCTGCTATGAACATAGTGGTGCTTGTATCTTTTTGGATTAGAGTTTTGTCTGGATGAATGGCCAGGAGTGGGATTGCTGGGTCATATGGTAATTCTATTTTTAGTTTTCTGAGGAACCTCTGTACTGTTCTCCATAGTGGCTGTATCAATTTACATTCCCACCAACAGTGCAAGAGGGTTTCCTTTTCTCCACACCCTCTCCAGCATTTTTTATTTATAGACTTTTTAACGATGGCCATTCTGACTGGTGTGAGGTGATACCTCATTGTAGTTTTGATTTGCATTTCTCTAATAATTAGTGATGTTGAGCATCTTTTCATGTGCCTCTTGGCCATCTGTATGGCTTCTTTGGAGAAATGTCTATTTAGGTCTTCTGCCCATTTTTCGACTGAGTTGTTTGGGTTTTTGTGTTTGAGTTGTGTAAGGTGTTTGTATATTTTGGAAATTAAGCCCTTGCTGGTTGCATCATTTGCAAATATTTTCTCCTATTCCATAGGTTGCCTTAAGATTCTTTTAAAAGTCTAGAGAATGGACTTGAGGATACGGGGAGGGGGAAGGGTAAGCTGGGACAAAGTGAGACAGTGGCATGGACATATACACACTACCAAACGTAAAATAGATAGCTAGTGGGAAGCAGCCGCATAGCACAGGGAGATCAGCTTGGGTGCTTTGTGACCACCTAGAGCGGTGGGATGGGGAGGGTAGGAGGGAGGGAGATGCAAGAAGGAAGAGATACGGGGATATATGTATATGTATAGCTGATTCACTTTGTTATACAGCAGAAACTAACACACCATTGTGAAGCAATTATACTCCAATAAAGATGTTAAAAAAATAAAATACAAGAGTTTCAAACACACACACACACACACGCACGCACACAAGATTCTTTTAAAGGAATGTAATCGAAAGAACAAGTTAATGTTTCTTTGTGGTTTGGGAATTAAATGGACGGTGCCTGACCTACTGTTCTACAGCTCTTTGGGAGAGGAATTAACAGGCTGGAATTAAATAGCCACAAGGCACATTTAAATTGCACAGCAGGAAGAACTTGCAATAAAAGCTGTTGGATACTGTAAGTGCTATGTGGGAGTCAGGAGAATTCTGTTTCCAAGATTCCCTTTTAGGTTATCTCTCAGCTTCGTAAGGGAGGAGGGGAAGTGTCTGGGAGAGGATGTTATAACTTTTAAGATCTTTTGCACTCTAGACCTACGCTACGGAGTGATTGAGCTGAGAAGGCATTTATTTGATGCCCTTAGATACGATTTCCATCTTTCTCTAGAGCCTGCCCTCAGGGTTTATTACAGACTTGCCTTCTAGAAGAAACTGCCTTATAAGGCTCTCTTTTGGGTAGTTTAGTGACAGAACTCCCTTGGATAGGGTCCAAGGCCAGCCAGCCTTCCCTCATTCTAAATTCCTCCCCACAGTGGATAAGATTATGGTGCTTCCTTTACCTCAAGCTACCCCACAAATGATCTCACCTCATCTGTGTTTTTAATTGTAAGATAAATAACATCTTGTTTTTAGCAACTGTTTGAAAAAAAAACAAAAAAAAGGTGAATTATTGTCAAAAGAATTTTTAAGCCAGGGAACATATGACTAACGTTTTTTGTAGTTTAGATCCGGGAGTGGCACCGTTAAAAAGCTTTGAGATGGAAGCAGACTTAGGAATATGTAAATGAATGAGTCTAGTTACTTTAGGAAATTTTAAAGATTTCCCAGTGAGTCCTTTACTCTTTATGAGGGGGGTAGGAGAGTGGGAGGGACTATAGAAATCTCTAAGGAAAGCTTTGCCAAGCCTGATGACTTGTGTGGATTTTTCAGGTTGATCATAGACCATCACCCCACCAGTATCCCACTACCCCCATGAAGTCTCCAAGAGAAAGTGAGGAGGTCAGGAGAAAAAAAAAAAAAAAAAACAGGTTGATAATGGAGGGAGGGGTGTTTTATTCTTGACTGAAAATTAATGTGTAAAATGGTTGAATTCTGTTTTATCCCAAGCTGGTTTAATGGCAAGTGATCCGGTGCCTTTGAAAATGCTTATCTGTTGAATTGACTTAACCATCCTAAGAGGAAAGCAGGGTGAGGTTAATTAGAAAGAGCTGGAGCTAGCAAGAGCCCCACCCGCTCAGGGCCTCCACCAAGCAGTGGGTTCCCAGAGAGAGGAGGCATCCATGAAATTGCCTGGGCCCCAAAGCAGGTCCAGGTTGCAAAGTTTGGTGTCTGAAAAGTAAGAAAGGTTCAGACCAGGTTAGACAGACCTAGTAACCCACTGTTGACAAAGCCCCGTTCACATGGTCTGAAGTTACTTACAGTAAGAGTGTTGGCAAGGCCAAGGACAAGCCAACGTGCTCAAAGTAGAGTTTACCACTATGAGAAAGGAACCCCCTCCAAACCTCAGGGTAACATATATAATAAATGAAGGCACAGTATAGTCTACCTACTTCACAGGATCAATGCGAAGGTCAGATTATAGAATGGATATGAAGTCCCTGTAAAACTGTGCGGCACCAAATAAATGCAAAGAACCGTTATTGACTGGACTGTAAACTCCTTTGGGACCAGAACCCTACATAGTGCCTTGTAGGGTGTGTTAATGATAACTGATGTTTGTGCAGCACTTAGGGTTTCTGTGGATGTTTCCTCCAAAACCTCACAACAGCCTTGGAAGATAAGGGGAATGATTATCCCAGTTTCCAAATAAGGAAGTGAAGGTCAGCCATCACACAGCCAGTAACTAGCAGTTCTGGTACATAAATCTAGGAATTCTGCTACAGCCTTGCTGTTCACAGTGTGGCATGCAGACCCAGTGGCATCGGCTCTGTGTACATACTGTCTTTCTCTTCTGTAAACCTAAAATTATTTCCAAATTAACAGCTTAAAACAAAAGGGATTCACAAAGTCAAACTCTTGGGTGTGAAAAAGCATTAGGAAGAGCTTAATGAATTTATCTTGCTTCTGTTTGCCTTTTGATGAATCGACAAGGGGGATATGTGATACATTCCCGTCTAAACTGCTCTAAAAGAGCTCTTTCAATAGCATAAAAGAGAAATTCTATATGATAACAGAGTTGATATCATAGTTTAATTAGCTTTTTGTGGTAATGTGGTACACCTTGTAATAAATGTCATAATATATTCAGCAAAAGATGGTATGTCTTCAATGAATGAGTGTCTCTGGGGCGCCTTTGTACAGATCCCTGAGCCCAGTCTAGAGTCAGCCCTTCCAGGGCCAGATTGGAAGTCAGAGAGCCAGTGTCTTTAATTGCAACCAAGAGGCTCTTAAAGATCCAGTATGCTGGGGGCAGCTGGCCTGGATATTTTCCCAAGCAGGACCTCTTGGGGTATAACGTTTGTGTGTGGTGTTTGATCACTGGCCAGGCCTTTCTGGTAACTCCAAGCAGGATATAGGAGAAAATCACTAAGATAACTGTCAACACGCTCAAGTGTGTGCTTTCACCTGAGGTTTTAGCCCTGAGTGCTGACTGAGGCCTGCCCCCAGCATGGAGCCATCAATATTCCTAGCTGGGATAATAACATTTACTCCACATCTCAGCTGTAGTTCATTGTAGGTCAGTACTCTCTTCAGGGAATTTGCATTTTTAGGGACTGAAGCATATTTTTTGTCAGTCAAGTGACAACTGGCAGAAGAAGGAAAAATCCATGTAGGAGTTTGAGAACTCAAGGTAATCCATTGTGACTTTATGAGAAAGAGGAAGACACGCACACTTTAATATTCTAACAGGCAGAAATGCAGCTGACTCCAATCACCCTGTTCTTTCATGTTGTTTTTCTTGAAGAAGGGATGTCTCTCGCTTTTTTGGAATCTTGTCTTTTTCTCTGAGTGAGAAAAGCTCAAAGACATTTCATTTACATTCGGGCAGATTAGCAGGCCGGTGGTCAACTGGTTGAATTGGGAAAGCTTCAGATCTGACATCTGTTCAGCTCTCTTCTGGCCCGACCTCAAGCAAGGGAGAAAAAGTTATCAAGAAATAGATCTCCTGGAACCTTCAGAAGGTTTTGAAAGAGACCACACAGAAATGAGCCTTTAGGAATTTTCAGGATAGCCCAAGCCTGCAGGATGCAAAGCCTGCTCCCTTCTCCCTGGGAGCTTTCAGAACTTTCTGCTCAGGGAACGGAAATCCAAAAGTGAATTTCAATAGCAGCTGCAGCAATTACACCGCAGCCCTGGCTTCCAGGGGACACCCCTCAGGAAGCCGTAGAGCGCGTGATCCAGAATGAAGTGCCCAGGCGGCGGTGCAGCTCTGAGTTAGAGGAGGTGAGGCCAGGGATCCGTGCAGCGAGGCCGCTTATTAGAGATGCTCAGCCCAGCTGGAGAGGGCAGGCTGGGGCAGAGATGAAGATGCTGCCTGAGTTTTGACAGGTCAGGACTGTGGAGCCAGAGGCCGCTCTCTGCTCAGGTGTGTCTCAGATCAGAGCTGCAGAGCAGAAGACAGAAGCTGATCCAGCTTGGCTGTTTCTACACCGCCGAGCCTTTGATGCACTAGAAGATAACTGTCAGGGCCAGGGCAGGCCTGTTCAGGACCCAGTCGTGATGTGGGCAGGTTGTCAGCCCCGCCTCATCTGAAGCCTCTTTCTTTTCACCCGCTCTGCCTGGCCTGTCATTACACGCTGCCCCTTTTTCCTGTCTGACTGAGTGCAAAGAAATGTGGTGTTCTTTCTCCACCTCCCACCCCTTTCTTAGCTACAGAGCCTGGCCGGCAACTTTATAAATGGTGAGCTCTGCTCAATCTGCTTCCTCAACTCCATCCCCAGACTCATGAGCCATCTCCTGGCTTCCCCCACAAGACAATGAAGACGCGGACACTTGGTGTGCCACCCCTATAACGCAGCCAGCTCGGTCCACGTCAGCCAGGAGTTGGCTGTCCCTTCTCTTCTTGATACTCCTTTGGGATGCAGTTTTTCAGATGTCTTAGGAGCCTAATCCATTCCGTGTAATCAGCCCCAAACCCTGTGACCCCTCTCAGGTCCAGTCCAGAGGGTTGGGGAGATGGCCACATCCCATGGTGACCATGGGCTTAACAGGTCCCCAAGGCTGACCCCAGGCCTGACTCTTGTCTTCAACTCTTGTGACTATGCTGGTCACCAGAAACCAAAATGTGCCTGGTATGCATGGGAAAATACAGCAGAGGGGTGAGTGGGTGAACTTTGGACTCGGACCACCTGAGTCAAATTCCTCTCCGCCACTTAACTGTTTGTGTGACTCTAACCTCCTTGATTCATAGTTTTCTTACTTGCAAATCAAGTATAATAATACTGTCTGCCACTTAGGGTTGTTGGGAGCTTAAGTGAGATACGTGAAAAGCACTGGTACCTGGCATATAGTAAAGTCTCATTAAATGCTGTTTTCATTTCAGTTTTTATTGTTATTAGCATCATAAACCCTGGTATGAGTTAGTTTATAAGTGCCTTGACTGTGACGTCTTGATGTCTTAACTTTGACCAATCCAAACTATCTCCAGGTTAGATCTGAAACCTGTGTTTAGATCTATGCAAACAAAATAGCAGTGTAATGTTCTTATAAACAAATCCCTGGAAACTTCCATCTAGCTCTTGTTCTTGCGCTTCAAGGATTCCGGGACAGGGAGTCCTACTCCATCGGGGAGAGATCCCAGAGTCCAAATGCACAATCACATGGGAACCCCGCAGGATACCTGCCGGAGGATTCACTTTGCTTTTACAGCATGGAATAGTTCCATCTTCGAGCGCAGGTCACACACAGTATTTTCTAATAACACCTTTTAGGTATAGAGGACATTTTGGATTTTCAGGACACTCAAATTCAGTAATTACTGGTCTATTTCTTCCCTACATGTATAGGAAATGTTGTGGGGTTTTGCTGGTTGGTTCATTTAAAAAAAAAAAAAATGGAGTTATTGTCTCCAAAGAGGAATGTGAACCAAAAACACAGAGATTGGCAGAGGAAGAGTATGATTAGTATCCATTAAGTCCATATTGGGTATTACCCTTGACTTTTAGAGACTTATTGATGGAAATAATAAAGTCTTTTGTTTGCAATTCACGTGTCCCTTCTTTGGCTTTCATATGTAGCCTTAGCTTAGCGGGAACTCATTTTAAAAACTCAAATGTTTAACTATAAACGGGCATATTTAGACTCAGGAAGGTACCCACTTAGGTTGGTTCTTTGCATCCATCTGAAAAGTGATAGCATCCACTTCCCAGTATAAGGGGGGAAAGCAGAAGAAATGAGGTTGTGGAGAAGAGATTTAAGAAGCTGGATAACTTTGCAGATTCCCCAGCGTCGGTAATTTTGAGTGAAGTTGACAGAACATTGGGACTACTGCCTCTCCATGCACTATATACCCTATCACCTTCTAAAGCAGTAGTTCTTGACCTTGGCTGGACACCAGATCACCTAGGAAGTTTTATAAAATTGCTGATGCCTGAGTGCCGCTCCAGGATGCTGGTTTAATTAGTTTGCTTGTGATCTGGGCAGCAGGACTTTTAAAAGCTCCCCAGATGATTTAATGTCCAGGCGAGGTTCGGAACCATTGTTCTTAAAAGACTTCGTGTGACCTAGGCGGTGCATCGTTTCCTCGGGATAATTATAGTAATGATGGGCCAATTTTTGCTCAGTTCATCCAGCTTCTCGTGTTTTACAGCAGGATGACTTTTCAGGCTATCTAGTACACCGCAGGAAGCGGAAACCCTAGAAGACATGATCACTCGATACAACACAAGCAGCTTAACTGCTTAACTGCTTCCTTGACTGTTTCAGTGCTGGAATCTGAATCGGACGCAATGAAAGTATTTCTACATCCATCGGTCTTGTTGGTATTAATAAAACTTTGAGTACCGCAGTACTTTAAGTATTCACCTAAAGCGCACAATCCAACCTTTCAGTCGCGTCACTAGAACATAAGTCCCGTGAGCCCAGTGCTTTTTATCCTTTTTGTTCATTGTTGAATTCTCAGTGGCACTAAATAGACCGCAAGGTTACAGTGTGAGACCAGGAACGAGAAGGGGGGTGTCGCCTTGTTCGACCTCAGCTGGGCCTCACGTTTTTTGCCACTCTGTGCATGTCCAAGGATGATTTGATTTGGGGGTTACCAATCAATTTTAGCAAGTAGGTGGATTCGCAAATACGGAACCCACAAATAATGATGATCAACACTGTTAGAAAGGGTCAGATCAGTGACAAGCAATAGGGAACTACCAGGGTTTCTGAAAGCAGAGCACACGTATGGGTTATGCCTCCTTTGCATAGTTCTGGTGCTTGGAGGTGCGCGCTAAGCAGGTGCTTAGAAGATTATTCTTGGACCCGTGACCCAGTTTAACAAACACATGTGCTATCCCTGTGTTGACTGTCCCCGTGATCAGTCTTTATTTTTGCCCTGCACCCACCTGCAAGCAGGACTCCCATCCCAAAGGCGTTCATGAGAAGTGTAGATTTTACTAAGTCTTTGTAGGGTGGCAGGAAGGTCCTCCCGTTTCTCTCTCCAGCCTTACCACCAGCTGGTCTCCTGGGTGCCCTTCCTTTCCTCACGCAGAGCCAGGCTCATGGTGCCATCCCTCACCTTGCCCGCAGCCGGGCCTCTCATCCCTCTCCAGGTTTACGCTTAGCAGTCGGGCTCTCTCCTGGCTCCTATGAGTTCACGCATCACGTAACTCGGGAAACAACGGTTACCTGGTCCTCGCTGTCATTAGAAGTGGAAAATGATAATGACTTCCCTGTCAGTCAAGTGCCTGCTTTCTGTAAATGCTGTGCAAGGTGCCATAATAAGGAAATTTGCAGTGGTGAGGACGATAATGTCCCTTCTCTAAGAAGCCTACAAACCTGTGGTCCATCTGGTGGTTGGTAAAGTGTGGGAAGGCAGAAGTGGCATTTACACTAAAATAAAAGAGCCCTTTGTAAGTCAGGTTAATAAGAATGCATAGGAGCAAAGAATACACACACATATGTACTCAACTCTTTATCATTGGAAGCATTTATTTTCTGTGCAGTTTATACTGGAAGGGAAAAGATGAACAAAAGTACATTCATGTTTGTGGCCTATGAATACATCATAATTTAATTATAGACTTAAGAGCTTATAAAGAATGTAACTATGGCTAGGTGTGTAGTAGATAAATGAATTAGCTATTACTTTGCCCAAAGTGCCATTCCGGAGAGGAGACGAGTGAATTTTATTTTTGTTTGCTCAGAATTGAACTAAGTATAGAATATTGATCCAAAAGAATCTTTAAGATTGTGTTTAAATACTTTGGTAACACTAAGAAAGAAACTCAGTAAATTCACTTTGCTCTACCTAATTCCCTGGCAATGTGTAAAAGCAAAATTTTAAACAGAGGCAGTGACCTACTGAGACCAGGAGGATATATTTTGCAGCTGCTAAACAGCCATCAGATGTTTAGCTTGTCGGACAAACCACAGTGGGTTTTAAATTCTGGACTTACATATCCTTGTTCATTTAATTTCAGCTGTGTGTTCTGGGAATGTTAATTCCCAGAATTAATTTCATTTTCAATAAAGATCTTTGTTATTGAAGAAAAATGTTAAAGAAATCTGTAGAATACATTGAAATCAATCATTAATATTTTTATTCTACCCAGTTCATATTTTATTATATTTTATTCTAGTGTTTTTCTAGGCATGTATTATACAGCCATTTTTGATAGTGCTATCCATATATTTTTTACATCTTGTTTTTCATTTGTAACTATTTTCCATGTGTTTAAAATATTTTATAAATATTTACAATGTTGCATAGGCATTTGAATGAGCCATAGTTTACCCCAGTTTTCCTCTGTCAAAAACAAGCTTTAAATTCACATCTTTGGACATATAGATCTTCTTTCTTCTGCATTATTTCTTTAGAATAGATTGCAAATTAGAATTACTGATTCAAAGGTGTGAACATTTAAACATTTTTTGATACATGTTGACATTGGTAGATTCCAGGTTAAAAATTAGCCTCTCCAAAATAATTTAAACAAAAGGCCAAAAGCAAAGCATTTCAATATGCCATTGGAATTACTTTTTAATTATCTTCAGACTTGGGTTATTCTCGTGACTGCCCCACTCTGATGGCATAGAGACCATTGAGAGTTGTTCCTTCAGCCCAGTTCCCATTTATGAAATTTGTAACAACTGGCCAAAAAACCGAGGGCCCTGCCACTCATCTAGTTTGCGTCCAAGACTGCCAGGCATCGGGAATAGTTCAGATCAGCTAGAACTCTGCTTACATCATTGAATTGGGGTTTATACAAAGCACGTGCATCCCTGCTAGAGTAGCTTGAAAATGTCTGTTGCAGTGGCAGCCACCTATATGGGACATAAACAGTAAAAACTTTGTGAAATTTGGAAGGTTTGTCTTTGGTATTTTTTTCACAGAAGAAAATAAATAGCCTTCACAGCTTTATTTGACTACAGCCAAATATACGTACAATTGATTCTCAGCATCTCTTTAAATATGAGTTGTGTGCATAATACCAAGACCATGGTTTGACCCCTGTTTCATCTCAGTTTGTGAGATGCACTGTTACTCTCCACTTTTCAGTGAGAGCCTGTGGCCTGCTCCACTTCATAAAACTGGAAAAGAATCTACTTACAACATTTTACTGCACGTGTCCTTGGGGCTTTCCTTGGGTCCTTAAAGAGACTGGCAAAGCCTTGTTTCTTTTTTCCTTAAGTCCTTTAATCTCCAGCACATTCAGCAACAAAAGTCTTTTGTAAGGCAGTTATTCCAGCTAAGACAGTAACTAAACAGTGCTGAGAATATATTTATAAAATGGAGACTCTGTATGTGATTGTTCGGGTGGAATTTTTCCCATATTTGACTGCGAGAGAGGAATACTAACAAGACCTTAAATCAACATAGCACAGTACAGTTTATAAGCATTTTCACCTACATGCACACATATATCACCTTTTTAGTCCCCACCAGAACCCTGTGGTGTGTTATCCGTACGTTATAAATTAGGCAACCATGATTCAGTTTGAATGCCCAAACAGAGCCCTAATTAAGGGGGAATCCAGTGAAGCTGGAGCAAGGATTTTGGGTGAGCTATTGTGTAGATGGGCGCACACACACATACCCGTGTGCCCACATTTAAAGCCACAGGAATGACATAGGAAGACCTGTATCACTGCAGACCACCAAAGCTCAGAGACTTTACAAGTGAGGATTTGGGTCACCTCATAAGGAAAAAAACTCCAGCTGAAGACCAGATGTTTGCCATCCAGCCAGGGGTAGCTGAAGGGGGGCAGTTCCCGGGGGACGCGCCTCCTGGAGTATGTCAGCCCGAGCTTCAACCAGACAGCAACTCCAACTTCATGGCAAGTGCCAAAGATACCAATGAGAACTGGCATGGGATGCCAGGCCAAGTGGAACCCATACTGATGAGGAGCTTCTCTGAGTTGCCCTCTGACAACCAGGCCTTCCAGGATCCTGGACTCCCTGAGGGGGAGGTCCGCAGCCCACCAGAGGGGGCAGAGATCCCTGGAGCTGGGCCTGAGAAGATGGGTGGTGCCAGCACAGTCTGCTCCCCTCTGGAGGACAATGGCTATGCCAGCAGCTCCCTGAGCATTGACAGCCCTAGCTGCAGCCCTGAGCCTGCCTGTGGGACCCCTCCTGGCCCTGACCCTCCAGCTCCCCTTCTGCCCTCGGTGGCCCAGGCCGTACAGCAGCTGCAGGCTCAAGAGCGCTATAAAGAGCAGGAGAAGGAGAAGCACCATGTGCACTTGGTGATGTACCGTCGCCTGGCCCTGCTCCAGTGGATCCGGGGCCTGCAGCACCAGTTGGTTGACCAGCAGGCCCGTCTGCAGGAGAGCTTTGACACCATTCTAGACAACCGGAAGGAGCTTATCCGCTGTTTCCAACAGAGGGCAGCACCATCCACACCCCAGGACCAGGGCTAAGGGCGTCTCTGCACAGGTGTGCAAGGGTTTATGTATATATTTGCAGACATGTGTGTTGTGCACAAGCAAGTACAGATTCTTTGCTGGTGTGAGTGCAGGGAAGCATAAGTGAGTATGTCAGTGCTAGCATGTAGGCAGATGTGCACAGGCCACGTGAGAAGCAGCAGCCCTATGTGTGAGTATGTACATATGTGTATGTATAGTATGTACGTAGGAGGAAGTAAGTTTGTATATGCATGTGTGGATGGGTACCCCACGGTGTGTGTATGTGTGCATGAGTGAAGATATATATGCAAAAGATGTGTGTTTCTGTATGAGTGAGTTTGAGCGTGCAGATTTGTGGTGGGTGTTTGTGAGTGAGCCCTTGTGTGTGCAGGCCTATTTGTAGGGGTGCATGTGTGCAGGTGCGTGCATGGGATGTATACATTAGGAGCATGTATATTTGCAGGCTGACTCTGGAGCAAGTGTGTGCAAATATATGTTCAGTTGCACACGTGGGGCATCCATGCATACCTTATGTTACCCGTGGTCTCCACTAGCCTTTTTTCTCCACAGGGTCCCACTGCTCCCTGGAGAGAAGGCTAGCCTGCTCTCAGTATCTGAAGACTGTGGCTGAGCCTTTCTCTTGGATTTCTCGGCTACCTCTCCTTATCCCTCCCCTTCACTCCTCCCAGATCTTGCTCTGCTAAGGCTGTTGTCCCTGATGGTGGATTTGCTGTAGGAAGTTAGGTCGCTACTCTGGCCTATTATGGTTTTTTGGCTGCAATCTTGCCAAGGCAATTGGTAGAGAACTGGTATCAGGGAAGGGAGCTAGAATGGTGATGGACACCATGGCAGGCATGGAGGCGGGATCAGAGGAGAAGATAGGGGACTGCCCCACTTGAACTCAGCCATTGGGCACGTGGGAGATGGGGATGGGGGAGATGATGATGGCAGAACCCTGAGAAGACTAGGAGAATGGGAATTCTACAATACCAGTTCCAAACAAATCACACCTCTCCACTGCAAGGGAGCTGTTGCAAACCATATTGACTTAAGCTTCTGATGAAAAGGAATCTGTGTTAATATAATGTCATATGTCAACTACACCTCAATAAAAAAGGAAAAAGAAAAAAAAAAATAAAATAAAGCCACAGGAAGCTAAAATTGAGTTGCAGAGCCAGTTAAACATAAATGCTTCATTCCAGTTCTTGATCTGTGCATTTCAGTTGCCATTCCTAAACTTGTGTCTCCATTAAATTGCCTGTATTGTGTTTTGTTTTGTTTTGTTTTGGGCGGGGGGCTGCGTTGGGTCTTGGTTGCTGCGCGCAGTCTCTCTAGTTGTGGCGAGCGGAGGCTACTCTTTGTTGCAGTGTGGTGGCTTCTCTTGCGGAGCACCGGCTCTAGGCATGCGGGCTTCAGTAGTTGTGGCACGTGGGCTTCAGCAGTTGTGGCTCACGGGCTCTGGAGCACAAGCTGAGTAGTTGTGGCACATGGGCTTAGTTGCACCGTGGCATGTGGGATCTTCCTGGACCAGGGCTCGAACCTGTGTCCCCTGCATTGGCAGGCGGATTCTTAACCACTGCACCACCAGGGAAGTCCCGCCTGTATTGTTAAGTTACTTTGATTATTACTAAAGTATGGAAATGCATATACTTGTGCTTGTTTTGTTAAACCATGTATGTATTTTTGAAGAAAGATGGAAAATCCTTCTTCGAAGAAAGAGAATCCGAAGCTGTTGTTTCAGCAAATAACCTAAATTCAAGGTTTTGGCAGTGGCAGTTGTCTAATATAGCATGAAATAATAATTCCCCAAGTGCTTGTGATTAACTTGGTTAATTAAGGTAGTCCAACTCCCAAAGCAAGCACACTGCCAGGATCTGTAAGCTTTGCTCGGTGAAATAACCAGTGTGCCATTCAGTGTTCTGAGGGAAGTGCAAAATAAGTTAGAAAAGGTAATGAGATAAATCGCTGCTTTCACATGTTTTCTAACAAATAAAACCTATATCATTGAAGAGCCTAAGGAGAACTTTGTGAAGAACAAATTAAATTTTTAATCAATTTGAATAAAATTGAGTCTCAGGGAGATTTCGGGATTTTTTTTTCCTTGTGTCACATGAATTCATGTGCGTGTGCTTCATCTTTGTGGAATGAGAATGTGACCCACTGAGAGGTCCTTAAAACTAACAGTGTATCATAAGAACTAGAAGGCCTTGACCTCAGATACTGCCAAAGAAAGCAGGAAATAGTAGGTTTCTCATGAAATTGTGACATTTATCTCAGACTGAAGAAATTCTTAGTCAGAGGTGAAGGAACATTTCTCAGCAATTTTCTGAATCAGTCGTGTAATTTAGTGTGCATTATATTTTAGTTTGCAAATACTTTTTAGGTTATGTGAGCTTGTACCTGATGTGAAAGTGCCATTCTTATACCAGTTCCTTCAACATATAAGGGGATGTTTAGATTTGGGGAAGGGGAAAAGAAGAATGATCACCCAAAAGCACAAGAGCTGGTCTCTCAGTAAGGAACATGTTCAGCTGCAAGTAATAGAAAACCTGGCTACAGTGGCTCCCTTAGAAGGGGGTTGGTTGCTTGCAGAACAGAGTCCAGGTGTAGACAGCTATTGGTGTGGGTTTAACAGTTCAACAGTAACAGCTTGGAGGACCCAGGTTTGTTCTTTGTGCTCTGCTGTCCCTTGTGTGTTGGCTTTTGACTTCATGCCTAATGGTCACAAGGAGGCTGCAGTACTTCAGATCACTGAGTCCTAATTTCAAGGCAATTAGAAGGAACAAGGAAAAGGGCAGTGCCTGTCCCATGTCCCATTTTATCAGGTGAGCAAAAGTTTCCCGTACACTCTCAGCAAACGTCTATCTCATTGGCCAAAAATGGGTCACTTGGCTACCTCTAGCTGCAAGAAAGACTGAGAAGGAGGGTGGAGATTAGGGCAGAGTCTGCCTACGTACAATGTCTGCTATAACTGGGCAGCAGTTATTAGTTTTACACTTCAGAAACAGTTGCTGGAGGCAAATTCAAAGGATGACTGGAAGCTCAGTGTTTGAGAGTCCACAGACCCCCTCAGATTTCACTGAACAGTAATCAGTTACTTTTGAGAAGCAGGTGATGACATAGATCATGGCTGGGGAAAAAAAAAAAGAGCTTTCTAGAAAAATATGTCATTCCCAAAATTCAGTGGGAAGAGGGAAGAAGTCCTATGTAAAAGGTGCCAAAGATCTTCATAGAGACCACTTTGAAAGAAACGATATTTCACTCCTTAACAGTTTCCTTAACAGAAATGATGGCTAACAGATTTGAGGGTTCATGCCTTATTTGCTTTAAATACGTGGAAAGGGATCATTTGAAATTAACTCAAACAAGGAAAGTGGGGTTTTTAATTGTTTGTGGGTAAGAGCTGTAAAAATGCTTAGAAAACAAGCATACTTTGATTTTTCATAAATTGTATAAAGATGAACTTCAGTTCATCCTCCGGTCTAAGTATGGTGAATTTCTAATTGCTGTAATGTTTTTATGCTTATTTAAATCATATGTATTGCAGAGATAAATGCTTGAGAGCAGGAGGTTCAAGTTCCCACTCCCCCACTTACTAAATGCATGATCTTGGGCAAGTTACTTCTCTGAGCCTCAGTTTTGTCATCTGTAAAGTGGGGACGATATTGCCTACTTTTCATGGTTGTCTTCAAGCGTGGTACTCAGCACACACAGTAGGGGCTCACAGTCTGGTCATTACCCTCATATTAGTTGTAGTGCCAATGCTTCTGGAACAGCCCCCAAATGTCATCCTGGTACTTTTACCCTTCTTCCCTCTTTTTCTGTCTTTTTCTGCAAGGATGCCTAGAGATGTGGTAATCAAGGAAGGAGGCGGCAACTGAATGGTAGGAGTAATTTGGGGGGACTGTATGGAGAAAATGAAGGCTATTCTCGCCCAAACTAGTCCAGAACCTCTTTGTCTTTATATATGTATAATTGGTACCCTGCCTGCTTCCAAAATGGAATATGAGGTAGTCTATATCATCACACTCTTCAGGTGTAACAATAGTGTTCTAAAAATACTAATCTTGTATCAAATCACTGTGTTGTATACCTGGAATTAACATGGTGTTGTAGGTCAATTAGACTGCAGTTAAAAATAATAATAAAATAAAAATTAAAATAAAGGGTATGAACATTTGGTATTAGGAATGAAAAGGGTGGCTATAACCTATAAATACAATAAAATTTTATAAAATTATAAAAAAATTTTAAAACCACTAATCTTAGAAGAGTCAGAGTCCTGATTATACATTGACCAAATGTGTGATTGTGAGCACATTACTTAATCTCCCAGTCCTGTCTATTTCCTCACCTGTAAAATGGAACTACCAAGACCTGTATTAAAGGGTTAAGGTTATGGGAAAGAAATGAGGTAATGGATTTGAAGGCTCTTTGTAACTGTAAAGCCCTGTATGAATGCAAGATTTGATTCCCTTTGATTTCACCCGTCGTTATAGCAACAACTCTCAAATATGCCCAATTAGTTAACTACCTTGTGTACACCTGTGTCAAATGTTTACTTTTTAATATGCCACCCCATGTACGCCTTCCCTTCAAATCACTACCAGCAAAGAGTGCCCAGGAACTGCTTATGTTATAATGTTAGCCTGAACCAAACATAATTAGTGAGGAAATCTGCCCCAACAAATTCATACACAGCAAAAATATAAAGTAGTTTAAAATCAGCATCCATTTGAGTTAGTCTTTTCTTCTCCTGCCCTCCATTTGTTGAGTAATCAAGAGTTGGCAGTGCTCTCCCATCTAGAAGCTCGTGTTGCATATTGACCCGGAAAGGTATCAGTCCAGGTAACGATGGCCACTTTTATGTTAACCATCAATCACTTTAATGAGTACAAGAAAGCATCCTTATCACCCTGCCATAAGCAACAGGAATTAAGAATGTCTCCTTCGTCAGTTAACTATGTGCATGTTTTCTATGTGTCAGGTGCTACACTGGCACTGTGGCCATGGAACAGGCTCCAGTCTCCAGGAGTTACAGTTTAATAATGGGACCGTGGCAACAGCAGAGTTTGTTGATCTCCCTGAATTCAATCCCCTCATAAAAACAGAGCCACTGGAAGGATGGTTGCCAGGACCTGGGGGAAAGGAAGAGTAGGGAGTTTTTGAGTGGCTATAGAGTTTCAGTTTTGCAAGATGAAAAGAGTTCTGGAGCTCTGTTGCCCAACAATGTGAATATGCTTAACACTACTGAACTATACACTTAAAAATTGCTAAGATGGTAAATTTTATGTTGCATATTTTACTACAGTTTTTTAAAAAGTAAAAAATAAAGCCACTAGATACCAAAATCAAAACCCCATGGACAGCATTTACCACACAAAAGTGACAAGCTAGCCCTGTGAATCCCAAAATATAAGTGGCTTTAAACAAGCCCCCTGTGCTGGGAGGCCTGCATGATGTCAGCAGCTCTGTGGAAGGAAGCAGAGGGAAGTAATGAGGTGAAGACAGATCTGATAATAGGAAAATTCCAACATAGCCAACAGGTGTTCACTTACTGGAAAGTGTCGTGCACCCAGTCCATTAGTGGGTGAGTGCAAGTACCCATGGGAGGGTCTATGGAGCTGGAGCATCCTGAGCCCTGTGAATTCTCACAGCTGACTAGGACTCCCTTCCAGGACAGGGTCCTTCACCAAGGAGAAACTTCTAGAAGTAGAATCAAAATTGAGCAGGAGAGAGACAACAGAGATGAAGGAAAGACAAAAGCAGTTGGGGAGGGATTTAGGTCCTTGTGATTGCGAGACAGCTCAACAACAACCGGAGAAAAGAGGATCCTATCTTCTCATGCATTCCACATTGCTATCAGAGAAAACCTTTCCAAGAAATGCTCCTGTAGATTTATTCGTGAGTCTCATCAGCCAGAATTGGAGCACACACGCATGCCTGCACCAATCACTGCCAAGGGGAATGAGACACCATGATGGGCTGACACCAGTCATAATTCACCACTTAAGAATTAAGCTGCTTCTGTCGCATGAGAGACTGAAGACCCAAACAAAAGCCTGGTTTGCCATCAAGGAAGAAGGGGCCTGCCTACTGGGTATATAATCAACAGTATTTGCAACAATGTGCTATCTTCTATCTTGCCATCATGCCCAATTATGCCTCTGATCTTCCAATAGTGCAGTCACACCAAGTCTATGGGAATTCTTCTGTTAATTGCAGTTGGTAGATATGTTATCACACATGCAAAATGAGTCTTCAAGGGTGACATATGCAGTTGTTTGAGCCTTTTCAAAATATCCTCAATTCTCTTGGGTAAGTTAAATACATGCTCTACTACCACAGTATTAATTTAAATAAGTATTATTGACTACCTAATATATCAAAATAATCTTTGAATTATGGCAGGATGTAGAATGAATAAGGTATGATTTCTATCTTTAAGGTTCCTAGACTATAATATAAGGTATAATCAACCACATTCAAGCCTGTGACATAATTTTATTGTCTAAGCAGAATAAGTCTCAAGCAGCACCTGGGTCTCTTATCAAGTAATTCTCCTAGGGAGCAGCTCAGCACCAATTACATAAAAATTTTAAAAATTTTCCAGTGGGGAGGTAAAAAAAACAAAAAACTGGGGAGGGAAACAGAACAAGGAAATCTCAAAGAGCAAGTTACCATCTTTATTTTTGAATAATTAATTTTAGATATTTTAATAGCACATAAAATGGTTGGTAGGGTGTACTTCTATTTTAATGTATAGAACACATAAAATGCAAGTTCTTTTTAGAACTTACTTTAATATAATGCCTTTTATACAAAGTAGTGGCCAAAGCAGGGTCAAACAGTTTACCCCGCTTCCTACTGCATGCAAAACAAATTCAAGATGGATTAGCACTCCAAATAGGAAAAAAAAATTTTTTTAACAAAAAATTCAAGATGGATTAAAGGATTAAATGCAGAAAAGTAAAAGTAATAAAATAGAGCTATTCTGATAACCCAGAAATCATAAAGGAAAAGGTTAACAGCTACATACAAGTTTTAAGCTTGTATTCAGTTAGTCAGGCATTATTTTTATTGGGAGCGAAGTATGTGCCAGGCACTGTTCTTTTTTTTGCGGTACGCGGGCCTCTCACTGTTGTGGCCTCTCCCGTTGTGGAGCACAGGCTCAGCGGCCATGGCTCACGGGCCCAGCCGCTGCGCGGCATGTGAACTCTTCCCGGACCGGGGCACGAACCCACGTCTCCTGCATCGGCAGGTGGACTCTCAACCACTGCGCCACCAGGGAAGCCCCAGGCACTGTTCTTGATGCTGAAGATACAGCAGTGTGCTAAAGAGCCAGTATCGCTGCTCTCAAGGAGCTTACATGCTATATGGCAACCAGTACCACAAATAAATGTCTGTAAAAAAAACAAAAACAAACGAACTTGAAAGACAGTCATAGCATGGAGAAATTATTCGCAAAATATAAAGAGTAAATATCTGTAATGAACAAGAGCTCATATAAATTGATAAATGACCCAAAGGCAAATAAACAGAAATTATAGTGAATTAAAGTGAGAACAAATGCAAATGGCCAATAAACATGTGAAGAGTTGCTCTGAAAAGTTGCTCAACCACACAAGCAGTCCTGAAAATGCAATTAGAACAGCAATGACATACAGCGTTTCCCCCTTCAACTGGGGCTAATTTTTTAAAATTCCTAACTCCCATTGCTGGGAAATGTGTGAGGAAATGAGCACCCTCATACACTATCACTAGGTGCAAGAATTCCTAACTTTTTGAAAGTGATCTAAGAATGTCTATTAAAATTACACATTCTCATACCCTTGACCCAGAAAGCACATTTCTTGGAACCTATCCCACAGAAACAAAAGCACTAAGAATATGTGTAAGAATATTTGTTGTATCATAGTTTGCATATAGAAAAAAGTTGAAACACCCTGAATATTATTAAAGAGGTACACCCGTGTTATGGAACATTTTGCTGTTATTGAAAAGAATGAAGTTGATTTATGTGTATTGACTTAATAAATCAATATATGATATATTGATCACTGATAACAGGCAATTTGTAGGGTGATAGGTATAAACTTTCTAATTTAAAAAATAAAATGAAAAAGTATATGGATGTATAAACTGTTAACAGGTTATTGGGAGGTTAGGATTATCATGAGATTAAAAGTAGACAATTTACTGTCTATATACTTGTATATTGTTTTAATTGTTACAATGAGCATGTACTTTTTTTTTAATCATCTTGAAAAACAATTTAACTTATTCAATGATGTTTTGGAGGGTGGAACTATAATCAAAGGTGGAAGTTGCAGGAAGGCTGATTTTAGTTCACCTAAGGAAGAACCTTATGACAACAACAGTGATTCAGCAATGGATTTGGGAACCTTGGTTGAGGGTTTCTGGAAGTATTCAGACAGAGAACCATAAGCTGTTGGAGAGCAGACTTTTGTGTCCAGTTTGAGGGTTGGACTAGATGACTCTTAAGGTTCTTTCCAACCCCAATAGTTTTATAATAGCTTAATGTTATACAGTGAGACTTGTGATTATTTTTTATTAAAGGTTTTTTCATTGAGATATAATGGACATACAACATTATATTCGTTTCAGGTGTGCAACATAATGATTCAATATTTGTATACTTTATTGTGAAATGGCTACCACAATAAGTCTAGTTAACATTCATCATCACACATAGTTATAATTTTTTAAGGTATACTCTCTTAGCAACTTTCAAATATAGTATTATTAACTGTAGTCACCATGCTGTACATTACATCCCTATGACTTATTTTATAACTAGAAATTTGTACCTTTTGCCCCCTTCGCCAATCCCCTACCTCTGGCAACCACGGTATCTATAAGTATAGTTCTCTGTATCTATGAGTTCCATTGTTGGTTTGTTTTAGATTCTACATACGAGATCATAATGGTATTTGTCTTTCTTTGTCTGACTTATTTCACTTTTCATAATGCCTTCAAGGTCCATCCATGTTGTTGCAAATGACAAGATTTCCTTTTTTATGGCTGAATATTATTCCATTGTATATATATACAGCACATCTTTATCTATTCATCCATCAGTGGACACTTAGGTTACTTGCATGTCTTGGTTAGTAAAAATAATGCTGCAGTGAACACAGGGGTGCATATATTTTCGGGTTAGTGTTTTTGTTTCCTTCAGATAAATACCCAAAAGTGGAATTGCTGAATCATAATGGTAGTTCTATTTTTAATTTTTTGAGGAGCCTTCATACTTTTTTCCATAGTGGTTGCACCAATTTACATTCCCACCAGCAGTGCACAAGGGTTTCCCTTTTCTCCACATCCTCCCCATCACTTGTTATTCCTTCTCTTTTGATAGTAGTCATTCTAACAGATGTGAAGTGTTATTGCGATTTTGATTTGCACTTCCCTGATGATTAGTGACATTGAGCACCTTTTCATGTACCTGTCGGCCATCAGTTTGTCTTCTCTGGAAAAAGTGTCCATCCAGATCCTCTGCCTATTTTTCAATCAGATTGTTTGGTTTTTGGCTGTTGAATTGTATGAATTCTTTATATGTTTTGGATATTAACCCCTTATCAGATAATATGATTTGCAAATATTTTCTCCCACTGGTTGGTTACCTTTTCATTTTGTTGATGGTTTCCTTTGCTGTGCAGAAGCTTTTTGATTTGAGGTGGTTCCACTTGTTTATTTTTCATTTTGGTGTCAGATTTGAAAAAGTATTGCCAAGACCAATGTCAAGGAGCTTACCCCCTATGTTTTGTTCTAGGAGTTTTATGGTTTCAGGTCTTACATTCAAGTCTTTAATTCATTTTGAGTTAATTTTTGTTTATGGTGTAAGATGGTGGTCCAGATTCATTCATTCTTTTGCATGTGGCTGTCCAGTTTTACAAACACAGCTGTTGAAGCGACTATTCTCCTCCCATTGTATGTTCTTGGCTCCTTTGTTGTAAATTAATTGGTCATAAATGTGTGAGTTTATTTCTGGACTCTCTATTCTGTTCCATTGATCTATGTGTCTGTTTTTATGCCAAAACCATCCCATTTGGATTACTACAGCTTTGTAATATAGTTTGAAATCAGGACATATCATGCCTCCAGCTTTCTTCTTCTTTGTCAAGATTGCTTTGGCTATCCAGGCTCTTTTTTGGTTCCATACAACTTTTAGGATTGTTTTCTCTATTTCTATGAGAAACACTATTTTGATAGGGATTACATTGAATCTGTACATTGTTTCAGGTAGTATGGACATTTTAACAATATTCTTCCAATCCATGAGCAAGGGATATCTTTCTATTTATTTGTATTTTCTTCAGTTCCTTTCATCAGTGTCTTATAGTTTTTTTTGTTTGTTTTTTTAAAAGAAGATGTTGGGGGTAGGAGTTTATTAATTTACTTATTTATTTTTGCTGTGTTGGGTCTTCATTTCTGTAGGAGGGCTTTCTCTCGTTGTGGCAAGCGGGGGCCACTCTTCATCGCGGTGCGCGGGCCTCACTATCGCGGCCTCTCTTGTTGCGGAGCACAGGCTCCAGACACGCAGGCTCAGTAGTTGTGGCTCACGGGCCTAGTTGCTCTGCAGCATGTGGGATCCTCCCAGACCAGGACTCGAACCCGTGTCCCCTGCATTAGCAGGCAGATTCTCAACCACTACGCCACCAGGGAAGCCCAGTGTCTTATAGTTTTTAGTGTACAGATCTTTCACTTCCTTGGTTAAATATATTCCCAAGAATTTTGTTCTTTTCGATGCTGTTGTAAATGGGACTGCTTTTCTTAGTTTCTCTTTCTGATAGTTCACTGTTGGTATATAGAAATGCAACTGATTTGGGTATATTTATTTTGTATCCTGCAACTTTACTGAATTTGTCTATTAGTTCTAACAGTTTTTCGGTGGAGTCTTTAGGTTTTCTATATATAACATTATGTCACCTGCAAATAATGACAGCTTTCCTTCCTCCTTTCTGATTTGGATGCTTGCCTAATTGCTCTGGCTAGGACTACGAATACTATGTTGAGTAAAAGTGGCAAGAGTGGGCATTTTCATCTGGTTTATCATCTTAGAGGAAAAGCTTTCAGCTTTTCACTGTTGAGTATGTTAGCTGTGGGCTTATCATATATGGCCTTTATTATGTTGAGGTATGTTCCCTCTATACCCACTTTGTTGAGGGTTTTTATCATAAATGATGTTGATGAGCATGCACTTTTGTATTTTTTTTAAATACCAACAAAATTAAAAAAAAAATACTGTACCATTACAGCATTGGTGATCCCTGTGTAACATGATAAAAGCTGCTAAATTTGTGAAGGGAAATTTTCTTTCCCTTCTTTTAATTACCAAAAAACTTAATTAGATTTTGAGTGTAGACTCATAGATCTAGAATGATTCTCAAGTGATATTTTAGTTCACCATAACCATCCAATGCCCACATCCTGTATCATCCCAGTCTATGAGATTTCAAATTTGACAGCTCCAAAACACCAGTCCTGGAAGAGTTTTCTTGGACCGCAGTTTAAGACCCACACTGGTCTAGAACGGAAAGTTCCAGAGTGTCCTTTGCAAACTCAGGGTTACTCTCAGGAAAGTCTTTCTTATTGTGACTCATGTCCTTTGGGCTGAAGCTTATGCCTATTGCCTCAGCTTCAGATATTAGAGACAAAAATATCAGAAATTATTGTTGGCACCCAAAGGACCTCCTAGATGATTGCTTCAAACTTCCCATTTTAAAGATGAAAAAGCTGAGGACGAGTGGAATGTGTAACCTGCCTGTGGTGAGAGTGGTACCAAAACCCACTTATCCTACCTGCCAGACCACACACTTTCTATTGCCTTAGTCATACCTTCCTCTCAGACACACACCTGCATCACCTAGTTGAGTCTACATACAGTGCCTTTCACGCATTGATACAAGGTCTATTAGATATGTACTACTTACAGAACTTCTGAAGCATAAACTAATTTATCAATATCAAAGGCCCAAGAAGGCAAAGCGATTTTTCCTACTCCAAAGTAGGAGTGTTTCGGAGCAAGGATAAAACTCTGAATGACCCTCATTTTGTGCTGAGGACCTAGAACCTCCGCTGTTTCCAGGCTCCATGCTAGAGCTTTGTTTTAAAATCAAGACCCCACAGGACCCACAGAGCTAGAGGATTTTTTTTTTTTTTTGTACCTATTCAAAACTGAAGCCCTACAGCCATCAGGAAGCTCAAGTTTTTTGCTCAGCTTCTGCCTGTGTCTGGGCTTAGTGAAAATCCCTGGGTGGTAGTGGATGCTTCTAGCACCGAATGGTTTCTGTACAAAGTCCAGGCATTCCTCCTGGCCTGATAGGAGGGTTACACCACACACACAGAAGGATGTGACTAATACTGAATGTGACTTCAGACTCTGCACGTCCAGACAACTTCTGATAAACATTTAAACAGAGGTCAAGAATGTTTTCCTTTCTGAGGGGAAACTATGCAGTCTATGGTGTGAGTGGGAGGGAGTAGAGGGGAATAAATCTAAACATCAGCTTCCTCCTTCCATAATTCTTAAGCATTTTAGCAGCAACCATTTTTAATACTCTGACAGGCTTTCCTACTTAGGACCCATAGATGGGTGCTTGCCAGAAGAGGAGAGAGATGGAAAAGGTGAAGATCCAGCAATTCCAAAGTGATTACCAAGCAAGTTTGGAGCTACGCAGGACAATTAGGGCCGGTTTCCCTGTTTCCCGCCCTCAGACCACGAGTGCCCTGAAACGTATGCCCTCAAGGCACAATTTAAGTACCCGGTTGGGATGCTCCCTTCCTTTGCTGACAAAAGGGGGAAGCTCTGTAGAGGAAATGGGCGTTGACTTCTGGGGGAGGAAAGGTGAGTTGGTCCAGATGGGACTTCTCAGCATCCTCAGCCCACCCGAGGAATTCTGGGGCGTTGGCCCAGGACAGGGAGCAGAGATTGAAGAGCAGAGAGCCAGCATAGATGTCCCCTTCACAGGGGAAAAGAAAGCAGCATAGTTTCTGTGACCCAAAGGGCTTTCACTGGTAGTGCAGATACAGTGTCTTGAGCACTTCCCTGCCCATGGGCTGTTTGGTTTGTCTCCTTACATTTCCTGGATGCGTGTGTGTTGAGGGAAGGAGATGTAGGTAAAGACTGGCATTCTGTCTCCCCTGTACTAAATAAAAAGCAAGAAGAATAAATGTCAGTCAGCAAGCTCCCTCTCAATGGGAGGAGGGAATTCAGTATTGGAAGAAGAGACGTTGATGTCAACTTTAGTGAAACCCTTCATGTATCTGAAATCAAAGTTCTTTTGAATATGTCAGCTTCAGTTATTTCAGCCATTACCTCTGTGGCCGGGAGCACTGAGGACCAATGTAGGTAGAATGCAATTGTGTCAGTTACTCACTGTTGAGTTTGTTTGTTTGTTTTTGCGGTACTCGGGCCTCTCACTGTTGTGGCCTCTCCCGTTGCGGAGCACAGGCTCCGGACGCGCAGGCTCAGCAGCCATGGCTCACGGGCCCAGCTGCTCCGCGGCATGTGGGATCTTCCCGGATCGGAGCACGAACCCGCGTCCCCTGCATCGGCAGGTGGACTCTCAACCACTGCGCCACCGGGGAAGCCCACTTACTGTTGAGTTTTAAGCAGGTGGAGATCTCATTTTGAAGTCATGACTGTGGACTCATGGAGTATTCCCATACTCCATTTTAGACATGAGAGAGAACTTTACTTTAAAAAGCTAGTCTTCAGAAAGCACATCCACTTGTTTGTTGATTTGTTTCTTCATGTAGTCATTCATTAATTCATACATTCAAGTGCCCTCCAAGCCCTATGGTGGGCTCTGGGGGGATGGAATGGGCCATGTCAATGGGCCATTACTCAGGATGAAAGTTCTAGAGTTAAACGTACCATAGAATCCTGGCCCTGCTACGGATACGCTCTGTGCAAGGTATTTAACCTCTCAGAGCCTCTGATTTCTCACCTGAAAATGGGACTAATAAGCATAAACACCTCATTGGATTCCTGTGAGAGTTACCTGAAATAACATGAGAGAACCTGCGCCGTTCCTGGAATATAATAAGCTCAGTACGTGGTGGTAGAGGCAGTATTAGAGGTTATGGTAAGGATAGTAGTAATTTCTGTTATTAGCGATTACTACTATTAATGAGACCAAGAGCACAAGAGTGAGAGAGCAAAGCAAAAGTGATAGGTTTCAGCAGGCGAGAGATTGCTGGACAGGAGAGGACTTGTGGGCTTTCTTTCCCTTGAGCTCTATTAGTTTTTTCAATGACATCTTAGTGGAGAAATTTGGAAATTCCTTTCCCTTTGCCTTCCATTTTCTATTACATTCCTGAAAACCGAAGCTTTGGTACAGCATTCAGCTGGAAGCTACATCCCAGCATTTGCATTGACCTTAGAGTGCTTAAGGTAATTATTCTGTCAATTATTTGACTTTTTAAAGTGTGCTTACCTTGAAGAACCTCTGCAAAGGAGGACCATGTTAATGTGTAACATGGAGATAAGCAGGGTGCTGCTACATTTTATTTCTTTTTTCTTTTTTCCTGGCTGTTCAACTGGAAAACTGAAATGGTTCTATTTGCATCTCATAGGGCAGTGTTGAAAGGTGGGGATGAAAGAGCTTTTACTCATGAAGTACAGCAGAATGTGAATTTTTGCAACACGAATTGCAAGGAATCACCTGCAATTTGTTTTGGTTTTAAGAGAAAAAAGGAAATTACAAGGCAATGTAATACCTTGCTTGAAAAAGTGACAAGACAGCAGAGAGGATACTCTTGAGTTGAACCGAGTAGCTGTGTGCATCTGTTGTAGATGGAATGAGTGGTCCCTACTTGCATGGAGAGCAAGGTCATTTTTCTTACCCTAAAGAGAGGGAGTTAACCATCGGTGCTAGAGGAAACGTGGAACAGGAAGGAACGAGCAACTGCAGCAGGAGGCCTGAGTTGAGCCCAGGAGGGTTGGGGACCCTGTGGGCGGGAGCCAGCTGCACCCATGTGGCAGCTCCCCGGGCCAGCAGGCGATGGTGGGAACTTTCTCTTGTTAGAGAAACCACCTCCGCATCATCTAAGTGCATTTCTGAAATGCCTGACTGTGCTCAGGGCTCTGTAAGCTCAGGATTAGCCAGCCCTCCAGGGACCTGGTCTGCATCACTAGCAAAGATCAGAGGAACTTGGTAGAGCCATTTTTTGAAGGAAAAAAACAACCCTAAACCCACAAGTGAATGGAAATGCATATTTATATCACTGGGCCGTCAAAGGTCAGGGTGTTTTGTGGGGAGGGAGAGAAATTGGTGATTAGGAATGAACTCTGGAATGTAAAGCTAGAAGATCTGTGGCGAAGACGGAGGAGAGGAGACTGAAGGCAAACACTGGATCTTGTACCACGTTTTCATCAGCTGCAGCAAGTAGTTGACTGCACATGGGTTAGCTGATATGTCGAGGCAGAATTTTAGGTTGCCTGGAAGGTCATATGGGACAGTGGTTAGGAGCCTGGGCTCTAGAACCAAATTGCCTGGTTTGGAATCCCACCTCTACCATTTATAAGCCTCGCGACTCTAGGCAAATCACTCAGCTTCCCTGTGCCTCCGGTGTCTCCTCTTGTGACATGGGAGGCAGCCCCAACCTCACAGAGTGGTTGACAGGGTTAGATTAGTTACATACCTGAATGCCCATGGTGAGCAGTCAATGAATAGGCGTAGCTGTTGGTGTGAATGGCCATTGGTGGGGAGGTGGGGGGCAGGACTGAGTTGAGGGGAAACAATTAGCATGAAATAGGATAACAGAGTATATGGTGGTTAGAAACTAGGAAAGTCACTGGGTCCAGCTTCCTCCTTAACCAGGAAAACAAATCCTAGTCCACTTTAAAATAATTAATTTGAAATCATAAATAACAGTGACCGTTTATGGAGTACTCACTGTGTGCCAGACAGCATGGGAAGCCCTGTGCACACATCCTAACAATCCCGTGGGCCCTGGTACTTATTATTACACCATTTTTATCAATGAGAAAACTGAGGCTCAAAATGTTAGGTAACTTACCCAACATCACCTAGATCTGTCTGAATCCAGAGATTATGTTCACAACACAGCAGTTCTGTTCCCTTTGCTTTCCATTTTCTATCACATTCCTGAAGACTAAAGCTTCAGGACAGATTTCAACTGTCAGGACAGATTTCAACTGAAGGCTGCATCCCAGCACGTGCATTGGACCTGGAGTGCCAGGGTCATTGTTCTGTCAATTATTTGACTTTTTTTTTTAATAAATTTATTTATTACTTTATTTTTGGTTGTATTGGGTCTTCGTTGCTGCACGCTGGCTTTCTCTAGTTGCGGCGAGCGGGGGCTACTCTTGGTTGCAGTGTGCGGGCTTCTCATTGCAGTGGCTTCTCTTGTTGCGGAGCGCAGGCTCTAGGCACGCGGGCTTTCCAGTAGTTGTGGCACATAGGCTCAGTAGTTGTGGCTTGCGGGCTCTAGAGCACAGGCTCAGTAGTTGTGGCTTGCGGGCTCTAGAGCACAGGCTCAGTAGTTGTGGCGCACGGGCTTAGTTGCTCCGCAGCATGTGGGATCTTCCTGGACCAGGGCTCGAACCCGTATCCCCTGCATTGGCAGGCGGATTCTTAACCACTGCGCCACCAGGGATGTCCCTATTTGACTTTTTAAAGTGTGCTTTCCTTGGAGAACCTCTGCAAAGAGAGGACTGATTTATTGTGTTCTATGGTCCCATTGAAGCAAATATTTCATACCCATGAATACATGCCTTATTTTGTTTTGTTCTGTGTAAATCCAGGCACCATATTTTGAAAAATACTTTAATTCTATTAATCTGGAGTAAATCATTTCCCAGTTCTTGGTTAGCTATTTAAAAGAAACGATAATATTAAGTAATAAAAAATTTTCCTTTGGAATCAATCCATCGTTTGATTGGATCTGATTGAAATTGTGAATAAAATGAAGAATCCATCCCTGACAACTCTCAGCCTTTGCTCATCCATGCATGGATGCATTTGAAATTGTTAGAGATCCTTAACTGCTGACAAATGCTGTGTTACCCTGACTTTAAATATGCGATGCGTCTTTGATCTTAGTGCTTCCTTTGGGAGTAAGTAACATCAAGACTCCTCATTCCCTGACATGGCATCCCTTCAGATGGTAGAAGATATTTAACAGGTAGTCCCCCACCCCAGGCATCTCTTCTTTAAGCTAAACACCCACATCACCTTCTGTGTTGGTTTTCAGACCCCACACCAGTCTTTGACGGGTGGTTAAGAGTTTGAACAAGATCCAGGGCTGCAGGACTGACCGGATCAATACAGAACACACTGCAGCCACAGGGTCACACAAATGCAGACCCAGACAGATGGCCTCCAGCCTCCTAGCCTCACTGATGTCATGGTAGACTCCATGGTTAAATAATAAAGAAAGGGTGATAAGCAGAAGCCAACTAGAAGGATTTCCCCAAACTGTTTCTGAGTGGTCCGTGATAGAGACTTCGAGTCATTGCTATCGTTTGTATTTCACGTGAGAGTTCCTCATGTGGGTTCTAACAAAAGGATCCTTGACATTCAAGATTTGTGTGGACTGTTGCTCAATTCTCAGGCACAAGTTCTAAAAGTGAAAAGCTGTTCCTTCTTTTCATAAGAGGGGGCATTTGTAGCTATGTTTATCACAGATCCATGTTACAAATAGACAGGGGTGCATGGAGAGGGAGACGTTTAAAGTCACATATTGAGATCATCAGGTGGCTCCCTTTGATCTAACTCCTACATTGCTCTGCTTTGTGTCCACCCTTTTTTCTCAGATGTGAAATTGTTGGGCTTTATTTTTCCACTTGTCAAATTCTCTTCAGCTTTTTAGCTGCTGTGTTGAACTCTTCTTTTCCTTAAAGGCATTTGGTTATTTTTTAAATGTTTTTGCTTTACTGAAGGTTAATGTGCTTTTCATGGTTTTATAGTTACCTTGCAGAAATCTCATTAGAAAAGCACTTTAATATATTACTTGGCAACCAGACATCTGACAGTGTTCTAGTTCATTAGTTAGGAAACCTCCCCAGGCTTGGAGGAACGGACATTCCTCTGTGAATTGGGAAGCTTTGATCACTCCAGCAGGGGCCAGGGTTTATTTTAATGCATTTGAGGGGGAAGGGGAAGAGGTACTCTAAATCTGGCAAAATAAAAATAACACTGATTAAGAAAACAATGAAACATTCTCGAAAAAGAATTGCACTTTATTTAATATTATTCTGTGGTATCTCCTGAGTCCTTTGAAGACAGGACTTGCTTTAGAAAATGGGTCTCTTTCTGTGGCAAGAGCCTAGTTAAACAGACTCACTCCAGATCACAGATCACATTGAAATGATCCTAATGAGGGTAGACTTTTCAAAGCTATATTCATTTTACCATGAATAAATGGATTCAAGTCTTATTCGTGGGTTTTTAATTTTCAACTTTGAATTTGCAAACTCTCAAATTCCTTCAAAGCTATGGTGTGCAGAGAAGGATCTGACTAATAGGATTGCTTTATTTTTAAAGAAAGATGCCCTTTAGCACAGCACTGGGCTTTGAAATGTGATCAGTCAAGGGTCCAACAGGCAAGGATTTCCCACATGACACTGTTTCTTGTTGAGTTCCAACCAGATTTAATGTCTCTCCTACAAAAAAGCTACCGGGAGGGCTTCTAGTGTATTCAAAGTAGATAATGCTATATTGTTTCAACACAGAGTATACCAAATGAAGTACAAGTTCCTGAAGCAGGGCAATACTTGGATGCTGGTGACTTTTTTTTTTTTTTAAGGAGCTGTATCTTTTTTCTTTTAATTGAAAGACTTGAAGCAAGCTGTCTGAAAAGGTGTTTTTTTGTTTTTGTTTTTGTTTTTGCACGATACGCGGGCCTCTCACTGTTGTGGCCTCTCCCATTGCGGAGCACAGGCTCCGGACGCGCAGGCTCAGTGGCCATGGCTCACGGGCCCAGCCGCTCCGCGGCATGTGGGATCATCCCGGACCGGGGCACGAACCCGTGTCCCCTGCATCGGCAGGCGGACTCTCAACCACTGCGCCACCAGGGAAACCCTGAAAAGGTGTTTTTAAAAAAAAAAAACAAAAAAGAGGGCTCAGTTATTAGAATGGTATAAATAGGGCAGCAAGCAAATGGTCGTATGAAAGGAGGGCCTCCTCCTTTATCGAGAGATAAAGGAAAAGGAATGGAGCATTTTGGCAAGAGTGACATTAAGCCGCTGAAGTAAGGTTGGAGAGGAAACTGGAGCTTCCTGCATAGTGACAGACATAAATGAAAGAATCATGTAGTGCTTTTCGGCTTGCCTGATTGACAAGCAGAACCCAGTTGCCAATGATGGCTCACTTTCACCTTTTCATACCTTCCAAGGCAGGTAGGAGAGAGGGAGGGACGGGCAGAAACAATAAATGGTTTAGTTCTGTGTTAGAGGTGCATTTTCCAAAGAAAATGCAGTTTGGAGATCTGTGTGCTCAGACCAGGACCCGCTGTGTGAGTCACTGGTCTCAGGCAGGTTACTGAGTATCCATACACACACACACACTGTGTTTCCTCATCTCTGTGCATTAGGGGTCACAGAGGCTCTCAACCGACTCCACAGCTCTGTGCTGCGGGTCAGGTAAGATAACACAGTTTAGAAAGTTCTCCACAAATGGGCAGTGATGGTGGGGCAAGCTGGAGGTGGTGATGATGACTCTGATGTCTTATCCTGACTGACTCCAAGCCTGGCCAGTTCCTTCGCAGCCGTGCAAGCTCATGGGGCTACTCAGAAGGCCCATCTTATTGCCCCTTCTGATCCAGAGGCCCTAGTTCTCAGGCAGTTCTGGCTTTCTTTATAACCACCTCCCTTCCCGCAGCAAGGGTTCACAATCCGCAGAGAAAAGCTGTTCAAGACAAGACCTCTTAAGCAGGCTCAAAGTTTTTTTTTTTTTTAATTTATTTATTCATTTATTTATTTTTGGCTGTGTTGGGTCTTCGTTTCTGTGCGAGGGCTTTCTCTAGTTGTGGCAAGGGGGGGCCACTCTTCATCACGGTGCGCGGGCCTCTCACTGTCGCGGCCTCTCTTGCTGCGGAGCACAGGCTCCAGACGCACAGAGCTCAGTATTTATGGCTCACGGGCCCAGTTGCTCCGTGGCACGTGGGATCTTCCCAGACCAGGGCTCGAACCCGTGTCCCCTGCATTGGCAGGCAGACTCTCAACCACTGCGCCACCAGGGAAGCCCCAGGCTCAAAGTTTTGAAAGCCACTGTGGACCTGCCTTCCTGAGTCCCCAGATATTCCCCCGCGCCAAGTACAGTCGGCCCTCCAAATCCATGGGCTTTTCATCCTCAGTATACCCACAGCCAACTGTATTCATCGCACGGCGCCATTCTATATAAGGAGCTTGAGCATCTGTGGATTTTGGTATCCGTGAGTACTCCTGGATCCAAACCCCTGCAGATATTGAGGGAAGACAGTATGCACAACACCAGTGTGGCTCCCTTACACCTGTCATGATATTGACCCAGCCCAGCCCCCTCTGCTGGGCTGGGAGCCAGGACTGTGGGCGGGGAGGGGGATGGCCCAGCGTGTGCTGTTAGAGGATCCTGCCCACTGAGGGACCACCCAGGAAAAACCAAGGGAAGCTGTCTTACCTCGTGTGTGTTGGAACCCGCCAGCGTTGGAATCTGGAGTCGCTTAGTCTAAGCCTGAATGATCAAGAACCGGGGACAGTGCCAGACTGAAAGCGAACATTTGTTTGTCAGCACAGACAGAGGAAGGAAATAGGCCTGCTAAATGTAACAGCCCCAGTAGGCCTCCTACTGACTGGTCCTTCTCTTACCCACGCAGAACTCGCCTGATTTGATGAGACATGTATGTACTCAATAGCAGCATGGAACATAGTGTTTGACTAGAAGAGGCTTTCCAAAGGCTAGAGCAAGAAAGAGGAACATTCTTTGTAAGTTCCAAGCTAGTGTTTCGTACCCCGGAGATACAAGAAATGGTGCCTTCAGTAGGACCTAGAGTTGTGCCTTGATCAGCATCAGTTTTGGCCAAAATGTACTCCTGCTGCAGCTTGTACTGATTCACACACTTCCTCCAGCTAGGTTTCACCACTGCCACATGCACAAGGACCGAGGGGCTTCCTTAACTAGGTGAGCCTGGTGTGTTTAGAGCAGAAGAAATAGCATGTAGTGAAAAACGAACACGTGCAGGGAGAGCCCATCTGCAGAAAAATTGGCCTTTTTAATGAGCAGTTTTGTTTCAGTACATTCTTTAATACATTGTGTTGTACTGTTCAGCATGGATCTTCAAGATCGATCACATTTGTTTTTCAGGAGGAATCAATCTTAACCAAATAGAAAAATGCACTGAGGCCCCCCTGTGTTCGTTGCTCATTACTCCTCCCCCAAATCTGTGAGCCGGCTCAAGGGGTCTGAGGCATTCAGAAGAGAAGCATTCTTATTTAAACTTTTGGTGGTTCATTTTGCATGTTTTTGAGGCCGATTATGGTCTCACAGAGGTTCAGGCCCACAGTCAGAGATTGAGAAACTTCCATCATTATAAATGTGGCCTGTGGCGCCCACCTCATTTTAACTAGAGCTTAACGCAAAGGAGTGATTGGGGCCTGACTTCTGCCTCCTACAAACTAATCTTTTTCAATGGTGTGCACTTCTTTCTGTCCCCCAAAGGGATTTGTTAAATGTGATTTTCAGCGGGAAATGCGCTTTTTTTAATCTGTTAGCCATAATGGAAATGCATAGATAAACAGAATCTGTGTGAATATAGTCAGATTTGGGAGTGGGAGACAGGATAGGGGAAACAAAGATAGGAAAAGCTATGTCAAACATGAAATGAGGGGCAGGACAGGAATAAAGACGCAGATGTAGAGAATGGACTTGAAGACATGGGGAGGGGAAAGGGTCAGCTGGGACGAAGTGAGAGAGTGGCATGGACATATATACACTACCAAATGTAAGATAGATAGCTAGTGGGAAGCAGCCACATAGCACAGGGAGATCAGCTCAGTGCTTTGTGACCACCTAGAGGGGTGGGTTAGGGAGGGTGGGAGGGAGATGCAAGAGGGAAGAGATGTGGGGGCATACGTATATGTATAGCTGATTCAGTCTGTTATAAAGCAGAAACTAACACAACATTGTAAAGCAATTAACCTCCAACAAAGATGTTAAAAAACAAACATGAAATGAGTATCTACGTGATTTTCATTTTTATTTAAACCAGCCTCCTCTTTATAAAATTTATTTCTTAATAAGATAACATGGTACAGTGAGTATGATCGGCATTTTGAAGAGAAAACATCTTACTGTGGAAGGACTTCTAGAAGAAAGAAAGACTCACCTAAGATTCCTGCAGGAAATCTAAAGAGAACTCCTGGTGGCGGACCTCCCATCTGTGTTTTGTGGTGAGGGACCATAAACAACCCAGAGAGAGAGAGAGAGATCCCAGTAACTGGAAGTTCCCCTGTGGCCCCGCCTCTGCTTCCTGCCCAGCTTCCGCTCATTTGCCATCTTCATTCTTCTCTTCTGCTCCGTCCAGCCCCACAGGTGGTCCAAGAGACTCAGAGGGGCCTTCAGGCTTCTACACCAATTTGAGTTTCCCTCCTGGGCAAGTCAGTGTGTCTCATGGTAATATTCTGTCCTGAAACCATACAAGGAGAGGATATAACAGTCTCTGTCACTCCTGGAGGAAAGCCTGAGAGTGGTGGCCTGGAGGAAGCCCCCCGCCCTGGACCCTACTGTAATGTCTGGGCAAGAGGCTCAGAACATTCTCTAGTCTTGGCTAGAAAGGCTTCCTTAGAGCTTTGGCTTTTCTCTCATGTCCTTCAGATGGATTCTGCACACCAGAATGGCAAATTGAAAAGCTTCACAGAATTAGCTTTTAATGTTAAAAACAAAAGAAAAAAAGCAAGTTGAGGAATGATGGAAGCGAAAGCACATTCCAGCTGTCAGACAACTTGGAGAGCATTAGTGGATGTTCTAAATTTAAACATAATTTGGCCCTTTCTCCTTTTCCATATAACACCCGAAGTTTCCTTTCACTTCCCTCCCTGCCTTCCACTAACCCCATTCCTGGTTTACTACATGGCGATGATAATTATGTATATGCATCCTGAAAATTTAACCCTTCATGTGCCATTTCCTCTCTTTCGATATTTTTTCCTTTTTTGTGGAAAATGATATAACAGAAACTTGCCATCTGCATGTTCTTCACTTTTTTTAAAAAAATAAATTTATTGGGCTTCCCTGGTGGCACAGTGGTTGAGAGTCCGCCTGCCGATGCAGGGGACACAGGTTCGTGACCCGGTACGGGAAGATCCCACATGCCGCGGAGCGGCTGGGCCCGTGAGCCATGGCCACTGAGCCTGCGCGTCCGGAGTCTGTGCTCCGCAACGGGAGGGGCCACAACAGTGAGAGGCCCGCGTACCGCAAAAAAAAAAAAAAAAAAAAATTATTTATTTATTTTTGGCTGCGTTGGGTCTTCGTTGCTGCACACGGGCTTTCTCTAGTTGTGGTGAGCGGGGGCTACTCTTAGTTGCGTTGCGCGGGCTTCTTGTTTTGAAAGAACAGTGATAAACTTTAATCAAATTAAAGTCAGGAATATAAAGATTCTACCTCAATTTTTCTTTAATTTCCCACATATCACTTATTTTCCTACTGTCTTTGCTGAATTTTAACAGTCTGGGACAGCCTCTATGATTACAAATAAAAAAATACACATCCATAAGTCCTTCAACACCATTAAAAGAAACCGAAGTGTCAATGCCAAATTTCTGATTTTAATGAAAATTCTGAACATTAAAGGAGCATTGCTGCATTTACAATGCTGATTTTTAAAAGCTATCTGAAAATAAAATACAGTAAAATTATTGCTTCCCAAAGTTATGTTGACATAATCTATACAAGGCAGAATTGAAACAATAGCATACTGCATGAAAACAGTTACATAACCGATCTTTATCCCTTCTTTTGGCATTTTATACAGCTCTACAAAGCTATCACGTGATAGTCCTTATCTTGAAAGGGATGTCCTGCCATCTAGATACTTAAATTCTATCCATGTTTAGATATAGCCTGAGGATATTAGTGTGTTTACCCATAGGAATGACTTTAATTTTGCATGTTAAGCAGTACAGTACACGCTTGACAAATCTGTGTGAAGTTCTATAGGCATATCACTTTGCCAGATAATACCAAAAAATTCACAGTGTAAAACCAAGAGTAGTTATTCTCATTATTTAAAAAGAAAAAAGCAACACTTATTTCACAATCCCTGGACCTGTAAAATAGCCATTCTTTTAATTTACAGAATTGAGGGAAGTATTTTAAATGTCAGAACACACATGCTGAATGTGATTTAGTGTATCAGCACCAAAAATCTGAAAAGTCTACAAAAATTGTTAGGTGTGTAAGGTGCATACATGAATTATATTCAGTTTGAGGGAAGAAACGGTGCCCCCAGACGCCCTGATATTTAAGAACTAGCTGAATAACTTTCGCCTTGGTTTATAACAAAATAAAAAATACCGCTTTTAATTTTTCTTATATAAGTCATCTAAAATTAAATCCAAAATTGAAGTGCTGCCTTTTACTGTGAATAGCAGTTTGATTGTTAACATTTTTTATGTTCCAGTTTGACACTTCACACACAACAGATATTTAATGCCCTAAAAATATTTTAAAAACTTGAGTCATTTTGTGAACATCTGAAGTTAGATCTCTTATATTTTTATGTAGAGTTGGGTATAAAGTCATTGTGTGTCAAATTATTTTTAAATGTTATCAGTCCCAATCAGTAATTAGGACTTTTTAAAATATGTCGTCATCTTTTCAGGCAAAAATTACTATTATGAAGTTAGATGAAAGTAAATACAGAATTTCTTGGTTTACAATCCAAAATTATTATTGTGACATTAAAGCATGCCTCTTTCCAAACCATTTGGTCAATGCTGATGACACTTAAATAAGGAAAACTTAGGCCAGTATTTCTCTAACTATACTGACACGCTGTCCTGAGTGACCTACCAAGGCTGGGGAAGGGACCTGGCCTGGTTCCTCAGCTCTGTGAAGTTGCCCCCTCCTGTCTTACTCTAAATAGCTTATACAAAATCAACTTATGCACACTGTTAACACAAAATCCAGCAAGCTACAGCCCTGATGCCACCTACATTTATATAGTTACTTTTTACTGTGTACATTAAACAAAGAATTCTGTTGTGCTTTTCACATATTGGATATAAGTCTTCATATTTTATTTCTAGGTTTCTTGGGAAGGGAAGAGAAAGACTAAGAAAAAAGAAATAGAACAGGGGAGTCAGACTGTAAAGTAACATTACACACACAACTGGCCCAATATCTTTTTAATTTAAAAGATACTATCATCAAAAGGTTATATATATTTTAATATATATTTATATATTTATTTATATATATATTTATAAAAGAAAAGTCTCCTCCCTAAAATCCATATTATCCCATGATAGATTTTCACAGTGACTAGTATATATATATCGATATAGTTTGTTTGTTTGTTTTTGCGGTACGCGGGCCTCTCATTGTTGTGGCCTCTCCCGTTGTGGAGCACAGGCTCCGGACCGCAGGCCCAGCGGCCATGGCTCACGGGCCCAGCCGCTCCGCGGCATGTGGGATCTTCCCGGACTGGGGCACGAACCCGTGTCCCCTGCATCGGCAGGCGGACTCTCAACCACTGCGCCACCAGGGAAGCCCTATATCGACATAGTTTTCAAATCTGTTCAGTTATCCATTGGGTAATGGTTTTAGAATTAAAAGATGCCATTATCATCGCAGTCTGGACATTGTACTATTAGGGAGATGTGCTTAGAAATGGTTCAGTGATTTGCTCATTATGACTATTTACAAAGATGTCTATTTACCTTAGCAATAAATAATCCTGATACCAAAAGAGATAATGGTCACGCACACACCGAGATGGCTGCATGCTCTTAAAATATTTACATGTAGTTTTTTCCGTCAGGACTTTCCCATTAGCAAGTGAAAGTGAGCTCTCTTCAATTTTCTCCACATCAGTCTTGCTTCTGGGGAATGCATCCTTCCATTTCTACAACTTCGGGCCATCCTTCATATTTGTTTGTGTCCTTATTGCTCTTTATGTGCTGTTCAAAAGGCCTTTTTGTCTTAATGCCTTTTCCACAACAGAAGACCCAGTTGTCTCTAAAACCAAGATGAGTAGTAGATGTACTCCCCAGTTCAGCAATGAGCTGCCGGGCCTCATCATTGAGTTTGGTCGCTCCATCATCATATGTTCCCATTAAGACTATTGTTCCATCTTGTATGGCCTTCAGAAACTCAATAAATGAGGCCACATTTCCTCCCCACATGTCAAAATATCTGGTGTCTATTAGATCTCCTGTTTTTCCATTTACCTAGGCAACATTGATTCCTCTTCCAACATTATTCTTAACACCACTCATTAAAACATTCTCCTCCAGGCAGATTTTGGGTCCTACCACACTGGCTGCTCCACTTGCCATTTTAAAAGCAAAATGCTTCTCAGGGCAAGCTTTTGAGATCCCACATTTATACCTGGGAGGTTTTGTGGAATGTGCAACTGCGTCCATTGCTGACCTTGCAAATAGATTTCCTAAACTCGCATCCATTTTTATTTCAAATGCTTGAGAAATAACATAGAATGTCAGTAAAAATACTGCCAGGGCTACCACACCACCAACTTTGCAGCACCTGCTACTCTCATATTTGGTTTTTCAGTCTGTGGTACTTTTCATTAAATAAGCTCTGGCCTCCTGCCTGCCTCTCTGCCTCGTGGGCCGGCTCGCTCCTCCGGCTCCTCCCTGGAGCGCGGGCTTCTCATTGCGGTGGCTTCTCTTGTTGCGGAGCACGGACTCTAGGTGCGCGGGCTTCAGTAGTTGTGGCGTGTGGCCTCAGTAATTGTGGCACGCAGGCTCAGTAGTTGTGGCACACGGGCTTAGTTGCTGCATGACCTGTGAGATCTTCCCAGACCAGGGCTCGAACCTACGTCCCCTGCATTGGCAGGCGGATTCTCAACCACTGCGCCACCAGGGAAGCCCTGTTCTTCACTTTTGACCCCAATCATGTATTAACGGCTAGAAAGTATTTCAGTCTCCTTATTTTTCTCTGTCATTGCTGATGCATTACTAGGCTCCTCTTATCTGGGTATTAGCTCATTTCTTATCTGAGCCTTCACTGGCTTCTGTTTTGCCTTGATCTCTTGGGCATGATGTCTATAGGTCTTGTCTCTATGGAGAATTAGATAGTAAACTGGCGACAGCAGTCCTTTGATTGGAGCTTAGCTTTTTCAAATGCTCAGATTTTTTTTATTACTTATTTGTACTTTTTTATGGCTAACATTTTTCTGATTCTTTGCCTGAAAGTTTTTTTTTTAATTATTTATTTTTGGCTGCATTGGGTCTTCATTGCTGCGCGCAGGCTTTCTCTAGTTGTGGCGAGCTGGGGCTACTCTTCGTTGAGGTGCACAGGCTTCTCATTGCGGTGGCTTCTCTTGCTGCAGAGCACGGGCTCTAGGCACATGTCAGATGTTTTTTCAAGCATACTTCTTCTGAAACCTCAACATATCTCCAGATCAATGATTCCCAAACTTCTGGGAATTGTAACAACCTATCCTTACGTTTGGTTTGTATGAGATCCTACCTCCCTTTTCACCCTATCAATCCTCCAGGAAGAAGAGAACAACATTTTTTGTTTTTTAATGTAAAAACAAGTAAAAAATTTTTTAGTTTTGAGGGGGCTTGGGGATGACATGACACTCAGTGGTGTATTGGAAAAGGCGTTGCAAAAAAGGAATCACTGCTGTGAATCTTGGAATAAGGTCATTTTAATCTCACTCACTATTTCCTTTTTTTTAAAATTGAGGTAGAAAATGCATAACGTGAAATCTACCCTGTTAACAAATTAAGTGTACATACAGTATTATTAAATATAGGCACATTGGTATACAGCAAATTTCTAGAACTTTCTCATCTTGCAGACACATTGAACAGCAACTCTGCATCTCCCCCACCTCTAGCCCCTGGCAACCACCATTCTACTTTCTGCTTTTATGAGTTTGACAACTTTAGATTCTTCGTGTGAGTGAAATCATGCAACATTTGTTTTTCTATGACTGGCTTATTTCACTTAGGTTAGTGTCCTCAAGGTTCATCCATGTTGTAGTATATGGCAGATTAATCTCACTGTTTCCTAAAGTGTGAATATAAGACCCTTAAGGAAAAAAAAAGTCTTTTATAGTTTCTATGGGCTGTTTAAGGTTACAAATACTCACAGTTAAGGCTTATGTTTGGGGGATCCTGGGGGGATACAAGGTCCAATTATTTTTTATATAACGATGAAGTAACATAAAAGATTCTAGGAGAGCATGTACAAAGAACAGTCCTTGAAAATGCATATTATCATTATTGCAGTGATCTCCTTGAGACTTAGCCATAATGACCCCAAATCAATAAATGTCCATCCATGAGGACTGTACAAATGTGGGAGGTTTTGTTGTAACCCTTGAGGAAAGAACTGTATGACAAAAACAAAAAACCCTCCTTCTCCAAAAAGAGATTATGATTAATTAAGGGACAACTCTAGTTGACGGTAGAGAAAGCTCAAAGATGTTGTATTAGTTATTTACTGCTACACAATAAATTAGTCCAAAATTTGCAGCCTAAATAAAACAACAATGAATATCTATTATCTCATACAGTTTCCGTGGGTCAGAAATTTGGGACTGGCTTATCTAAATAGTCTTTGGCTTGGGGGTCTCTCATGAGGTTGCAGTCAAGATGTCGGTGGGGGCTAGTCATCTGAAAGTTTGAAGTTGGAGAATCTGTTTCCAAGTTGGCTCACTCACATGCCTATTGTCCTGAGGACTTAGTTCCTCATCACGTGGACATCTCCATTGCACTGCTTGAGCATCCTAACAACATGGCAACTGGCTTCTTCCAGACCAAGTGATCTGAGAAAAAGCAAGAAGGAAGCTGCAATGCCCTTAACGACGTAGTCTCAGAATTCACATATTGTCACTTCCACCACATTCTTTTCATTAGAATGGAGTCATTAAATCTAGCCCACATTCAAGGGCAGCAGAATTCGGCTCCACCTAAAAAGGGAGGATTTGATAAGGGGATGGGAGACCCATGACGCAGAAGGGATGAACAGGATCTGGACCAGATACTCTAGTGATACCTGGAGACAAAGAGAAAGAGAATGTGGACACAAACTCCAATCTGTGGCTGGCATGGGGGCTAGCAGTGGGGGAGGGAACTGGGGAAACAACTGGCCAGCCAAACCAGAGAAATGATACAGGTAAGAGTAGTGGCTTTGACCGTGAGCAAGGGTCGATGCTCCAGGCCAGCCCAGGAGCTTGGCACTCCTGGAGGGGAAGTACTTTTCGCCGATATGACTTTCCTTAGCTGTTGCTGAACTTGAACAGTGCTCTCAGGCCTTCTTCACTAGAGATGCTTCTTCAGCTCAGCAAGGAGCTGGCTCAGAACCCAGACTCCACATGGGAGGAGGGCTAACATCTTGGTGCTGTTTGCCTCTGGAGCTGCCCCTTGGAACATGTCCACCTGTTGGCATGTTCAGAACTCCATGCCTTAAGAGTGAGCCCTTTTCTGTTTTCACTATGGAGTTGGATTCCAGGGATGGCCTCTGTGTTTTCTCCAAAGCCTCTTTCTGAAACTGAACTTTTGTTTACCTCAATTGCCCTTCTAGCCTCCTTAGACTGAGTTGACTTGTCTTGATGGATGAATCAGATTCTTGAACTCATCCTTTGTGGCTCCAGTTCTCTTGGCAGAGAACACAGGAAGATCGTTTTTGCTTATGTGTGTGTTTGGGGAGCATTTTTGTCTTCCTTTGTTTTTCTGTCTCAGCCACAACCCGTGGGCGAGCCCAGCACCTGGGACCTTGACAAGCCTCTGTGTGTGCATAGGTTGAGGTCACCTAGGGAGTTCTTCCCAGTATCGTTTGTCATGTCCCCGAATTCCAGAGCAGACTGCAGTTTCCCAAATCCCAGGCTCATGGAAATTGGGGGAATTACTTTTCTGGAGCCAGCTTTATCTTACTTGTCCATGTTCCATTCATGCAAATTGGAAATACTCCCACAACTAAACTGTGTGCCGCCCTTCTGCCTGGGAAATGCAGCTGTTCATGCTTAATGCTTTTGCTCCGCGCCTTTCTAATCTCTCAGCTTTACACTGTTCAGATGGCAGCCGGCTGATTGAGAACAGATAATGTTTTTTCTGATTATTAATAAAGTACAAGGAAATGAATTCATACCGTTCTAGTTCTGCTTCTGCCCGCATCCTGGAATGAGTGTAGGCAAATGTTGAATCAGCGCCCCTCCCAAACCTCATCTATAAAATGAGAATTTGGACAAGATGGATCTTAGGGTCCTTCTACATCTAAAGGTCACTGGCTATGTGATAATTTAAGAACATGGAAGTATTAATAGGGTAGGATTTATTTACCACAAGAGGAGAATCTCAGTACTGTCTCCTGTCAACCATCCCACCGGAAAGGGCCTGTCTGTCAGCCGGTGCTTTTCCTCTGCACGTGGAATCAGCAATTCTTCTTTCACGTTTGGAAACAGACTTTAAAGTGGACCTTTTTCACTTAAAACCTCACATAAATGTTTTTAACGTGTTTTAGGGAACTGGGGTTTATGCTTTGCTGATTGTTTCTTTTAAATCCATCTTTTCTAATATAACATTATTGCTTGTCAACATAGACTTGCCCTTTTGCACTTTTAAATAGTTGCCCCAAACTTCACTCTGGTTTCTCCCACTAAAAGTCTGACCAGTGACCCCCAATTTTTAAATCTTATAAACTGACTAATAAGGCAGCATTTTGCTATAGAGTCATCCTTTATCTTTTGTCTCCTGGGTTTTATCTAAATTTTTTAATGAAATTGCTACTTTTGTATAGATTTTTAACATATGCTCTATGTTAATGTAAGCATAAGAATACAGCATCAGCAACTCTGGCCACTTTATTGCTCTAGTTGAGTAGCTGGGTCAGGAACATAAACAGAGCATCCCTAAACATTGGCCTGTTTGTACGTATGAACAGCTGAGGACCAATTTTTAAAAAGCCACAGTAGGGGCTTCCCTGGTGGCGCAGTGGTTGAGAGTCCGCCTGCCAATGCAGGGCACACGGGTTCGTGCCCCGGTCCGAAAAGATCCCACATGTCGCGGAGCGGCTGGGCCCGTGAGCCATGGCCGCTGAGCCTGCGCGTCCGGAGCCTGTGCTCCGCAACGGGAGAGGCCACGACAGTGAGAGGCCCGCATACCGCGAAAAAAAAAAAAAAAACCCACAGTAATCAAAATTTCTGCCCAAATGGTAAAACATGCCCTTGTACAAACTCTGGAATAAAAGTAGTTATAACTAGCTAGCCCCCCCAAATCTTTTTAATAACAACAAAGGAAGCTCTTGGAATGGTTCCTAAAGTCTTGCTACTTAAACCTTTACATGAAAGCACAAAACCTGGTGTATATTTTGGTAACAGCATCAGTACACTCAGCTACTCAGGTTTGTTGATCATTTACTCAGTGCCAGGCACTGGGATACAGAATAGAACTTGAGAGAAGCTGGCCTGTCCTTACCAGCATTGAGCCCACAGTCTAACGGGGTGCGAAGACACAGTGAAAGCCCTGAGAAATTGCTGTGATGAGGGTAAATAGAGCCATACAAGAACGAGGAAGGAGGCCCTCATTCTATTTATTGAAATATAGTTGATTTACAGTGTTGGTTAATTTCTGCTGTACAGCAAAGTGACTCAGTTATACATATATATACATTCTTTTTTATATTCTTTTCCATTATGGTTTATCTCAGGATATTGATTGAATATAGTTCCCTGTGCTATAGAGTAGGACCTTGTTGTTTATCCATTCTATATGTAATAGTTTGCATCAACTAACCCCAAACTCCCGGTCCATCCCTCCCCTCCCCTAACCTTGGCAACCACAAGTCTGTTCTCTATGTCTGTGAGTCTGTTTCATAGATAGGTTCATTTGTGTCATATTTTAGATTCCACATGTAGGTGGTATCATATAGTATTTGTCTTTCTTTTTCTGACTTTGCTTAGCATGATAATCTCTGGGTCCATTCATGTAGCTGCAAATGGCATTATTTCATTCTCTTTTATGGCTGAGTAATATTCCACTGTGTGTGTGTATATATGTATATATTTATACACCACATCTTCTTTATCTATTCATATGTTGATGGACATTTAGATTGTTTCCATGTTGTGGCTGTGGTAAATAGTGCTGCAGTGAACATTGGGGTGCATGTATCTTTTCGAATTATAGTTTTCTCCAGATACATGCCCAGCAGTAGGATTGCTGGATCATATGGCAACTCTATTTTTAGTCTTTTGCAGAACCTCCATACTGTTCTCCATAGTGGCTGCACCAATTTACATTCCCACCAGCAGTGTAGGAGGGTTCCCTTTTCTCCACACCCTCTCCAGCATTTGTTATTTATAGACTTTTTTTAATGATGGCCCTTCTGACCAGTGTGAGGTGGTACCTTATTGTAGTTTTGATTTGCATTTCTCTAATAATTAGCAACGTTGAACATCTTTTCATGTGCCTTTTGGCCATTTGTATGTCTTCTTTGGAGAAATGTCTATTTAGGTCTTCTGCACATTTTTCAATTGGGTTATTTTTTTAAGTTTTTATTTATTTATTTATTTATTTATGGTTGTGTTGGGTCTTCGTTTCTGTGCGTGGGCTTTCTCTAGTTGCGGCGAGCGGGGGCCACTCTTCATCGCGGTGCGCGGGCCTCTCACTGTCGCGGCCTCTCTTGTTGCAGAGCACAAGCTCCAGACGCGCAGGCTCAGTAGTTGTGGCTCATGGGCCTAGTTGCCCTGCATTGGCAGGCAGGTTCTCAACCACTGCGCCACCGGGGGAGCCCGGGTTATTTGTTTTTTTGTTATTGAGTTGTATGAGCTGTTCATATATTTTGGAAATTAAGCCTTTGTTAGTTGCATCATTTGCAAATATTTTCTCCCAGTTCATAGGTTGTCTTTTTGTTTTGTTTATGGTTTCCTTTGCTGTGCAAAAGCTTGTAAGTTTGATTAGGTCCCATTTGTTTACTTTTGCTTTTATTTCTATTGCCTTGGGATACTGACCTAAGAAAACATTGGTACGATTTAGATCAGAGAATGTTTTGCCTATGTTCTCTTTTAGGAGTTTTATGGTATCATGTCTTATGTTTAAGTCTTTAAGCCATTTTGAGTTTATTATTGTGTATGGTGTGAGGGTTTCTTATAACTTCATTGATTTACATGTGGCTGTCCAGCTTACCCAACACCAGTTGCTGAAGAGACTGTCCTCCCCATTGTATATTCTTGAGAAGGCCTCCATTCTAAATAGGGGGAAGGGGGATGAGGAAAGACGTCAAGGGAGGTGTGTCAAACAAAAAGATAACTGAGATCTAAAGGATATCTAGGGGTTAACTAGGCAAAGGTGGGAAGGAATGGGAAATGGGGAGAATGTTCCAGGAAAAGGAATGGCATGCCCAAAGGCTAGGGGCCAGGGAGAGCAGGACACATTTGAGGAACACTGAAGTTCATTATGGCTGGAGCTCAGAGTTCAGGAGGGACGAGGCAAGAAAGGAGGCTGGGAACATACTCAGGGCCAGATCTTATTTATTCTGGATTTTATAGTTTAAATAAATGTAGTCATTTCGAACCCTTCTCCCCTTACTGGCAGTTAAATTTTTTCTCAAGATGAAGATGTAAATCTGAAACATATCTAAGCCCAAAGAGGAGACATTTTCACTGATAGAAGGATTGCTTGGCTCTGCCCAGGAATGTTTACTAACTGTTAACATTGACTTTTAAAGTTTTCTATTAAAAAAAAAAAAAGGGCTTCCGTGGTGGCACAGTGGTTAAGAATCCGCCTGCCAATGCAGGGGACACGGGTTCGAGCCCTGGTCTGGGAAGATTCCATGCGCCGTGGAACAAATAAGCCCATGCACCACAACTACTGAGCCTGCACTCTAGAGCCCGCGAGCCACAACTACTGAGCCCACACAGCACAACTACTGAAGCCCGCATGCCTAGAGCCCGTGCTCTGCAACAAGAGAAGCCACCACAATGAGAAGCCCACACACCACAATGAAGAGTAGCCCCTGCTCGCCGCAACTAGAGAAAGCCTGCGTGCAGCAACAAAGACCCAACACAGCCAAAAATAAATAAATTTATAAAATTAAAAAAATAAAGTTTTCATAGGATTCCTGCCTATATAAGGTACTTTCTAAGAAGATGGCATCTTCTTAATGATTTGCAAAGCAAAACATGAAGCCTATTTTCAAATACTGATTTTCCCATTAAACATTCATTGAAACCATTCAAATCTAATGAAAAGGCCTGGCGTTCTCAGACTGTTTTATTCTAAGATGTGGTAGGACTCTACGTGGTCGCGGTAGAGTTAACATCTGCTGAGCATTCAGCATGAGCAGGATAATTCTGACCTGTTTGGGGTTACAAGTCCAAACTGCTTACCCAGAGCCGCTCAGAAAATACCCCTGAAACATTTCAGGCCGGAGTCATGTGAGCCGTGACCTCTGAGTCAGGTCATGGTGAGCCGTGACCTCTGTTTAGGATTCTCACGATTGTGTAATCTTTTCTCCAAAAGACATTAATGTTTTCATTATCTTGTTTTTCTTTTCTTCATGGTAACTTATAGACATACCTAATCTCCTTGCCTTGACACTGAAAACCGCTGCAATCTAGTCTGGCCTCCAGTTCTCAAGACTTCTTTTCCTTCTCTCCAAACCCCTCACGTTCCAACAAAACAAAGCAAGAAAGGGACACTTCAGCAATACTGGGTTGTGTAGAGAGGCACCACAGGAGCCTAGGGAAAGCTCTGGGTTTGGACTCAGAAAACGTAGATTCATGTCCTGGACACACCACTCCCAGGCTTGGGGACTTTGCACAAGACGCTCAACGTTAGTGAACCTCAATATCTTTATCTGTAAAATGACTCGCTTAGCTGATTGTTGGGAAAGTGAAAATGAAGTAATAGTTATAAAAACTCTACGTGGGCTGTAAACCCCAACGCCAATATACAGCGACATCTCACCTCTTCGAGCAGGCTGACCCCCTCGCTTGGAATTTCCTTACCAACCCCACCCACTGCCTTTAACTTTGAAAGCCCTTTTCCTGTTCCATGAATTCAGTTCTGACCTACTCAGTCAGAATGCTTTTTATATTTATATCATAGGACCAGTCATACTCCTTCCATATTATAATTGATTCTATACTTGTATTCTAGTCTACACTTTGTGGATTCTAAATCCATGTCAGATAGGAGTCCAACCCCATCATCTTTCCATTCCTCCTGTCACCCAGCACAGCACTTAGTCTGTGGAGGACCTGAATGAATTAATCCACTCCTTGTTTTTACCTGCTTAGTGCCATACAATGCTGAAATTCGATTTAGTTTCATTGTGAGTCTTTCTCAACTTTTATACCTTTTTCCATAGGGATTTTCCCTTAAGGAGTAACTTCATCTAGGCAACAGTAGAAGTTAGTGCTCTCATTACAGGAAATGAATATTAATGATGAAGTGATGACATTTTTCTTTTGATAACCCCTAACTAATAGGAATTAAACCACTGGCCAGTCCAGTTTCTTTTTTTTTCTTTTAATTATTTATTTATTTATTCGTTTGTTTGGCTGTGCCGGGTCTTAGTTGCGGCATGTCGGATCTTTAGTTGTGGCATGTGGGCTCTTAGTTGCGGCATGTGGGCTCTTAGTTGCGGCGTGGGATCTAGTTCCTTGACCAGGGATGGAACCCGGGGCCCCTGCATTGGGAGTGAGTGCGGAGTCTTAACCACCGGACCACCAGGGAAGTAAGTCCCTGGCCAACCCAGTTTTACATCTGTCGATCAATATGTTCCAAAAATATCTGTTCTTTAATCGTCTGAGCATGTTATGACATTGGGAAAGCTATCTAGTGCTGACACTGGAGTATGTGTGGATCTGTTATTCCTCATTATTGCTGTGTAGGTTAAAATGCTGCTTGCTTGTTTTCCAAAGCGTTATTCAGAACCGTCTGTGAGTGAGGTTAAGCTCTCTCAGCTGCAGAGATCATGACTGTGTTTTCACGGAGGCCAAGCTCCCGTGGATGTGTGGGCGGAAGCAGGTTTCGTGATTACCAGCGTCATGCTTGTCCCGGGGGTCTTGTCTCAGTTTACCTGTTTGAGTCTACTTTCTTCTCTTCAAGTGTCAGTTTAACTGATTTACAGGCTCAGAGACCATAATCCTTTCCCATGGACTAGATAAGTCTGGGCTGCTTTCCACCCCTTGTTCATAGGCAGAGCAGGCATCATCCCCTTGAAGCCCCCAGCTTGCTAAAGGGGTCACACGTTTGCTAGAGAGATCCCCTGAGAATGTACCCAAAAGGCAAGGACTAAGGAGGCATAAAGCGCAGGTTCTATGTCAATTTCGGGAAAATCGTGGACATTTTCTTCCCCAAGTTTGTAAAGAACGAGTTTCCTGCTTTTATGCATGGCTGCTCTAAAGAGGTGCCCAGTCTGAAATCCCAGCTACTGCTCTGAAAGGAAATTACTTTCCTTTACTTAAACAGAAGAATAGAATCTCCAAGGCTGGAGCTGGTGGCTGCCCTGGAAGAAACACCTGCAGAGGGAAAGGATGTTTCGATGACGGGCCCCATAGCACACTTCACATGCAGTTGCTCCAAGTCCTTGTAAAGATGCGGTATCTTAACCTTTCAAACCCAGTTTACTATTGAAACGATGAGAGCCCCCTTTTTTCCTGCATTGTAAAAGGAATTAACAACTCAAGGAAAACAAAACTCAAAAAAAAAACAGGGGCGGGGACTTCCCTGGTGGCGCAGCGGTTGAGAGTCTGCCTGCCGATGCAGGGGACATGGGTTCGTGCCCCAGTTCGGGAGGATCCCACATGCCGCGGAGCGGCTGGGCCCGTGAGCCATGGCCGCTGAGCCTGCGCGTCCGGAGCCTGTGCTCCACAACGAGAGAGGCCACAACAGTGAGAGGCCCGCGTACCACAAAAAAAAAAAAAAAAAAAAAAAAAACTCAAAAAAAAGAAGAAAAGAAAAAGAACCACTAATTATAGAAAAATAATCACTGTCTGAAAATAATCAAGATGCCAAAGTAAAGTTGTCTGGTCCTATAAATACCAGTAAGAGCAGCAAAGAGCATTTTTATGCCCCCAGAGACCCTCCTTCTGGGGTAACTACTCGCCCATGAGGTAGCATAGCTTTCCTTCACCTGGTTCCCACTTTTCTTTTTTTTTTGTTTTTAATTGATTTATTATCTACTTATTTATTTTTGGCTGCGATGGGTCTTCGTTGCTGCGCGCGGGCCTTCTCTGGTTGCGGCGAGCAGGGGCTACTCTTCGTTGCGGTGTGCAGGCTTCTCTTGTTGTGGAGCACGGGCTCTAAGCGTGCAGGCTTCAGTAGTTGTGGCGCACGGGCTCTAGAGCACAGGCTCAGTAGTTGTGGCGCAGGGGCTTAGTTGCTCTGCGGCATGTGGGATCTTCCCGGACCAGGGATTGAACCCGTGTCCCCTGCATTGGCAGGCGGATTCTTAACGACTGCGTCACCAGGGAAGTCTGGTTCCCACTTTCATAGCTCACGCCCAGCAGGGTGGGCTCCAGGTCAACCTCCACCCAACAAGAGCAAGCAAGACTTGCCTCACTAATGAAAAATACAAAACCCTTATTCAAAGTCCCCCAGTCCCTCTTAGAGAGGTCTTCCTCCCCCGTGATCAGAGACCTGCCCATTTCCCTGATTTTCAGAGCAGTGTTACTTGGCACTTCTGAGCGTCTTTGAACAATCCAGCTCTTCCAAGCTCAGGTGGTCCACTGCACCCACATCTAGCACGTTCTGTAATGTGAATTTCCTCTCAGCACTCAGAAAGAATGTCTTGTTATACTGGGAACACACAGTATGTCCACAAAGCAAGTACACAGTAGCAAATGTAGTAAGTACTCAGGACGCACATGAAAAGAATTAGCCCACGGGTAAGAGGAATGTTCTGTTCCAGTTTGAGCCTGGAGGGCAGTGCTAGAGAAGTGCAGAACATGGGAGAAGGAACCTAAATCCTACTAGGAAGTGGGGAGGAAATCTGAGAACACTCAGCAAAGCAGAGATAAACAAAGGATGAGACTTGGGGTAAATAGCTGAGAGCTTTCAAGTCTGTGGAGGTCACAGAGGAGTACAGAAAATAACCAGAGGGCACAAGTGAAGGAGGGGAAAACACTGAGAGAGAACAGGGGGAGCCGTTATGCGCGGCTGATTAATGTCTGGGGTTTTGGGCCAAGGAGGCAACTGTAACCATGAGAGCTGTAGAGACTGGGGCCTGACGGGCAAAGACATCACTGGGTAAAAATGCCAGCCAGGCACAGGCACGGCATGCCCCGCACTGTGTTCATGGTGGAGGGGGACGGAGGGGGCCGTGCCTCACACAGATCCCTTGTGTTTAATGCGGCTCCAGGCCCTCGCAAAGCCGAGCTGAACACGTCTTAGCAGGGAGGCGATCTGACTCTAAATGAGCAAAGGCAAAGGGTCCGGATCTAGTGGGTTCTTAAATGAGACCCACAGACTCCAGACGGACGCAGAGCCCCATCTCTGGCACTGTCATGAAGGGTAGGAATTCTGAGGGCAGGAGAGGGGCAGGGGCGGGGCTGGGGATGTGAACCAAGTGCTTTATTTTAGGAAAATGGAAAACAGCATAGAAGGAGAACTACTGAGACTCTGAGAGCAGGCAACTCAAAGCTTGTGACAAACGCGGGGAGGTCAGACATGGCCCACCGTACCCCCCATGGAGCTAGAGCGATAATAGTAACAATAAGAAGGTTATCGGGTATCTATACCCTTCACTCCAGCTCCTGGAACTTTCCTCTCTTCTCCTTAAATGCTTGCACCTCCCAGTGTCCTCGGCCTCTCCCTGAAAAGACTTGGGAGCAATGTTTCTCCCTATCGGTCCTCCTCTTCTCCTCTCTTACTTTCCACGTTGGTGTTGTCTTTGTCATCTGAGCATCTCCTGCTCTGAAGCCGTGTTTTAAGTGAGTGGTTCTACCTGGGGAGTTGAAAAAAAATAATTCCAGTGCCAGACCCCACACCCAGACCAATGCCCAGACCAACGCGAAACTCTGGGAGTGCAGCCCAGGCCTGCGTAGTAGTTAACCGCTCCCAGAGGAGCCCAGTGTGCAGCCAGGATTGGCAGCCACTGCAAGACAGCATCCTTCTTAGAGGCTGGTTCCCGGGTGGTTGGAGCTTGCCCTGTTGGCTGTGTGTCTGGTGCCTGTTATTCCTGCAGATGCCCCTCTGCAAGATCTCTTCCAACCTGCATAACCTTCCAGAGACTGAACAAATCTCCTCTTTTTGATAATTCCTAATCTAAAAGAGTGACCCGGTACTGCACTGCCCATCTCCACAGTCTGCTTCCAGAGTGGTCAGCCTGGCCTGAGGGATTTACTGGGCCTCCTACAATGTAAATCTCTTCCTTGGATGAAGTGGAATTGAGGACTTATCTAGTTCTCAGTGGAGCTGAAGAACTTTAGTCTTCTACTTAAGACCCCAGGTGGGAAGCTCCCTGGAGTCCGGGCTGTCTAGTGGACAGGGAACTGCAGAAGTGGCCCCACAGTAGCATCCTCCCAGGTCCTCCTGGGAGCTCAGGCCTCAGCCTGCTTCAGCTTTCCAAAATATTCTAGGTACTAGGCTTAGCAAGTCCAACGCTCCTGAAGTTGAAGGCCACTTGGCAGTCCCTCATATCCTTCCCCCTAGGGGCAGGGTTCAAGAGCATCTCTTTCTTTGGACTACATCCCTTGTTAGTCAGCTCGGGGCCTATGGACAGAGACTAAGCTTTGAGGGTGGGTGAGCCTCCAGGTTCGGGAGGAGTTCCCCTTACAGCTCACAGCTCGTCTCAGGAAACAGTTCTGATGCCTGACGATGCCAGGCACTTGTGGGTGTGTAGGGAAGGCAAGGACTCAAAGACGAAGTGTCCTGGGGGAACTTGCACTCTGGGTTTCTAGGAAGCTCAGAATCAGGTGGCCATAAGTGCCCTCCTGTGGAAACTTCCCCACCCAGTTCTGTGCTTGCAGAATAGGAAAAAGTGACTCTAAATTTTCACGTGTTGGAATTAAGGTGAGTCACAGTCCAGATAGGACAGGCCCATGAAATGTGGGGGAAAAAAGCATTTCCAAGGCTCCATTAGCATGAACAAGATACACCCACATAACTAGGGAGTTTCCCTTCATAAAGGTACCCTGTGTGAAGTCAGTTCTTCCATGTGCTCAAACCACATAAAAATGTAGCCCGCTAACTTAACATGTGTGGATGTCAGTCATGCCGGTGTTGTGATGGTAGTTTAGCTATTCCAGCTCCGTGGGAGCTTTGCCGGATACATGAGCTCATCCCTTGGCAATGTTGCTGACACAGCCCCAGGTTAGCTCAGCCACCACACGGCCACCAGAGTGATCTCTCCACCTTACACATCTGAACTTGGCTTTAAATCCCTCATGGATTTATTTTACCTAGTGCAGCGTGGCTGCAAGGATGACCCCAGGCCACATGTGCCAGAATCACCTGTGGGTGGGAACCTCAGCCTGGAGTCAGACCCTTGGTTATTATTCTATCATTTTGTGCTGGGTCCATACTTGTTAGGGGAAAAGAATAAGAAGACATCATGAAATAAGAAATTGGTTTGCAAGCAACAAATTACAAGAAACAGCAACTTTCTTTTTATGTTCCATGGTCCGTTCAAACTTATGATACTTCTGAGACATTGCAAGAGTCACAATCCTAGAAAGACATCTGAATACTATGATATCTACTACAGAAAAAAAAAAGATTAATACACTCTAGGAAGATTTTCAGCATCAAAGATTGGAGCCAAAATGGGGTGTCTCATTAACCCAGAGATAACTAGCTGTCAGCCCAGAAATGTAATTCACAGGATCTGTGTATGCCGTTACCAGGGTTGCATCATACTGGACAGTCTACTTTCAGATGAACTGCCCCTGCACATAAGTGGCTGGTTGCTAAGCAGTGTCTTAGCTGTCTACTCCCCTGCTTTACCTGGGATGGGGTGGGGTGAGAATGCGCTGGGTGTCAGCAGCGAGCTGCTGGAATTCCCTCCAGAGAAGCTGTCCCTGGGAAAGCGAGCCAAAGCTGTCTTCCTTCCATACCCAGGAACCCACCCAGCCTGCCAGGGCTAAAGTGTAAACTTGACCGTGTTTACCTTGGTACCACTGGTCCCCCAGTCTGTTTCCTTTCTCTCTGTGGGGTTCGGCACCTCCTCATTGCCCAAATCCGCAAATCTAAGCCCAAACTAATCCTTTCCCCCTTCTCCAATCCAAGGCCTTCCTCAGACAGACACCCTGGCTTTTCTGTCCATGGTGTCGCAGCCTCCTCTTACCCAGCCCACAACTTTTGACTCATTCCCTCATCCCCACATCCAGTCAGTTCCCAGGTACTGTTGGTTCTTCCTGAATAATCTCTCAAATCTGCCTCTTTCCTTTCTGTTCCCATTGCTACCACCTTGATTTAGGCTTCTAATCCCCACCCTGTCCCAGTCCTGCTGCAAAGGCCTCCAAAGTCATCTCCTGAAATGCCACTTGAATCACATCTCTCCAACATTCAGAGACGCAGTGGACCACAAAGTGTCCCCCCCTCCTCTTTCCGCTGTGCTCCACACCCGAATCTCAGCTATGCTCTCCCCAAGCGGACTGGGGTGCTTGCTGTTCCACCAGCCAGCTGTTGTTTTCCTGCCTCCACACCTCTGCTCAGGCAGGTCTCTGAAGTTGAAAACCTTCCTTGAGAGAAAGTTTACTTCTGAACTTCAGGGCCTGCTCAGATACCAGCTCCTTTCGCCAGCCACCCCAGCTCCAAACGATGTGTCATCTCCATTCTCTGAAGAAGCAATTTGTATTAGCTCCAGTCATAAGGATTTACTTTGAAATAAAAGCAGTAACTAATACTTACTGAGTGTTTACCCCATGCCAGGTACTGTGCTAATTGCTGTATCTTGTTTGATCTTTCTGAAAATCTAATGACTTAGGTATTATCCCATTTCACAGATGAATAAACTGAGAAACGTTAAATAACTTGTTCAGTGTCACATAACTCAGAAGTGGTAGAGCAGTCTATTACCTTCCTAGCATTTTAATCTGTCTATATCTGTTCAACCTCCCCATCCCACCTCAATAGATTGTATCCGAAAAAGAGGAAGCATTTCTTACATACATTTCCCCCCAGCAGTGTTTGGGAGAACCCCATCATTATAAACTTTTGGGCCTTCACTCACACTAAAATGTAAATGACCAACAGGAGCAACCATAACGAGATGACTTTGCCTTAAACAAAAGCTCTGAAGTTAAATCTGGCCTATGGTGCTTAAGATTTAGTCCTTTCTTCTCCTGCCCTTACTGTCCTCAACTGATACCCATGAGACTGTGTGCCAGATTCTCATACCTAGGGTCAGCTGCTGTATCACTGCACCTCTAGAAGTTCCCGAAATGACTTGCCTTGGCAGATGGCTCTGCCCTTTAATTAGCCATACAGTTCCTGCTTCCCCTGATTTAATATCAGGAAGTTTCCACATCTTTCATCCCCTTCCCCCTCTTGGCCATAGTGCCTTCCTACTATTCTTTTCCCATTTTGTACTTTTGTTTGGTGCTTTTCCCTTCAACGTGTTATCGGAATCCAATCTGGGGATTTTTGCCAAGTTGTCTGAACTCTTTATCTCCATATGTGGTGTCTCACTTCGTTCTTAAACCCTCCTTTTTTGGTATGAATGCACATACTCTGTGAGCTATTTTAGGACCCAGCATCATTAAGAGACAAGATGAGTGTGGTTTGCAAATTACCATAACTTGGAGAAGTCTTTATACTCGACTCTCTTAGCCATGTTAATAAGTACTTAGTGAGAGCTATAATGTGAATAATATAAACCAGCCTATTGCAGAAACCCTGTTTTTGATGTATGGTTGATGGATGATCGTTTCCCCACAGCAGATCTACCCTTCTCATTGGAACTTTCTTAGCTAATATATATTTAAATTATTTTACATCCCAGATTGTATACAAATTGGTTGTTGAGTGGGCAGTAGCCAAGAAACCTTGTTTATGGCAAGAGGAAGTCAAGTGGAAGATTAAAGAAAGTCGCAGTGAATAATCTTCCAGTTGATAAATAAGAAGTGACTATAGCACCACTTTGGTTAGGTACCTTGGCAAATGTGTACACTGGTATATTTTCAAGATCGTGGCTATCTTCTTAGTTCCGTATGACTAGTCATGTTATGTTCTGAATTTACTGCTGCCCTTTTTCCACTACATAGAATCTGGTCTGTCCCTCCTCCCAATGAACACGAAGTACATCTGATTCCAGAGTTTCTGGCTCAGTTATGACCCTATCAGGACACTGGCATCTTCAATTAGCCCTGCTAAGGAAAGCACTAGAGAATAATGACGCACTAAGCTGTGTGGCACTAACTCTGAACTCAACAAGATTTCAGAGAAGAAATAAGTGCAAACTGGAGCTGTAAAAAAAAAAAAAAAAAAAGTCAAAAAGGAGATGAAACTTCAGCCTTAGAGCTCCAAATAAAAGGGTAGGGCATAGATAATAGATGAGAGGAAGGAGGACATCCCAAGTAGGCAAGTGCATCAGCATAAGCAAAGGTTCTAGAAGTGGTAATAAGCATGTAATGAGAGAGTGAGCATGAAGGCTAGGAGCAGAGAATTTGGTAGAAATAAGAAAGAAGAGTGAATTTGTAGGGTAAACATGGGAGAGATCATGGGGAAAATGAAGGCAGCAATGAAAAAAAATGTGGTTGAATAGGATATCAACAAAATTGAACAAAAATTGACTGTTAAGGAGAATTTGACTTTTGACCATTTCCCAGGTTCAATCGAGTATTATATTTAGCTCCAAAACATGACCTCTCCTAACATCTTCTGTGCAGCTTTTCCAGATGAAAATATTGGCTAACTAGGTAACCACTGATACCTTTCTAATAAAGCTCTGTTTTTTCCATCACTGGGAGAATGAACTTTGTTATGAGTCATGTACAGTGCATTTAGGTAGATGAGGTGGTGCATTGGACTGATTTGTAGGGAATGAGAGCTCCCAGAACCAGGCAGGCAGTGGAGCCTCAAAACTTCATGGTTGTCAAAGATGCCATATGACTGTGCTCTAGGACACATTCATGATGGGTACATTCACTTCCAGCCCAAAAAGAAAATTCTTAGACCTGCCCTGGTTTCTTCTGTATAAATGGGTAAGTGACTTGTCCAAGGTCTCTTGGCTATAAGCAGTAGACAAGGATCCAGAGCCAAGTGTTCTCTTCCCAAAAGTGCTTTGGGTATTTTTGTTTGTTTGTTTTAATGGTAACATGGTGAGGGCATCTCAGGTCATGTCTGGGGAGTGTTTTGTGCTCTGTAAGAGACTAGGAAATTGTTCACATATTTCTTTTATATTATTCCCATGCTTTTTATAGGTAACAAATTTTAACTCTGTCCTCTCCTACAATTTTATGTAAGATCAGGTTGAATCAATTTCTTGTCAAGGTCAAAATTAATTCTATTTCAGGGTCTTTTTCTCATGACATTTGTGTGTTTTGTGAGAACTGCCCTTCTTTACCTCTTCAGAATCAAATAGAAATATTACAAATTTAAATCCATTGAAAATTCTTCTTTTTCTATATCTTTAGTGATTTTTCAGACCATAGCTAGTTTTAGGTTATAATAGAATAAGCAATCTGTGGTCTGTGGGTCATTTGTCTAGAATTTAATTAAGAGTGTCTGAGGGGGACGATGTAGATTCCATAGGAGAATCTGACTCCTTCCAGGTAGTTTTAGGGTGACACTGGTTCCTTAAATTTAATTTTAGTTTTCTTCCAAACTTAAAACTTTCTTCTTCCTTACACAGTTTCATTCAGGACCTGGTTCTCTTTATTTCACTTTCTCTTTCTTCTCCTTCTCCTTTACTTCCTCCCTCCCTCCCTTCTTTTTCTTCCTCTTTCTCTTCAAGGATTGATTAAAAGGAAGAGACCACCTAAGTTTACCAGGCAAAACTTATAAGGGAGCGGGCTTCCCTGGTGGCGCAGTGGTTGAGTCCGCCTGCCGATGCAGGGGACACGGGCTCGTGCGCCGGTCCTGGAAGATCCCACATGCCGCGGAGCGGCTGGGCCCGTGAGCCACGGCCACTGAGCCTGCGCGTCCGGAGCCTGTGCTCCGCAACGGGAGAGGCCACAGCAGTGAGAGGCCCGCGTACCGCAAAAAAAAAAAAAAAAAAAGGGGGGGGAGCAAGAAAACAAACTTAGAGATCTGAGAAAGATCGAATGAAATTGAATGAGAATTGAGTTGAGAAAGGTAAGAATGGAACATGGAGTAGCCTGGTTTGGGGGCATTCATGTGAAATAGAAAAATAGGGTGAGTTGGAGGTGGGGAAAGTCTTGGGATGGACTCTCCCCACATCAGCCACCAGGCATCGCTGTGACAGCTTGGTTGCTGCCTGGAGTTGTCCACAGTGGGGAAGGAGAGAAGAGAGGCAGTGGGCAGTTAATCTGTACAGGATGTCTGCTAGACAGATGTTTGTGCAGCCTGAAGTCCTTACTGGAACAAAGGCAAGGATAAATAAATAATTGAACCTATTCTGGTGTTTGTCCCTATACATTTAAATATTCTGTGACTTGTTTTAAGTGGAATCCAAACACTGTGCGTGATTTAGATGGCAATGTTGTTACCCTTGGCTTGGCCTCAAGGGCTGGTTTTGAGCTTTCTGCCCAAAAATGAGCTCAGAATGAACTAAAAAGTTATTTTATCCTTAAAAACAGAAATAATTCTGGGTCTGCTTTGGCCTTCTTGGAAAAAAGGCAATGTGGAAAGATTTAGAAATTATTTTGGTAAAGAGTCATTTTTTCAACTGCTCTCCTGAGGTAGAACAGAACCTTCAGGAATTGAATTGCATGGTACACATGCAATTTGAGGTAATTTTGGCAGTGAAATTGCTTGTCAGTGGAGTATGTGGGATGGTGGTTCTTCAGAGTGGGGACGGGGTGCAGTGCTGTTGGATCTGCCATCATATCAGCCCCACATATTTTCACCATCCTTCACTTCCATACAGAACGTGTCCACTTGGTGTCTCTGTGGGTCAACATTTGTTCAGGGACATCTGAAGTAGCAAGGGGTTTTGTAAATGTTGTGCAGCAAACTGGTCCTGATGGCCCTTCCCTTTGCCTCTCCACCCCATCAACTCAACAGGGGTCCGTGAGTAATACAGATTTTTGTGGTATGCAACTCTTGTTGAATTCTAGGCATTGCCTGGTAGCAGAATTGACAAAATTATTTATGTTCTTGGGATGGTCCAAATATTGACTCAGCCCATCCACCCAAGGTTTTATATGTATTTCAAGAGTTGGGAGAGAGAAAGAGGAACTCACAGCATGATTCGTCCTAATTTGAATGCCCTGGTGATGGCTCTCAGAGTATTCCTGGGTAGGTTCAGATGTTTTTAAAGAATTTTTGCTCCTCCTGAAATGTTCTGCTTCATGGAATAAGGAGAGAATTGCAGGGAGATAAAACAGATCTGTTCTCCATTCAGTGCTTCAGTTTTATTACATTTAATTCTAAATCATACCATGTTTGTTGGTACAAGGATAGACACATAGACCAATGGAACAGAATAGCGAATCCAGAAGAAGACTCACACATATATGACCAATGGATCTACCACAAAGGCACCACTTTCAGTAGGAAAAGGATGGTCTTTTCAACAAATGATGCCAAAACAATTGGCTATCCTTTGGGGAGAGAGTGATGAACTTTGACCTCTACTTCATAGCATACACAAAAATTAATTCAAGATGGACCACAAACCTAAATGTGAAAGGTAAAACCATAAAGCTTGTAGAAGAAAACAGGAGATCTTTAGGGCCATGGGCTACGCAAAATAAATTTAACAGGACACAAAAAGCACTAATCATAAAAGAAAATTTTGATATATCAGACTATATTAAAACTATGAATATCTTAGTTTTGGACTTCCCTGGTGGCCTAGTGGTTAGGATTCCAGGCTTTCACTGTGGTGGCCCAGGTTCAATCCCTGGTCAGGGAAGATCCTGAAAGCCACGCAGTGTGGCCAAAAATAAATAAGTAAAATAAAGAATATCTTCGTTTGGGATTTCCTTGGTGGTCCAGTGGTTAAGCATCCATCTTCCAATGCAAGGGACGCCAGCTCGATCCCTGGCTGGGGAATTAAGATCCCACATGCCGTGGGACAACTAAGCCCGCACGCTCTGGAGCCAGTGCACCACAACTAGAGAGAAGCCCATGTGCCGCAACTAAGACCTGGCACAGCTAAATAAATAAATATAAATAAATAAATAAAATTAAAAAAAAAAAGAATATCTTAGTTTTAAAATTAGGCTGTCAGAGGAATCCATAGCGTGTCTTCAAGATGTGTGACAGAAAATTAGGCTGGAGTTCTTCCACGTGCTCTCCAGAATCTGCCCCTGGCAACGATGGATAACTCTGCTCCCTGCTCTGCCTATAGAGAGATGGCTGTGAGTTGAAATAAATGGTTTGTCACAAGGCTGAGGCACTCAGATCTCACAGGAATCTTGCATTCCTCATGTGGTTTTGCTACGTGAGAGGCAGCTTTGTTCCCGAGCCCCTCCAATCTCTGAACACTGGTGTATTCTTCTCAGAACACTCCCTTGAGAACCCCCGAGCCTTGAGGTCATCCCACCAAGTCCGTGTGTGGGAAGGAGGACAGTCTCTTGGGGCCCTCAGAGGTGAGCCAGATCCGGTTCTGTGGTGTCCAAGCTCTTGGGGTCCCAGGGCCCTGGAGGAAGGCTGGGATGCAGTGAGGCCCAGCCCTGCCCTACCCTGCCCTTTGTGGGGCCTTGTGTTGGTGAGGACAGATGAGGAAACATCAGAGACCGAGCCAGCAACACACATAAACACAGCACCGCTGTGCTAACCACGTCCATGTTTGCCACAGAAAAGCCAAGACCCCTGGCCAAGATAGATGCTTCCTTTCAGACCTAGGGTTTAGCGGGAAGGAAACACGAAATATATTTAGAGCTTTCAAAACTTTGTTTGGCACATTCTTACAAAGGGGAAAAATAAAACTACCCTGAGGGATTTTTAAAAAATCAGCTTCTAATACTTTAGATGAGTGGGAAAAATCTTACATGCTGTTATTTCCTTTCTGTTTCAAGAAGTTAATCGTGGGCTGGAAATAGCCTGTTGCAAAAGGGGAGACTTCATGCCCTTTGAATGCTGCTTATGCCAGAAAACTTTCCAGGCCCCAAGGGGAGGTTGTCCCTTTCCCAGGACTGTGATGCAAGATGACCCTAAAGTTAGATATTTTATTCAGCTGGAAGACCCAAGGCAGTGGAGAGCTGAAATTCAGAGGGAATAATTAACTCATTCTTTGAAGAAATGGCGTCGAGCTTTGGGTTCAGGCCAGGTTCGGTTCTGGAAGTAATGTGCTGTCACCCCAGGCTCCTGGCTCTCCTTCCCTCTAATGTGGACTCTCTGAAGGCCCCTGGTGCCTGAAACCAGGCACTGCGAATTAGCAGTGGATGTGCTGAGTGTCCAGCACATTAACCAAGGAGTGGTTGTTTGTTGCCCCTTCCCCCCAGACAGAAATACTGGTATATAAAAAAGAGAAACATTCACTATTTTGGGAGTAAAGTTTCACTATATTAATTGGAAAGTCGCAGATAAGCAAAACAGCTGGTAAATTAAAACTCATTTAAGCATGATTCGTGGGAGAAGAAAATTTTGTAAGCAATGTGTTTTTCTTCCTAATTGTCTTTTGACTGTCAAGATGTATGCATCACCAGAGAATAGCTTAAACTCCCGCTGGTGGCTGGGGTAAGCTAGTCTGGTCTTTGAAATTGGCTTCAGGTAATCAACAGAGGGGATAGCCTCCTAAATATAATGAGGTATTTACTTCCTAGTAATACTTAACAGATTACTAGCACGCTGAGGGATGTTAAAGACTGCTTAAAACGATGGTTTGACTTTGTGCCCTCTCTTATAGGTCCCTCCATCGTGACGCCCCCCAAGGACATCTGGAATGTCACTGGTGCCCAGGTGTACTTGAGCTGTGAGGTCATCGGAATCCCAACCCCTGTCCTCATCTGGAACAAGGTCAGTGGCCCAGACTTCAGAAGATACCCTAGATTGACCGGCTCCTCTTATGCTGCACAGGGTAGTAATAGCCTAAAGTCCTCAGCCAGTCCAGTGCCTGCGGCTCCTTAAACTCAAGGCCTTCTGACAGTCTTCCAGACACCTGTCCTGGATCTATCAAACAATTTTACTGACCTCCAGAATAGTCCCTGCCCTGCTTTTGTTAGCAGTCCCTGAGCAGGGAGCCTTAGGAGCTGGAAGAACTATGATGCTAAACACCCATCCCACCCTCTGTGTGTGTGTGTGTGTGTGCGCATATGTGAGTGTGAGCGTATGTGTGTGTTGCAGTGTAACATTGTTACAAGTTAAGATTGTGAGCTCCTTGGGCGGATTGGCTGGGTTGTCTCTGAGCCAGGATTTCTCAGCGTCAGCACTGTTGACATTTTGATCCAGATGGTTCTTTGTTGTGGCAGCTGCCCTGTGCACAGTAAGTAGTTTTGCAGCGTCCCTGGCTTCTACCCACCTGATGCTAGTAGCAGGTGCGCGTGTGCGCACATACACACACCACTGTGACGGTTAAAAATGCCAGCAGACATTATCAGATGTTCCCTGGGGGAAAAGCCACCCTAGATTGAAAAACAATGCTCTCTCAGTTTTTCCTCCACATGAACATGGCATAGCATTCTTGTAAAGATTACATAAAGTAACCCAGCTACATCACTTGGCCCGTTGTCAGATACATAATTAGCACTCAGGAGATGTTAGCTCTTGTTCCTGAACATGTTTCCCTTTGAGGAGCGGTTATCTTGTATAGCTATCTTTATATTTGAAAGACAACATATTCTTAGTGTGTCTGTAGAAGGGAAGAGAAAACACTCGTTTGCCAGCTCAAGTAATACTTCACAGTCATACTGTACATTATTTTACATTATTGCCCTTATACCTTTTGACTTAAGTCTCACAACAGTCTGTGGGGTAAATATCATCGAACTCATGCTAACAAAAGGGAAATGTAGTTTCCGTTAAAAGGCATGACAAGAAGCCCCTTTTCAGCTGCTTCTCTTCTCCAGCAAGCTCTAAGGTGGATGATGGGCTCTCCTGATTATCTTGTTTCCTTGGTGTCTGACCAGGGGAGCAACTTCTAGAACTCCAGGAGGGATTTTGGCTCCCATTGTCAGAACTTTTTGTTTTGCAAGTTGTAGAAACTCACTTCACACTAGTTTAGGCAAAAGAGAAAAAAAAAAGAGGTGGGGGACGTTTCTAGCCTCAAGGGCAGCTGGATCCAGGTACACAGTTGGGTCAGAACCCTAACTCTTGACTCTTTGCTCTCAATGTACCCTTACATCATTTTTTCCTTCTACTTCAGAAAGATTCTTCCATGCTATAGGCCATAGTGTCACTGGCAGCTCCAAGGTCACATTATAATGTTTCAAGACCCCAGAGGAAAGAAAGCGCCTCCTCTCTCTGCTGCTTTGTAGAATTCCCACTGAAGGGCTCTGACCCAGGCTGGGTCACCTGCTAACCTCCGGATCCCCCATGTGGCCGTCTGGCAGGAGCGGTGTCAGGGGGACTCTGGAACCTCTCTGGGGCTGGGGGGTGGGCAGAGATGACACCAGCTGTGCTATTACTGCCCTTTACAGCCAGAACGTCTGTTAAAGGGAGGGATGAAATTTTACCTCCGTAAACTATATTTTTTAAAAGGGGAGGCAGGAGCAGTGAAAAGCAAAAATGCAGCCGGTGGATGTGTTCCTCCTGGCCTTCAGCAAAAGCTGCTTATGCTCCTCATTGCTTATTTGGAGGTTGCTGGTTTGATCCAGGGGGTGGAGAGGTGAGGAACAACTTTTCCAAAGGATATCCATAAAAAGCTCTGTGCAGTTCTCTAGGGATACACAATGAGAAGCCAGGGTGACCCAAGCGTCCCAGGGCATGTGACCTTCATGACCGATCTTGACAGAGAGTAATTTCTTCAGTCCTTGCTCTGCCTATCGCTCCAGCTAACGTACGCACATACCAGGGAATAAATTAACCTCAGGAATCTTTTCCTTTAAACTTTAGGATCCTATGGGGGCAGATTCCATGGACTTCCCTGAGGGCTTGTCAACTGGGGGAGTTCGGGGGGGGGGGTGGCGGTGGGAATGGATGGAATGGGAGTGGAGAGAGAAACAGAAAAAAAAACTGTCTACAGACTTGCCAAAACAAACAAAAACCCAACTGCCAGGCTCTGCTGATTTTCTTCCACCTTCATAATGTACTTTGCCACATGCATGACCTAAAGCAGTGTTTTTCAAACTGCAGACCATGACCCATCAGTGAGTCTTGAATTTAATGTAGGGATCACAACAAGAAATTTCTTAAAAAATAAAATATAAAATGTCTTAGGTAAAGGTACATTTAGTAAAGGTATTTCATAAAACTTTTCCTTTGTATATTCCAGATCGCAATGCAAAATATATTTCTTACTATGGAACATGTCAAAGCACTTGGAGAGTCACTGACCTAAAGAATTAAAACAGGCCATTTGTTTTCTGCCCCACTCTCCTTGTAACCAAACTGTTAAGAATGCAGATTTATATTTAAGATCACCTGTCAAAGCCAATTTAAGCGCAGAACTGCTTTTTGGATATAAATGAATCTTAGAATCCTGACTTAAACCAAGGTTCAAAGAAGGTAGCATGTCTTTCTTGCTCAAGGGTTCTTAGCAACAGCAGAACTGACAGGATAAGCCTTCTCTCCAAGACACTTCAGGCTACAGCGACAGTTCTATGGCAGCCTAGTGAGTGGTCTGTGCTATCCTGACCAGGACTTATCATGTGACCTTAACAAGTCCCATAGTTTTTTTCAGAAAACCCCTAGCCTATAAAGATTCCAAGGGAAATATTTTGAAATGGGGAAATGAACTGAAATAGCTGAATTTACCTTAACCCTGGTAAGTCAGAGGGATGCTTACAAGGAACGTGAAACACCAGAATTCCTTCCAAACATTTAGATGTTTCTGAGATTGAGGCTTTCTATTCTTTTCCTACCTGAACATTTCTTCAGATTAGGACTTTCATGACCTCTAAGAATATTCTTTTTTGAGTAAAATATATATATATATATATATGTATGTATATATGTATATGTGTGTGATTGATTGTGGTAAAAAGGAGAAACTATCCAAAGATGTATAAAGAAAGAGGTCATAACATCCTCCCACCTCCTTCCACTCCTTGAAATAACCAATGTGAACTTCCCAGGTTTTTATCTTTCTATACCCTTATTCATGCCCAAATGTATACAAACACATATTCCCAGTGTGCGGGGTGAGGTGGGGATGTAGTGTGCAAGTACTCTGAAATTGCGTTTCTCAAGAAATATTTCTTGGGCATCCCTCCAGGTCTGCTTCTCAAGAACTACATAATATTCCAAGTGTGGATATACCATAATAAACACAGTTTCTGTGTTTCCAACTTTTCATCACCTTAGATAATGCTGCCTTAAATATCTGAGTATACATATCCTACATGCAACCACCTTTTTTGCCCCTATAGGATAGATTCCCCCAAAAGATACATGACTAAGTCAAAAGATTTAATTTTAGTCTTAATAGACATTGTCAGATTACTTTTTTTTAAAATTCTTTACCACTTCATTTAATAATTATGGAAATGTTAAAAAATCTGACAAGTTGGAGGCAGTGTACCTCTTAGAGCACTCCTTAGTACCCTCAATACAGTAAACATTTATTTCTTATCTACAGTGTGTTATGCACTCTGCTAATCTCATTTGTTGCTGTTTTCAAGGAATTCTGTCTGGTTTCTTTTCTTTTTTAATTGAACTATAGTTGATTTATAATGTATTAATTTCTGCTATGCAGCAAAGTGATTCAGTTATATGTCTGAGTATAGCCCACATCTGCTAATCCCAACCTCCCACTCCATCCCTCCACCAACCCCCTCCCCCTTGGCAACCACAAGTCTGTCTTCTATGTCCGTGAGTCTGTTCCTGTTTTGTAGATAGGTTCATTTGTGTCATATTTTAGATTCCACATATAAGTGATATTATACGATATGTGTCTTCTCTTTCTGACTTACTTCATTTAGTATGATAATCTCTAGATCCGTGTTGCTGCAAATGGCATTGTTTTGTTCTTTTTATGGCTGAGTAGTATTCCATTGTATATATGAACCAGATCTACTGTTTCCATTCATCTGTTGATGGACATTTAGGTTGTTTCCATGTCTTGACTATTGTGAACAGTGCTGCTATGAACACAGGGGTGCACATATCTTTGAATTACAGTTTTCTCTGGCTATATGCCCAGTAGTGGGACTGCTGGATCATATGGTAATTCTATTTTTAAAGGAACCTCCATACTGTTTTCCATAGTGGCTGTATCAATTTACATTCCCACCAACAGTGTAGGAGGGTTCCCTTTTCTCCACACCCTCTCCAGCATGTTATTTGTAGACTTTTTAATGATGGCCATTCTGACTGGTGTGAGGTGGCACCTCATTGTAGTTTTGATTTGCATTTCTCTAATAATTAGCAACGTTGAGCATTTTTTCATGTGCTTATTGGACATTCGTATTTCTTCTTCAGAGAAATATTTATTTAGGACTTCTGACCATTTTTCGATTGAGTCATTTTTTTTGTTGCTGGGTTGTATGAGCTGTTTGTATATTTTGGAAATTAAGCCCTTGTGGGTCACATTGTTTGCAAATATTTTCTTCCATTCTGTAGGGTGTCTTTTCAGGTTTTGTATAGTTTCCCTTGCTGTGCAAAAGCCTGTAAGTTTGACTAGGTCCCATTTGTTTATTTTTATTTCTATTGCCTTGGGAGACTGACCTAAGAAAACATTGGTACGATTTATGTCAGAGAATGTTTTGCCTACAATCTCTTCTAGGAGTTTTATGGTTTGTTTTATGCTTAAGTCTTTAAGCCATTTTGAGTTTATTTTCGTGTATGGTGAGAGGGTGTGTTCTAACTTCATTGATTTACATGCGGCTGTCCAATTTTCCCAACACCACTTGCTGAAGAGACTGTCTTTTTCCCATTGTATATTCTTGCCTTTGTTGAAAATTGACCGTAGGTGTTTGGGTCTATTTCTGGGCTCTCTATTCTGTTCCACTGATCCATATGTCTCTTTTCATGCCAGTACCATGCTGTTTTGATTACTATAGCTTTGCAGTATTGTCTGAAGTCTGGGAGGGTTATGCCTCCTGTTTTGTTCTTTTTCTTCAGGATTGCTTTGGCAATTCTGGGTCTTTTATGGTTCCATATAGACCTGAGGATTTTTTCTAGTTCTGTGAAAAATGTCATGGGTAATTTGATAGGGATCCCATTAAATCTGCAGGTTGCTTTGGGTCATATGGCCATTTTAACAGTATTAATTCTTCCAATCCAAGAGCATGGGATATCTTTCCATTTCTTTGAATCATCTTCAGTTTCCTTTATTAATGGTTTATAGTTCTCAGCATATGTCTTCCACCTTCCTGGTCAGGTTTATATCTAAATATTTTATTTTTGGGCGTGCAATTTTGAAAGGTATTTTTTTTTTACATTCCCTTTCTTATACTTGTTAGTGTAAAGAAATGCAACTGACTTCTGTATGGTATTCTTGTACCCTGCTGTCTTGCTGAATTTGTTTATCAGTTCTAGTAGTTTTTGTGTGGACAGTTAGGGTTTTCTATACACAGAATCATGTCATCTGAGTATAATGGCAGTTTTACCTCTTCCCTTTCAATTTGGATACCTTTTATTTCTTTTTCCTGTCTGATTGCTGTGGTGTCAGATCATTTTCTAAATGGATTGTAGCAGTTCACACTCTCCCCAGCAATGTTTGGATGTCATTTCCCTGCATCCTCACCAGCAATGAATATTACCACTCTTTTTAGTTTTTGTTAATGATGGGTACAAGTATCATCTCATTAATGCTTTAATTTCCTTGACTACATTCAGAATATTTTTATATTTGAATTTTCTTTTATATGAATTACCTGTTCATAGCCTTAGTCATTTTTCTATTCGGTTGATTCTTGTTATTATCAGTTTGTGGCTTTTTGTACATTAGAGATACTGACCCTTTATCATGTATTACAAATATTTCTTCCTAGCCAACCATTCTTTTATTTGTTTACAGTGGCTGAGGAGCTTAAAATTTTAACAGTTGTGTATTCTATTTCATCATAGAATTCTGAAATTTCACCAAAAAGGCACAGCAAATATGTTCTAAGCTGCATAAATGATCCCTGCAATTCAATGAATGCTTGAGGTTTATCAACCTGTAGCAATCAGACTAATGCATCCTGTTTCTGTAGTCATTGGCACCTTTTTCTTAGTTATTGCTTGTTGCAGCTAAAACACAACCACAGAGGGCTGAGGTGAATTCCTGGGTCTCCCTCTGATTCTTCACCTAGTTGAGGCTCTATGGTGAGCAGTGACTTCTAGGCAGTTTTTTCCACCCTACAAACTTCCAGCCCATTGCACATCTGTAGAATTGTATTAGAAATCACTTTTCTCAGCTCGGCCTGCATCTTTTTTTCTCAAACCAAAAATGTATTTATCAACCCACTCCCCTTACATAAGTAAGGCAGTAGTTTGCCATATAAAAATTTGCCACGTAAAAATTCTTTGCACTTCTGTATGTTTTCTACATGATATAAAACTTTTTACAATACGTTAATTAAGATATGAGTTCTGTTGAATATAAGCATTCATTTTCCAATCAAATACTTAACAAGAACAGTTTCTTGGCACACAGTGGGTCGGGTTAATTGGTACAGAATGCTCTTTACTGAGAGCTACATGAGCTGAGGAGCAACAGCTCAGTTGCTAAGATTCACTATTTCAACACGGTAGTGTTTTTCTGCTTTGGTCACATACAAAACCCTTAAAGAATTCTGAAATTCAATATATAAAGACCAGAGATATATTACTTTAGCCACTGAATCAAATTAATACTTAAAACCATTATTTAAAAAAAAAGAGAGAAATACCAAAACCATTATTTAAAACCGTTTTTAAATAAATGTTTCAAGATCTGCACTAGTATAAACCATTTCTTCCAGTTTGCAACTTGGAAACTGAAGGAAAAAGATGCCTATTGAGTTTATCTGTTTTGTCTTTATAACATTCATATGAGAAAAACACTGAGATACCTGGTTTTCTCTCACTAATAGTGGCAATATGGGGAACTGTCAGGGAAAAAAAGAAAAGCAAACAGGCGAAAACCAGGCATTCCAAATAAGTAATGCTAGGTATTTTTTAGAGTAGGAGTTGGCCTAGATTCCACATGGTTTGCCGAGTGCCAATCCTGGTGTCATGAAGCAGAAAAAATAAAGGGTGGGTTTGATGCTGAGATAACAGCTTAGTAACAGCATGTGGTGGCAGTGGGCTCACAAGTAGGAGAAGCAACTCTGATGTAAAGTGTCAAAAAAAAAATTAGATACTATGATCTAACTCAAGATTTGCTTAATTATAAAAGAAAATGAAAACTACCTATTTGAGACTGTAAATCCTTTTTTCTAATTACAAAGGTAATATCAATAAACATCAACCTAACTCTTGAAGGCTGGGATGGAATAAACAAACATTGCTTCATGTATTCTTCGATATATATTTTTAAACCCATCATTATCACAAGCCTTAAAATATTTATACTGTGACTCAGCAATTCCACTTCTAGAAATTTATGCTAAATGTATATGTATGGAGGGGTTACAGGTAAATTTTATTCTTCTGTGAATTTTTATACATTTTCCAAAGTTTACATAATGAGCACAGTTTACCTTTTTAGATGAGGGGGGGAAGTAGGACAGTATTCTCTAGTGGCCTCAAGCCAAGGAAACCCAGTTTCTTCTTTCTTCATCTTTCTGAATCTCATCATGACATGCACAGGGATAGCAAGTTTTGTCATAAGAGAACAACGACAGCAGCTCGTATTGGACAGGCGTTTTTGTTCTCAGGTCTTTAGTAAATCATGTGATGAACCCTTAGCCCTCAGAATAGAGTAATGGTATTGGCTTTGGACTCAAACTGTTATTTTCCATTGATGAAGCTGTTGCAGGAAGAGTCCCAAGAGTTGAGCTCTTACACAAGGTCCCAAGTATCAAACCCAGGACTCGGTGACAGTTTATCAAAATGGCATATGGCAAACAAGACCCAACATTGAGAAGCAGAATTTACAAGGGCATGCGTTAATGATGGTAGCCAGTGGCAGGAAAGTGTGAGTCTGTATTCCCCAAACATGCAGAAAAATACATTAATTCAAAATATACAAGCTTAGAGGGAAACTGACAGGAAGAAGTAAAAAAAAGAATGTATATTTTACATAAGTATTCAGGAAAGGGTAATATGGAAATTGCTGGGTTTAATCCAGTTAGAAAGTCTGATGCATACCCTGTGCAATTCTAGGAATGTTGACCACTTCCAAGCTGATGATCCAGTGCAGAAAACTCAGACTATATCCCCCACCCCCGCCTTTTTTTTTTTGCAGGTTAAAAGGGGTCATTATGGAGTTCAAAGAACAGAACTCTTGCCTGGCGACCGAGACAACCTGGCCATTCAGACCCGGGGTGGCCCAGAAAAGCATGAAGTAACTGGCTGGGTGCTGGTGAGTACCAAGAGCTAGCAAGGATTTCACTCTTAGGAATAGACAGAGCAAACCAAAGGTGCCTGATGTACTACCAGGCTCAAAGTATTCGTCTGCCCTTCCACATCTCTTTAGAACAGCCTTACCACGAGCTGCTGTTTCTCTTTCAAAGGAAACTTAAAAAAAAAAAAAAAAAAAACAGCTGGGCTTTATTAGGATGTTTTGGAAATCACCAAAAAATAAGTGAGAACCAACTTTTTTTTTCCCCTAAGAGTTCAAAGCAAAATCCTCAAAGGGAACTAATGACCCAAGCATTATTTTAATCAATTATTGATTATTTTACTTGACCTCTGATAGCCATGGACACGCATGGATAGTACTTAGATCACATACCCTACACCAACGTCTCCCTCAAATGAGGATATGTGCACCTAGCCTGTTTTTAACCTATGCAACGTGACCTAAAGTTGTCCATGACAGCTTTACCTCATAGTAGGAATCCTCCTGGCAGACCAAATTCGATAGCTATATAATTACTCCTAACACAAGACTTGCACTGTTTCTAGCAGTAGAAATACTTTGCTATGAAACGCCTGGTCATGTTAGGAAACTTATGAAATAATGACCTAATTGAAGTCACAAGAAAAAAGTTCACTGCCATAGAGAAACTAAAGATCCTTTTTCTTTCACAGGTATCTCCTCTTAGTAAGGAAGATGCCGGAGAATATGAGTGCCATGCATCCAATTCCCAAGGACAGGCTTCGGCATCAGCAAAAATTACAGTGGTTGATGCCTTACATGAAATACCAGTGAAAAAAGGTAGGTAATAAATCTCATAACCATTTAAAAATGACTAGTGCTTTTGTTTAATAAAGCACAGAACCAAGTATGAAAGTATCAGACATAGCTCTTAATGAAATTCTGTGATGTTAGGAATCCACAAGGGAAGGACATTAAGTATGTAATCAAAATGTAGAGTGCATGGCTCCAAAAGAACATTCAGTGGTTGATGGAATGCTATTATTATGACTCAGATGCTTTCACTTTATCTTACACATAAGAGTCAAACCTGATTGGAATGGTTTATATTTCCCATAACTTTCTATCTATCGTCACAGCATTTTCCTTGGTGTTGTGACTATTATATTAAATTCCCATTTAAAAGGAAATGATTGTAGACAATTCTGGTCCTTCACTTTGAGCTTTTATAAGAAAAAACCCAGAAAGAGTATATTGGCAAGTACTCAATTCTGTTCTGCCTCTATCCACTTCACTGTCAAAAGCTTCCTCTTAAGCATCCATCCTGGCGGTATGAGAGTAATGCTACTTTACATTTATATAGATCTATTAGACTGATGTCTGACTTGGTTTTTCCTTAAGCCAAAAATAACGAAATTTACTGTCAGCATTTGTCAAAACCATTCCACTGTGTGGATCACTCAGCTGCGGTACGAAAGGAAGAAATATCAAGTAAAGATGTGTTTGGTCAGATTCTCTTCAGCCAAGATGTGTAAAGTCAAGTGATGAAACAGAGCAGTAGCTAAGAGTCATGTGTTTGAGTCTCAGCTCTGCCACTAATTATTCCGTTTTAAATTCTGAATGAGAACTGGATGACAAAGGAAAGTTCCTTGGCCTCTCTGGATCTCACCTTGCTCATCTGTGAAACATGCTTCTCCCAGTTCTATAGTAAGGTCTGTCACTTATAGATAGACAAGTACAACAAAATCACCTTCCACATCTAAAACCATATGGCTCAAATTCCACCATATCATTTATAGTTACTCACACATCCTTTATCCCCACATTTTAACATCTTCATTTATTTGGAAACAAACACTAAACTACCTCAAAATTAGAAAGTCAACCATGTCCATATATGTAACTTATTTTTATCTTTTCTTTTTAAACAGGTGAAGGTGCTGAGCTGTAAACCTGCAGAATATATTAATCTGCATAGCTAAAAGTAGTCATGGGTAACTACAACCCCTGTTCTTGCCTAATAACCAGTTTCTTTTCATCCAGTCCACTAACACTTTAGTTATATTCACTGGTTTTACACCATGAAATACAAAATAAAGATAACACATCAAGACTGTCTACAAAAATTTGTCTATTTACAGAAGAAAAGCATGCATATCATTAAACAAAACAAATAAAATGCTTTTTCTCCTAGTGCAAGTACATTTTTGTTGTTTTAAAAATTTTTTAAAAGCTATATCATAGAAACAAACAAGACACAAAGATTTTTAAAAGAGCTAAACACTCATCATTCGAGGTGCAATACTCATAGACATGAGTTCCTGAAACAACAGTTTGCATGCATAAGGCATTCGCACCAAAGAGATCTGGGGGAGAGAAAAAAAAAAAGGTAATTAGCAAAGCTGTATTGAAGGGACCCCCACTTCCCTACCCCAGAAAAAGCTAAAGACTTGGTACTGGAGGTGATGAACAAATGAGGCTGATAACACTCATCCTACCTTGGCCTTTGGGGCTCTTCTCCTAAAAGGCTTTGGTATTCTGCCCTTTCTGCCAGATATAATTTATATTCACCCTTCTCAATTAAAAGGTTTAACAAAACTCATTGTTTAAAATTCCTTGTACAAGGTCTTATTTCCAAAAGATGAACAGCTTAGCTTAGAGAAATTACCACACTGAAACTTAATTAGTTTTTAGAAAAACAGAATTGTTACCTTTTTCCTCATTTAAAACTAGGACTCTTATCTTATAGAAGCATGCTATCAAAATTGTGAAAATGCCAATCTGTTCCACCACACTAAATCTGCCTGGATGATTAGGCCAACGTGGTTATATCCTAAACAGATATCAACTGTCAGTAAGGTATGTACATACCTGGGTTTTATTTCGGCAGCCCCTGCATTCATACGTATGGGTCCTAGTGTTAGCGATCGCCATTATTCCACAAAGATTGCAAACATGAACCTGATATGGATCTGATGCCTCAAACAGTCTTTCCCTTAAAAACTGGGCTGCTCCGTGGGCAATCTGACAATCTCGTTCCATTTCTCCAAAACGCAGGCCACCATCACTGTCATGGAAAAGAACAACAGACTATTTTGTACTGATTTTCTATTATCATAAAGAATATTAGAAAGAAAGAGAACTAGACTCCGATTTTTCTACTCTTGCATTCTCTCTATATGGTGGGGAGGGTGAGAAGTCTACCAACTATTTGGTGTGCATTAGAAGGTCCCCAGAGTAAACACATAAGATTCTCAAGTATAGCATATACTTTTCCAAATAAAATACAATGAAGTACAAAATAAAATCTCATCAGACTATTTAACTTACTAGAATTCACCTCTATACTAAAAAATGAATAATAAAAAAGTCAATCTAAATAAAGCAGCTTCTCCATGAATGAGACTCCCAGGCAATAAAACCTAAAATGATAAATGCATGTTGGCAAAAGTGATGGAAAGAACAGGTGACTAATCACAGGTTTCCCCAGCATGTAAGTGAAATGCATTGTTCTGATGGCCAGGCAAGTGGATGATGGCTTCCTTAACATTCTTAATGTACAAAATACATAAGATCAATGAGCTTCTAATGATATTACCAAAAACAAAACATTTGGTCAGCTTTGGAGGATTCTAGGCAACTACCGCGTCACTTTGAAAATTGGTAAATAAAAGGAAAGAATTAAGCATTTATTTTGCCTTTTAGTATATGAACCATGTCACCAGGTTAGCAGCTGAGGAAACAACATTTCTCTCTATGAAAGTATTCCAGCTAATAAATGAAGAAATGATAAATTAGAATCTCATCAGTTTGCAAACCTTTAAATAATTAAAGGGGTTTTTTTTGTTTTTTGTTTTGCAGTACGCGGGCCTCTCACTGTTGTGGCCTCTCCTGTTGCAGAGCACAGGCTCTGGATGCGCAGGCTCAGCGGCCATGGCTCACGGGCCCAGCCGCTCTGCGGCATGTGGGATCTTCCCGGACAAGGGCACGAACCCGTGTCCCCTGCATCGGCAGGCGGACTCTCAACCACTGCGCCACCAGGGAAGCCCAATAATTAAAGGTTTTACGTAATGATCATTAATAGCTGCTAAAGTCATAAAAGAGACAACCAGATATTGAAAGTATACAGCACTGCCTTTGAAGTATTACTGTGAAAGAACACAAGGCTTCACCTCATCAAGGCTTCACCTTGAGGCTCTAGATCCGATTAGCTATTTCACCTCATCAAGGCTCTAGATCCGATTAGCTATTTACAAGAAAAATAGGAACACAGAGCCCAGGAATGCAATCAACAAAAATCCAGACTGTGAGAGGGAATTCCTTGGCAGTCCAGTGGTTAGGACTCAGCGCTTTCACTGCTGAGTGAAAATATTTTCCAAATGACCAAATATGATACTATAAAATTACATAAGTATAAAAGATACAAAGTGTAAGCCCAATGGATTTTAATATAATAAACATAAAAGATTCACTTAAGTGGTTTCAAATTCTACATCACAAGTAACCTTTAAGAAAGGACAACTTGGACTTCCCTGGTGGCACAGTAGTTAAGAATCCACCTGCCAATGCAGGGGACACGAGTTCGAACCCTGGTCTGGGAAGATCCCACATGCCGCGGACCAACTAAACCTGTGCGCCACAACTACTGAGCTCGCTTGCCTAGGGCCCGTGCTACACAATAAAGAGAAGCCACCGCAACGAGAAGCCCGCACACCACAACAAAGAGTAGTCCCCGCTCGGAGCAACTAGAGAAAGCCTGCACAAAGCGACGAAGACCCAACGCAGCCAAAAGTAAATAAATTTATTTTTAAAAAAAGGACAACTTGTTTTGGTGTAGCATCAAAAAAAAAATCCACAATCACCTGAAAATTATTAAAATATTCTTCCCTTTCCAACCACAAATCTGTGTGAGGTCAGATTTTCCTCATATAGCAATACTTAATTATAAAAAATAAAATCCTGCAATGGGATGAATGCAGAAGCAGACACAATAATCCAGCTGTCTTCTCACAAACCAGTTCATTTAAAAAGATTTGCAAAAAGGTAAACCAATGTCACTCATCACTAAATTTACTTGGAAAATATTTAAGGAGCCTGCCTACTGCAACTAAGACCCAGTGCAACAACAAAAAAAGATACAACTCCCAGACAAAAGCCTTTGGGGTCCTGGAATCAAGAAATTTGAGAACCATTCCTTTATATAAAAATGATGATGATGCAGCTCTCTTACCGAGATCTACCCTCCATGGGCTGCCTATTAAGGATCTGAATAGGTCCCCGAGCACGAGAATGAATCTTATCATCCACCATGTGTTTCAAACGCTGGTAGTAAGTGGGGCCAATAAAAATTTGTGATGTGATTTTTCGACCAGTGAATCCATTGTATAGGACCTGAAACAGACAGATTTTGAAGCAGACTTAAAAGTATTAAACAAGCTCAAAGAATATATGTGCATATACTGTATAATTCCATTTCTATAAAAATCAAAACAGAAAACTATAGTGTAAAGAGAGTAGTCACGGGGGGGGGTATGATGGTAGTGACTGGAAGGGGACACAAGGGGGGCATCTAAGCATAAAAGGGTTCTGGTAATTTTCAAGATCTGGGTGCCAGTCACACAGCTGTGTTCACTTTGTGAAAATTCATCAACCTGTAAATTTACGATTTTGTATGTAATTTGAAGTATGTGGTATACTTTAATGAAAAATTTAATTTTTTAAAAAATGAAATCACACACATACAAAAAAGAATACTCATAACAAATTACCAATGTAAGAGCAAACATACCTCATTTCCTCTGAGATGGTAACCATAATCAGATAAAAGATTAGAAATCTTCTGTACATTAACAGCATCATTGAATGGAGTGGCATCACCAATTTCACCCTTGTTAGCTGATACCTTTAAAAAGAAAAGTCATCTCTAAAAGCCTGCTTCCTTCTGTCACCCTTTAGAAGTCTATGTCAATATAAATATATTAAAAAAAAAATCCTTTCTGGAAAGGAAGATTTTGAACTTAAGATTAATGATTAACTTAAATATCTATGTTATGGAAAGCTGTAATATAGTAAGGTTCATTTTATTAGCATTTTACATAAAATATAACAAACTAATTTACCTAAAAAATAAAAGCAACTCAATTATAAGCCTTCAAGTAGGAAACTCTGTGAGGCCAGATACAAAAAGAATGAGACTCCCAAGTACTTCCTACGACTCAAGGAAAATGACATTTTAATGCCCTAAAACCAAGCCATCCATGTGTTAAGCTGTAGCCTCTCTGCCTTAATAAGATACTCAAAAATAGAAAAACCTCCACTGAAAGATGCATGCATAGCTAATAGTATAGCTATAAAACCATTAGGTTCACACTGAACTAACCACCATTTATAGAAAAGAACCAGTCAAAAGAATAACCATATATACAAGTAAAGACTGGATGTAGTAAATTTTGCAAAACTTCTCAGTCATAACTTTGCAAAGTTTGGCAAAAAACAGAGACATAATCAAACCAATTTAAAAGCAGGAAAGTTAAATGTCATATTGGCTTTTTCCAAAGTACCCTGGCTCAAATGAAAGAAATGACCTAACATTTCAGAAGAAACATCAATTTGGAACCTGTATTTTTAAAGAAAATCTCTTACCTTCCCTTGAAGACATTCGATCAAGTGACCAATAGTCATACGAGAGGGAATGGCATGGGGATTTATGATGATATCGGGGGTGATACCTTCGCAGGTGAAAGGCATATCCTATAAAGGAATTTTTTTTAAAGACACTTAAAAAAACTTAAATCTCTTAGCTAGAGAACTAGAACTAGCTCCTGCTCATCTAAACTTTTCTATGTCCTAAATTCTGTTCAACGTAGTGTGTTCACCTACTTATTCAACACTAAAATTAGGGCTTCCCTGGTGGCGCAGTGGTTAAGAATCCGCCTGTCAATGCAGGGGACACGGGTTCGAGCCCTGGTCCGGGAAGATCCCACATGCCGTGGAGCAACTAAGCCCATGCACCACAACTACTGAGCCTGCACTCTAGAGCCCATGAGCCACAATTACTGAGCCCACGAGCCACAACTACTGAAGCCTGTGTGCCTAGAGCCCATGCACCACAACGAAGAGCAGCCCCTGCTCACCACAACTAGAGAAAGCCCACACACAGCAATGAAGACCCAATGCAGCCATAAATAAATAAATAAATAAAATCTAAAAAAAAAAAAAAACCACTAAAATTAAAAGTCAAGCCTTTACTGCCTCTGGGCTCTCAAGTTAAAGAACATTTTGATTTAATAAAATGTTCAACAAAACTTTGGGTTAGAGGTGATAAAAGATACCTACCTCTTGTCTATACTGAATACCACAAGTACCCTTTTGACCATGTCGACTAGCAAATTTGTCTCCAATCTGTGGAATTCTAACAGAGCGTACCTGAATTCACACAAAAAATAGGTTAGTTAAGTCATTCTGATTTACTTTCTATAAATAGCAATATGACAAAGCTATACTCACCCTTATTTTACAAAATTTATATCCTTCTTGGTTGAGAGTTACCATAACCTGATCCACAATGCCCGTCTCACTAGTCCTGAGAAAAGTGCTACAGTCTCTCTTAGTATAGCGTCTATTAGTGCCCTCCAATTCATCTTCATTTTCAGGCAACGTGACTGTTTTGCCTATAATAACATCATCTCCTGATACACGAACCCCAGGAGCTATCAAACCATCGTCATCCAGCTTGTCATAAATAGCATGCCTCATACCTGAGAAGAAAGAGAATTTTCTGAAATGGTAATACCATAAAGAAAAGTATTTAAAATGTCCCATAATCCCCCTCCCCAAAAGATTAAAAACCAAATATATAAATCAGTTCCAAGTCAGAGAGAAGTTCATAGGAATCTCTAACATGTGTAGTAATGTGCCCTTATTCCAAATACTACAAACTATTCTGAACTCGGTAGAAAAGCATTGGGCTGATTCAGACTCTCCATTTGCTAAGTGACTTTGGATAAGTGTGTTGCCATCTTCTGATCTCTATATTGCATAAGGAAGAGTATCTATGTCCTCTACATATAAACTCCAACAGAAAGTTTGAATTTAATCTTCTATAATCTTAACTCCACTGAACATCAATTCACTACCACAGAGAACCACCCACAGGAAATGGAGTAATAGGAAGATACCTAAGGAAAAAAAAAACATTTTACTTCATGCAATACTATTAAAAGCCAAAACTGGGCTTCCCTGGTGGCACAGTGATTGAGAGTCCACCTGCCGATGCAGGGGACACAGGTTCGTGCCCCGGTCCGGGAAGATGCCACATGCTGTAGAGCGGCTAGGCCCGTGAGCCATGGCCGCTAAGCCTGCGCGTCCGGAGCCTGTGCTCCGCAACGGGAGAGGCCACAACAGTGAGAGGCCTGCGTACCAAAAAAAAAAAAAAAAAAAAGCCAAAACTATAGGAGAGATAACCCTTTTCCCTGGGATATCCTATCCATCCCACTTTATACAGCTTTTAAGTGACTGTAAAAATAATAACTAGAAAATAAGTTTTGAGTTTTCCAGAAGAAACAGAAAGTTCTAGGCGTCCTCTCATTAGTTATTTGTTAAATACATACAAATAGTGTGGCTAGACAAACACTATGGTCACACCACAATGTGAAGAGGAGAGGAAGTTCCCATGCAAATAGATAAACTGAGGGACAGGACACAGTACAAGTGAGAATGGGGCTGAGGTGTGTCCCATGAAATTACATGACCTCTCTGATATCCTAAATCCCCTCCTCAATGCAAGACTTAGCGGAATGGAAGGACTATAGCAAGCCCACTCCTAGGTGCAAAGACTTCTGGCAAATATACCTATTTCCTTAATATAAGCTCTAAGAATAATAAGAAAACATACTCCCACATGGCAAAAAGAAAGGGGGGCGGGCAAAACCCAAAAAATTAATCAGGAAAACCATGGTAAGCTAACTTTGAATTCCATAATTTCAATGTCAGTATTGCTTACCCTGGCAAGTTTCACGTGTAGGCTTCTCAAAAACTTCTTCTTGATCAAACCCTTTTTTAGACTCCTGTTCTTTGTATGATCGATAGAAAACAGACCTAAAAACACATGGTTCTAAAGTTAACTTTTATTTTCCTTTAATAATAGGGCTTAGAACATACCAATAAATTTTACTTAATTGATATGTGGTAATTTAAACCATGGCAATTTAAACCATGAATCTGGGACAAGAGTTAACTGTATTAAGGGTCAAAGTTAAGTCATAAGAGCTGTACAGGCCACACATGTAGCATTTGACCCATAACCTTAACACAGCTGGAATTATATGAGACCAGGAAGGACTAATGTCACTGAGTCCAACCTCCTACCCAAAATAAGAATCCCTCCCATAATAACCCTCAGAGATGGTCACCCAGGATCTGTCCCAATATTTCTAGTGAGAAGTTTATGATATTAAGCTATAACGTCCACCTCTGGTCTTAGTGCCTATCCTCTGAAAACTATACAGAAAAAAATCCATCCTCTCTTCTTAACTCCCAGTTTTTTAACCAACTTTCACATACCATGGATTTGAGATTAATGTTTGACAATAAAATAAACTGAAGAATAGAAGATTGAAAAATAAAATATACTATAATTTTAATAGTAGTTATTGGGTTGGCCAAAAAGTTCATTCGGGTTTTTCCATAACATCTTACAAAAAAACCCAAACGAACTTTTTAGCTAACCCAATATTCACAGGTCCTGAAACTCTAGGTTTATTTTTACTTTAGATATTTCTATATTATCTAAACACAAACATTTATTTGCTTACAAATAAAGGGGGGCTCAAAATATTAGCAACTGAAAATCCTCAGATACAAGAAGCAGTGTCTTCAGTTGTTCGTGACCATCACCCAAGCCTTCTGCTTTCTGGAGTAGGGCACTGATTTTACTACACTAACCCCTATATAGGAAACCACAACGTTTCATGAATGGAGGCAGAAGATTAAATATCCTAACAGAAAAATTTCTCTGCTGTCAGATCAAAATTTCTTCCGGACTGACATTTAAAACCCCCAAAAGTTTGGAAACACACAATTCGCACCTATTTTTAAAGAACTTTTTAAAAATAAAATATTAATATTTCCACCATATATGTATTTTGACAACTTTTATAAATAGCTGACCTGAAAAAGCCTCGGTCTACAGCTGAACGATTCATGATAACAGAGTCTTCTTGATTATATCCAGTGTATGATGCAATGGCCACAATTGAGTTGATACCTGCAGTGCATTTAAGAGAAAGCATTAAAGCACCATATGAGAAACAAAGAAAAATTACCCCTTTCTTTTAAATCAATTTTATTTAATCATATTTGCCTCAAATGTTTTCACCATGGTAACTGTCAAAGTCTCCTCCTCCTGGAATAGCAATCTGTGAGACAACTACTCTGATGGCTAAATGTTTGATATAAGCAAGTCTTTAATATAAACAATCTTATTTAGTTGCTGCTGCCAAAAATATTTTTGATGAGACCATAAAGATTTAAAGTATCAAGTATTGATAAACAAAATTGATAAACCTTTAGCTACACTCATGAAGAAAAAAAGGGAGAGGGCTCAAATCAACAAAATCAGAAATGAAATAGAAGTTACAACTGACACCACAGAAATACAAAGGATCATAAGAGACTACAAACCACTATATGCCAATAAAATGGACAACCTAGAAGAAATGGACAAATTCTTGGAAAAGTACAATCTCCTAAGACTGAACCAGGAAGGAATAGAAAATATGAACAGACCAATCACAAGTACTGAAATTGAAACTGTGATTTAAAAACTTCCAACAAAAGTCCAGGACCAGATGGCTTCACAGGCAAATTCTATCAAACATTGAGAGAATTAACACCTATCCTTCTAAAACTATTCCAAAAAATTGCAGAGGAAGGAACATTCCTAAACTCATTCTATGAGGCCATCATCACCCTGATACCAAAACCAGACAAAGATACCACAAAAAAAAGGATCACACACCATGATCAAATGGTATTTATCCCAGGGATACAAGGATTTTTCAGTATCTGCAAATCAGTGTGATACACCACATTAACAAACTGAAGATAAAAACCATATGGTCAACTCGATAAATGCAGAAAAAGCTTTTGACAAAATTCAACACCCATTTATGACAAAAAATCTCCAGAAAGTGGGCATAGAGGGAACCTACCTCAACATAATAAAGGTCATATATGACAAACCCACAGCTCGCATCGTACTCAACAGTAAAAAGCTGAAAGCATTTCCTCTAAGATCAGGAACAAGACAAGGATGTCCACTCTCACCACTTTCACTCAACATAGTTCTGGAAGTCCTAGCCATTGGTACTCAGAAAAGAGAAAGAAAGAAAAGGAATCCAAATCGGAAAAGAAGTAAAGCTGTCACTGTTTGCAGATGACATGATACTATACACAGAAATTCCTGAAGATGCTACCAGAAAACTTACTAGAGCTCATGAATGAATTCAGTATAGCTGCAGGATACAAAATTAATACACAGAAATCTCTTGCTTTTCTATACACTAACAACAAAAGATCAGAAAGAGAAATTAAGGAAACAATCCCAATAACGATCACATCAAAAAGAATAAAATACCTAGGAATAAGCCTACCTAAGGAGGCAAAAGACCTGTAGTTTGAAAACTATATGACACTGATGAAAGAAATCAAAAATGACACAAACAGATGGAAAGATATACCAAGTTCTTAGATTGGAAGAATCAATACTGTCAAAATGACTATACCACCCAAGGCAATCTACAGATTCAATGCAATCCCTATCAAATTACCAATGGCATTTTTCACAGAACTAGAACGAAAAATTTTTAAATTTGTAATGGAAATTCAAAAGACCCCAAAGCAATCCTGAGAGAGAAAAATAGAGCTGGAAGAATCAGGCTCCCTGGCTTCAGACTATACTACAAAGCTACAGTCATAAAAACAGTATGGTACTGGCACAAAAACAGAAATATAGATTAATGGAACAGGATAGAAAGCCCAGAAATAAACCCACACACTTATGGTCAATTAATCTAGGAAGGAGGCAAGAATATACAGTGGAGAAAAGACAGTCTCTTCAATAAGTGGTGCTGGGAAAACTGGACAGCTATATGTAAAACAATGAAATTAGAACATTCTCTAACACCATACACAAAAGTAAACTCAAAATGGATTAAAGACCTAAACGTAAGACTGGACACTATAAAACTCTTAGAGGAAAACATAGGCAGACACTCTGACATAAATCGAAGCAATATCTTTTTGGATCCACCTCCTAGAATAATGGAAATAAAAACAAATAAATGGGATCTAATTAAACTTAAAAGCTTTTGCACAGAAAAGGAAACCATAAGCAAAATGAAAATACAATCCACAGAATGGGAGAAAATGTTTGCAAACCAAGTGACTGACAAGGGATAAATTTCCAAAATATACAAACAGCTCATGCAGCTCAACATCAAAAAAGAAACAACCCAATCAAAAAATGGGCAGAAGATCTAAACAGACATTTCTCCAAAGAGGACATACAGATGGCCAACAAACACATGAAAAGATACTCAATATCACTAATTATCAGAGAAATACAAATTAAAACTACAATGAGGTATCACCTCACACCGATCAGAATGGCCATCTTCAAAAAACCTACAAACAATAAATGCTGAAGAGGGCATGGAGAAAAGGGAACCCTCATGCATTGTTGGTGGGAATGTAAATTGATACAGCCACTGTGGAGAACAGTATGGAGATTCCTTAAAAAATGAAAAACAGAACTACCATAAGACCCAGCAATCCCACTATTGGGCATATACCCAGAGAAAACCATAATTCAAAAAGACACATGCACCCCAACGTTCACTGCAGCACTATTTACAACAGCCAGGCATGGAAGCAACCTAAATGTCCATCGATAGAGGAATGGATAAAGAAGATGTGGTACATATATACAATGGAATATTACTTGGCCATAAAAAAGAATGAAATAATGCCATTTGCAGCAACATGGATGGACCTAGAGATTATCATACTAAGTGAAGTAAGAAAGAGAAAGACACGTATGATATTTGGAATATATGTGGAATCTAAAAAAATGATACAAATGAACTTTTTTGCAAATCAGAAACAGATTCACAGACTTCGAAAATAAACTTATGGTTACCAAAGGGGAAGGGTGGGGGGGAGGGATAAATTAGGAGTTTGGGATCAACAAGGATCTACTGTATAGCACAGGGAACTCTACTCAATATTCTGTAATAACCTATATGGGAAAAGAATCTGAAAAAGAACGGATATGTATATATGTATAACTGAATCACTTTGCTGTACCCCCTAAAAATAACACAATATTGTAAATCAACTACAATATAAAATTAAAATTATATTTAAATAAAGTAACAAGTATTAAAGAAGAAAAAAAGCTGAAAACTCTATAAACTAGTAGATTGCAATATAAGAAATGATTGTTGAATGTGAGTGGGGTTTCTTTTTTTTTTAAGATTTATTTATTATTTTTTTATTTTATTTTTGGCTACATCAGGTCTTAGTTGCGGCATGCGGGATCTTCCGTTGCGGCGCGGGGGCTTCTCTAGTTGTGGCGTGGTTTTCTCTTCTCTAGTTGTGGTGCACAGGCTCCAGGGCACGTGGGCTCTGTAGTTGTGGCGCATGGGATCCAGAACGCGTGGGCTCTGTAGTTTTGCAGCACGTGGGCTCTAGTTGAGGCGTGCGAGCTCAGCAGATATGGCACGCAGGCTCAGCTGCCCCGCAGCATTTGGGATCTTAGTTCCCTGACCAGGGATCGACCCCGAGTCCCCTGCATTGCAGGGTGGTTTCTTTACCACTGGACCTCCAGGGAAGTCCCTGAGTGGGGTTTCAATGAACATAATTCATATATACGTGAATCATCAGATTTTCCAAAAACTGAAACACACTCAACTCTAAAGCTACAGTAACATAGTACCTTGACCTAAATATTTCAAATGTGGAGTAAAAACTATGACTACAGAATACAAAGGAATCAAAATCTGGATGACTGAATGTTTTGGTTATCTAAGTTCTGAATAAACTGTTTATATTTGCTTCCTTAAAGCTAAATTCAACTTTCAAAACACAACCCACCGGGCTTCCCTGGTGGCGCAGTGGTTGAGAGTCCGCCTGCCGATGCAGGGTACACGGGTTCGTGCCCCGGTCTGGGAGGATCCCACATGCCGCGGAGCGGCTGGGCCCGTGAGCCATGGCCACTGAGCCTGCGCATCCGGAGCCTGTGCTCCACAACAGGAGAGGCCACAACGGTGAGAGGCCCGCGTACCGCAAAAAACAAAACAAAACAAAACACAACCCACCCTTCAAGAGGAGACACACCATTCATTCACACTTTTATGTGTACAGCAGGGATGCAAAAGTTTTCATAAGCAGAGTGCAGGTAAGGGGTGGCAGCACTGCTGGTCTGAGTCTGGGTCACTAAAGACACACTCCTCCAAGTCTCTGATTATCAGTAATTCCCAACCCAAGGTAGGAATAGATTTGTAGAAAGAGATACACACAAAAAGCAGGCCCTCCTCCCCAACTACCACATTTGCTCCTCAACAACTACATTTCTATGGCCCACTGTGCCACAGAAAGCTTTCCACTAGCTATTTTAAATGCACTGACCATAACATTTTAAAAAATAAATTCACACTAAAGCTTAGATTTCAAGCTTTTCTTGAAAAGTCAGATCTGGCATCACTGAGTCTGCACGTACACATCACAACCACAGCTGAAGCTGAATAGGGCTAACCCCAGCAAAAAGGCAAACCTCTCTTCAACTCCACCTACTCAACCAATCTTGCCTAAGCCTGTAGGAATCTGAGACTGCAAGCTCTGTTGAACAGATAACACGAAACACTTTGTGCTAAATATAACCTTGATTGCTCTCTAAAGAAGGATCATAGTAACAAGAGGGCATCTGTTGTTCTGGGCACCCTGATGGGTTTGTGTACCTGTATTTGGAGCAGGAAAAACTAAAATGCTCTGCTGGGAGAGGAAGGGGAGTAAGAAATCCTCCAAGGGAAAGGCAGTGTCAAGGAAGCTGAGTCCTTCCTGGGAAGGACCAGAGATAAAGCACCCAATAGCAGAGAGCCAAGAAGAGTTTTCAGAGATCAGAAAAGTCAAATAGTCTCTCCTCAGGCGTGCAATGAAAACTCCTGAAATCTAAATGATTTCCTCTAAGGAATCTTTAGTAATATCCACACTAGTCACCACTCTTTTGTGTGGACTGTCTGAGAAAACTAGAAGAATTTTAATTTTCACGCACAGTCAAGCTGCATAACACAGAAAAAGTACATAAAGATGCAGGATCCTGACGGCAGGGGGGTGATCTGAAAGGAGTCGGGAATTGGCAGAAATTCCAGGGTCTTGGGAGATGTAATATGATCCTACTACTAAGGAGCCAGGAGCAGGACATACGTGACATCTGTGATACATCGAATGGGCAAGACTTCCCTAGCACGTCCTCATGTTTTTATGCAGCGCTACCTATGCCCTCCCTCTTCTCCAGGTGACAGCCTATAGGTGCTCAACTGTCTTGGCCCTTGTGGGGCTTTCCTCCTCTCATGTGACAATCCCTGGATCGCCCACACTTGCTGTATCAACTACAGCCCAGGAGGCAACCCCCTCCATCCTACAACCTTTATCCAAGGTATCTGGGCAAGTCTGAAAGATCAGCTAAATTTAGCTAAAAACAGTGAACTTCTGAATTATATGTCTAATATTTTCTTCTTAGCTTAAAAGCCCCAAATCAAGAAACAATGTAGTGAAGAGGAAACAGCACAAGAAAGTGAAATGGGGGGAAGGTGTACATCTGGTCTAAAAGGGGAAAAAAAGGACCAGAGTTTACATTCTGGATTTTCAAATTAAGTTGTATAAACTTTGGGCAAATAACCTTTCTGATCCTGTCGCCACATCTGTAAAACAGAGATGATACAACCACCACTATCACTAATCAGCTAACATTTATTTCTCCCTTATTAACTGCTAGGCACTAAACCTTGAGTTTTAAGTGGATTTAACCATCTAATCATCAGAAAAGCTTTATGAGGCAGGTACTATTATTATTCTCACTTTTTAGGTGAAAAAACATCACAAAGCTTTTATGATGCTTAGAAATAACATGTAAGGTGCCTTGGCTGGTGGTTCACACGAACTGCTCAATAAATATTAGTAACTTCAAAAAAGTATCTGTGATCTCAAAGACTATAAACGTGAAATCTAGGATTACAACCCACCTGTCAGCCAGGCTCAAACCCTTTCAGCCATTCTGTCCCCACCTACTTCAAACCTCAGCTCAGCAGTAAGGAGGCTCTAAGTATCTTGACTCACTTTAAGTCAAGGTGAACTTTTGTCACAAGGATCTTTGCTCCCAGAAGATGTCAACCAAAGAAACAGTACTCTATAGAAATAGGAATGATACTAATCCAAAGACATTCCTTAAGATAACCCTATTAGCCCCTTCTCCTTAGGGCTCCTAAGCCCCTTAGAATTTGGCCAATGCAGCTGGCAGGTTAGGCAGGGCCAGAGCTAATAATTCAGCCACGATGGTCAGGAGATTGGTTACATCAATAGATTGAGCAAATAACTAAATATACTGAGGACAACGGGAGCCAGGTTTGTCACTGTCAGAGAATGGAATTCTAAAATAAACACTATGGTGTTGTACTGGGATGGGAGATATGGTATTGATATGAACTCATGGTTCTTTAGTATATAGAGAAAAAAAAATAGATAAAGGTGGGGAGGGGTATATGCATACATATATTTTCGTAGTTCCAACAGCCAAGAGGACCTAGAAATGATGACATTATAATAGCAAGGAGCACACCTAGCACCCAGATTTTGGTTTCTACACACTATTCTTTTATCCTAAAAGGAGAAATGACCAAGTCCAAGTTTAGGGGAAGAAAAGCACAAGATGAGGCAAAATGTAAGGAAGTGCTTGAAGAACAATGAGGACCTATCAGGAGTCATCTTGAAGATACTCCCATTGGAAAATCTGGGACAATTTCAGCATCAAACAGGGAGGAATGATAAGATTAGAAAATCACCATTTGGCAATAATCACCTGCTAAATTAATGACTGAAAGTGTGACAAGGAATAGCTATTCACATCATCTCAAAGTATCTTCTCACAAAGACTTATTACTTACCTAATAAGTACAAAATAATTATAATTAATAAAAAGTGGAGAAACCTGACAAACAATATCTTAATTACATGATAAAAGTTAAAATCACTAATAATGGGACAGAGACAGCATGTGCTTCCTGATATCATGCCCTGAGAATATAGCACTGCTTCTATGCTAGTACTGCCAAAAATTCATAACCTGAATATTGTTTCCATGGGGAAACAATAGTCAAACCCAAATTGAGAGACAATGTATAAAGTAACTTGACTGGACTCTTCAAAAATGTGGAGGTCATAGAGACAAGGAAAAACGAAAGAACTGTTCCACATTAAAGAGACTAAAGAGACATGCACTATCCTGGATTAGATCCTAGACCAATAATGGATATTATGAGGACAACTGGCAAAGTCTGAATTGGGGACTGCTGACTAGATGGGTATCAATGTTAACCCCCTGATGTTGATGGTTGTACTGTGGAGAATGTCTTTTTTAGGAAACATACACTGAAGAATTAAAGAGTGATGTGGGGGCTTCCCTGGTGGCGCAGTGGTTGAGAGTCTGTCTGCCGATGCAGGGGACACGGGTTCGTGCCCCGGTCTGGGAAGATCCCGCGTGCTGCGAAGCAGCTGGGCCCGTGAGCCATGGCCACTGAGCCTGTGCGTCTGGAGCCTGTGCTCCGCAACGGGGGAGGCCACAACAGTGAGGCCCGTGTACCGCAAAAAAAAAAAAAAAAAAAAAAAGAGTGATGTGGGACTTCCCTGGTGGCACAGTGGTTAAGAATCCACCTGCCAATGCAGGGGTCACGGGTTCAAGCCCTGGTCCAGGAAGATCCCACATGCCACGGAGCAGCTAAGCCCGTGCGCCACATTACTGAGCCTGCACTCTAGAGCTCACGTGCCACAACTACTGAGCCCGCGTGCCACAACTACTGAAGCCTGCGTGCCTAGAGCCCGTGCTCCGCAACAAGGGAAGCCACCGCAATGAGAAGCCCACACACCACAACTATAGAAAGCCCACGCACAGTAACAAAGACCCAACGCAGCCAAAAATTAATTAATTAATTAATTAATTAGTCATGTAGCTTCAGGTCTGTAACTTAACTTTTAAATGGTTCAAGAAGAAAGAGAAAGGGAAAGAATAAGGCAAGTGTGGTAAAATGTGAACTAGGAAATCTGGATGAATATTATATAGGAGTTCTTTGTAACAGTCTTACAACTTTTCTGTAAGCTTGAAATTATCTCAAAATAAAGTTTTTTAAAATATAGATAGATAACAAGATTAAGGCATGAAGCAATAACAGAGCTGCAAGGCTTGTAGTCCCTACCAGCCATGCCCTCACCACTTCGTATCAGTGCCAAAGGAACATTCTATTTCAAATCCAATCCTTCACCTGTTTCTTTTCTTCTCTAGCCATAAAGAAATTATCTAAATGCTGAAGAAAAACACAGCACTGCAAGTATAGCCCAAAGATACCAGCATACTGTAGACAACGTAACAGATTTTGTTTTTCTAGACAATAGTAACCCCTTGTGGAAGACTTTGAAAATAAATCATTCTAACCTGTGAGAATTTGCTATCAAAATGTCAGATCCCCTATTAAATAATTTAAAGTCACTATTTACAAGGCAAACTTTACTAAATAATGTTATCCAGGGTCAAAGCCAAAATTCCGCTAATAATACGGTAAGACAACAACTCTGCCAAAGAACTATGCTGTCTCCTTTATATTCAATACTGATACCCTTCAGTCTTCTCTGCACCATTTTACCCATTGTCCAGTCTCCTTGAGAACCTCTTCCTGCAACTTCCTGATTCTTCTCCTTATCATCTACATCTCAAATCTCCTCTCTGGATTTCTCTTCCTGGTGCCTGACTTTATTTTTTCTGGCTTTATTCTCACGCTGAATTTTCCCTCAGCAATTTCACAGTAATCTATAATTATCATTAATATATCAAAAACTTCACAGCTCTTGATTTGACCTTCTTTCTAACCACATTTGCAACTCACTGTTGGAGGATCATTCCTGAGATGCTTTGGCAGCAACTCAAAATCAGCATGTTGAAAACTGAACTTATTATCTTACGTCTAAAACCTCTTCTTTCAATCTAAAAAGAGTGGATATATGTATAACTGACTCACTTTGCTGTACAGCAGAAACTAACACAACATTGTAAATCAACTATACTCCAATAAAAATTGATTTAAAAAAATAAATAAATAAAACCTCTTCTTTCTTCTAACATGCTCCCAATGTTATTAATAGTATCTCTCTCGATCACCCAAGCCAAGAACACCAACAATATTTCCAATTCCTTTCTCCCCTCTCTTCATCATTCTACATCCAATAAGTAATCAAGTGTTAATCTTAACAAGTGTATTCCAACAGGTGTTTCACGCCCTTACGCTTTTTCATGTCTCAATAAGGACCTTACCATTTCTCACTTAGACCACTACAAGAACCTCTAAGTTACCTCCCTACTTAATACCGTATATGACTCTAATCGATCCTTTACGTGACTGCCAGAATTATACTGTAAAATAAATTTGTAACTGTATTACTTCCTTGTTCAAAAAGGCTGGATAGGGTTTCCCTGGTGGCACAGTGGTTGAGAGTCCACCTGCCGGTGCAGGGGACACGGGTTTGTGCCCTGGTGCAGGAGGATCCCACATGCTGCGGAGTGGCTAGGCCCGTGAGCCATGGCCACTGAGCCTGCGCGTCCGGAGCCTGTGCTCCGCAACGGGAGAGGCCGCAACAGTGAGGGGCCCGCGTACCGCAAAAAAAAAAAAAAAAAAAGGCTGGATAGTTCTTCATTCTCCAAATAAAATTCAACCTGCTGTCTCCACACTATGAGACCAAGTATCACTTCCATGCATTTCCACTCAGGCCATACTAAACTGACATAAATACTGACAGTTGCCTTCATGCACCCAGGACCTTGTTCAAACCATCTCTCAAATTCAAATACCCTTTCATCAACTTTACTCTAGTCCAAAATGCTACCTCCCCTATGAAATTGGCTCTAGACTCCAACAGGAATCAATCATTTCTTTCACTCTGTGCTTCCAAAGGAATCTATACCTCCATCATAACACTTTACATATATCTACCTTTTTATTGAATTGTGCTCATGTTTTCCCACCACATTATAAATTCTAAGAGAATAGAGACTGTTTCATATGCATTTATTAACCCTCCAAAGAACCCACAAAAGTGTCTTAAGCATGGCAGGATCTTAAAAAATGTAGAACAAAACTGAACATACCTGCTGGCAGCTCTCTAAATCGTAGGTATTCCATTGACCGTGTAGTCACAAGTGGTTTTTGAGGATAATAGAGAACATGGGCCAATGTATCCATACGAACATGAAAGTTGGTAATATAAACCCCCATAGCCTGCTTACCCATAGCAGACTGGTATGTGTTTCTAGGGGACTAAAGGTAGAAATGAAAAGCGGAATCAGTGAAAATTTAATTACTTCTAAATAAACAGACTTTACAGGGTACTTCATAAATCAGAAATATGGTTGGTAAAGTTCCTATTCTTTCCGAAAGATAAGTGATAACCATTTGGAATAATCAATTATGGCTCTTAAGAGTCAAACACAAGAATAAGCATATTAAATGCTGTAGTTCATCATCTTTACACTAAAAGGCTTTTCTTCCAGAAAAAACTACAGACTAATCTCTAATTTTTATTCTGCTTCCCCCAATTCCTTACAAAGCATAGTCAAAAACTGCTACCAACCTGGTTATGATCAGGAAAAGGAATAATAGATGCACAGACACCAAGAATCATTGATGGATGAATCTCACAGTGCGTATATGTGGAACAATAAGCTACTTCTTTCTCTTGTAAATCATCTGGGGTCATTGCGAGCATCACTGTTTCTTCTTCTAGAGTATCAATATATTCTACTACCCCACTGGCCACAAGATCCTGCCAACTAAAAAAGAATTCATTTAATTTCCTTACTTCCTGAACTATTTTAATTAACTAGGCTTCCTACTTAATAAAGAGTATTCCTATATCTGTATGCATTCACATAGAAAGAGTCCCAAAATAAGCATACCATTGTTAACAGTGAAAGAAACAAGTTACTGAACAATACACATAAAGTATGGCTCTGTAACTACTGTTAGTTTGTTTTGCTCTGCTCTGATGTAAAGAACCTACTTGTGGGGCTAGGGTGAGTATATAAAAACAAAAAATAAGGTCTGGAAGAACAAATACCCCAAATGGTAACAGTATTTACTTCTGAAAAGGAGAGTGTGAATTGGGGGCTTTTGTATTTTTTTATTACACCTATTTTTTGAATTTTTAACAATAAAAATATACACATTCATATATCACTAATAATAAATTGTAAAAGATTCTTTTTATTAAATTTATTATTATATTGTTTATGTTATACATTATCTATATCACATCGGTTATTTTTCTTTTTTTTGGCCGCACCACACGGTATGCAGGATCCTAACTCCCCAACCAGGGATCGAACCCATTCCCCATGCAGTGAAAGCACAGAGGTTATTTCTTATTAGTAGTAGAGGTAGTCTTTACCATGTCACAAAGACTTTTACGCTTAAATAAAACCCTAAAAGTCTCTTACTTGATAACAAAAATTAAGAAAAAGCAAATGTGACTGCTAGTGAGTACAGAGTTTCTTTCCGGGTCAATGAAAATATTCTGGAATTAGATAGTGGTAATGGTTGCACAATCTTGTGACTATACTAAAACCCACCGAACTACATAGTTTAAAATGCTTAATTTTAGGGCATGTGAATTATATCTAACTTTTTTTCTAACTGCATGTTCTTACCTGTAGTTGTTATATTCTCTCTCTTTCAATTGATCAATGTGTCTCTTCTTCAAAAGTAGCTTTTGTTTTTCCACAATCAGAAGTGGTCTACAAATACGGCCTGCATCTGTATAGATCCGAATCTCCCTCTCTCGAATATCTCTGATCATAGAAACCTATACATAAAAAGACAAAACAGTCTCATGAACTTTTATTTTCTCTGTATCATTAAGGCTTAGCTAAAAATACAACAGGATTAATAGATTATCAAATAAAATTAATAGATCTTAGTTTATCATTGTTCAATATACTAAAAACCTAGGTATAATTTAAAATTTTATATAGGATAAATATCTAACCTTGGTAATTATAAAGCTAAACAATATCTGGTAATAATGTCATGCAAAATAAATTAAAATGAAGAAAATATATGTTTGATATGACAAATACGAGTATATTTCTTATTTTCTTGTTTTCCCTCTTTGGTAATTACATGTACTTCACGTGTGTAACCTTTCAATATCCAGCCCTATATCACTCTGCCTTGATCAGGCTTTCCCAGTAATAAGCCTGACTTCTCACAATCACCTATAAGACAAATGGTTTATAGTCTAGCTCTCTAATACAGCAGTCACTAGCCACATGTCACTACTGATCACTTGAAATGTGGCCATTCTGAAAGGAGATATGCTGTAAGTATAAACTACTCACTGGATTTCAAAGATAGTACAAAAAAATAAAATTTATCATTAATAATTTTCCATTGATTATATGTTGAAATTGTAATATTTTTGATGTATCCGGTCAAATAAAACATAATGAAATTATTTTCATCTATTTCTTTTTTGGGGGGGCCATGCCACATGGCTCACAGGATCTTAGTTCCCCAAAGAGGAATTGAACCCACGTCCTCGGCAGTGAAAGCGCAGAGTCCTAACCACTGGACCACCAGGGAATTCCCTTTTTTTTACTTTTTTAACATGACTAGTAGAAAAACATAAATTGCATATGTAACTTGCATTATATTTCTACTGGATAGTGCTAGAAAATATATTCCTGGAAAACATCAAAAATATTTTGGGAAAACTTACGATAAAGAACATAATATTAAAAGCACTACAGACTCTGAAGTGCCAATATAAAAAGAAATAAGTCAAGAAGTAAACAAATAAGAATCTTCAGTAAATTATCTAGATCTAATATATAATCTTAAAAGTCAACTAAGCAATGAATTGCCAATGAGTTGGGAAATGGAAAAACAGATTGGTATTTCTACACAAAAGTACTTTTAAAAAGTGAAATCAGCATCTGGATACTTTTATTAAAGAAAAGATTGGGTGGGGAATTCCTTGGTGGTCCAGTGGTTAGGACTCTGCGATTTCACTGCCGGGGCCCAGGTTCGATCCCTGGTGGGGGAACTAAAACCACGCAAGCAACTCAATGCAGCCAAAAAAAAGAAAGAAATTAAAGATTGGGTTTATTTAAGAAAGGAAAGGTTTGGATTACTCAGTTTTAAAATGATAGTAAATCATAAAAGCTTGATCAAAAACACCAAGTTCTCCCAAAGTAAAGAGTCAAAAGCCAAGAAGAAGATAAGTCCCACATTCCTAGCCCACTTCCTGTCCTTAGAAAACAATCTGAAACACTGTGTTTATGAGCAAAAACACCATGCGTGGCATTCTCAAATGCTTACCTTGAATCCTTAGAGAATTCCTAATAGAATATAGAATATTACAATACAGTTAATAGAATATAGCTCTTGTCTTAACAGGAAGACATAAACTGAGCTGCGTCTCCTCAAAGGCCAAACAGTATCTTGTGTTCCAAAGGAAACAGGTGTTCTTGAGAGGACTATTGACAGGAAAGCCTAACAGGTCCAACACAAGGCTAAAGTTAGAAATGGGTAAAATGAGGACCTCTGATTATCAGAAAGTATGAAGGAAAAGAAAAAATACTAGACTCCTGAAAAATATACACAATTTTCCCACTAAGAAGCTCCCAACAACACTCTCCAATAGGAGATTAAAGAGCCTAGTCCAAGGACATAGGGTCCATTCATAGTTTCAACAAACACTCACTCAGTGTCAGACACTACATGTCAGGCACCATACTCAGAACTGAAAATACAAAGTCATATTAAGACATGTTCCCTGCCTCTGAGAAGTTAATAGTTTAGAAAGTGAGGTAGGCAAATAAATCAACAGTTACTATCTGGTATAAGCATTCTGTCAGAAGTTATTTAAGGAAAATATGCCACATATAGTCACAGAGACAGATCTAAATCAGGGGCTCAGCGAACAGCCTGCAGGCCACATCTGCCCTCACCTGCCATCTATTTTTTTTAAATAAAGTTTTACTGATTTATGTATTGTCTATGGCTACTTTTTACTACAACAGCAGCGTTGAATACACACCAGACACTGTAAGGTAAACCAAGACTAAAATATTTAATACCTGGTCCTTTAAAGAAAATGTTTGCCAACCTCTGATCTAAATCAAACTGGGTGGTCAGGTGAAATATCCTGAAGGAGACGAGAGTTAACACTAGAGTTTTGCAGAATTGGTGAGATTTACCTAAAAAAAAAGTAATAAGCACCCTTTTCCCTATTACCCATTTTTGAGGACGCATGGATGACAAGGAGCACAAGCATTCCAGGTTGAGGGAATGGGCCCATGGAAAGGTAAAGAGGCCTAAAACAGCATGAAGAATTTAATTTTATCCTAGAGAAGACAGAAAACCTAAAGGCAGCTCTCAGCAGAAACACCTGGCATTAACAAAGTTCTCAATCACAAAAAACACAACCAATTTTCGTTCTTAGGCTTTCTCTTAGCCTTGCCCACCACACTCAAGTGAAGCATGCTGTTCCTGATTTCTTCAAGCCATGAATACGCCTGGGTCAAAATCCAGGTTTGCCTACTAGAGGAAGGCCTGGAGCAGCCAAACCTCGATTCTCTGCTTTGCTACATAGACAGGAGGTCAGCTTAAGTGTGTTACAGTTTCTCTCCAAATCCACTTTCACCGAGACAGACCCAAAGGTGTAGATTTGGGGAAATCAAAAGCCTGAGCCCAGCCCTCAATACAGTACACTAAAAGCAAAAGCCCTATTTTGGGGAGGAATAAAGCTCATACAGTATTTTGATGACTAAAAAAAAAAAATCCATCCTAATCCCAGAGCTCTTCAACATCCACCTAAACATAAAGGAATCTAATAGAGGTGTATCACATTTCATGAATGAATCTCTGGATTCCGACAAAGGAGAAATCAGAGATATTCACTCGCTTTTTAAAAGCACTGTAGTCAGCTTTACAAAAAGATTCTCAAAAGAATTTTTTACTTCAAAATGTAATTTGAATTCCAAAATATAATTTAATAACAAATTACATGTCAAAATTTTAGATGCGTATATCTAAGGCATTAAAGCAAACAATACCTTATAATTAAATCTAGCTCAAAACATCATCTAGAATTTTGAAAATGTACTTTACAATTCAAAGGAAACCAGTTCAAGAAAGATACCAAAGCAAAGATAACTTTCACTAGTCTTTATGCCTAGTTTGGAAATCCCAGAGATCATGTCCTCTTAATTAATTAAGGACTCTTACTTCAGACACAATGATGTCCATCTGACGCCTCAATTTCCGTAGAGTGTTCATAAGTTGTTCAGGATCTTTATGTATTCCAACCCAGCAGCCATTAACAAAAATCTTCGTTGCACTAAAATGCAAAACCAAAAGCATTCTGCACTTAGTAACCCTCTAATAAGTTATAACCGAAGATTAACAAGTTTTTTTTTTAAATTGTATTTATACACACTCAGCAATAGCTGCAGGAGAAATTTCTTCTAAATTTTCCATACTCCATTCTTCTAAAAATTCCAGAATTGGAGAAGGCTGAGATCCAACTGAAATATAAGCCATCAGAGCTAAATTCTTCACAAGTCCTACAGCATGGCCCTTGGAATAAATAAAGTACATATTACTCATACTGATTTAACATGCCTATCCAAATTCTTTTCCACAAACATTTTCCTCCAATTTGATTTCAGAATGTACTCTTACTTCCTAAGAACAAAATTATAATATCTTAGTTCTAAACTATACTACATAGTTAAATAAAATTATAAGTAATTATAAGTAACAAAAAATTTCTTATAAAAGTAATTATACCCTACATGATTACTGTTGGACTTTCTGTCTTGAACATAAATTCTAATGCATTACCTCTGGAGTCTCAGCAGGACACACCATTCCCCACAACGTATTATGCAACTGTCTTGGTTTTGCTAGCTTGCCATCTCTACCAATGGGAGAATTTAAACGACGCAGGTGAGAAAGAGTAGATGCAAAAGTTAGGCGGTTTAATACCTAGAAAACAATAGCAAATCTTTAAATTTTGGGCATTTCGGTTACTCACATTATCACATTTTTGGCAAATACTAGAATCAGGCAAAGTCATATTTTTACATATAATCCACTCAGTGTCCAACTGTCCGCATCCCTCCCTCCTTTCTCCATCCTGCCCTGGATAATCTTATTCACCCCTGTAACTTAACTGACCCTTACAGCAGCAATGGCAAATATATGACACACAGTTCTAACATACCACATAAATGTTTTGTTTACGGTCTATCTCCAACCACTAGGATGTTAGTTCCACAAGGGTGGGGAATTTTTATTTGTTTGTTTTGTTCTCTGTTGTATCCCTGTACCTAGAACAGTACACTTGGCATACATTAGGCACTCAGTAAGTCTTATACGCTACCAACTCACATTCCTTTGATCATAGCAGACATCACTAATCCATCCGAGAACTTTTCCCAGGCTGAGGCCTCTGAATCCAACACAGAGATTCAACACTTACAGAACACTAAGCAAGGTAATACTTGTAAGTAAGATAATATTTAGAGGGATATAAAGCAAGCAACACAAACTCAATGTACCTAATAACAAAATCACCACATTCCCCAGCCCTACAACAACCCATCCTCCTTCTTCTTCCTAAGTCTCCTGTCATTGTTAATGGCATCACCCTTCCCTTTATCTCCCAATCTAGAAATCTCAAGATATTTTTGTCTCTGACTTCCTCCTTTCACATATAATAAACAATAAACATATCCTGTCAACTCTATTTTCAAACTTTCTCAAAAAACCATTCCCAATGTCACAGCAATAAACCAGCCCCTTATCTCTTACCTATACTATCGCCATCAGCTCATAAGTTCCTGTAATGTCCTCTCCAATCTACTCTCCTCAGTTACCAGAATTATTAAAACACAGATATAGATAAGTTCACAACACTCACTGAATTAAAAAATATTAAACAGTTCCCCGCCAACTAGAGCAGCGTGACTCTGAAGCTCTTCTCAATGAAGCCCCAGATGACCTTCCCCTACCAGCAGTCTCCAGAACTCCTGTACTCCATTCACATTGCCAAACACCTTCTCACCTCCACAACTCTGACCACGCTACTGCCACAGAATGGAATGTACTACCCCATTCTGCTCTGTCTGGTGAAATGTTACCACTTCCATAGAAGACATACGACCCACCTCCAGGAAGAACTGTTCTCTTCTCTCTACTCTGTGGAGTTTTCCATCATTCAACTAATCAGTCACAAAGTCTTACAAAACTTATTTCGTAAATATTTCTCAAATTTGACTCCACTCTCCACCTCTACAAAACTGCTCTAGTGCAGGCCCTAATTATTTCTCACTGAGGCTGTTGCAACAATCTTTCTGCCACCAACTCTGCCCTTCTCAAATCTTTCTCCACACTGCCAATTACTGTGAATCTACCTAAAAAGCAAAAATGAACATGTCACTCCCCTCTATGAGGTGTTCCAGCTCTCCACTCCAACCCCATCTTCCTAACTCTCTCGCTTTGATTTGAAAACCCAAGAATGCTCTAGCTCCTTCCACATACACATGCTCTTTTCTCCCTGTCCCTTTGTTCAGGATATTAAGTTTTCTCCAGTTTTCCTGTGAGCTACTGGTTCTACCCTCCTCCAAGACTTGGGCTATTTCCCAACAACCCTTCAGGAATCAGCTCAACTGTCACCTCCTAAAGAAAACACTTCTTTTCACCCTTTCAGCCAGTGCTAAATGCCTTTCTCCAGCATTCCCACAGAGCAGGTGTGCACAGCTCTCATTTAATACTCACTGTACCATGTTGTAATATCTGTTTACATCTATGAGTATAGACTGTGAACTACTGAAGATCAAGGATCATGTTTTATTCATTTCTGTATCTCCAATGTGTGACAGAGTGCCTGGCACATCTTAAGTCCCAGTACACACACTGAACTGAATTGGCAGGATGGCGTTTATCATAATTCAGCTCAAGGCAGAATGAGCTGTACATGGACGAATGTTTCCTCTAATAGATGGTAAGCTCGAGGGCTGGAAGAGCGTCTCATTCAACTCTGTGAACCCAGCATCACAAACACCAAGTAGACTCAACAAATCCTTACTAAACTAAAAGGAACTAGAAATTTAACTGGACTCTAAGCATTCTTCCAGAATTTCTTAAGGCATCTAGGTTTCTAGGAATCAGGAGCTTAAAGTTGGTGTCTGAATGCCAAATTAATAAGGTGATGCTGGTATAGGCTAGTTTAAAAAAAAAAAAAAGAGGGGGAGATCCCCTCCATAAAGCTAGACATATACACTATAAATTTTCAATCTTATATGAAAATACAAAAAATAAATAAAAAATACCTAGTGAGACATTTTTGTAAAAGGTTTCCCCCATTACTCCTCCTGAGAGTAGCTATTGCAATCACTGTACATAACAACAGGCCAACATAGAGAAATCACTGTTAGAGGTATTACATTTTGCAAAAAAGGAAGCAGATGCCCATTTATTCTCTGGGTATCAGCTTCTAATACAGAGCTTTTAAGACAGAAAAACTGGGACTTCCTTGGTGGCACAGTGGTTGGGAGTCCACCTGCCAATGCAGGGGACATGGGTTCAATCCCTGGTCCGGGAGGATCCCACATGCCACGGAGCAACTAAGCCTGTGCACCACAACTACTGAGCCTGCACTCTAGAGCTTGTGAGCCACAACTACTGAGCCTGCGTGCCACAACTACTGAAGCCCACGCACCTAGAGCCTGTGCTCCGCAACAAGAGAAGCCAATGCAACGAGAAGCCCACGCGCCGCACGAAGAGTAGCCCCCGCTCACAGCAACTATAGAGAAAAGCCCGTGCACAGCAACGAAAACCCAATGTAGCCAAAAATAAATAAATTAATTAATTAATTAAAGAAGAATATTTAAGGCATTAAAAAAAACCAAAAATTTCACAAACATGGACTGTTTCACCTCCCAAGAAGCTACTCGAATTCATTAAATATCTTGATGCAAGTCAAAACTTTTAAATCTCTTAGTAATGCTAACAGCTAATTTAAGAAAAATTTCACTTTCATAATTCAAAAGCCCCCAAGTACTTTTATATCTGACCAAGAAAAAAAAAAAGGCAAAACAATTTACATTCAGTGAATGAAAGATTCTATTAGTCCCATAACATTTTCTTATCAAACCTGTAGTCACAGTTAACATCCTTACCTGAGATACTCCAGCTCTGGCTTGATGAGCTTTCTTTTGGTCACCCCAGTTCCCAGTAGCTAAAGAATATTTTAGGCCATCAGATATAATCCTTGTTTTAATTGCCAACTCCAAGTTAAAATCCTTTCCTCGATCAATGAACTTCTGGGCATAGATCCGTACTTCTTTAAGCAAATTCTTAAACATTCTGCCCAATAAAATGTTTTAAACATGTAAAGGTCTACAATATGCATCCTTAACAAGGACAATATTGCCCACAAGGGGGCGAAAAGTGGTTGAGGTAGAGGGAGGGAAGTGTTATTACTTTTTATATAAAAAGCAAAGACGTACATACGGTACATAAACATATACAAGCAAAGCAATTAGAGAAAAATACTCAAAAGAGGCCCCTTAGTGGGGCAATAACAAAACGAGGTTGAAAAACACTAATATACAATATAATAAATAACAGAACACATACAAAACATTGCTAATATTATTTCTATATTAAATTACCTACATTATTTTTACAAATAAGTTTTTCTAATTATAGAAGTATTATATGTTCATTATAGAAAATACGAAAAATATAAAAACATATCAAGAATAAGATAAAAATCACATATAACCCCAATACTGAGACAACCACTGCTAATATCTTGATAGACTTCCTTCCAGCTTTTGTTTTTATAAACTGCAAAGCAGAACTAATAAAAATTCCAGTATCAGCACTTAGAAAATCAAGGCAATAATTCAGCTTTCTCAAATGCTTTGTAAAGGTAGAGAAAACGTAAACAAGTTATAAATTTCCTCACAATCTTGAAATTCTCAAATTTGAAGTATCAATAGAACTAAACTGGGCAAGTGGCAAAGAATGTAGCTAACTTCATGTGTACCCAATATGGATGCCAAGATAGTTTAGCATCTCAAGTGCAATAACGAATCTAAAGTGAAATCTCTCTACTTTTAACAATATCATTCTGTAATTCCTTACCCTCTAAATAAGAATGCAAGTAGTGGTCCAGCAAGGTCCAATCTTTTGTTTCCATAATGATCTCTGTCATCTAATTCTCTTCTACCCAAAGCTGCTAGCAGCAACCTATGAACCATGTACCTTTAAAAAAAGAAAAGAAAGAAGTAAAAAAGAAAGGACATGGTTTGGGATTTTTTTTAAACTTATACATTAAAAAGATCAATTTTGACATTTTTAGCTTTAAGAAAAATTTTATCTCAACCACAGCTTGGCAAAGAACTTAAAACAATGAAATTTGACATACCCCAAGAAATAAGCTTTCTTGGTCTCACAAAAATCACTGACACCAACATGAGGGAGCATTTCTTTCTGTAATACTTCCTTTGCATATTTAATCCTTTTCTCTTTGGTGACACCAGGCTTTGCCCCTCTTGAACCAATGAAATTTAGTGCAACATTCTGTTCTTGGATGACAAAAGCTTCATCGAGAGAAGGTTTAACCTAGCAGTTAATTTAAATAAAAATTATTTTCAAATTCACATCTTTACTTTAAAATAAGGCAACTGTCACTTAATTTATGTTAAATATCCCTATGAACCTAACTGAATATGCAAATATTTTTAGAAATTCAAGGAATCACAAAATCTTAGAACTTGAAGACACCTTAGAGATCTAGGGACCTCTGAAAAAAATCCACTCATCAGCACAATTATACTTTCCAGAAAAATACAAATAATTCCATTATAACAGAGCACAGTGAGTCTTGGGGATGTTTTGTTTGTTTTTTACATTTTAATGAACAGTAGCTTTAAAAAGTTCCTTTCAAATATCTAAAATCAATTTAGAGAAGTTTAACACTCAAATTAAAATTTACTAAGTCTCAAATGAATAAATGTGTCATGCTGTTTTCAGCCTTGGTTTAAAAGGTTATCTTGTAAGTATCTAAATACTTATTATCTTTAAGTTTAAAAAATAAAAAAAGCACATGACTATTGCCAAAAATCTAACCAGAATCCATTTTTGTCATGTAACCATATCAATAAATACTCTAATAACTAAAATATACTCCAGCTTCTTTGTGACCGATGTTTAGCCTGTATTTTACCTTATTTCTCTGTAGTCTTAAAGACTCTGGATGATTCAGGACAACTTTAAGAATATCAACTACTCCTTAGCCAAGGATCATCAATGGAAAAGATTGATAAGGAAATGCATATTTCTCTAGACTCAACAATCCTTCCCACAAAAATAATAACTTTACAGTGGCGGAACCTAACAGACGGCACTGTGAAATTAACATTACCAATAATGGGACACAATAAAATCATGTGACTCCTGATGTGATGCCCTGGAAAGCACACAATATGATCTCTGTATTTGTCCTGCCAGAAAATGCATAAATTGAATCTAATCATGAGGAAATATCAGAAGAACCCAAATTGAAGGATATTCTACAAAATAAATGGCCTATCCTATCCAAAAACTTCAGTGTCATGAAACACTGAGGAAAAAGACAAGGGAAGATTAAAAGAGACTAAAGAGACATAAAAACAACATGTAATACATTATCCTAGATTGGATTTTGAACCAGGAAAAAAAAGAAATGCCATTAGGACATGATCAGGACCACTGACATAAACCTAAATAAGATCTCCAAGTTAACAGTATGTACTGCACTGAAGTACCAATTTTAAAAATTGTAATACTATGATTATGTGAGTAAATATCCTGATTCTTAGGAAATATACACTGAAGTATTTAGGAGTAAAAGGGCATGATGCCTAAAACTTACTCTCAAATGATCCCGAAAAAAACAATGTGTATATATAGATAAAGAGCATCCTAAAGCAAATGCAGCAAAGGTAACAACTGCTGAAAATAGGTGTAGAGTATACAGGAGCTGTTTGCAACTTTTCTGTAAGTTTGAAATGATTTCAAAATAAAAAGTTGTTTAAAAAAAGAAGATATCAACTACATTTTCCCTTTTTACTACACTGCATCAGACTAGTATGCTTTTACGATTTTCCTTACTACTGTTTCTTCTTGCTGCTGTCAATGAACTCTGACTGCCTCTAGTTTTCATGTCGATTTTACAGAGAATTGTCAAGAAAGAAGCCAAATGGACATATATACACTACCAAATGTAAAACACAGAGCTAGTGGGAAGCAGCCGCATACCACAGAGAAATCAGCTTGTTGCTTGGTGACCACCTAGAGGGGTGGGATAGGGAGGGTCGGAGGGAGGGAGATGCAAGAGGGAAGAGATATGGGGATGTATGTATATGTATAACTGATTCACTTTGTTATAAAGCAGAAACTAACACACCACTGTAAAGCAATTATACTCCAATAAAGGTGTTAAAAAAAAAAAGGTAAAACAGAAAATTAATTCACTAAATTCTGGTATTTATATGCCTTTAAAAAAAAATAAGAAAGAAGCCAAGGCAGGGCTGAAGGCTTTCACTACACAGTAAACAGCATGGGGTTTGCAACAGCTAAACTGATCTTCAGAGCAGTTTTCTACTATGTTTTTGGATTAGCAACAGTAACTTTAAACCTCTTGAAAAATACTATGAATACATTTTGCTTGCACATTACCATTTCCATCATCTCTGGATCTTCAAAGTCATAAATAATATGCTCTAAAATATCTCTGTCAGACACAAAACCTAATGCTCTGAACACAATAATGATGGGAACTTCCTGCTTGATATATGGTAGGGTTGCCACAATGCGCTGACCAATAGCACTCTTTTTTGCACCCTAGAAAAATAAAAAATCATTAGAATATGAGAATACAGACGTTATAGCCATATATAAACATCAAAAGAACAATTTTACATACATGTTCATTGTAGGTATTTCAAAAGAGGCATGGCTTTCATATTCTAAGGAACATCCTATGGCTGCTTTTCAAAAACCACTGCAAGAGGTTTACTTATTTGATGGATAGACTGGTCATCTGAACCTGAGAGGACTTCCATTCTCTACTCTCTGTCTGCCAGGATCCTCTAGAACTGCCCCAGACTGTATTTGGAAATGACCTTTGGCTGCAGGTATGAACACAGACCCCCCCTCGTCCTTTCCCCCAACCAAAACAATTAAAAATTTTGGAAGAAAGAAATAGATGAGGGGAAAATAAGAGAGAATATAGCTAGACAAATGTGGAAAAAAGCTAAGCACAGAATGAAAAATAAATACTAACTCAGAGTTGGTCTGTGACATATCTCCAAATATGAATAACATTTCAAAATCAACAAACAGCCTCTCTCACATAAGATTCTCTTCCAATTTCTCCCTCTTTAATTGCAACACAGAAGTGAAATAAAAGTTACTACACTGGCATACAAACACCTAGTTTCTCAATTTTAATCAAATTTCTTTCCTTCAATATCAAAGTCTATCTTCTCTTGGCTTCATAACCCTACATTATCATGGTCCATCTAATAAGTTTCTGTTGTCTTCCTCCTCCTACTTCAGGCCTCCTTCCTTAGAAACCTTAACCTATCTCACGGATGTTCAGTAACAACTTTACATAAAGGACAGGTGAATCTTCATCTTGACCTTTTTCCTGTACTCTCAACCCTCCCATCCCAACTGCCATTTGGCTGTTTCAACTTAGTTTTCAATTATTCCATTTGTTTCATCATAGACCTTTTTCAGAATACACAAAACATTAAAAAAGAATGCCTACACCATGCACCACGCCACCTCCAAACCTTTTGTCTAAAAATGAACTCACTAGGTTCTTTCTAAAAATCAATTCTTGGACGTTCTCTATTTTATCTAGAACCTCAGGAGAGAACGATAGAATTTTTTTTTTTGCGGCTGCCCACATGCTGCTGATACTTATAATCACAATGTTGGCAGCTCAGGCAGACTAGTCAACTTTTTGGGTGCACACACTTTAGGAGCCTAATAAATACAGGAAATTCAGTGGCTGAGAATCCTAATTTCACTCCATTGCCAGCAAGCCTCAAGGCCCAAGGCAAGTAATTTGTAAAGTTGGAAAGGCGAGGGAAGGTTTCAGATTGTTTTAAAATAGCTACTGTGGGCACTAATGGACATGACAATGAAGCCCTTGGCAATGATTACACAAAGCCTGGTGGATACAAGGAGTTGTGAGATACCAACTGTCCCATACTTAGCCAGGGTTGACTACAAAGCACTCCGAAAGCACACAGAGTATGGGAATGGGCAGTTGGCTACATCTTTTAGCCACAACGTCCAAGTCGACAGAATCACTATGAACAACTGTTTGTGAATTAAAAAAATTAAAAAGACTACACAGAGGGAGTTCCCTGGTGGTACAGTGGTTAGGACTCAACACTTTCACTGCCGAGGCCTGGTTTCAATCCCTGGTCGTGGAACTAAGATCCCGCAAGCCGAGTGGCAAGGTCAAAACAAAATAACAAACAAAAAACCTACACAGAAATATACATGTATACTGAATTTCAACAAAATAAAGACCATACACCTTGATTGTTCACTTCATTCCCTTTAAAATATTATCCTTTTAATTTTATTTCCCATGATTATAAGACAAAGACCTTGTGTTTTTGCTGTGATTTTCAACTCTGGCTTCGCATTAGACTACTCTGGGGAATTAAAAACAACAGCAACATGGGCACCAACAGCAATTTAGGCCCGATTCCTAAATTGATTAAATGAAAATTCTGGAAAGAACCAAAGAATCTTAACTGATTCATCCTCATATCAAACTTATCACTAAATCTAGATGATTTTCCTTTCGTTTGCCCTTCATAATCCAGGCCAATGCTTATCAACAAAGAATGCACATCACAATCACCTGGGGATCTTTTCCAAACACTTGTACTTGGGCCCCATTCTACCCCCATTCACAAGTAAAAACCATTTTAATTCTTTAAAACACCTATTCCACACAGGATTTTAACTTCAGGCACTTAAACCTCTCTAATGTTCAAGTTCTTCTTTATAAAACTTATTAAAGTGACATTAGACTCTGCAGAACTGTTTATAATAGAGCACAAAACTGGAAACCTAAACATCCATCACAAGGGAAATGGCTCAATAAATTATGCTATATCTACGCATGGAATATCAACTTACAAACAATGATCAACTGCTGATCTAAATCTGTTTTTAAAAGGTATCAGCAATGTTCAAACAGTGTGCATGGTATGCTCCCATTTGGTTTTTTTATTTTAATTTTTAAATTTATTTTTGGCTGCATTGGGTCTTCGTTGCTTCAAGTGGGCTTTCTCTAGTTGTGAGCGGGGGCTACTCTGTTGCGGTGCATGGGCTTCTCATTGCAGTGCCTTCTCTTGTGGCAGAGCACGGGCTCTAGGCATGCAGGGTTCAGTAGTTGTAGCATGCAGGCTCAGTAGTTGCGGCGCATGGGCTCAGTAGTTGTGGCATATGGGCTTAATTGCTCTGCGGCATGTGGGATCTTCCCAGGCCAGGGATCGAACCCGTGTCCCCTGCACTGGCAGGCGAAATCTTAACCACTGTAAAACCAGGAAAGCCCCCATTTGCATTTTTTAATTAAGACTATTTCTGGATGGATTCATGAGAAATTATCAAATCAGCTGCTTCTTAGAGAAGAGATCTGGGGGTCAAAGGAAGACTAATTTTTATAGTGTATGCTTTTTTGTACTTTTTTGAACTATTTAATGTGTATATGACTTATTTTTTAAAATTTTACAAATAAAAATGTACATGAAATTAAATAGTTAATTACAACAAATTTCCAGTATAGTTGCAAAGATTAAATCAAGCAATCTGAGTAACATAATTGGCACATAGCAAACAGTCAAGAAATGCTATTATTAGATTACATTATTGTAAGTAACAAGCCTATGGTAGGTGGCTTCTAAGATGGTGACTAATGATCCCTGCCTACTACTACTGCCTTGTGTAGTCCCCCCACCCCGAGTACAGACTAGATGTACTACTGACTTGTATCTAACAAAAAGAACATGGCAAAAATGATAGGATGTTGCTTCCAAGATTAAGGTGTAAAAGATGGTGATTTCCACCTTGCTCATATGCTCTACGGCTCTGCTCAATTACTCTCTCCGACAAGCAGGCTGCCATATTGTCAGGGGCTGTATGGAGGGGAGCCGTGCAGCAAGGAACTGGATCTTGCCGACAGCCATGCAAATAAGCCTTATGATGATGACTGCAGCCCAAGCACTTTGTTTGCAGCCCTGTGACCAGAGGACCCAGCTAATCCACATCCAGACACTGTGAGATGATAAATGTTGCTACTGGAGTGATTTATTACACAGTAGTAAGTAAATAATAAAATGCCTACCATACAACACTGATAATATGCTCCAGAAAAACTTTCTGACTAAACATGCAGCCTGGTAACTTACAAAACTAGACCAAAAGGAATAAACCCAAATAGCATATAATAGTCCATACCTGTCCTCCTCTTGCCAGCATGCTAACCCAGATAGTACTGGTGGGTCGAGAAGAATTCTCCAGACATGATCTACACTCTCCTGTGTAGGCATATTTAGAATCCTTTTTGGCAAACACATAGACTGTGTTTGTTGCCATTTTCTCTTGAGCAATCAGAACCTATATGGACAATAAAATTACAGCAATAAAACCAACAAGATCTTTGAATTAGAAACAACAGTCAAAGCTACATCTTTATTTAGTCTGACTGTATAGGCTCACTGAAACATCAATTCTTGAACTTTACAAACTCCATTTTGCATAAACACTTCACCAAAACATATAAGCTCAAACTGACCAAATTTCTAGTGTATATTATTGGGTTGACCAACCCAATATATATAACTAAACAAAGTTTTGGTTTAATATAAATTCGGCTGTCACCTCCTTAATAATTCAACTGCTACTTCCAGATTATACAAAAGTTTACTTTTTGATTTCAACTTTCATGATTTAAATCTTAATCATCATTTGGTAATTAAAAAAAAATAATGCTACTATACCTTTTCGGATCCATTAATAATGAAGTAGCCACCAGGATCCAAGGGGCATTCATTTAACTCACAAAGATCACGATCTGTTAAGCCATTCAATAGGCAGTAAGTTGAACGCAACATAATTGGAATTTTTCCTATAAAAGTTTTCTGATGCTGTGTCTGAAGTTGTTCTTCGCCTTCTTTAATGACTGTTTTTGTTATATCAACATAAAGTGGAGCAGAGTACCTTTGAAAATAAAAATAGATCACAAGTGAATACTAAGGTGATTACTAAAACTCTCAACTGGCTAAAATTTTATTTTCTGAATCTTATTTCAATATCAGCTGCTGGAAAAGAAATATCTTTCTTACGTGAGATTTCTTAATCTGGCCTCATTTGGCATCATCGGTGATGGAGCACCATCTCTTTCCCAATGGGTAGGCTTGGAGAGGTAAATTTGTTCGAACTTCAGCAAGTATCTTGGCTAAAATGAAAACAAAAACAATGGAAAAGGGTAAATAATTTTTTTCCATAAACGATTTAATGATTCCATTTTAATCAACATTAACATTTTGAGTAGAAACAGCTCTAGAAAATGCCAAAGTCAATCCACTTTACTAAAATGGTGACTCTCCCAGGGCAACATTCATACTCCACAAATGTCAAGTTTTATACTTCATCACTTTCTTAAGGTGGAAGACAAAAGGAGATTTAATGTATCACAGGTAAATAAAGACTAAGCTCTGAGTTCATATCAAACAACTGAAATGGATTTGCATTAATGATCTGTATAGCTGTTTCATGTGCCCTCTCCTTAGTTTAGGTCAGGTTAACAAAGTTATCAGAAAACAAAGAAAAGATAAATTCATACAATTAGAAGTGTGTTCTAAACTAATCAACAGAAGATAGAAAAAAAGAAAACCTAACTCTTCAATTAAATGTACAGAAGACATCGGTGCCAGCTATGGGGCAAGATAGATGCACTGATTTCGGACCCCTCCTTGTACACTGTCAAAGCCATTCTGACTCTGGACAATGATGGAGATAGATTTTTTGCCAAGTACTGTGATGACAGCTACCTCTGTGTCAAGGAGCAAAAGGCCTTTGAGAAGAACACTTTCAACAAGACCTGTCAGTCTGACACTGAAACTGCCCTCTTGGGAGGCCTGACAGTAGTATGCAAAAGCAGTTATCGATCTCTATTTCTATACGATTGGCAGCTCATACGAAAATGAGATGATGCTCATGGCTATTCTGAACTGCCTCTTCTTCGACTCACTGAGCCAGATGCTGAGGAAAAATGCAGAAAAGTGAGCTCTGCTGAAGAACATGGAGGGGTTCTTCTTGGTTGTGGATGAAATCGTAGATTGAGGGGTGATCCTAGAGAGCAATCCCCAGCAAGTGGTACAGCGGGTGGCACTAAGGGGAGATGTCCCCCTTACAGAGAAGACTGAGTCTCAGGTGCTGCAGTCAGCCAAAGAACAGATCAAGTGGTCACTCCTTCGGTGAAGACCTCACTGTTCCTGGCTCCATACCCCTTCAAAAAATCCACATGTCTGCTGTGACTTCTCATCCAGTCCCCCAACTAATGCTTTTAGAGTCAGCTCAGGGATCCCAGGGATCCTTAGATCTCCATCCTGTCTGTGGCTGCCTCCCCCACAAACCCATATACGCTTCCCATTCCTTCGCACTCTTTTTTGCAGTTCCGGGACTAAAGCTCTCAGCAGATTTTTGGACACAGGGCAGTGGAAGAACCCTCTTCCTTTCTCAACTGGATTATGCTCCCATGCTTTCCTATCCCCCATATTTTCTCCCCCACTTCTGTGCCCTTTGGCTGCAGCTACACTTCAGATCAAAGCAGGAGAAAGAATGTGCTGAGTGTTTTCCTCCCTTTTTCTTTACCCTGCCTTCATTCCAACAGCCCATCAAGGGGAGGGAGAGCAAATTCTTTTCTACAGAATGAGTGGGGGTGGGGAGAGGCATATCAAGTCTCAGCCGCAGCCCTACATGCTGACCTCAGTATTTTCTCCCATTCCTTCTTACTGTCCAGGACTCCAGCCTTGGAAAAAACCTTGGGAACAGCTCATAGGCAGGGGACAGAGTGGAATAAGCAGTGATTTAAATTTTACTGGAGAGGGCCTATAACATTCTGTATTTCAGCCACAGCTGCATGTTTTACCCTGATCCTGGCTTACAGTTTCAAAACTGCTGTGGTCTGTGCGTACCCACTGTGGGAGCGTCCATCTTTTTGTCCGATACCTTAACTCTCCACCTTCACTACCTGTGGGATCTCTGCCTGGCTTGTCCTCTCTGTGCCCTGGAGCAAAGCCAGTCCCTGAACTAAAACTCCACTGTAGTCTTGGGAAGAAGAGTTTCTGCTCAGAACTGGAGACAGGGTGGAATTGATGACTTGGGCCTCTGGGATCTCTCAGTCCCCTTCTCCCCCTCTCTTGCATTTCATTCTTCTGTCTTGGGTCTGAGATATCTGCTTGACCCTGTCCTCTCTCTGCCTCAGCCTTACATCCAGGCAGTAGGTCTGGTCATCTGGTCACCTCCCCTCCCTAGGTCACGGAGAGAGGTGCCTCTCTTCAGAAAACTTTTGGGATTTGGATTTCCCCAGGAAGGCAGAGGATGGCACACCCACTGTTGGGTCTCATCTCTCCCCTTGACCCAAAACTTCCCACAAAAATGTCTCAAGAAACCCTCCTGAGACTTAGTGTTTTGCCCCACCTGCCAATTCTCCAAAACTGAAGTGGGGTGGATAACTGGGCATCCTTGGGGGGCATTTTTGTGTAAGGGATGTATAGAGTCAGGATGACAGCCACCTTCATATACCGCTCTGTGCAAAGAGGAATTTAAAAACACACAGAAAATCCTAATTACTATTCTACATAAAGGAATGAGAATTTCCAACCCTGGCTGACTTTAGCTCAGTCCATAGTTAAGAAAGAAAGAAAGGAAGAAAGGAGAAAGAAAAGTTTTCAATTAAATATGTATCTGCTACCCAATAAAACAAGATCCATGAGAACTTTCCAGAGCTAAATGGATAGTGGATTTCTCTCTAAATCAAATATCAGAAAAGGAAAAGATGGGACTAAGCAGACCACTAAAGGAAAATTATTAATACCCAAGTTTCCCAAACTGGAGTAGGTAAAGAGCAAAGAGAACTAGTGGTGATAATGAACCAAAAGGAATTCAGCCATCCAACTACTCATTTCCACTATTACCCTAATCTAGGACATTATTATCTGAAACTTCAGCTATTCCAAGATTTTAATCTGACTCCAGCCTCTTCCCACTCCAAGTAAACACCATTTCCAAAGTAACCTTTTAAAAATAATGCTTCATGTACATTCTTTGACAATCTTTCCACAATGCCCCATGACATCCAAAGCATGTGACAATCTGGTTCCATCTTATCTTCCACAAACACCTATCAAAAACAGATCAAACCAAAAACAATCTACTGACTACTGTGGTCCCTCTATTCCAGCCATAAGCCAAAAACACAAAGTATTTTTGCTGAAATGATTAAATATCTTTTCCCTACTAAGACTAACGCCCTTCACAGTCAGCTTAAGTCCCTCCCATCTTTTCCACTATGCTCTGATAGCCAAGCTTGAGAGAGCTCTTTGGTAGTACTTATTCTGGCACTATGAAGCTGCTATGTTATATTGTTATCTCTCTTGTTTTGAAAAGACCATGAAGAGAAAACGCCGTAAGTATAGGAAAAGCATTTTACACCCATTTTTCCAACACAGTGCCAGAAGAGCCAATTATTTTTGTTCTTAACAGCAAAAGTCTGTGCAGCACCTCCAACCAGAATGAGAATAATACATTAGCCCTTACGAGATAAGCTACAGAAAAGAGGGACTGAACTGGCAGGAAATAATAATCTCTCCCTCTGTCTAATTCTACTTCTTCTCTACCTCATTTTTTTTTTTAGCTTTCCCTGTCCCTCAAGGCCCATCATGCTGCCTCTCTACTCAGAAACTAAGGACATGGGAGTTCCCTGGTGGCCTAGTGGTTAGGATTCTGGGCTTTCACTGCCGTGGTTCAGGTTCAATCCCTGGTCAGGGAACTGAGGTCCCGCAAGCCAGGCAGCGCGGCCAATAAATAAATAAATAATGTTAAAAAAAAAAAAAAAACAAAAACTAGGGACAGTCATTTTTTGGACTACACAGTTATTTACAATCACTCATGTAAAACTAGATTCTAAAATGATAGCCTTGCTATGATTTAACAATGCTGAAAACATGCATATGTGTAAAAAAAAAGACTACAATGAACTTAGAAAAGTTAAAAGAGCTAATATATTTGGGTGCTTTTCCCTTATTAGCTCTTATATTGATATAATAATGTATTTCATGCAACAAATAATCAAGGGAAAAAGGTCCTTCACCTATTTTTCTTTTGATTCCTTACTCTGTGAAAGAAAAAAGTGGGATTTTCTGAGGCAACACGACTATTTCTGGCTTGCTTCTCTTTGTAGTTCATCATACCTCTGAGTTTCCTCTTCCTGGCTATTAAACACATACTATCTGAAAAAGAATTAGGGTTCTGCATTACTTGCAAAAATGCATCTCTCCATTAGTAAGAATAAATCAGGAGCTGACTGAAACGTTTTAAGTACACTAATAAAAACACCTCCTAACTTTTTATTTTTTTAACCTTTAAGCCAGGTGACAGAAGGACTGAAATTTCGAATCAATACCCTTATTTATATTACTTTATTGAACCATCTTACCGGTTCTTCAACTTCTCCACTAGCATGCTGAGCTTCGGCTTGTAGGTCTATAGGTGGAGCATCTTCCACAATTCTTTGAACAGACATCTGAATAAACTCATCAAAAGAATCCAGCTGTTGTCTGACCAAGCCTTTCTCATCAAAATAGGAACTGGGAAAATATTTGAGTTCATAATCAGTTACACCTAGTGATGTTTTCTAGCATATTTCCCCATTTTCATTATCATCAAATTTGACAAATACTAATCATTAAATACCAACACTCTGCACTCATCACTACATAAAATACTATGAGGTGTCCAAAAAAGAGGTAAGATTAGGAACACTTTCTTTGTAGGACTTATTGTTAAGTTTGGGGAAATGAGACATACTTGTGGGTAAAATTATTAAAGCACAACATAAGAACTATAAGGAAGTCCTAATTTATAAATGTCCTTTATAGATAAATTTCATCCAACCTCTTGAAACATTTCTCAAAACTAATGAAATGCATAGTCAAACAGAAAAATAAATGACAACATGGACAAAGAGAATATTATGCTAAGTGAAAAAAGTCAGAGAAAAACAAATACCACATGATTTCACTCATATGTGGAATCTTAAAAAAAAAAAAAACCAAAACCAAAACCAACCGACAAACAAAAGATAACAAAAGCTCACAAACACAGAGAACAGACTAGTGGTTACCAGAGAGGAGGGGGTTAGTGTGTGTGGGTGAAATGGGTGAAGGGGGTCAAAGGTATGGTGATGGATGGTAACTAGACTGTGGTGGTGATCCCTCTGTAGTGTATTCAGATGTTGAACTATAATGCTGTCCACCTAAAACTTATATAACAAAAAAAAGCATGGAAAAAAAGATAAAAATAAGAACTTTAATTTGAATAAGAGGGAAGAAAATGATATCAATGACTAAAATATAGCATGTGTAAGAACTTCGATTTTAGGTTAAAGATTATTCTACTTTGAATATGTTAAAGGTAAGATGGGACTAAGTCATTCAAGTGAAAATACTCAGCAAATGACTGATTAAAAATGGAGCAAGGGTGAGAGATCAAAGCTATTAGTATAGACACAGAAATCAAATACTGAAGCCCTAAAGAAGGACAGAGACTCGAGAAGAGTAGACACACCGTTTGCAAGAGGAATCTCTCCCCTCACCACCACACAGGAAAAGCTGCATAGCTGGACTTAGCTCCTTGCCCTCTCTGCCTAGTAACTAACTCCCCCCATCCTCACATCAATTTTCTGAGACAACATTCGTAGCCCAACTAATCATCAGCCTTCCATTTTGGCATCATCAGATCACCTCACACGTAACTGGCCAGCCTACAGATTGGCTGGCTTTGGGTCAAGGTTCCACCCTGATTCAATCAACCATGGCCACCAATATTAGAAGCTCTCTATGGCAGAGAACACAGTACACATTCATCCCTGTATAAGGCACAGACTCAAGAAGAGTGGAGGCAACTTCCTTCAGTAGAGACTGTGAGCTGACAGGAAAGAAATTTCTCACAACCATTTAGGTCAGCCATTGGTACATAAGCACATGGAAAGCACAATCAGCAATGGTTTTTATGGACAATTTACAATGAAAAATCTTTAAAAAACTATGGACAAGTTTCATCCTCCCAGGAAGCTGAACCATAGTTACTCTCCCCAAAATCATTAGGACAGTACTTCATTAGAATGCCATCCCTTAAACACCTAAACTATTTGAATAGTTCTTATTTATGGTATCTACTACCATGATTATTGTCCAAGAGACATATTACTGAAGTCATTATATATTAAGTAATATCACATTCACAATGCTTGGGAAAGATCACTTGATATTAAATAGTGAAAAAACAAAATGTCATATCACAAAAACTAAAGCACCTATAATCAATTAAAATATAAAGATCAAACGGCATTTTATTCTGTAACAAATGTAAAATGCAAGGACTTGTCAAATAGCATATATAATCCTTGAGCAATTTGTCACCGAAGTTGAAAACAATTTGTTTTTTTTGGCTAAGATCAAAATATTCTTTCTCCCTGGCAATCACAAAATATAGGCATACTCCAAATATCTGGCTAAAAATGTCTCTTTGTGTTTAATACTCAAAATCATAGAAGATTCAAGTGTCTCAATACAAAGTGTTTATAGCCCATGTTTAATAGGAAAAAAAAACACATACTTACATCCCCAAAACTCATATTTTTAAAACAACGTTCAGCAAAGGTTCAGTTTTATTCCATACACAACTGGTAGAATGTCAGAAGCTTGTGCTCTTTGAAAAGGGAGTGTCAACTGAGAGGATGTGCATCTTGGAGATGGTGGGGCTCAAACAGGCATCAAAATGTTACTATATACAAAGCACCTGTCAGTTTGGTAAGTGAGGAGACTTGCAGCATTTTATATCCTAACATAGCAGGATGTTACTTTATTACTTAAAAGTTACTTCTCTTACCTATATGTAAGGCTTCCTGCTGAGTTTTATTACAGTTTAATTACACTTAGAATTGGATGGGAATGTGGGTCGAAATACCACCTGTTGTAACTTTATCCATTTAAAACAAGGAGAAAACCAAGAGGAATCAAATTAACAGCACCAGTAATGTAACAAATAGGCATCATGTGCCTCCTGATACAATGCACTGAGAGCACAACATCACTGTTGCCAAAAGTAATCATCTGAAACTAATCATGAGGAAACATCAGACAAACCCAAACTGAGGGGCAGTCTAAAAAATAATTTGCCTATATTCTTCAAAAATGTCAAGGTCAAAAAAAAAAGGTGAGGTCATGGGAAGCTGTAGAGAGATGGTGAGTTTGCGAAACAAAAAAAAAGAAAGGAAGATTGAGGAACTGTTCTAGATTATAGAAGACAAAAGAATAAGTCATGAAAACAAGATGTAATATATGATCTTATGTTGGATCCAGGATAAGAAAATTTTTATTTTGCTATGAACATTACTGGGACACTGGCAAAATCTGCGTAAGGTCTCTAGATTAAATAAGATTACTGTATTAATTTCCTTATTTTAATAAGATTATGATTCTGTAAAAGAATATTCCTAGGTAAACAACTGACTCAAATATTTCAGAAAAAAAATACGTAGACAGAGAAAGAATAAGGCAAAGAAAACACAGCATAAGGTTAACATTTAGGGAATCTGGGTGAAGTGTACATGAATTCTTTGTGTAACTTTTCTGTATATCAGAATACTTTAAAAGTTAAAAAAATAAATAAAATGACAAACCAGCTCTCATGCAGCATATTCACACAGAACATCTAATTTTCAAACACAGAATAAGCAGGAAATCCCTGTACAGTTTACAGTGCCTTTTAAAATTTATTCAGTTTGGTCTAAAAAGTTACCTAATCACAATCCAGCATGCCTCTTGCCACAAATCTGGTGTGATTTCATCATCATCCTCATCATATTGCATATCTGCAAAAACAAAAAAAATCATTCTCACTTGCAATAAATACTACTAGCTCACATCTTACTATGATGTGAAGTAGCAAAAACACATTTACTCTTTGCTAAATAAAAAACAATCGCTTTACCCCACTTCTTTAAAATTTCAGTCATCACATTACTTGAACTGTAATGAAACAATATACATAGGTATATATGTACACATACATAGGTCTACGTCACAGTATTCTCCCAATACACAAAGAGGCCTCGTGAGAAAGTTTCAGTGCAAGTCGTGTGAATCTGTAATTGTTCCATCATCTCCAAGAAGCCCATATAATTCTCATTAATAACTACCTATAATGATAACTAGGAGCAAGCTCATAATCCTCTGATCAATAGGCTCCTCAGAGACTGCAGTCAGAGATCAGGTTAAGAGGGAGGAGTCAGCAAAGGACTCCAATAGCTGGGCAATACCTTAAGGTGAACTGTCTATAACAGCAACATTTCACACATGGACAGGGATGACAGGCTGTATTTTCCAAAGATGGACACAACTATCTTCCATTTCACATGCTCTTTTATAAAGTGATCTTGACACTCCTACCATCAAAATATAGAGGGTCTATGCTTCCTCCCCTTGAATCTGGGTGGGTTTTTGACTCTCCCATAACTAAGAGAATACAGCTAAAGCAATGCTACATGATTTTAGAAGCTAGGTCAGGAATAACAATGCAATTCCACCTTCTTTATTGAAACACTTACTTCTGGAGCCCTGAGCTGCCGTTAAGAACTCCTACTACTTAGGTGAGAAAATCTAAACGGTGGGCCCACTTACGAGATGCTGCAATCAGCAATCCTAATCCTTGTGTTTTCCTAGGCTAGATGCCAGACACATGAGTAAACACTCCACATCACCCAGCCCCCAGCAGTCAACACTCAGCTTTTGCGTCTTCCCAGTTCAACCACTGACAGACATCAGGCAACAGACAAGTCATTCCTACTATGCCTGTCCAAATTCCTGACTCATTTAATCCATGAACATATTAAATAATTTTTAAGCAGCAAAACTTTGGGGAATTTGTGCAGCAACAGTAATTTATAAAATGGGGCATTTGAAAAATCAGTGTGCACTGGTGCTAATATTAGTCTCATCTTCTTATGGAAAAGAATAAATGTGCTCTATTTTTGTTTTTCTATTCTGACCTATATACATAGTCTGTAAAACTTAACAACTTTGATTCAAAATTTGATACATATCCAAAATAAATTATTAATAAGTGCTTCTTGAATGGTCTGGAATTACTGACTCCTACACATGGGGGGCGAGGTAAAATAGACAAAGGTATCTAAAATGGCTTGGAGATTTCTAGCTTTGATGGCACACTAGATGTTATTATCACAGCCACCCAGGAGAAGTAGGAAGGTTGGAAAAGGAGAGATAATAATGAAGTCAGTTTTAGTTATACTTGTACATCATTTATCCTTTTTAACATTTTTGTTTTCTAGCCTCTGAGAAATGAGACTATATTACCTACTCAAAAAATTAAGCTGAAAAAACTTTTTTTGAATTTTTTTCTCAGGAGTTAAGAAAAAGAATACAATGATGCTAATAAATTTCTAGACGCAAGATAAAAATGAGACAAGTTTAAACAGTAGAGTTTAAGTTTTTGCTTCTATTTTCTCCATGAAGTAGCTGAGGGAATAAAGAGAAATGTAAGCGGTGGCCAGGAGATTGGGAGCTAGAAGAAAACGAACTTTGAAATAGCAGCTTTGGAGAACGGAAGAGGGAGCATTAAAAATATACAATGAAAATACACTACACGTGACTACGAACTCTACATGTAAAAAAAAAAAGACATACTGTCCCTGTTCGTTAAAATACATACCATCTAGAACTGTGTCATCTCGCGGATAGAGGAAATGTAAAGGTCATCTTTTAAAATAATTTACTTAGGCATATGACAGCATGAAGGAACGCCAAACTAAACCAAACCCTGCCCCCGCGCCGCACACACACAGAAACTATATTCCTTGTCCCCAGAGTTCTTCCAGAGCCTAACACAATGCCTGGCACAGGATGATGCTCAAAAATTCAACTATTCATAAATTCATTAACTCTCGCCTTAAGGGAAATCAAAAAAGGAGTCCTTTGCTTCAATGTCGGAACAACGGAACCTGTCGCATGGTTCTGCGCGCTGTTTTCAAGACGGGAAGGGAGTGTCAGACTCACCCAGGGGCAGACTGAGGAGAGAACAAGAGTCACCCTGACCGAGATGATAAAGGCTACGTTCCCTGCACCCTCCACCTCTCAAAATCCCGGATTCGTTCCCGGCCTCGGGAGTGTGGGGAAACGACTGGGGCCATGGTGCGGCGGGCCGAGGAGGAGACCGCAAATCCTCAACTCGTCCAGCTACCCACGTTTCCCCCCTTAGACGGGTCGCCACGGAGTGTTCTGGGTGGTCACCTACCCTCGTCCGCGTCATACATATTGGCAAACGGTTCCGGAGCTCCTAACTCTAGAATCACACACGGAAAGGCGCGCAACGACTCCGACGTCTGCAGCGTGAGGCGAAGTAATTTCCGTCTCCGGCGTTCCCAGGATACGCTGCGTCCCACACGAAGCTCCGCCCACAAAGACGCCAATTAAGGTCTGCGCCTGCGCGAAGGGTACGTTAAGCTGTGTTAAGGGTTAGTATTGTGCATGCGCGATTTGTGGGCTGAAGTTTCCCCGTGCCTGAGAATGAGAACTGTTCCTTACAGTTTGAGTCGGATCCAGCCAATGAAACTTTGTTTTTCAGTGTTGTTGCACAAATAATGGCACCTAAAAAAAAAAAAAGTCAAAAAGATTTAATAATAAAGGGTTTAGTTGTAGCCGTGCTTTATTTTTTTCGGTTCCAAAGACTTAAAAATACGAAGATTTAAAAAATGATTTCTGTGCTCCGGAGTCTGTGCTCCGCAACGGGAGAGGCCACAACAGTGAGTCCGCGTACCGCAAAAAAAAAAAGATTTCTGTGTACATAAACCATAGTCAATTTTTTAAAATGTTTAAGAAATATTTTAATGTTGTTGCACAAATACTGACACCCGCAAAAAAATAATAAAGCCAGGAAGATGTATTAATAAAAGGTTTTAATTGTGGCCATAAGTCTGCGGCATTAGATTTTCTATTTTCCAATCTGAAAGACAAAACAATACGAAGCTTTAAAAAATGTGATTTCTTAACGGCAGGTAGTGCCAGCGGCGGCGCGTTGAAGAAGCCTGAAAGTTGATAAACCCTCACTCACTAGCCTATTGGGCCAACCCACCCCAGTTAAGGTGCCCGGGGCATTTATCTCCGCTTTAAGTGGGCTCTCTGACCACAGAGCCTTCATCGCGAGAACTCACGAGATTAGACGCGGGAGGAGCTGAAGTGCGACGCTGAAAAATGACAGCTCTCAGGTAGTCCCGGGCTGTCGCTACCGTTTTACGCACATCTGGGGCCACAGAGCACGTGAGAAAAGGTGGCTCAGCCCCTTTGCCCACGCCCGCGTTTCTCATGCTGCCCGCGGGCCTCACTCGTAGGCTTCTGTGCAGCTTCCTGCGGGGATCCACTCCCACGATAGCGCGCCATGGCCTCCGGGAGACGCTCCTCGAGAGGAGATGTGCGACCAACTCCACCTCCCGGCACTCATCCGGCCTGGGATGTGGGCTTCCCCGTGGCGCGACAGCGACTGGGGATAACCAAGGAAGGGCTGACATGGAGGAGAGTTTTGTGTTCCCCGAGTACGTCCCGGATTCGGAGCCCGCAGTGACCCTCCAAGACCAGCTGCGGGAGCTGCAGCAGCGTCAGGAGGAGGAGCGACGGGTGCTGCAGCGGCAGGAGGAGCGGCGGCAGCAGAAACTACGCACCGGCCGGCGGGTGCACCCGGTCGTGGGGCACCCGGACGCGACGGTGCCGCCCAGCGGCCTAAACTGTTCGGGTTGCGGGGCGGAGCTGCACTGCCAGGACCCGGGACTGCCCGGTTACCTGCCCAGCGAGAAGTTCCTCAGCGCGGCGGCGCAGGAGGACGGCGGACTGACGCAGACCGTGTGCCAGCGCTGCTGGCTGCTGGTGCATCACCGGCGCGCCCTGCACGTGCAGGTGAGTCGCGAGCAGTACCTGGAGCTAGTGACTGCCGCGCTGCGGCGGCCCGAGCCCGCCCTGGTGCTGTACATGGTGGACCTGCTTGATCTGCCCGACTCCCTGCTGCCCCACCTGCCCGCGCTGGTGGGCCCCAAGCAGCTGATCGTGCTGGGAAACAAGGTGGACCTGCTGCCCCAGGATACTCCCGGCTACCGACAGCGGCTCCGGGAGCGACTGTGGGACGACTGTACCCGCGCCGGGCTCCTGCCGCCCCCTGGCTACCGAAGGCCACAACACCCCAGCGGGGACCGGCCACGGGATGGGGAGAATGCGAATCTTTCGCCCAGGTCCCGCACGGTGCTCAGAGACGTGCGGCTCATCAGCGCCAAGACTGGCTATGGAGTCGAAGAGTTGATCTCCGCGCTCCAGCGTTCCTGGCGCTACCGCGGCGACGTCTACCTGGTTGGCGCCACCAACGCTGGCAAGTCCACTCTCTTCAACACGCTCCTGGAGTCCGATTACTGCATCGCCAAGGGCGCTGAGGCTATCGACAGAGCCACCATCTCCTCTTGGCCTGGTGAGCCTTAGGATGCCCGTCCCCTTCGTATTTTTTTAAAATATTTATTTGGTTGTGCCTGGTCTTGAGATAGGCAGGCTCCTTAGTTGCAGCACTTGGGCTCCTTAGTTGCGGCAGGCTGGCTTCTTAGTTGTGGCATGCACGTGGGATCTAGTTCCCTGACCAGGGATCGAACCCAGGCCTCCTGCATTGGGAGCGTGGAGTCTTACCCACTGCACCACCAGGGAAGTACCCTCCTTCGTTTTCTGAGAAGCTGGAAGTCTGATCGTAGTTCAGGCACCTAGTCCTATATCCCTCCTTAATGTACACCAGGGGCCGGCTGGAGGCTTCCTTTAAAAATTCTCTACCTACTTCGGTCACATTTCTCTTTTGTGTCAGTTTAATGCTTGGAAATTCAGTACATGTTTTAGTAACTTTCCAATAGAAATAATTAGAGTACTTCTAGGTACCAGTCACTGTTCTAGGCACTGTAGATGAACCAGGGGACAAAGCAGTGTCTGCTCTCTTGGAGGTTTCCCTTGTAACTTTAGTTCTTTGTATATTTCTCCAGAAAGTCCTTTTACTTTCTAAACCTCCCTCCACCCTTCAGTCTCACTCTTCATATCTTGAGTTTAGTCAGGAGAGTACTATACAGATTTAACATTTGAATAATTCACTAATGCAATATATGTGGCTTTGTTGCAAAGAAATATCAACTTTGTGACTTTAAGAAACGTCTGTAGTAATTGCAAACTGGGTCCTTCTGTGACCTGTTTGTATCTAATAGTTGGCAAAGTGAACTACTTCATTTGATTCTTTGAAACCAGTGTTGAACTTTGCTTGATAAGCTGTACTTCTCTGTCAGGGACACTGGTTGACTTATACACAGAAGTGCTTTTATACCGGTTAGGAGTATGCAGAAGATGTAAAAGATCAGGCCTGTAGATTTGGCATTCAAATCCTGGTTGAGCTTGTGGGCCAATCTCTGAACCTATTGCCTCATCTGTAAAGTAAGAATAATTTTGTGGAGGGTTGTCATGAAAGTTAAGAGAAATAATCACAGTATCCAAGACAGTGTAGATCCTCATACATGTTTTATTCCATTTTCTTGTACAACGTTTATGAGAATATATGTCTTCTTTGGTATTTCAGGTACTACATTAAACCTTCTGAAGTTTCCTATTTGTAACCCAACTCCTTACAGAATGTTTCAAAGGCAAAAAAGGCTTAAAAAAGATGCAACGGAAGCAGAAGAAGATCTTAGTCAGCAAGAACAAAATAAACTTAATCTCTTGAAAAAGCATGGTTACGTAGTAGGTAAGCATCTTCTGTAGGAAAACTCTTCCTTAGGTCTATGCTAAAATTTTCTGTAGAACAACCTGAAATAGAGCTCTCTGGAGCTAGCCAGTTTTTGTAGGGAGAGACACTTCCTCTTTCTGGAACACAGAGGCCTTTTAGAGGCAAGGCTACTGTTTGGAAACCCAGAATTCATTGTGTTGGGAAAATTGAGACAGTAGATACTTGGAGAAATCCAGGAAAGGAAATGCAAATAACTGCCTCTCTGGCCATTGTCAGCAACAAGCATTTTCACTAAGATACCAGCCCCCTGTACAAGTTGTTGACCTGCAGCAGGTTTAAACTGGATTGTCCCCCTTTCCTTGGTATCTCTTTACAACCTTTCTTTACTAAAAACAGTTTGATTCCCAAAACTCTCCCCCTTTGCCCAGTGTGCACAGCCAGCCACACATACTTGATCAATGCAAGAGTCCGACTCCCACTGCATTTAGAAATAAAGCAAAAGTATCATTGTGGTCTCACTTCCTTCCAAACACCATTGTTAGTCCTAGTAACTTCTACGAGGCAAACTTAAGAACTACCTGTCTCAAGTCAAAAGCTTTAAAGGAGTGACTACTAACTTCAGTATAACTTGTTCTAGGAAGAGTTGGAAGAACATTCTTGTATTCAGAAGAACAGAAGAATAAAGCTGCCTTTGAGTTTGATGCCGATTCACTTGCCTTTGACATGGGAAATGAACCTGTTATGGTTGCAGATAAATCCACCAAACGAGTAGAATTGACCCCGCAAGATGTGAAAGATGCCCACTGGTTTTATGACACCCCTGGAATTACAAAAGAAAATTGTGTAGGTATTTAATGTCTTTTAGAAACATTAACTTTCAATTGCAAGAGTAGTGTCTTAATTGGCAGAAAAAGAGGTATCCTTTCATTTTAGACTCAGTTCTGATTCATGCATAGAAGCGTTTCAGGGATGAATCTATATGCCATCAAGTACTGTATGCCATTTGGTAGACGTCACTGCTAACTACCTACTTCTATCCTTGTGGTTGTTACCTTAGTTAGGAAGACATTTACAGAATCCTAGATTTTGAGGTTGGAAGAAATCATAAATATCACTGCAGTCCAGCCACCTGTTCCATGCTTGAGTTCCCTCTATAACATGTTCACCAGAAGGTGCATCCACCTTGAATTGAAGTAAGGAGTGACTCACCATCAGCTGAAGCAGTGTCACCTCACCTCCCAAGGTAACCCTGCTCTTTATATTGAGCCGAGCAGTGTCCCTGTAATTTGTACCTATTGTTCCCCAAAGGTGTATAGAACAAATATAATGTCTAGTTCCCTTTGCCAGACATTGAAATGTTTTAGAGTGTAATATCCTCTCTCTTCCTCACTCTACCCTTTTCTTCTCTTTCATTAGTTCAGCCAACAAACATGGAGCACTTACTGTGCTGACATAATCCAGATGGTTTGTCTTCATTTCCTATAGCTATTCTGAGAACAGGCTATGAACAAAGGACCCTTTCCAGAACGAATTCTAATTTGTTTTTGTTCCTGAAAGTATGACACAAAGAACTAACTTTCTTATGTAAGTGCCCTCAGATGAACCTAATTTAGAATAGGATCAACTCTACCTATCTTGCCCTTGTATATCTTTTTAGTCCAGTTGCAGGATCTCCCGGGCAACTTTTATTTTATCTTAAATTCAGCCTATATCCTACATATTTGTTATATCTCAGAACCTTTTATTCATTTGCAGTTTTTTTGGGTTTTTTTGTTTTTTAAATTTATTTACTTAATTTATTTTTGGCTGGGCTGGGTCCTCATTGCTGCATGTGGGCTTTCTCTAGTTGTGGCAAGCAGGGGCTACTCTTCGTTGTGGTGTGTGGGCTTCTCATTGCGGTGGCTTCTCTTGCTGCGGAGCACGGGCTCTAGGCACGCGGGCTTCAGTAGTTGTGGCACACGGGCTTAGTTGCTCCACAGCAGGTGGGATCTTCCCGGACCAGGGCTTGAACCTGTGTCCCCTGCGTTGGCAGGTGGATTCTTAACCACTGTGCCACCAGAGAAGCCCTCATTTGCAGTTTTGATCATTATCCAAGTCACTGACTGAATCAAGTGTGTATCCAGGATACTGCCTTTCAACAGATCCACTAATCAGCTTCCTTTGAATATGGTTAGTGACCAGGTTCTAATTCACCTAGTTATCTCTGTATATCCCTATGAAACAACATTAGATTCTTAGATACTTTTCCTTCCTTTGCCTCATCAGAATCACTTGTTTCCTTCTCAGAATTTGATGTACCTTTTAACTTTTTTTTTCTCTCTCCTAGAATAATTGTGTCCAGTTTTTACTTCCTTAGCAATCCAGAACTTCAGAGTAACTGTAGTGCTTCCTAGTAATGTTCTTTAACTTTAACTTCAACTTTAACTTTAACTGTTCTTTAACTTTAACTTCACCAACTCATTCTTCAGTTTTAGGCTCAGTTAGGTCAGAGATAGCAGTTACTTCAGTCATGTATATCCTCTTGTCAATTAGTCAGAAAGGCAAGACTTTGCTAACTCGCAAATTCAGATTTGCTAATTTGCAGTGAGACCCTCAAGTTTTTAGATATAAGAGTTCTCTCAGGCAGTTTGATTTTCTGTCCGTTTATTGATATATTTAATGCCTTGAACCAGTGTTTCCCAAACTGAACCAAGGAACTCTATTGTGAAGTATTAGGGTCTCTGCTAAAAGGGTTAAAATATTTCTTTACTGCACGTGGCTTTTAATGTGCTTTTTCAAGCACAAATACTCACAGCCCCCTTACATATTCTCTTGTGAGTCTCCCTAGATATCACATATTTTGTTATCTCCTTGTTATTTTTCTTAAGAAGCAAGTTCACAAAAGACTTCTGGCCATTTTTTTACTTTCTCAAAAATTTTTAAATCAGATTTTGATTCCCTAAGTCTTACAAGAATCTTGTACCGCCTGGCTTTTCTTTTCCATTTTCTCTAGTCTATTTAGGAACTCTTCATCCTTAGAAGCCACAGGATTCATAACTTTCTCTCATTTTTTTGCTGAGTATTTGGAGGAAATAAGGAAACCAAAGACTGGAATTTAGAAAAGCTTCTTCAAGCTCTTTGCCTGCTCCAAGAACGGGGTGATCATTTTCATTTAATGCATGCATAGCTGCCACTAGGACAGAATATAGCACGTTACCTTACCTTACCTTTATCTGAAAACTACTGCTCCCTAGAAGGCTTGACGAGAGAACATATTTTTTCTCCTGGGATTGAATCATCAGTGTTTTCAGTTCACAGCAAATTTGACAGAATTCAGAGGATGCTGCTGTTTCATATTCCTGTAAAGTTATTTTGCCATTACTCAAGATTAAGTTTTAAAACAAGAGTAAAGCCATCTATAAATTGATTCATTTAGAAAGAATATATGAATTTTATGTGCAGAAAATTCTAAAATACATACTTTGATTTCTTGTGAAGCCTGGAATATATAATAACTTTTTATCCTACAGGTAAAGCATGATATATCAGACGTTCATTGAAAGTAATTCTCTAAAAAACCTGCCCTCTGCTTTACAGATTTTAAGTCTTCTAACAGAAAAAGAAGTAAATATTGTTTTGCCAACACATTCCATTGTTCCAAGAACTTTCGTGCTTAAACCAGGAATGGTTCTATTTTTGGGTGCCATAGGCCGCATAGATTTTCTGAAGGTAAGGAAAGTCCGTACCATTGAAAAATGACTTTAGTATTGGGATTTACTTTAAGGAAGCAGATATACAATCAAGACTAGCAAAATGTTGATAACCAGGTCATGACTATGTGGGGGTTGGTATACTATTCCTTTGTGTGTGTTTGAAAATGTCTATAGTAAAAACCTGGGATAATGAAATGGGGGGAAAAAAAGTAATAGGTCTTAAAAAACTGTATCTTCAGTAGGCAGTCGAGTGCCCCATACAGCTTGGCATTAAGCAAAGATACTTTCCCTCTCCTGTGGTATTGTCTTACATGGAAATCAGAGGTCGTACCTTTAAGTGCAGGGTTAATATGCATTAAATAAATTCCATGCTCTTTATATTCCATGATGTGTATACTTTTATAGATGTGTTTTTGGGTTTGGTATTCATTTACATAGCATCACTCAGAGATTTTAGAGCAACTGTAGAATTGATCCCCGTTTTACCAAAGTGAGGAGAAAAATGGAAAATGAAACATGGATATGTCCAACAACACTAAATGCAACCTGCAAGCCATTGCCTTAGCACACTTCTTGGTTTTGTGTTTGTTCATAATTTGTTGGAAATTTAGGCTTACACACTTAAAACCTTATGTATTTCCATAGAGACCATAGAATGTTAACATTTTAAACCAAACTTTACACAGGGACGCTTAAAGCAGACAGTATTTTTTGTTTTTTATAATAGACGTTTGTTTGTTTTTTTTTTAAGTATCAACAAACCTATGGAAGGAATCATAGTTTTATGTAAATGGGTGAAATGCAGTATTCTGCCATATTTTGCCCCCCCCCCCACCTTGTTTTTTTTGGCTGCACTGCACAGCATGCAGGGTCTTAGTTCCCCAACCAGGGATCGAACCCGTGCGCCGTGCAGTAGAAGTGCAGAGCCCTAACCAGGGGACCACCAGGGAATTCCATTTTTTTTTTTAATCATACCTTGTTATGTGCTGGTTTTGCAAGTTTTTCATTATATAAAATAAGTTCCTTCTTCCTTTCTTAAGGGAAATCAGTCAGCTTGGTTTACAGTTGTGGCTTCCAACTTCCTTCCCGTTCACATTACTTCATTGGACAAGGCAGACACTATATATCAGAAACACGGGGGTCATACGTTACTCAAGGTAAGACAACACGCTTTGATGGTTGCATAGTTAGGTTAACACACCCTGTGATAGTCCCAGGGCCCTGCTAAAAATGCCTTTGTTGGATAGAACCATCTTTGTTACACTCTCAGCTAGCTCTCCCCTGACCTTGTTCACCTTGAGGATTTTGACTATATTTGTGAGGTGGGCTCCTATAGAAAAGGGACGTTGGATTGGACCGATCCTAGAATAGTGACAGAGCTGGGTTTTCTCTAGGTCATACTGTCCAATACGGTAGGCCCGTGTGCCTATTTAAATAAATTAATTAAAATGAAATAAACTTTAAAATTTAGTTCTTCACTTGTACTAGCCACTTTTCAACTGCCCAGCGGTCACATTATTGCAGAAAGTTGTGCTGTATACTGTGAGTGAAGAGCTCTAAGTTACAGATTTTCTCACAACTGGGTGATGCTACTGGCATCTAGTGGGTGGAAGCCAGAGATGATGCTAAACATAATGCAATGCACAAGACAGCACCTCACAACACAGAGTTATCAGGTCCAAAACGTGCATAGTGCTGAGTTGAGAAGCCCTTGTATGAGTGGAAAAGCTCTCCTCCCAGGTTCTTAATCCCAGGCACTTAGAGGTTATTGTACCTCTTCTCTCCTGCTTTACTTGCTCCTTCCTTTGACCTGTTAAGCAGTGTGTTAAAATTTCTCTGATCTTTATTTTTTTTTAATATTTATTTATTTGGCTATGCTGGGTCTTAGTTGTGGCACTTGGGATCTTCATTGCGGCATGCATGTGGGATCTAGTCCCCTGACCAGGGATCAAACTTGGGCCCCCTGCATTGGGAGCACAGAGTCTTAACCATTGGACCACCAGGGAAGTCCCTCTCTCTAATCTTTAAAAAACAAAACTCAGTGTCCCGCTCATTCCTCCTCTTTACAATCAAGTTTACTCCTCACGTCCCATGCTCTGCAGTCCCTGTTGTGCCCTTTCTATGCCACTGAAATTGTTCCAAGTTCACCAGAGACTGAATGGGGCCTGTTTACAGATCTTTAACCAGACATGGGTACACACTGTTGGCTGGTGTGTAATGTATGACAGTTAAGATCTCTGGAGCCAGGCTGGGTCCAAATCCTGCTCTGCTCCACCACTTAACGAAGCTGTGTGACTTTAGGTAAGTTTCCTTTACCTCTCTCTGTTGTACCTACACCACGAGGTTGTGGAGAAGATCAAGTGCAAGGGGACTGTTGTCACTGCTCCGTATTTGTGGTGATGAAGATTATGGGACATACCTACTGCAAAAATAGCGGGTACATCCAATGCAGAGGTGATTTACCATTAATTAACGCTCATACAACTGAAAATAAGTCAAAACACAAAATACACACCCGCCCTTCAACAAGGATAAAACCAACCTGACTTGGGAAGTAAATGCTTCTTTCTCTCTGGATTTCCTAAGAAAGCCAGAGTGAAATTAAAACTCCATCGAAATAACTGCCCTAAAGTTAATACTCCAGAGACATGTGGGATTTTCAGGGTAGGGCTCCACCCCCATGCATCTGTGTAGTCTTCAGAGTGGACTCACTGATAATTCACAAAACAACACTGAGGCTTCTCTTCCGGTGTAATACAAATGGTTTCTTGGGCTGCTCTGTGGCTCATCCTTGCCTTCTGGTTTTCTTACTCACCTCCCAAGTCAAAGGCAATCCTGCCTCCTAATTATCACCGAGTCCAGCCTCATAGTCCAAACTGTAATCTACTTTCTTTAGGCTGTTTTGAGATCCTGTTTTGAGGTATTTTCCCAGCTCCCAGTTTTACTGCCTTCTGCCCACCCTCACCCCATCACAGCTGTAGTTCTCAACCAGGGTTGACTCTTACCCCAAGGGAACATTTGACAAAGACTGGAGGCATTTTTGGTTTTCACAACTTGGTGGATGCTGAGTAGAGGCTGCTAAAAATTGTGCAATGCACAGGACAGCCTCCCGAGACAAAGAATTATTTGGCCCAAAAGGTCAATAGTGCTGAGGTTGAGAAACCCTGCACTACGCAGATTTTTCCAAAATACAAAGCAGGCCACAGTATTCTTTCTTGATTCTTTTCTCTTTCCTGCTTATAATTCCTTGGTAGTTCCACATTACTGAGAGAAGTCTAAACTGATAGCCTCATCAGTAATGCACAGACACACATAACATACTCTGCACAGTTAAACTACAGTTCTCTGAACTCATTATCCTTTTTCCAATTTCTGTGTACATGATACTAACCCAGGATACCTTCCCACTGAATAACTTTAATCTATTTTTCAAATTCTGCTCTTCATTAATGTTTTCCTTGACCAAACCACGTTCATTACTTCCTTCACAATCACAGTACTTAGTAGATGCCTCTCATCACGTTTCTTACCTTGTAATTTATTTACTTGCTGTTTCCACCTTCTGATCTCCTCGGGGGTAGGGACCATATAGAACATATTGTAATAGCTATCTTTGTGTCTTAGTGCTAAACACGGAGAGATCTGTTAATAAACAGGTAAATTATTATCCAGTTACTTCCAATTCATGGAAACACCTGTAAACATAGAAGCTGAATCTTACCCGTTATCCATGTACCCTTGAGAGGTGATGAGGCAGGGATTAATCTGTGTGTCCAGCCAGGCCTGTAAGAAATAAGGTATTTGGAAGGATGTTGCTTTAATTGCCCAAAATTATTGTGTCTAAAGCTTTATGGAGGACTGTAAAAACTGTAAGCTAATAAAGCAAGATTCTGCTGTCTGGACGTTACCACCAGTTGGATGCCCACATGGGGCCCTTGTCACTGGGATCTATAGGCTTCATCCATCACAGAGCTCCCGGGCTTTTCATTTGACCTAGAAGTGTGATTTGGGTTTTTTTCAACAGTTAAATGGTTTGAAAGGATTTTATTCTTGATACCTGTACAGTATTATCTTATCAGTGCTTTACTTAATATTAGAGTTATCAGGGGTTTAATTTGAACCTCCAAATATCTTCATCTCCTCCCAATGGAAGGTTCCAATGGGTGGAGAAGAAAGAATGGCAGGATTTCCTCCTCTTGTTGCTGAAGACATCACATTAGATGAAGGACTTGGGGAACCTGAAGCAGTGGCTGATATCAAGTTCTCCTCTGCAGGTAATTTTACACCAAGCACTTTTTTATCTTTTTTAATTTGGCCGCACCGCGCGGTATGTGGGATCTTAGCTCCCTGACCAGGGATCGAACCCGCACCCCATGTAATAGAAGCACGGAGTCTTATCGACTGGACTGCCAGGGAGGTCCCTACACCAGGCACTTTTTAAAAGGTGAATAAAGTAGCCTTACTGACCTTTAGTATATTTTTATACAGATATGCCTTAACTGACATAAGCTGAATATTTTAAGAAATACATACTAGATTATTCATAAGATGTAACCTACTCTGAAAATAAATCTGTACCTTTTCACAAATGCATTGTATGCTTTTAAAAAATAGAGTGAAAGACAGCAGTAGCCTCCCTTGGGTTTCCATTTTGAGCTGTGTTTGGTGTTTTTAATAAGATAGTTGCTAACACCACCTGTGTTCTGCCATGTTCTTGCATAGGCTGGGTAGCAGTAACGCCACAGTTTAAGGACAAACTGCACCTCCGAGGCTACACACCTCAAGGAACAGTCCTGACGGTCCGGCGCCCACTCTTGCCACATGTAGTTAACATCAAAGGAGAGCGCATCCGGAGAAGCGTGGCCTATAAAACCAAAAAGCCTCCTGCCCTTGTGTACAATCTGCAGAAAAAGAAAAAAAGATAAATATATGAAGCTAACCTGTTCACACCGAAGATTAACGATATAGAACATACTGTATACATTGCATTGCATTAAATATTGCTATAATAAAACCTTCTGCCACCCTTTTTAAGCTACCAAGGACCGTGCCTCTTTTTAATGAATTTAGTTTGTAAACACAAGTTATTGTTTGGTAGGGTATGTATATGTGTGTATCTATGGTTCAAATATACCTAAAATGGAGTTCTGTTACACTCAGGTTTCTCCCACTACTATTTTTTGAAACCAGATGGCATTTCTAATTTGGAGTCTAGTTGAGAGAGCAGCTTAGCCGTTGGCATATGAAAAAATGGCAGAAAATCAATGTCTCCAAAATACATGGGCTGAAATGAGATAAAAGCGAGTAACTGGCTTTGCTCCACAGAGTCATCCAGGGACCCAACCGGGGGAACATGCCGCAGCTTCCATCTCTGGGTCTAAGGTGGTTGCTCAAGTTGTCATCCTTTCGCAATGGCAAAAAGAGAAGAGAGTGAAGAGCGTGCAGCTCCCCTACTGAAAAGAAGGGGGAAGTGCTGGAAGTTGCCCACATCACAGCGCCCACTGGTCAACACTTACATGGCCGCACCCGCCATGGGGAAGCTGGAGGATGTAGAGGGAAATGGGGATTTCGGACTTGTATTACTTAAGGGAAGAAAGGGAGAATGGAAACTGGAAAACAAGTAGAAGTTTCTCTTACATAATCTAAAAGGGCCTGAAAATCTTAGAAAAGAATTCATGTTATGTCTTTCTGGCATTCAGAGTTTCTTCTGCAAGGATCAGAGCACTTTAACCATTTTATCAACATTTGCCTGTAAACTGTATAACATTACATCAGTCAGAAGTCTTTACCTTTCTGTATTCCTAATTGAGTAAGTGGCACTAGAGCTGTGGACAATGAACTGGCCAGTCAAGTCCCAGATCCCAATGTTGAGATAAACGCTCGTGGAGTAAGGTGGCCTGAAACGCAGATCCATGAGCTTCCTATGGACTCAGGTTTAGCATGAACTTCTCAATAGTCCCATGGTCTCTGTCAACGTGTACACTCTAGCTCCCTTCTCACTAAGTAAGTCATTGTAGGATAAACGGTCAATGTTTTAAAATGCAACTTGTCAAAACTCTGTAGATCTCACTTTCATTGACTTTCAAAGTGAATACTATTGACATCTTGGGGAAGGTAGTTCTTTATGTGCATCCTTCCCAGATATGAAAGGCCAGGAGCAACTTCCCAGCCCCATCCCTCATCGTGATAGTTGAGAAGTACCCCTGACGTTTCCAGACCCACCCTCTAGAGGGCGGTAGCTTCCCAAATTGAGAAAATGATTGGTAGTCGATTTTTAGATGATTTTGGAGAGAATGAAATACTGTTAATTTTACAAGTTAAAATTGTGACCATTATATTTCTATGTACTGTTCATAGTTTGGAGCTTAGGCCTGAATCTTTAGATTAAATGAAGAAAATATGGTAAACTTGACATTTGTGGAAAAATACAGAACCCCAAAACTGATGCTGTATTTACCCTGAAAACTTATAATGTATTTTAGAGAGCAGAACATTTCTCCCTCCTTATCTTCTCCCTAGGCTTGTACACCTCTCTACTAGCAAAGATTCCATTTTTAAATGTTCATAACTTATATTCTCAGGTTTCTCTTACCTCTAAAATTCAATAGTTACATTTTGACCGAGTAGTATCTAAAAAATGTTCCAATGTACCTTGCAATGTACCAGTGCAATTTACTAAGTAAGTTTCAGTTTCTCTGGTTATATCAGTCTCTTTGGGTCATCATTTTCTCATCTATAAAATGAGGGAGTTACACTATATATTTCTCAGTCCTAACCTTTTATGATTCTCAGCAAAAACAGGCAGGAAAGCCAGGAAAGAGTGGTTACAATACCTCAGACAGAAAAAAGAAAAGGCCCTCTGAGCATAAGGCAGTGAACTGCTGCTAGAATCTGCTATTAATTTACATTCTGCCAACCTAATGCAGCCAAGGATCACTGCCGGTCTATCCAACTGATCCACAGCGGATTTGCTATAAGAAAGTTCTCTTACTGTGTTGGTTTCTAAGTCAGCTTACTGATACTTTATTTATTTATTTTTTTGCGGTACGCAGGCCTCTCACTGTTGTGGCCTCTCCCGTTGCGGAGCACAGGCTCCGGACGCGCAGGCTCAGTGGCCATGGCACACGGGCCCAGCCGCTCCGCGGCACGTGGGATCTTCCCGGACCGGGGCACGAACCCGTGTCCCCTGCATCGGCAGGCGGACTCTCAACCACTGCGCCACCAGGGAAGCCCAGCTTACTGACACTTATTAATCCATTGATCTAAGTGCAAAGACTGCCCTTCCATCACTAATCATTTACACTGTGGCAGCATGCAAGAATTAGTAAAGAGTAGAAATTAATGGCAAGGTGTCAGGACAGCCCCCTCCTGTCCACAGGAGAGGCTGAAGTACCCCCATCTCTCTTCCCACCACCCCTGCCGTCACCTTTAAAACAGGAGCATTTTCTTCAAAGTTACAAAGTGAAGCTTAACACATTTTGTATTTTTAATTACCATAAACAGCAAGCCCTACCAATCATCAGGGCTTTACTGTGTAGTTCCCCAGAGTCTAAATGTGTTTATGATACTTGGGACACTTCCCATGACAACCAAGAAGTGGAGCACAAGATGCAATCCTGTGTGCTTGTGTTTCTTGATCACTCAGATGCTTTTTGCAAAATGGAAATCAAGGCTAGTTTCCTGCAGATGACTAACTTGGAGCTCCAGCTGTGCCAGACATGGCAGAGCTGTTAATCACTGAGTAGGAACCCAGCACTGAAGCTGAGGCGAGCTGTTCTGTCGATGGCCTCTGACCATTTACCCTGGCTTCCCTCCCACTTGGCTCTGTCTTGTGGAGCAACAGAATCATTTCCATTCTTTCTCAGAATGTTCCATTTTCTCTTGGCGGCTCTCCTCCTCCCCGGGGGATTGTTTTCTTTCAACTGTCAAAGAGTAGTGCTTAAACAATAAAAACAAAACTTCAGACTCATGTGAATCCAATAGATAGCACCTCTGCCTGCTCTTAATGTCTCTGTCATGTTGTCTGCCCCACTGATGCCCTGTAGTGGGTGGGAATGGCTAAAGATTAACATTTTAGGGGCTTCCCTGGTGGCGCAGTGGTTGGGAGTCCGCCTGCCAATGCAGGGGACGCGGGTTCGTGCCCCGGTCTGGGAGGATCCCACATGCCACGGAGCGGCTGGGCCCATGAGCCATGGCCGCTGAGCCTGCGCGTCCGGAGCCTGTGCTCCACAATGGGAGAGGCCGCAGCATGAGGGGCCCACATACCGCAAAAAAAAAAAAAAAGAAAGAAAATTAACGTTTTAACATCATATAGGAATGATGCCTCACTTTTCCCCTTCATGTCAAAGACCATCGATATTCTCTCATTTAGTACAGGAGTTTCATGATCTGAATATACCTAAGAGCATACTTAATATACCCATGGCTTGGAGCCCCAGGTTCCTGTTTTGCAGAAGCTTGCTTTTGCTTCTCAAACAATTCTCAGAATTTACCTTCTGGCTAATGAACCTAGTGGAAGAATTTGGTCATAATATTCTCACTGGTAGGTGCAACAGGTATGATGCTTAATCACAGTCAGTACATCTGGCCAGGAGTATTGGTAAATCTGAGAAAACTGAGGCCACACAGAGATACACGTGCTAGAGAACACATCATCAGGTAATTTTGGACATGAGAGACTGCCAAGGTCCTTTCTAACTTTTCAGTAATTCCCTGGAAAACAGCCAGCATTCAGTACAGGAATGAATGAATTAGAACGAGAGGACTTTTCTATTTGGGGTGTTGTTTTTTGCCTTCCCTGAAAAATAGCAATAGAGCAGACTTAAATTTGCTTAGTAGCACTGACACTTTTCTAGGGTTTCTTCCCGTCCTGCCTAAATGCAATACCTTAAGATAGTTGTATTTGAGACTATTCCTAGCTGCTATGATCACATGATAGCCCATATAGCTTCTTTTAATTCCTTACATTCTTATAATAATACTAGTGGCTAGCCCTTATTTAGCACATACAATGAGCCAGGCACTGTTTTAAGCATTTTATATAGGTTAACTGTATCCTTAGAACAACCCCATGTAGGAGGTATATACTATTATTACCTGTATTTAGAGATGAAGCTGAGGTAAAAGTAATTGCCCAGGGTCACACAACTAATGAGTGACAGAGCCGTGATTCAAACACAAGCTCCAGTACCCTGTGGGTTTGTTTAATTATACAGTAAAAATGACTTTTTTTCCCCCTTTCAATGCACAGTTCTATGGATTTTTAATATACATATAGGTTCGTTTAACAACCATCATAATCAGGACAGAAAAGTTCCAACAACACCCAGGTTTTTAACCACCCAACAATACTTCCTGTATTTACTAGAATCCATTACAAATCTAAAAGCGAGAACTTTTCAACCTTAGGAGGGAAATGTGTTATCTTAGAAAAGAAAACCACTTTGAAGGCCTCCAAAGAAGGTAATGACACAATTTTCTTGTAAACTCTGTGTTGTGTTACTGACCCTTCCTAATTTCCTTTGAATCCTCCCATATACAATTCCAGCCTGAGAAGAATATTCCTAAAAACAATTCCTCAGAGCTGGTGTGTGTGTGTGTGTGCGTGTGTGTGCACGCGCGGTGTGCTGCACCCTTGCTGTCTTACTTCAGCAATGCTGCCCAAACCTAAACAAGTGTCCCACTGTGATTTCCATGCTGTCTTACCATCTCAGGCAGCTTTAAAACGAAAGTGCTTTCATAGCTGGCTGGGAATCTTTTCACATTGCTAGTGAGCTTTGCCAAGTACCACGGACAGATCACAGCATGAGTGGAGATCCTAACCCACAATCCTGATTAAGAAAATAGGAGGGCTTCCCTGGTGGTGCAGTGGTTAAGAGTCCGCCTGCCGATGCAGGGGATACGAGTTCGTGCCCCGGTCCGGGAAGATCCCACATGCCGCAGAGCGGCTGGGCCCGTGAGCCATGGCCGCTGAGCCTGTGCGTCCGGAGCCTGTGCTCCGCAACGGGAGAGGCCACAACAGTGAGAGGCCCGCGTACCGCAAAAAAAAAAAAAAAAAGAAAAGAAAATAGGAAATTACATACACAGGAAATTTGGAATGCAAACATCCAAAGAATTAGATCACTAAACTATCCTAAAATAGAAACCTATTTAAAATTCTGATCCTATTAGTGACATAGGAGAACTGGTGGTCCGTATTTATTCACAAAACCAATAGCTTCAAAAACAAAATTTGGCCCTGAACTTAAGTGACCTTGTCTTTTGTACTTGTGTAGCACTCATCCTGTTTCCTGTTCCTTTTCACATCTTACTTTCACTAAAAGGGGATCCTGGTTGCCCACTTAAAGGCTTTTTATTAATCTCCAGTTTTCCTCAGCATTTAACATCTGGCCTAAAAAGATTTTTTTCCTGTCTTTGACTTTAAACTATGGTTAAATATTCAACAGGAAGGAAAATCAGAAAAATGGGGACGACTGTCCCTTAAAATATCGGATGAAAGATGTATTTTATTGAAGGACTAGCTAAAAAAATTTGTTTTTCACTGGACAACTAAGGCTATTACATAAAGTAATTCTGAGGAATGTGTTGAAGATTTGCAACACAGGGACTTGGCTAAGACTGTTCAATAAAAGAAAACAATGCTTAGCAGTCCCACTAACCCACCAACTCTACCATTCAGCGTGGCTTCAGTAACTTCTAGGTACAGTTACTCATTTGTCAATTGGAAACGCTTCTTTTTTAACCAGATTGAGGGCATAATTAGGTTTGTATCCACATATGTTGCTGAGCAGCTAATCACCCCAAAACTTAGTGACTTGAAACAGCTTCTATTTGGCTCTTTAGTTGGGCAGTTTAATCTGGGCTCTGCTCAGTGTTTCTTCTGCTCTATGGGGACATGCATTTACAGACCTCAGTCCATGTCAGAAGCTTCAGCTGCGATGGCTGTAATAGGTGAGAAACCTGGACCTTTTTCCATGGGTCCCTCTCTCTACCTAGAATATCATCCTAAAGTAGGCTAGTTCAGGCTTGTTCACAAGGTCATCATGTTCAGAAAAAGCATGAGAGTAGAAGCTGCAAGGCCTCTGGAGGCTGAAGCTCAGAAATCACGCAATGTCACTCTTCTGCATTCTATTGGTCAAAGCAAGTCGCAATGGCAGCACAGACTCAAGCTGACTGGAAGGGCTGCAAAGAATCTGTGGCCACTTTCATCCACCACAAGGTTTCAGCATGTTCATCACCTTGAGGAAAATGCAGTATAACATGCTATATATTCTAACCTATGTGAAGAGAATCCATTGTAAATTTATCAAATAAGAAATCTGATGCTAACTTAAATTTACCTCAGGAGTCAGATACATAGAGCAGCTACGTGACTGAGAAAAGGAGGGAACACAAGGCTGTAGGATTTTGATTTCATCATAAATCTTTTAGGAATAGTTTGTTTTTTTTTTTAACTGTGGGTGTATTACTTTCGTAAATTTAAGATGACCAAAAACTCCATTCAGATGCAAATCTAAGCTATCTCCACTCCCCTACCACATAAATGATGAATGTTAAATGAACACGTTATCCATCATTTTGTTATTATAAGCAACACTAAATTAAACATCCCGAATATATACATCTTGTGTTAAAACAAACAAAAAAAAACTTGAACATATAGAGTGCAAGACATGATTACTATTAGCAAATCTGAAAGTTCTACCTTTTTTTTGAAATTTATTTTTGGCTGTGTTGGTTCTTCGTTGCTTGCACGCAGGCTTTTTAGTTGCAGCAAGTGGGCGTTATTCTTCTTTGCAGTGCGCAGGCCTCTCATTGCAGTGGCTTCTCTTGTTGCGGAACATGGGCTCTAGGCGTGTGGGTTTCAGTAGTTGTGGCTCACGGGCTCTAGCTTGTGGCACACGGGCTTAGTTGCTCCACGGCCTGTAGGATCTTGCTGGACCAGGGCTCGAACCCGTGTCCCCCGCATTGACAGGCGGATTCTTAACCACTGCTCCACCAGGGAAGCCCTGAAAGAAGTTCTATCTTAAGAACACAAGCATAAACATAACTTGTAAGGCTGTAAGATATTATGGGTTCCCTGAATCACTCACTTCACATGGCGTCCACTCTCAAAGTACTTCCAAAGTGTCAACCAATTTTGGCAATAATTAAAGTGATAAAACCAGATATATCCATACAATAAAACATGATGCGATAGTTGTAGAGAATGAAAATAGTCCTAAATACTGACTAAAGATCTCCAAATTCTACTCATTGCAGAGTATCAATAATCTCAGTTATGTAAAATGCATAGAAATCAAGCATTTAACATGCATACACATATGGAGGTAAAGAGTTAATATTAACCATTAATAGTATTTAATTCTCAAGAAACAAATGAGAGTAAGAAGACTAGTAGGAAGAGAGCTAGTCAAGATAGATTTTAACGTGTTTGAGTTTTATAAGTATGCAGTTGTACGTGCATTATGTGATCTTTAAAAAGTAATTAGAGCACAAAAAAAAAATGAAATGAAAGGTGTGGTATTTCAAAATCAATATAAGAATTAAGATTCTGTTCTCTAAAATTGCCCCTTCTGGTGGTAGAATCTTGACCACTGGTAAGTTTCCACAACTTAATCCTTAAGGCATTCCATCAAGCTTTCATAAATTTTATAGCACTGTTACAAGATAAGCAGAGAGAAATGTGATAAATCTGAGTTTCAGTCGTTCAGTGTAATAGTCTCACGAGAGTCTCATTTAGGAAGCCTGAAAGGGCACCCTCCCCCAACCGCACAGGATGAATGGGGGTAAACAAATGACTGTGAGATAACACAGAAACAAGAACCTGGGTCTATGGGGAAAGGGGAAAGAAAGCTCTTTTTGATAGAGAATATCAGTTACCATAAAAGATATAATTGACTCAAGCAAAAAATCAATATACGCTAAAATCACTGGGTTTGTTGAAGATAATTTCGCTATATCATCCCACAGAATGTTAATTACAAAGGGAAATAAATAATAACTTAGTGGAGAAATCTGGTAGACAACACATTAACCAAATAGTAAAAATTAACACAACAAATAACGGCATCATGTGTCTTCTGACGTAATGCACCAGTACTTACTATTCCTGCCAAGATGCATAACCTGAATTGAGGCATGAAGAAGCAATCAGAATAATCCAAATTAAGGAGCATTCTTTAAACAGCTTCCAACTCTTCATGCTGTGAAGGACGAATGCTAAGGAGTTATTCCAAATTAAAGGAAACTGAAGAGATGTGACAACTAAATACAATGAGGGATTAGGAACAGGGAGATTGTTAAAGATTAGTATTAAGCGATTTGGCACAATCTGAACTACACCAATCTTTAAAGTCCTGAATTTGATTTTTACAGTATGATTGTACAAGAGAATGCCCTTATCCTTAGGAGATACAAACTGAAGTATTCAGAGATGAAGGGGTATGCCTACAACTTAATTTCTGGGGGTCCACCACATAAGACACACATAATATACAGAAGGCAAAATGTGAGTGGTGGATCCAAATAATGGGTACACAAGATTTCAGGGTACCACTGCTCCAACTTCTCTGTAAGTTTAAACATTTCTGTTTCTTAAAGTCGCTTTCTCAAGACTTGCTATTTCCTGCTACTTGAGTGAACTCTCCTCCTTGCCTTGCTAATGCATCCAGACAATACCGACGTCTATGAACCAAGATTTCTGCATTACCAGAATTTTTAAGTTACAGTAAAACGACCATTGTATATTAATTAGTTGAAATTAAGGAGAAGCACATACACAGAAAAACACCACAAACACAATCCTTGGCCTGGGCAATCAACTATTTGCCCTTCTAAGGGCCAGATATTGTTTTAGGTACTTGAGTAAAGCAGTGAATACAAAAGCATTCTGACTCTAGCGGAGATTACAATATCATCTGACACAAAAACCCACATACTACTTTAACATTAAAAGCTATTTTGCAAGACATGGAAGAGAAGCAGGTGGCTTATACAACTTAATCAATGCCAAACAGAGGAAGCACTTTATATATTTAAGGATACTTACTTGCTTTGTTATCTAGTGGAAAAGGTCTTAATACTAAAACTACATGCCAAGCACTAGGCTAAGTGCTTAATAAGCACTTAACACTCGGGAATTCCCTGGCGGTCCAGTGGTTCGCACTCGGTGCTTCCAATGCCATTGCCCAGGTTCAATCTCTGATCGGGGAACTAAGATCCCATAAGCCATGCAGCAGAGACAAAAAAAATATTTAAAAAACCAACAAAAGCATTTAACACTCAAAAGCCACTCTATGGATGGAAGTACCATATGCCCCCATTTTCTGGATGAAGAAACAGGTTCAGTAAAGTTAAAAATGATTTGCCCAACTACAGTAGTAAGAGGCCCATCGTGAACCAGCTCTAATTGCAAGGCCAACCAAGCACTTAGTACAGCAAGCATCAAAATCCTTTAAAAAGGCATTTTGTGACACTGAAACTTCCCGATTACCAGAGATCAGTACATTATCCTTAGCATCTTCACCAACCTGCCCTTATGGAGCTGAAGACGAGACCTCTGAAGTACTCTTGGAGGGGAGCTCATACTACCGTACCGTTAACTCTGCCTACAAACTAGGGTCAAGCCCTTAGTGAGACATGAGCAGAATACAAGCATGGCCAAAGGGTAAACGTAAAATGGATGACTGAGAAAGGAGTAGCAAAGGACTGGAGAAACACACTTGTAACCAAACACACTTGTAACTTGAGGGTAACAAACCAAGTCACACATCAATAACATTTATATATTCGTGATAAATTCCCCATATATCCTTAGTTAGGCAGAAATTTTCATACTTCTTGTTATTGATTCCACCATGCCAATAAAATAAATGGTGGAAATTCATTTTGCTTTTCGCTGATAAAGTCTTGCAGGAGGGGAAAGAGGGTGAATCACTCATCAATTCAACAAAAAATATGCGTTCTTTCCTGACTCACAATCTTCTAGGTCACCTGCTGCATCAGGACAGAATGCAATCCAGTTGTTCTGATGTTTCTCCAACTCACTCTCCCTTTTCTCTCAAGTCCAAAAATACCTAAGCCTTCAACATAAAGCACAACTGTTTATTTCCATTAACAAAGGAAGCAGAACCTTACTACAATATGGCTTATCACTTTCCCTTGGATTTCACTTTCATCTCAGACTTCCACTAGTAGAGTAAAATCCTTAAAATACTGCCCTAGCATTCAGTGAACACTCAATGTAACTTAATCTTATTTTCCCTTCAATGCATCTTTTTCCAATTATGCGTGAAAATTTACTGATACCAGGCCTGCTACTGAGAATGGACATGTATATTACAACTGTTAAGGGGACCTGTGGTTTGGAAAATATTACCGCATAAAACTTCCTATAAAATTGTCTTCAGGTTGTTTCTCCCCTACCTCCACATCCACTTCCCAGAATGCAGATTATAGGAAGAGAGGATTTGGACTACTACCCACTGGATTGTTTACCCCAAATAAAGACTTCCACAACCTTTCTACTTCTAGGTTATCAGGGGGAAAATATTTTGAGAATTATTAATACACTTGCAGTTCTGGTCAAATAAATTTGGCTTCCTTGACATTTGATGTACCAAAAATAAACAAAGGCATAAAATGCTTTTTAAAACTTTATTTCAACATAACTATGCATACAGAAATACACTCATATGGGTTAACAGAATGCAATTTAACTTATCTTACACAATTTGGACCAAAAACCTGGTACATGGTTTGCTTCAAAAAAAAAAAAAGGATTTGCAATCTGGTTTATTTTTCATCTATTACAAATGTATATATATATAAAAAAGATACTCCATCAAATGCTGCTAAAGCAAACAGCAAGATCCTTGAGAAATTAACCTTTGGTTTGTCTCTGAAAAGTAACAGGTATTGCACTGTAAAACTTTACAAAACTGGTGCAACAAAACATTGTTGTAATGTTTCAATGACAGTTCACAAAGTTCAATAACTAATGGATGTTGATGAGGGTGAGGAGAGCCTATGCATACATGTGAAAATATAAAAGGTATCCGATCTAGTTAATATTGCATGTAGATCCCGAATCAACTCAAACCAAGATTCAGATAATTTCTTAAATCTGAATTAACACTATCAGTCCAGTTCATCTTCTGAGGTCAAAAGGAAACTCTGCACAGTAGCTGTTTTCCTGATTTGTGCAAAAAAGAAAATTAAGTTTCTTCCCCAGCATTTTAGTCCAGAACTACAGCAAAGTATTTCATCCATTGTCAACATTCATGGGGTGAGAGGCAATGAGGTTACTTAGGCTTAAATCTGAATTAGCACTCAGATGCAAGAGTCCCCAAAGTTAAGGACCACATGACTTTAGAAGTGACTCTAAAAAATAAAATGGCCCTTCCTGGAAGACTAGAGCAAAACATCTAGCAATAGTTATAAGAAGTCTTATCAATAAAATGTAGCCCTTTGTGAATTACACCTCAATTTAAAAAAAAAAAAAAGAGCCCCAAAGAAGCAGCTCTGAAAAGAGGAAAAAAATATAACTTAAAATATCTTGAAAAGCAATGTGAATATAGGTGCAGAAGATAGTTAAAATAGATCTATTTTTACAAGGCTACCTAGCATTAGGCTTATAATGTATTCTAAGTATTTCAACTTTCACTCTAATACTAAACATCAATTTATAAACAAGATGTTCACTTTTTATTCTGTTATCAAAAGGGAAAAGTCTAGCTTCAATCCTATCCAGTGGAGGGGAAACTGAGAAAACAAAAAGATTCAAACAGTCTCATGCAAATAGCACATTTTTCAAATGGAAGAACTCCCAACTAGACCAGAAGTTCATATTACTAATATACTTTTCAATGAAACAATTTTTAATAAGAACAAATACATGGCATTAAGGTTCAGAACCTAATATAGGCCTGACAATCAAGTCCTTGTTTTCTGGAGGAAAGGCCTCAAGTTCATTCAATTTCCAGTAACAATGTTTTCACAGATCACTTTAATAATAAGGGGTTTTAATTTCCTTCACATTTTTGTTTTTGGAATTCTAGTTTTAAATCTAAATAAGAAAATTAGTCCAATTCCCCAGAAGTCATATTTTTTTCTTTTGAAGTGTCAAAGAATCCACAAAACCTCTTCCCCAAACTGATTCCCAATCTCCAATTTGAACTTAACACAAATATTTTCATATGTACTGTAAAAGGTAACTTTTTAACATAAAATGTATCCATGAATATTAAATCTAGTTGTTAGAAAGGTTTAACTAGCTTCATAATTTAAGTTTTAAAACATAAATATTTGCAGATTGATCTGTATGACAATGATTGTCAGAGCTGAGAATTCACCTACAATTCAACAAAACACACACCAGTAACAAACAACTTACTCATGTCTTGAGAAAATCTTCTGCTTCTTTAAATCTTTGGCCTCCCAGCCAATTCCAAGGTTCAGATGTCTTTTACCTTAAATTTCACTCTCAGGTTAATAAGTTTTCTACCCACACTTTAATACTTTTCCTAATCTTTCATGTTGCATTGCCAAACTCTGAAACCTGCCTCAGAGATCACCAGACAAAAGAAAATAAATGAAATATAAAGTGGTTACTTCAGAATAGAACATGGGAGGATCGGAATCAAAGTTCCCTACTGGGATCATATTTTATTTTACTGTAATGAATAACTTATCAGCAAGGAAAAAAACCTATGTTAGAGTCTTTCATATTCTTTGGTGACTGGCCAAAGAACCTACTAACAAATATGGGGTACATACTCTTTTCCATACAAAGTGGTCCTGTAGGAACACCAGAATAGCTTCTATTCATTTGAGGCCTCACCTGTAGAAAAAGGCTGTCCCGGGAACAGCCAGGACATCCCTGAGAAAGTATGATTTTTTAATCTGGACTGAACTTAACTTTCACCAGGCCTTTTTCATTGAATTCACAGGAAGTAGCAGCTGGTCTACCAGCACTCATACTACCCTTTCTCATTCTAGGTTTTCCACATAATTGCTATGGCTTTGGAATCTCACAAACTGATAATCCTGTATAACTTGAAGGAGTAACTATGCCTCCTAATTCCAGATTTGCAGCTTCCAGATAAAAATTACAGTTCTTTATTCAGCGGAGTAGCCATAAATACACCAACCATCTATGAGAAGAGGTTTTCCTCTAAGATACGATTTAACACCATACATTTAGGAAGCAAATCTACTACAACAGGCCAAAAGTTTACTTACGGTTGGTACTTGAGATAAAAATCCATTCAGTATGGAGCCTAGTGGTTTATTTATTGTAAAGTTCAAACTGAGAGCTGTGATTCACCACATCAATTTAAAATAAATAACTTATATGAAATACAGATTCTGGCATAGATATAAGATGTTAAAATCAAAATCAATGGACTGAACCGGCATCTTTCATTTGCTCACAAATTTGAACAGACTAATATTCTGCAAAAAAGACAATTGCAGCAGGGGAAAAGAAAACTGCTCTTTTGCAAACAAGACTTAAGCATCCCTCCAAAGAGGTCAAAATAAACATGCATATATAGATATAAAGTGTTACAACACAATGCTATTTCTAGAAAAAATTTAACTGCATAGGTTAAAAACAACAATGTGCAACATCTTAAGGCATTAAAGCACCGAAAAAAAAAAAAACCCACCAAAACCACTTTTTATGACGATTGACATACACAAAACACATATACTGATCAAAACTCAGGAAGTAAATACCTGGACTGATATAACATCCATTGTTGGGAGAATTTCTCTTCAATTTAAATGTCTCTTCTCATCTCTAAAACAATTTTAAAGTGCTAACTTTATATAAAGCAGGCAAATTCTTCAAGTAATTTGCTATTTAAGTATGCTAATTTTTACAGAGCTAAACAAGGAACTAAGAATAAACTAACGTGAAACAGGAAGATAGACATGAGGAAAAAACTCACAAATTATAGCTGAACAAATCGATAGAATGCTCTAATACCACCTTGGCCTTCTGGGTTCAATTAAAAGCAAAAGCTAATAGATTTAGATGTCTGCTGGTTTATTACACTAACTCCCTTGGCTTTGCTAAAATGTGTACATCAATAGGTACACGGATTCCTAAGGAAAAGAATGCCACTTAAAAATCAAGATTGGATACTAATTAAAGCAATTTTAAAAACAAAAGGTTGTCTATTACTACAAATGAATACAAAATGTCACAGACCTTACAAACTAAGAACTGAAGCCTTGCCCAAAGTTTATTTACTCCTGCCCTTGAGCTGCCTCTTCAAGGAAGTATACATTAACCAAATGGCGATTGAGGTGTTTGCTGTAATCTTTTTCCTTTCTAAAAGAACGATCACAGAAGATACAAACAAAATCTCCCTCGGCCACTTTGACTGCCAAGGCTTCCTTTCCATTTTTTCTACTAGTCTCTTGTGGAACTGGCCGAGCCCCATTCAATCCAGAGTCATCACTATCCTCTGACATGTTGTCACTTAGGTCACTTCCATCATGACTGTGGATGCCTTCGTCTTCATCCATTTCCTGAGACTCATTTACTGCCACGGTGACAGGAGGTGGTGCCACAGTAGCTGTGGACACTGCTTCACATTTTTCTAGCGGTAGAGGAAGAAGTGGTGGTGAAGCTGGTTCTTCAACCGCCGAGTCTCTGCTGGGGGGATTCTCTGTTTTCTTCTCATCAGCGTCCATCTTCATTTCACAAAGCATAGCGTCAGCCTGATGTTTACCATCTGAAGTTTCACCCTCTGGAATATTCAAGTTTTGTTCAGAGGATGAAATACTGGCAGATGCCTTGGTAACAGCAGCAAGACCAGCTAGACTCTTATCTGCCTCTTCTGCTTCCACTTTTTGAAGAGGAGCTTCTTTATGTCCTTCGCCTGCAGGGACTAATTTTTGGTCTACTGACTCTTCCTCTTTTAAGTCTTCCTTTGGCAGAGGTGGTGATGGTGGTAAGAGATCCTGTGCACCGGCACTTTCCTTTAGAACCTGCCTGTCTTTAACAGGCACTAAGCCAACTTCAATAAGGACTTGCTCCTTCTGCGCCATTTCACTCTGCACGTTGGACTTTTCCTTGCCATTATCTTTGTGAGGAGACCTTTTGGGGATCGGCTCCACGGGAGGAGGAGGCTCCGCATGAACAGGCCCCTTCTGAACAACCTCGACCTCAGCATGCCCCCCAGGGGAAAGAGGTGGAGGAGGAGATGGGGGTGGAGGGGGAGGAGGAGGCGGCCGCTCCGTCTGAACAACCTCGACCTCAGCATGCCGCTCGGGGGCAAGGGGAGGGGGAGGAGATGGGGGGGCGGCAGGAGGAGGCTCCGTCTGAACAGGCCCCCCCTCAGCAGACTCCATGGGAGGAGGAGGCTCTATCTGAGTGGGCCTCCTCTGAGCAGGCTTGCCGCTTTTTTTACATGATTTACTTCTCAGAGTTTTCTTCTTTGCACTGTTTTTCATGCAACTACTTTGCTTTTTATTCTCCTCTACTTTGCTGTCACCCTTCGGCACTTCCTGACTATTTCTGGATTTGCTTTCTGCCTTCTTTTTCTTTTTTGTCACAGGTTCCTCATCATTCACACGTTCTTGTAAGGAACGGGCTTCAGCTTCTGTCTTCCTTTTGCTTTTCTTGCTTTTACAGCTTTTTTCTGCATTATTTCCTGGGTGCACATCCGTCTCTTTAGCTTCCAGTGCCGATTTGCGAGTTCTGGTAGTCACTTGGCTTGAGGCATTACTACAAGGTTTTTTCTCTTTTGAAACATTATCTTTTTTCTCCACTTTTACAGACCTCTCGTTTTTCTTCCCAGTCACATCCCCCTTCATTTTTGTCTGCTCTGTTTCTGTTTTCTCATTGGTGATTTTGTTATCAGGCAAGTCAGCCTCTCGCTTTTTGGTTTTCTTTAGCTTCACTTTTGAGACATCCATGGTCTTATTAGGACAAGTAGGATGCTTAGATTTGAAATGATACTGCAGATTACACTTCTTGGAAGCTGCGTAGTCGCATACAGGGCAGTTGAACTGCCGTGGATTAACATGTAGCTCCACGTGTTTTTTGAAGTTACTTCTATCTGCTGTTTTGTAGTCACAGTGTGGGCAGTTAAGAGGTTTAGGCCCATTATGAACCTGTCTTGCGTGACGGGTTACTTCATGTTGATTAGAGGCCACATAACTGCACTGGTCACACTTAAATGGCTTCTCACCTGAAGGTAAACGAGAGACGTTGCAGAAGGCATACATTAAGAAATGAATTCAAGATTTACTCAAGCATACTTGTAAGGAATTGGATATATGTAAAAAAGCAAACAAACAAAAAACCACCAAAACTATTTCTTGAAGACTTTATCATGCAAATTACATTTACCATATTTATTTGTATATCCTTCCTCTATCTCTTGACATTGATTCTCATAACAAATGGGAGAATAATTATATCAGTTAATCACCATCTTCAAAAAAGTTCATCAAGCTAGGGCTCTCCAGCACTAATAAAGGACACAGATTCATCAAGAAATACACAATTACTGGAAAAGTGACTTGGGCTCTTGATGTTAATTTTGGGGCAAAGGCACTCAAAGAGATAAGATAATTTTAAAGTTTTTATGTTTAGTTAAAACAAATGTATAATGGAATAGAACAGAAAAATCCCATACAGTTCAGATAAACCTTGAGACTTCAAAAGAAATATTATACACTCTAGGCTACACTCCCAGACCTTCTGTGTGAAAGTTTTAAAAGAATGCTTTGTCTTCAGGGAGCAAAAGGATTTTCCTTTAAATTTAACCCTTTTGTGCATCGTGGCAAGAGCTGAGTCAAGTTTTACTTAGCAAACTTTTTCACTGCTGGAGTTTCTATTCTGCAGCAAAAATATAACAAGTCAGAAATCTTTTCTTGATTTTCTCCCACCTTCTTCTAAAGAATGGGCAAAGAAACTAGGTAAATGAAAAGGGGCATACAAATATATATGGTATATAAAATTAGCAAAGAAAGTAATCACACGTACATACAAGACTAGAAGCCCACCCCCAACCCCCAAATTAAAGGCATTAAGATTAACTCATTCTATCTGAATACATACCCATCTAGATCACACTCTAGCAAATATTACCAAATGGTATCCATACCCCACTGGTCCAATGGAATGCATAGCAGAAAAATGGAAATTGACATTTATGAAAATTCATCTCTCAAACATTCTCAAATTCACATCAAATCTTATTTAATGTTTTCATAAAGCAAAACTACTCAGACATGAAGTAAAACCATGTAGATGGTGAGCTTTACATGATTAAAAAATGCCTGATGATAGAATACTCGATCACAAAACAAAAACTTATCTGCCCATGTCAGATTGTAAATGCAGCTAACTGGACAACTCTTTTCCATTATTAATCCACTAACAGATTCATAAATAGAGGTTTCTAACAATATGCTACATCACTCTATACTTCGCCCTATCTTGTCCTCTCCATTGAATGACTTGAATGGAGACATTTACTTAACATATATAGATACAGAATGGGGAAAAGGTATGTGACATAACGGTTAAAAACTTGTCCTACAGTAAAAATACGTGCGGAGATCAAATATGGGCTCTGCAACTTACTGTGAAGTCTTGAGCAAGGTACTGAAAACTCTCTAAGGCTCAACTTCCTCATCTGTAAAATATTCTTAAGTGTTGTGAACTATAAATAATCTAATCCACATAGAGCTCTTAGCAAAGGATAGATAGCCAAGCAGTCAATACACATTACCTGTAATGCATCACTTTTGGAATGAACTGGTAAGTTTTAGAATAGGTAAACAAAAGGGAAGATTTCATGTGCCTATCCTGCCTTAGTACATAAATCCTACTTTTGAGTAAACAAACAGCTGATAAATGGAGTTTATCTCTTCAGGAAAATAGTTGTGCTCTTAAAAGAATTATAAAGAAAATGTCATCATTTTATAAGCCCTAATGAATGAGAGTATTTTCACAGCCAGAATCAAACAAGATGCAAGCCCCCACCTGTGAAACGGTCAGAGAATGCGAGTTCCTAGGAGTCTGTATAAAACTGTGACATCATTTATTTGATTCATTCACCCCACCCCCATTTTTCCTTTATTGCCATCAAATCCTTCTTGTATTGGAAAATCAATTCATCAAGTTTAGCTTATTAATACCTAGCTAAATGAAAATTCTTTTGCCCTGTACCAACAGTTTTAACTTAATTCCCTTTTCCAGTTCTGGTAAAATTTACCTGCTTTTCATCTTTATAAATGTCAGATGTCTGTTTAATTCTTCCCAAATGAATTTATAGATGTAAGGCAAATTCAAAAAGGGAGTTTTATAAGCTTTACACATGCTTATCAAGAAGAGCCCAGAAAGAGTAACAAGGGAAATTTTAATTAGTGAGTAACAGGGGCATACTACTCAGCAATAAATTTAGAGTTCTGAAAATGCAGCATGAAATCTATCTCAAAAATATTTTACAGAAAGATGTTACATTTCTTAACGTAAGTCAGAGTATCAGTTGAGGGGGGACTACGGGAGTACCGATTAGAAAGGGTAAGGAGGGAACTTTTCTGAAGGTGGTAAAACATTTCATGTCTCCACCTAGATGGTGTAGTCAAACAAGAGAAAACATAAAGTCACTGCCCCATATACCTAAGATGCGTGCATTTTTGTATGTGTAAATTAAACCTTAATAAAAATTATTAAAAAATTATTCTAGGGACTTCCCTGGCAGTCCAGTGGTTAAGACTCTGAGCTCCCAATGCAAGGGGCACGGGTTCGATCACTGGTGGAGGAACTAAGATCTTACATGCTGCCTGGAGTGACCAGAAAAAAAAAATCTAAAATTCATAAAAAGACTCTCAAACCATAAAATGTGTCAAATGACCCAGCTATTAAACAGCGCCTCCACAGAATTCCCTGGTGGTCCAGCAGTTAGGACTCTGCGCTTCCACTGCAGGGGGTACAGGTTCAATCCCTGGTGGGGGAACTAAGATCCTGAAGGATGTGCAGCCAAAAAAAAAAAAGTGCCTCCATAGTAACCATCAAGTATTTGGCGAGAGGAAAATAATTTTTGCTTAAGAAAATATTTTTTTAATCTTAAAAGGAGTAGTCCTGAGAAGAAAAATGATAAACCATTAGCCAGACTCATCAAGAAAAAAAGGGAAAAGAATCAAATCAATAGAATTAGAAATGAAAAAGGAGAAGTAACAACTGACACTGCAGAAATATGAAGTATCATGAGAGATTACTACAAGCAACTATATGCCAATAAAATGGACCATCTGGAAGAAACTGACAAATTGTTAGAAAAGCACAACCTTCCGAGACTGAACCAGGAAGAAATAAAAAATATAAACAGACCAATCACAAGCACTGAAATTGAGACTGGGATTAAAAATCTTCCAACAAACAAGAGCCCAAGACCAGATGGCTTCACAGGCAAATTCTGTCAAACATTTAGAGAAGAGCTAACACCTATCCTTCTCAAACCCTTCCAAAATATAGCAGAGGGAAGAACACTCCCAAACTCATTCTACAAGGGCACCATCACCCTGATACCAAAACCAGACAAAGATGTCAAAAAGAAAGAAAACTACATGACAATAGCACTGATGAACAGAGTTGCAAAAATCCTCAACAAAATACTAGCAAACAGAATCCAACAGCATATTAAAAGGATCATACACCATGATCAAGTGGAGTTTATCCCAGGAATGCAAGGATTCTTCAATATACCCAAATTAATCAATGTGATACACCATATTAACAAACTGAAGGAGAAAAACCATATCATCATCTCAATAGATGCAGAAAAACCTTTCGACAAAATTCAACACCCATTTATGATAAAAACCCTCCAGAAAGTAGGCACAGGGGGAACTTACCTCAACATAATAAAGGCTATATATGACAAACCCACAGCCAACATCATTCTCAATGGTGAAAAAATGAAACCATTTCCTCTAACATCGGGAACAAGACAAGGTTCTCCACTCTCACCAGTATTATTCAACATAATTTTGGAAGTTTCAGCCACAGCAATCAGAGAAGAAAAAGAAATAAAAGGAATCCAAATTGGAAAAGAAGAAGTAAAGCTGTCATTGTTTGCAGATGACATGATACTATACATAGAGAATCCTAAAGATGCTACCAGAAAACTACTAGAGCTAATCAATGAATTTAGTAAAGTAGCAGGATACAAAATTAATGCACAGAAATCTCTGGCATTCCTATACACTAATGATGAAAAATCTGAAAGAGAAATGAAGGAAACATTCCATTTACCATTACAACAACAAAAAAATAATACCTAGGAATAAACCTGCCTAAGGAGACAAAAGACCTGTATGCAGAAAACTATAAGACACTGATGAAAGAAATTAAAGAGGATACAAACAGATGGAGAGATATACAATGTTCTTGGATTGTAAGAATCAACACTGTGAAAATGACTATACTACCCAAAGCAATCTACAGATTCAATGCAATCCCTATCAAACTACCACTGGTATTTTTCACAGAACTAGAACAAAAAATTTCACAATTTGTATGGAAACACAAAAGACCCCGAATAGCCAAAGCAATCTTGAGAAAGAAAAACACAGCTGGAGGAATCAGGCTCCCTGACTTCAGACTATACTACAAAGCTACAGTAATCAAGATAGTATGGTACTGGCACAAAAACAGAAATATAGATCAATGCAACAGGATAGAAAGCCCAGAGATAAACCCAAGAACATGTGGTTACCTTATTTTTGATAAAGGAGGCAAGAATATACAATGAAGAAAAGACAGTCTCTTCAATAAGAGGTGCTGGGAAAACTGACAGCTACATGTAAAAGAATGAAATTAGAACACTCCCTAACACCATACTCAAAAATAAACTCAAAATGGATTAAAGACCTAAATGTAAGACCAGACACTATAAAACTCTTATAGGAAAACAGGCAGAACGCCCTATGACATAAATCACAGCAAGATCCTTTTTGACCCACCTCCTAGAGAAATGGAAATAAAAACAAAAATAAACAAATGGGACCTAATGAAACTTAAAAGCTTTTGCACAGCAAAGGAAACCATAAACAAGATGAAAATACAACCCTCAGAATGGGAGAAAATATTTGCAAACAAAGCAGCTGACAAAGGATTAATCTCCAAAATTTACAAGCAGCTCATGCAGCTCAACATCAAAAAAACAAACACCCCAAACCAAAAATGGACAGAAGACCTAAACAGACATTTCTCCAAAGAAGATATACAGATCACCAACAAACATATGAAAGGATGCTCAACATCACTAATCATTAGAGAAATGCAAATCAAAACCACAATGAGGTATCACCTCACAGAATGGCCATCATCAAAAAATCTACAAACAATAAATGCTGGAGAGGGTGTGGAGAAAATGGAACCCTCTTGCACTGTTGGTGGGAATGTAAATTGATACAGCCACTACGGAGAACAGTATGGAGAGTCCTTAAAAAACTAAAAATAGGGCTTCCCTGGTGGTGCAGTGGTTAAGAATCCGCCTGCCAATGCAGGGGACAAGGGTTCGAGTCCTGATCCGTGAAGAGCCCACATGCCGCAGAGCAACTAAATGTGTGCTCCAGAACTACTGAGCCTGCGCTCTAAAGCCCGCGAGCCACAACTACTGAAGCCCGTGTGCCTAGAGCCCATGCTCCACAACAAGAGAAGCCACTGCAATGAGAAGCCTGCTCACTGCAACGAAGAGTAACCCCCGCTCACCGCAACTAGAGAAAGCCCACACGCAGCAACAAAGACCCAATGCAGCCAAAAATAAATAAAACAAATAAATTTTAAAAAAAGTTAAAGAAAAAAAACTAAAAATAAAACTACCATCTGACCCAGCAATCCCACTACCATATACCATGAGAAACCATAATTCAAAAAGAGTCATGTACCACAATGTTCATTGCAGCTCTATTTACAACAGACAGGACATGGAAGCAACCTAAGTGTCTATCGACAGATGAATGGATAAAGAAGATGTGGCACATACATACAATGGAATATTACTCAGCCATAGAAAGAAATGAAATGGAGTTATTTGTAGTGAGGTGGATGGACCTACAGTCTGTCATACAGAGTGAAATAAGTCAGAAAGAGAATAACAAATACCGTATGCTAACATATATATATGGAATCTAAAAAAAAAAAAAAAGTTCTGAAGAACCTAGGGGCAGGACAGGAATAAAGACGCAGACATAGAGAATGGACTTCAGGACATGGGGAGGAGGAAGGGTAAGCTGAGACAAAGTGAGAGAGTGGCATGTTCATATATAGACTACCAAATGTAAAATCAATAGCTAGTGGGAAGCAGCCACATAGCATAGGGAAATCAGCTCAGTGCTTTGTGACCACCTAGAGGGGTGGGATAGGGAGGGTGGGAGGGAGAAACAAGACGGAGGAGATATGGGGATATATGTATATGTATGGCTGACTCACTTTGTTATAAAGCAAAAACTAACACACTGTTGTAGAGCAATTACACTCCAATAAAGATGTTAAAAAAAAAAGAGTAGTCCGTGAAAAAACTTAGTAAGATGTCAATTCCCTTTAACAAACATTCACTGTGCTCACAATGGGAAACGAATTCCTATGTTAGCAGGATGGGGGAACTATCCAGTGTGATACCTACAAAAATATTACAAAGGCAAATACAAACTGGATGTATTTCCTCCAGTACGAAATATTTCATGCAAGATGAAATGGTAACATATCTACTGAGAAAAGGAAAGGAAGTTGTGGACCATGTCAATATCTCTAGGACCACCCAAGGGTCAGTGTGGCCAAAATGAAATAATTATCCATTCAAGACCACCTATGCTAATATTGGCTTTTTAACTTTGCCATCTATATACCTTCATAACGGGGACCAATTCTGGATGGTGACAATGATTATTTCAGTTCTAGAGTGGATAAATCTCTCACTTGTTATAGTCCTGTATTTTATTTATTATAGGTTAATAAACTGGGATCCTGGATTATCAATCATTCCTTAAAGTTTGGCTTTTGTTAATCAATCCTCAGAAACCTTATCAACTCTCAAGAGCACAAATCCAAATTTCAGGAAAGCAGCTAAGTAGGAATCCCTGGAACCCAGCAGCCACACACTGAAATTATTAAAAGTATATAAATATCCAAATTATATTAAAAATAAATCATAAATAATGACCCAGTTCCAAGTCTAGAAGAACTTCCTTATAATGGTAGTTTACTAAAAATGATAGAAAAATTCCGATTTCTTACCAACCTGAATGAGTACGCATATGTCTGGTTAGATGAGTTTTCTGAGAACTTGAATAAGGACAAAGCTCACATTTATACGGACGTTCTCCTACAAAAATATAATGATTAATGTTCAAATAATAAAATAAGGCAAATACAATTCTCACTAACAATACATACATTATTCAATACTGAGCAAAAATTTTTTACCAAGAATTTTTTCTCCCTATTATTGGCAAAATGGCCAGTTTTTATCATTTATTGAAACAGTAAATGACTTAATTCAGAATACACATAACTACATTATTTCTGCTTTGCTGAAGAAAAAGTATCATTGGCTTTCTGAATTACAGCCCTTTTAATTTTCACAGTAATGCTACATGTGTAATAGCAAATATTAAGAACTGAAAAATTATCTTGATCAGGTATCAATCAACTTCTGAAAATCAGAATTATCCTTAACAAAACCATGTACCCAAATTTTCTGATGCTATGGCTTGGGTAATTTTTTGGATCCTTATAAATGATAAATCTACCATTTTAAATTGTTAGCTTAAAGCAATAACATTTTTGAGTGGGGAGGCTATTGTTTTAAGCTAAAAATTTCAAGTGATAATTAGAAGTTTTATAGAAGACTCAGGTCAGTTTTCTTTTTCTTTTTTAAATTTATTTATTTTTTGGCTGCGTTGGGTCTTCGTTGCTGCGTGCGGGCTTTCTCTAGTTGCGGCGAGCAGGAGCTACTTACTACTCTTTGTTGTGGTGCACAGGCTTCTCATTATGGTGGCTTCTCTTGTTGCGGAGCACTGGCTCTAGGCACGCGGGCTTCAGTAGTTGTGGCTCACGGGCTCTAGCACACAGGCTCAGTAGTTGTGGCGCACGGGCTTAGATGCTCTGCGGCATGTGGGATCTTCCCGGACCAGGGCTCATATTCATGTCCCTTGTATTGGCAGGTGGATTCTTAAGCACTGCGCCACCAGGGAAGTCCCAGACTCAGGTCAGTTTTAAATTATACTCATAAAGCCACAGGGACAGCGACCAGCTGACAATAACAGACCAGTGATTTACTACTAAAGAATTTAAGATTCAAAGGCAGAACATGTGTGTTTTTTGGACAGGGGTTGTCAACCACAAAATATACTGAAAAAAACACCTTGACAATTTGTTTTTGTCTATTTTTTGGCCACAAGATAATAAGTATGACTTCAGGCAAGCCTCCTCATCTATAACAGTAACACTACCTTCATTTTCTAGAATTGTGAGAATTTAAGATAATACCTGTAGAGCATTCAACCCCTGTGCCTGGCACATAAACAACAGTTATTATTTTGTCTATATTATACATTACAGTAATAGATGTATTTAATAACATGGGACAAGGAAAGGAATAGACAGAGTGAAAAATAAAAAGAGAATGTGGTGATAAGTGTGAAATGTGTTCCTAATAACTGTTCAGCTGTTATTAGCTGGTACTATAGATTAGACATAAATAGCTCATGGTAACAGAATGCCTACTTTAGCCTGGATGAATTTTAAGATAGCTTAAAAAATGTTGAATGTGGGCTTTCCCTGGTGGCGCAGTGGTTGAGAGTCCGCCTGCTGATGCAGGGGACACGGGTTCATGCCCTGGTCTGGGAAGATCCCACATGCCGCAAAGCGGCTGGGCCTGTGAGCCATGGCTGCTGAGCCTGCGTGTCCGGAGCCTGTGCTCCGCAATGGGAGAGGCCCTCATACCGCAAAAAAAAAAAAAAAATGTTGAATGTATTTTTGTAAAAAAAGATACATAATTGGCCAATAATCACATGAAAAGATGCATAGTATCATTAGCCACAAGAGAAATTAAAACAAAACCGCAGTGAGATGAAGATTTCACACGCACCAACATGGCTATAATCAAAAATAACAGATGTTAACATTTATTTGTTAGGTTGTGGAGAATTTGGAACCCTCATACAGTGCTTGTGAGACTGTAAAACAGTGCAGCCACTCTGGAAAACAGTTTGCCGGTCCCTCAAATGATTAAACATAATTACCATATGGCCTAGCAATTCCACTCCTAGGTGTATATTTACCCAAGAGAAATAAAAACGTATGTCTACACAAAAACTTGTATAAGAATGGTCACAGCAACATTACTCATAATAACCAAAAAGTAGAAATAATCCAAAAATCCATTAACTGATAAACAGATAAACAAAATGTTGCTTAACCATACAAGAGAGTATTATTTGGCAGTAAAAGGAAAACAAGTACTGTACATAGGACATGGATGAACCTTGAAGACATTATACTAAGTGAAAGAAGGTAGCCACTGAGGGCCACATATTATATGATTCCATTGATATGAAATGTTCAGAACAGGCCAATCTACAGTGAATTATATGGTACATCAATTGTGTATCAGTCAAGCTGTTACCAAAAAAAGTTAACGGAAGAAAAATTTGATACCCTTACAGATTAACGTGAAGGATCAACTAAGGATAATCTACTTTTAAATTCTTCGTAACGAAACAAGTTGCTTCTGCCTGTACAACTCACCAAAATAGGCATAAATACTCTAGAAGTGCTAGTAATTTTTCAGTCACACGTATAGGCAAAAACATCATCTTTTAAAGTAGAATTTGTGAGGACTTCCCTGGTAGCGCAGTGGTTAAGAATCCACCTGCCAATGCAGGGGACACGGGTTTGAGCCCTGGTCCAGGAAGATCCCACATGCAGCGGAGCAACTAAGCCCGTGCACAACTGCTGAGCCTGCGCTCTAGAGCCCGAGAACCACAACTACTGAGCCTGCACGCCACAACTACTGAAGCCCGCGCGACTAGAGCCCGTGCTCCACAACGAGAAGCCACCACAATGAGAAGCCCACACACCACAACAAACAGTAGCCCCCACTCGCTGCAACTAAAGAAAGCCAGCACACAGCAACGAACACCCTATGCAGCCAAAATATAAATAAATAAATACATTAAAAAAAAAATGAATGCACTAAAGTAAAATTTGTGAACTGGTTAGATATCAAAACCACAAAATGAAAACTCTTTTGATTGAAGACTCAAATGGAAATCCTCAGCCCCCTACCATGATGATTACCTATAAAATGAGATTCAGAAGTTTGAATCTTAGTTGTATATGACCATGGGCACATCACTTTAGGCTATCAAGCCTGAAGTTCTCCCTCAGTAAACACCGTCTTCCTCAGTAAATTGTTCTGAAGATTAGGAGAGAGTAGAAGAAAGCACCTAACACTGAGCACTCAATACAGGAACATAAGACACCCACTAAGTGAACCTGAAAAGTAGGCTACCTAAGGGAGAAATAAGAAACAAGTGATTCCTGCTGATGATCGCTTCTTATCTCCTCTGCTCTTCAGCACTAGATGAATTAATTTTTCCATAAATACCATTTTCAGAACCATGCATTTAATACCACTGATACTCTCAGAATTTACATAATAAATACTATCCTTCTATTTATACACCAACAAACTGTTTTGAAATTTTTTTCTTTTAAAAAACCACAAATTAGGTAATACTGGGGGAAAAAGCTTTTTAAAAGTATTAAGACAGGGGCTTCCCTCCTGCTCCAGTGGTTAAGAATCCACCTTCCAATGCAGGGGACGTGGGTTCGATCCCTGGTCCAGGAACTAAGATCCCACATACCACAGGGCAACTGAGCCTGAGCTCCACCAACTAATGAGCCCGTGTACCACAACTGCAGAGCCCACGCAATCTGAGCTCCACCAACTAATGAGTCCATGTACCACAACTGCAGAGACCACACGCTCTGGAGCCCCTGCACCACAACTAGAGAGAAGCCCACACACCGCAACGAAAGATCCCACATGCCACAACTAAGACCCAACACAGCCAAAAATAAAACAAATATTTTTTTAAAAAATGTATTAAGACCAGGACTCCCCTGGTGGTGCAGTGGTTAAGAATCCAGCTGCCAATGCAGGGGATACAGGTTCGATCCCTGGTCCAGGAAGATCCCACATGCCACGGAGCAACTGAGCCCGTGTGCCACAAATACCGAGTCTGCGCTCTAGAGCCCGCGAGCCACAACTACTGAGCCCACGTGCTGCAACCACTGAAGTCCGCGTGCCTAGAGCCTGTGCTCCACAACAAGATAAGCCACCGCAATGAGAAGCCCGCGCACCGCAGTGAAGAGTAGCCCCCGCTCACCGCAACTAAAGGAAAGCCCGTGTGCAGCAACCAAGACCCAACGCAGCCAAAAAATTTAATTAATTTAAAAAACACATAAATAAAAAAATTTTTTTAATAAAAAATGTATTAAGACCAAATAAGTTTAACACTAAAATGAAATGAGATATGTACAACCAATGTTAGCTATGTAAGTCATAACCTTATTGTGGAAATAGCAACTTTAATGTGGAGAAAAAGTTAAGTAATGAATGATGACGTATATAAAATACAGCCATTAAAATTAGTCACCTAGACAGTAATTAAGTGAAAAGAAACCACTGTAAAATTAAGAAATGGCAAAAAGTAGAGATCCTATTTTTAAAAAAGTATACATAAAAAATTGAGAATATACAACAAAACTGAAATTTTCCCAGTTCTCTCCATTTTCCTTTTTTTTAATTCTAAAAATTTCTTAAATCAACTAATTTAGACTTATTGTTGAAAACATTTTTAGATTTTGGGGAAAATTTTTAAACTGTTCAGTGACTCAACAATTTTGAAAGTATCAAAATATAACTGACACCAAAAAATCAAAATTTAATAAGACAAAGACACTGGTCATATTCTTTTTTTTAATACTTTTTAAAAATATATTTATTTATTCAGTTGGCTGCGCTGGATCTTAGTTGCGGCATGCGGGAATCTTTTAGCTACGGCATGCAGGATCCAGTTCCCTGACCAGGGATCGAACTCAGGCCCCCTGCATTGGGAGCACAGAGTTTTAACCACTGAACCACCAGGGAAGTCCCAACACTGGTAATATTCCTTATGCTGACTTGCATGGTGGCTATGAGTATATATATTTGTAAAACTTCATCATTGTCAATAATACCTCAATTTAAAAAAATTCATAAAGGTGTACACATAAAAGTCATGCACTTTTACCATGTCACAGTTACTACCTGAAAGCTCTACAGATTATGGCCAATTCTAAATTAGGCCCCAAGGTTTTCACAAAACTGTGAAAGGACATAAAGTACTTAGGGTGAAAGAATATATGGTATCTGGGATTTGTTTTAATGATATTGCAGGTGAGGTTAGTTTAGTCTAACAGTTTGTTTAATTAAAACTGTTAAGTGATTAATGGTGTAGAATTCCCAAGTAACTCTCATTTCCTATGCCATGTAATTGTGAAGTGTGTGTACTTTTTTACTTTTGTAATAAAATGGTTTTGAAGCCTGGAGACAATCACAGATTATAACAAATTCCAAAGAGACTGCAAATTCTTTTACATAACTAGATTTTAAAGCTTTAAATTACACAGAAGCCATCTACTAGAGCTTAGGAATCTTGCTACACATGGTCTTTCTTATAATGGAATTTCATCTGCAAGTTTTCTTGTTTATGTCTACCACTTAAGCAAAGCAACATCAATTCCTCTCCTCAGTATGACTCACTTCAGCATGGGGTTCAGTCCTGCAGAGTGACAACTACTGCAAAAGGGATCTGATGCAAACAGCATTCCAGAGCCCCTTTTCACTTCTGATACAGAGTAGAGTACTAGGTTACCCTAACCATTTTGTTCAGACCAGTAATCAGTCCTCAAAGGTACCAATTCACATCAGGAAAATGTTAACATAACTATCAGTAGTTACAAACACTGCTTTTAAAAAATGAGACCCCTTGGGCTTCCCTGGTGGTGCAGTGGCTGGGAGTCTGCCTGCCAATGCAGGGGACGTGGGTTCGTGCCCCGGTACGGGAGGATCCCACATGCCGCGGAGCGGCTGGGCCCGTGAGCCATGGCCGCTGAGCCTGCGCGTCCAGAGCCTGTGCTCCGCAGCGGGAGAGGCCACAGCGGTGAGAGGCCCGTGGACCTCAAAAAAAAAAAAAAAAAAATGAGACCCCTTAATGAAAGTCAATTTAAAAGTGAATAATTAAGGGGTGTTGGGGAGAAATGGGGAGCAACCACTGAGAGGGGTTTCCTTTTGGGGTGAAGATGTCCCAAAATTGACTGTGGTGTTGGCTGCACAATTCTGTGAACACACTAAAACCAATGCATTCTAACTTTCAATGGATGAATTGTGTGGGAGTGGAGTACATCTCAATAAAGCTGTTATTTAAAAAACTGAATTGCCAAATATGACAAAATATTAATAACTCTTGAGTATAGCTGATGGGGACCCATGGGTGCAGTGGGGCATTCTCTTCTGAGATGTTTGAAATTTTTCATTTTTAAAGTGTTTCATTTGGGGGGTAGCGTACACTTATAAACAAGAAAGGTCCTCTTACCTGTATGAGTTCGAACATGCTGAACATAATTGTTTTTTCTGTCTGAAAAATAGTTGCATTTTCCACATGTGTATACTTTCCTTGGAAAATGGTTTCTCAAGTGTTTCCTCCAGTGATATTCGCTTACTGTGGTGTACGTGCAAATGATGCACTTGTAGACTCGCTCATTGTCCCCAGCTCGGGTGTGGTGTTTCAGGTGAGCAGTATAGTGATCATAGCGATTGGTATTGTAGCCGCAGCGGTCACAGCGAATGGGGCCCTTGGAGAAATCTCCCTCTTCCCCGGTGGAAGAGCCACATTCCCTGGCTTTGGCTTGCTTCTCTGCACTTTCCTCCACAAAAAATTTCTTGGCACTATGAACTCGGATGTGATGCACAAACTGTTCTTCAGATTCTGCTTCATACTGGCATGGTTTACAGCGAAAGGGCTTGGTCTTCAAGTTCTTGCATTTGTCCTCTGCTACAGGTGTTTCCCGAGGAAGATCTTTATTTGCGCTGTACGGTTCTGAGGCAGCTGACACCTCAAACACAGGCCGCGGTTGCACAACACTGAGTTCCAAACTCTCCAGTTCCATGTTTTCCAGCCCACTGGGCTCGCCTTTTACCTCAGGAGACTCCTCAAGTCCTTCTCCGTCACTATCTGAAAAGTTGTTATCCCCAACAGGCATCAATTCTGCCATCTGTCTTTCTTCGCCAACCAGGTAATCACAGCAGCCGCCGTTTACTTCCCCAGTTAAGGCCACATTTGCCAACATGATGAGCTGAGGCGCAGCCAGTTCAGCTCTGGAGAGATCAGGCAAGTCATACATGTCGTTAGGCAAGGCCATGCCCATGGTGCCACTGCCGGTGAACAGACCTCCTCCTCCGGAAGACTGCCCCATTACCTGGGTGGCCATAACGGTGTTCTGCATTCAAAACAAAACAAATAACACGAAAGCACCACTTTAAACACAACTTTTACTGGTCTAAAACCACAACATCACTGTAATTCTTCATAACTTAAAAAGATACATTTTCCAATATAATCTTTAAACTCAATCAGCTTCATTAACTACTGAAAATAAGCCTTTACAATATTTTTGTAATTCCAAATTCTCTTTACTGCAGTCATCAAAAAAATTTCTATGAGCCCCTACAAAAAATTCTATCAAGCGTTTGACACAACTCATCCATCAACTAGGTCTACCACTGGCTTGCCTTCCCTCAAGCACTTTTACTTTTTCTAGTGGAAAAATATAAGTAACCTTCATTTTTAGTGCTAATTAAAATTTTATTTTAAATTCCATATATGAACAGTAAACTGCTGTCCTCTCAACTCCCCCTTCAAAAGTTTACTGGTCTGAATCAGAAAGGGGAAAAATCCAAAAGCTACCTGTGCATTTATTAAGTACAAACAGCCTGAAAAGCAGAAGCCTATAGTTAGTGAATTGAAGTTCATATGAACTCAACTAGCTCCAAAAGAATAAACTACAGTTGACCCTTGAACAAGAGGGTTAGGGGCACCAATCCCCAGTGCAGTTAAAAATCTGCATGTAACTTTGGGTTCCATAAAAACCAGACTACCAATAGCCTACTGCTGACCGGAAGCCTTATGGATAACATTAACAATCAGTTAAACATATTTTGCATGTTATGTGCATTATATAATAGTGTACAAGATGAATTGTGCTTGTCAGTATCTTTATCAATATTGTATTATACGATGCAAAATACTGTAGATGTTACACGTATTACTAACATTAGGCATCAAAAGAGAAAAGATAATGTGAAAAAGAAATTCATACTTATTTACAGGTATAACGATTAATGCACTGATAAAGAAGCAGCAACAATGATTGCTTTATGGTAGTCTATTGTGATCAATAGGACTGCTTCACAGTAGCCTAGCCTATATGCAAATGAATTAATCACAAAATTTTTAAGCATATAGTATAAGGCATATTCATAATATAGTATTGGAAATACTGTTTTGTTTTAAGAAACTACATACATGTGATGATAGGCTGATACGCTTTCTCAAATTGTAAGAGGCATACTGTATTTTAATGTTAAGTATTTAAAAGCAAAGTTATACAGCAGTAGAAAAACTAATACATTATTAATTTCATATTAAATATCATCTTATACCTTTGTACAAGTCTTACACACAATGAATACTTAGGTAATGACGATGATGACACAATGTCTCCCAGCTCTTGTTATACGATTACTAGATTTTCACAAGACACACACACACATATCCAACAGATAAGTTTATTAACTGAATGGCATGATTATTTACTATTCATTAAGTGGAAGTGGATCATCATAAAGGTCTTCATCTTTCTGTCTTCAGTTGAGTAGGGTGAGGAGGGCGGGGAAGAGGAGGGGTTGGTCTTGCTGAGTCAGGAGTGGCAGAGTGGAAAGAGGTAGAGGAAGTGGAAGGGAAGGAAGAAAGAGGTGCAGAGGCAGAAGAGGTGGAGGAAGTGGAAGGAGGGAGGCACTCTGTGTAACTTGAGGGAAATACATCTTAATTTCTGTCTGACTTTTTTGCTTTTCCACTTCTCTAAAAATGTTTCTATAGGGTACTAATCCTTCTTCAACCACTGGCTTTAGTTTTAGTGTCTGTATCACACAAGGGTCCAAGTCATAAAAGAAGTCAAAAGTAGTCTTCAACAAAAGGAACCCTGCTGCCAGACTGTCCAATGTCAATTTGTTTTCTGGTACTGCTATTTCCATGTCTTTTTCCTCATCATCTGGCACCGGCTCAGAAACACTTAACTCCAAATCGACTCCCGTTAATTCCTCTGGTATGGTGTCTATTAGCTCTTGAATATTCCCAAGATCTGTATCTTGAAGTCCTTCACCGCCCCCCCCCCACCTTTTTGCCATACCCACAATCTCTTTCATGACTTCCTTGATTGGCTGTCGTAAATCCTGTGAAGTCTTGCACATCTGGACACAGTTTTCTCCAGCAGGAATTTATTGTTTTAGGCTTGCTGGCTTTCACAGCTTTTTCTATCACAATGATGTGATCCTTCCAGACTTTCATGATGTTCTATCGGGGTTGTCTTTCATAGCATTGACAATCCTTTCATAGAGTACCACAAGTAATGAGCCTTCAAGGTCCTTACAACACCTCAATACAGGCTTCATTCAAAGACGTTGTGTTGGGGGACAAGTATACCACTTTGACACCTTCAATGTTGCTCATGGTTCTAGGTGGCCAGGGGCATTGTCCAATACCAAAAAACTTTAAAATGCAGTCCCTTACTGCAAGGTACTTCGTGATCAGGGACAAAGCACTGATGGAACCAATCCAGAAAAGTGTTCTCATTGCCGAGGCCTTCTTGTTGTACAACCAAAAGAATAGCAACTGGTATTTATCTTTTTTCCCTTTAAGTATAGTGGGCTTCAGGAGTTCCCTGGCGGCCTAACGGTTAGGATTCCAGGCTTCTGCCGTGGCGCAGGTTTAATCCCTAGTCAGGGAACTGAGATCACGCAAACCATATGGCGTGGCCAAAAAAAAAAAAAAAAAAAGGATAGTGGGCTTAGCAGCTTTATAGATAAGAGCAGTCCTGATCAAAAAATCAATTCGCACAAAACATGTTAGTCTTCAATCAGCCTTAAATCCTGATGCTCACTTCTCTTTCTTACTAATGAATGACCTTTTTGGCAATTTTTTCCAGAGTAGGGCACATTTCTCTGTGTTAAAAACCTGGTTTAGGCAGACAGCCTTTCTCTTCAATAACTGTGTTCACGGCATCTGGGAACTCAAAGCCGGTTCTGGTATCTTGATATTTTTTTCTAAAATTACCAAACTATCCTCTGCTGGCATTAAATTCTCCAGATTTAGAAACTGCACCTTCCTTTTGCTTTAAGTCGTCATATAACTTCTCTTTTCCTCGAATCATATTAGACTCTATAGGTATGCCTTTCTTATAGTAATGCTATAACCACGTAAAAGATGCATTTTCAATGAGATAGAAAGGCATTTCGCAAAAAGTGTAAGTCTTTCATGTCTGCTGGCAAAAATGCAGAGACAGTTTCCAAACTTCCTTTTCTTTTTTTACAACAATCCTTACACTGGACTCATTGATCTTGAAATGGCGGGTAACAGGAACTACAGAACTCAGTTTATGGTACATATCAAGCAATTCAACTTTTTCTTCTAATGTCATGACTTTACTTCTTGGGAGCATTTCCAGCATCACTAGAACACTTCATATGGGTCCCACGGTGTTATTCAAGGTTTCTGGTATCACACTAAACACGATAAAAAACGCTCAGGAACTACGAGAGGTGACTTTTTTTTTTTTTTTTTACTGCAAACACAGTTTACTGGAGAGACCAACTGCTCACCTGGAAATGATCAGACTCACAAGACGTTTTGAGTGGATACCTGCAACACTTGCACTCACCAAAACAGCAAAAAGAGGTAGCTATGAAATTATTACAGTACTACAGTATGGACTACAGTTAATATTAGGCAGTAATGAGTTACTACTGCATCTTTACATTTGTTTACATTTCTCTGGACTGGAATGGTGCCATGGGTGGTCTGTGTTTGTGTAATTTTTGATAAATTTAAACTTTTTATTAGATTTGTATATATTTTATGGTAGCAAATGATAAAATACACTATTATCTACATATATTTTAGGCACTCATGAGGTACCTTCTAAATTTTTTCGATATTTCTAGGCTATGTGTATCATCTGTAAATTTTTTCAAAATGTTGCAAATCTCTAAGAAACTTTCCAATATATTTCTTGGAAAACAAAATCCACATATAAGTGGACCCATACAGCTCAAACTCCTGTTGTTCAAGGGTCCAATGTACTCTGAAAACGTACTTAGTACCATTAAAGTACCACTTAGTTTCTTTTTTTAATGACCTGTTTCAAAGTAAACAAAAGTTATGGACCTTTCTTCCTGTAAAAAGGGAAGTTTGGTGTATTCAAAAATACACAAATGAAAATACAGAAACTTTCAAACCCCCTAATAAAATAACTGGACAACTCATCTCCAAATCAGCAACTTTCTTGCACTGTGCTTGACTTGGCCCACTTGCCTGGCGGATCCATAACAAGATCACCTTGAAAACATGTTGGGCTTTTTTATAAACTGTCTTAACCATGCTACTTTCCAATCTAAAAGGTGTAATTCTCAAATTAGGTGTTCTCCTGCGAATTAGAAAAAGCAAAATAGGTGGCAAAGGCTAAAAAAAAATGTTAAACCCAAAATACAAAAAGTAATCCTGTCTCACCCAAGTGCATAAACACAAACCGGTTGAGTCATAGGTACCAACAAAAGTTGGAATCAAATGCCATCACACAAAGCAAACGCTGTCCAAGGGTTTAACAGCCCAGACTACTCGGTAATTTCTAATTCTTCCCAAACTCTAACTACCATCCCCAAAGGGATTTTAACGTTGGTCGGGAAGACTGTCCAAGCACAGTCCGAAAGCCCAACGTGCTACGCGAATTCCTACGTGCTGCTGCCACCAGAGCCTGCCTCGGCGGCGGCATTCCTAACTGAAATAGGCATTCGGCCATTTTCTCAAAATACGTACCAAACACAAAGCAGCTCTTTGCAAACTCGGGAGCTCTCGCTTCCTCTCGGCTCGGCCCGCTCACTGCACCACTGACACACCAGTTGCCGCCACACTCGTCCTGAACCTTTCCCTGGGCTCCCCAACACTAAAGACTGCAAGACGGGCAAACTCGGGGTGCCGCTGGGCCAGGTCAAGTCTTCCCCAGTTCAGGCTGCCCCCTCCTGGCCCGCGCGCCCGAGTCCGGGAAGAGGGAGGAAAGTTACCGCGTCGCCGCCGTCCCGGCTGCTCGCCGGCCCCAGCCTCGCCCTCCGCAGGGGGCCGAGGAGCCGCCGCGAGCGCCCTCCCGAGGCGCCGGGCCCCGAGCGCCGGAGGGGGCACCCCGCGCCCCGGAAGTTTGCGGGTTCACTCCCCCACGGCGCCCCGCGGGACGCGCGCCCCGACCCCGCCGACGGCGGCGGCTAGGTGGCCCCACGCAGAGGGCCCCGGCGGCGGGGCGGCCCGATCGCAGAAATCGCTGTCCAGCCCCATTGGCAGAATCACCCGAGCCCCAGGCTGACTCAACCCTCCCGGCCGCACTCAACGGCGCCTTCCGGCGAAAGGGAGAGGCCGCAGAGGGAGGGGGCGGGAGGACCGCCGGCAAGCAAGGAGCTGCGGCGGGACCTGGAGCAGGAGCACGAGAGGAAGTTTCAGAACTAGGGCCCCAAGCAGCTCCGCTCCTGGCCTCAGGACAAGACTCCCAGGGACGCCCGGGCCCGCGCGGAGGCGGCGGCCCGGCCTCAACTGGGGAGGGGGTCCCGGCGCCGCGCCGCTCCCCACCAACGCCCCCGGCCCAGCCCCCGGACCGCGACGGTGTAACCCGATCCCGTTCAGCCGCCAGTCCCCGCCCGACGCGGCCGCCACCGCCGGAGCCACAGTATCTGCAAATCAGCCCTGGACAGCGCCTCGCTCCGCGTCCTTCCGCGCCCTCCCCCTCCCGCGGCAACCGCCGCCACGACCGCCCGGCCGGCCCGCCGCCCCCACCCAACCGTCTCCCAGACCGCGCCACGCTTACCGGCCTTCCTGGGCGAGGAGGGGCGAAGACCCGCGTCGCCGCTCCTTCTCGGACTACTTTTCTTTGTTGCTGGAGTTTCGGGGGAGGGGAGGGAGAGGGCGGAAAAGTTGGACGCTGGGGCAGTCGAGGCCCGCGAAGACCCAGGAGAGGGGCTGCAGAGAGTATTCAGGCCTCCGGCTCTCGCCCTACCGTCCCGGCCGCCGCCGCCGCCGCCGCCGCCGCCGCCACCTGGGGCCCCGGACCTCGGCGGCGCTTGCTCTGCTCCTGCGCCGTGAGCTCTCGGGAGCCGCACATTCCAGCACAGAAGGCTGCGCCGCGCACCCGGCCCGCGGCGCCACCGCCGCCGCAGCCGCCGCCGCCACTCCCGGGACACGCCCCCTCCGCCTCCCGCGCGCGCCCGCGGGACACGCCCTCTCCACCGCCCCCGCGCGTGGCCGCCTGGCGCGCCCCGCCCCTGGATGAAGGAGGTTGCTCTGGGCCCCAGCCGTGCTAGGGGCGCCCCGACGGATAGCTGACCCTGACCTCCTCAGATCCCCAACTCTGACCCTTAGGTCTAAAGAGAAGCGAGGCCGCCTCCCTTTCTTGATTTCCATCATAAACAGAAAAGTTAACTCCCAGCCCTGGCGTGCATGCATGAGAACAGCACTGTTAAAAGAAAAATGTATAAGCTTTGTCACCCTCCCTTTCAAGTCTAAAGTGCTTGAAAATACCTTTAAGAATCTCTTCAAGTCGCCACCCTTAACTAATTAAGCTTCATTTTAAGCTTCTACGTAAAAAATGCCTTCCAAATTTTAAAATGTAAGCCAAAAAAACGCAATCAGTTAGTGAGTTGTGAAAAGAAAATGTTACAGGAAGGTTGTGGATTCAAAATTGTGAGAATGAGGACAGAGGGGACAAGTCCCTAGACGTGGAAGGTCATTGCTGAGCCTTCAAAGCACTATTTCAGTGTAGCAATTACCCTCAGATTACAGAGGGTATAGAGGGTGGTGAGGACGTGGAGGCTGCTTCCTGAGCAAGTTTTGGAGAGTAACCTGCTTCCACGTTTATAAAGTGGGGTAACCCATGCATGCTACCTGGTACACAGTAATATGCTAGAGAGAGAGGGAGAGAGAGAGAGAGAGAGAGAGTAGTTTCATGCCCCCTTCCCTTCTTTTTGTACCAGAAATGCCTTAGATGTCTTAAATAACAGCTGTCCTCAGAAATTGAATGGCTCCCTTAAACCCCTTAGTGTGGCATTCGAGATCCTGACTACCCAGATCTAGATAAGTTGGACTATCAGTTTTATAAAAGAGGTAGCAGCAAGTGCTTTGGGGGTTTAGAGGAGGGAGATAGTTTCTAACTAAGAGGATCTAGAAACGTCACAGTAGATGATTATCTGATCTGGCCTTGAGCACTGGGAGAATTTCAACAGGTAGAAAATAAGGGAAGGAACATTATACACAGTGAAAACAGCAAGCTCAAAAACCTACCTGAGACTTCCCTACCTCCTTCTCAGGCTCCCCCAGTTCCTTCTCTTTAAAGTTCCTTCACTTTTTTCTCTTATGAGAGAGCTTTCAGACTCTCTGGTCTACTCCTCAGTAGACTTCTTTTCCTAACTGTTGACAATGTTATTAATTAATGCAATGTCAGATGCAAAATGGAATGAAGGTCCTATGGTGCTTAACCACAAAAGGTTTTGATACTTAATATCAAATTCAAACTCTCCCCATGAATCAAGAAGTATTCACCTTCATTGATCCCAAAAGAAAAAGAAAAATGCAGAAGGGAACGGTAAAAAAAAAAAAGAGAGAATGGGGGGTGGGGGGAGTGTAGAAGGAATGAAAGGAAGGAAGAAAGGAAAGAAGGAAGAAAACCTTTGTAGGCCTGGTAACAAACTTTTTTGTTTTTTTGGCCACACCACATGGCTTGCATGAATCAAGAGTTCCCTGACCAGGGATGGAACCTGGGCCCCTGGCAGTGAAAACGCCAGGTCCTAAACACTGCACCACCAGGGAATCCCCCAAATGTTTCTACATTTATTCAGTTAAAAAAAAATTTTTTTAACTAAAATCTAATTTGAGGTTGCATGGGTTTTTTAGATGCTGTAGCCCAGGGAACAATTCTGTCCTCTACAAAGCCCTCAAAAATGTTAACATTCTTTCCCTTTTTCATGTCCAAAAAGGCAACATCTCTTTTTAAACTTACTAGATAAATGTCCTTCATTCCTCAGTCTGACTGCTTACTGGAAATGTTTTATTAATTGGGAATTTATTCCCACATATTGTGATGCAAATAGATGAATGGCAAATCAGCAGCTGCATTCATTTAAAATTAGCGGAGGCCCTTGTTCAAGAGATGGCATATTCAGAGTGACCCAAATTATCATGACATGAAGGCCACAGGTCAAATTCAAAGCCAAGTTACAAATCAATAGAAACTTTCCATGGAAAAGCTGGTTCTATAAACTAATTATTAATTGTTTTCAAGAAGCTCTGTGTTACTTTGCTGCATCCAAAATTTAAGATCTTCTACAAAATAAAGACTTTAAACTGTCACTGATTTCTGGTTTTTAAAATCTAAGCCCATGGATTCTTTCCCAGAAATTTAATTCATCATTTAAAAATTTTTAATTGTCATATGTTCTTAGTAATATTTTTCTCTAGAGATTCACTTCATAAGTTTGGTTAAATATTGTTTTTGAGCTTCTATGCTTTTTATTCCTGACCATGATTCGCTTTTTCTTCAGGAAAAGCTCAATTTGACTGAGCTCTTTTTAAGAAGTTCAATAATCCACTTTAAATGTTACATCTTGGTCTTCCCTGGTGGCGCAGTGGTTGAGAGTCCGCCTGCCGATGCAAGGGACATGGGTTCGTGCCCCTGTCCAGGAAGATCCCACATGCCGTGGAGTGGCTGGGCCCGTGAGCCATGGCCGCTGAGCCTGCGCGTCCGGAGCCTGTGCTCCACAATGGGAGACGCCACGGCAGCGAGAGGCCCGCGTACCGCAAAAAAAAAAAAAAATTAGGGTACAACATCTCCATCCTGATGTTGAAACGTTATGGTTCCACTATCACCAGCCAAAGAGGTAACATTGGACGAATACCTGGGGCCTTTCTCCCATTTTCCCTACATTTCCACTTTGCACCTCCAGGAGTCTCCTCCAGAGATAACTGATCCTGTAAGGATTAAAATCTGGCTCTGAAATTTGTGTTCTCTGAGTCAGCACAATTTCCATTTCTCATTTAGTTCACAGTGACTTACAATAACTTAACAATAACTTTTAATAACTTATAATAATAACTTACAGTAACTTAAAATATTGCTTTGTGCTCTCTACAATCTTATTCTGAAACTTTTGGTGGTGGTAACAAAAGTTGTGATAGATTTGAGACAGAAAAGGAAGGGTTCAGGGCACAACAAATAAAAGAATGATATAACCATTAAGAAGATCAGGACATGACAGAAACGGGTTAGAACCTACTAGGCCAAAGATGGCAGAAGATTAGATTTCCAGTAGACTTTGAGCCTCATTATATGCTCATTGTAATACATTAGCATGTAAATGAAACACACACAGGTGCCATCACAGTTCCAAGGCTGACCATAAAAGGCCCAAAAGTGGGTGGTGCCCCAATTCCTGGAAATCCCTGCCCCTTCTCCAAGGTAGTTAGAATATTCCTCCCACTTGTTAGCCTTTGAAATTACCCAGTCCATAAAAAGTAAACACCTGCACACCCCAGGGCCTCTAGCCTTCTGAGACAGCCCCCAATCCGTCTATGGAATGTGTATCTCCCTAAACAAATTTGCTTTCACTTTACTAGCTCTTGAATTCTTTCCTGAGAGAAGCCAAGGACCCTCACTTGGCGCCCATCCCAGGAACTCACCGGAGACCTGAGACATGACCATCCTCTCCTGCCCCATTTTTCCGGCAACAGATTAGACAGTGCACTGGCCAGATAGGCTAGAGAATGGTTTCTCCTTCCCTATGTTGCTTTGAGAAATCACTGCTCTTGACTTTCTTCTGTAAAATGAAGAGGTTGTACTATTGATGGCTAAAATTCTCAGCAGCTTAGTAGTCTAAGGTGCTTTTTTTTTTCAATTAGTTTTTATTGGAATATAGTTGATTTACAGTGTTGTGTTAGTTTCTGCTGTACAGCAATAAGGTGCTTTTTATTCTGTTAAAATTTGAATCTTGGGCTTCCCTGGTGGCACAGTGGTTAAGAATCCGCCTGCCAATGTAGGGGACACGGGTTCAAGCCCTGGTCCGGGAAGATCCCACATGCCGCGGAGCAACTAAGCCCAGGCACCACAACTCCTGCGCCTGTGCTCTAGAGCCCGCGAGCCACAACGACTGAGCCCACGCACCACAACTACTGAAGCCCACCCGCCTACAGCCTGTGCTCCGCAACAACAGAAGCCACCGCAACGAGAAGCCGGCGCACCGCAAGGAAGAACAGCCCCACTCGCTGCAGCTAGAGAAAGCCCGCACGCAGCAACGAAGACCCAACGCAGCCATAAATAAATAAATGAATTTATTTTTAAAAAATTGAATATTGTGCAGGTATTTCCTAGAACATATATATTATATATAATATATATATACAATATATATACTATATATATTAGTAATATATATACTATATATATACTATATATAGTATATATATATTACTAATATATATACTATATATATACTATATATACTATATGTACATACTATATATATAGTGTATATATATAGTATATATATATATAGTATATATATATATATTAGTTATATATATATATATATATATTAGTTCAGTATACCTGGCAGTCCTAGTTTCTTCTCTGTAGCTTCTTTTGCCCTCTGTGGGGAGACCCACCAGTAGGTCTTGAGCCACACTGGCTTCAAGAATGATGGTGTCTGAAGACAGGGATTTACGGCCTGATCTAGTGCTGTTGATAGCAGCTTCATCTCCCCTCGCTGCCAGTTGGGCCCCGACCTTCTGTTCTGGTTCTGGTAACTGGAACACAGTGTCTTATCCATGACAGTATCTGCAGCTTGAGCCACAGAGGTGTTCCCTAAATGCTGAGGGACGGGAAGGAGGTGAGCAAGGGAGCTCCAGAATGAGCCGGGATCCTTCCTGCCTCCTCATGGAACCCAGACCACATTTTGAACTACTCTCCCCTCGTTCCTCTTCCCTTCACCTCACTGGCCTTGTTGAACCCTGGCTACTCTCCCGACTTGCTGTTCTTTTTCTGAAAGACTATCCAGTACCTCTCTGTCCATCCCGCTCACTCCCTCCCCTCCTGGGTCCGATGTTATCTTCTCAGTGGCCACACTCTTTAGAATTACAGCCCCATTCCCTTTACACCCAATCCTACTGTCCTTCCCTGCTTTGTTTTTCTTATTAGCATTTATCACTAACAAACATGCCATGTATTTTATTTATTCATTTTATTTACCATTTTATTGTTTATCTTTCCTTACTAGAACCAAGGTGCAGAAGGGCAGAGAAATTAGTCTTTATCTCCAGTGCCTATAACATGGTAGCTGCTCAACAAGTGTTTGTTAAATTTACAGGATCCTAGTTTGGTGTCACAGTCTCAAAATGGGGCCCCTCATATCCCCATTGGTACCCCCAGCTCAATACCCATCACAGACTTCCCTCATGCTAAATGCTGGCCTGCCTCTTTGAATGGCCCCTAAAATATCCCCTTTTCAATAGCTGTTTGTTGAATGGACAAATAAATGCTCTCAGATCACCGGTCCCTGTGCGCTGCCTTCCTGTCGAAAATCTCCCTTCCGGCTCTTCTGCATATTGTATTCCTAGCACACTCCTAGTTCCACACACCAGTCTTTCCTTGGATTATCCTTGGTGAAATTTAAGAGTCCGTTTGGGCCTCAACGGTCCTTCCATTTGCCCCTGTTTTTTTGGTTTTTGCCTCTATTTTTTTTGGCCATACCACATGGCATGTGGGACTTTCCCTGACCAGGGATCGAACCCGTGCCCCCTGCAGGGCAAGGGCAGAGTCTTACTCACTGGACCGCCAGGGAAGCCCCTTGTTTTTTGTTTTTGGCCACGCCACCACTACCATGCAGCTTGTGGGACCTTAGTTCCCCGACAAGGGATTGAACCCAGGCCCTCCACAGTGAAAGCAAGGAGTCTTAACCACTGGACTGCCAGGGAATTGCCTGCCCCTGTTTAAATACAAGCCACACCCCTCTCCCTGCACAGCCCTGCCCCTCCCCTGCATTCCATCTCTTTGTTGTGGCCTCCTCTATTGTCCTTCTTCCCAGAATCCTTCCTCCATGTCATGCTGACCACAAAATGTTGCAACTGGAAGAGATCTTAGGGGTCCAAGCTCTTGTTTTATAGATGAAAAGAGACAGGCCTGCAAGCATTTGTCTTGTCCAGATTTGCACAACTAGTTAGGCCACGGCCAGAACTTGGATCCAGGGACACAGATTCCCAACCGGTCCAGTGGCCTTCCCACGTGCCTTAAATTCTCTTCACTGGCAGCAGTCTGCCCTTACCTAAAATATCTTTTACTCTTTTGGGCCTGGTGAATTATTTTGTTCAATGGCTATACAGATAGCATATATCTGAGGTAAGAAGTCTCTTCAGATCCACATTTCCTTAACTCTTAAGCCTATTTTAAGGTTAAGATTACCTTCTGGCAAGGGAAACCCTTATTGTCCTGCATTGCTTTTAAAACACTCATGCCCCAGCATTGACCTTTTAACCTACAAAGCTCATTGTCAATTTAGGGGAAATGGGACTTGATTCAAAAGACGACTTCTGGCTGTCTTTCCCTTCCTTCCGAAAAGAGGCAAAATCTTCCAGAGTACCATGAGAGGTATACTATTGTACATAGTTTTTATACCCTTTCTGACCTGACCATGAGGACCTGAAGAGATAAAGAATTGTGTTGTGTGTTCTCCACATGATCTTATTTCTGACACAGTCAATAAAATCAAACAAAGTATTTATATCAACCCAGCCAAAGCTAAAACCAGGTGGTGGTTTTATAAATAAATGTTTCTTCAATGGACATTTCCTTATTTGTCTTCAAATAATCACTTAACCTACCAGAATGGCTAAAAGTAACATAGCTATCCATATAAGGTGCTGATGGGGAAGCTGAGCAACTAGAGCTCTCATCTATTGATAATGGAAATGAAAACTGGTACAACTGATAGGGTAGGGGGTCCCCAGAGAAAGAGAACCAGGCATGGCTTTCCCGACATATAAGAGAAACTAATTTGGCCTAAGTTTTCTGCATCTAAGACTGGCACCATGCTTGCCTCAGTAATTAAAGATCTTAAGGGAAATTAGGAAAGAAAGGAACAAAGGAAAAACAGTCAGGAAACAATAGTTCAGAGATAAGACGGGTTTAGTTTCTCCTCAAGGGATATAAATAACAATCTGTTACATATCTTTGAGTTCTGCAGGAACCAAGGCCCCTACCCAGGTGGAGGATGCAATGATGATATTGACCTTTTCTGACTTCTATCAACTAAAGCTTGGACTCTGTCAACCTATGTCCCAGTTCTGTGTTGAATTCTCTGCTCTAGCTCCTTCAAGAATATGTATGTACCCTTAGCTTAAAAGTTCCCCAATTTTGCTGTTTGGGAGACACTGCTTTGGGAAACGTCCCAAGTGTTCTCCTTATTTGCTGCAAGTAATAAATCCTCACTTCTCCCAATCTTCGGCTTGCTTCTGTCTTTTGGTTCAACATCCCCCAAAAGAACCATTCTGGAAAATAGTCTTAAAGTTTCTTATAGAGACATGTAGAACACAATCTAGATATGCCATTCCAGGTATCAACTGAGGAGAATTGAAAACTTACGCCATGCAAAAAACCCTATAGATTAGTGTCCAAGAACAGAAACAATCCTAAAGCCCAGCTAGCGAATGAATAAAATTTTAATATACTCATACAAAAGTGTCTAGGAGTTAAAAAACTTTTCCCATAGAACTCTCCTACACTATTGGTGAGCATGTTAGTTGGTGCAAACACTATGGAAAACAGTATAGAGGTTCCTCAGAAAACTAAGAATAAAATTACCATATGATCCAGCAATCCCACTCCTGGGCATATATACCAACAAAACTATAACTCAAAAAGATACATGCACCCCTATGTTCATAGCAGCACTATTCACAATAGCCAAGACAGGGAAGCAACCTAAATGTCCACTGACAGATGAATGGATAAAGAAGATATGGTACAGGGGCTTCCCTGGTGGCGCAGTGGTTGAAAGTCCGCCTGCCAATGCAGGGGATGCAGGTTCGTGCCCTGGTCCGGGAGGATCCCACATGCCGCGGAGCGGCTGGGCCCATGAGTCATGGCCGCTGAGCCTGCGCGTCCGGAGCCTGTGCTCCACAAGGGGAGAGGCCATGGCAGTGAGAGGCCCATGTACCGCAAAAAAAAAAAAAAAAAAAGAAAAGAAGATATGGTACATATATACAATGGAATACCACTCAGCCCTAAAAAAGAATGAAATAATGCCATTGCAGCAATTTGGATGGAGACAGAGATTATCATAGTAAATGAAGTAAGTCAGAAAGAAAAATATCATATGATATCCCTTATATGTGGAATCTAAAATATGACACAGGGACTTCCCTGGTGGCACAGTGGTTAAGAATCTGCCTGCCAATGCAGGGGACATGGGTTCGATCCCTGGTCCAGGAAGATCCCACATGCCATGGAGCAACTAAGTCCATGCACCACAACTACTGAGCCTGCACTCTAGAGCCCGCGAGCCACAACTACTGAAGTCCACGCACCTAGAGCCCTTGCTCCACAATGAGAAACCCTCACACCAAAATGAAGAGTAGTTCCCGCTCGCTGCAACCAGAGAAAGCCCGCGTGCAGCAACGAAGACCCAACACAGCCAAAAATAAATAAATAAATTTCTTAAAAAAAGTAACATAAAATATGACACAAATGAACCTATTTAAGAAAGAGTAACAGACTCATGGACATAGAGAAAAGACTTGTGGTTGCCAAGGGTGGGCGGGGGTTGGGGGAGGGATGGAGTGGGAGGTTGGAGTTAGCAGATGTAAGTTATTATATATAGAATTGATAGACAACAAATTTCTACTGTATAGCACAGGGAACTTTATTCAATATCCTAAGATAAACCATAACGGAAAAGAATATTAAAAAAAGAATGTAGGGCTTCCCTGGTGGGGCAGTGGTTGAGAGTCCGCCTGCCGATGCAGGGGACGCGGGTTCGTGCCCAGTCCGGGAAGATCCCACATGCCGCGGAGCGGCTGGGCCCGTGAGCCATGGCCGCTGAGCCTGCGCGTCCGGAGCCTGTGCTCCGCAACGGGAGAGGCCACGACAGTGAGAGGCCCGCGTACCGCAAAAAAAAAAAAAAAAAAAAAAAGAATGTATATATAAGTGAATCATTTTGCTGTACAACAAAAATTAACACAACATTGTATATCAACTATACTTTAATAAAAAAGAAAAAAAGAACAACAACAAAAACTTTTCCTGTACTCATTCTTTCTTGATTCAGGTCTTTTGAATTCAACTGACAAAAGACAGATTAACAAAAGATAACATTCAATCACCATATTTTCCTTAAGGTATGTAGAGGGTGCACAGAAAAATGTGACTCAAGGGGCAGTTAGAATTTAGGGCTTATTATATACCACCTTAATGGGGAAGGGGAGGGAGAGAAAGACACTTATGGGGAAACAAATGAGTTCTCAATAAGGGAAAGGGAGGGAGAAAGGGCATTCATGGGGAAACAAATGACTTTCTGGAAAGATAAATTGGCCTCAGGAGAACAGATGGGAGATAGGATAGTTTTGTAACAATGTCTGTTTACATGTGGTGTGGAGACTTCTCATGGCTCCTGATAAGAGTCAATCATCCCTGGTGGATCCCAGGGATGGCCTCTAGGGTAGGGGATTTATGACAATTGAGTTCTTAATTCTACTTTTAGGAAGATAAGAGATTTCACAAACTCAAATGCCTTCTGATAAAATAATTTCTATGCCACAGTGAGTGGGTATTACTGACCCTTTCAATAGTGAAACCAAGCAGGACCCTGTGGGGCTTCTGGGCACGGAAGCCTTTCCGTGTCCCTTGATTCTTGTTTGTAGGGAATAGGTTTCAGCCTCCATGACTTTCGCTGAGTTCCAAAGGGCAGGTTCAAACAGTTGCTAATCAGGGAGGGGATGGGATGCAGAGACAAAGGAGGAGCAACCAAGAAACAGTAGTGCAGCCTTGGAGCAGGGTCCTGGTTCCCTCTCAAGGAATACGCATAACAATGTCTTTAAGCTCTTTATAGAATTAAAAACCCCAAAATGGATTATGTCAGCATTCCTCATACCACAGAAGACTACCTGAAGTCAGATTAAAGGAAGCAGAGAGGCTCATCAAGATTACCTGAGGGGCCTCCCTGGTGGCACAGTTTTAAAGAATCCACCTGCCAATGCTAGGGGACATGGGTTCAAGCCCTGGTCCGGGAAGATCCCACACACCGTGGAGCAACTAAGCCCATGTGCCACAACAACTGAGCCTGCACTTTAGAGCCCATACTCACAACTGCAGCCCACGCTCCTAGAGCCCATACTCCATAACAAGAGAAGGCATCATGGTGAGAAGCCAGCGCACCAAAACAAAGAGTAGCTCCTGCTCGCCCCAACTAGAGAAAGCCTGCACGGAGCAACATAGACCCAATGCAGCCAAAATAAATAAATAAAATAAATAAATTAGGGCTTCCCTGGTGGTGCTGTGGTTAAGAATCCACCTGCCAATGCAGGGGACACGGGTTCGAGCCCTGGTCTGGGAAGATCCCACATGCTGTGGAGCAACTAAGCCCGTGCACCACAACTACTGAGCCTGCACTCTAGAGCCCGCGAGCCATAACTACTGAGCCCGTGTGCCACAACTATGGAAGCCCGTGTGCCTAGAGCCCGTGCTCTGCAACAGGAGAAGCCACCGCAATCAGAAGCCCGCATTCCACAACTAAGAGAAAGCCGGTGTGCAGCAACGAAGACCCAACACAGACAAAAATAATAAATAAAAATAAATATTTTTTAATTAATTATTTATTTAATTATTTTTAAAAAAAGAAGATTACCTGAGACCAGATTAGAGGAGTGCAGGCCCTGCACACACCCTAATTTTGTCAGCACAACTCCACCCTTGAACTACTGCTATAAAACATCTCACTAAATCCTCCTGGGTTGGGACACATAGTTTTCTTTTTTTTTTTAATATATTTATTATTTATTTATTTTGACTGCATTGGGTCTTCGTTACTGTGCACAGGCTTTCTCTAGTTGCGGTGAGTGGGGGCTACTGTTCATTGCGGTGCACGGGCTTCTCATTGCGATGGTTTCTCTTGTTGCGGAGCACAAGCTCTAGGCACGTGGGCTTCAGTAGTTGTGGCACGTGGGCTCAGCGGTTGTGGCTCATGGGCTGTAGAGTGCAGGCTCAGTAGTTGTGGCACACGGGCTTAGTTGCTCCACGGCATGTGGGATCTTCCCAGAGCAGGGCTCGAACCCATGTCCCCTGCATTGGCAGGCGGATTCTTAAACACTGCGCCACCAGGGAAGCCCAGGGGGCACATAGTTTTCAAGGGCAGAATCCTGCTGTGTCCCCCTTTGCCTGGCAAAGCAATAAAGCTCTTCTTTTCTACTTTACCCAAAACTCTGTCTCCAAGATTCAATTCAGCACCGGTGCACAGCGGCGGAGCTTTCGGCATCAACACCGTGAAACCTTAACTGAATCAAGTGTATCGATTTGGATGAAAATGAAATCTAAATTCCGATGTTGTGCTCAGAAGATAGAATGTTTCCATAAGAAGATAGTCTGCATGTAATCTAGAAAAGAGGAAAATGAAGGGGGAAATATTGGCACTGTTTACCTAACACTGTCCGCAGAGCACTGAGACACTGAATCTGACAGAGATGCATAATCTAGGTTTAGGACAAGCATAGTTCACTTGGATTTTTTGGCTCAGAATAGATGTGAAGATTATCTCTCCTGATATTAAGTCCATGCTCACAAAGTCAGTTAATAGCTAATAACATATACCGTCCATACTTTGATTTCAAGCAACAATTAAGTCATTAAACAACTAGTATTCTAATTTTTGCATCTCCTCCTGCTATTCTCTCCCTAACATCTCCTACTATATTTCTTTCCTTTTTTTCACTCTCACTCACTGGGCTCCAGCTACACATGCCTAGCATAGTGCTGTCATAAAACCTTTGCACATGTACTTAAATGAAGGATCTTGAAATAAGGAGATCATCCCGGATTATCTGGGTGTGTCCTAAATCCAAAGACAGGTGTCCTTATAAGAGATACACAGAGAAGAAAACAGAGAAGGCAGTGTGAAGACTGAAGCAGAGATTGGAGTGATGTGGCCACAAGCCAAGGAAGCTGGCAACCATCAGAATTTAGAAGAGGCATGGAATGGATCCTACCCTAGAGGCCATTCAGAGGCAGCATGCCTCTGCTGACCTTGATTTTGGACTTCCAGCCTCCAGAACTGTGAGAGAATAAATTTCTCTTTTTAAAGCCCCAGTTTGTGGCAATTTGTTACAGCAGCCCTAGGAAACTAATACAGTGCATGATACCATCTATGTAATGGTCTCAAACTGACAAAATTATAGATATGCAGAATAGATTAGATGTGACCAGGTATTAAGAATGGAGAGGGGGGTGTGTTTGTGGGGTTGGGGGGATGGGGTGGTGGCTTGTGATTGATTATACAGGGACACCACAAAGGAGATTGTTGTGGTGATGGAATAGCTCTATATGCATGTAAATGTGATAAATCCGAATAGGGTCTGTGGATTGTACCTATATCAATTTTCCTGTTTTGATATTATACCATAATCATATAAGATGTTATAATTGGAGGAAAGTGGACGAAGGAGGACATCAAATCCCTCTGTACTATTTTTGCAACTTCTGTGAATCTATAATTACTTTAAATTGAAAAATTTAAAGAATTAATTTCACTTGTTTCTTTTCACTATTTTCAGTTATGACTGCTAGAAAATTTTCAATTACATATGTGGCTTGCATTATATTTCAATTTCATCAGTGCTGCCCTAGAATGTGATGTTCTCCTTTGGGGTTCTTATATAAGGAGCTGAGTGGCCTCCTGCCCTGAAATCTCAGGCTGACCTTCCACAATTGCAGTGAAAACTCTACAAGCCTTGGAAGTAAAGTAGTAATAGGAGGGAAAGTACAAGCTGAGTCAGAGAGAGCTGGATGGAATCCTGGCTTTGCTACTTAGACCTCAGGCAAATCCTTTAACCTCTCTCAGTCTCCATCTCTTAGTCTGGAAAATCAGAATAATAATGACATCTTGCCAAGTCTAATGTGAGAACAAAGTGAGGTCATAAATGGAGAACTCCTACCAGAGTGCCTGGCACAGTGTTGTGTCAAGTGCTCAGTAAATGTCAGTTCTTTGCCATGCTCTTCTAAGTTTCTCAGGCCACATTAGGCCTGCACAGTTCAAGAAAGAGGAAGAGGAGGGAAGTGATAATTGGGCACCATCTTAGGCACTGTCTGCTGTGCAATGGAAAGTACATTACTGTTTAGAGATGCTTTCAGGACTTGATTTCATTCACTGCTCATGACAATCCTGTGATGTAGATTATTGCTGTCAATCATTAACCTCCCATAAAACCACCAAAAAACTTGTTGGCTAAGCAAAGCTAAGTTTAATACTGCAGAAAGAAGGAACAGCACCTTGACAGACTCTTAATAATAAGAGGAGGATATTTATAGGGTTTCAGGCCCAGGTCAGATGACTTTAAGCTGCTCTGGTAAGGCAGGGAACTGGTCGGGAATGGGCAGACTTTATAATATAATAGTATAGCATTGGTGAGCATAGCAAGGTGACGGTCTTGAAACAAGTATTAATGAGCAACTTGTTAATTTTGATAAGTAATTTTGGTAAGTCCACTTCCCTGGTGTTCCAGTGGTTAAGAATACGCCTGCGGATACAGGGGACACAGGTTCGATCCCTGGTCCAGGAGTATCCCACATGCTGTGGAGCAACTAAGCCTGTGCACCACAGCTACTGAGCCCGCGCTCTGGAGCCTGCATGCCACAACTACTGAGCCCACATGCCGCAACTACTGAGCCCACGTGCCGCAAATACTGAAGCCCGCACGCCTAGAGCCCGTGGTCCACAACAAAAGAAGCCACTGCAAGAAGCCCATGCACGTTAATGAAGAGTAGCCCCTGCTTGCTGCAACTAGAGAAAGCCCGCGCACAGCAATGAAGACCCAGTGCAGCCAAAAATAAATAAATAAATAAATTTAAAATAAATAACATATTTATTTGCTGGTGTTTACATTGCTTTTTCAGTTCCAGTGGGGTAAAAATGTAAAGTAAATAAATTAGTAACCCTCATAAAGAAATCTCTAAGCAGGCTCATACATGGTTAAGTTGCCATGTAAACTGGTATCACCTCTTGGGAGGGTAATTCGGCTTGGGAGGGTAGACTCTTGAAGACTTCATTGTGCACACACTTTGTCCTAGCAACTCCATTTCTAAGAATTTACCCTACAGAAATATTTGGGGGAAAATATATATATATACATATATATGTGTGTATGTGTATATATATATATATATATATATATACACACACACACACACAGAGAGAGAGAGAGAGAGAGATGGTTATTGTGGCACTATTTGCAATCGCAAAAAACTGGAAACAGTCCAAATGCTCATCAGCAGGAGTTGGTTTTGGATGTAATCATAGACATATAGTTTCTAAAAGGGAAAAAATGGGGGGAGGGATAAATTGGGAGATTGGGATTGACATATACACACCACTATATATAAAATAACTAATAAGGACCTACTATATAGCACAGGGAACTCCACTCAATACTCTGTAATAACCTATATGGTAAATGAATTTAAAAAAGAATGGATATATGTGTATGTACAACTGATTCACTGCGCTGTACAGCAGAAAGTAACACAACACTGTAAATCAACTATACTCCAATAAAAACTTTTTTAAAAATAAATGTTTCATATAGATAAATATGGCTTAAATAGTACTGTATATTGGTATAAAAAGATATCTAACATTGTACAATTTTTAAAAAGCAGATTTCAGAACAGATCATATAGTATGCACCAGTTTTTAATTTTTTAAAAAGAGTATATGGGAATTCCCTGGCAGTCCAGTGGTTAGGACTCTGCACTTTCACTGCCATGGGCCTGGGTTCAATCTCTAGTCAGGGAACTAGGATCCTGCAAGCTGCATGGTGTGGCCAAAAAATAAAAAGGGTATACATTGGTCTGAAAAAATATCTGGAATAATGTTTCAAACTATTTGTGGTGATTTGGGAAGTAGGATGACAGGAGATTTCTGCTTTCAAATAATAATTTTCTTGCTATTTGAATTTTTTATTATAACAAGAATTATTCTTTCAAAAACTGAAATGTAAATATATGGCCAATCCAGCAAATGCCTTATGTACCAGTTAGCCTAGGTCAGAGTTTCTCAACTTCAGCACTGACATCTTGGGCTGGATAATTCTTCATTTAGGGTCACTGTCCTTGCAGTCTAGGATGTTACCAGCATTCTGGCCTCTACATTCTGGGTGCCAGTAGCACACCTTCCTGCCCAGTTGTGACTCCAGACATTGGAAATGTCTCCTAGTGACATGGTTGCCTTACATAGCAACCCAGTTAAATTTGAATTTCATATAAATAGCAAATAATTTTTATAAGGTTGTCACATGTAATATTTCTCTGTTGCATCCTATAATTTTATTTGCTAAATCTGGCAACTTACCTGGGGCACTAGTTGTTCTGGTTGAGACCCACTGTCCTTAGGTGTTACACTGCTTTGTTGCCTTGACTTTTCTGAAGATCAATCTGGGTACAGAAAACTCCGCTTCTTTGTCCCTCTCTGCACCATGATATAGCCATGGGCTGTAGGCTGATTGGAAGCCTGCAAAAAGCCAAGTCATTTTCCTGTTACATCTTTTGCACTGTCTGCCACCAAACAATCAATAGTATCCTCCAGAAAATTCCCTCATTCAGACTAAGCTCCACAGTATTTTTCTGAAGAATTGCTGGGCCAGATAGTTTTGTGTAGAAAGAATAAATCCTGTCCATCTGCTCTGGTATGATTCTTTCTAAGCTAGATCAGCCATCTCTACAAGGTCTATGCTCTAAGCTTTGAAAAAGGAATTGTAAGACAAGTTGACAAAGGTTTAATGAAAGATTACAAATACATTATGTCAACTTAATTCATAAATTTAGCATTTACTAAATGTCATTATATATTTTTAAAAACTTACAGACTATATTTTCTCACTTCTCAAGAAATCCTGAGTATGCAGAACAGTTATTGAGAAATCATAACTGACAAATTAAATAAGTTACTTACACCCAAGTATTTTTAAGAGAAAAATATTCAATTATTACCATTTTGTATGGGTATATATATATGTATAATATTTGATGTGGCTGCATTTGAAGTTGATTGGTAGGATGTAAGGTAGGGCCTTGAAAAGCAAGAGTGCCTGAGGTCTCGGAGGCCTAGGCAGGTCTCTCCCAGAATTTCTTAGGAGTGACACAGGTTGTTTACATATGCTGGGGGGAAAAAGAAAAAAATAATAAACTAAAATTGATTTTGAGAGGTTAATATATTGACCATATCATCGTCTAATTCTAAAATAACCCCCAAAATTGGATGGAGGGTAGGAAATACTATGATTTTCTAATTTGTATGTTCCCAAATTGTTCTAATTTTTCTCAAAAGGATGTGTACTTTTATAATATAGAAAATAAGAATTTTTAAAGTAAAATAAAATAATCTTGGAACATCTTATAAGAGTATGTTTGGGGGAGTGAAAAATGTTACAACTTTTTTGGAGAATAACTTGGCACTGCCAAAATAAACACACACACACACATAAACACACAAGGCTTTTGACCCAACAAAATCTTCTAGTGTATATAGATATACAAGTATATTCAGTCCAGTGTTTTCAATAAAACTAGTGGTTAAAATATTAACCAGGTTTATTTTGTGGAATGGGCTTATGGGAGGGTACTTTCACTTTCTACAATATGCATTTCTATATTATGCAGCTTATAATGTTATATTTAAATTATAGGCCTCAAATTTGCTTATAAATTGTTTCATTCATTCAACAATCATTCAGTACTTACAATGTGTCAGGTTTACTCTTTTGAATCTTCCCTCACCAATGCAAATAAGGAGATGACTAATTGAATGTTTTCTGGGTACCAAGGAATCTACACGGTGCAGAAAGACCGGGTAGAAGATAAAATAGAGGGTGCTGGGGCTTCCCTGGTGATGCAGTGGTTAGGAATCCGCCTGCCAATGCAGGGTACATGGGTTCAGGCCCTGGTCCGGGAGGATCTCACATGCCGCAGAGCAACTGGGCCCTTGTGCCACAACTGTTGAGCCTGTGCTCTGGAGTCTGCGAGCCACAGCTACTGAGCCCGCGTGCCTAGAGTCCATGCTCCGCAACAAGAGAGGCCACCGCGGTAAGAAGTCCACGCACTGCAACGAGGGGTGGCCCCTGCTCGCCGCAACTAGAGAAAACCCATGAGCAGCAACGAAGACCCAATGCAGCCAAAAATAAACAAATTTTTTTAAATTAAAAACAAAATAGAGGGTGCTATTTGAAGAGTTCCTTGATCACAATCCTAAGGAACACCTGCCACACCAGCCACTTTGGAAAAGAAATTAATAGCTAAAGCTAATTCCTTTAACTGTCAACCACCACCCTCCAAGATCCAGAGGTTTCAGACTGAAAGTCAATCGAATTACCTCACCACTCACTCACCTTCCATATAATTGTTTTAGTGAATATAAACTGTTATCTTTGCTTTCTATATTCGGAAGCTATTAAATGAGTAACAGTCCCCAGCTTAAAACAAACCTGGAACTTCTTCAAGTTTATTTTTAACATGTAATATAACTCAAAAAGAGACAACTATGTGGTCACTCTTGGTGGTTTATGCAGACAGCTGTGGTGACATTGATTACTCAACGTCAAGGAACAGTTAAGAAAAAATGACGTTCAGTGATTAGGGAATGTGGGACCAACACAGACTCACTTTGTTCTCACAATATCCCCTGTATAGAAAGTATGGATAAAGATAATTCATGTATGGGGACCCAGAAAATGGAGGCCGCCCCAGCAGCCCGGCCCAGGTCACAAATCTAAACCTGAGTCAGCCTGCACTTCTAGGAAACGCCGCACTCTCAAGGAAACCTAACACACACAGATCACAGTCCTCTAGCTGAGCTTTAGCTAGCTCACCTTACCCTGGAAAATAGGACCTACTAGGCTTATAAGGAAATCATGCCGTTTCCTGTTGCCTCTTCTAAGTGCTATAAAACTCAATCTGGCCTAAAACCCCTCGGAAAGAGGGATCCACTCTCTGTGAGCAGCATCCCCAATTCATGGATGGTTTTCCCTTCAATACAGTTCATTGAACGCGTTACTAAATTGTATTATCTTTGTCGTTTGATAGTATGGACTCCCATTTTACAGAAGATTCAAAGAGAGGTTCCATGTCTTGCCCCAGGGAAGTGCCATGGAGTCCAGCAATCTGGCATTATCTATGACTATGGCAATCAGTCCAAATACTACCCAGCTGAGTCTACCAGGCTGGGGCCCAGAGGGTACCATGTGAGTATGGGAGCCCCAGGAAACTCTGGAATTGTTTCCATTGCTAAACTGACTCAAAGGCCTTGAATTTGTACCTATGCCCCAACAGTTTTAAAGCACTGCTTTATATAGAACTGTTTATTATAACATTTTCAAACATAAAGTAGAGAGACTAGTGTAATGAAGTTCATATATCCATCATTTAGTAAAGCACTGTATTTTTTAAAATTCAAAAACTTGCTGAGTCATATGAGGAGGTCCATAAAAAAAGGTAGCAAGAGAAAAATGCAATTGGTTTGTAGTCTATCTCTACTATGAATTGGTTTGTAGTCTATCTCTACTATGAATAAGCTATGTAGCATTGGATAATTCATGGTGCCTTGTTAACTGAGACATAAAACCTGGAACCTGGCAGGGATTTGTGGGGACTTTTCAGACCTTATATCCTATACTTTTATTCAAAAGTTCTGTCATTCACTCTATCTACAAGCATTAAGCCACCATTATCTCTTGCCTTAATTAATGTCCCTTTGCCCATTCCTGCTCCTCTACATTCCATTCTTCATCTAGAGGCCTTAAAAAGTCAACTTTTAAAAATGCAAATCAGATCATCTGATCACATCATTCCTGGGATAAAATCCCCTCAGTGCCTTCACATTTCTTTTAGGGCAATGTTTGAACTGCTTAACAAGTCCAATAAGAAGCTGCCTGACCTGGGCTGCTACCTCTCCTTTCACCAGCTCCACCACATTGGCCATTTCCAGTCTCAGACTATCTCCACGTGCTGTTCCAACTACCTAAATGGTTCTTCTGGGCCTCAGTACTTACCCCCATTGCAACACAGACCCATTCTGCTTGGGCAGCTTGTTCTCATTTCAGGAATCTGCTTAAATGTCACATCTTCCAGGAAGCCTCCACCTGAACTACATCAAGTCCTGCTAAGCCTCTATGTGCTCTGTTAGTACCTGGTACTTGGATGTCGTGGCCCTAAACACGATTTATTTAATTATGCATGGCAGCCAATCCATGCACCTAACCCAGTCTGGGCCAGGACAGGTTTACTGGAGGAGACACTGACTTCGTAAGCAGGTAGGGTAGGGGGTCCCCAGAGAAAGAGAACCAGGCATGGCTTTCTTGACATAAGAGAAGCCATTTTTGGCCTAAGCCATTTTGTGATCTAAGCCTGGCCACAATGATTTGCCCTTGAATGGGTCTCAGTAATTAATGATCTTAAGGGAAGTGAGGGAATGGAGGAACAAAAGAAAAGCAGTCAGGAAGCAATAGTTCAGCAATAAAACAGAGTCCTAGTTCCCCCTCAAGGGGTATACATCACAATCTGATATTCTGAGTTGTCCAGGAACTGAGGGCCCCACTCAGGTGGAGGACTGAATGATGATGTTGACCTTTTCTGACTTCCATCAACTAAAGCTTGGACTCTGTCGACTTTTGCACCAATTCTAGCCTGAATTCTCCCTTGCTCAAGCCCCTTCATGAATATGCATATACCACCCAAGCCCCTTCATAAATATGCATGTACCCTTAGCTTAAAAATTCCACATTTTGCTGTTTGGAGAGACACTGCTTTGGGAAAGATCTCTGGTGTTCTCCTTACTTGCTGCAAGTAATAAATCTGTTGATGAAAAATTAATCAGTCGATCTAAGAAAGAAATGGAAAATTTTATTCGAGACAAATTTGAGGATTATAACCCAGGAAGAGCATGTCAGAAAGCTCTGAGAACTGTTCCACCCTTTAGAAGTCAAGGCACTGTTACATAAGCTTTTTTGAGACAGAGGGCTGGACCTCAAATGAGTCATTGTGGTAGGTCATGTGACCTCTTACAAGATCAAGAAGTAATGCTATCTTTTAAGGAGTTGTCTTGTTGATGCTAGAAGTTCCTCTTTAAGGTTGAGCAGGTATTCCTCCCCCTCCCAGGGGAAGGTTGGTGATGCATAATGCAGATATACAATGCACAGTGTGGGGAGAGAGGAGTCCAAAGGGCTGAGAAGATTTTTTGTTTAAACTTCTCTTGTCTTGACATAAAGATATGACTTTTATTTCACAAATCATTACTTCTTCCAATCTTTGGCTTGGTTGTATCTTTTGCCCTGACACCCACCAAGAAGGAAACCCAGTTTTCGGGTAACAACTTTGTGGAGGAAATCCATCCAACAAGGCTCCAATAGTCTTATTCTTATATGTGGTGAGTGGTTCACTGAGGGAGGGGAACTCTTTCAGTGATCTTTCAGGAATATTCAGTTACTGACATTCCTGCTTGATATTCTGCCAAACTAACTTAGCCTGTGGTCAGGTACCATCCATCTTTTCCCATTCACAGTGAGCAGAGCAACTATTGGTCAGTACCAAGATGGGCTGGTTAGTAAATCAGCAGGAACTGGGTAAGCCCCCCCCCTTTTTTTTAAAGACGGAAGTGGGAATTATAGTAAGGAGGTAGACTTTTCCTTAATATAGCCGCAAAACTGAAGCATAACTTTTTTTTTTTTTAGAATAATCACTGATAATTTGTCAGCAAGTATAGATCATCTTAATCTGGAAGTCCAAATAAAATGGGTCATTTACACCTAGAGAGAGGTTTTAGTCCAATCATTGACTATCATTATTTTACAATAGTCATAATTTAGTTCTATTTTGTTAGTTTCTATAAATATGAATTTAAACACTGAAGTACTATATACTTTATAAGTATTAGATTCTGGAATTTTTTGTGATTCACAACTAATTAGAAACAAACTTGTAAAAAATATCAAACATTCCAGAAGTGTACGATTTGAAAACTAAAATTTTATATATCACTCGTACTCAAGAATAAGTAGTGTCAATAGTTACATGGTTAAGGCTTTTTTCTAACCATATATGACATACATATAAAATACATATTCAAACTAAAATTATTACATACTGTCCAGAACTTTTTTCCTTTTATAATAGATCTTGAACCTGTCATTATATGTAGATTTGTCTAGTTCTTTTTAATAAATTCCCAGAATCCCATGTATTAAAATTTTAAAGCATTCCAAAAACAAAATTAAATATTTGTATACTGAAATTTTCTTTATGTTGCACAAATGAAATTCATTTATTCATCGTTTTTACTGGGTGTGTCTCCTAGAAATATTCCAGTAAAGTGTGCTCAGACCTAAAACCCACCAAATCCAGTTATATATAAAAAGATCAAATTGAATTTCTTGGAGGAATCTCCCCAAAGTAGAGTTGTAGGAGGATAGATAAAGTCAGTATGGAAGAAATAGAGGATGTTTCACATACATGTTTATTTGGTGCATTTGTGACATGCAGTTTCAGGAATACAAAGAAAATTATTTTCCCATTTACAGGAGTGAGGTCTTTAACTGAAGACAAGGTTTTGATAGAATAGATAAACTAAAGGACATTGGTTTGCATATGCAGATCACTTCAGAGTGACCTCCAACATTCCTCTGGAATTGGTTTAGTCTGGAGAGGAACTCTACCCCGACCCCTGCTTTAAATACTATAGAATAGTATTAAATACTGTAAAAACCTGTTAGAAAATAATCAGATTTTCTTTTCAGATTGACATATTTTGCTGAAATTTTTTTAGAGTTTAGTTTCTTTAAGTATTTTAGGAGTTTGGATTCTTGTCTCTCTGCAAGGAGAAACAACAGGGGAGGAGAATGACCAGGTCTGTTTGCAAAAGGTCACTTTGGCTAATGCGAGGGAATGGATTATAGGGAAAAGTAGCAGCCTGACTGAGGTTTTATAAATAACGCACGAAGTTTAAGTCATTCCTTGGCTCAAAAGCCTTCATCTCATAGTAAAACCAAAGGCCCTTCAGTGCTCAATCTCTCCAGCACCCGCCACCAATTTTGGGGGTGTTGGGCTGCACCCAGCCGGCCTACAAAGCCTATACTTGCCCAGCTTCAAGATGTTAAGAAAGAGCCTGGAGTCAGCAACAGAGACATCAATGGTTTAATGGATGGGGGTGAATTTAACATGTCTGAAGCAATGTCCTGAAGCGACACCCCACTGTTTGCTGCAGACAGCGGGTGGGATGTGGGAGCAGTCTTTTCTCCTGGGGGGAGGGGAAGATTGCCAGTTACAGGGGGAATTGACATCATGTTGGTTCATGGACTACCAGGGAAACTAGCAGAGGGGCCCGCCCCTCACCCAATCACTAGCTTGGGCCTGGGGCAAGTAGGTAGGAAGGTCAGTCATGTGAGTAGGGTATGTACAGAGAGCAAGAGAACAGCCATCTTGAATGGCCTGACCAAGCAAGGAGCTTCCTAGGGCAGGAGTTTTATTGTTTTGTTCACTGCTATAGGGCCAGTGCTTAGCAGAGCTTCACATAGGCATGCTGATAATACTGGTTCATGAGTAAATGGTTCTTTCATTTGGGGATAAATTTAAAAATTCTTAACCTGGTATCCAAGGCCTATCTGGGGCAGTCACAGCCTCATCTTATCATCTTTGCCCACGGCTCTTGCTGGGGTCACACTCACTTGCTTTAACTTTCTCAGGCTTAGAATTCCCTGCCTAGAAGGATCTTAATGTCCTCTTTTCTTGTCCAACTCCTTTTCAAACTTCAAGTTTCAGCTTTTATGTGATTTCCCAGGAAGCCTTTTCTTGCCACTTTTAGAGACTCTTAACAACAAACACCAGTTTTTTGCCTTCTTAGTGTTTATCATAAATAATTTTTCTTTTTATCTATAGAAAAAGCATTTTGAAAATTTCTAGACTATTTTTTTAGAATAGTTTTAGATTTATAGAAGAATACAGCAGATAGTACAGAATTCCCATACACTTCCACTCCCAACATAGTTTGCCCTATTATCTTACTTTTAAAATGGCACGTTTGTTATAGTTAATGAACCAGTATGTGTTCATTTCTTTCAACACATTATTAGTATTAAGTAAAGTCCACAGTTATTCAGATTTCCTTAGTTTTTACCTAATGTCCTTTTTCTGTTCCAGAATCCCATCCAGGATACCATATTATGTTTATTCATTGTCATGTCTCCATAGGCTATGACAGTTTCTCAGACTTTCCTTATTTGTGTGTGTGTGTGTGTGTGTGTGTTTAATATTTATTTATTTATTTGGCTGCACCGGGTCTTAGTTGTGGCATGTGGGCTCTTAGTTGCAGCATGTGGGATCTAGTTCCCTGACCAGGGATCGAATCCAGCCCCCCTGCATTGGAAGCACGGAGTCTTAACCACTGGACCACCAGGGAAGTCCCAGACTTTCTTTATTTTTGATGACCTTCACAGTTTGAGGAGTACTGGTCAGGTACATTGTCGGATGTTATTTTTTTAAGGAAACTGTTTATTTAAGAATAATTTCTTAATAGTAATTTAATTCTCTTTGAAAAATTAGTACTAGTTTTTCCCAGTACACTATAATCTCCATGAAGTTGGGCCATGTCTGACTTACTCACAGCTGTATCCCAGTGGCTAATACATAGCAGACACTCAATATAAATTGCTAAATGAATAAATTATTGCTCATGAAACAACATTCCTCCAGGAGGTATCATTGGAAATTCCTACTCTTAGGAATTCTCCTCAGGGCTAAGTATGGCCTTCTTAGTATATCATTACAAATCTTTCTTAGTATATCAGTACAAATCCATTCTCTCTTCTAGTTTAAATTCAGATTCCTTCTGTCCATTGCGTTTTTCATATTATTTTACTTTACAATATGTCTCCTTTAACTCAACTTCTTTAGCGTTCATTTTCATGTATATATGGGTTCATTATAGCTAATCCTTACTGAATGTTGTAGAGCATATCCAAGGAGCTCTAATTACAGCAATGTATTTAGAAGGAAAAATTCCTTCTGAGAGGCTTACAGTCTCCTTGAGAAGACTAGATATGTACATAGAAATAAATATCAAAAAATGAAACATTGGGTAACCTTGGAAATGAATGATATAAACCTGAAATACTTACTAGGTCTCTGGGAACAGAAAACTCAATGGGACCCAAGAGAGTAGGCTTGAAAAAAATCCATAAACAATGCTCAGCTTTCTGAGAGCACTTGGTTCTGGTAATGAATATTCAGTTGTCAGCCCTAGAACCTGAAAATCTTTATAGCATCTAAATAAAAGGTATGTGTCAAAGGAATATGGTAGAAGGAATACAAGCTTTAGAATCAAAATTCCAGCTCTGTCCATTATAAACTGTGTGCTTAAGAAATAGTGTGTAAAGATTCTGATACGTCTTTAAAAAAATCATCCAAAACATGGAAATAAGGCAAAAAGAAGCATGTGTACCTTTTCAATGTCATGTCTGAGTTCTATCTTAACAGGTCTGCTCAAGGATGATTTAAATCTCTAGGGAAATGACCACTTTTGCTATGCTATTTACTATCAATCAGGCACAGACTTTGTGAAGTTAATGTTAACTTGTAGATTTTTGTCTGATAGAGAGGAAAATGATTTCTCTCCATCAGAAAAGATATCCCCAAAGGCTATAGTTTTATTGCCCTATAGGACATTAACTAGTTGTGTCTCTCATCTAGCAAATATTTTTTAGCATGTCTTTCCTGGCAGACTTTGTAAGTCTCTGTTTTCAAATGGTGAGCTTTACCATCTGTCTGTTCCCTTACTGATAAGTTAAACAAATCTTTCACACACACACACACACACACACACACACACACACACACACACACATTTCTCTGAGAGCCATATTTTAACTTTGGACAAGTAACTAATAAATATCCTCTTTGTGTTCAGTGTTGTATGGGAAAAGACCTTTTCTTTGGCAAAAGATCTGCCCAGTCTCCACAGGTTACAGGGCTTAGTTTTCCTGCTTATACCTTACAAGCAAATTTAGTTTTGAACATGAGAGGTTTAAGATGCCCATAAAATATGCCGGTGGAGACGTCAAGGAAGTTCTAAACTTAGAGTTCAGGGAAGAGGCCTGGGCTGACAATGTAAGTTTGAGAGTCATTTACATCATCAAGAAGGTATTTACAGTCATGAGTATAAACAGAGAGGGATGAAGGAGTGGGGAAAAGAATGAGAGAAGAAATAAAGACTGACACAGAATTGTTAACATGATACAATACCAAATTGGAACTACAACATTTAGAGACCCACAGAGGATGAAGCGGTAGCAAAGGAGACTGGAGAGGGAACAGACACACCAGAGAATAAAACAGTATAGTGTTAGAAAAACTAGAGGGCTGGGTCAAATGCTGCTGAGAGGCTGTGTCAGATAAGGAGTAGAACGCATATATTAGATATGGCAACAAGGAAGACAGCCAGGACTTTAAAAAGGTCACTTAGTGTGGAGTGATGAGGACAGATGCCCGGCTGGATGTGAATGGGTTGAAGGGTAAATGGAAGCTGAAGATGTGGAGAAAGGGCTTCCCTGGTGGCACAGTGGTTAAGAATCCACCTGCCGATGCAGGGGACACAGGTTCGAGCCCTGGTCCAGGAAGATCCCATATGCCGCAGAGCAACTAAACCTGTGCACCACAACTACTGAGCCTGTGCTCTAGAGCCCACGAGCCACAACTACTGAGCCTGCATGCCACAACTACTGCAGCCCACGCGCCTAGAGCCCACGCACTGCAACGAAGAGTAGCCCCTGCTCACCACAACTAGAGAAAGCGCACGCACAGCAACAAAGACCCAATGCAGCCAAAAATAAATAAATAAAATAAATAAATTTATTTAAAAAAAAAAGATGTGGAGACAGTACAAGTAGAAAACTTATACTACAGATGTACCTGAGACTTCTGGAAGAGATTTAGACTCTACAAACAATAATTACGTTCCTAGCAGGATCCTGATGATCGCACCAAAGTGAAATCCAACAAGATTAGATGCCTGGTACCCACCACACTGTGCTATGTTATAGAATTCTTGAGAGCAATACTTGAGGAAGCTTCTGCTGAAGTGGAATGTTGGTTCTAGACCCTGACTGCCTGGGCTCAAATCCCAGCTGTCTCATTAACTAGCTCAATGACCTTGGCAATTACTACAACTCTGAATCTCAGTTTCTTCCTCTGTAAAATAGGGATAGTTAGTAGCACCTGCTTCATAAGTCGGCTGTAGAGATAATATCTCAAATAAAGACTGTGTTTGTGGGACTTCCCTGGTGGTCCAGTGGTAGAAAATCTGTCTTCCAGTGCAGGGGATGTGGGTTTGATCCCTGGTCAGGGAACTAAGATCCCACATGCCGCAGGGCAACTAAGCCCGCATGCCACAACTACTGAGCTTGCCCGCCACAACTAGAGAGCCCGCGTGCCGCAAACTACAGAGCCCACATGCTCTGGAGCCCGCACACCACAACTAGAGTGAGAAAACCCACACACCACAACTAGAGAGAAGCCCCCATGCCACAGCGAAGAGCCTGTGTGCCGCAACAAGACCTAACACAGCCAAAAAAAAAAGACTGTGTCTGTCATCTATGCTTGAAATTTCTCAGCTTGCACTTAACTGCCATGAGGGAGAGAGGGAGGTCGAGACAGAGACAAAGACTTGGCTAGGGCCCTGGTGGTCCAGGGGTTAAGACTCTGCGCCTCCACTTCAGGGGGCACCGGTTGGAGAACTAAGATCCCCTATGCCTCATGGCCAAAAAAAAAGAAAAAAAGACTTGGCTAGGGAATTGTTGTAGCTATCTAGGCACTTTCGCCAGTGGTGCCTTGTGTGTTGTTCTTAGCAAGAAAGGAGTGATAGTAAACCAATCTGACCAACTTCCTCCTTGTTTTAAACCTGTCAGTGTTTCTCCACAGTAAAGTCCTCAAGTCCTGGTTTAAGATAGTTTTTATTCATATTCTTTTTATTCTTAAATGTCCCCTTATAAAAAGTTTTCCTCTATTAATCCATTTAGTCCCTGCTTTTGAGATCTCATTCCACTGAGTTTTAAGAATTCTGTAATCTAAAGTCTTGCTTCACAGAGTGTAAGTCCATCAATCAGCAGCTCTGTCATCACCTGAGAGCTTAGTAAAACTGCAGAATCTGAGGCCCGACCCAAATCTACTAATCAGAAATTGCATTTTGACAAGCTGTTCATGCATATTAAAATTTAAGAGTCACTGTTACAAAAGAGGTAAAAGGAACTTGGGAAGACTTCAGGGATCCAAGAATTTTTGCACTGAAGTAGGACAAATTAAAACTAAATGTACCATGGAAATGTTTTCCAAAATCAGATGTACAAGTTCAAAATAAAATTTGTGACATTTTGTATACTCATTAAAGTGACTTGCTACAGCTGAATATTTAAACTGTTTTTTAAGTATTCAACTTTTTCAGAGAGCTGGCCTTTCATACTGATAAGTAGGACTTAAATAATGACAATGGAAAGGACACATTCTTTATTTTTAGACTCAGCCCTGGGACAAAGTCATCTCCAAGAACATGTGTCAGATAGAAGAGGTCAAATGGTTTCTTTTGCCATATTTTCTTTTTTTCCTTCCAGAATCAATGGTAGCCACTTTTTAAAATCTTCTTTTCCTATTTCTAAAGAACTCATGTTCCACTGCTTGTAGACAACTTAGCATTCTCTATGACAATTTGTTCTTGTATTGTTCCACACAAGAATTTGATAATTTTTAAATGCCCTTTCTGTGAACTTCTTGGTTTCAAGGAATTTTTTGTAACAACATCTACCTGCAACTCTATTCATCAGGTTTGCATGTACATTTTATATCATTTATCGGAAACAGTTTGTCAGTTTTAAATAGTTAGGAGTGGGCGCAAAAAGATATTAATAAGTTCATTATGATGAGCATAGCATATACTACTTGGACCTATTTGAAATGTGATTAATTATGGAAGGCATTGGGAGCCCAAAGTACAGCTTTATCCAGTATGGCTGGCATCTTCCTTTATCTTACAGGAAATGGCCAAGAGTGGAAACCTGGAGAGTTAGGATCTGAACAAGAAGCCCCTGGTTCTTGACTGATTGTTGAGGTGTGATGGGCTGGGGGTCAGGACACCTATTAAACTGTTAAAAATTTTATAATTAGGTACTTTCAATAGTCTTAAAATTTCAGTTATTTCCCCCAAATGAGGATGTATTAAAAGTGATCATTTTGTTCCAATGTAACTAAAGTAATATATTGGATTAGACTATTTTATGCCCATCCCTGTGAATACCACTGTCCTGGTATCATTTACTGAGCATACTGCCCCAAATAAGCCAGTAATCTTGAATGCCATTTCCCCATTCTCTCAAAGCTCCTTGTAGTAGAAAGAACATGATTTTAGAGTCTAGAGATCTGAGTTTAGATCCCAAGAGAGCTTCACTTTTTTTCTCATCTATAAACTGGGACTCTTAAATGTTCTAGGATTAAGATGGATTTGTACAACTTGTGCCCCGTAATCATGAACCAATAAATGTTAGTTCCTTTCTCTGGCACTGTCTAAAATGTCTTAATCCTTCAAGAAATATTGCTGGGTGTAGAAGGCAGAAATGGTTTATGGAAGACAGCCCCTAGGGCACTGTTATCACCCTAGCAAGGATCTCCTCTTTTCTCTACCTGCCCTTGGAATTCCCCAGCTACAGCCTTGCAATGTTAAGAATCACTTTGCCCACAGCAGAGGCAGCTTGTGAATCCAGTGGAGATCTGAGATGAAAATGCTGCCCCAAGCCATGTGACGATGGTCATACATTTTAGAAAGGAACATTATATAAGCAAACCCTTGGAAGTTCCCTTTGCTCTCAGTATAGCCTTCAGCAGTGCCTGCAGCCTCTGGCACCATGGATACCGCCTTTACTGAGGCAATAGTCTCCATTGTTGTGGGCAGCCTCCCAGAGTAATTGGCAGTGGCAGGGGTTAGGAGAAGGAGGAAGGCCACAGAACAAACATCAAAGGCAATTATCGCAAAACCCAGCTTGTTGTGAATGGAAGCAGTCACCAAGAATGTCATTTTGGAAATAAATTCCTTGGATAGATTAAAAATTTGATAGTCACCAAAGTAAAAATGTTACCCCAGAGTTTTGACAAAAAGCACACTAGCATCTGCTTCCTGGGGTTGAGTGTTTCCTGATTTGCAAATACACTCCTTCCTGGTACCTAAAAAGCTGTTTTATTATATTTCCAAAGTACTGACATCTGTTTTCCATTCCACAGTAAGTTCATACATTCCTTCCTGCCAGCTTGCAGTAAATAGTCCTGCAGTACCTACTACGAGCAAAGCTTTGCTTCAAGGTAATTTGAAAATTTGATAGAGGTGGGCAGGGGAGCACATTAATTCAAAGCAGGGATCTTACACAAATCATCACCCTGTCAATTATTTTTGTCAGTAATGGCTCCAGGCCACTAGGAAAAATTCTTCTTCAGGTAGACATAAAATCTGATAGATCTGATGTTTTGAAGGTCCCAGAGAATTCAGCTCCCCTTATTTTCCTTGCTCTTAATATTGGGAAATAGATCCAAAATTCAAATGGTCTTGTTTTTAGTATTTTATATGCTTATATTTTAGTGTATATACTTCTCAACTTCCTTTTTTTAGTAGTACTCCTACATATGCTGAAAATTGAGACCCCTACACCTTATTCTTTTGCAACTCCCATTTTTTATTTAACAACATATTCTAAATATCTTTTCATATCAATAAAATTTGTATTTTTTCTTTATATCACGTCACTAGCTAAAATTAAGCTTACTGTTATATTTATATCTATCCTCTCCTTATTTCTATTGATTGTCATGTTCTCCCACCATAATTTAAGCTCTGGAATGCAGAGAATTTGTTTTCTGTGTTCTCCATGTCTGAAACGATGCCTGGCACATAGTCTGAACTTCACAGTTGTTGCTAAATGAATGATTGAATAAATAACAAAAATATCTTACTTTAAGATATAACTACTATTTTGGGACTTCCCTGGTGGTGCAGTGGTTAAGAATCTGCCTGCCAATGCAGGAGACACGGGTTCGAGGCCTGGTCCAGGAAGATCCCACATGCTGTGGAGCAACTAAGCCCGTGCACCACAACTAAGGCTCACAACTGAGGCTGCACTCTAGAGCCTGCCAAGCCACAACTACTAAGCCTGTGTGCCACAACTAATGAATCCTGTGTGCCTAGAGCCCGTGTTCTTCAACAAGAGAAGCCCTCACTCACTGCAACTAGAGAAAGCCCGTGCACAGAAACAAAGACCCAGTGTGGCCAAAAATAAATAAATAAATATATTTATTTATTTTTTAAAAAAACACATAAGTACTATTTTACTTTCCTGAACCTGTGGTTTACTCAATTTTAAAATAAATGTAGGGACTTCCCTGGTGGTCCAGTGGTTAAGACTCCACACTCCCAATTCAGGGGGCCCAGGTTCGATTCCTGGTTGGGGAACTCAGATCCCAAATACTGCAGCTGAGCCTGCACACCACAGCTAGAGAGCCCTCGCGCTGCAACTACTGAGCCCACGCGCTCTAGAGCCCACATGCCACAACTAGAGAAGCCTGCGCGCCGCAACAGAGACCCTGCAAAGCCTAAAAAAAAAAAAACCAAACAAAACAACCCCTTAAAAAAATAATAACCGTAGAAGAGAAACCATTGAAAACAATGAAAAGACAACCTACTGAATGAGAGAAATATTTGCAAATGACATGACCAATAAGAGATTAATATCCAAAATATATAAACAGCTCATATAACTTAATTTAAAAAAAAAAAAACCTGATCAAAAATGGGCAGAAGACCTAAATAGATATTTTTCCAAAGAAGATATACACAGGGCCTTCCCTGGTGGTGCAGTGGTTAAGAATCCACCTGCCAATGCAGGCGATACAGGTTCGAGCCCTGGTCTGGGAAGATCCCACATGCCACGGAGCAACTAAGCCCATGCGCCACAACTACTGAAACTGTGCTCTAGAGTCCTCATGCCACAACTACTGAAGCCCGTATGCCTACAGCCCATGCTGCAACAAGAGAAGCCACCAAAACGAGAAGCCCGTGCACCGCAAGAAAGAGTAGCCCCCGCTCACCGCAACTAGAGGAAGCCCGTGTGCAGCAACAAAAACCAACACAACCAAAAATAAATAAATAAAATAAATAAATTAAAAAAAAGAAGATATACACAAACATGATAATAATCACAACTGCAGAAATTCTCCGCAAGTAGTAAAGGGTCTGATTCCCACACTGGGCTCCCAATGTGGGGATCAGACCAGGGTCCTGTGTTACAGGACCCCAGTCTAAGTGTCCTATACCAGAAGATGAGCCCCCAGAATACCTGGCTTTGAAGCCCTCACAGCTAGCCATACATATTCAAAGTAGTGAAAGGAAAAAAACCCACAACCAAGAATATTCAACTCACAAAGGCTATAATTCAGATCTGAAGGAGCTATAAAGAATTATAGATGGAGAGATAAGATGGCGGAAGAGTAAGACGCAGAGATCACCTTCCTCACCACAGATACTCCAGAAATACATCTACATGTGGAACAACTCCTACAGAACACCTACTGAACGCTGGCAGAAGACCTCAGACCTCCCAAAAGGCAAGAAACTCCCCCACGTACCTGGGTAGGGCAAAAGAAAAAAGAACAAACAGAGACAAAAGAATAGGGATGGGACCTGCACCAGTGAGAGGGAGCTGTCAAGGAGGAAAGGTTTCCACACACTAGGAAGCCCCTTTCTGGGCGGAGACTGCAGGTGGCGGAGGGGGAAAGCTTCGGAGCTGCGGAGGAAAGCGCAGCCACAGGGGTGCGGAGGGCAAAGCGGAGAGATTCCCGCACAGAGGATTGGTGCCAACCGGCACTCACCAGTCACCGGGCACGAACTTGCGTCCCCGCATCGGCAGGCGGACTCCCAACCATTGCGCCACCAGGGAAGCCCTCTTTCTTTCTTTTTTTCCTCCCTCCCTCCCTCCCTCCTTCCTTTCTTTCTTTCTTTCTTTCTTTCTTTCTTTCTTTCTTTCTTTCTTTCTTTCTTTCTTTCTTTCTTCCTTTCTTCCTTTCTTCCTTTCTTCCTTTCTTCCTTTCTTTCTTTCTCTTCTTCCTTCCTTCCTTCCTTCCTTCCTTCATTCCTTTCTTTCTTTCCTCTTCTACTAATTCTTTCTTTCTACTTTTTCTCCCTTTTATTCTGAGCCGTGTGGATGAAAGGCTCTTGGTGCTGCAGCCAGGAGTCAGTGCTGTGCCTCTGACGTGGGAGAGCCAACTTCAGGACACTGGTCCACAAAAGACCTCCCAGCTCCACATAATATCAAACAGCGAAAATCTCCCAGAGATCTCCATCTCAACACCAGCACCCAGCTTCACTCAACGACCAGCAAGCTACAGTGCTGGACATCCTATGCCAAACAACTAGCAAGACAGGAACACAACCCCACTCATTAGCAGAGAGGCTGCCTAAAATCATAATAAGTCCACAGACACCCCAAAACACACCACCAGACGTGGACCTGCCCACCAGAAAGACAAGATCCAGCCTCATCCACCAGAACACAGGCACTAGTCCCCTCCACCAGGAAGCCTACACAACCCACTGAACCAACATTAGCCACTGGGGAAAGACACCAAAAACAACGGGAACTACGAACCTGCAGCCTGCAAAAAGGAGACCCCAAACACAGTAAGATAAAAAAAAATGAGAAGACAGAAAAACACACAGCAGATGAAAGAGCAAGATAAAAACCCACCAGACCTAACAAATGAAGAGGAAATAGGCAGTCTGCCTGAAAAAGAATTCAGAATAATGATAGTAAAGATGATCCAAAATCTTGGAAATAGAATAGACAAAATGCAAGAAACATTTAACAAGGACCTAGAAGAAATAAAGATGAAACAATACACTACTTAATAATGAAGTGATCACTGAAGAAATCAAAGAGGAAGTAAAAAAATACCTAGAAACAAATGACAATGGAGACACCACCACCCAAAACCTATGGGATGCAGCAAAAGCAGTTCTAAGAGGGAAGTTTATAGCAATACAATCCTACCTTAAGAAACAGGAAACATCTCGAATAAACAACCTAACCTTGCACCTAAAGCAATTAGAGAAAGAAGAACAAAAAAACCCCGAAGTTAGCAGAAGGAAAGAAATCATACAAATCAGATCAGAAATAAATGAAGGACACAATAGCAAAGATCAATAAAACTAAAAGCTGTTTTTTTGAGAAGATAAACAAAATTGATAAACCAGACTCATCAAGAAAAAAGGGAGAAGACTCAAATCAATAGAATTAGAAATGAAAAAGGAGAAGTAACAACTGACACTGCAGAAATACAAAAGATCATGAGAGATTACTACAAGCAACTCTATGCCAATAAAATGGACAACCTGGAAGAAATGGACAAATTCTTAGAAATGCACAACCTGTCAAGACTGAATCAGGAAGAAACAGAAAATATGAACAGACCAATCACAAGCACTGAAATTGAAACTGTGATTAAAAATCTTCCAACAAACAAAAGCTCAGGACCAGATGGCTTCACAGGTGAATTCTATCAAACATTTAGAGAAGAGCTAACACCTATCCTTCTCAAACTCTTCCAAAATATAGCAGAGGGAGGAACACTCTCAGACTCATTCTACGAGGCCACCATCACCTTGATACCAAAACCAGACATGGATGTCACAAAGAAAGAAAACTACAGGCAAATATCACTGATGAACATAGATGCAAAAATCCTCAACAAAATACTAGCAAACAGAATCCAACAGCACATTAAAAGGATCATACACCATGATCAAGTGGGGTTTATTCCAGGAATGCAAGGATTCTTCAATATACCCAAATCAATCAATGTGATAAACCATATTAACAAACTGAAGGAGAAAAACCATATGATCATCTCAATAGATGCAGAGAAAGCTTACGACAAAATTCAACACCCATTTATGATAAAAACCCTGCAGAAAGTAGGCATAGAGGGAACTTTCCTCAACATAATAAAGGCCATATATGACAAACCCACAGCCAACATCGTCCTCAATGGTGAAAAACTGAAAGCATTTCCACTAAGAACAGGAACAAGATAAGGTTGCGCACTCTCACCACTCTTTTTTTTTTTTTTTTGCGGTACGCGGGCCTCTCACTGTTGCGGCCTCTCCCATCCCGGAGCACAGGCTCCAGACGGGCAGGCTCAGCAGCCATGGCTCACAGGCCCAGTTGCTCCGCGGCATGTGGGATCTTCCCGAACCGGGCACGAACCCGTGTCCCCTGCATCGGCAGGTGGACTCTCAACCACTGCGCCACCAGGGAAGCCCTCACCACTCTTATTCAACGTAGTTTTGGAAGTTTTAGCCACAGCAATCAGAGAAGAAAAGGAAATAAAAGGAATCCAAATCGGAAAAGAAGAAGTAAAGATGTCACTGTTTGCAGATGACATGATACTATACATAGAGAATCCTAAAGATGCTACCAGAAAACTACTAGAGCTAATCAATGAATTTGGTAAAGTAGCAGGATACAAAATTAATGCACAGAAATCTCTGGCATTCCTATACACTAATGATGAAAAATCTGAAAGTGAAATCAAGAAAACACTCCCATTTACCATTGCAGCAAAAAGAATGAAATATCTAGGAATAAACCTACCTAAGGAGACAAAAGACCTGTATGCAGAAAATTATAAGACACTGGTGAAAGAAATTAAAGATGATACAAATAGATGGAGAGATATACCATGTTCTTGGATTGGAAGAATCAACATTGTGAAAACGACTCTACTACCCAAAGCAATCTACAGATTCAATGCAATCCCTATCAAACTACCACTGGCATTTTTCACAGAACTAGAACAAAGAATTTCACAATTTGTATGGAAACACAAAAGACCCCGAATAGCCAAAGCAATCTTGAGAAAGAAAAACACAGCTGGAGGAATCAGGCTCCCTGACTTCAGACTATACTACAAAGGCTACTCTAACCAAGACAGTATGGTACTGGCATAAAAACAGAAAGATAGATCAATGCAACAGGATAGAAAGCCCAGAGATAAACCCCCGCACATATGGTCACTTTATCTTTGAAAAGGAGGCAGGAATGTACAGTGGAGAAAGGACAGCCTCTTCAATAAGTGGTGCTGGGAAAACTGGACAGGTACATGTAAAAGTATGAGATTAGAACACTCCCTAACACCATACACAAAAATAAGCTCAAAATGGATTAAAGACCTAAATGTAAGGCCAGAAACTATCAAATTCTTAGAGGAAAACATAGGCAGAACACTCTATGACATAAATCACAGCAAGATCCTTTTTGACCCACCTCCTAGGGAAATGGAAATAAAAACAAAAATAAACAAATGGGACCTAATGAAACTTCAAAGCTTTTGCACAGCAAAGGAAACCATAAACAAGACCAAAAGACAACCCTCAGAATGGGAGAAAATATTTGCAAATGAAGCAACTGACAAAGGATTAATCTCCAAAATTTATAAGCAGCTCATGCAGCTCAATAACAAAAAAACAAACAACGCAATCCAAAAATGGGCAGAAGACCTAAATAGACATTTCTCCAAAGAAGATATACAGACTGACAACAAACACATGAAAGAATGCTCAACATCATTAATCATTAGAGAAATGCAACTCAGAACTACAATGAGATATCATCTCACACCAGTCAGAATGGCCATCATCAAAAAATTTAGAAACAATAAATGCTGGAGAGGGTGTGGAGAAAAGGGAACACTCATGCACTGCTGATGGGAATGTGAATTAGTACAGCCACTATGCAGAACAGTGTGGAGGTTCCTTAAAAAACTACAAATAGAACTACCATATGACCCAGCAATCCCACTACTGGGCCTATACCCTGAGAAAACCATAATTCAAAAAGAGTCGTGTACCAAAATGTTCATTGCAGCTCTATTTACAATAGCCCAGAGATGGAAACAACCTAAGTGTCCATCATCGGATGAATGGATAAAGAAGATGTGGCACATATATACAATGGAATATTACTCAGCCATAAAAAGAAACGAAATTGAGCTATTTGTAATGAGGTGGATAGACCTAGCGTCTGTCATACAGAGTGAAGTAAGTCAGAAAGAGAAAGACAAATACCGTATGCTAACACATATATATGGAATTTAAAGGAAAAAAATGTCATGAAGAACCTAGGGGTAAGACAGGAATAAAGACACAGACCTACTAGAGAATGGACTTGAGGATATGGGGAGGGGGAAGGGTAAGCTGTGACAAAGCGAGAGAGAGGCATGGACATATATACACTACCAAACGTAAGGTAGATAGCTAGTGGGAAGCAGCTGCGTAGCACAGGGAGATCAGCTCGGTGCTTTGTGACCGCCTGGAGGGGTGGGATAGGGAGGGAGACGCAAGAGGGAAGAAATATGGGAACATATGTATATATATAACTGATTCACTTTGTTATAAAGCAGAAACTAACACACCATTGTGAAGCAATTATACTCTAATAAAGATTAAAAAAAGTAATTATAGACAAGCAAAAGCTAAAAGAGTTCAGCGCCACTAAACGGGCCTTACATGAAATGTTAAAGGGACTTTTCTAAGTGGAAAAGAAAAGACCACAGCTATAAAAATTAAAACTATGAAAGGGAAAAGGCAAATACACAGTAAAGGTAGTAGATCAACCACCTACAAAGATAGTAGGAAGGTTAAAAGACAAAAATAGTAAAGTCATCCATATCCCCAATAACTAGTTAAGGGATACACAAAACAAAAAGAGGTAAAATACGAAGGCAAAACTATCAAATGTGTGTTGTGGGGGGAGTAAAAATGCAGCATTGTTAGAATGCATCTGAACATAAGAGATCATCAATTTTTATTTATTTATTTATTTTTTGCCCACCATGCAGCTTGCGGGATCTTATTTCTTATTTCCCCAACCGGGGATCAAACCCAGGGCCCTGGCAGTGAGAGCACCAAGTCCTAACCACTGGACTGCCAGGGAATTCCGGAGATCATCAACTTTAAATATATGTATATTTAAAATATAATATTACCACAAACCAAAAATTTATAATAGATACACACAAAAAAATAAAGGAATCCAAAATAACACTAAAGATAGTCGTCAAAACATAAGAGAAGAGAGCAAAAGAAGAGGGATAAAACAGGAAGATTGGTTCAAGATGGCAGAGTAGAAGGACATGCTCTCACTCCCTCTTTCGAGAACACCGGAACCACAACTAACTGCTGAACAATCATCGACAGGAAGACACTGGAACTCACCAAGAAAGATAACCCCACATTCAAAGACAAAGGTGAAGCTGCAATGAGATGGTAGGAGGGGCTCTATCACAATAAAATCAAATCCCATAACCGCTGGGTGGGTGACTCACAAACTGAAAAACACTTATACCACAGAAGTCCACCCACTGGAGTGAAGGTTCTGAGCTACACATCAGGCTTCGCAACCTGGGGATCTGGCAACGGGAGGAGGAATTCCTAGAGAATCAGACATTGAAGGCTAGCAGGATTTGATAGCAGGACTTCAGCAGCACTGGGGGAAACAGAGACCCAACTCTTGGAGGGCACACACAAAGTAGTGTGCGCATCGGAACACAGAGGAAGGAGCAGTGACCCCATAGGAGACGGAACCAGACCTACCTGCTAGTGTTGGAGGGTCTCCTGCAGAGGTGGGGGGCAGCTGTGGCTCACCAAGGGACAAGGACACTGGCAGCAGAAGTTCTGGGAAGTACTCCTTGGTGTGAGCCCTCCCAGAGTCTGCCATTAGCCCCACCAAAGAGCCCGGGTAGGGTCCAGTGTTGGGTTGCCTCAGGCCAAACAACCAACAGGGAGGGAACCCAGCCCCACCCATCAGCAGAAAAGCACACTAAAGTTTTACTGAGCTCTGCCCACCAGAGCAACAGCCAGCTCTACTCACCACCAGTCCCTCCCATCAGGAAACTTGCACAAGCCTCTTAGATAGCCTCATCCACCAGAGGGCAGACAGCAGAAGCAAGAATAACTACAATCTTGCAGGCTGTGGAATGAAACCACATTCACAGAAAGAAAGACAAGATGAAAAGGCAGAGGGCTATGTACCAGATGAAGGAACAAGATAAAACCCCACAAAAACAACTAAATGAAATGGAGATAGGCAATCTTCCAGAAAAAGAATTCAGAATAATGACAGTGAAGATGATCCAGGACCTCAGAAAAAGAATGGAGGCAAAGATCTAGAAGATGAAAGAAATGTTTAAGAAAGATCTAGAAGAATTAAAGAACAAACAGAGATGAATGATACAATAACTGAAATGAATAATACGCTAGAAGGAATCAATAGCAGAATAACTGAGGCAGAAGAACGGATAAGTGACCTGGAAGACAGAATGGTGGAATTCACTGCCACGGAACAGAATAAAGAAAAAAGAATGAAAAGAAATGAAGACAGCCTAAGAGACCTCTGGGACAGCATTAAATGCAACAACATTCGCATTATAGGGGTCCCAGAAGGAGAAGAGAGAGAGAAAGGATCCAAGAAAATATTTGAAGAGATTATAATCAAAAACTTCCCTAACATGGGAAAGGAAATAGCCACCCAAGTCCAGGAAGTGCAGAGAGTCCCATACAGGATAAACCCAAGGAGAAACATGCCGAGACACATAGTAATCAAACTGGCAAAAATTAAAGACAAAGAAAAATTATGGAAAGCAGCAAGGGAAAAATGACAAATAACATACAAGGGAACTCCCATAAGGTTAACAGCTGATTTCTCAGTAGAAACTCTACAAGCCAGAAGGGAGTGGCATGATATACTTAAAGTGATGAAAGGGAAGAACCTACACCCAAGATTACTCTACCCGGCAAGGAGCTCATTCAGCTTCGATAGAGAAATCAAAAGCTTTACACACAAGCAAAAGCTAAGAGAATTCAGCACCACCAAACCAGCTCTACAACAAATGCTAAAGGAACTTCTCTAAGTAGGAAACGAAAGAGAAGAAAAGGACCTACAAAAACAAACCCAAAACAATTAAGAAAATGGGAATAGGAACATACATATCAATAAGTACCTTAAGAGTCAATGGATTAAATGCTCCAACCAAAAGACACAGGCTTGCTGAATGGATACAAAAACAAGACCCATATATGTGCTGTCTACAAGAGATCCATCTGAGACCTAGGGACACATACAGACTGAAAGTGAGGGGATGGAAAAAGATATTCCATGCAAATGGAAATCAAAAGAAAGCTGGAGTAGCAATACTCATACCAGATAAAATAGACTTTAAAATAAAGAATGTTACAAGAGACAAGGAAGGACACGACATAATGATCAAGGGATCAATCCAAGAAGAAGATATAACAAATATAAATATATATGCACCCAACACAGGAGCACCTCAATACATAAGGCAAATGCTAACAGCTATAAAAGAGGAAATTGACAGTAACACAATAATAGTGGGGGACTTTAACACCTCACTTACACCAATGGACAGATCAGCCAAATAGAAAATTAATAAGGAAACACAATCTTCAAATGACACAATAGACCAGATAGATTTAACTGATATTTATAGGACATTCCATCCCAAAACAGCAGATTACACTTTCTTCTCAAGTGTGCATGGAACATTCTCCAGGATAGATCACATCTTGGGTCACAAATCAAGCCTCAGTAAACTTAAGAAAATTGAAATCATATCAAGCATCATTTCTGACCACAACGCTATGAGATTAGAAATCAATTACAGGGAAAAAAACGTAAAATACACAAACACATGGAAGCTAAACAATACATTACTAAATAACCAAGAGATCACTGAAGAAATCAAAGAGGAAATCAAAAAATATCTAGACACAAATGACAATGAAAACACGACGATCCAAAACTATGGGATGCAGCAAAAGCAGTTGTAAGAGGGAAGTTTACAGCTATACAAGCCTACCTCAAGAAACAAGAAAAATCTCAAATAAACAATGTAACCTTACACCTACAGGCACTAGAGAAAGAAGAACAAACAAAACCCAAAGTTAGTAAAAGGAAAGAAATCAGAAAGATCAGAGCAGAAATAAATGAAATAGAAACAAAGAAAACAATAGCAAAGATCAATAAAACTAAAAGCTGGTTCTTTGAGAAGATAAACAAAACTGATAAACCATTAGCCAGACTCATCAAGAAAAAGAGGGAGAGGACTCAAATCAATAAAATTAGAAATGAAAAAGGAAAAGTTACAACAGACACCACAGAAATACAAAGCATCCTAAGATACTACTACAAGCAACTCTATGCCAGTAAAATGGACATCCTGGAAGAAATGGACAAATTCTTAGAAAGGTATAACCTTACAAGACTGAACCAGGAAGAAATTGAAAACATGAACAGACCAATCACAACTAATGAAATTGAAACTGTGATTAAAAATGTTCCAACAGGGCTTTCCTGGTGGTGCAGTGGTTGGGAGTCCGCCTGCCGGTGCAGGGGACGCAGGTCTGTGCCCTGGTCTGGGAGGATCCCACGTGCCGCGGAGTGGCTGGGCCCATGGGCCATGGCCGTTGAGGCTGCGCATCCGGAGCCTGTGCTCCACAACAGGGGAGGCCACGGCAGTGAGAAGCCTGTGTACCGCAAAAGAAAAAAAAAAGAAAGAAAAAATCTTCCAACAAACAAAAGTCCAGGTCCAGATGGCTTCACAGGTGAATTCTATCAAACATTTAGAGAAGAGCTAACACCTATCCTTCTCAAACTCTTCCAAAAAGTTGTAGAGGAAGGAACACTCCCAAACTCATTCTATGAGGTCACCATCACCCTGACAGCAAAATCAGACAAACATACTACAAAAAAAGAAAATTACAGACCAATATCACTGATGAATAAACATGCAAAAATCCTCAACAAAATACTAGCAAACAGAATCCAACAACACATTAAAAGGATCATACACATGATCAAGTGGGATTTATCCAAGAGATGCAAGGATTCTTCAATATACGGAAATCAATCAATGTGATACACCATATTAACAAATTGAAGGAGAAAAACCATATGATTATCTCAATAGATGCAGAAAAAGTGTTTGACAAAATTCAACACCCATTTATGATAAAAACTCTCCAGAAGGTGGTCATAGAGGGAAACTACTTCAACATAAGAAAAAACCCACAGCAAACATCATTCTCAATGGCAAAAAACTGAAAGCATTTCCTTTAAGATCAGGAACAAGACAAGGATGTCCACTCTTACCACTATTATTCAACATAGTTTTGGAAGTCCTAGCCACGGCAATCAGAGAAGAAAAAGAAACAAAGGAATACAAATTGGAAAAGAAGAAGTAAAGCTGTCACTGTTTGCAGATGATATGATACTAAACATAGAGAATCCTACAGATGCCACTAGCAAACTACTAGAGCTAATCAATGAATTTGATATTCTTGCAGGATACAAAATTAATGTACAGAAATCCCTTGCATTCCTATGCACTAATGATGAAAAATCTGAAAGAGAAATTAAGGAAACACTCCCATTTACCATTGCAACAAAAAGAATAAAATACCTAGGAATAAACCTAACTAGGGAGACAAAAGACCTGTATGCAGAAAACTATAAGACACTGATGAAAGAAATTAAGATGACACCAACAGATGGAGAGATATACCATGTTCTTGGATTGGAAGAATCAATACTGTGAAAATGACTATACTACCCAAAGCAATCTACAGATTCAATGCAATCCCTATCAAATTACCAATGGCATTTTTTACAGAACTAGAACAAAAAGTCTTAAAATTTGTATGGAGGCACCATGACCCCAAATAGCCAAAGCAGTCTTGAGGGAAAAAAACAGAGCTGGAAGGATCAGACTCTCTGACTTCAGACTATACTACAAAGCTACAATAATCAAGACAATATGGTACTGGCACAAAAACAGAAATATAGACCAATGGAACAGGATAGAAAGGCCAGAGATAAACCAACGCACCTTTGGTCAACTAATCTATGACAAAGGAGGCAAGGATACACATTCGAGAAAAGACAGCCTCTTCAATAAGTGGTGCTGGGAAAACCGGACAGCTACATGTAAAAGAATGAAATTAGAACACTCCCTAACACCATACACAAAAATAAACCCAAAATGGATTCGAGACCTAAATGTAAGACCGGTCACTATAATACTCTTAGAGGAAAACATAGGAAGAACACTCTTTGACATAAATCACAGCAAGATCTTTTTTGATCCACCTCCTAGAGTAATGGAAATAAAAACAAAAATAAACAAATGGGACCTAATGAAACTTAAAAGCTTCTGAACAGCAAAGGAAACCATAAACAAGATGAAAAGACAACCCTCCAAAGGGAGAAAATATTTGCAATGAATCATTGGACAAAGGATTAATCTCCAAAATATATAAACAGCTCATGCAGCTGAATATTAAAAAAACAAACAACCCAATCCCAAAATGGGCAGAAGACCTAAATAGACATTTCTCCAAAGAAGACATACAGATGGCCAAGCAGCACATGAAAAGCAGCTCAACATCATTAATTATTAGAGAAATGCAAATCAAAACTACAATGCAGTATCTCCTTACACCAGTCAGAATGGGCATCATCAGAAAATCTACAAACAACAAATCCTGGAGAGGGTGTGGAGAAAAGGGAACCCTCTTGCATTGTTGGTGGGTATGTAAATTGATACAGCCACTATGGAGAACAGTATGGAGGTTCCTTAAAGAGCTAAAAATAGAATTACCATATGACCCAGCAATCCCAGTACTGGGCATATACCCAGAGAAAACCATAATTCAAAAAGACACATGCACCCCAATGTTCATTGCAGCACTATTTACAATAGCCAGGTCATGGAAACAACTTAAATGCCCATCGACAGACGAATGGATAAAGAAGATGTGGTACATATATACAATGGAATATTACTCAGCCATAAAAAGGAACGAAATTGGGTCATTTGTAGAGACGTGGATGGATCCAGAGAACACAAAAAAAGAAAATTACCGGCTAATATCACCAATGAATATAAATGCAAAAATCCTCAACAAAATATTAGCAAACTGAATTCAATAATACATGAAAAGGATCACAGAACATGTTTTTTTAAATTATAGTTGATTTACAATGTTGTGTTAGTTTCTGGTGTACAGCAAAGCAATTCAGTTATATACATATATATATATACACATACATATATATATATACACATATATATATAGACACACACACACACACACATATATATATATATATACACACATACACACATTCTTTTTCATATTCTTTTCCATTATGGTTTATTACAGGGTATTGAATGTAGTTCCCTGTGCTATAGAGTAGGACCTTGTTTATCTATTTTATATATAGTAGTTTGTATCTGCTAATCCCAAACTCCTCATTTATCCCTCCACCACCTCCTTTCCCATTTGGTTACCATAAGTTTGTTTTCAATGTCTGTGAGCCTGGTTCTGTTTTGTAAATAATTTCATTTGTGTCATATTTTAGATTCCACATATAAGTGACAGCATATGGTATTTGTCTTTCTCATTCCTACATTGGTACGATTTATCGCAGAGAGTGTTTTGCCTATATTCTCTTCTAGGAGTCTTATGATGTCATGGCTTATATTTAAGTGTTTAAGCCATTTTGAGTTTATTTTTTGTACAGTTTGAGGATTTCTTCTAACTTCATTGATTTACATGCAGCTGTTCAGCTTTCCCAACACCACTTGCTGACAAGACCATCTTTTCTCCATTGTATATGCTTGCTCCTTTGTCGAAGAGCAATTGACCATAGGTGTGTGGGTTTATTTCTGGGCTCTGTATTCTCTTCCATTGATCCATATGTCTGTTTTGGGGCCAATACCACACTGTTATGATTACTGTAGCTTTGTAGTATTGTCTGAAGTCTGGGAGGGTTATGCCTCCAGGTTTTTCTGTTTCCTCAGGATTTCTTTGGCAATTCTGGGTCTTTTATGGTCTGATATAAATTTTAGGATTATCACCTTTTTTTAAAATACAAAAAAGTAAACATATCATTTGAATTGTCAAAAAACTATCAGAATTCATCAATGAATTCAGTAAAGCTGCAGAATACAAAATTAATATATAGAAACTTGTTGCATCTCTATATACTAACAACAGGCTATCAGAAATAGAAATTAAGAAAACAATCCCATTTACTATTGCATCATAAGGAAAAAAGTACCTAGGAATAAATCTACCCAAGCAGGTAAAGACCTATATTTGGAAAACTATAAAACATTGATGTAAGAAACTGAAGGACTCTCACCTTCTGATATGGCCTACACTCTGTCTGTGAAGTGTTTCTCCCAGTGCCACTCTTGCCTCTTGAGATGGACTGTATTCTGTCTATGAAATATGTGCCTCTCTAAATAAATCACTTCTTACCTATCACTTTGCCCCTCACTGACTTCCTTCTGTACTGAGACATAAAGAAGCTGAGCTTCATTAGTCCCTGAGACCAGCTGGTGAGCCACAAAGGGACAGCAATAAGCTAGACCAACTCCTGCTCATCGTTAACACTGTGGGAGACACCTTCTGCAGTATTTCTTTGTGACAACGTTTTGGGCACTAACACCTGGCTGGGAGACTACCTTGGAAGGGATAGCACCTAAAATCGAACTAAGGCCCCCACCCAGGTGGAGGATGGTAACTTCAGGCTGAGCACAAGATTCCTGGAACACTGCCCTTTTACCTCACCACCAACCAATCAGACGAAAGTCATACACTCTGAAGCTCTCATCCCAAATTTTGCCTATTAAAAACTTCTCCCTGAAAACCATTGGGGAGTTCAGGGTTTTTGAGCATGAGCCACCCATTCTCCTTGCTTGGCCCTGCAATAAGCCTTTCTCTCTTCCAAAATAAAAATAAAAAAAAGGAAACTGAAGATGACACAAACAAATGAAAAGATATACCATCCTCATGGATTGGAAGAATTAATATTGTTAAAATGACCGTACTACCCAAGGCAATCTACAGATTCAATGCAATCCCGATGAAAATACTAATGGCATTTTTCCAGAGCTAGATAGAACAACTAATTCTAAAATTTGTATGGAAATACCAAAGACTCCAAATAGTGAAAACAATCTTGAGAAAAAAGAACAAAGCTGGAAGTATTACACTCCCTGAATTCGAACTATACTACAAAGCTTAGCAATCAAAAAGTATGGTACTAGCATGAAAACAGACACATAGATAAATGGAAGAGAATACAGAGCCCAGAAATGAACCCACACTTATATGGTCAATTAACCTATGACAAAGGAGCCAAGAATATACAATGGGGAAAAGACAGCCTCCTCAATAAATGGTGGTGTGAAAACTAGACAGCTACATTCAAAAGAATCACAGTGGACTACTTTCTCATACCAAATACAAAAATAAACTCAAAATGGATTAAAGACTTAAATGTAAGACCCCAAACCATAAAACTCCTAGAAGAAAACACAGGCAGTTCACTCTTTGACATTGGTCTCAGCAATAATTTTTTGCTGTGTCTCCTCAGGCAAGGGAATCAAAAGCAAAAACAAACAAACGGAACTACATTCATCTAAAAAGCTTTACATAGCAAAGGAAACGATCAACAAAACAGAAAGGCTGTCTACTGAATGGGAGACGATATTTCCAAACAATATACCTGATAAGGGGTTAATATGCAAAATATACGAAGAACCCATAAAACTCAACATCAAAAAAGCAAACAACCTGATTAAAAATTGGCAGAGGACCTGACTAGATATTTCTCCAAAGACATACAGATTGCCAACAGATACATGAAAACATGCTCAACATCACTAATCATCAGAGAAATGCACACCAAAACCACAATGAGATATCACCTCATACCTGTCAGAATGTCTATTATCAAAAAGACAACAAATAAGTGTTTACTAGGATGAGGAGGAAAGGGAACCCTGGTCCACTGCTGGTAGGATAGTAAATCGGTACAGCCACTATGGAAAATGGTATGGGGAATTCCTAAAAGAAAATTAAAAATAGATCTACCCCACAACCCAGCAGTTCTACTTTTGTGTATGTTTCCAAGTAAAACAAAAACACTAATTCAAAAAGATATATGTACCCTTATGGTCATTGCAGCACTACTTGCAATAGCCAAGACATGGAAGTAACCTAAGTTTCCATCAATAGATGAACTGATAAAGAAGATGTGATATAACAAAATGTAAATTACTCAACAATAAAAAAGCATGAAATTCTGCCATTTGTAACAACGTGGATGGACCTAGAGGGTATTATGCTTAGTGAAATAAATCAGACAAAGACATATTCTATGTTATCACTTATATTGGAATCTATAAAACAAAACAAATGAATAAAAATAACAAAACAGAAACAGATTCATAGATACAGAGAACAAACCGGTAGTTTCCAGGGGCATGTATGTAGGTGGTTCAATGAAATGGGTGAGAGAGATTAAGCGGTACAAACTTCCAATTACAAAATAAATGAGTTATGGGGATGAAATGAAAAGCATGAGGAATATAGTCAATAATATTAAAATAACTTTGTATGGTGACAGATGCTAACCAGACTTGTCATGTTATTCATTTTGCAGTGTGTAGAAATGTCAAATCACTATGTTGTACACTGGAACTTACAGTGTTGTAGGTCAATTATACTTCAATAAAAAATAACAAAATTTTTATAAAATCCACGTCTTTATTGACATTTATGTTAAGTTTTGAGAAGAATAGATGATATACGTATGATCACTTAGCTATGTTTAACCTTTTTGCTTTTATTATGAGGATAGTTCAATCAACTGAAAATTAAGTACAAGCGTAAGGTTTATAAATTGTATTCAAAATTCGAATCTTTTAGAATATTCTGTTCAATAAAACATAATTAAAATCAAAATAGTAAAAATTTTAAATTTTTTAAATTAAAAAAGAAGTCATGGTAAATCTTCCCATGACTGAAATTCAAGGAATCTTCCTGTTCGGGCAGTTTTCTTCCAAGTAGTGATTCAGGGATCCAGGCTCCTCCCGTATTAAAAATGTGGCTCCCAAGGTTGCCCTGGGAGAGTCATCTCCCTTCCCGTCAGCTGGGAGGGTTCAAGGGCATAGAGGATAATGCAAGGAAGTTTTAATGGGCCAGGCCTGGAAGTGCTACATATCACTTTTGACCACATGCCACTTGGCATACCTAAGTGTAAGGGAGGTGTGGAAATATAGTTCAGGTGTGTGTCTAGGAGGAGAAGAAAGCGGGTTTGGTAAACAACTAGCCAATCTCTGCCACTGTAGTTAAATAAGTCGGTCCCTGTTAGATATCTATAAATAAAGAGTTCAGAGTAAAATCATTCACTCCTGTATATTTGTGTTTATAAAATCTGGAAACTATTTGTTTCAGAGAATTTCCGAAGTCTCCAACTATGACAAAACCATTCCCTATTCTTGTGAGCTGCCTTTTATTTCTGCAAGAAAGGAAAAACTTAAACTTGATTTTTATAAAAATCCATTTGTATTTAAACTGCTTTGCAATTTTACCAAACCCACTTCCTTCTTCTCCTAGACACACAACTAATAAAATGTTTGCATAAAAGCTGTAGTTTTGACTTGATTACAAAACCTGCCAGAGTTGCCCCCAAAGGTGTGGATTTCCAAACAGCATGGCTGTCAACACTGCAAAATGCATTTCTGAGGTACTGAAATCTTACCACGTAGAAAGGAATGAATTTTTCAAAATTTCCAAATTCTAAGATAGGCCTAGATGAAGCCTGGTGTTTCCACTCAGATTGTCTTACCATAATGTTTGTTTTCTAATTTAATACTGGTTAAGACTATGAGCTCCAGAAGAATGAGTTTTAATCCATTGGTGAGAGGGGTAGAAAGGTGATACTAGGAAAAAACTAACATTTACTGAGGCTAATTTTTCAGGACTGAGCTAGGCACTGTGCCCATACACTTGACTTCCTTTAATCCTCACATCAACACTGCAAGGAAGGTAGTGTGATCCCAGTTTTATCGGTGAGGACCCTTTGTCTCTGGGAGGCTAACTAGCTCACCTGTGGTCCCAAGCCAGCAAAGGACAAAGCTTGGATGTGAGCTGAGGTGTATCTGTTAGACCTGCGCGGTCTCCTAGGAGTTGCGACTCGCCCAGGAAACAACAAGAGTCGGAAGTCGATGCAAAACGCAAGAGGTTTATTGAAGGCCGGTGCACCGGGGTTCCTTGGTCCTCACGCAGGAGGTCGAAGAAGGAACCCTTTTGGGCGCGAATATGTCAGTTTTATAGGTTCCCACTTCCCCGTATGTAAATTATAGATTTGGTTGTGTTCTCCTGCTGATTGGTCCCGGCTTAGGCTCGGACCAGAGAAGGAACTTGTCCCCAGCTGCCTGATTGGTCTTTGACAGACACCTTTTTTACATTTTGTTATCTCCCTCCTTCTCCCCAGCTGTCTGATTGGTCTTTGACAGACACCTTTTTTACATTTTGTTATCTCCCTCCTTCTCGGAAGGGGGCCGGACATCCTGGAAATTCACCCATTGTCTAAGAAGCCCCTATTGTCTGGAGAGTTCTTAATCATTAGCTGGAACAATGTCCCTCGAGTCCCACATATCCACCAGAAAGCCCACACTCTTGACTAGAGCAGAGTGGGAAAAAGAATGAAAATGAAGAACTTGGGAAATGGGCTAGAGACCAACACTAAGGAGCTGTGGAATTTGATTCCTCAGTCTTTACTTTCCTAAGAAATCCCTGGAGGTGATTAATTCCTTTGTATTTCTGTTAGCCACTAGCTCTGTAGAAAGACTGAAGGCACATGCAAGGTTAGAACTTCAGATCCTAGTACCAGCTCTCTGATATTTCTGGTCACTCACTGAAATCACCTTGCAGGGAGTTTTTCCAAACCAGTTGTCTGCGGAAGCAATCAAGTTCTAACCCAGATTCTGACTGGGAAGGTTTGGCCACCCTGATCACACCTCCATGGGAAAAATGAAACTGACAGATTAAGGGAGCAATTCCAAGAATAATTTTGGCACTCAAGACTGAAAAACAATTTTCCTTTTTATTTGGGCAGGGAAAATGCCTCAAGGACAGTAAAAGCCTGCAGGAGAAGCCAGCTGAGAGCTCTTTTTTCTCTTCCCCTCTGCCAAGGCTCATGTCTGTAAAACAGATGAACTATTTGCTACCTTCCTGGGTTTTTACTCAGTTGTTTATAGCAGACCTGGCAATATGTGCATCATCAAAGTAAAAAATGAAGCCAAATAGCAAGATTTCAGAGTGGGAGAAATAGTAGTCTTTACAAACACATGAATTAAACTAAAATTCCAACTTCAACTATAAGGTAAGTTTTTTGAACCCTAAGAATTACATTTTACAATATTGAATGTATCATTTTTGCAAAAGCACACTTTTCGAATCTACTTGGGTTAACACTATTTTCAAATTACCTTTTTCACAGCCATTGCATAGAGTACAAAGGAGATAAAGGAACAACTATGCTAAAATATATTCCCTGTAAATTGATACAGTCTCTGTGGAATCTTGGTGAAGGATACATTGACAACATTTATCAAAATTACAAACTTTTTGACTCAGAAATTTCACATCCAGGAATTTATATTGTAGAAATACTTGCATAGGTACTGATATATGAACATGGTTATTCTGCATCATAGTTTATATAAAGGCAAAAGAATGGAAACAACCTAAGTTTCAGTAGAGGACTAACTAAATAAATCACAGTACATGTATACAATGGAATAGTAAGCAGCCACTGGAATGAATAAGGAAACTAACATTTAATGTGCTGATATTTAATGAGATCCAGGATATATTATTAAACAAAAAAAGCCAAATGCAGAACAGTGTGGTAAGTATAGACAAAAGTCAACTTGTATGGGGATAGGGGAATATATACGTTTTTGCTTTATATGGAGGAACTATCTCTAGAAAGATAAAGAGAAATCTGTAAAAGTTACTTCAGAGAACTGGTAGCTGGCGAGGAGACTTCTCACTGTATGCTCTTTGTACCTTTGCGTTTTGAACTATATTAGCAATTTAACGGGATAATTTTTTGTTTTGTTTTGTTTTGCGGTACGCGGGCCTCTCACCGCTGCGGTGAGAGGCCCGCGTACCGCAAAACAAAAAACAAAAAACAAAACCACCATAACAAAATAAGCATAACCAACAGTTTCTTTAACAGTATGGTTTTTTTTCCTTTAAAGAAAAAATAAAAAGATTTGTGAAGTTATACATCACACCCTAACATCTGGACATTTTAAAGCTCTCTTTATAATAACTTAGAATCAAAGAAAAATCCAAGCCCAAACTTCAAAATGTACAGAAGATAAATATAATAAAATTTCTAGATATTTACATGGTGTCAAAGTGACTCTCCCCAGATTTCTTGTTTGATTCCAAGGAGCAAAAGTGTAACTATTCAGTGGAGAAACTAGATAACACCTTGACTGCGTGATCAAAATTAATATCACCAATCAGAGGCAGACAGACCTTGTGACACCATGAAAAAGACACAGATCACTTATGGGAATGTAAAACCAGAATCTAATCATGAGGCAACCCAAACTGAAGAACATTCTAATAACTGACCTGTATTCTTTAAAAAATGTCAAAGTGGGAATTCCCTGGTGGTCCAGTGATTAGGACTCCATGCTTTCACTGCCAGGGGCCCAGGTTCAGTCTTTGGTTGGGGAACTAAAATCCCACAAGGCCCATGGCACGGCCAAAAAAAAGGCAATGTTATGAAAGACAAAGAAAAGCTAAGGACTGTTCCACATTAAAAGAGACTAAACAGACATAACTAAATTCAATGTGTCATACTAGACCAGGACCTGCACTAATGGGAAAAATAATATTGTAAAGGATATTATTGGGACATTTCACAAAATTGGTATATGGATTATAGACTGGATAAAAGTAATGTACTGGGCTTCCCTGGTGGCGCAGTGGCTGAGAGTCCGCCTGCCGGTGCAGGGGACACGGGTTCATGCCCCGATCCGGGAAGATCCCACATGCCGCGGAGCGGCTAGGCCCATGAGCCATGGCTGCTGAGCCTACGCGTCCGGAGCCTGTGCTCCACAACGGAAGAGGCCACAACAGTGAGAGGCCCGCGTACCGCCAAAAAAAAAAAAAAAAAAAAAGTAATGTACCAATGGTTATATAGAAGTATATTCTAAAGAAGTACCTGTAATTATAGTAAAAGAGTGTGGTGTGTGCAACTTATGAATGGTTCATAAAAATATTATGCATAATTATGTGTGTATAGCTATAAATAGTGAATTATAAAGCAAATATGGCAAAATGTTAAAAGTTGATGGATTCATTGTGAATGTACTGATTGCCACTGATTTGTTCACATTAAGATGGTTAATTTTTTAAAAATATTTTATTTATTTATTTATTTGGCTGTACCGCGTCTTAGTTGCGACATGTGGGATGTAGTTCCCTGACCAGGGATTGAACCCAGGCCTCCTGCATTGGGAGCGCAGAGTCTTAGCCACTGGACCACCAGGGCAGTCCCAAGATGGTTAATTTTGTATTTTGTGAATTTCACCTCAATGAAAAAACTGATGGATTGAGTAAAGGATATAAAAGTGTATCCAAGATTTCTCTGTACTATTCTTGCAACTTTTCTATAAGTTTGAAGTTATTTCAAAGAAAGAGTTAAATGAAACCTCTATGCAGTTAGTCTTAGGAAAATGGAAACCATAGTCGTGGTTCAATGTAGAGAATTTAATTTGGAAATTAAATCGGTTAAAGAGATATTAAAGGACTGAAAAAAGCAAAGGGACACTGAGGTAATTCCAAGGTAAAGTCTGCAGGTAGCATCTGCCATGTTCTAGGAAGGGCTCCACAGAGCTGAGACTCAGGCCTCTGAGGGGTAGAGTGGGGCTGCTTCAGGGAGCCTGGAAAAGAACCTGGAGGCTGAAACCCATCTGCTGCTGCTGCTGCCACCAGGGTGATGAGGCATGCTTGCCTAAGCTGAGCTTGAGGTCTTCTAAACTTTTCTGGTCCATATGCAGAATAATGGTCCAAACCAGTGCTGTGGTCCCCACTGGGAAGTGGCCCAGTTTCTCTTTATTCATCTTCATAGTGGGTCAGAAGTGGATTCACATGAGAGTAATGGAATACAGTACGGATACCATTTCCCCCAGGAAAGGGCTTGGACCTGATACGGACTTGGGTGGGCTTGGACCTGATACGGACTTGGGTATAGGCAACAAACTTGGGTCTTCCATGATCTCCATGGTGTGGCTTCAGGAAGGCCGTCAACATGCTCACTCCCACCTCAGAGAGCCCTCCCAGTCATGGGTACCACTTGACATAGGCCACCTCAGCTGTGGCCCAGAAACCCAGGCCTCAGCTGCCTGCTATTTTCTACCAGGATCCAGCAAGTGCTATTTTAGTGTTGACTTTTATTATTTTATTCATGAGAAAACGATGAGCCAGAGAAGTAATTTGCCAGCATTGGAACTCTTATTAAAAACTGGGAAAGAGGTATATGCAAAAGGGGACTCATTTTCACCTTTGCCCTTAGGAAACTTGAAGAAAGATAATCAGAAATGGGGAGATGGTGATATTGAAGACAGAGATTCAATGGAGGGGTTCTGAGTAGCAACATCTTGCTTTGCCACCTCTAAGTCATTCAATCTCCCCTACACTGGAGAGGCTTCAGATGCCCAGAGTAGTTCACTTCTTCAGGGTTGAGCCACTGACACACCTCATGGTGAGAAGTGGGATCAGGGCATCCCCAGGTCTTCCCTGTGGGCTATCCCAAGAAGCCAACACTCCCTGAGGGCTTATTATGTCACTGGCACTTATCTACCCACACATTTTTTATGCATTAGCTCATCCCAGAAACCCTTTGGGGTGGCTATTATTATCTCTGTTTTACAGATAAGGAAACTGAGGCACAGAGAGGTCAAGTAATTTACCCAAGGTCACACAGCTAATGAGTAGCAGAGCTTTGAATCTGGGCAGTCTGGCTCCAGGCTGTGCTCCTAAACACTCTCAGGTGAAGAGGTTCAGTCCTACCAACCTCAACGGGGGCTCAACTCAAGCACCCAGTAACCACTTCACGTGCTGGTCACTGTCGTAGGCTGATATAATGGCCCCCAATGATATCCACGTCCTAATGTCCAGAACCTGTGAATGTCACCTTATATGGCAAAAGGGACTTTGCAGATGTGACTAAATAGAAGACTTTGAAAGGCAGACACTATCCTGCATTATCCAGATGGGTCTGAACATAGTCAGGTGTCTCTATAAGAGGCAGGCAGAAGGGGATTTGAGTACAAAATAGCAAGTAAGAGACCTGAGGATGGAAACAAGGGGTTGGATTGATTTGAGGAGGGAGCCAGGAGTCAAGGAATGCAGGCAGCCTCCAGAAATTAGAAAAGTTAGATTCTCCCCTACATCCCTAGAAAGAGCCAGACCTGCTAATACCTTGTGTTGGCTCAGTCAAATTGATTTTGGACATTTGACTTCCAGAAGTGGAAGAGAACAAATGTGTGTTGTTTTAAGCATGTGGTCATTTGTTACAGTAGCAATAGGAAACTAATAGTCGCCAACTCTGAGGGGGCCTCATTTCAGGGGTCATCGCATTGGGGCAGGGACCGCAGGCAGTCCTGCCTCCCTCTACCTCTCCCCCAACCCCAACCAGTCACCTGTCAAATCAACTGTCAGCTGCTCTCATTCCTTCATTCACCTATTTATTGAGGGGCTCTTAGGGTCGAGGCGCCACTGTAAGTCCTGGGCTTACAATAAGCAGTAAACAAGACAGAAATGCCATCTCAAGGCTTCCATTCCAATGAAGGAGAAACACACACACGCATACACAAGTGAAGAAACAAATACTCTGAAGATAGTCATCTGTTGAGCTTAGGCCTCAGTCATCTCTCATCTGGGTAACCTCAAAGGCTTCTAGCTGTCTCCTCGTGGAAGAAATACTCGTCTGGTTCCTATTTGTGTCAGATCCCATGTGATGCACCTTCATTCTTGCAGTCCCCTCACCCCAACCAATGCATTCAGCCCACCACAGAGGAATTTTCTTAAATGGCCCACATGCCTGAGGGATCAAGACCAAACTCCTGAACGTGGCTGAAAAGATCCTTCACCCTTTGGACCCTGAGTTCCACTCCAGCCTCATCCCACCCTCCCCTTGCCCTCCAGCCTAGCTGACCCAATGGTGTTCTTAGCTAGGCTAAGACCCCTCTCTAGGCCTTTGCCTGTCTACTTCCTGCCTGGGATGCCCTTCCCCATTCCCTTTCCAGAAAGCCTTTTTAGGGCCCCCAAGTCTGGGATGGTTTTTTTTTGTTTTTTAAATTTTAGGTGTTTATTAGATATTTAAGTATGGAGCTCAAGTAGATAGATAAGTAATCCTCGAGCTCAGAAGAAATGTTTAGACTCTGAAAATATAAATTTGGAAACCACTGGCTTATTTCTAAAATATATAGATTCTTACATTACGTATAGGTGAGAGGACAAAAATTTTAAGAGTGGATTGAAAAATTCAACAAGAAGAGTGCACCAGAATGAATTCCAACAGACCAATACTTGAATAAAGTACTCTAAAATGACACTTGAGTTCAATATATCAACAATCATAATCAAAAAATCATCTTGTTTCACCTGTAAGCTTTTAGGTGGGCAAAATATTTTTATTCATTTTTTTAATATAAGGTAATAAAAATCTACATAGGTGCCTGGGATGGTTTTTCATGGTACTTGGGGAATATCCCAAACATAACACCTACCATACAGTAATATGTTTACATGTCATTTTCCCTCAGTGATCTTCAAGCTCTGTGGGAATAGGACTGACCACTTTATACATCTTGGAATTGTTCGTGCACCGTAAAAATCTCCAAGCATGCAGTAAGCCTTCATAAATATTTTCTGAATTAGCCACTGTGAGTGTGGATGTTTTACAAAATAACCATAGGAGTGAAGAGAAAGAAGTCATTCATGAGGGCTAGGTGTGCCTTTTGGAGAATGTTGAAATTTCAGACACGCTTCATGGAAGGGCCAGGGCTTGGCAGGGCTTTTACACGCTGGCAAACTGGAGCCTGGTTTTTGGAGATGAAGGTGCACTTAGGAGGCTGGGGAGGAGGCTGAGGGGAGGAAGCTTAACCAGGGTGAGACAGTGGCTTTAAGCAGGAAAGTTTCAAGGAAACAAAGGTTTTTTAAAACCACCTTGGTGAGGTGCATGGGCCTTAATTATTAAGGTGTCAGAAAACTGTTGAAGGTACGTAACTGGCTGGGCTTCTTTGGTGTACTGGACAGGTTATTACAGAAGTAGAAGATCATTGTCCAGAGACATGTTAAAAGAGACACTTCTAAATACAATGGCTCTTCCTTTATTTGAACCAGATTGCTTTAAAATGGTTCAGGCTGCCCAGGGGAGGAAGAAGGACCCAGAGAGCTGGCAGAGAAGGGTTGGCCTAGGGCTAGGAGGCAGTTGAGCCCCGAGAAAGCCAAGATGCTGGAGGTGAATAAACAAAGAGCTCCATGATTCTGTGCTCCTGTAGGCCCTCTTAAATTCTGAAGGGGGATGAGCATCTTCATTGTGTGCCTAAAGCTTGTTTACTCCCTGGGGCTGGTTCTTTGATTGCTGTGCTTCAGAATATTTGCTTAAAAATGAGATACAATGGGACAGTATTTACACAGAACCCCAGGTGGGCTGGTGTAAATTCTGGACCAAAACTGGAGGAGGACTGACCTTCAACTCTTCTGGGAATCTCTACAGCAATTTAATGGACTACAGAGCTTATTCAGAAGAGAGACTGGGTGAGACCTGAATATTAGTATTCTCTTTTAACTATTTTTGGGCTGAGAGGGGATAGGGGAGGATGACGGTTCTCTTTCACACTACTAAAGGAAAATAAAAATGGAGTTCTAAGGGAGTTCTCTGAAATGGAGCTGGGAGGCCAGGGAGGAAGTGTGACCTATGCATGTCTCAGCATGGATGGAATCTTAATGCAGGCATCTGAAACATCTGCTCAATATTCTAGAATCTCAAGATAGTTGTTAAACGCTTACCCTAAAACAACTCATGACAGCCTATTCCTTAAGAACAAATATTTCCTTTCCTGCATCAGAGTCAATACTAATTCTTGACAGACAACTTTAACAACCTTGTGGATTTTGCCTTATAAGTTCCCAACTCTCTCTTCCCTGAATCACTTATTCAGTTTTCCCCGAATCTGTATCTCCTTAATTACAATTCCTAAGACCCCAAATAAAGTTCTCTGTTCTTTGCAGCCTTGATATTGATTATTGTTTGACATTACATGGTGTCAGAAGTGGGATCCAAAGTGACTCACCTCTACCTCCAGCACTGCTGTGAAGGTGAGTAAGGTGTTTATGGGACTCCCTTGCACTCCGATGTTCTCCTTGGTGGCCTTGGGTCATGGGGGTAACTCCTCCTGATTCCAAACCTACCAGTTTGTTAGAGGTTCTGAGCCTTTATTTGTGTGTCCTCTGTTGCTGTCTTCATCTAGGAAGGGAATCCTTCATCTTGGTGAGTATTCAGTTATGGGGAATTTGGTTTCTAAGGGCAGTGCTGACAGGCAGCTGCCATTGGACCTCGGCTCATGTTTAAAACTGATGGGCCCTCCTCTTGAAAATTTCTGTTGTGTTGGACTAAAATCAACCACGACTACTTGAAACTCTGTTGGCCCACATGGGGCTTATTTGAGAGTCCTAAATTAGTTTATTTGCACACTCAATTGGAGAAAAGCTATAGAATAAGACAACAGGAATAGGAAGCACGTTTCGATTGTCATTTTCAGCCTCCAAATATACTACTAAATCCATAATTGCTTTCCTCAGAGAAACTAACACAATTATCTCAAAGGATTTCCAAGTTGGAAAAATCTTCCAAGTCTTCTGAGAACTCTCTCCCTCTGGCTCTCTCTGCTCCTCCCCATTCTTCTAAATGTCTACTGCAGTGCTCTCTTCCTTTATATCTCTGAACTCTTTTTTTCATAACAATAAGATTGATGCCCCACAGATGGCTAGCCATACTGCACACACACACACCCCACTCTGTAGTGACAGCTCCTTTTAAAATCAGGTATAATGTAGTTGGATGGGTGGATCAACCTATCATTTAAGTTAAATCTTAAAAATCTTGGCAAAACTGGAAATGCAGTCCTATAGACAGTTCAAATTCCACCCATTCCTTATCATCAACCCCCAAACCCCCCCTATTTATCTCAAAAGGCTTGTAATCTCTCTGGGAACTCTTAATGGAACTCTAGACCATCTCCAATTCCTAAGACTGAGAAAAGAAAAGAGAAAAGAGGCCCTTTTAAACACAAACTCTTAAATGGACAATTTTGCCCAAATAGTTTCCTTAAAATTTCTTGTCAAGGGCAAATACAGATCATAAAAATCTTTTTCACAAATAATAAAAAACTTTAGCCAACTGAGTGAGTAGATTTAATTTATTCTGTTATTTATAAACTAGTGAGTTTTGTATTGTAGCTAATTTATGACTAAAGTAAAGTGAAAATTATGAGCTCTCTGTGTCTATCTAAGTATGCTATAGTAATGCTATTTTTCTACCTTTGGACGATATTGTCAAAATTAATTTGTAAAAGAGCTCTATTTAATTGGCTTAAACAACAACTACTTATATAAGAGTCTCAGAAATATAATAGAAACTAACCCAAAGAATTTCAGGTTCACGTGATCTGGGAAAGTATTTGGTATTAAAGCTAGCTTGTTTGTTGTTTTAATTAATATGGACACATCTTTAGAGTTATCAACATTAAGTATGATACTTTTATTGTACCTAGCTTTACTAAAAGCCAAATAAATTTATTTTATCTCTGTTACAAAAATTTTCAGCAAGAAAAATAACTTGTTAGGATGAAATTTTCATAAGTAAGTTAAATGTAAATGAGATAAGAGTTTTTAGATAAACTCTTTAAGAATAATTATGTTTTATGGTATGTCTACTTAAAATTAGTTTCTTAAATATTTCTGCTAACATGATTCTTTAGAGCTTTGCTAAGTTAAGTTAAATGATGGGAATTCATTGAATGTATAAATCATTTCCAAATAAGATAAAATACTGAAACATTAATTGCTAAACAGGTCTAAGTTTACCTAGTTTTGTCTTATTATAGAAAAACTAAAGATGTTTGGGTTTATTAGAAGCATGTCTTGTACCACATTAAGAAAAAGAATGCTATGAGGAAATGTATGTTTCTAAAAATTATGAAATGTATTCATAAGTTTGCCAATCCAAAAAAAAAATACTGGTATAACGAACAGTTCACAATTGCTTACTTCTTAGTTTTCACTAGAAATTAAGGTTTCTCAGGGTTAAGAATTCTAATTAATACATGTAATTAAAACTACTAAAATTAATAAGGAAAACATCTTTGTACACAAGAAAATTTTTTAAAAGGCATAAGGAATGGACATACATTTAAGGAAAAAGAAAGTGATTTTGTTCTAAAGTTGGTTATTTCTAAATGGGAAAGAAAACAAGGGACAAGTAGAATGGACACAAAGTTGTAAAAGGTTTGTGAAAAAAGGAATCTTTAGAAAGGAAGTTTATTTGTGGTCAGGACTAAGATTAGAATGAATTAAGTAAATGAGTTTTAATATCAAAAATAAACTGGTGCAAAATTAAAATTTGGTTTATCTCTGCTAAACAGACAAAATTTTCTTAGATTATTGTAAACAATGGTTACAATTTCTCTACCTTTAATATAATCTACCTACAAAAACAAAGATTCTATATTTTGTAGCTAAGGGTTTTTACAACTATTTAACTTTCTGTATTCACCTATGTAGTCTTTGTCACTTTGATTAAAATACTGTTTCACAATGACCTATGATCCAATTAGATCAAATGCTTTAACAACTTTTGATATTTTTGACCAACTTCACCCAAATCAAATTCTAAATGAAGCCTTATTGCCCTGGAAATAACTTTGGGGTTCCCAAAGGGCCCCTCTAACACCTCAAAAGATTTATTTTTTCTCCTTATGAAAGAGAGATATTAAAGTAATTAAGCTTATTTGGTAAATTAAATTACATGGGAAGCACTGTCAAATAAGCAATAATAAACCTTTTAAAGTTACATTGTATGGGTAAATGTTATTAATATAAATATATTAGAAAATATATGAAATTCCTAAAATTTAGATATATATGTCCTAGTACAATGTTATCACCATAATTCTAGTGATCTTAAAATGATGTGTGTCACAGAGATAACCAAATTTTCTTGTCAATTCCATTATAATGAATCAGATTTTAATACAAGAATAGTCTTGAATTACATACATGAATTAACTCATTGAATTACTGATGGCTTCCTAAGTTCAGAGATGGCAAATCTGTCTTAAACATAACCCAGGAAAACCTATTCATGCATCTTTGGGACATTTTCCTCTCCCCTGGGGACCCTTGGAGATATGGCAAATGGACTTCATCCAATTGTCTCCCTCTCAAGGGTAAAAATATGTTCTGGTAATGATCTTCATGTTTTCTCACTGGGTAGAAGCATTTCCTTGTCACAGAGCTATAGCCACAGCAGCCCAACTTGGGGAATTCCTTCTGAAATACATAGTGACAGAGGCTCCTACTTTCAGGACAAATTTTACAGTCTGTCTGTAATATTTGGCCAGTAATGCAATATTTTCACTGTGCTAAGCATCCTCAGGCTTCTGCATTGGTAGAACATGCTGTTGGAATAATTAGAACTCAGCAAAATTAGTTGAATCATTTAAGCTTCCTTGGCTCAAAGCATTGGCTTTGGTTTTGCTTAATCTCATATCCACTTCCTCAGGAAAAATATACTTTTACCATTTGAAATTGTTACTGGCAGGCCCATGCAACTAGATGAAGGAATATATGAACCTACTCTGATTAAAGAAGACCTTCTCACCTACTGCCGAGAATTAACTAAAGCCCTTGAAATACATGCAAAGCTCATAGAGCGTCTTTTCACAGTGCATTCCCAGGAGATGAAGACCTACAACATCATGACCTTCAACTTAGTGACTATATCTACTGGAAATGATATCTTCACAAAGATGCCCTCCAACCTCACTGGAAGTGACCTTGCCAGGCATTGTTAACTAACCTTTGTGCCACTAAACTTAAGGACATTGACTCATGGATTCATGTTTCTCATTTAAAGAAGACACCTAGACTTAACTGGCTAGAGAACTGAAACTAAAATTAACCAGAAAAAGGCGGGGATAATGAAACAAATGACATCTGTTGTGGACAGCTTTCCCAAGATTCAGGACCAGGCCTCTATAATCTTCCTTTTCATATGCCTTTTTCCACATATCAATGCTTTTGATTCAAATGTTTTTTCTCCTATGGCTACAATTCTATGCTAACTTAAAAAGTGAATCCAGGAGTCAAGATGGCAGTGTGGGAAGACACCGAGTTAGCGTCTTCCCACAACTAGGGCGCCTGCCAGCTGCTGGTGGGGGACGGTGGCGCCCAAGGAGACAGGAGGAACCCCCAAGTGAACCAGTAGAACGTGGGGGTACAGAGGGGGGAGGAGAAGTGGAGGCCAGACAGGATCGGCACCCCTGAGTCCAGGGAGATCAGGAGAGGCAGGCAGGAGGGGCCCTCCGGGAGGAGCAACAGAGGAACAGAGGGAGATCTCCAGGTCCACTCGGCCCTGGGGAGCCTGCTGAGCTCCCAGGCCAGTACCCCACCTCCAAAGACCCCTCCAGGCCATGTGGGCCGTGGGGGCATAGGAGGGAGGTCAGGGATATCAGGAGAGGCAGGCAGGAGGGACCCTCCTGGAGAAGTGGAGGGTGTTTACTCACCGGCTCAGGCCAGGGAGACTGCTGAGCACCCAGGCCAGTCCTCTGCTCTCCAAGGCCCACCCCACCAGCCACACTGGCCCTGGGGGCATAGGAAGGAGGCCAAGGGGAGAACAGGAGAGGCAGATGGGAGGGGCCCTCTGGGACAGGAGGAGCAGGAGAGGAGAGGAGGGCATTTGCCCCACCCACTAAAGCCCAGGAAGCCTGCTGGGCTCCCAGGTGAGGTCCCCTAACCTCTGAGACCAAGGATGGGGGACATGCCTGGGCCCCTTCTGTTCCTTTAACCTAAGCCCCACCCCACATAGACCCCTGGGCCTTTTCCAGCCCTGGGGGTCCTGAGCATAGGCCCTGCCCACCTCCCAAACCTCACCCTTGCTTAGGCCTCGCCCTCCAGAGGCAAGGGCTTTTCCTTTTTTTCCCCCTCTTTTCTCTCCTCTTTTTTTACTGTGGTGGTACTGTTGTACCTTCCAGTTGTTGTTTCACCTATATTTTTATTTTTATATTCTTTCTAACATATCTGTTAGCTTCCTAGTCTAATTTTATTTTTTACTTTGTTATTGTTCTCTCTCTCTTTTTTTTTTTTTTTCACCACCCCACACAGCTTGTGGGATCTTGGTTCATGACCCAGGGCGTCGGGCCGAAGCTCCTGCAGTGGGAGCTCCGTGACAGCTGAGAAACTCAGATTCCAGGGATTCATCAGAGTGAGGTCTCCTGGAGGTCCTCGTCTCAGCATCAAGACCCAGATCTACCTAACAGTCTACTAACTCCAGTGCTGGAAGCCTCAGGCCAAACAACCAGTAAGACAGGAACACAATCCCACTCATTAAAAAAAAATGAAAAAAAAATGAGATGGCAAAAAAAATATGTCACAGATGAAGGAGCAAGGTAAAAACCTACAAGACCAAATAAATGAAGAGGAAATAGGCAACTTAACTGAAAAAGAATTCAGAGTAATGATAGTAAAGATGATCCAGAATCTGGGAAATAGAATGGAGGCATGGATGGAGAAAATACAAGAAATGTTTAACAAAGATCCAGAAGAAGTAAAGAACAAACAAACAGAGGTGAACAACACAATAACTGAAATGAAAAATACACTAGAAGGAATCAATAACAGAATAACTGAGGCAGAAGAACGAATAAGTGAGCTGGAAGACAAAATGGTGGAAATAACTGCTGAGGAGCAGAATAAAGCAAAAAGAATGAAAAGAATTGAAGACAATCTCAGAGAGCTCTGGAATAACACTAAACGCAACAACATTCGAATTACAGGGGTCCCAGAAGAAGAGAAAAAGAAAGGGTCTGAGAAAATATTTGAAGAGATTATAGTGGAAAACTTCCCTAACATGGGAAAGGAAACAGTCACCCAAGTCCAGGAAGCACAGAGAGTCCCATACAGGATAAACCCTAGGAAAAACACACCAAGACACATATTAATCAAACTAACAAAAATTATATTCAAAAAAAAAAATATTAAAAGCAGCAAGGGAAAAACAAAAAATAACATATAAAGGAATCCCCATAAGGTAATCAGCTTATTTTTCAGCAGAAACTCTGCAGGCCAGAAGGGAGTGGCATGATATACTTAAAATGATGAAAGAGAAAAACCTACAACCAAGATTACTCTACCCAGCAAGGATCTCATTCAGATTCAACAAAGAAATCAAAAGCTTTCCAGATAAGCAAAAGCTAAGAGAATTCAGCATCACCAAACCAGCTTTACAACAAACACTAAAGAAACTTCTCTAGGTGGGAAACACAAGAAAAGAAAAAGACCCACAAAAACAAAGCCAAAACAATTAAGAAAATGGTAACAGGAACATACATATCGATAATAACCTTGAATGTAAATGGATTAAATGCCCCAACCAAAACACACAGGCTGGCTGAATGGATACAAAAATAAGACCCATATATACTGTGTCTACAAGAGACCCACTTTAGACCTAGGGACACATATAGACTGAAGGTGAAGGGATGGAAAAAGATATTGCATGCAAATGTAAATCAAAAGAAAGCTGGAGTAGCAATACTCGTATCAGATAAAATAGACTTTAAAATAAAGACTATTACAAGAGACAAAGAAGGACACTACATAATGATCAAAGGATCAATCCAAGAAGAAGATATAACAATTATAAATGTTTATGCACCCAACATAGGAGCACCTCAATACATAAGGCAAATGCTAACAACCATGAAAGGAGAAATCGACAGTAACACAATAATAGTAGGGGACTTTAACACGCCACTTACACCAAGGGACAGATCATCCAAACAGAAAATTAATAAGGAAACACAAGCTTTAAATGACACAATAGACCAGATAGATTTAATTGATATTTACATAACATTCCACCCAAAAGTGGCAGAATGCACTTTCTTCTCAAGTGCACACGGAACATTCTCCAGGATAGATCACATCTTGGGTCACAAATCAAGCCTCAGAAAATTTAAATCATACAAAGCATCTTTTCTGACCACAACACTATGAGATGGGAAATCAATTATAGGAAAAAAACTGTAAAAAACAGAAATACATGGAGGCTAAACAGTGCACTACTAAATAACCCAGAAATCACTGAAGATCACAGAAGAAATTTTTAAAAATACATAGAAACAAATGACAACGAAAACATGATGATACAAAACCTATGGATGCAGCAAAAGCAGTTCTAAGAGGGAAGTTTAGAGCAATTCAATCTCATTTCAAGAAACAAGAAAAATCTCAAATAAACAATCTAACCTTATAGTTAAAACAACTAGAGAAAGAAGAACAAAGAAAACCCAAAGTCAGTAGAAGGAAAGAAATCATAAAGATCAGAGCAGAAATAAATGAAATAGAAAACAAGCGCAAAGTTGAATAAAACTAAAACCTGGTTCTTTGAGAAGATAAACAAAATTGATAAACCCTTAGCCAGACTCATCAAGAAAAAAGGGAGAGGATGCAAATCAATAAAATTAGAAATTAAAAAGGAAAAATCACAACTGACACCGCAGAAATACAAAGGATTATAAGAGACTGCTACAAACAACTGTATGACAATAAAATGGACAACCATGAAGAAATGGACAAATTTTTGGAAAGGTACAATTTTCCAAGGCTGAACCAGGAAGAATTAGAAAATATAAACAGACCTATCACAAGTAATGAAATTAAAACCATAATTAAAAATCTTCCAACAAACAAAAGTCCAGGACCAGATGGCTTCACAGGCGAATTCTATCAAACATTTAGAGAAGAGCTAACACTGATCTTTCTCAAACTCTTCCAAAAATTGCAGAGGGAGAAACACTCCCAAATTCATTCTACGAGGTCACCATCACCCTGATACCAAAACCAAAAGAAGATATCACACACACACACACACAATTATAGACCAATATCACTGATGAACATAGATGCAAAAATCCTGAACAAAATACTAGCAAACAGAATCCAACAACACATTAAAAGGATCATATACCATGATCAAGTGGGAATTATCCCAAGTATGCAAGGATTCTTCAATATAAGCAAATCAATCAATGTGATACACCATCTTAACAAATTAAGGAATAAAAACCATATGATCATCTCAATAGATGCAAAAAAAGCTTTTGACAAAAACTCTCCAGAAAATGGGCATAGAGAGAACCTACCTCAACATAATAAAGCCATATATGACAAACCCACAGCAAGCATCATACTCAATGGTGAAAAACTGAAAGCATTTCCACTAAGGTCAGGAACAAGACAAGGATGTCCACTCTTGCCACTCTTATTCAACATAGTTTTGGAAGTCCTAGCCACAGCCATCAGAGAAGAAAAAGAAATAAAAGCAATACAAACTGGAAAAGAAGAAGTAAAACTGTCACTGTATGCAGATGAGATGATAGTATACATAGAAAATCCTAAAGATGCCACCAGAAAACTATTAGAACTAATCAATGAATTTGGTAAGGTTGTAGGATACAAAATTAATGCACAGAAATCTCTGGCATTCCTATACACCAACAATGAAAAATCAGAAAGAGAAATTAAGGAAACAATCCCATTTACCATCACAACAAAAAGAATAAAATACCAAGGAATAAACCTGCCTAAGGAGGCAAAAGACTTGTACTCAGAAAACTATAAAACACTGATGAAAGAAATCAAAGATGACATAAACAGGTGGAGAAATATACCACGTTCTTGGATGGGGAGAATCAATATTGTGAAAAATGACTATACTACCTAAAGCAATCTACAGATTCAATACAAGCCCTATCAAACTACGAATGGCATTCTTCACAGAATTGAAACAAAAAATTTTACAATTCGTATGGAAACACAAAAGACCCCGAATAGCCAAACCAATCTTGAGAAAGAAAAATGGAGCTGGAGGAATCAGGTGCCCCAACTTCAAACTATACCACAAAGCTACAGTAATCAAGACAGTATGGTACTGGCTCAAAAACAGAAATATAGATCAATGGTACAGGATAGAAAGCCCAGAGATAAACCCATGCACATGTGGTCACCTAATTTATGACAAGGGAGGCAAGAACATACAATGGAGAAAGGACAGCCTCTTCAATAAGTGGTGCTGGGAAACTGGACAGCTACATGTAAAAGAATGAAATTAGAACACTACCTAACACCATACTCAAAAATGAGCTCCAAATGGATTAAAGACCTAAATGTAAGACCAGACACTATAAAACTGTTAGAGGAAAACATAGGAAAAACACTCTCTGGCATAAACTACAGCAAGTAGTTTTTGACCCACCTCCTAGAGTAACAGAAATAAAAACAAAAATAAACAAATGGGACTTAATTAAACTTAAAAGCTTTTGCACAGCAAAGGAAACCATAAACAAGACAAAAAGACATCCCTCAGAATGGGAGAAAATATTTGCAAATGAAACAACAAAGGATTAATCTCCAAAATATACAAACAGCTCACGGAGCTCAATATCAAAAAGACAAACAATCCAATTAAAAAATGGGCGGAAGACCTAAATAGTTCACCAAGGAAGACATACAGATGGCCAAGAGGCACATGAAAAGATGCTCAACATCACTAATTATTAGAAAAATGCAAATCAAGACTACAATGAGGTATCTCCTCATGCCAGTCAGAATGGCTGTTATCAAAAAATCTAGAAACAATAAATGCTGGAAAGGGTGTGGTGAAAAGGGAACCCTCCTGCACTGCTGGTGGGAATGTAAATTGACACAACCACTATGGCAAACAGTATGGAGGTTACTTAAAAAACTAAAAATAGAACTACCATATGACCCAATCTCACTACTGGGCACATACCCTGAGAAAACCATAATTCAAAAAGAGTTATGTACCACAATGTTCACTGCAGCACTATTTACAATAGCCAGGACATGGAAGCAACCTAAGTGCCCATCAACAGATGAATGCATAAAGAAGATATGGCACATATATACAATGGAATATTACTCAGCCATAAAAAGAAATGAAATTGAGTTATTTGTAGTGAGGTGGATGGACCTAGAGTCTGTCATATAGAGTGAAATAAGTCAGAAAGAGAAAACCAAATACCGTATTCTAATGCATATATATGGAATCTAAAAAAAAAAATGGTACTGATGAACCTAGTTGCAGGGTAGGAATAAAAATGTAGACATAGAGAATGGACTTAAGGACACGGGGTTGGGGAGGAAGCTGGGGCAAAGTGAGAGAAGTATCGACATATATACACAACCACATGTAAAACAGATAGCTTGTGGGAAGCAGCCGCATAGCACAGGGAGATCAGCTCAGTGCTTTGTGATGACCTAGAGCGGTGGGATAGGGAGGGTGGGAGGGAGTCTCAAGAGGGAGGGGATATGGGGACAGATGTATGCATATGGCTGATTCACTTTGGTGTACAACGGAAACTAACACAGTATTGTGAAGCAATTATACTCCAATAAAGATCTATTTTAAAAAAAGTGAATCCAATTGTTGGATTGCTGCCTCATCCAGCACTGCTGGGTTAACTGGCAAATATTAGTTAATTGACTACAAGGTTTTGACTTGTTGGCTTTAATAAGTTTCATTTTAAAAGACAGAAACACCAGTAGTACTCTAGAAACCACAGATATCACTAATTGGAACACACATGAATGGCCATCAATGAAACCTTAAATGACTCTAGGCATAGGAATTTGTTTTCTCTTAATGCTACCAAGGCCCAAACACGGGAAAGAACTAGACCAGAATTGAAGAATGTCACCTTTCATTTTTTAGGGGGTACTGTTCCTCAATTATGGGACAGATTTATATGCTTAACACAGGATTATGAACATCTAGGTACCAAAGCCCCTGCATGTGGGGAATAGCTTAACCATACAAAGATGAACTTACCTAATAATACCCAACATCTATTATGGGCACCACATGATTCTTGTACCGTGACTATCACTTAAAAAGCTAGTGATTGGTATTGGAACTGACTGGAATAGACTGTCCAATATTTATTGGGTAGCCCCAGATGGAACCCAATGGCTTTGTGGAACTAAACCCTGGCCTTGGCTCCCTCCCAAGTGGACATTGTACTTTAGAATTTCCTTGGACTCAAGGGCATATTTGCATAACCCTCAACACGGCCCCTGCAAACTACTCCTTATTAAAAGCAAGATGGGCTAGGTCAGTCTTTCACTGGTATGATCATGTGGCAGCTAATTTTGTTCCCTCACTGAGACTTGAAGATGTCATTACTGATATAGAAGTTTTAACCGAATTTACCCAACAAGCCCTAAATGACAGCCAACAAGATATCAATCTTTTAAATTCTGAAGTATATTTCATAGGAAAGGCAATCTTATAAAACTGGATGACTCTTGACATTACTATAGCCTCTCAAGGCAGTACCTGTGCTATAATACAAACTGAATGTTGTGTTTTATATCAGATAAATCATCTAATGTCACCCACTTAATAAGTTACATGAAAAAAGCAAATGCTGTGAATGACCCAATACCAGTCTTGGAGTAATACTAAAAAGAATAATGATAGCTTGATGTCTGGAGATAATTAATCACTCCTATGCGATTCCTCCTAATGAAGGTCTGTGAATTTCTCCTGTTTTGATCACTGCCTAAGACTCACTTCCCAGATGGCCCCTTATTGCTCAAAGGTGGCCATCTGGGCCTCTTTCCCTCCTCTGTGGGACATGACTCTCTGGGAATGAGTCTTCCCAGTGAGAAGGAATAGACGCTGATGCCAAATGACCAAATGTTTGAATACTGATGCTTTCCAAAAGGAATATCTTCATCAAAAGGGGGGAAATATGAAAGGAAAAAAAAATGGAGTGGGTACTGCTAAGAGAGTTCTCTAAAACGTAGCCAGGAGGGACTTCACTGGTGGTCCAGTGGCTAAGATTCCACACTCCCAATGCAGGGGGCCCAGGTTTGATCCCTGGTCAGGGAATCAGATCCCACATGCCACAACTAAAGATCCCACATGCCGCAACGAAGATCCCACACATGGCAACAAGATTTGCACGTGGCAAGGAAGATCCCACGTGCCACAACAAAGACCAGGTGCAGCCAAATAAATAAATATTTGAAAAATTAAAAATGGAGCCAGGAAACCATTCAGAAAGTAAGACTTATGCACATTTCAGCTCAGATGGAATACTAATGCAGGCATCCAGAACATCTGCCCAATATTCCAGAAACTCAAGATACTTATTGTACCCTTACCCTAAAATAACGCATGTCAGCCTATCCCTAAGGACAAATATTTCCTTCACGCATCAAAGTCAATCATAATTTCTGCCAGACAACTTTAAAAACGTAGTGGTTTTTCACTTTATAAGCCCCTCTTTCTCTTCCTTGCAACACTCTTTTGTTTTTACCCAAATATGTGCCTCCTGAATCGCAATTCCTAAAACCCCAAATAAAGCTCTTTGTTTTATGAAGCCTTGATATTGATTATTGTTCAACAGCATCGGCCTCTCTGTTCCCCTCACTCTGGCCCTGCACATTGCCACGTTTGTCCACAACTCCCACCTGCTTCCACTGAAACGGCAGCCTGCCTCCTCTAGCTGCCACCAAGTGTACAATTTTCCAAGGAGCCAGAGTTTTTGTGGTTGTCCCTGGTCTGTGACTGTATTCTGTTGCCAAATCTCTTCCCTGCCTCTGTGTCTTAATCTATTCACCAACCCCATATGGTGTCACCTCACTCAACATTTGTTCAAAGACTTGATATTGTCACCAAATACAATACAAATACAAGTTACCAAGGTCACTGCAGTGGGTGCTACTAGTGATGTTTGTGAAATTTTAGCCTGAAAATGAAACCCTCCAGTGATGGAGAAATAAGAAATGCTTAAATGTTAAGTGTAAGGAAAATTGGGGACCATATTTTTTTTTTGAATTGGGCTTCATTTAGAAAACATAGCTCATCACTAATCCATGCCAGCTTTACTGCCTTCTCAGGGCTTCACGGAAGGGGCACACAGGTCTCTTAGTACTCAAGACTGTGAGATCCTCGAAGCTAGAGGCTGTGTCATATTTATTCCTGGCACGGCCTCACAGCTGACATTCAGTGAGGCCGTTCCTTTACTTAGGAGAGAAGTTGCCCATGTTCTCTGGGCCAACTTCTCCCTCACACCGTTCCCTTTCTGCATGAGTCATAGACTCAGGTCTCCCCCCTGCAAAATCAAACCAAACAAGTGTCCCCATAATCCATTACACTCCTCATCCCACTTTCTCTCACTTGCCCCTGACATCAGCCTTAGCTACTGTTTTTTCCCTGTCGTTCTAGGAAAAAAGAGAGCGACCAGCTCCACTTGTCCTATTCCCCAACATTCTGACATCTGCTTCCCGTTTTCATTACTCACGGAAACTGTCCTCGCTGCATTCATCAGTAGCGTCTTCGTCGACAAACCAGCAAGGCCCCGATTAGTCTCTCCACAGGCGTTGCTGTTGATTATTTCGCCTTGACATGCTGCCACCCTGGCCTCCCCAACAACACACCGTCCTGGCTCTGCAAGCATCTTCTCAGGCCACCTCTCCCCTTCCCGGCGTCGGAGCCTCCCTTCAGTCCCCCAAACACAGGTGTTGCTAAGGGTTCTAATGCTGATCTCCCCCGCCTCCCTCCCATCTAGAGCCTTGCTCCTCAACGTGTTCCACCTGGACCAGCAGCATTGGTTTCATTGAGAGTGTGTTAGAAACGCAGAATCTACCCTGGACTTCCTGCATCAGAATCTGTATTTTTTGAGCAGAAGACCTAAATACACATTTCTCCAAAGAAGACATACAGATGGCCAAAAGGCACATGAAAAGATTCTCAACATCACTAATTATTAGAGAAATGCAAATCAAAACTGCAATGAGGTACCACCTTACACCAGTCAGAATGGCCATCATTAAAAAGTCTGCAGATTAACAAATGCTGGAAAGGGTGTGGAGAAAAGGGAACCCTCCTACACTGTTGGTGGGAATGTAAATTTGTTCAGCCACTACGGAAAACAGTATGAGGTTCCACGAAAAACTAGAAACAGAATTGTCATATGATCCTGCAAACCCACTCCTGGGCATATATCCGGAGAAAACCATAATTTGAAAAGGTCCATGCACCCTCTTCATTACAGCACTATTTACAATAGGCAAGACATGGAAACAACCTAAATGTCCATCAAAAGATGAATGGATAAAGAAAATGCGGTACCTATATACAATGGAATACTACCACTCAGCCATAAAAAAGAACAAAATAATGTCATTTGCAGCAACATGGATGGACCTAGAGATTAGCATACTAAGTGAAGTAAGTCAGAAAGAGAAATACAAATACCATACCGTATAAATGTGGAATCTAAAATATGACAAAAATGAACTTAACTATGAAACAGAAACAGGCTCACAGACATAGAGAACAGACTTGTGGTTGCCAAGTGGGGATGGATTGGGAGTTTGGGATTAGCAGATGCAAACTATTATATATAATGGCTAAACAATAAGGTCCTACTGTATAGCATAGGGAACTATATTCAATATCCTGTGATAAATCATAATGAAAAAGGATACGAAAAAGAATGTATGTATAGGTACAACTGATTCACTTTGCTGTACAGTAGAAATTAACGCAACATTGTAAATCAACTAAACTTCAATAAAATAAATTTCAAAAAAAGAATCTGCATTTTAATTCAGATTCCCAAGTGACTCATCTGCACACTAAAGTTTAAGAGGTGCTGGTCTATAGCAGCACTAAGCAACAGAAATATAATGTGTACCACAAGTGTAATTTGAAATTTCTAGCAGCCACATTTTAAAAAGTGAAGAGAAACAAGTGAAATTCATTGTCATCGTATCATTCAACTCAATATATCCAAAGTGTTATAATTTCAACGTGTAACCCATATAAAAATTACTGAAATGTTTTACACTCCTTTTTTTGTAGAAAATTTTTGAAATTCAGTGTGTATTTTACCCTTGCAGCACATCTCACTTCACACCAGCCACATTTCAAGTGTTTAATAGCTACATGGCTAGTGGCTACAGTATTGGACAATGCAGCTCTAGAGTTTAGCATGCAGGTGAGAACTTAAGGAATTTTTTTAAAGTGAAAAAAATCACTGTATGAACCTCAATTCAGCAAGTATTAGATTTGTGATCTTCAGCAAATTACCCCTCTCTGGCTTCCTTTCCTCATCACGTGAACAGGGAACAATATTAACTATTTCTCAGGGTCACAGTGAAGATTAAAGTATGTAAAAGTATACAGCTTTCACTTGCTAAATGGTGACTATTAGTACTCTCCTGTATTTTCTGGGCTTTATCTAATTGTATGAAAAATTTGTCTGTTTAATAAGCAACACATTAATTATCATCATTATTAGTATTTTTTTGCATAAAGGTTTCTTATAACTTAATGGTTAAAGACCGTCTTAGTGCTTCTCCATGTGGTATTCAGTAACTGATTAAAAATATAAACCATTTAGGGACTTCCCTGGCGGCACAGTGGTTAAGACTCTGAGCTTCCAATGCAGGGGGCCCGGGTTCGATCCCTGGTCAGAGAACTAGATCCCACATGCATGCTGCAACTAAGAGTTCGCATGCCACAACTAAGGAGCTGGCGAGCCACAACTAAGACCTGGCACAACCCAATAAATAAATAAATAAATAAAATATTTAAATATATATATATATAAACAATTTAAATCCTTGCTTCCACAGTTAGATGATGGCATACACGCTGTGGAGGTTCATATCCGAGCTATGTCACTTACCAGCTGTGCCTCTGTTTCCTCATCTAAAATAGGGCTAAAAATACTCTCTATCCTATGGGGTTTGTTGTAAAGATTAAAGGAGTAAATACACAGAAATTCCTTGCACCAGTACCTGACCCACAGAAGGCATTACACAAGTTATAATGTTAATAAAGGACCTATTCACGGTAACAATTATGAAGAGTTTGGGGACATTGGAAATGCCTAAGTTAAAATGTTAAATAAAAGAAGCAGAACACAAAATGGTTTTTATAGTATGATTACAACTATATTAAAATCAAAGTAGCTTAGAATTATGGCTAGGAGTAAGACACCAAATATTAATTTTGATTGTGTTTGGGAGACAGAACTTTGAGTGATTTTTTTCTTTCTGCTTTTCTAAATATGTATTAATTTTGTAAGTGGGAGGAGCAAATTAACTTTATTTCTTAAATCGATTACTGGTTGAGAGTATGGGGCTCTGGAATAATACTCCCTGGGGTTCCCTTGAGGGCATTATGGTAAGTGAAATAAGTCAGTCAAAGAAAGACAAGTACTGTATGATCTCACTTACATGTGGAATCTAAAAAGAAGTCAAACTCAAAGAAACAGAGAATAGAATGGTGATTTACAGGTGCTGTATGGGTAGTGATAATGGGGAGATGTTGGCCAAAGGGTACAAACTTCCAGTTATAAGATGAACAAGTTCTGGGGAACAGCATGGTGACTGCAGAATTAATAATGTTGTATTATATACTTGAAAGTTGTTGAGAGTAGATTTTTAAATGTTCTCATCACACATACATAAAATTTGTGATTGAGGTGATGGATATGTTAATTAACTTTTTTGTGGTAATCATTTCACATACATTACGTGTATCAAATCATCATATTGTATACTTAAACTTGCACAATGCTATATGTCAATGATATCTCAATAAATCTGGAAAACAAGAAATGAGGAAGAAAAGATTCATTTCATAGACTTCAGAGAATCAAATTTTAATTTTATTTAAATTTTTTAAAATATTAAAACAAAACCCAAGATTCTCTGGGTTCCAATTCTGGCCATGCTTTTCCTAGCTGGTGACCTTGGATAACTTGCTTAACTCCTCTGTGCCTTGATTTCCTCATCTATGAAGTGGGAATAATAATTATACTCAACTCATAAGAGTGGTTGTGAGAATTAAATTATATAATACCTGTAAAGGGCTTAGGAAAATGCCTGGCACATAATCACAACGGTTTGTGATAATGAAGATGATGAAGATGCAGATGAGGGAGGAGGAGGGGTGGGGAGGAAGAGAAGGAGGAGAAGGTTTATGTTAGTGATGTGTGCCTCCCCTGGGTTTGAATCCTGATTAGCTGTTGGAGTTTGGGCATGTTTCTTAAATTCTCTGTCTTAGCTTTCTCATCTGTAAATGGAATAACAACCCAGGCAATATCCATGGATCGCACGAAATTGATTCAGGGAATAAGTAAGATCATTCATGTACAGGGCCTGGGTCACAGTAAGCTCATTAATATTAACTAGTTCTAAAAAGTTAAAACAAACTGGAAAACAATGTCTACTTCACAGGTTACCGTTAAGATAAAATGAGCACTTTGAAAACTAAAGTACCATAGAAATCAAGCACTAGTTAAAATGTCAATTCATTTCCACTAGATGGCAGTAGGCATCACCAAATACAGCTGAGCTCAACTAAACAAAGAGCTGAGGGAGAACACGAATACAGGACTAATGGGAATTCCTTGGCGGGCCAATGGCTAGGATGCTTTCACTGCCGTGGGCCCAGGTTTGATCCCTGGTCGGGGAACTAAGACCCCATAAGCCATGGGGCAAAAACAAAAACAAAAAAACCAGGCCAGTTTTCATGCAGTTACTTACTAGGCCTAGTCCCACTTCCGTAATTATACTGAAATGGGGCCGGAGGGATATATTATTTCAAATGAATGAACTACCGGCTTGGGCTTAGTTAGGAATCTTTTGTTTGATGCAGATGGTCAGTTTCCCTCTTCAGCTCTGGACATTCTCACATACACCTATGCTCTGGTCTAGCCCCTTGTTACTTAAAGTGTGGTTCATGGCATCAGCTTCACCTGGGAACTTGTAGAAATATAGAACCTTGGGCCTTATCCCAGACTTATTGAATCTAAGTGATTCACATGCATATCAAAGTCTGAGAAGCACAGTTTTAGCCACATTGAACCTCTTGGAATTCTCTAAAGGAGTCATGAAGCTTTTGCACATGCTGGTCTTCCCAAATGGGAAACACTCCCTTCCCCATATGCTAGGCAAACTGGCCTCTTATTTACTCCTCTTATTTAACTCATTAGTGAGGGAACCAGCAGGATGGTAAACCCAGTTCAAGGAGAAGAGAGGAGACTGGTAAATATACAGTCTATGGAAAAAAGAATGTTGGAATAAGAATGAAAATTAAATGGAACACTGCTTTTTGTCGAGAGATCAATAAAACAGTAACCTTTGGCATAATCTTTTCTACCTGACAAAGTCATTTATAACAGCTACAAATTAAGATCTAACTTTATAGACTCTAGACCCTATCAGTAGTAAATAATAAGCCATATAAGATCATAGCTCCTAGAATCTCACGATCTCCTTGCAGGATTCTTAGACAATGCTCTAGTATGACTTTGCAAAAGCACATAGTAATATTTTGCTTTATTTCCACATTTTGGATAATTTTTCTTAAAAATTTAAATTTGATGACAGAGGCAATAGAAGTACGCATGTCAGGTTGCCAAAGCTGACTTAATATAGTAGAATTCTACTTATGTTAGTTTCAGAGGATGAAGTGAATATCTCCATCACAGAGCTGAATAGAAAGGAAAACAAGATTGAATTAGCCTTGTCTTTTACATCTTCCTGATCTTTTTGGGCCTATTTACTCTAACTATAAAATGGGGATAGCATTTATTTCATTTGGCAATTGATCTCTAATATTTTGGTCTCCAAAATCAAATTTTTATATTTTTAAAAATTATTGAAGATCCTGAAGAGTGTTTCCTGTTGTGTCTATCAATATTTAATACTATTAGAAATTAAAACTAAGAAATTTAGAAAATATTAAGTCATTTAAAATAATAAACAATTCATTACTTGTTAACATAAATAACAAAATTTTTGTGAAAAGTAATTGTATATTCCAAAACCCCACAAAGGTTTGGATTTGATTCAGCGGAGCCAGTTAAAGTTTTCCACAGTGACTTTGGTGCTTCCATAACTTCTGTTTAGGTGAGATTTGATAACATGCTGGTCCAAGATGGGCTTAGGAGCGACAACATACATTTTTTGGTATTTATACGGCCTGATTTACTACACTGATTAAATTTTTAAAAAAATTCTCTGATCCATAGCTCTTGTATAATCAATTAGGAGTAGGTTATACATTGATTGTGACTATATTTGAAGAGTCTTTTGTTGTTGTTTTAACTGGGTTTTTTATCACAGTAATATCACTAGAATGTAAGCTCCTAGAGGGCAGAGATTTTGATTCTGATGTATGTTTTATTCACTGCTAAATCTGATTCTTAGGACTGCATATATAAATAATTTGTAAATATTTGTGGAATGGATGAATGTATGAAATGAGTGTGACGTTTCTAGGATCATTTATCCTTCTGGATAGTAGGGATGGTTTCATTCAAAAGTAATTACTTATCTTAAAAAAATTCTTTTTCTGTAATTTGCAAATTGTGATCATGCAGAGTGCCCACTTTAAAAAAAAGTTGGAGGGGCTTCCCTGGTGGTGTGGTGGTTAAGAATCTGCCTGCCAATGCAGGGGACACAGCTTCAATCCCTGGTCCAGGAAGAACCCACATGCCGCAGAGCAACTAAGCCCCTGCACCACAACTACTGAGCCTGCGCTCCAGAGCCTGCGGGCCACAACTACTGAGCCCACGCACCACAACTACTGAAGCCTGTGCACCTAGAGCCTGTGCTCAGCAACAAGAGAAGCCACCGCAATGAGAAGCCTCCTCACTACAACGAGGAATAGCCCCTACTCGCCGCAACTAGAGAAAGCTTGCATGCAGAAATGAAGACCCAACACAGCCAAAAATAAAATACATTTATTTTTTTTAAAGTGGGGGAAGGGACTCTCAAAAGTCATAAAAAAAAGTCATGGTAAAAGTCATAAATATTTGAGAATTCTTTCCAAAGATATACAATTTAACTTTACTGATGATTAGTTTTTTTGTTGTTTTTTGTTTTTTTCTTTTTTTGGCTGCTTTGGGTCTTTGTTGCGGCACACAGGCTTTCTCTAGCTGCAGCGATCAGGGGTTACTCCTCGTCGCGGTGCACGGGCTTCTCATTGCAGTGGCGTCTCTTGTTGGGGAGCACGGGCTCTAGGCGCATAGGCTTCAGTAGCCGTGGCACGTGGGCTCAGTAGCTGTGGCACACAGGCTTAGTTGCTCTGCGGCATGTGGGATCTTTCGGGACCAGAGCTCAAACCTGTGTCCCCTGCATTGGCAGGCAGATTCTTAACCACTGCACCACCAGGGAAGTCCCTGATGATCAGTTTTTTAAAAATTCTGAGAACCATGTATGTAATAAGCTAGCAAAAATGTTTTTGATAAATTCTCAGTTTTGACCGCTATATTTCTCTGTTTTCCAGCTAACTAGAAGCATATATAGCTAACCAGAAACTAACTTAAAAACATCAGAACACATAATGTCACAATACTCTGTGTAAAGCGGGGAAAAAGTTAAGGTATTTTAGCATTATTTATTTCTAAGTCACACAGTCATTTTGTTTGTGGTGATTGTGTTCTGTAAAATAATCAGGATACACTTTGACAAAAGATTGTTTTCATATGCATTTATGAATCTGTTTAGTTGAAAGTCTTAGAAAAGTCTAAATATTAAGTCACATTAAACATTATATCATATTACTTTATGCTTAACAAACTGCCCTTCCTTATGGAGAATAATAAAATTACATATCCTCAACACAGAGTTAAAGCCACCACAATTTGCTAGATCAACATTAATTATTCAGGTTAATTTAACTAATGATGATGTTCCTTTACTATTCAGATTCCTCAATTTTTAGAGCTTCACTTCTTTTTATGCTTTATAACTTAAGATAATTATAGATGTGTATGCAGTTGTAAAAAATAATACAGAGAGCTCTCATATACCTTTTGTGCAGGTTGCCCCAGTGGTAACATCTTGCATGATTTTGGTACAACTTCAAAACCTGAAACTGACACTAATACAATCCACCAACTTTATTCAGATTTCACCAGTTTTATCCATACCCATTTGCATGTGTGCATTGAATTCTATGCAATTGTATAACATCTTTAGATTCCTGTGACCCACTGAATCTACAGAACAATTCCATCACATGGATCTCTCATGCTACTTTTGAAAGAGCCACAGCCATTTTTCCTACCCCTACCCCCAACCTCAGCTCTTGCCAATCACTAATCTGTTTATCATCTCTTTAGTTTCATCATTTCAAGAATGTTATATATAGTTGACCCTTTGATAACATGGGTTTGAACTACATCGGTCCGCTTATACACAAATTTTTTTCAAACAAGTACTACAGTACTACACAATCTGTGGTTGGTTGAATCTATGGATGCAGAACCATGGATAAAAAGGTGGGTAAAGTTATATTTCAACTGTATGGGATGTCAGCACCCCTGAGCTGTTCAAGGGTCAAATGTAAATATTCTACAGTAAGTAACTTTTTGAAGCTGGATTTTTAAAATTCAGCATAAAGCCCTTGAGATCCATCCAAATTGTTACCTATATCAGTTGTCACTTCCTTTTGTTGAGTAGTATTCCATGGTATGAATGTACCACAGTTTGTTTAACTATTAACCTGCTGAAGGATATTTAGGTTGTTTCCAGTTTTTGGCTATTAGCAATAAAGCTGCTATAAACATTCATGTATAGATTTTTGTGTAAAAATAAGTTTTCACTTCTGTGGGATAAATGCCAAAGAGCGCTATTGCTGGATTGTATTGTACTTGTATGCTTCATTTTTTTAAAAACTGCCAAACTATATTTCAGAGTAGCTGTACCAGTTTACTTTCCCACCAACGAGTGATCTGGCTTCTCCACATCCTTGACAGCATTTCATGTGACTAATATTTTTTATTTTAGCTATTCTGATAGATATATAATGACAACTCACTGTGATTTTAAGTTGCATTCTCCTAATGATTAATGATGTTGGACCTCTTTTCATGTGTTTATTTGCCATCTGTATATCCTTTCCAGTGAAATGTCTGTTCATATCTTTTGCCCATTTTCTAATCAGATTGTTGTTTTGCTCTGGAGTTTTGAGATCTCTTTACATATTCTAGATATAAGTCCATTGTTGGATATGTGGTTTGCAAATATTTTCTCCCAATCTGTAGTTTGTCTTTTCATTCTCTTTACAGGGTTTTTTTGCAGAACAGAAGTTTTTAATTTTGATGAAGTCCAATTGATAAATTTGTCTTTTTATGAACCATGCTTTTATGTCAAGTCTAAGAACTCCTTGCCTAGGTTCTGAAATTTTTCTCCTATGTTTTTCTCTAAAATCTTATTTATTTATTTTTGGCTGCATTGGGTCTTCGTTACTGTGCGCGGGCTGTCTCTAGTTGCAGTGAGCGGGGGCTACTCTTCGTTGTGGTGTGCAGGCTTCTCATTGCGATGGCTTCTCTTGTTGCAGAGCACGGGCTCTAGGCGCGCTGGCTTCAGTAGTTGTGGCTCAAGGGCTGTAGAACGCAGGCTCAGTAGTTGTGGCACATGGGCTTAGGTGCTCCGCGGCACGTGGAATCTTCCCGGACCAGGGCTCGAACCCATGTCCCCTGCATTGGCAGGTGGATTCTCAACCACTGCACCACCAGGGAAGCCCTTCTCTAAAATTTTAAAGTTTCACGTTTTACATTTAAATCCACATTCCATTTTGAGTTAATTTTAGTGTAACAAGACTTCCTTTTTATGCTTATAGATGCCTTTTAAAAGCCTAGTATCAATAATTAAATATGGACTGGATGATATCCTATGGTGGGGTTTGTATGTAAGATTTCTTATTTGGTTGTAGCATTAGAAACAGTAAAAGCACCTTCAGACTGCATAATTTCAGAAGATTCACCAGCACCTGTAATCAGAGGCAGAAGAGCAGCAAGTGACAGACACTAAAGTTAAATGTCACACTTCCTAGAGGCACAATCGACCAGATGATTCAGGATAGAAGAAAAATGATTTTGAATGAAGGGACCATATATAGGGCTGAAAAAAATTTTTATTTTGCCAACATTGCCTAGGTAATTTATCAAATGTTCATTCATTTGGAGCTGTGGAGACCTAAGCAGTAGTGAATACCTAAAGAAGGACTAAAAACAAAGCAACAAGCATTAACCACAGAACTGCAGAACAAATCTCCTACCTTGCTCTTTGTGTTACTAACATGACAATGGTTGCATTGGCCATTTTTGTTCAGCATATTTGTTCAGGGGTCAGTAAACTATGGTCCACAGTCTAAATATGGCCTGATGCCTGTTTCTGCAAAGTTTTGCTGGAATGCAGCCACGTCCATTTGCTGACTCATACATAATCTGCCTGCTTTTGCACTAGAATGGCAGAAGTGATGAGTTGTGACAGACTGCATGATCCAGAAAGTCTAAAGTACTTACTCTCAGGCCCTTTACAGAAAATTTTTTGTCAACTCTTATTCTTAGCTGACAAATGCTGACACAACTAGGTGAAAAGCACCCTCGTATAAAATATTTCTAAGGTGTGATATCAACTGTTTGGAACAAAATAACATAAAGGCAGCAGCGTCCACCCACATCAATTTATAAGAAATCTACCTTGAGGGGTACATGGCTTTCTTTTTGAAGCTGAAATTCCTGCTAACACAACTCTAAGTGCTGTTCCTGAGTCTGTGCTCAGATTTCAGTTTGTGTTCCTGAACATCAAATGTGAAGGTGTTTATAAGCAAGTGTCTATGTTATTTGGTAATAGAAATCCCACAAATTTAAGAAAATATTTTTGTATGAAAGTCAGCAAAATAAGTCATCTCCATTTTATGACCATTGTTCAAAGAATTTACATTACGTATCTCAGAAAAGTATTAACATCCATTTCAAATTTACGCTCTGACCTCAATAGGACACTAGCCAGAACTTTAGCTATGCACAGTTCCAGGTAGAGTTTAAAACTGCACATTGTCAGGCTTCCCTGGTGGCGCAGTGGTTGAGAGTCCGCCTGCTGATGCAGGGGACACGGGTTCGTGCCCCAGTCCGGGAAGATCCCACATGCTGCAGAGCGGCTAGGCCCGGGAGCCATGGCCACTGAGCCTGCACGCCCGGAGCCTGTGCTCCGCAACGGGAGAGGCCACAACAGTGAGAGGCCCGTGTACCGCAAAAACAAAAACAAAAACAAAAACAAAACTGCACATTGTCTTCTTGTCCCTGTACCTGAGGTTGCTAAAGTCAAGGGGTAGGGCATGTGACAGTGCCAGTCATTAGGTTGTAGTATGTCAGCTCTAAAACCAGCCTTCCAGACTCTGTGATGATAGATTTCTGCAGACCTCCCATCTGCTTTGCTAGCTGGCTTCTTCTGCCAATAGGGATGTGTCAGGGGGTGACTGCAAGTCAAGGGGATGGAGGAGGGACTTGCTGTTTCTTTCAGTGGTGCCCCAGCTATGGCCATTGGCAATAGCAGCTGGTTCCAGTCTCCAGCTTTGTCACACATTCTCAAAACTGCCTCACTGGACATCCCTGGTGGAGCAGTGGTTAAGAATCCACCTGCCAATGCAGGGGACACAGGTTCAAGCCCTGGTCCGGGAAGCTCCCACATGCTGTGGAGCAACTAAGCCCGTGCGCTGCAACTACTGAGCCCGTGCATCACAACTACTGAAGCCCACATGCCTAGAACCCATGCTCTACAACAAGAGAAGCCACCACAATGAGAAGCCCGCACACCACAACAAAGAGTAGCCCCTGCTCGCCGCCACAAAGGCCCAATGTAGCCAAAAATAAAGAAATTTAAAAAAACAAACAAAATGTCTCATCATGGCCCTTACACCCACCAGCACCAGCCAGGTAGCACCCCTGCTCAGAGGTCTGAGTTCCAGGTTTCCAGGGCCTCTCCTCCAAATTGCTAGGTTCTGCAAATCCCAAATTTCTTCCCTTTGTTCCCCCAGACTTAGGGATGATGCCCATATTCTGAAGTTACTATCTCTGTGTGTTACCTCATGGTTCCCTTTCTGCTTTTTTCAGTTCTCCAATTCTAGCCTGGCCAAGTTCTCATATTAAATTCTCTCTGGTGAAATACCTAGTGAGGCTTGTGTTTTCCAGACTAGACCCTGACTGAACCAGGAAGTATGTCACAGATCAACATTGACACATATGCATAAGGGTTGGAAAAGAAACAGATCTATGCACTAACTTGTTGTGCCTCTTTGGCCAAATTATTTCTCTTCCCTAAACTTATTAATATTCGCTGAATAACTACCAAAGTCTGTATTTAGAATAAGTAAATATGTCAATGGGACCTTCTCAAGGGAAAAAGATCGGTAAATAAATATTCTGAAATACTATATGAGGTCCTGTTGGAGGGCATTGATGTATGTGTCTCAGAATAACCTTTCATTATTTGTTAAATTTCTTTTTTTTTAAACTTAATTAATTAATTTGGTTGTGCTGGGTCTTAGTTGTGGCAGGTGGGCTCCTTAGTTGTGGCTCACAGGCTCCTTAGTCGTGGCAAGTAGGCTCTTTAGTTGCAGCATGCGGGCTCCTTAGTTGTGGCATGTGAACTCTTAGTTGTGGCATGCATGTGGGATCTAGTTCCCTGACCAGGGATTGAACCTGGGTGCCCTGCATTGGGAGCACAGAGTCTTATCCACTGCGCCACGAGGGAAGTCCCCTGTTAAATTTCTTAAATTTTAATTATTTTAATAAAAAATGATACATGCCAGAAGGGCTATCATCAAAAACACTACAAATAACAAATGCTGGGGAGGTTGTGGAGAAAAGGAAACCTTCATACACCATTGGTGGGAATGTATATTGGTGCAACCACTGTGGAAAATAGTATGGAGGTTTCCAAAAAACTAAAAACAGAACTACCATATGATCCAGCAATTCCACTCCTAGGTATTTATACAAAAAAAATGAAAACACTAATTCAAAAAGGTACATGCACCCCAATGTCCATAGCAGCATTATTATTTCTTTTTTAATTTACTTACTTTATTCATTTATTTTTGGCTGTGTTGGGTCTTCGTTGCTGCCTGAGGGCTTTCTCTAGTTGTGGCGAACAGGGGCTACTCTTCATTGCGGTGCACGGGCTTCTCACTGCGGTGGCTTCTCTTGCTGCAGAGCATGGGCTCTAGGTGCACAGGCTTCAGTAGTTGTGGTTCGTGGGCTCAGTAGTTGTGGCTCATGGCTCTAGAGCGCAGGCTCAGTAGTTGTGGTGCACGGGCTTAGTTGCTCCACGGCATATGGGATATTCCCGGACCAGGGCTCGAACCTGTGTCCCCTGCATCGGCAGGTGGATTCTTAACCACTGCACCACCAGGGAAGCCCCTTAGCAGCATTTTTTGCAATTGCCAAGATATGGAAGCAACTTAAATGTCCATCAACAGATGAATAGATAAAGAAGAAGTGGTACATATATAAAATGGAATACTACTCAGCGATAAAAAAGAATAAAAATTTGCCATTTGCGAAAACATGAATGGACTTGTAGGATATTATGCTAAGTGAAATAAGTCAGAGAAAGATGAATACTGTATGATATCACTTAAATGTGGAATCTAAAAGATAAAACAAACTAGTAAATATAACAAAAAAGAAAAAGACTCACAGATATGGAGAACAAACTAGTGGTTACCAGTGGAGAGAAGGAGGAGGGAAGAGGCAAGACAGGGTTAGGGGATTAAGAGGTACAAACTACTACATATAAAATGAATAAGTGGGACTTCCCTGGTAGCACAGTGGTTAAGAATCCGCCTGCCAATGCAGGGGACACAGGTTCAAGCCCTGGTCCGGGAAGATCCCACATGTCGTGGAGCAACTAAGCCCGTGTGCCACAACTACTGAGCCTGCACTCTAGAGCCTGTGAGCCACAATTACTGAGCCTGTGTGCCACAACTACTGAAGCCTGTGCTCCTAGAGCCCATGCTCCGCAACAAGAGGAGCCACTGCAGTGAGAAGCCCACTCACCGCAACGAAGAGTAGCCCCTGCTTGCCACTAGAGAAAGCCTGCATGCAGCGACAAAGACACAACACAGCCAAAAAAAATATTTTTAATAAATAAATAAATAAGCTATAAGGATATATCACACCACACAAGTAATATAGCCAATATTTTATAATAACTATAAATGGAGTATAACCTTTAAAAACTGTGAATCACTATGCTGTATACCTGAAACTTATATAACATTGTACATCAACTATACCTCAATTAAAATATTTTTAATGATACATGCATATAATTTAATTTTTTTATTGAGGTATATATCCAGCTCCAAATTTGTGATTCCAACTTGGAGGTCTAATAGCATCCTCTCCAAATGTTCTTCATCACAGAAATGGCATCACCACACATCCACCGGCTCAGGACAAAATCCCAGGAAGCATCCTTGGTTCTTCTCACTCCAGTTGGTTCCACCTCCAAAAGACATCCTGAATCTATTTCTCACCAGTCCCCTATTATCCATTAATTCCAGCTGCCATCATCCCTTACTGTAAAAGCCACCTAATTTGTCCCCCTGCCTCCGCTCTTACCTATCTCCTCCATTCTTCATCCAATCTCTTAAGATGTAAGTCATATCAGGGCCATGCCCCTGCTTAAAATCCTCCACTGGCTTCCCACTGCAACAGGAACAAATCCAAACCCCTTATCATGCCCTACATGACCACACATGTTCATGACCTTGTCCAGATCTCTGCACTTGCTTTTTCTTGAGCCTGGAATATCTGTCCTCAAGGTCTTCACCAGGCTTCCTTCTCATCCTTTAGCTTTCAGCTTAAATGCCACCTCTGAAAGGCCTTTCCTGACCTCCCAATGGAAAGTCTTCTCCTCCCCGCTCCCAACTCTCTAGCACTTAATTTTAGAAATTATTGTATTCACTTGTTTTGGAGTTCCCTCTGTTACCTCTCCCCCAACACCTACACTGGAAAGCTTCCAGACAGCAGGAACACCTTTGTTAAGTTCATCCCCAAAACAGTTCCTGGGATAGAGAAGATGCTGAATAAACTGGGGTTGATTGACAGAGTCCACAAGCTTATCCAGGGCTCTTACAAGGTTTTTGTCTGCTGCAGGGGACATGGTCCCCTTAATTGCTTGCTCCCATTCTCAGTGGAGTAGGGGTGGGACTGGGGCAAGGGTAGGGAGGTTGGAGGCTAGTAACCACCCTCCTCTACCTTTTTCTCCCCACTTCCTCCATACCCCCTCCTCGCACCCTTTCCTGCCCCTCCTACCTGCTCCGTTCTTCCTCCTCTTAACCGCCTCTCCTTCACCCCACCCTGTCGCGTGTCCGACCCGAGGGCACTCTCCGTGTCGCACGGGCGCTGGAGCGCAGGGACCCGACCGCCGGCCGCGGAGGGAGGATGGCGCTCGAGGCACTGCGCTTGGGGCTGTTGCTCCTGGTCTGCTGGGACTCGGCAGGTAACGCTCACCTGTGGGCCTGCTCCGCGGAGGGCCAGCCGAGGAGTTACCGAGAGGGGGTCTCGCTGGCGACTGCCCCTGCCCGGGTCCGGGCGGCCTTGGCGTCCTTCCGCGCAGCCGTTACTGGCGGTTCCAGGCCCGCCCCGCGGTTGTCTAGGGACACGAACTTGGGGGTGTGCGGGGCTGGCGTTGTGAAGCCAGCAACCCTCTTTAGTTCTTGCTTGGGCTTCGTTCCCAGCATCTTCTTAGTGACCCTGCTGTCTGCTCTTTCTCCCTTAAAGCAGATTTCCTGGAGCCCAAGATCGGGAGTTGGGTTTTTATGTACCAGGGGCCCTACAGAGCCTCAGCAGGAGATGTACAGGAATCAGGAATTGTGAATGACAAGGGCATCGGGCACTCTGGGGCTCATGAGAAAGGGGCCTTAGTCCAGCCAGACTTGATGCCCATTTAAAATGGAGTTAAAATGGTAACCGCTAGTGTTAAGTTTTGTGTTTATTACCGTGAGCCACAGAGGAAAACAATACCGTGAGTTACTGAATTACTTCTCTGACTTTTGGGTTTTTTTAGCCAGGAAAATCTGACTTTTTATTTCTTAAATACTGTGAAGGAAGAGGGGCAAAATGGTCCCCTGATGATGGAGGGCCATGGAGCAAAGAGTAGGGATCATCAGCAGAGGTCCTGTGGGCATTAGGGAAGCGCGGGGTGCCGTAGTTAGGGTCTTCCTGCAGCGGCTTTTGTATATCAGCCCGGAGCTTGCATCTCTTGGCAAGACTATCACTGAGGTAGATGTCGCTCAGTGGGGGCTGTGGGTTCACTTTCCGCTGGCTCTGAATGTCCTGCTGGATAATAGGGACCCATTCTGGGGGGACTGCAGCTGCCCAAAGTTCTGTCTCAGCTGAAGCTCCATCATGCTTGTCTCGGGAGCCCCCCTCAAGGAGCAGCAGGTGGACCTTGGGACACGGCCTCTTCTGCTGTTGTTCCAAGGGCTGGGTAAGCATTCTCCAGCTGAGGCTCAGGGGAAGTTCTTTCTGATCTCTGAACTTCCACTGGCTCCTCAGGAATCAGCTGGGGCAAGGGGCGGGGTGGGTATGACCAACCCTGCAAACATATCTGAGGACGGAATCAGGGCCTCTTCTCTCATTTTCGTTATGTAGCTCCAAATTCCTTTCTCAAGCAAACTTATTAGGGTGGTCAGTTACAGAGCTGGTACCAAATGTACTCTGTGTGCCTGCTAGGAGAGGTGCCAGAACACAAATGAACATACTTCTTAGGAGTTCTTCAACAGCTGGACGTGGGAGAGAAAAGGAGAAGGTGTGGCCTGTATAAATCACAAGCTGGGGCTTCCCTGGTGGCGCAGGGGTTGAGAGTCCGCCTGCCGATGCAGGAGACACGGCACAGGTTCGTGCCCCGGTCCGGGAGGATCCCACATGCCGCAGAGCGGCTGGGCCCGTGAGCCATGGCCACTGAGCCTGCGCGTCCGGAGCTTGTGCTCCGCAACGGGAGAGGCTGAGTCAGTGAGAGGCCCGCGTACCGAAAAAAAAAAAAAAAAAAAAAAAAAAATCACAAGCTGGATTTAAAAAACCCCTTATGAAGAAGAACTGACCTTAATTACATCCTTTAAAATGTCTGTTTTCTTCTTGCAGTCTCTTTGAATGCTCAATTTGGTCAACATTCAGAATATAGAACAGTAAGTAAGAAACCACTTGTATCATTTCTACTGATATGTGAAGCTGACAACAGTTTGGGTTGGGGGCTGGTTTTCAGGTCTGACCTGCCACTTTCGAAACAGTGGACTGCTTCTTTAGAAACCAGATTCTCAGGCAGGCTTTTTGATACGGATCACAATGTACAGGTTGGTTGAAAATAGCTCAGGCCTTGGATACCTCAGGGCTTTGTTTCCTTTAATGTTCCCTTTGATGATTTAGAAGATCCTAAGCCTAATAGTTACACCTTATACTAGGCATTTTATGTACATTAAATTAAATTCTGTGGAAGTAAGGAAGACCAACCAAATAACTAGCAAAAGCTAGTTATTCAACATGCACCCCAGTACTCATAGCAGCACTATTTACAGTAGCCAAGACATGGAAGCAGCCTAAGTGTCCATCGACAGACAAATGGATAAAGAAGATGTGGTACTTATATACAGTGGAATACTGCTACTCAGCTATAAAAAAGAACAAAATAATGCCATTTGCAGCAACATGGACGGACCTAGAGATTATCATACTAACTGAAGTAAGACAGAGAAAGACAAATAATCATATATAACTTAAATGTGGAACCTAAAATATGACACAAATGAACCTACCTATGAAACAGAAACAGACTCAGACAGAGGACAGACTTATGGTTGCCAAGAGGGAGGGGGAGGGAAGGAAAAATTAGGAGTTTGGGATTAACATATGCACAATACTATATATAAAATAGATAAACAACAAGGACCTGCTGTGTAGCATGCGGAACTATATTCAATGTCTTGTAGTGACCTATAATGGAAAAGAATCTGAAAAAGAATATATATATATATATATGTATGTATGTATATATCTGAATCACTTTGCTGTACACCTGAAACTAACACAACATTGTAAATAACTATACTTCAATTTTTTTAAAAGGTTAATAATAATAAAAAGCTAGTTATTCAGAGCTTGATGTAGCAAGTGAGTTAGCCATGTCACTTGCGTCATTTTGGCTGAGACTAAAAGGCAGAGAGTGGGAAGGCTTTAAAGTGGGAAAATGGGAAAGCATCAGGTATGCCCTGATTGAGGCTATTGGCATGGCGAAGCTGTAGGTGGGTAACTAGAAGCAGGCATCCTATGTGAATTGTTAGAAGGACATATTTGGCTTTCTCTGACTGGGCCTAAGTTGGAAGCAGGGACAAAATTTAGGAAACTATCAGCTTCCCTAATCAAGTCCTGGCCATTTGGGGCCAATTGTTACAGAGCTTACTGTTTGGCTCCCTGGATGTCACTACAGATAGCTATCTGATTTTTTACCAGTCTGACTCTAGCAGACTGACTTCCTGGACTGGTTATTCTAAATAATGTGTTGGTTTCCTGGGCAGCTTGCTAAGGTTGTGGGTCAGAGTTCTTAATATCTGGTCTGACACTGTCCATTTGTATACGCAGTCTCTCATTTCTCACAATGACCTTGTAAGATAGATAGATATTCTTATTTACATATGGGGATACTGACCTCAGTGGGTTAGGTAACTTTGAGTATTCAATTTAGTACAGACCTTTTCCCGGAAACTTTCCCACCCTGTTTTCTTCCTCCAAAGCAGACATACATGTACTTTCTCTGTGCCTCCATTCAAACTACATTGCATTATCATCACCGCCATGCTAGTGTAGGGAGGAAAAAAATCTTTCCTCTACCCTTCTAAGTTCTCAGCTGGGGCACCTATAACAAAGGACAGGTTAACAAGAGAAAAATAAACAAACATTTATTAACAAGTGCATTGTGCATACACATGGGAGCACTCAGAGATGAGTAATTCAAAGAGGTGGCTTAGAAATCTGCCTTATATAGCATCTTTACCAGAGGGCAATAAGTTTGTAGATAAATGACAGGACAAAGGAAAATGGTTTTAGGCTTCCAAGGGTGGCAAACAGTGGGAAGAAAAATAGTGGGAGGAAACTAATGGGGTACGGTTTGTTTGCAGATTCCTCAGGTCCCACCTCTGGACTGATAAGAATCCAGAGTCATCTCCAGTAAAGGAGAATTTATATCCTGCCCTTAGGCAGAAAAGGGGAAGAGAGAGAGAGAGCTGCATATTAACTGCCTTTAGCTCAAAGTAATTTTTATATCAAAGAGCCATATTTTGGGGGTGACATAGCCTGGTTTCCTTCAACAGTGAATGCTTAGATACCAGACAGTGTTCTAAATTCTTTGTATAGAATAACTCACTTAATCCTTTATAGCAGTAAAAGTAGGTACCAATATTATCCCCCTGGTCAAGTTCACATGGAAATGGTGGAACTGTGGTTCCAACCCAGGCATTCTGACTCCAGATCCAGTGCTCTTCACTAGCCCATCAGAGCACTGAATTGTAATTGTCTGTCTCCCTCCAGTAAACTGTATATTTTGTGGTCAAGGATGATGTCTTGTTATTTGGTGCCCAGTCTTCAGCACTTAATGGGTGCCCAATAATACTTTTACTCAGATGACTCAGTTTTCTTGGGTTTGATTTTCTTTCAGAAAAATGGGGATAATAACAGCAAAAACTCACTCTGGCATCTTCCATTTAAGCAACTCACATACGACCCTCTCCTTTCTCTCTGAACAGTTTCCACAGCAGATCACTCACTCACTGGTTGTAGATAGACCACTGTCTTGTATGACTACTCTCTTGTAAAGTCAAATATTTCCATCAGTGGAGTTGTATTCTCACCAAGACTCAAGTATGTGTGTTCGCAGGCGTGTTATGTGAGTCTCCAGTCTTATTTTAATTAAAAATGTAAAAACAGCATAAACATGAGTGTAAAGAGATAAGCCATTTATATGAGAACTGTGTCAAATGCTTTTGAAAGACTTGCTAAAAGACAAAACGCTAAAAACAAAAAAATTGCTCTTGAATTAGGTGTAGGTAAAACAATGGTAAATAATTGGGGAATTATGTTTTAATTGTATATTACCTTGTTGTAACAGTGTCTTTAAATGCTCACAATATTTAAAATGGGTAGTTTTACCTGCCAGGAGACATTTAGACAGTAATTTTGATTGTCTAACTGGGGAGTTGTTACTGGCATCTAGTGGATAGAGAACAGAGATGCTACTAAACTTCCTACAATGCACAGGGCAGCCTCACACAACAAAGAATTATCTGGTCCAAAATATGAATGGGGTTGAGAAATCCCATTTTTAAAGAAACCAAAACAGGAAATCATAGGTGATTTATTATGTGTATGATTTTTGCAGTGATAGTGCACAGAACTCTAATTAGTTGAAACATTCATAGGACAAGTCTTATGTCTTATGTCAGGTAGGATTAGATTCAGCTGCAAGAAACAATGACTCAAAATAACAGCTTGCAGAGCTGCCATCTTAGGACGTGGCCTTTGGCCTCCCGGTCTGTAAGATAAAAAGTAGCGCTCCATGCACCCAGGAGCAGGATGGAGGAATGGACAAAGGAGAATAAGAATTGGGGGAAGCAGCAAGGGAGGTTATCTTAGTGTAGGGAGCATTACAGCTGGCCATGTGCCCTGTCTTTGCCTTACATCAAAAGATTGGCATCTGTTTTCTTTTATGTTTTAAGAGATTCTGTTATTGTTTCCCTGTTAATTGACTTTTTCAATTAAGTGAGCAATTACCACTTGTCCCAATCTCATTGGATAAGAGGGCATCTACTCTCCTGTGGAAGCCCTGGAAGGCAACATCTTAATGAAGCTGGGGCAGCAAGAACACATCAGGCTCCTAAATGGAGATAGAGGGCTGAATGGAGGATGGAAAGGGTCAAAAAAGTTCTTTACTTTAGAGTTTGGCCCATGGCCAGCCCTGCTTAGCTCTTTATAAATCCAGATATCAGTAGAAGTGTGTAGTTCATTTATTAAGAGTGCTAAACAGGGTGACTTACTCTGAAGTGAGGAACGGTAATCACTACTAAAACATACACACACGAACAGAAATACAGCAGGCCATATATTTACCTGTTATTAAAGTGGGACTCTGCACGTCATAGTGTGACCATTGTGACCATTTCTAGTCCTGGCCCTGCTAGAGACTAGTGGCTATGCATAAGATATGTTATGTCTCTGGCCTCGATTCCATTGAATCTGAGGGTTGAGTTCCATGACCCCATATCGGTTTCTTAGGGCTGCCGTAATAAAGCCACAAACTGGATATCTTACACGATGGAAATGCACTGTCTCACAGTTCTCAAGGCTAGAAGTCCAAACTCAAGGTGTTGGCAGGGTTGCTTCCTTCAGAGGGAGAATCTGTTCTATTCCTCTGCCCTAGTATCTGGTAGCCTCAGGCATTCCTTGGCTAGTTAATGGCATTCTCTTGGTGTCTTCACATGATCTTCCCTCTGTGTGTGACTCTGTGTCCATATTTCCCTTTTGATAAGGACACCAGTCATATTGGATTAGGGCCAATTCTACTAACCTTAAGTTGATTACCTATATAAAGACCCTATTTCCATATATGGTCACATTCTGAGGTACTGGGGGTTAGGACTTTAACATATCTTTCTGGGTGGACACAATTAAACCCATAACAACCCCTGAGATCTAATTCTGAACCTACTGCTTTCTTTAATGCTGTTGCTTAAATGCCAGTATCTTAAAAGTCCAGACAGGATTCCCGAGTGTATCTGGGCATTATGCACAGAGATTAGGTGGAATGTAACAGGACATTCTCATGGAGGTGGGAGTGAAGAGCAAATTATGAAGCTGGAGGATAGTAAAGTAGGTTCGGTGACATATCTTGGACTTTCATTTAAAAATCAGCCAGACAGAACCTTCCTCTGAGGTCCTTTTCTTACATAGCAGGTACTGACCCATTGCTTCAACACGGCATCTGATTTTTGCATTAGAAAAAACTTTTTTTTTTTTTTGTGGAAAATAGAAATCTTTCTGTAGGCTGTTTCTAGGAAATCTAGGAAAATGTGGGTGTTTGGCCTCCTCTCAGCTGTTCTGTGATGAGAAAGTCTCACGGTATTCTCCAATTGCTGTCTTCCTTTCTCTTTTCCAGCCAGATTGCAATCAGTATGAATTACCAGGATGTCCCAGGGACTTTAGCCCTGTGTGTGGAAGCGACATGTCCACTTATCCCAATGAGTGTACTCTGTGTGTGAAAATCAGGTAACAATTTTACAGTATAAACTAGCCAAGTTTTCTTTAGTTGATTACTTAGGAAGTTGTGACTCTTTTCTTGGACACAAGAATCAAATGTGACATAAGTAGTTCTGTTTTAAGACTGACATTTTAAAAAACACAGAATCCTCCAGTGAATTTTCCAGGCCAAAGTTAGACAATAAGGTGTGTGATTAATCAATTATAGACCGGATAATTAAGTGATGTACTATCAGGGATGGGTAGTTTCCAAAAATTAAGAATATATTTAGGATTGTAGCTGCAGTGTACTTTGCAGCCCCGTTGGTCGAGCCTGTGCTGGGCACTGAGAAAGAAGACCTGGGTCTGCCACCCAGTGTCTAGGGACAGTTCCAGAGTAATGAATCAGTGTGTCTTCAGAGGAATGAAAGAAAACAAGGAAGGGAATGGTAGATATTTCTGGGTTTTGAGGCAGGTCATGGAGATGAGGCCCTGCCATGTAGACCCCAGCCCATAAACAACCCTACCCATCCTGGCACAACTTGAAGGGGAACAGGGATGTCCCAGAGCATCAAGTTCCCTCAGAATGCATTGTCCCTCAGGAGACAAGATGGGGGAGTAGAAGGACTTGAGCTCACCTCCTCTCACGAAAACACCAAAATCACAACCAACTGCTGAACAACCATCGACAAAAAAGATGGGAACCTACCAAAAAAGGTATTCTATATTGAAAGACAAAGAGGAAGCCAAAACCAGATGGGAGGAGGGGTGCTTTCGCGATATAATCAAATGCTATACCTGCTGGTTGGGCAACCCTCAAACTGGAAAATAATTATATCACAGAGGTTCTCCCACAGGAGTGAGAGTTCTGAGCCCCATGTCAGGCTCCCCAGCCTGGGGTTCTGGCACTGGGAGAAGTCCCCAGAGCATTTGGCTTTGAAGGCCAGCAGGGCTTGAGTGCTGGAGCTCCACAGGACTGAGGGAAATAGAGACTCCACTCTTGGAGGGAGCACACAAGGTTTCATGTGCACTGGGTCCCAGGCAAAGCAGTGACTCCACAGGAGCCTGAGCCAGATGTAACTACAGGTCTTGGAAGGACTCCTGGGGAGGCAGGGGTCGGCTGTGGTTCACTGTGGGGGGCAAGGACACTGGTGGCGGAGGCCCCAGGGAATATTCATCGGGCGTGTGCTCTCCTGGAGGTCGCCATCTCAGCACCAAAACCTGGCCCCACCCAACAGCTTGCAGGCTCCAGTGCTGGGACGACTCAGGCCAAACAACCAACGGGGTGGGAACACAGCCCCACCCATCAGCAAAGTTGTCTAAAGTTGTCCTGAGCCAACGGCTGTCTATAAACAGACCCCTTGACATGGCCCTGCCCACCAGAAGGACAAGACCCAGCTCCATACACCAGTGGGCAGGCACCAGTCCCTCCCACCAGGAAGCCTGCACAAGCCCCTGAACCAACCTCACTGACCAGGGGACAGACACCAGAACCAAGGACTACAATTCTGCAGCCTGAGGAACGGAGACCACAAACACAGAAAGTCAGGCAAAATGAGATGGCAGAGAAATATGTTCCAGACAAAGGAACCAGACAAAACCCCAGAAGAACAGCTAAGTGAAGTGGAGATAGGCAATCTGCCTGAAAAAGAATTCAGAATAATGATAGTAAAGATGATCCAAGATCTCAGAAAAAGAATGGAGGCACAGACCAAAAGATATAAGAAATGTTTAACGAAGAGTTGGAAGATTTAAAGAACAAACAGAGGAACTTCCTTCATGGCAAAGTGGTTAAGAATCTGCCTGCCAATGCAGGCAACATGGGTTCAATCCCTGGCCTGGGAAGATCCCACATGCTTCAGAGCAACTAAGCCTGCGTGCCACAACTACTGAGCCTGCACTCTAGAGCTTGTGAGCCACAAATACTGAGCCTGTGTACCACAACTACTGAAGCCTGCGAGCCATAGAGTCTGTGCACCGCAACTACTGAGCCCATGCACTGCAACTACTGAAGCCCGTACACACTAGGGCCTGCATGCTGTAACTACTGAGAACACGTGCTGCAACTACTGAAGCCTGCATGCCTAGAGTCCATGCTCTGCAACAAGAGAAGCCACAATGAGAAGCTGGTGCACTGCAACAAAGAATAGACCCCACTCACTGCAACTAGAGAAAGCCCACACGCAGCAACAAAGACCCAACGCAGCCAATAAATAAATAAAATTTTAAAATAAGTCAATAAAGAACAAACAGAGGTGAACAATACAATAACTGAAATTAAGAATACACTAGAAGGAATCAATAGCAGAATAAATGAGGCAGAAGAAAAAATAAGTGAGCTGGAACACAGAATGGTAGAAAACACTGCTAGAGAACAGAATAAAGAAAGAAGAATGAAAAGAAATGAGGATAGTCTAAGAGACATCTGGGACAATATTAAGTGCACCAACATTCACATTAGGGGTCCCAGAAGGAGAAGAGAGAGACAAAAGGCCTGAGAAAATATTTGAAGAGATAATAATTGAAAATTTCCCTAACGTGGGAAAGGAAAAACTCACTCAAGTCCAGGAAGCCCTGAGAGTTACATACAGGATAAACCCAAGGAGGAACACTCTGAGATACATATTAATCAAACTGACAAAAATTAAAGACAAAGAGAAAATGTTAAAAGCAACAAGGGAAAAGCAACAAATAACATACAAGGGAATCCCCATAAGGTTATCAGCTGTTTTTTTCACCAGAAATTCTGCAGGCCAGAAGGGAGTGGCATGATACATTTAAAGTGATGAAAGGGAAAAACCTACAACCAAGAATGCTCTACCCAGCAAGGCTCTTGTTCAGATTTGACAGAGAAATCAAAAGCTCTACACGGCTAGAGAGACCGTGTGCTGCAACCACTGAGCCTGTGCACTCTAGAGCCCATGTGCGACAACTAGAGAGAAGCCCACACACCACAATGAAGAGCCCACATGCTGCAACGAAAGATCCCGCATGCCGCAACCAAGATCCCGCACGCCACAATTAAGACCCAACACAGCCAAATTAAAAAAAAAAAAAAAAAGCTTTACAGACAAGCAAAAGCTAAGAGAATCCAGCACCACCAAACCAGCTTTACAACAAATGCTAAAGGAACTTCTCTAGATGAAAAAGAAAAGGCCACAACCAGAACCAAGAAAATTACCAATGACAAAGCTCACCAGTAAAGACAAACATATAGTAAAGGTAGGAAATCATCCATACACAAATATGAAGTCAAAACCAGGAATCATGAGGAGAGAAGAGTACGAATGCAGGATATTGGAAATGCATTTGCAATTAAGAGACCAGCAACTTAAAGCAATCGTATATATAAATACATATATAGACTGCTATATAAAAACCTCAAGATAACCACAGACCAAAAATCTACAATAGATACACATACAAAAAAGAAAAAGCAATCCAAACACAACTCTAAACATAGTCATCAAATCACAAGAGAAAAGAACAAAAGAGAGGGGAAAAAAAAGACCTACAAAAACAAATCCAAAACAATTAACAAAATGGTAATAAGAACATACATATCAATAATTACCTTAAATGTAAATGGATTAAATGCTCCAACCAAAAGACACTGACTGGCTGAATGGATACAAAAACAAGATCCATATATACCCTGCCTACAAGAGACCCACTTCAGATCTAGGGACACATACAGACTGAAAGTGAGGGGATGGAAAAAAGTATTCCATACAAATGGAAAGCAAAAGAAAGCTGGAGTAGCAATACTCATGTCAGAGAAAATAGACTTTAAAATAAAGACTGTTACAAGAGACAGAAGGGCACTACATAATGATCAAGGAATCAATCCAAGAAGAAGATATAACAATTGTAAATATATATGCACCCAACATAGGAGCACCTCAATATATAAAGCAAATGCTAACAGCCATAAAAGGAGAAATTGACAGTAACACAATAATAGTGGAGACTTTAACATCCCACTTACATCAATGGGCAGATCATCCAGACAAAAAATCAATAAGGAAACACAGGCCTTAAATGACACATTAGACCAGATGGACTTAATTAAAATTTATAGAGCATTCCATCTGAAAGCAGCAGAATACACATTCTTCTCAAGTGCACATGGAACATTCCCCAGGATAGAGCACATGCTGGTCCACAAAGGAAGCCTAAGTAAATTTAAGAAAACTGAAATCATATCAAGCATCTTTTCTGAACACAGTGCTATGAGATCAGAAATCAACTACAATAAAAAGAAACTGTAAAAAACACAAACTCAGGGAAGCTAAACCATATATTACTAAACAACCAATGGATCACTGAAGAAATCAGAGGAAATCAAAAAATACCTACAGATAAAACAAAAACACAAAGATCCAAAACCTGTGGGGCGCAGCAAAAGAAGTTCTAAGAGGGAAATTTATACCAACACAATGTTACCTCAGGAAACAAAAAAATCTCAAACAACCTAAACTTACACCTAAAGCAACTAAAGAAAGAACAAACAAAACCCAAAGATAGTAGAAGGAAAGAAATCATAAAGATCAGAGCAGAAATAAATGAAATAGAGACGAAGAAAACAATAGCAAAGATCAATAAAACTAAAAGTTGTTTCTTTGAAAAGATAAAATTGATAAGCCTTTAGCCAGACTCATCAAGAAAAAAAGGGAGAGGGCTCAATAAAATTAGAAATGAAAAAGGAGAAGTTACAACTAACACCACATAAATACAAAGGATCATAAGAGACTACTACAAGCAACTACAAGCCAATAAAATTGGCAACCTAGAAGACATGGACAATTTCTTAGAAAGGTATAATCTTCCAAGACTGAACCAGGAAGAAATAGAAAATATGAACAGACCAATCACAAGTACTGAAATTGAAACTGTGATTTAAAAACTTCCAACAAACAAAAGTCCAGGGACCTCCCTGGTGGTGCAGCGGTTAAGAATCCGCCTGCCAATGTAGGAGACACAGGTTCAATCCCTGGTCTGGGAAGATCCCACATGCCGTGGAGCAACTAAGCCCTTGTGACATAACTACTGAAGCCCACGTGCCCTAGAGGCTGTGAACCACAACTACTGAGCCCATGCACCACAACTACTGAAGCCCACGTACTCTAGGGCCTGTGTGCTGCAACTACTGAGCCTGCGTGCTGCAACTACTGAGCCTGCATGCTCCAACTACTGAAGCCCACATGCCTAGAGCCCGTGTTGTGCAACAAGAGAAGCCACTGCAATGAGAAGCCCACACACTGCAACAAAGAGCAGCCCAAATCTCTAGCTGCAACTAGGGAAAGGCTGTGTGCAGCAACAAAGACCCAATGCAGCACCCCCCCGCAAAAAAAAGTCCAGGACTATATGGCTCCATAGACGAATTCTCTCAAACATTCAGAGGAGAGTTAACACCTATCCTTCTGAAACTACAGTAAGTCCCCTACATATAAACCTTCAAGTTGCAAACTTTCAAAGATGTGAACATGCGTTCGCATGTCCAATCACATGAGTTAGTTCACGTATCTGGCGTACATTGTCACATGTGTGCATCCTCTACAAGTGGTGTGCTTTTGTGTACTTTACTGTACAGTACTGTATAGAGTACAGTAGTACAGTATCTTTATTTCAAGCCCAGGATGTCCAGAAGCAAGCGTAAAAGCAGCAATGATGTAGCTGGTATTGTACTGTACTTTTTGAGGTACTGTACTGTAAGATTAAAATTGTTTTCTTGGGACTTCCCTTCCACTGCGGAGATGCAGTGGTTAAGAATATGCCTGCCAATGCAGGGGACATGGATTTGATCCCTGGTCTGGGAAGAACCCACATGCCATGGAGCAACTAAGCCTGTGCGCCACAACTACTGAGCCTGCGCACCACAACTACTGAGCCCATGCTCCGCAACTACTGAAGCCCGCACGCTCTAGGGTCTGAGGGCCACAACTACCGAGCCCATGTGCTGCAACCACTGAAGGCTGCGCACCTAGAGCCTGTGCTCTGCAACAAGAGAAGCCACCGCAATGAGAAGCCCATGCACTGCTACGAAGACTAGCCCCCACTCACCGCAACTAGAGAAAGCCTGCGTGCAGCAACAAAGACCCAACACAGCCAAAAAAAAAATGTATTCTTTATTTTTTGTTTGTTTGTCTTTTATGCATTATTTGTGTGAAAAGTATTATAAACCTATTACAGTACAGTACTATATAGCCAATTGTGTTAATTGGGTACCTAGTCTAACTTTGTTGGACTTATGAATGAATTGGACTTATGAATGCACTCTCAGAACAGAACTCATTCATATGTAGGGGACTTACTGTATTCCAAAAAATTGAAGAGGAAGGAGTACTCCCAAACTCATTCTATGAGTCCACCATCACCCTGATACCAAACCCAGAGAAAAATACCACAAAAAAAGAAAATTACAGACCAATATCACTGATGAACATAGAAGCACAAATTCTCAACAAATTACTAGAAAACCAAATCCAAGAATACATTAAAAGGATAATACACCAAAAAAAAAACAAACAAACGAAAAGGATCATACACCATGATCAAGTGGGATTTATCTCAGGAATGCAAGGATTTTTCAATATCTGCAAATCAGTGTGATATACCACATTAACAAATTGAAGAATAAAAACCATATGATCATCTCAATAGATACAGAAAAAGCTTTTGACAAAATTCAACACATATTTATGATAAAAACTCTCTAGAAAGTGGGCATAGAGGGAACCTACCTCAACATAATACAGGCCATATATGCTAAACCCACAGCTCACATCATACTCAACAGTGGAAAGCTGAAAGCATTTCCTCTAAGATCAGGAACAAGACAAGGTGTCCACTCTCATCACTTTTATTCGACATAGTTTTGGAAGTCCTAGCCATGGCAATCAGAGAAGAAAAAGAAATAAAATGAATCCCAATTGGAAAACAAGAAGTAAAACTGTCACTCTTTATAGATGACATGATACTATACATAGAAGATCATAAAGATGCTAAGGGCGTTCCGGAGCAGGGCAGCTGGACTATGGGAAGCGGCAGGCAGAGGGCAGCAGTAGGAAACTCGGGGATCTGGGTGCAAAAGCCCAGGAATAGGAGCCGCAGGCATGCTGCGTCCCAAGGCTTTGACCCAGGTGCTAAGCCTGGCCAACCAGAGCACCCTGCTGCTGAATAACGAGGGATCTCTGTTGGTCTACTCCGGTTACGGGGATACAGACGCCCAGGTCACTGGTGCCATCACCAGTAACATCTGGGCGGCCTACGACCAGAATGGGAATCAAGAGTTTAATGAAGACAATCTCAAATTCATCCTCATGGACTGCATGGAGGGCCGGGTAGCCATCACTCGAGTGGCCAACCTTCCACTGTGTATGTATGCCAAGGAGACTGTTGGCTTTGGAATGCTCAAGGCCAAGGCCCAGGCCTTGGTGCAGTACCTGAAGGAGCCTCTCACCCAAGTAGAAGCATCATAATGGGTGTTGGTGGAAGCAGGGGTTCAGAAAAGAGAGACGACCATTTGGAGGGGCAGGGCCTCCTGGGGAAGCCTTCCTGGATGTGGAGGGTTGGGGGGACTTTGTTCTTCCCAAGAATAACTTCAACTCCTGTCTTGAAAAAAAAAAAGATGCTACCAGAAAACTACTAGAGCTCATGAATGAATTCACTAAAGTTGCAGAATACAAAGTTAATACACAGAAATCTCTTGCATTTCTATACACTAACAACGAAGGATCGGAAACAGAAATTAAGGAAACAATCCCATTTACCATTGCATCAAAAGAATAAAATACCTAGGAATAAACCTGCCTAAGGAGGCAAAAGACCTGTACTCTGAAAGCTATAAGATGCTGATGAAAGAAAGTGAAGGCAACACAAACAGATGGAAAGATGTACCATGTTCTTGAATTGGAAGAATCAGTATTGTCAAAATGACTATGCTATCCAAGGCAATCTCCAGATTCAATGCAATCCCTATCAAATTACCAATGGCATTTTTCACAGGACTAGAACAAAAAATTTTACAATTTGTATGGAAACACAAAAGACCCCGAATAGCCAAAGCAATCCTGAGAAAGAAAAATGGAGCTGGAGAAATCAGGCTCCATGGCCTCAGACTATACTACAAAGTTACAGTAATTAAAACAGTATGGTATTGGCACAAAAATAGAAAGATAGACTAATAGAACAGGATAGAAAGCCCAGAAATAAACCCATGCACCTATGGTCAATTAATCTATGACAAAGGAGGCAAGAATATACAATGGAGAAAAGACAGTCTCTTCAATAATGGTGCTGGGAAAACTGGACAGTTACATGAAAAAGAATGAAATTAGAACATTCTCTAACAAAATATAACCTGAAAATGGATAAACAAAACAAAAATAAACAAAATAACCTCAAAAACAAAAATAACCTCAAAATGGATTAAAGACCTAAATGTAAGACTGGATACTATAAAACTCTTAGAGGAAAACATAGGCAGAACACTCTTTGACATGAAATACAACAATATCTTTTTGGATCCAACTCCTAGAGTAATGAAAATAAAAACAAAAATTTTTAAATGGGACCTAATTAATCTTAAAAGCTTTTGCACAGCAGAGGAAGCCATAAACAAAAAAAACCCCCACAGAATGGGAGAAAATATTTGCAAACGAAGCAACCAACTGGGGATTAATCTCCAAAATACACAAACAGATCATGCAGCTCAATATCAAAAAAACAAACAACCCAATCCAAAATGGGCAGAATATCTAAATAGACATTTCTCCAAAGAAGATATACAGATGGCCAAAAAGCCCATGGAAAGGTGCTCAACATCACTAATTATTAAGAGAAATGCAAATCAAAACCTCAATGAGGTATCACCTCACACCAGTTAGAATGGCCATCATCAAAACGTCTATAGGGACTTCCCTGGTGGTCCAGTGGTTAAGACTCTGTGCTCCCAATGCAGGGGGCCTGGGTTCTATCCTTGGTCAGGGAACTAGATCCCACATGTCTCAACTAAAGATCCATCATGCCACAACAAAGATCCCGCATGTCACAGCTAAGACCTGGCTCAGCCAAGTAAATAAATAAATAATTAATTTTTAAAAAAAGTCTATAAACAATAAATGCTGGAGAGGGGGCTTCCCTGGTGGCGCAGTGGTTGAGAGTCTGCCTGCCGATGCAGGGGACACAGGTTCGTGCCCCGGTCCGGGAGGATCCCACATGCCGCGGAGTGGCTGGGCCCGTGAGCCATGGCCGCTGAGCCTGTGCGTCCAGAGCCTGTGCTCCACAATGGGAGAGGCCACAGCAGTGAGAGGCCCGTGTACCGCAAAAAAAAAAAAAAAAAAATGCTGGAGAGGGTGTGGAGAAAAGGGAACCCTCCTACACTATTGGTGGGAATGTATGGTACAACTAATATGGAGAACAGTATGGACGTGCCTTAAAAAAAGAATTACCACATGATCCAGCAATCCCACTCCTGGACATATATCTGGAGAAAACCATAATTTGAAAAGATACATGCACCCCAGTGTTCATTAGAGCACTATTTATAATAGCCAAGACATGGAAGCAACCTAAGTGTCCACCGACAGACGAATGGATAAAGAAGATGTGGTACATATATACAATGGAATATTACTCAGCCATAGAAAAGAACAAAATAATGCCATCTGCAGCAACATGGATGGACCTAGAGATTATCATACTAAGTGAAATAAGTAAGACAGAGAGAGACAAATATCATATGATATTATATGTAGAATCTAAAACAAATGATACAAGTGAACTTATTTACAAAACAGAAACAGATGCACAGACTTCAAAAACAAACTTATGGGGCTTCCCTGGTGGCGCAGTGGTTGAGAATCTGCCTGCCAATGCAGGGGATACGGGTTCGAGCCCTGGTCTGGGAAGATCCCACATGCCGTGGAACAACTGGGCCCGTGAGCCACAACTACTGAGCCTGTGCATCTGGAGCCTGTGCTCTGCAACAAGAGAGGCCGCGACAGTGAGAGGCCCACGCACCGCGATGAAGAGTGGCCCCCGCTTGCCACAACTAGAGAAAGCCCTCGCACAGAAACGAAGACCCAACGCAGCCAAAAATAAATAAATTAAAAAAAAAAAACAAAACCCAAACTTATGGTTACCAAAGGGGAAAGGTGGGAGAGGGATAAATTAGGAGTTTGGGATTAACATATATGCACTACTATATATAAAATGGGTAATCAACAAGGACCTACTGTATAGCACAGGGAACTCTATTCAATATTCTGTAATAAACTATATGGGAAAAGAATCTGAAAAAGAATGGATATATGTAATGTATAATTGAATCATTTTGCTGTACACCTGAGACTAACAGAACATTGTAAATCAACTATACACCAATATAAAATAAAAATTAAACAAAAAAGAATATATTTAGTAGTTAAACTCTGTGGAATATTAAGTGTGGAATATTAAGTGTTCTTTTAAAGTCAGAGGGCATATTCAGGTAACCTATGCACCCTGCACTATTAGTTGGAAAAGAGGTCTTAATAACTCCATCTGGTAGAATGCTCAGTAATAAGTGTATTACACCTGATACACTTAGTGTAAAACACCTAACCAGCTCATGTGACCATGACTTCTACTCCAGGTATGCTGCTTTGTATTTCAGGGGTCCATTCTCTGACCTCAGTCTTAAGTGAGTTACCTAGGTCTTTCTTCTCAGAGTGATTCTTTGGGGATAGTTCCCTGTGCCCTAGGGTTAGGGAAAAAAAAATAGCTGAGTTGGGCTTTCACCCTCGATTTAGCTTTAAAAATGATTAATTGTCACCCTGTAAAGAATCTAATGTATAATGACATGGGTCTTTTTAATACAAATAGTGGGGCAGTTTCAATACGGCAGGTAGTGTTTCAATATGGCGGCCCAGGGCAGGTCACCCCAAAATGTGCCTCAATGGCATGTTAATTATTGTGAATTAAAGTTGCTTAAGAAAGAGCCAGTAAGAGAGACACTTTGACCCTCCTCTCTGTCTCCCTGAAAGCAGGAAAATAATCTCATATGAAAGATGCACTCCCTGCATCTGAAAGGTAGAAGGGACACCCTTAATCGCCAGAGATAGGGAATTCAGAGCTGAAAAGCCTGTAAAAACAAACCTTGTTACGTCTTTAATTTACTTCCCTAAGCCAAAACTCTGTATAGATTCTTCACTAATTAACTACCCAAAGTCTAAATTTCTTTGTCTTGTCAATTCCTCACAAATGTATTGTTTCTTTGTCTAAAAAGAATAAAAGCTGCCTGCTTTGGTTACTTATTAGGTCCCATTTCTATGAGACCTCTGTGCACATAAATAAAAGTTTTTCTTTTTCTCCTGTTAATCTGTCTTGTGTCCATTTTATTATTAGTCCAGCCACAAGAACTCAAGAGGGTAGAGGGGGAAATTTATTCAACCTGACAGTTGGTGAGCCAGGCAGGAGCCTGGCTGGAACCTGCTTCCCGCCCTGAGGCTACTGCAGATGAGAGATCCTGAGACATCTGATAAAGACCAGCAGAAGGTAAGATTTCTTACCACCTCAGCTTCCTGGATCTCTGTCTGCAAGGTCTGGTGGAAGGGAAAGTGGCGAGAGTTCCTTACTCCCTCTCTAAATTTAGATTAGCAGGAGAAAATATTTTTGAGCTAGTTCCTTGTACTTAGCAACTCTTGGGAATTCTTTTCTTCCCAGAGATGGTCACTGTTTTTCTTCGTCTCTGTCTGTTGGATTGTTTGCCATAAGGAGGAAGAACCATAGGGCAGAATGCAGGCATAGGTCCTTCCTATAAGCCTGCTGTTTGAGCCACCCTCATAGACTGGTGAGTTAATGTTTCTCACCAGACCTGCATCTACTTAAACAAACTTTGCTGTGGATCTTCCATATAAACCCAGATAAAGTTTGTCCTTCCACCTTGCTTTATGTCCTGAGATCTCAGTTTTGTGTCCAGTGAGAATATTCTCTCTGGTCCCGGCCATTTGGAAGGTGCATCTGGTGGCCAGTTGAATAGACTTGGGTTTTGAAACAGAAAGTCAGCACTCTGGCCATACCAGCTCTCAGGAGAGTTTGTCTTAATGGGCTGTTGTCTCAACCTTCATTGCCTTACTTTCTTAGACTAACTATGGGAGTGAACTTTGTTGATCATGTGAGGGCTATATACTCTTGTGAGATACTTCTTTCATCTTTGGTTAAGCCATAAAAAAGGCTTATTGGTTTGAGTCTGTATTTGAAATTAATACAAGATCCTACTCATCAATGGCCAGAAAAAGGATCCTTTAAGTTGGCTATATTTAAGAGGAAAAAAATTTTGAAAGCTCTCATCATAAATAACTTATATTGATACTTATGGGAGGATCAAATTGAAAGGAAAAAAAAGTATAATGGTGAGCTTTAGGTAGGCCCTTATAAAGATGAAAAAACAGAAATTAGACCTAAAGTAAGAGGCAACATAAATTCCCCTTCTAAAAAAAATCGCCCATCTCCTCTATAATTCCCCAGTGCCTCCTGCAAATAATCAGGAAGTAAATCAGCTGGAAGCCAATATTCAAGGGTTTAATAGAAACAATTTTCTTTGTCTTGCAAAACTCTACAAAATGAGAAATGCAACTGTAGAAACAAGTCAAGTTCCACTTGCCTTTACCAATTCCCAGTCCTTACCTATTCCTCTCAAAATGCTTTCTAGATATTATAAAAGATCAGGATATTGGAGCAAAACTGTCCTGTACTTTAAAAATTATTTAAAATAATAATTACCCTAAGACTTATAATAAATAAATAAATAAATATATATATATATATATATATAAAAAATAGATAAATATACTCCAGAACTCCTAGGAGAAAACCTAACATTTTCTTTGGCCCTAAAAGCTATAAATCTTATCATGTCTTTGAAATGTAAACACAGCCCACATTGCCTGAGACTGAGCCTGGATTAGCTGAATTGGTAAAACCTGAAACCAAAAAAAAAGGGAAAGAGGCCTTTTAAAACACAAACTGCTAAAAGGATCTCTTGCCCAAACTCTAGTAAATCACATCCCTTCTGCAATTATTTGTCAAGGGCAAATACAGATCTTAAGTCTTCTCCACAAATAATAAAAGATGTTAGCCATCTGAGCAAGTAAACTTAATTTATTTCAACTTTATTTATAAACTAGTGACTTTTCTATTGTACCTGCTCATGACTAAAGTTTTAAAATGAAAACTAAGAGATCTCTGGTTGTGTATATGTCTATATGGGTACATTATAGATATTTTTCTACCTCTAGATGGTATTGCCAAAATTAATTTGTAGAAGAGTTCCACTTAATTGGCCTAAACAAACAAGCACTTACATTAAAATTCTCAAACATATAATAAGAACCCAAAATTTTTTCAAGTTCTAGGATAATCTTTGATAAATAAAAGCTAATTTTAGGCTTTTTGGTTTAATTAATATAGGTATGTCTTCAGAGTTACAAGCATTAAATATAATGCATATAAAAAATTTTGTTCTACCTAGTTTTGCTAGTCAAATGGGCTTATGTTGTCTCTGTTGCAAATTCTGCCAGCAAAAAAAAAGAAAGAAAACCTTAATGAATAGCTGCTTTAATGACTCATTAAATTTTCATAAGTAAACTAAGTGTGATTGTTAAAAACAAATGAATTAAATAGATGTAAATTAGATAAGAATTTTTAGCTGAGGCTTTTAATGATAATTGTTTTATTATGCGTCTATTTTTCTAAATTCTTTGGTAATTTAATTTACAACCTTAGAGTTTTGCTAAGTTAAATTAAATGATGGGAATTCATTGGGTGTCTAGATCATTTCCAAATAAGATAAAATACAGAAACATTAATTGCTAAACAAGTTTAAGTTTACCTACTTTTAATGTGTTATGTTTGGGTCTGTTAGTAGATATAGCTTGTGCTTTATTGAAATACTGTGCTATGAAGTGGCATATATTTCTAGAAATTATGAAATGTATTTACGTTTGCCAAGCTGCAAAATGTTAATACAGTTCACAGTTTACTTCTTTATTTCCCCCCGAAATTAAGATTTCAGAGGATTAAGAATTCTAATTAATATATGTAGTTAAAGGTACCAGAAATAAAAAAAGAAGTATTAAGTGTTTTGGACTAAAAAAAGGTAAAGAGGTGCTTTTGTTAAGGAAAGAGAAAGCGATTTTTTCCTAAAGCTGGCTATTTCTAAATGGGAAAGAAAACAAGGGACAAATAAAATGAACATAGAAAATTATAAAAGGTTTATGAAAAAAAGAATCTTTAGGAATTTTATGTGTGATCAGGACTGGCTAAGACTGAAATGAATTTAATTAAGTAAATGAGTTTTAATATCAAAAGTAAACTGGTGCAAAATTAAAATTTGGTATGTATCTGTTAAAAGGACAAAGTTTTCTTAGATTATTGGTCTAGTCTTAATAAGAAATTGTAAGAAAAAGAGTTTTCTTTACCTTTAATCTGTCTAGGAAAACAGATTCTATGTTCTGTCTTTATCAGATTTTTGATCACTTAGAAGACACACACACACACAAATCTAAGTCTTTTCAATATTAAAAGAACTAAGGCTTTTTACAACTATTTAACTTTCTGTATTTGCCAGGGATGTCTTTGTCACTTTGATTAAATGGGCAGCTCAGTATTCTTTCACAGTGACCTATGATCCTATTTGACCAAGTGTTTTAAAAACGTTTGATATTTTTGACAAACTGCACAAAAAAACAAATTCTAAATGAAGTCTTATTGAACTGGAAATAATTTTGGGGTTTTCCAGAGGGCCCCTGGAACACCTCAAAAATTTATTTTCTCTCCTTATAAAAGAGATATAAATTAATTAGGTTTATTTTGTATGTTAAATTACATAGGAAGCATTGTCAAGTAAATGATGATAAACCTTCTTAGGTCATATTGTATGGGTAAATGTTATTAACATAAATGTTCTAGAAAATAACTGAAAATCCTAAGCTTTGGATATGTCCTAGTATGTTAGCCATAATTCTAGTTGTTATCTTAAAATAATATGTGTCTCAGAGATAACTAAATTTCTTTATCAGTTCCATTATAATGAATCAGATCTTCAATAACGGACATTTTAAAGTCTTTTATCATCTACACACAGTTACTGTTTTACTCACATGCTTTTACAAAAGCTTTCTGCAAATGTGTTTTATCTTGAGGGGAATTCATGGAAAGCAATCTAACAACTATTCTAGAATATAAGTTTCTGATGACTTTCAAATCATACCTGGGTAAGAATTTACAGAACCCTAATGGAGAAACTGATGGCTTCAAAAAATTTCTAACAAAAGATCAAGTGGAACAAGAATTAATTATGGGACCAAATAAACTGAGGAAGATAATTATAATTTTTTATGATTTATTAAAATTTGAAACATTGCTGATTTTTAAAATTTTTTGTTTCTCCAGATTTAAGGAGACTTTTTTCTCTTTTCTCTTAAGCTGTGACTTAGAACAATTTGGTCCATTATAGGTTTCTAAGCAGCATTGGAACATTTATCTTTTTCTCTCTACTGGATCCCTCCAGAATTCAGAAACTCTCAGTGAGTACTCTTATTTTCCTGGCAATATAGTTATTTGCATAAGTTCAGTAAGAATCTGTTTTTCTTATAACAAAACACAATTGGAAACATTGATTATATAATATTATCAATGCTTTGACTGGAATGTCATATTGGAGAGAGACATGCATAGACTCATATATGACCAGACAGCTTTGAGAAACTAAGGTTGACTTTATGTAGCCAATAAAGCCTCTTGGAAAAACAGCCTAGTACCTTACTTTCAGGGTTCCCAGCAGTCTTACCAGGTGAATAGGGAGGGTCATTTCCTGGCAGACCCAGGAAATAGTTTATTTTGAGGACCTCGTGAAGAAAGGAATTCCCCCAAATCTATACCTATTGCAGGCAAAGTCTGTTGGCGAATGTTTGGCTTGGCTTCTTAGCCTTGAGAGGCTATTAAAAATTCAATCTGAGGGACTTCCTTGGTGGTCCAGTGGTTAAGGCTTTGCCTTCCAATGCAAGCGGTGTGGGTTTGATCCCTGGTCAGGGAGCTAAGATCCCACATGCTGCACGGCCAAAAACAAAAAACAAAAACAGAAGCAATATTGTAACAAATTCAATAAAGACTTTAAAAATTGTCCACATCAAAAAAATCTTAAAACAAAAAAAATTCAATCTGAGATTCCTCATAAAAAGTTCCAGCAAAGCAGATTTAAAATAGTCCATATGCTCAATCACTATTCTTGCTGTACTTATGTAAACAACCAGGCCAAGGTTATTGAATCTAGACTTATTTTGCAAACAAATTAGTCTAATTTGGCTATCTTTGGTAAAAACTGGGGGTAATTGTAGAGAGAAAACTATGTTTCAGCAGAAACTATAATACACACTTGTAGACACCAAATTCTAGTTCTGTTCATTGTCTTTGAGGGTTTTGTTATTTACCTGTAAACTAGACTATATCCTGAATTCTTCAAGTTTCCTCCTATATCAGGCTATTACTCTCCAAACTATCCTTTCCAAATTTGTCCTATTATTTTTTTATCTGAAATCACTGAAAACTAAAACTGCCCTTTTTTTTATGAAGCCCTACAAACTGAAGCTAGACAATTTGAAATAAACTTCAAAAGCTCATATTTAAACAATCTTTGTGCCTGTTGCTGTATAAGCAACTCAGAAAGTTTACCTGAACACCTGATGACATCATCAGAGACATTTTAAATTGCAAAAGATGCTGTGACCCTGACATCTAGAAATCTTAACTGACTGACCCCTGGGCGCAGAAACTGGTTTATAATCTGCTCCAATCATTAACCTCTGTTTTTCCTTTGTTTCCATAGACATGCCTCTTATTTATTTTTTTAAATTAAATTATTTATTTATTTATTTTGGGGCTTTTCTCTAGTTGCAGCAAGCGGGGGCTACTCTTCATTGCAGTGCACGGGCTTCTCACTGCAGTGGCTTCTCTTGTTGCAGATCATGGTCTCTAGGTGCACAGGCTTCAGTAGTTGTGGCACGAGGGCTCAGTAGTTGTGGCTCGTGGGCTTCAGAGTGCAGGCTCAGTAGTTGTTGCGCATGGGCTCAGTTGCTCTGCAGCATGTGGAATCTTCCCAGACCAGGGCTCGAACCTGTGTCCCCTGCATTGGCAGGCAGATTCTTAACTACTGCACCACCAGGGAAGTTCCGACATGCCTCTTATTAATGCCTGATTGCTTGCAGCATAGGCCTAACTTTGGGATGCCACCTGCATCACCTGAAATGAGCTTAACTCATCTGACTTACTGTCAAGTCTGAGAGACTGGTTTAGTGGGATGGAACACTCTATCAGCTTGACTTTTAATATGTGAGATTGCCAAGGAAGTTTTAGAAGAGGGAACTGTTGAGGCCCAGGGCAAGCCACCCCAAAATATGCCTCAATGCCATATTAATTATTTTGAATTAAATTTACTTAAGAAAGAGCCGATGCAAGAGTTACACTTTGACCCTTCTCTCTGTCTCCCTGAGAGGAGGAAATAAATCATATGAAAGATGCACTCCCTGCTTCTTGAGGTAGAAGGACACTCTTATCACCAAACATAGGGAATTCAGAGCTGAAAAGCCTGTATAAACAAACCTTGTTACTTCTTTAATTTACTACCCCAAGTCAAAGCTCTCTTTAGATTCTTTACTAATTAAGCTCCCAGAGCCTAAGTTTCTTTGTCAATTCCTCACCAATTTATTGTTTCTTTGTCTAAAATGTATAAAATCTGCCTGCTTTGGTCACTTATTAGGTCCCATTTCTATGAGAACTCCGTGCACAGGAATGAAAATTTCTTTTTCTCCTGTTAATCTGTCTTGTGTCCATTTTATTTTTAGTCCAGCCACAAGAACTCAAGATGGGTACAGGGGGAAATTTAATAATAAATGTTTTTATGGTTGTTCGATTTGCAGGGACGATGGTCATGATATTAAGGTAATCCGAAGTGGACCATGCTGATGGACCAGAAAGGAAATTGGAGAAACCACCTTCAACTGCACACTAGATGAACTTCATTTTTCCCTTTTTCTCTTTTCCTATGTTTCTATGCATGAGATTTTTTAACCCATATTTTCTGAGATGAGTTGTGTAAGTGGGCAGTGACTGATAAAACAACAACAAAATCCTTGTTTTTTGGCTTTTGTCCCTTGAGTTAAGCTTATTGCCCAGGTGACCTATGTATTGCTTTATTTGGTTGGAATAAAATCAGCATTGTATTCAATTACCACTGTTCCCTGTCGAATATCCATTCTCACTCAGCAGCCTCATGTGGCTCTTTTCTTCTCAGCCAAATGTGAATTTCACTAAGGAAGTAGAGTCATTTTTGAGAGGGCAAGGTTTATTCTCCTTCCCCATTTCCCTAAATCTTGGATGTATAATGTATGTGTAACTGGTACAGTGTTCTGCACAGAGCAAATAATGTGAGACACTGGAGCTGACTTTAGCCAGAGCTGGTAGAGTCCAAGAATCATGCAGGTAAAAATACAAGATTCCATGTCTCTTTTCAATACAATTTTACTCCAGGGTTAATGCAGGAATTTGCCTTTTCCCTTCTTTTAGAACACTGATTCTCAACCCTGGGTGATTTTCCCCCAGGGGACATTTGCGACTATGTCTGGAAACATCTTTGGTGTCACAAGTTGAAAGGTGGGTGCTCCTGACATATAGCGGGTAGAAGCCAGGGATGCTGCCGAAGACATCCAGCTCCCAACAACCAAGAAATTTTCAGTCCAAAATGTCAGTAGTGCTGAGGTTGAGACATTCTGTCTTAGAGTTTGATGTAACATAAAGAATAGACAGAGGGACTTCCCTAGTGGTCCAGTGGCTAAGACTCTGCGCTCCCAACGCAGGGGGCCCGGATTTGATTCCTGGTCAGGCAACTAGATCCCACATGCTGCAACTGAAAGATCCCGCATGCTGCAACTAAAGATCCTGCATGCCACAACTAAGACCTGGCTTAGCCAAATAAATAAATAAAATATTAAAAAAAAAAAAAGAACAGACATAGCAATAACAAAAGTGACCTAAGTTTAATTTAGAAAGATAGTGTTTTCCAGATAGAGGATTTTGAGTCAAGTCCTGGATTTAAGTGCATTCCAGGTCTAGGAAACTGTGAGACTGTGAGGCAAGAGGTGGCAGGGAGAGTGTGTAGTGAAAAGAACATGGCTTTGGGGGATGGGCTAAACGTGAAATGAATTCTGATTCCAAGATTTACTTGAGCTTCTGTTTTCTTATCTGTAAAAGGGGGATAATGCTCAACCCATGGAGCTGCTGTGAGGAAACTGCTCAGCACAGCACTTGGCACATGGAAACCACTGAAATAGTAGCTACTGTTACTTAAGTACCCCTCTTAAGGAGGAAGAAACTGAGGCCTGCAGAGGCAAACCAACTTGCCCAAGGTTACAGAATACATGCAAAACAGTCTGGACTAGAAGCCTGGTCTCCAAATTCCCAGACCTCTGTTCTTAAATGGAATAGAGGCAATGAAGTGGGAAGTTGTATAACATAAATGTGCCACAATTACATTATGTCCTGTAGTTATTTTTGGCTTAAAAGTTTTATAAAAGTGGTATATGATTTTCAGAAAGTTAAAAAAACTACACAGAGGGCTTCCCTGGTGGTGCAGTGGTTAAGACTCCGCCTGCCAATGCAGGGGACACGGGTTTGAGCCCTGGTCTGGGAAGATCCCACATACTGTGGAGCAGCTAAGCCCGCGTGCCACAGCTTCTCAACCCTGCGAGTCTAGAGCCCATGATCCGCAACAAGAAAAGCCACCGCAATGAGAAGCCTGTGCACTGCAATGAAGAGTAGCCCCCGCTCGCCTCAACTAGAGAAAGCCCATGCGCAGCAACGAAGACCCAACGCAGCCAAAAATAAATAAATAAATTTATTTTAAAAAATATATACAGAAATATATTTAAAAAATGAAAGTCTTTCCCATACTAGCCTCCAGAGGTAACCAATATTAACCTTTTGGAACACAGTCTCCGTAAGTATGTGGTGTATATAAAATCACACACACACAGAAACACACCCCTGCCCTATAAACTTGCTTCTCTCCTTATATTTGTTTTTTACGTCAATATATGTAGTTTGTTCTTTTTAAAAGCTACACTTAAAAGTATTTTATTGTGCCATAAGTTACCCAGCTCTATTGATCTGTAGTCAGATATTAGGAGTCTCGTGGCTGAAACTGGAAGAATCCCAATTCAAACTAGCCTTAGGTAAGGAGGAAATTGGCCCATTTAGTCATATTTGCAGAAGAGTGGGGGGGACGGGGCGGGGGCGCGTTAGCCTCAGAGGGTGCCTGGGACCAGGGCCTCTAACCCATCAGGACTCCCTGTCTCTTCGTGTCTCATCTCTGTTTATTTCAGCATAAACATCTTCCTTTATAGACTAGCTTTACCCCCTGTGTGGGAGGCAGAATTGGCGGCTCCAGATCGTATCCTAGCAGCTTCCTGACCTGACAGGAGATGACTCTTTTGTAACAGCTCCAGGTGAAAAAGTCTGCCTGAGTCACAGCCCCACTGCCTCACTACCTGAAAAGAGAATGACCCTTTTCTGGGCCAAGACAAATCGGTTCACGCTGGATCACACACCCACCCTTCAGGCCAATTGCTGTAGTCACAGGAAGTACGGTGATATGTGATTGGTTCAGCTGAGATGAGCACTTGGGTGCAATGTTCCCAGAGGGAAAAATTCAAGAAGACAAAATATCAGTAGATGTTAACTATAGGCTGCTTACAGTTTTTAATGATTATAAAACTGTTTCAGAGAATATCCTTATAAATACATTCTTGGCACTTGAATGTATATATGTATGTATACACATAATGAAAATAACTTTAAAATATTTAGAAGAAAATTATGCTCATGTAGCATACACTAATCACCTGTTTTGCCCAGCAGCTCTTCCTTCTTTTGCTCCAAAAAAGCACTGTTTCTGCTTCCCACTCTCCTTCTCCACTCCACTCCAGACTTCTGGCTGAATGGAGCTGCCGCCTTCTTACAAGATCCTGTATCCCTGACCCTGGTGATAGGTTGAAGGGTGAGCACCTGGTCCAAATTAGACCAGTCATGACCAGTAATAATTCCCCCTACCCTGGTCACAGAGGTTGGTCTGCAGTGGGTTTCTGACCATTCAGAGTCCTCCCTCAGAGAAGGGCCCTTTTCCTTTTAGGTGGTGGGATTGAGAGTCTTTGTCACTGAAAGCTGCTGGAAGCCATGATCCCTCACTACAAAGAAAGGCTGCAGTAGGAGAGCATGAGGCCAATATGCCATGGGGAGCAGAAACCCGAGACCCAGAGAGTCTTGGTGGAGCTCAGCATTCCAGTTCCAGGCCGTAGGGTCCCTGGGGCGCCCCAGTTGTCTACCCTGCCACGGTTTATGCTTAGTTGGTCAGCTTTTCCTTTGATTCTGTGAACTGGCATGCTGTCCATTCAATATCCCCCACAACACATTTTTTGTTTGTTTTTAGCAGTTTAAGTTGGGTTTTCATCACATAAACTCGGCTACTAATAAATTCAAGCAATTCAGAAATGTGTGAGGTGAAAGAGTTTCCCTGTTCTAGTCCCATTCTCCTCTCCTAAGTAAACAATAATTGCCTACTACAGTGAGCTTGGAAGACTTTTATGCTCAGGAAAAAACTGATAAAATGGTATTTCAAAAAGAAACTCATTTGTGTAAACTTGTATTATAAGGATTTTATTGCAGTACTGCTTTTATGACACTGAACTATCAATACTTCTGTGTTTTCTGTACAAACTTCTATTATAAAACATATACACAATCTACAGATTCAATGCAATCCCTATCAAACTACCACTGGCATTTTTCACAGAACTAGAACAAAAAGTTTCACAATCTGTATGGAAACACAAAAGACCCTGAATAGCCAAAGCAATCTTCAGAACAAAAAACAGAGCTGGAGGAATCAGGCTCCCTGATTTCAGACTATACTACAAAGCTACAGTAATCAAGACAGTATGGTACTGGCACAAAAACAGAAATATAGATCAATGGAATAGGATAGAAAGCCCAGATATTAACCCACGCACATATGGTCACCTTATCTTTGATAAAGGAGGCAGGAGTGTACAGGGGAGAAAGGACAGCCTCTTCAATAAGTGGTGCTGGGAAAACTGGACAGGTACATGTAAAAGTATGAAATTAGATCACTCCCTAATACCATACACAAAAATAAGCTCAAAATGGATGAAAGACCTAAATGTAAGACCAGAAACTATCAAACTCTTAGAGGAAAACATAGGCAGAACACTCTAGGACATAAATCACAGCAAGATCCTTTTTGACCCACCTCCTAGAGAAATGGAAATAAAAACAAAAATAAACAAATGGGACCTAATGAAACTTGAAAGCTTTTGCACAGCAAAGGAAACCATAAACAAGACCAAAAGACAACCCTCAGAATGGGAGAAAATATTTGTAAATGAAGCAATTGACAAAGGATTAATCTCCAAAATTTATAAGCAGCTCATACAGCTCAATAACAAAGAAACAAACAACCCATCCAAAAATGGGCAGAAGACCTAAATAGACATTTCTCCAAAGAAGATATACAGACTGACAACAAACACATGAAAGAATGCTCAACATCATTAATCATTAGAGAAATGCAAATCAGAACTACAATGAGATATCATCTCACACCAGTCAGAATGGCCATCATCAAAAAATCTAGAAAGAATAAATGCTGGAGAGGGTGTGGAAAAAAGGGAACCCTCTTGCACTGCTGGTGGGAATGTGAATTGGTACAGCCACTATGGAGAACAGTATGGAGGTTCCTTAAAAATCTACAAATAGAACTACCATATGACCCAGCAATCCCACTACTGGGCATATACCCTGAGAAAACCATAATTCAAAAAGAGTCATGTACCAAAATATTCATTGAAGCTCTATTTACAATAGCCAGAGATGGAAACAACCTAAGTGTCCATCATTGGATGAATGGATAAAGAAGATGTGGCACATATATACAATGGAATATTACTCAGCCATAAAAAGAAACAAAATTGAGCTATTTGTAATGAGGTGGATAGACCTAGAGTCTGTCAAACAGAGTGAAGTAAGTCAGAAAGAGAAAGACAAATACCATAAGCTAACACATATATATGGAATTTAAGAAAAAAAAATGTCATGAAGAACCTTGGGGTAAGACAGGAATAAAGACACAGACCTACTAGAGAATGGACTTGAGGATATGGGGAGGGGGAAGGGTAAGCTGTGACAAAGCGAGAGAGAGTCATGGACATAAATACACTACCAAATGTAAGGTAGATAGCTAGTGGGAAGCAGCCGCATAGCACAGGGAGATCAGCTCAGGTGCTGTGTGACCGCCTGGAGGGGTGGGATAGGGAGGGTGGGAGGGAGGGAGACGCAAGAGAGAAGAGATATGGGAACATATGTATATGTATAACTGATTCACTTTGTTATAAAGCAGAAACCCACACACCATTGTAAAGCAATTACACTCCAATAAAGATGTAAATATATATATATATACACACACATATATATTCTGTAAACTTGTTCTCCCTTGTTTGTTTTCATGTTAATATATGTAGCTTCCTCCTTTTAAGAGCTACATAGCATTTCATTATATCATTGTGTCATAATTTATCTAGTTTTTATTGATCTATATTTGGATTGTTTATGAGAACTCCCTTGGTTGAAAGTTGAAAATCCCAACTGAAACTAGTCTAAGCTAAAGAGAGAATTGTGTAATTGGATCCTGGATATAGCAGAGTGACTAAGTACGTGAGCTCAAAGTCAGGTATCTGTGTTCATTAAGCAAGTTACAATTTGACCCAGTTTCCTCACCTGGAAAGTGAGGATGATAATAGTAATTATTTCATAGGGTTGTTGTGAGATGTAAATAAGATATATGTAAGGAGCTCAGAACACCTGAAATGTTGGCTATATTATACAAAACTATACTTTTAAGAAAAAACCCCGCTGTTTTTTGGCTTTATCCCTGATCCTATAACAATATATCATATTTTCCCAAGTCTGTACTTCATTTTATTTTTATTTATTTATTTATTTATTTGCAGTACGCGGGCCTCTTACTGTTGTGGCCTCTCCCGTTGCGGAGCACAGGCTCCGGATGCGCAGGCTCAGCGGCCATGGCTCACCGGCCCAGCCGCTCTGCGGGATGTGGGATCTTGCTGGACCAGGGCACGAACCTGTGTCCCCTGCATCGGCAGGCAGACTCTCAACCACTGCGCCACCAGGGAAGCCCTGTACTTCATTTTAAAGAGAACAGTATTGTATTCTATTATATGGACATACAATTACCTATTATGCAATACTCTAGTGATGGACATTTCAGTTACTTTTCATTTTCCACCATCACAGATAATGTTGCACATATATGTGTGTGTGTATATATATATATATCCTTTTTTATTTGTGCAAGCACTCTGTAGGATAAATTCAAAAGACTGGAATCACTTAGAAGATAAAAAAATTTAAAATATTGAAAGAAACTGCAAAATTTCTTTCTGAAAAGGTTGTGCCTAATTACATACTCCCTGTGGTGAACTAGTGCCTAGTCTTTTCATTTTGTGCAATGGAAGCAGTGCTGCCCAAATATGCTCACTCAGAGTTGTACTGAAAACTCAGATTTATATCCATACTTTGTAGAAGAAGTCTCTTTTTTTACCCTCTTAAAAAGGTTCTCATTATAAAAGTGGTATGTAATCATTAGAGTCATCCAAAGTAAGTGGAGAAAAGAATAGCCCACCAGTCCATGGAGAGTTCTGAAATAGAAGATCCCAGAGGACAGAGTTCTCGCCAGTCCTGCTCATCATGGTTTCTTCAGTGCCTGGGACAATGCCTAGCATAGTGCATATTTGTTGATTAAAGGAAGAAAAAAATAGCCCAGGAGGCTTCACAAAATAATAACAAAACCACTAACCTCCCTGAATTCCTTCCTTCCCCCGCAAACTGGCAAACAAATACACAACCCACACACCACAAAGGAAACAAGGTTCTGACTCTCGGCCAACAGTGAACTGCAATTTTTTCCTTCATTACTCTGAAAAAGCGAATGAGACTGAATGTCCAGATGATCTTGAACAAACTCTTGGAGCATATCTCAAACTTGGTTTAGGTCTTTTGTTAAGTATCCAGTTTATATCTGATTATTCCCTCAATTATGCCATGAACATTTGTGGATATCTATTATGTACTGAGCACTGGGTCTACAGTGAGGAATGAAACATAGCCCTGTTCATGCAGAGCCTATAGGATCATACTCTTAAGTTTCTCTGAAAAGCAAACAACTCTCACTTCTGGAAACTAAAAACCTGATGTCTGCTATAGACTATAAATTCCATGAGGCTAGAACACTTACCTGTCATCTTCTCTACTATATTCCTAGCTTGACGTACAGCAGGTGTTTAATATCTATTTGTGGACTGGCTAGCTTAAGTCAGTTCTGTTGGCTTCTGTATTCTATGGCCAGATTTAGGAAGGTAAGAGTATTCTGAACAGCAGGAGAGTCTGAAATTCAGGCGGTAAAGCAGGTTGCAACAGTCAGAAAGAAATCACTCTCATTCAACCTCCAGGGACAGCCACTTCCTCACCAGGTGCGGGACGTGGCTCACCTGGCCATGAGTCTTGACATTAAGTAATCTACATCCTAGTTTATTGGAATATTTGATCAACAGTATTTATTTTTAAGAAAGCACTATTTATTTATCTTTTTTTTAAGGTATAAAGTTATTTTGATACACTGGGTTTTGTTTTGTTTTTCTTGGCTCAACCAAACACTTTTTCTGTCTGTGAAGCCCAAGTATGAAATACATATTCCTAGAGTTTGAACTAGTACAGACTGAAGTATAACTGGACCAATGTCCTTTACAGATGTGTAAACTGAGGAGCAACTGGGTTGAGAGTTGCCCAAAATGGCATTGTCTCTCTGGATCTGATCAGTAGACATCAAGTTGGTAATTACCGCTAATCACTGGTTCGGCATTAGCTTTCAGTTTTGTAATTTCCTCTTCTCCCTTTAGAAATTGGCAAGGATGGCAGAAAGCTGGAGTAGATAGATGAGAGGTAAAACTAACAAATTTCCTTGGAGCATGAGGAATTCTTTCCAATAGTCTCTATCACAGTGAAGGTGTTCAACTGAGATGGTAAGAGAAACCACAGGCCAGGAGGATTAGAGCTGTGAACCTGACACAGGTACTTGTGGCCTTGGTTGGCTTTCTGCATCCTCAGCTCTGATGAACTGCAGCTTGAGAAACGTGGGCCCCATCTTTTGCTCTGCCTTCACATGCCCTAGAGTAGAGCACCCTATGTTACTACTTTTATAAAAAGCTGGTGAAGTAGATCTCTCTGGACCCTTCAGATCATCTCCATAGATGAGTCTAAAATGCAAATCCCACTAAAATATATGGGATAAATATTTTCCACCATGAATTAGATTTGAATATTACATATTTCAAAGAATAAAAGTAGATTTAAAACGTAGAGCACCAAAAATAGGGCACCGATTAATCATGTTAACATATAGAAATGTATAATAACAGTGATCAGAGGCCTCGAGGTATTATACTTATTTAATATTCAGCAGACTTTTTTGTGAAATTAAGTTTATACAGTATTAATTTGTATGTATGCATAGTAATGGCCATTTGCAATCACCAATAACTGGATCATTTAAATGACCAAAGTACATAATTCCCCATAATTCTGTAAAGGCTGTCTTTACATAAGGAAGTTCTGTTTTTTTCTGTGTTGAAAGTGGTAATATGTTAATATACATTTTTTTAAAGTGATACACAAGAAGTAGGTGGACTGTGGAATTTCTTCCTATAGAAAAAAGTTAAAGTGATCTGTGGATCAAAAAGATTGAGAACTCTTGTTACAGGGCTCCTTTCCCCTGTTGCTCCCCAAACCCCCAATCGGGATTGATCCTGACCCACACTGAAATATTCTCTTAGTCACAGGGTCTCAAAGGAAAATAAAAGATCAGATAAAGAAGCTAAAGATATGTTTAACTTCCTCCCAGCTCATTCCTGTTCTTGTCCACAGACTGTCTCTGACACCATCCCCCATATTTATATTATATTGTATACACAACTAGATGACACAGACAAGATATAGAAGGAAAGTAATTTAGAGACACAAACGACTCATTCTTATCTCCTCCTATAATGCCCAGATCCAAGCCTTTGTTTATACATTCTCCATAGTTGGGGGAAGCAACATATCTACATGACATTTAGAAATATGACCAATCACATCTGAAAGCACATCTGAAATCACATCTGAAGCATTTGCCAATGACTGGATCATTTACACTGCTAAATTACCATAACTCTCACAGGCTATCTTTAGAGCAAGGAGTTTCATTCTTCTGTCTTGAAATTGAGATAATATTCAATTTAATGTGTCTAATAATTGCATTCACTATAGTAATCTTAATCCATAGAACTGAAATTACAGGCAAAGTTTATGAAGTTCTATGATCTAAAATGCCACCCTTTACATTTTAAATTTTGTGAAAAAAAAAGGCAACTGTTTCTTAGTACTCTAGCATATTCAAAAGTTGATTTTCTTATTGTAGAGATCATGTTTATACATTTATGATAAAATTAGATTCCATAGTTCTGTGGCTTTTTTTTCTGTCTCCAAGTAAAATCAGGTTTCCTTATATGGAGAAATAAAAAAATTAAGGAGGAAATACATCAAAAATTAACAAAATTAAATAATTTTACACAAATTTTTCTTCAAGGAGTATATACCACTTTTATAATTATGATAAAATATGCCTTTTAAAAATTCGTTTTCTTAAAAGAAAGAAGAAATATTACATATTAAAAAGCCATGAGATGAAAGGAAATTTTATTTGAACCAACAAATCTAAGGGCCAGAAAGAGCCCACCAATAATCTTTTACAGACTTTTGCCAAGTGTTCTCCCCGTCACGGAATAATTCCTGGCCAGTGCTGAGCCACAAGGGGGCAGCGGCTCCCTGGGAACTGGCACTTGCCAGCAAATCATGCAGCTCAGCCTGAAACCAGCTCAGTCATGTGTCTCTAGTGCATGGCCACTGGCCTGGGAGAGTCACATTTCACTTGCAAACTGCTTTTAAAGACTCCTGCTTTGATTCTTTGAAGACACTGTTTCTATGAATAACACCGAATGAATGGTCCAGTTGGAGCTCATGCGGGGTCAAGGACCTAGGTGAAATGCTGACAAACAGTTTTACCCTCTGGAGTAGGGGTCAGATGCTCTCAGATTGTGGCTGGAAAGGGTGGAATTTGAAAAGCTGCCAGAGGAGGATGGTGCAAGCTTAGGTGACCTGAGCAAAAAGCTCTGACCCGACAGGCCTAAGAGAAGACTGTTCTTCCGTGGTGGGCAGGTTTATGAAGAAGCTTCCAACCTTTCTTCTCTAGGTTTTCTGCCTCCTGTCCCTCTCTGGTTCAACGTCTTTCATGCTGACAAAAACTTCTGCCCTAGTAACCATATCCATTAATTCAGAAAATCCATAATATCCAATATTAGCTTGGCTATTTACAGTTTCCAAAGTCTTTCCTACTTTATAAACCACTTTCATGTATGTTTATCACCCACTATTTGAAATGCTTTGACTTTTGACCCTGACTTAAATTAACTTTTTTTTTTTTTTTTGCGGTACGTGGGCCTCTCACTGTTGTGGCCTCTCCCGTTGCGGAGCACAGGCTCCGGATGCGCAGGCTCAGCAGCCACGGCTCACGGGCCCAGCCACTCCGCAGCATGTGGGATCTTCCTGGACCAGGGCACGAACCCATGTCCCCTGCATCGGCAGGCGGACTCTCAACCACTGCACCACCAGGGAAGCCCAAATTAACTTTTTTTTTAACTGGAAATAGAGTCCATATACTGACCAAATATAAAAAAACCAGTGAAAGGTTGGGGACCAAGTGCTAAGGACATTGAATTGGCCTGGCAACACAGACCAAGCTGCAGGGTAAACAGTGTGATGTGGGCAGAATGGAAGTGTTAGATTCTGGGGTATGGAGCTCAGGAACGCATTCCTTTCTGAAAAGGAAGGGCAAGGTGGCACTGTAGAAACATTTGCCACTCAAAGACTTTCACAGGCATCCATGCACGTGAAATTGACAATGAATAGTTGTGAGACAGATGACTCTAACTTGCAATGTCATATGTTAGTCTTTGGAGGAGTGAAGAAATCCTTTGTTTGCCATAAGGTTGATTTATTAGGAAAATAAATCATAAGTTGCAACATCTAGGCCATGGAGAAGAATATCACAAAAGAAGCATGTGTTACATAGTTTTTAGGGCTGTGTTGTTTTACATACTTAATATACATATAATTGGAATTTTTTGACCTTCGAGAAGGTATCATTCATCTCTGCCTTGGCAGAGATGACGGGAAGACTGGGATCTCCATCTGTTGGTACATGACCTCTCCCTCCACGTGGTCTCTTCAGTAGGGTAGCCTGACTTATGTGGTGACTCAGGGCTTCCAAAAGTTCAAACATAGAAGATTCCAGGCCTTCTTTAGCCTTAGCTGCAACTTTCTGTGAATCTATTTAAAATTCTATCAAGTGGGTTACATATTAGAGTTTCAAGCTGTGATCAGCAGTATGGAAGACAGATCCATGGCAGAGCTAGGAGTAGGAAGAAAGTTTTTTGTTTTTCGGTACGCGGGCCTCTCACAGTTGTGGCCTCTCCCATTGTGGAGCATGGGCTCCAGACGCGCAGGCCCAGCGGCCATGGCTCACGGTCCCAGCCGCTCCACGGCATGTGGGATCTTCCCGGACCGGTGCACAAACCTGTGTCCCCTGCATCGGCAGGCGAACTCTCAACCACTGTGCCACCAGGGAAGCCCGGAAGAAATTTTTTTTATACACAGTATCACTTATCAGCTAGCCTATCTCATATGACTTATTTTTAAAAATGAAATTGAAATGCAATCTATACATGCAAAATCTAGTGTAGAGCTTGAATTTACACACATACACGCGTGCACTCACACACACGCGTGCACACACACACACACCCATCTTCTTTACCACCTGAAGGTATTCATCATTCTAACTGCTATCACTTAGATTTTGTTGACTGGTTCATTTTTATTTATATTCATCAGCACTTTCAGTGCTAGCTTGGGAAAGAAAAAGAAAACAACCCTATTAATATTGCTGCTTGTGAGAACTCTCAAAGCAAGAAAGAAATCAACCTAAGCAGTGGCACTCTTTCTAAAAGGAATCAGGTCTTCTTGCTACAGAAGACCTGCTTTCAGTGAGGCTGAGTGAACAGTGAAGCAGCTCTGATGGCCCAAGCCCTGCGCACCAGGCTTTCACATGCAGTATTTGATTCCACTGCTTTCCACTGCTGGCTGGTGACCACCATGTCTATGCCACATTAAATTTACCACTCAGCTTTTTTTTTTTTTAATGCACCAGTGTAAAAGGCTGATTGTACAGCTTCCTCTCACTGTGTCACTGTAGGATAAGTCCAGAATTAGGATGGGCTCCAGTAACAGTGTTGATCAGCTTCTCAATGACGTCCTCAAGAACTCAGGCTCTTTCCACTCCTCCACTCCATTGTCCTTAGCTTCACCTAAGGTCGATTTTCCTTAGAGTTGTAAGTTACCTGCCCAAGTTACCAGGGCTACAGTGCTTCCTTGTTGAGGCATACCTGGAGACAGAGGTGGTACAAAAGGGGGTTGGGGATGTCCTGGAAGCCATTAGGTATGAGACACCAAGTTAAAGGTACAGGAGGATGCAGATGGTACCTTAGTGAGCGCAGCAAAGTCCCTTGATCTTTTGATATCGCCTGTCATCTTCACAGCTGCAGAGATACAGAGCATCTTGTCTGGGGCCTGAAATGTCTGCTCTTCCCAGTACTTTGGAACAAGGAAGAAAGCTTAATAGTAACATAATTGCTGGGGCTGTATTTATTTGAGCTAACTAGGGGCTTTCCACTCATTGTTTTTTTTTATTTTATTTAATTGAAGTATAGTTGATTTACAATGTTGTTAATTTCTGCCGTACAGCAAAGTGATTCAGTTACATATACACACACACACACACACACATACACACACTTTTTTAAATATTCTTTTCCAGTATGATTTACCTCAGGATACTGAATATAGTTCCCTGTGCTGTACAGTAGGACCTTGTTGTTTATCCGTTCTATATGTAATAGTTTGCATCTAAGCTAACTAAGCTTCTCATTCTTGAATATTTTAAATCCAAAGGGGCAGAAATGATGCTAATGGGAATCCTCCATTCTTTAAACTTCCTGCAGCTCACTCATTCACAGGTGCACCTGACTGTGCACAGGATCTATAGCCAGGAAATGCCAGGCAGGGCTGCTTTATTCTCTAAGGGGAAAGGTAACTGCCAGAGTCAAGGGTCCTGAGGCCAGGACTGTGCCCCACCTTTGCTGGGTGATAGGCACCTACGACTGACATCAGTCAGGGTCCTGCCACAGACAGATGCCACACCAACAGAGGTCCATGGAGGAAGAGGGTTTAATATAAGGCTATTTACAAGGTGTGGGTAGGGTTAAGGAAACAAATGAGGAATGCTGAGACCTCTCAGGGCTAGAACACCCCCTACCCCAGGTCTAAAGAGACAGGGGGAGGGAGTAGTTACAAAGCTCAGAGACAACAACTGAGAAGAGGCACTGAACAGCTGGGTCCTTCAGTGGAGGAATGCAGCCAATCTGAAGCCCAGCTGGAAGGGAGCCAGGGCACTAAATACCCCAACCCTTCTCTTCTCCCTCCTCTATCTTCTGCTGTTGCCTCCCATTTTCCTAACCCAACTCAAAGAGAGAGCACCAGGGATCCTTGTTGAGAAAGTGGATCTGGTGGGAAAAAATGGAAAATACCCAGCACACAACCCTTTCATTCATCATTGCACAACTGGTGTCTGCCCAAGGAGGGGACTTTCTACCCACTGGGCGAAAGGAAACAAAGAAAAAATTAAGTACCAGTGGTACCTCTTGAGAATGCCAACCCAGGCTCCCACATACGGTCAAAGTGGATTTAACCTATTTTCTTTTCTGCCTCTGAACCCCCCTGGGTCCCAGCACTGTTCATCACATAGTAGTCGTGCATGCAGGTTTCACAAAACAATTCTATTCTATTTCTGGGGGTTACTAGGGTGCCACTGATCATCATCACCGTTGCCCAGCCCATATGTCTAATTGTGAGGGCCATTTTAGATTTCAGCTGAAAGTCTATCTCGGGGAAGCTTTCAAGTTAACCCAGGCAACACTGATAAAGATCTTAAGAAAAGGTGGTGAACACTCCCACCCAGTCACTGAATATACAAGCCATGATTAAGGTGTTTACCTATAGTGCAGACAAAAGAAATGGCGTCACTTTGAGCAAAGTGGTGAATAAGGGCACATGAGGCCTGTTACCTACAAATTTCTCTCCATCCCTGCATCATGAAGAAGTGGACTTACCCCCCCTTGAAGCAATTGCTGGTGCTTGAAATCTCAGACTGGAAAAGATCCTGTCCTCAGAAATGCAAAGATCCTGTCTTCATGTAAAATTTTAATAATTTGTTCATCATGAATTTTTTGCATTAATTCTGATTTGTTAGATTAGTAACGTATTATTCATCTTGATTGCTGAGTTTTTTTGGCCACCACTTACTTGCCTCACTCTAATCCTGGCCCTGCAAGGGCCTTGCTTTATGAAACTTTCTGGTGAAGTTTCTTTGGAGAGCTTACCTATTGCATTGTGACTAGGAATTGGTTTAGAAATTTTTCATATAACTTTTCAGGAATATAGCTAGTTTATAACAGAAGTTACAATTCTTTTTTTTTTTTTTTCTTGGTGTTTTGGAGCCCGTAGGTGCAACCAAATACCTCCAGTACCACAGGGTGGGTCTCCAACTCCAGGGCTATCACTGCTTCTCCCCCAGCTCTAAAACTTTGCCCAAGCCAATGGGCATTCTTTATACTGACCAGAACTTTGTTTAACCCTGGGTGGGAATTAAAGTTATGTAAAAACAAACAACATTTTAAAGTCTCCCTATTTTACTTTCATCCTGGCCTTTGGTTATTCAAAGTGCCTTTTTAACAAACTCTGACAGAAATTGATACTGCAGTAAGCTAAAGCCGAAAACAAACAACCATATAGGAGAAAAAAAAAGAGCACCTAGGTTCAGCCAGAGCAGAATGAACAGACTCCCAGGAAGTAAAACCCAGTTCTTTGCACTAAACTCACCCACCTCCACATCTTATCACTGAAAGTCAAATCCTGGCAGTTAGCCCTTGAACCCCCATCCCAAGCTTTCCACTGCAACAGTCTTTCCTAATTCAGTGCTAAACCCAAGGCTCCAGAGATGCCAGATTTCATCCTGTGTCCCTCCCCCTTGACAGCCTGAGCAGGGGCTTCACACTAACAGGGCAGAACAGAAGGTTGGGTGCCAGGACACTCCCCAGCTACTTGAGTATTTGTGGGAGATGCACTGGATTCTCTCAAGCAACAGATCAGTAGGCAGGCCAGCGGGAAAAAGACAATAACATAATTTGTACTTGTACTTTCTTAAAAGAAAAACAAAAGGGACTTCCCTGGTGGCACAGTGGATAAGACTCTGCACTACCAATGCAGGGGACCAAGGTTCGATCCCTGGTCAGGAAACTAGATCCCACATGCATGCCGCAAGTAAGAGTTCGCATGCCACAACCAAGGAGCCCGCCAGCCACAACTAAGGAGCCCGCCTGCCTCAACTAAGGAGGCTGCCTGCTTCAACTAAGAAGCCCACATGCTTCAATTAAGGAGCTGGTGAGCCACAACTAAGGAGGCTGCAAGCCACAACTAAGGAGCCCGCAAGCTGCAAGGAGACCCAGTGCAACCAAATAAATAAGGTGTTTAACAATGTCAAGCCCATCCAGCCCTACCAGCATACCCTAGCTGCCCGTAGCTCTCAGACTGTTTGATACGCTGGTGCTGCCTGCAAGGTCTGGGTATGGAGGACCCCACTGCACTATGTCTGAGTATTTTCCCACTGCATAAGCCCACAGACTGCCAGCATTTTGCCTCTGGCCTGGTGTACACCCTGGATCTTTGGCCATTTCCATCTTACATCTCCCAGAGTCCAAGCTGGTTTGAGATGGCACAGGGGTGACCTTTGAAACTGGCCCAGGCTGGGCCTGGAACACACCATCCAGACCCAGAATCAGCCTGAAGGACCAAGCTTCCTGGGGTTGGGCAGTGAAGCCTTGACAAGTACCAAGCTGGCTATTCTCCCAGAGGCAGAGCACACTGCAGCCCTAGAGGCCAGGAGTTGAGTCCCTTGGAACAGGCTGACCTGTCGGATTAACAGCTGCAAACTAGGGGGTGCAGGGAGCCTCTTCTGGACCTCCTCCAAGCCAGCCACAGGTTTTGTGTACTGGTCTTGTTACAAACTGTTCAAATAGTAAAGTCTTGGGGTGTTCTTGCCTCTCCTGCTAATGCAGGATCCCAGCCCCCTGCAAAGTTCTCCCCACTCCTCATTTTAAATAATTCTGGATGCCCACAGGGACCTTCTCTTGGGTCCTTAGGATTAAATCAGCTGAGTTACAATGTTATGTCCCTGGACTCTGCTGCCAGCATCCTGCACTGTCCCCCTGCACTACTGAGGTGCAGGGCAAAGCAGGGGGAGAGCACCTCATTCCCCATTTTAAATTTTACTGTTATTAGGGTATTTAAGAGTCACGTAGTAAGCCAAAAAATAGCCCCCAAAAGATATCCACATCAAATCCCTGGAATCTGTTAAGGTCTTTGCCAATGTGATTAAATTACCAATCTTGAGAGGAGGTGCTTATCCTAGTGGGCCCTAAATGCAACCATCTGTATCCTTATAAGATAAATACACAGAGAAGAACCAGACATACAGAGGAGAAGGTAACATGAAGAGAGATTTGGAATGATGAGGCCACAAGCCCAGAAATGCTAAGGCACATCAGAAGATGGAAGAGGCAGGAATGGATTGTTCCCTAGGGCCTCCAGTGAGAGTACAGTCCTGCTGACATCTTGATTTCTGATTTCTGGACTCCAGAATTGTGCCACAATAAATTTCTGTCGTGTTCATCTACCCAGTAATGGTAATTTTTTACAGCAGCCTCAGGAAATGAATACAAATAGTGTTGCTTATATTCTCTCACTGTCTGACAGAGGTTTTTGTTTTAATTGAGTGAGTGTTCTTTAACTGAAAGCTCTTTTAGTTGTTGCTCCCAGCACTCAGACATGAATATATGGGGATCCTGGGATGAGACACCAAGCTGATTAAAAATTCCTACATGGAAAAATACCTTTAATACACTAAAAGACCCTAGAAAAATACTTAAAACAATTGTGACAGACAAAATGCTAATTTTCTTCACATAAGAATTCTTACAAAACGATAAGAAAAATACCAACAGAAAAAGAAACAAAATGGATGAAGGCTATGATTAGGCAGTTCACAGAAAAAGCTTTTAAACATGGGAAGACATGCTCAAATTCATCCATCATTAAAGAAGTGCAAATAAAACCAAAGTATCACTTTTTCACCCATCACGTTGGCTAAGAGTTGTACTGCTTGATTTTTTTTACTGCATCTATATTTCTCTGTCAATAAAATACTTTAAGCAAACCTACATGTTAAAAATAACATATAACAATAGATTCTGAAACCAGAAACCTGGTTTCAAATCAAGACAAATTTTCTCATTTATTCAAAATTTACCTAAAATCTTGCTTTATTTCAACCCTTCTGAGATCCTTAGGTAAATAAACTCTTCCTGCTATAAGAAGTCCATGAGTATTACACAGAATATGCTTTAAGAGAAGCAAAGCGCCCCCTCCATCATCTTTCTCCTCTTCCCTGTGCTGCCATCAAGAAGTAAGTTGGCATGGATTGTTCAGATTCTAGGACTCTTATTGGGTCAAGTTTACTAGCAATTAATGTACGTTAAAATGTCACTCATTTTGGGTGTGGGAAGACTGAAATTCTTTCAGCATTCTCTTCTCTCCATGCTGAAGAACTGGAAGGTGTCAGGGCCCATTCCTAGCTGTGTGTGTTTGTGCGCGCGCGAGCCCCAGGTTGCAAAATAGTGAATGGACATAGGGTCTGCTTCTCCCAACACTACCCAAGGCCAGCCCAGCCATCCTTTGTCTCTCCTCTTCCTTCAATCACTGACAGGCCAGAGTCTGTTCTCCTTCCTGCTTCCCTTTTGCACAGACACACACAGTGCTCACCACCCCAGCAGTAGTCTAAGCCAGCTCAGCACTGGCAGTGACAACAAGTACCTTCTATCTTGCTGCCTGTGTGCTTGCTTCTTTCTGAACACACTCTGTGTCTTGCTGGATGTGTCAGATTGGCTTTTTGCCTGAAGGTTCTTAGTCCTAACCAGACTGGCCAAAAAGGACTGATGCACGCATTTCAGTTCAAATCACCCAAGTTCTTCTTACTGAGTTCCAGGTCCAAGCCCAGTCAGCAACAAAGGCACACCAGCTACTCCTGGGAGTAAAGCGTCAATGCAACTTTCAGACCCTACTTGCTAAATGGGGAGGGGATTTGCTTAGACGTGGCTAAATGCTCAAGAGCAGCTGGCCTGCAGCTGAGGGGACTGAGGAACATAGAAGTGGACTTGGATTTGATTTAACCCACTGCCAGGGCATAGCAGGGGCTCAATAAATGTGGACTGAGGTGATGACTGAAGTTGGAAAGACAAAAGAAACACACAGTGAATACTGTTTTCACAATACAAGAACATGTCATCAAATACTACATTATGAGACGCAGCCCAATTTATTAGGAGATTGTACTAATTAGGATAGAGACTATGCTACTGCAACAAAAACATCCACAGATCTGACTGGAAGAGGATAGAAGTTTATTTCTCTCTGGTATAACAACAACCATTTAGTCTAGGCTACCGAAACAGCGCTACTCTGTGAGGTCATTCAGAATCAGTGCTTCTTCCACCACTGCTTAGGGCTATAGTTCCCAAGTTGTCCCAAAGTGCCTCAGTGAGCTCACAAGAGCACCATGGGATGTGTCAAATTTTTGAGAAAAACACAGTAATCCTCAACATCTGATATATACCACATAAACTACTAATTTGAGGTAGTTCAGTTTCAACATGAGATAGCACTACTTTTTGATGACATGAGATATTTCTGAATCTAGGTTTTTGGTGGTTGCTGTGATAAAAAGCAAGTCCTCTAAGAAATCAATGTGGAACAGGGAATGGGGTAGTGGTGTCCAATCTGATTCCAAGGTTTGAGGAGTTGTGCAGTGCCCCATAGGTATATACATTCCATCACCAAGTGACTGCAGTTGTTTAAAGTAAAATATTTTTCTTTCAGTTTATGCATATTACTTGTTACAAATGTCTACTAAATGTTGGGAGACAATTCTCCATGGATCTCTCATGGTTTTGCACATGTTGTAAGCAGAGGCAATGACTGCCTTTGATCCAGGCTATCTTTTCAAGGATGCTTGTACAGGTGGCCCTCGAACAACATGGGGGTTAGGGGTGCCAACACCAGTGCAGTCAAACATCCATATATAATTTTTGACTCCCCCGCACCTTAACAACCAATAGCCTACTGCTGACCACCTTACCGATAATATAGTCAATTAACACATATTTTATGTTACTTGTATCAATATTATATGCTACACATACACTATTATACAATAGTACTACTATATGATAATAGTACCGTTATACAAAATACATGATACTATATATAATATTATTGTACTCTTACAATAAACTAGAGACTATATCAATACAAGTTAATGTCATCTGTTTATGAGATTATGTCAGTACCTAACATCCATATTATTGTATATGATATGAAACACTGTAGATACTATGTGAATTACTAACTCTAGACATCACAAATGAAAAGATAATGTGTAAAAACAAATTCATATTTATATACAGATATATTTATATATATATATAATATAATAATACAGAAGCAGCAATATGATTACTTCATGGTAAGCTTAGTGTAATTGATACAATTGCTTCACAGTAGCTTAGCTTATACAGTGAATGAATCCTTATAAAAATGTTATGGCATACAGTCATATTCATAATACAGTGTTGGAAACACTTACATTTTTAAAAATCCACTTACCTATGGTGACATCGTGATACGCAGTTTCTCCAATTAGAAGGGAAGACAGAGGCATACTGTATGGTAATGTATATAACTTTGAAAGCAAAGTTATAGAACAGTAGGAAAACTAATACATTATTAATTTTATATTAAGTATCACCTTATTCCTATATAAGGTAGGCTAGCCACTTCAATACAAGTCTTGAATATGATGTTCTACATGATGATATTTAGGCAATGATGATGATGGTGGTGATGACACAATGTCTCATGGTTCTTGCAGTAGTTATTAGATTTTCATAGAAAGACACACACATACATAACAAATAAGTTTATTAACTGTAGCACATGATGACTGCCTACTATTCATTAAGTAGAAGTGGATCATCACAAAGGTCTTCATCCTAGTAGTCTTTTTGCTTTATTTTATTTTTTTTGCGGTACATGGGCCTCTCACTGCTGTGGTCTCTCCCGTTGCGGAGCACAGGCTCCGGACACGCAGGCTCAGCAGGCATGGCTCACGGGCCCAGCCGCTCCGCAGCATGTGGGATCTTCCCAGACCGGGGTACGAACCCACGTCCCCTGCATCGGCAGGCCGGACTCTCAACCACTGCGCCACCAGGGAAGCCCCATCCTAGTAGTCTTGATTCACATTGAGTAGGCTGAGGAGGAAGAGAAAGAGGAAGGGTTGGTCTTGCTGTCTCAGGTGTGGAAGAGGTGGAGGAGGTTGGAGGGGAGGCAGGAGAGGTACACACACAGGGTGTAACTTGACAAAAATACATCCTAATTTCTTTTTTTTTAATGTAGTATAGAGGAGCTATTTATTTATTTATTTTATTTATTTATTTTTGGCTGCGTTGGGTCTTCGTTGCTGTGCGCAGGCTTTCTCTAGTTGCGGCGAGCAGGAGCTACTCCGTTGCGGTGCATGGGCTTCTCACTGTAGTGGCTTCTCTTGTTGCGGAGCACGAGATCCAGGTGCATGGGCTTCAGTAGTTGTGGCACGTGGGCTTAGTAGTTGTGGCTTGCAGGCTCTAGAGCACAGGCTCAGTAGTTGTGGCACACAGGCTTAGTTGCTCCGCGGCATGTGGGATCTTCCCAGACCAGGGCTGAAACCCGTGTCCCCTGCATTGGCAGGCGGATTCTTAACCACTGTGCCACCAGGGAAGTCCTTACATCCTCATTTCTATCTGACTTTTTTGCTTTTATATTTTTCTAAAAATGTTTCTATAAAGTATTAATCCTTCGGCCACTGTGTGCTTTAGTTTCAGCACCAGTATCATAGAATGGTCCATGTTGTAAAAGAAGTCAAAAGCAGTTTTTAATTATCAGAACCCTTCTGCCAGAGTGTCTAATGTCAATCTGTTTTCTGGCACTACTTCTCCCATGTCTTTTTCCTCATTGTCTGGCACTGGTTCAGAAGCACTCCTGTCCAAGTCATCTCTTGTTAAATCCTCTGGTATGGTGTCTATTAGCTCTTTTTTTTTTTTTAAGATTTATTTATTATTTATTTTATTTATTTTTGGCCTCACTGGGTCTTAGTTGTGGCATGCCGGCTCTTTATTGCGGCGCGTGGGCTCTTTGTTGTGGTGTGTGGGCTTCTCTCTAGTTGTGGTGTGCGGGTTTTCTCTTCTCTAGTTGTGGCGCACAGGCTCCAGGGCACGTGGGCTCTGTAGTTGTGTCGCGGGGGTTCCAGAGTGCGTGGGCTCTGTAGTTCGTGGCACGCGGGCTCTAGCTGAGGCACGTGACCTCATTAGTTGTGGCACGCGGGCTTAGTTGCCCCGCTGCATGTGGGATCTTAGTTCCCTGACCAGGGATTGAACCCTGCATTGTAAGGCGGATTCTTTACCACTGGACCACCAGGGAAGTCCTGTCTATTAGCTCTTGAATTTCTCTAAGATCCCTATCTTGAAACCCTTCACAGCCAACCTTTTTTGCCATATCTGCAATCTCTTTCATGATTTCCTTGATTGGTTCTGTCCTAAATCCTGTGAAGTCGCGCACATCTGGACAGTTTTCTCCAGCAGGAATTTATTGTTTGGGGCTTGATGGTCTTCACAGCTTTTCCTATAATAACACAGCATCTTCAGTGGTATAATCCTTCCAGACTTCCATGATCTTTCTCTACCATAGCACTGACAATTTTTTCCATGGAGTACCATGTGTAATGAGCCATCAAGGTCCCTAAGATCCCCTGATCTACAGAATGAATTAGATGTGTTTGGAGGCAAGAAGACCACTTCAGTGCCTTCAGTGTTGAACTCATGGGGTTCTGGGTGGCCAGGGAAGTACTGTCCAAATCAAATAAATTTTAAAAGGCAGGCCTTTACTGGCAATGTAATTCCTGACTTCAAGGACAAAGCATGGACGGAACCAATCTAGAAAAAGGGTTCTCAATGTCCAGGCTTCCTTGCTGTAGTACAACCAAAAGACTGGCATCTGCTGTTTATCTTTCCCCTCAAGGCTCGGGGGTTAGCAGCTTTATAGACAAGGGCAGTCCTGATCCTAAACCCCGCTGCATTTGTGCGAAACAGGAGAGTTAGCCTATCCCTTTCTGTCTTAAATCCTAGTATTCGCTTCCCTTCCTTACTAGTAAATGTCCTTGGTGGCATTTTTTTTTTCCAGAATAGGGCACTCTTTTCTACATTAAAAACCTGTTCAGCCTGCTATTGTTTCTCCTCAATGATTTTTTTAATTGTGCCTTGGAACTGGTCTGCTCTCTCTTGGTCATCCTCCTGTTATCTTGACATTTTTTTTAAAGCCAAAACTCTTTCTAAAATTATCAAACCAACCTTTGCTGGCATTAAATTCTCCAGCTTTAGATTCTTCACCTTCCTTTTGCTTGAAGTCATCATATAATGACTGCTTTTTCTCAAATCATATTAGTAGGTATGCCTTTCTTATAGCAATCCTACACCTACAAAAAAGCTACATTTTCAATATAAAATAAAAAGTTATTTCACAAAAAGTACATTTTCACGTATACTGGCATAGGTGTAGTGATGCTTTCACGTATTTCCTTTTCTTTTCTTTTCTTTTTTTTTTTTTACAATGGTCTTTATGCTGGATTCATTTATCCTGAAATGTCTGGCAACCGCAGCTACAGATCTCAGTCTACAGTATACATCAAGCAATTCAGCTTTTTTTTGAAATGTCAAGACTTTTCTCTGCTTCCTGGGAGCACTTCCAGCAACACTAGTGGCACTTCTAATGAGTCCCATGGGGTTATTCAAGGTTTACAGTATTGCACTAAACACGAAGAAAAATATGCAAGAACTGTAAGACATCACTTTTTACTGTGATAAGCAGTTTAGTGGAAAGATGAAGTGCTCACGTGGAGACGATTAGTGTCACATGGGATTTTAAGTGGATACCCACAAAACTTGAGCTCACCACAATATTAAAAGGAGGTTAACTATTATAATAGTACAATATGCACTATAGTTAATTTTATGCAGTTTATGATTCAATACTGCATATTTATGCTTGTTTATATTTCTCTCAACTGCAAAAGGGCCATGTACTATCTATAAGTCTTTGCACAAGTTTTGATAAATTTTAACTCTTGTTAATAGATTTGTGTATATTTTATGGTAGAAAATGATCAAATAGACTAGTATCTATACATATTTTATACATTCATGACATATCTTTTTATTATTTTTTTCAATATTTCTAGGCTACATGGTTAGTCTGTGAATTTTTCAAATTGTTGCAAATCTCCAAATAATTTTCCAAAATGTTTACTGAAAATAATCCACATATAAGTGGAACTATGCAGTTCAAACCTGTGTTGTTTAAGGGTCAATTGTATCTGATAATTTCTTATTTTGCCTCTCTGATAATTATACATACTTCACTCTGTAACCTTTCAGTATCCAGTCCTATATCACTCTGCCTTGATCAGGCTTTCCCAGTTATAAGCCTGACTTCTCACAATTGCCTATCAGACAAATGGCTTCTAGCCTAGCTGTCTAATACAGCAGTAACCAGCCACATGTCACTACTGAGCACCTGAAATATGGCCATTCTGAAATGAGATATGTTGTTAGTATAAACTACACACTGGACTTCAAAGACAATATCTCACACACACAAAAATATAAAATTCTCATTAATAATTTTTACGTTGATAATATGTTGAAATAACATTTTGGATGTATCAGGTCAAATAAAAATATTATTAAAATTACTTTCATCTATTTCCTTTTTTTAAATATAAATTTATTTATTTATTTTTGGCTGCATTGGGTTTTCGTTGCTGCGTGCAGGCTTTCTCTAGTTGTGGTGCAAGGGCTTACCACTGCAGTGGCTTCTCTTGTTGCAGAGCACAGGCTCTAGGCACACGGGCTTCAACAGTTGTGTCACATGGGCTCTAGAGCGCAGGCTCAGTAGTTGTGGCTCATGGGCTTAGTTGCTCTGCGGCATGTGGGATCTTCCTGGGCCAGGGATTGAACCTGTGTCCCCTGCATTGGCAGGCGGATTCTTAACAACTGCACCACAAGGGAAGTCCCATCTATTTCCTTTTTACCTTAATATGGTGTCTAGAAAATTTTTAACTGCATATGTAATTCACATTATATTTCTACTGGATAGCACTAGAAAATATATTCCGTGAAAATATCAAAAATATTTTGGGAAAATATGCAATATAGGACATAATAATTATTAAAAGCATTTCAGGTTTTGAGGTGCCTATATATAAAGGTATAAGTCAAAAAGTAAATTAAGAATTTCCAGTGAATTATCTATATCTAATGTATAATCGTGGAAGTCAACTAAGAAGTGAATTGCCAGTTAGTTGGGAAATGGAAAAATAGATTGGTATTTCTCCACAAAAGTACTTTAAAAAAGTAAAATCACATCTGGACACTTTTATTTTTAAAAAGATCAGGTTTATTTAAGAAAGGAAAAGCTTTGGCTTATTACTCAGTTTAAAAACAACAGTAAATCATAAAAGGTTGATCAGAAACATCAAGTTCTCCCAAAGAGTCAGAAGTCAAGAAACAGAAAATGCCCCACATTCTTAGCCCACTTCCTGTCCTTAGAAAACAATCTAAGATGAAACACTGTTTGTGAGCAAAAACAGCATGAGTGACATTTTCAAATGCTTGCCTTCAATCCTTAGAGAATTCCTAATAGAATATAGAATATTATATTACAATATAGCTAATAGAATATAGCTCTATTGTCTTAACAGGAAGACATAAACTGAGCTGTGTCTCCTCAAAGGCCAAATAGTATCTTGTGTTCCAAACGAAACAGGGGTTCTTTAGTAGGTCTAGAGAGGACTACTGACAGGAAACCCTACCAGAAACAGGCAAAATGAGGACCTCTGGTTATCAGAAAATATGAAGTAAAAGAAAACTACTAGACTCCTGAAAAATACAATTTTCCCACTCATAAAATCCCAACAACACTCCCCAACAGAAGATTAAAGAGCCTAGTCCAAGGACACAGGATCCACTTATAGGTTCAACAAACACACACTCAGTGTCAGACACTGCATGTCAGGCACCATTCTCAGAGCTGAAAATACAAAGTCATATTAAGACATGTTCCCTGCCTCTGAAAACTGAATAGTGTAGTGAGTGAGGCAGGCATGTAAATCAACAGTTACTATCTGGTATACACATTCTGTCAGAAGTTATTTAAGGAAAATATGCCATATATAGTCACAAGGATAGATCTAAATCAGGGGCTCAGCGAACAGCCTGCAGGCCAAATCTGCCCTCATCTGCCATCTGCTTTTGTAAATAAAGTTTTATTGGTTTACGTATTGTCTATGGCTGCTTTTCACTACACAACAGAGTTCAACACACAACAGGTAAGGTAAACAAAGACTAAAATATTTAATATCTGACCCTTCACAGAAAATGTTTGCCAACCTCTGGTCTAAATCAAATTGAGGGGTCAGGTAAGGTATCCTGAAGGAGATGAGAGTTAATATAAGTTTTGCAGAATACGTGAGATTTACCTGAAAAAAGTAATAAGCACCCTTTTCCCTATTACCCATTTTTGAGGAGGCATGGGTGACAGGACATTCCAAGTTGAGGGAATGGGCCCATGGAAAGGCAAAGAGGCCTAAAACAGCATAAAGAACTCAATTTTACCCTAGAGAACACAGAAAAGCTGAAGGCAGCTCTCAGCAGAAACACATGGCATTAACAATGAGTTCTCAATCATAAAAAACACAGCCAGTGTTGGTTCTTAGGCTTTCTCTTAGCCCTGCCTGCCCTCAGGTGAAGCATGCTGTTCCTGACTTCAAGGTAGGAATACACCCGAATCAAAACCCAGGGTCTGCCTGCTTTGGAGCAGCCAAACCTCGATTCTCTGCTTTGCTACGTAGACAGGAGGCCAGCTCTGGGTGAAGTGTGTTACAGTTTCTCTCCAAACCTACTTTCACCTAGACAGACCCCAAGGTGTATATCTGAGAGAATCAAAAGCCTGAGCCCTATCCCTCAATACAGTACACTAAAAGCAAAAGCCCTATTTTCAGGGAGTATTAGAACTCATACTCTATTTTAATGATTAAAAAAAATTCATCCTAATCCCAGAGTCCTTCAACAGCCTCTAAACATAAGAAGATCTAATAGAGGTGTATCACATTTCATGAATGAATCTCTGGAATCAGACAAAGGAGAAATCAGAGATGCTCATTCCCTTTTTTAAAGTACTGTTGTCAGGGGCTTCCCTGGTGGCGCAGTGGTTGAGAGTCCTCCTGCCGATGCAGGGGACACGGGTTCGTGCCCGGGGCCGGGAAGATCCCACATGCCACAGAGCGGCTGGGCCCGTGAGCCATGGCCGCTAAGCCTGCCCGTCTGGAGCCTGTGCTCCGCAACGGGAGAGGCCACAGCAGTGAGAGGCCCGTGTACGGCAAAAAAAAAAAAAAAAAGTACTGTTGTCAGCTTTACAAAAAGATTCTCAATGCATGTAGATGTATATATCTAAGGCATTAAAGCAAGGAATACCTTATAATTAAATTTAGCTCAAAACATCAACGATAATTTTGACAATATACTTTACAATTCAAAGGAAACCAGTTCAAGAAAGATACCAATGCAAAGATAACTTTCACTAGTCTTATACCTCATTTGGAAATCTCACAGATCACATGGTCTTAGTTAATTAAAGACTCTTATTTCAGACACAGTGATGTCTACCTGATGCCACAATTTCCATAGAGTGTTCATAAGTTGTTCAGGATCTTTATGTATTCCAACCCAGCAGCCATTAACAAAAATATTGGTTGCACTAAAATGCAACACCAAAAGCATTCTGTACTTAGTAACCCTATAATAAGCTATAACTAAAGATTAACAATAGTTTTTTGCATCTATACACACTCAGCAACAGCTGCAGGAGAAATTTCTTCTAAACTTCCATACTCCATTCTTCTAAAAATACCAGAATTGAAGATGGTTGAGATCCAACTGAAATATAAGCCATCAGAGCTAAATTCTTCACAAGTCCTACAGCATGGCCCTTGGAATAAATAAAGTACATATTACTCATACTGATTTAACATGCCTATCGAAATTCTTTTCCAAAAATATTTTTCCTTCAATTTGACCTCAGGATGTACTCTTACTTCCTAAGAACAAAATTATAAATAATATCTTAGTTCTAAACTACACTACACAATTAAATAAAAATTTGCTTCTAAAAATAATTATACCCTACATAATTACTGTCAGACTTTTTATCCTGAACATAAATTCTAATGCATTACCTCTGGAGTCTCAGCAGGACACACCATTCCCCACAATGTATTATGCAACTGTCTTGGTTTTGCTAGCTTGCCATCTCTACCAATGGAAGGATTTAAACAACACAGGTGAGAAAGAGTAGATGCAAAAGTCAGGCAGTTTAAATACCTAGAAAACAATAGCAAATCTTTAAAGTTTGGGCATTTCTGTTACTCACACTATCGTGTTTTTGGCAAATACTAGAATGAAGCAAAGTCATATTTTTACATATAATCCACTCAGTGTTCAACTGTCCCCATCCCTCCTTTCTCCATCCTGCCCTGGATAATCTTATTCACCCCTGTAACTTAACTGACCCTTATAGCAGGGATGGCAAATACATGACATATAGTTCTAACATACCACGTAAATGTTTTGTTTATGGTCTATCTCCAAGCACTAGGATGTTAGTTCCACAAGGGTGGGGAATTTTATTTGTTTGTTTCATTCTCTGTTGGATTTAAAGAATCCATTTGGGTCATGTAACCATATCAATAAATACTCTAATAACTAAAATATACTCCACTTTCTAACTCTGTGACTAGTGTTTGGTCTACATTACCTTACTTCTCTGTAGTCTTAAAGACTCTGGACAATTCAGGACAACTTTAAGAATATCAATTACTCCTGAGACAAGGATCATCAATGGAAAAAATTGATAAGGAAATGCATATTTATCTAGACTCAACAAACCTTTCCACAAAAATAGTAACTTCACAGTGGAAGAACCTAACAGATGCCACTGTGAAGTTAATATTACCAATAATGGGACAAAATGACACCCTGTGACTCCTGATGTGATGCCCTGGGAAGTACACAATATGATCTCTGTATTTGTCCTGCCAAAAAATGCATAAATTGAATCTAATCATAAGGAAATACGGAAAAGCCCAAATTGAGGATATTCTACAAAATAAATGGCCTATCCTTTTCAAAAATTTCAGTGTTCTGAAACACTGAGGATAAATACAAGGGAAGACAGGGACTTACCTGGTGGCGCAGTGGTTAAGAATCTGCCTGCCAATGCAGGGGACACGGGTTTGAGCCCTGGTCTGGGAAGATTCCACATGCCGCGGAGCAACTAAGCCCGTGCACCACAACTACTGAGCCTGCACTCTAGAGCCCATGAGCCACAACTACTGAGGCTGCATGCCACAACTACTGAAGCTCACGCCCCTAGAGCCCGTGCTCTGCAACAAGAGAAGCCATCGCAACAAGAAGCCCATGCACCGTAACGAAGAGTAGCCCCCGCTCGCTGCAACTAGAGAAAGCCCGCGTGCAGCAACAAAGACCCAAAGCAGCCAAAAATAAATAAATAAATAAAGACAAGGGAAGATAAAAAGAGACTAAAGAGACATAAAAACAACATGCAATACATGATCGTGGACTAGATTTCTGAACCAGAAAAAAAAATGCCATTAAGGACATGATCAGCACAACAGGCAAAAACCTGAATAAGATGGCAAAGCTAACAGTGTTGTATCAAAGTTAAATGTCCTGATTTGGATAATTATACTACAATTGGGTAAGTGAATGTCCTGGTTCTTAGGAAATATACACTGAAGTATTTAGGATTAAAGGGGCATGAATGCCTGAAACTTACTCTCAAGCGGTCCAGAAAAAAATAAAACGTATATATAGATAATAGAATCCTAAAGTAAATGAGGCAAAGGTAACAACTGGTGATTCTGGGTGCAGAGTATAGGAGGGTTATCTGCAACTTTCCTACAAATTAGAAATGATTTCAAAGTAAAAGGTTTAAAAAAAAAAACGGTATCAACTACTCTTTTTCCCTTTATACTAAATAGCGCCAGACTAGTATGCTTTTATGGTTTTCCTTACTACTCTTTCTTCTTGTTGATGTCAATGAACTCTGGCTGCCTCTAGGTTTCATGTCTATTTTACAGAGAATTGTCAGGAGAGAAGGCAAGGCAGGGCTGAAGGCTTGCACTACACAGTAAACAGCATGGGGTTTGCAACAGCTAAAATGATCTTCAGAGCAGCTTTGTACTGTGTTTTAGGATTAGCAACAGTCAATAACTTTAAATCTCATGAAAATACTATGAATACATTTTGCTTGTGCAATACCATTTCCATCATCTCTGGATCTTCAAAATCATAAATAATACGCTCTGAAATATCTCTGTCAGACACAAAATCTAACGCTCTAAAAAAATTAATGATGAAAATGTCTGAGTTAATATATGGTAGGGTTGCCACAATGTGCTGACCAATAGCACTCTTTTTGCACCCTAGGAAAAAAAACATCATTAGAATATGAGGACACAGAGATCGTAGCCATATATAAACATCATAAGAACCATTTCATATACATGTTCATTATATGTATTTCAAAAGAAGCATGCCTCTCATATTTTAAGGAACGTCCTATGGCTGCTTTTCAAACCAATGGAACAGGTTTACTCATTTGATGGACAGACTGGTCATTTGGACCTGAGAGAACTTGCATTATCTACTCTCTCTGTCTGCCAAGATCCTCTAGAATTCCCCAAGGCTGGATTTGGAAATGACCTTTGGCTGCAAAACACAGACCCCCAGTCCTTTCCCCCAACCAAAAAAATTAAAAACTTTGGAAGAAAGAAAGAAATGAGGGCAAAATAAGAGAGAATATGGATAGACAAATGTGGGAAAAGCTAAGCACAAAATGAAAAATAAATATTAACTCTTAGTTGGTCTGTGAGGTATCTCCACATACGAACAATGTTTCAAAATTAACAAACAGCCTCTCTCATATAAGCGTCTCTTTTCCAATTTTTCCCCCTTTAATTGCAACACAGACAGAAATGAAATAAAAGTTACTAGCTTACACTGCATTACACAACACCTGGTTTCTCAGTTTTAATCAAATTTCTTTCCTTCAATATCAAATTCTATCTTCTCTTGGCCTCATAACCCTACATTATCATGGTCCATCTAATAAAAAGTTTCTGTTGTCTTCCTCCTCCTACTTCAGGCCTTCTTCCTTAGAAACCTCATCCCATCTCACGGATGTTCAGTAACAACTTTACATAAAGGATATGCAAATCTTCATCTTGATCTTTTTCCTGTACCGTCAACCCTCATGTCTCCGATTGCTATTTCATTCTTTCGACTTAGATACCAATTATTCCATTCAGTCTATTATTTGTTTCATCAAAAAAAATTTTCTGAATAAGCAAAACATTAAAGCAGAATGCCTACATCATGCACCACCCAAAATCTTTTGTCTAAAAATGAACTCACTAGGTTCACTCTAAAAACCAATTCTTGGGAGTTCTCTATTTTATCTAGGACCTCAGAGTAAGAACCATACAATCTTAATCGACTCATTCTCATATTATATCAAATTTATCACTATATCTGGATGATTTTCCTTTCTCTGCCACTAATTAATTCATTTTGCCCATAGCTGCCATGATAATCTGTCTAACATACTGGGTTCTTACTTTTGCCCTCCATAATCCAGGCCAATGCTTATCAACAAAAAATGCACATCACAGTCACCTGGGGATCTTTTCCAAACCCTTGTGCTTGGGCCCCGTTCTACCCCCATTCACAAGTAAAAACCATTTTAATTCTTTAAAACACCTATTCTACATGGGATTTTAACTTCAGGCACTTAAACATCTCTGATGTTCAAGACTCCTTCTTTATAAAACTTATAAAAGTGATATTAGACTCTGCAGAACTGTTTGTAAGAGCACAAGACTGGAAACCTAAATGTCCATCAAAAAAGAAATGGTTCAAAAAATTATGCTACATCTACACATGGAATATCACAGCTCAAAAACAATGATCAATTGCTGATCTAAATATATTTTTAAAGGATACCAGCAACCTTCAAACAGTGCATATGTTATGCTCCCATTTATAATTTTGTGTTAAGACTATTTCTGGATGGATTCATGAGAAATTATCAAAAACAGCTACCACAGGACTTCCTTGGTGGCGCAGTGGTTAAGAATCTGCCTGCCAATGCAGGGGACACGGGTTCGAGCCCTGGTCTGGGAAGATCCCACATGCTGCGAAGCAACTAAGCCCATGAGCCACAGCTACTGAGCCTGTGGTCTAAAGCCCGCAAGCCACAACTACTTAAGCCTGCGCACCTAGAAGCCTGTGCTCTGCAACAAAAGAAGCCACAGCAATGAGAGGCCCACGCATTGCAACCAAGAGTAGCCCCAGTTCACCGCAACTAGAGAAACCCTGCGCACAGCAACGAAGACCCAACGCAGCCATAAATAAACAAACAGCTACCGCTGGGGAAGAAATCTGGGGATCAAAGGAAGACTACTTTTTATAGTGTACCCTTTTTTGTAATTTTTTGAACTATTTTAATGTGCACATGTGCCTTATTCAAAACAATTTAATAAAAAATGTACATGAAATTAAATAAGAGTTGATTACAACAAATTTCCAATACAGTTGTAAAGATTAAATCAAGCAAACTGAGTAACATAATTGGCACATAGCAAATATTCAAGAAATGCTAGCTGTTATTATATTACAGTATTATAAGCAACATGCCTAGGGTAGGCAGCTACTAAGATAGTGCTCGATGATCCCTGCCTACTATTACTGCCTTGTATAATCCCCTCCCTTAAGTATGGACTGGATGTGCTGACTTGCATCTAATAAATAGAACTTGGTAAAAATGATAGGATGTTGCTTCCAAGATTAAGGTATAAAAAGATGGTGATTTCTAGGAATTCCCTGGCAATCCAGTGGTTAGGACTCGGCGCTTTCACTGCCAGGGCCTGGGTTCAATCCTTGGTTGGGGAACTAAGACCCTGCAAGTCTCGAGGCGCAGCCAAAAAAAAGAAAAACAAAAAAAAAGGTGACTACCATCCTGCCCTTATGCTCTACAAATTTTCTTAATTACTCTCTCTGCCAAAGTGAGCTGCCATGTTATCAGTTGCTGTATGGAGGGGAGCCAAGCAGCAAGGAACTGATTCCTGCCAACAACCATGCAAACGAGCCTTAAGATGATGACTGCAGCCCAGACAAATAACTTGACTGAAGCCTTGTGAGAGATACTTAGCTAAAGGACCCAATTAAGCCACATCCAGAAACTGTAAGATGATAAATGTTGCTACTGGAGTGATTTATTACACAGTAGTAAGTAAATAATAAAATACCTAGCATATAACACTGATAATATGCTCCAGAAAAACTTTTTGACTAAACATGCAGTCTGGTAACTTACAAAACTAGACCAACAGGAATAAACCCAAACAATATCATGTAATAGTCCATACCTGTCCTCCTCTTGCCAGCATGCTAACCCAGATAGTGGGTCAAAAGAATTCTCCAGACATGATCTACACTCTCCTGTAGGCATATTTAGAATCCTTTTTGGCAAACACAAAGGTTGTGTTTGTTGCCATTTTCTCTTGACCAATCAGAACCTACATGGACAATAAAAGTTACAGCCATAAAACCCACAAGGTCCTTGAAGTAGAAAGAAGCATGAAATCTGCATCTTAATTTAATCTCATCATACAGGCTCACTGAAACATCAATTCTTGAACTTTACAAACTCCATTTTGCAAAAATGCTCCACAGAAACATACAAGTTTGAACAACTGACCAAATTTCTAGTGCGTATTATATACAGCTAAATAAAACTTTGGTTTATATAAATTCAGCTGTCACCCCCCTAAATAATTCAACTACCACTTTCAGATTATTCTATAGAAAAGCTTACTTTTTAATTTCAACTTTCATAATTTAAATCTTAATGATAATTGTGTAATTTTTAAAAAATAATGCTACTAGGGCTTTCCTGGTGGTGCAGTGGTTAAGAATCCACCTGCCAATGCAGGGGACATGGGATCGAGCCCTGGCCCGGGAAGATCCCACATGCCGCGGAGCAACTAAGCCCGTGCGCCACAACTACTGACCCTGCGCTCTAGAGCCCACGAGCCACAACTAATGAGCCCACACGCCACATCTACTGAAGCCCGCGCACTTCAGAGCCTGTGCTCCGCAATAAGAGAAGCCACTGCAATGAGAAGCCCGCGCACCGCAACGAAGAGTAGCCCCCGCTCGCCGCACCTAGAGAAAGCCTGTGCACAGCAACGAAGACCCAACACAGCCAAAAATAATAAACAAATAAAATAAGTTTATAAAAATAACGCTACTATACCTTTTCTGATCCATTAATAATGAAGTAGCCATCAGGATCCAAGAGGCATCCATGTAACTCACAAAGATCATGATCTGCTAAGCCATTTAGTAGATAGTAAATTGAATGCAACATAACTGGAACTTTACCAATAAAGGTTTTCTGATGCTGCATCTGAAGTTGTTCTTCACCTTCTTTAATGACTGTTTCTGTTATAAAGTGGAGCAGAAAATAAAAGCAGATCACAAGTTAATAGTAAGGTAATTGTTAAAACCCTCAACTGGTTAAAACTGCATTTTCTAAACTGTATTTCAATATCAGCTGCTGGAATAACTCTTTCTTACGTGAGATTTCTTAATCTGGCTTCACGTGGCAACACTGGTGAAGCAGCACCATCTCTTATGGGCTTGGAGAGGTAAAGCTGTTCAAACTTCAGCAAATATCTTGGCTAAAATGAAACCAAAAAACATGAAAAGGGTGAATAACTTTTTTCCATAAAACTTTTGATGATTCCATTTAAACCACCATTAACATTTTGAGTAGAAAAAACTCTATAAACCGACTAAATCAATCCACTTTAATATGGGTACTCTCCAAAGTCAACAGCCATATTTCACAGACATAAAGTTTTATACTTCATCACTTTCTTAAGGTGTAAGACAAAAAGCAACATTTATCAAGAGTTAATATATCGCAAGTAAGTAAGACTATACACGTATCATACGCTCTGAATTTATATGAAACAATTAAAATGGATTTGCACTAATGATCTACACAGCCGTTTCATGTGCCCTCTCCTTCATTCAGGTCAGAAGTACAGTTACCAGGAAAAAAAGAAAAGATAAATTTGGACAATTAGAACTATACTCTAATCTCATCAATAGAACATAGAAAAACTAAACCTAACTCTTCAATTAAACATAAAGAAAATCCTAATTACTACTCTACATAAAGGACTGAATACTTCTAGCCCTGGCTGACTATAGCTCAGCCCTTAGCAGAAAAAAAAAGTTTTCAGTAACATATCTATTTGTTGCCCAATAAAACAAGACCCACGAAAACTTTCCAATTATAAATGGATAGTGTATTTCTCTCTAGATCAATTCTCAGAGGAGGAGAAGATGAGAGTAAGCAGACCATTAAAGGTAAATTGTTGACACCCAAGCTTCCCAAACTGGAGTAGGAAAAAAGCATAGAGAACTGGTGGTGATAATGAGTCAAATGGAAGCCAGCCATCCAACTACTCATTTCTACTATCACTCTAGTATAGGACATTATTATCTGAAACCCAAGCTATACCAAGATTTTAATCTGACTCCAGCCTCTCCACGCCAAGTAAACATGATCTCCAAAGTAACCTTTCTAAAATAATGCTTCATGCACATTCTTTGACAATCTTTCCACAATTCCCCTTGACATCCAATGACATCCAAAGGCTGTGACAATCTGGTTTCATCTTATCTTCTACTAATACCTATCAAAAACAAATCAAACCAAAAATCATATACTGTTATAGACCCTAAAATCTATCCCCAAGCCAAATATTGATATACCAAGTATTTATTTGCTGAAATGATTAAGTATCTTTTCTCTACTAAGACAAGTCCTACCCTGCCCTTCAGAGTTAAAGTCCCTCCCATCTCTTCCTGTAGGCTCTGATATACCAGCTTGAGACATCTCTTCCTCCATAAGTACTTATGACACTGGCACTTTGAAAATGCTACATTATAATATTGTTGTCTCTCTTGTTTTGCAAAGACCACGAAGAGAAAATGCTCTAAGTATAAAAAAGGCATTTTATGCCCATTTTCCAACACAGTGCCAGAAGTGCCAATTATTTTTGTTCTTAACAGCAGAAATCTGTGCAGCACCTCCAGTCAGAATGAGAATAATACATCAGCCCTTACAAGATAAGCTACAGAAAAGAGGGACTGAACTGGCCGGAAGTAATATTCTCTCTTTCTGTCTAATTCTATTTCTGGGGCTCTCCCTACTTCCCCTTGTTTTTCAGTTTTCCCTGTCCCTCAAGGCCCATCATGCTGCCTCTCTACTCAAAAACTAGGGTCAGTCATTATTATTCATGTAAAACTAGATTCTAAAATTATAGCCTTGGGACTTCCCTGTTGGTGCAGTGGTTAAGAATCTGCCTGCCAATGCAGGGGACATGGGTTTGATCCCTGGTCCGGGAAGATCCCACATGCTGTGGAGCAACAAAGCCCATGTGCCACAACTACTGAGCCTGTGCTCTAGAGCCTGTGAGCCACAACTACTGAGCCCACGTGCCACAACTACAGAAGCCCGCATGCCTAGAGCCTGTGCTCTGCAACAAGAGAAGCCACCTGAATGAGAAGCCCGTGCACCGTAACGAAGAGTAGCCCCTGCTGACTGCAACTAGAGAAAGCCCCCGCGCAGCAACAAAGACCCAATGCAGCCAAAAATAAATAAAGTTATATAAAAAATAAGTTAAATAAAGTTATAGCCTTGCTATGATTTTAACAATGCTAAAAAAACATGCATATGAAAACAGAGACTACAATGAACTTAGAAAAATTAAAACAGCTAATATGATTGATGGTTTTCCTTTATTATATCTTCTATTGTTATGATAATGTATTTCATGCAACAAATAATCAAGGGAAAAAGTCCTTCACATACTTTTTCTTTTATGATTCCTTACACTGTAAAAGAAAAAAAGTGAGGTTTTTCCGAAGCAATATAACTATTTCTGGCTTGCTTCTCTTAGTAGTCTATCATATCTCTGAGTTCTGTCTTACTGGCTATTAAATACTTACTATCTGAATAAGGATTAGGGTTTTACATTACTTGCAAAAATGCATCTCTTCATTAGTAAGAATAAATCAGGAGCTGATTGATGATACTAGAAGAACACTACTAAAAACACCTACAGACCCTCTTCTTTTTTTTTTTTTTAACTGTTAGGCCAGGTGAGTTAAGGACTGAAATTTCAAATCAATACTCTTATTTATGTTACTTTATTAGAATAACCATTTTACTGGTTCTTCAACTTCTCTACTAGCATGCTCTACTAGCATTCAACAACATGAATGGACCTTTAGATAATTATGCTAAGTCAGATGGAGGACAAATACCATATGATTTCACTCATATGTGGAATCTAAAAAAAAACCCCAAACCAAACCAACCAACAAACAAAAGAACAGAAAAACAAACTTACAGATATAGGACAGATTAATGGTTACCAGAGGGGAAGGGAGTTGAGGGGTAGTTGAAATGGGTGAATGGGATCAACTGTACGATGATGGATGGTAACTAGACTACGGTGGTGATCACTCTGTTGTATATACAGATGTTGAACTATAATGCTGTATTCCTGAAACTTATATAATTTTTAAAAAGGATTAAAAAAAGATAAAATAAGAACTCTAGGCGGGGTCTGCAGGGAGGAGAGCGGCCGGGGTTGGTCAGGGCGCATGCGGCCGGTGGCGCCTGCACGACCCGGTCCCGGTCGGTTCGGGGCTCCGGCGCCCCGCGCCCGCTGGCCGCGCGCCGCGTCCCGGGCCGCCGCCTCAGACGCCACTTGTGGAATTCTTTCCCCCGGCGGCTGTAACTTTAAACCGGCCTGAGCGAGGCCTATTTTTAGTCAGAAGCCAGCCACCGGAGAATGGCTGTGGAGAACGCTGAGATGGAGGGCCAGCCCGCCACTTGAAGATTCCTCACCAAGTGGCCGGGAAGGACCGGCTTGACCTAGGAATCCTTCTTTGAGATTTCAAGGTTCTGTCGCCCCCTTCCAGGGTTGGCCGGACTGGTTGCTGAGGGGCTTTTGACTGAGGGTGCTGCCCGAGCCTGGGGAGCTGTACATGAATGAACCGCATCGCCTGGCCTCAGAGCGCTGACTCTGAGGCCACCACGCATGAGCCCGGGCCACCCTCCTGCAGAAGTCACAACAGGCGCTCCTTAGGGACCGGCTTGTGGTGGTGAGGAGCCAGGAGATGCATGTAGGTGCCAAGTACCGCCAGGCCTCCCTGTACGTGGGTGACCTCCACGCGGATGTCACCGAGGACCTGCTGTTTAAGAAGTTCAGTGCTGTGAGGCCCGTGCTGTCTATCCGCATCTGCAGGGACCTGGTCACCTGCCGCTCTCTGGGCTATGCCTACGTGAACTTTCTGCAGCTGGCAGATGCCCAGAAGGCCCCGGACACCACGAACTTTGACCCTATAAAGGGCAAATCCATCCATCTCATGTGGTCTCAGCGTGACACCTACTTGAGGAAATCTGGAATTGGGAACGTGTTCATCAAGAATCTGGACAAATCCATTGATAACAAAACCCTTTATGAACACTTTTCATCTTTTGGGAAGATCCTGTCCTCCAAGATGATGAGTGATGATCACAGCTCCAGGTGCTATGCGTTCGTACACTTTCAGAACCAGATTGCCACCAACAGGGCCATCCAGGAGATGAATGGGGCACTGCTTAAGGACTGCAGGCTGTTTGTTGGCAGATTCAAAAGCCGCAAAGATCGGGAAGCCGAGCTCCAAAACAAAGCCAGTGAGTTCACCAATGTTTACATCAAAAACTTCGGAGATGACATGGATGATGAGAGACTGAGGGAAGTTTTCAGCAAATATGGGAAAACCCTGAATGTTAAGGTGATGACAGATTCCAGTGGGAAATCCAAAGGCTTTTTGGCTTTGTGAGTTTTGATAGCCATGAGGCTGCCAAAAAGGCTGCTGAAGAAATGAATGGAAAGGACATAAATGGACAACTGCTTTTTGTAGGCCGGGCACAAAAGAAAGCAGAGTGACAGGCTGAGTTAAAGCAAATGTCTGAACAGCTGAAACAGGAAAGATTTCGGCAGTGCTGGGGGGCAAAACTCTATATTAAGAACCTGGATGAGACCACTGATGATGAAAAGCTACGGAGGGAATTTTCTTCATTTGGATCAATTAGCAGAGATTAGTTAAGGTAATGCAGGAAGAAGGGCGAAACAAAGGGTTTGGCTTGATCTGCTTCTCCTCTCCTGAGGAGGCCACTAAAGCAATGACTGAGATGAATGGCCGCATCTTGGGCTCCAAGCCGCTCAACATCGCCCTGGCCCAGAGGCTGTAGGAGAGGAAAACTTAATGCACCAGCCAGTGTTTGTAGCAGCTTGGGGGATGTTAGTGATCTCTGCCTGAATCCTCCTCAGTAAATTTCAAATCCCAACTGATGGGTGCTTAGTTTAGTAAACATTAGGATCGAAGGTTTTGTATACAAAGCTATTTATTTTTCTTTGGAGGAAAAATAAGTGAATCTTAGAACCTCGGTTCTTTTTATAGAGGCACACCATCTAATTATAATATGGTATATTTTTCTGATTTTGATGTAGTGCTAATAGCAATAAGTATAATTAGATATATTTTTACTGCATTTTGAACCAACTGAAGTGTGGTAATTATTTGCATTTATTGCATACTTATTTTAATAATATTGCTAGCTTCAATTTCTTCCATGAAAATATGCCCAAAGTAGTTCTTATACCCAAGGATTGCAAAGTAATTTATTGTTACAAACAGAAATCTTCTAATTTCTCACCTATTTTTTTTAAAGAAACCAAAGTTTAAAAATTGCTACTACAAACTCAATATCTAATTTCATTTTGAATTAATGTTTAAAATACTAGGAAATAGTTGAATTTCCTTTCAATTTATATCCTGAAATGGTGTTTTTCTGATGGCTGAAATTAATGATGGAGTTTTTTAATGTTGCCTACAAACCTGCTTTATAGGATATTTTACTGTTCTTTCCATTGGTTGACATAATCCAGGTGCTTGCTGGTTATCAAAATTGTGACTTGAATAGTAAAACCTTAACTTCCACATTTCTTAAGTTATAAGCCTGTATCATTTCAGGTCAAAAAGTTGGCCTAGGGGCTTCCCTGGTGGCGCAGTGGTTGAGAGTCTGCCTGCCGATGCAGGGGACACGGGTTCGTGCCCCGGTCCGGGAGGATCCCACATGCCGCCGAGCAGCTGGGCCCGTGAGCCATGGCCGCTGGGCCTGCACGTCCCGGAGCCTGTGCTCCGCAATGGGAGGGGCCACAACAGTGAGAGGCCCGCGTACTGCTAAAAAAAAAAAAAAAAAAAAAAGTTGGCCTACTCTTAATTCTCTTCATACATATACAGCATAAAATTATGCTTTAAGTTTTGAACCAGGTACCAACATTACAAAAGTCATATATAGAAAACACAGACATTCTCTTTAACAACTGTATTTTCTAATCTCTGTTATACGTTGTAACATGTAGTGATATTGTCTCAGGGTTCAAAACAGTAAAAGTTTATGAACTCCACGTCTCCTTTATTAGACCTTAAGAGCTATGTAACCTATGAAGGCTCACTTTTAGCCTTGATTGATCAGAAGTTCGCTAATTGATTTTCTGATAAATGGAAGTTGTATCACTTAGGCTGCTTTCCAGCATGATTTTTATTTCAGTCCCATTCCCAGATCTTTTATTCTCTTCTGCCTTTCCTCTATATTACTCAGCTCCTCTATACTTTTTAAAAAGGGTTTTATTATACTGACTTTTACTGTGTGCTGTTTGAAATCCACTTCGGAAATAGATGCAAGAGTTATTTATTTACATTTAAGTAATTACTTTTAAAATTCTGATTCTCTCATACCAAAGGTGTCTAAAAATAGTTTTGTTGTTGTTGTTTTATTTTTTTTTACTCTGCTTTGTTGTTTCCTGTAACCATATATTCAAGTCTTCTGTTTCATATATTACCAGTACAAAAGAAATATTAAAATATTTCCGTGGCAATACTTTAGCTATGAAAGAATGAGAAAATCTGTTTGTTTTTTTTGTATGAACTATATGTATATTCACTGTACATTTTCTAAATTTAAAATCTCTTTAGACAATGAAAAAATTATGGACAATGAAAAAATTACGGCAACACATAATCCTATTATGCAGACAGATCTTCTGTTAACATTTCTTGCATCTCCTCCCAAATTTCTCTATATTTATACACATGATTTAACAAAAATGGAATCATGCTATAAACCTTGCTTGAAACTGCTTTCTTAATTTGACAATACGCCATAGTCAACTTCCATGACCACAAATAATTATTTGCACTATAATTTTAATGACTTTTATCTTTCCTTTAATGTTTGTACCATAATATAACAATTTCCTCTTGATAAACATATAGGTTGCTAGATTGTTTCCTCCCTTTTTTTTCCTCTATCATAAACAACTTGGAGATAAACACCCTTTGCAAATTCTTAAAAGCTGATGTATATAATTATTTTCTTCAGAAAATGTATGATTCATTGGAATTAACGTTTAATATTTAAATTGCCCAAATGCTGTTCAGAGATTTGTGCCACTTAATATTTCTGCTATGAGTATGGAGGATTGCTCATTTCCATATACTCTAAGAACAAACGATTTTGTTTAAGTTGTTGTCTGATTCAACATGACATGTAAAAACAAAATATTTCATTGTTATTTTACTTTTTTATCACCTCAAAAGTTAAACAGCGTTTCTTGTAAAAAAAAACACAAAAAACAAAAAAACCCTCTATTTGAATGACCGTGAAGATGATGATATCAATGACTAAAATATGGAATGGGTAAGAATTTCAACTTTAGGTTAAAATTATTCTATTTTGAATATGTTAAAGGTAAGATGAGAATAAGTCACTGAAGTGAAAATATTCAGCAAATGACTGATGATAACAAATGGAGCAAGAGTGAGAGATCAGAATTAGTAGTGTAGATAGAGAGAAATCACAGAATGATGCCTTAAAGAAGAACAAAGAATCTAAAAGAGTAGATGTACTGTTTATAAGGAATAGACACTTGTTCATGTCAGGGATGGGGAAGGAGCTATACAATGAAGATACAAGTAGATATAAGTGCAAGAGGAATCTCTCCCCTCACCACCACACAGGAAGAGCTGCATAGCTGGACTCAGCTTCTAGCCTCCTCTCCTTAGTAACTAACTCCCCCATCCTCAGATTAATTTTCTGAAACAACATGTGTAGCCCAACTAATCATCAGCCTCCCATTTTGACATCATCAGATTACCACACAGGTTACTGGCCAGCCTACAGATTGGCTGGCTTTGGGTCAAAGTCCCACCCTGATTCAATCCACCATGGCCACCAATATTAGAAGTCAGATGCTATGGTAGAGAACACAGTACACAATCATCCCTGTACAAGGTATGGCCTCGAGAATGGTGGGTGCAATTTCCTTCAGTAGAGACTGTGAGCTGACAGGAAAGAAAAATTTCTCACAATGATCTGGGTTAGCCATTGATATGTAAGAAGCACCTAGAAGGCACTGTCCGTAAGATAAATAGCAATGGTTTTTATGGACAATTTACAATGAAAAATCTTTACAAAACTATGAACAAGTTTCAGTCCCCCACGGAGCTGAACCATAGTTAGTTTCCCCCAAATCATTAGAACAGTAGTACTTCATTCAAATGCTATTCTTTAAACACCTAAACTCTATGAATAGTTCATATTTATGCCATCTACCATCATAATTGTACAAGAAATCATCTTATTGAAAGCATTGGTTATATTAAGTAATATCACATTCACAATGCTTGGGACAGATCACTTGATGTTAAACAGTGAAAAAACAAAATGTCATCTCACAATAGCCAAAGCACCTATAATCAATTCAAGTATAAGCATCTAATAATTTATTTTGTAACAAATGTTAAATGCAATGACTGGTCAAATAGAGTATTTTATCCTTGAGCAACCTGTCACATACATTGAAAACAATTCTCTTTTGGCTAAGATCAAAATATTCTTTCTCCCTAGAGATTACAGAATTTAGGCATAGCCTACAGAATATAGGCATTTACTAATAAAATGTCTCTTGGTGTTTAATACTCAAACATCATAGAAAATACAAAATATCTCAGTAAGAAGTTTTTATAGTCATGTTTAATAGGGAAAATAGATATGTATTTACACACCAAAAACTCAATAGATTTTTAACAAAACAATGTTCAAGACAGGTTCACTTATCCTCCAAATACAACTAGTAGAATGTCAGAAGCATGTGTTCTTTGAAAAAGGAGAAAGGGTCAACTGAGAGGATGTGCATCTTGGAGATGGCAAGGCTCAAAGAGGCATCATAATGTTACTATATACAAAGCAACTGTCAGTTTGGTAAGAGAGGAGAGTTTTTACATTTTACATCCTGTAGCAGGATGTTACTTTATTTAGTTAAAAGTTACTCTTCTTACCTATATGTAAGGCTTCTTACTGACTTTTACTACAGTTAATTATACTCAGAATTGAATGGGAATTTGTGTTGAAATACTACCACCTAATGTAACTTCATCCATTTAAAATAATGAGAAAACAAAGGAATCAAATTAACAGCACCTAATAGGCATCATGTGCCTCCTGATATAATGCACTAAGAGCAGAAAATTCACTGTTTCCAAAAGTAATCATCTGAATCCAATTATGAGGAAACCCAAACTGAGGGGCATTCTAAAAAGTAACTGGTCTGTATTCTTCAAAAATGTCAAGGTAAGGAAAAACAGAAAAAGAGTGAGAAACTGTTGTAGATTATGGGAGACAAAAAAATAAGGCATGGAAACTAACTGCACTATGTGCTCTTATGTTGGATCCAGGATCAAAAAAATTTTTTTTATTTTGTTATAAACAACGTTAGTAGGACAACTGGCAGAATTTGGATATGGTTTCTAAATTAAATAAGATAACTGTATTCATATTTAATTTCCTGATTTTGATGAGTTCTATTATGAGTATGTAAAAGAATGTTCTTATGTAACCAAATTACTCTCAAATGTTTCAGAAAAAAAATATACGTAGAGAGAGAGAAAAAGGAAAAGACAAAGAAAATGTAATATAAGGTTAACATTTATGGAATCTGGGTGAAGTACATACATGATTTCTTTGTGTAACTTTTGTGTAGGTCGGAAATACTTCAAAAGTTAAAGTTAAATATTTAAATAAATAAATAAAATGAGAAACCAGCTCTCATGTAGCATATTCATATAGAACATTTAATTTTCAAAAACAGAATTAGCAGGAAATCCCTGTATAGGTTATAGTGCTTTTCAAGTTGATTCAGTTTGGTCTAAAAAGTTACCTGATTACAATCTAGCATGCCTCTTGCCACAAATCTGGGGGATTTCATCCTCCTCCTCCTCATACTGCATACCTACAAAAAACAAAAATATTCTCACTTTCAGTAAAATGCAACCAGTTAACATCTTGCTCCTATGATATGATGTAGCAGAAACACATAACTATCTCCTAAGTAAAAAACAATCCTTTTACCCCACTTTTCTAAAATTTCAACTACATTAACTAAATTGTAATGAAATAATATTCATAGGTCTATGTATACATATGTCTGTGTCACACAGGTATTCTCCCAAAACACTAAGAGGCTTCATGACAAAGGTTCAGTGTAAACTGTGTGAATTTTAAGTATTCCATCTTCTCCAGAAAGTCCATGTAATTCTCATTAATAGCTAACTATTGATAACTAGGAACAAGGTCATAGTCCTCTGACCAATAGGCTCCTTGGAGACATTTGGGTAAGAGGGTACAGCCAGCAAAGGACTCCAATAGCTAGGCAATACCTTAAGGTGGGCTGTCTATTACAGCAACATTTCATACATGGACAGGGATAACAGGCTGTATTTTCCAAAGATGATCACATCCATATCGTCCATTTCACATGCTCCTTTATAATAATAAAAGTCGTACTGACACTCCTACTACGAAGATATGAGAGTCTATCTTTTCTTCCCTTGAATGTGAGTGGATTTTTGACTCTCGTATAACCAAGAGAATACAGCTAAAACAATGCTACATAACTTTAGAAGCTAGGTCAGGAAAGACAATGTGGTTCCACCTTGTTTGCTGAGACACTTTCTTCTGGAGCCCTGAGCTGCCATTAAGAAGTTCTACTACTCTAAGGCTGGTATACTTGGGTGAGGAAGCCCAAACCATATGGAGAGGCCACTTACAGATGCTCTAGTCAGCAATCCTAGTCTTTGAGTTTTCCTAGGCTGGATGCCAGACATGTGAGTAAATACTCTAGGATCACCCAACCCCCAGCTGTCAACACTTAGTCTTTGAGACTTCTCAGTTCAACCACTGACATCAGGCAGCAGACGAGCCATTCCTACTATGCTGTCCAAATTCCTGACCCACTGAATCCATGAACATATTAAATTAATTTTTACACAGCCACATTTTGGGGTAGTTACGCAATAATAGGTACTTAAACAACAGGGCATTGTAAAAATTAGTGTGCACTGGTCCTAATATTAATCTCATCTTCTTATGTAAAAGAATAAGTGTGTTGTGGAGATAAGGACGAGATGGGGGAGTAGAAGGACTTGAGCTCAATTCCTCTCATGAAAACACCAAAATCACAACTAACTGAGCAACCACTAACAAAAAAGATGGAAACCTACCAAAAAAGATATTCTACATCCAAAGAAAAAGAAGCCACAATGAGATGGTAGGAGGGGCGCTTTCACGATATAATCAATCCCATACCTGCCAGGCGGGCAACCCACAAACTGGAAAATAATTATATCACAGAGGTTCTCCCATAGGAGTGAGAGTTCTGAGCCCCACGTCAGGCTCCCCAGCGGGGAACTGGCAACAGGAGGAGGAGCCCCCAGAGCATTTGACTTTGAAGGTCAGCAGGGATTGAGTGCAGGAGCTCCAGAGGACTGGGGGAAATACAGACTCCACTCTTGGAGGGAGCACACAAGTTTTCACATGCACTGGGACCCAGGGCAAAGCAGTGACTCCATAGGAGTCTGGGCCAGATGTACCTGCAGGTCTTGGGGTGTCTCCCGGGGAGGAGGGGGTTGGCTGGGGCTCACACCAGGGGCAAGGCCACTGGTGGTAGAGGTCCCAGAGTGAGCTCTCCTGAGGTTGCCACTTTGGCACCAAGACCTGCCCCACCCGAAAGCCTGCAGGCTCCAGTGTTGGGACGTCTCAGGCCAAACAACCAACAGGGTGGGAACACAGCCCTACCCATCAGCAGACAGGCTGCCTAAAGTTGTCCTGAACCAACAGCTGCTTATAAACACACCACTGCCCACCAGAAGGATAAGACCCAGCTCCACACACCAGTGGGCAGGCACCAGTCCCTCCCACCAGGAAGCCTGCACAAGCCCCTGAACCAACCTCACCCACCGGGGGCACACGCCAGAAGCAAAAGGAACTACAATCCTGCAGCCTGAGGAACAGAGACCACAAACACAGAAAGTTAGACAAAATGAGATGGCAGAGAAATATGTTCCAGACAAAGAAACCAGACAAAACCCAAAAAGAACTAAGTGAAGTGGAGATAGTCAATCTACCCGAAAAAGATTTCACAGTGATGATAGTAAAGATGATCCAAAATCTCAGAAAAAGAATGGAGGCACAGACCGAGAGGATACAAGAAATGTTTAATAAAGAGCTGGAAGATTCAGGGCTTCCCTGGTGGCACAGTGGTTGAGAGTCCGCCTGCTGATGCAGGGGACACGGGTTCGTGCCCTGGTCCGGGAAGATCCCACATGCCGCGGAGCAGCTGGGCCCGTGAGCCATGGCCGCTGAGCCTGCGCGTCCGGAGCCTGTGCTCCACAATGGGAGAGGCCACAACAGTGAGAGGCCCGCGTACTGCAAAAAAAAAAAAAAAAGAGCTAGAAAATTTAAGAAACAAAGACATAGAGATGAACAATACAATAGCTGAAATTAAAAATACACCAGAAGGAATCAATTGCAGAATAAACGAGACTGGAAGACGGATGGTGGAAATCACTGTTGAGGAACAGAATAAAGAAAGAAGAATGGAAAGAAATGAGGACAATCTAAGAAACCTCTGGGACACATTAAATGCACCAACATTCGCATTATAGGGGTCCCAGAAGGAGAAGAGAGAGAAAAAGGGCCTGAGAAAATATTTGAAGAGATAATAGCTGAAAATTTCCCTAACACAGGAAAGGAAACAATCACTCAAGTCCAGGAAGTACAGAGAGTTCCATACAGGATAAACCCAAGGAGGAACATTCTGAGACACATATTAATCAAACTGATAAAAATTAAAAACAGAGAAAATGTTAAAAGCAACAAGGGAAAAGCAACAAATAACATACAAGGGAATCCCCATAAGGCTATCAGCTGTTTTTTCCCCCAGAAACTCTGCAGGCCAGAACGGAGTGCCATGATATATTTAAAGTGATCAAAGGGGAAAACCTACAACCAAGAATGCTCTACCTAGCAAGGCTCTTGTTCAGCTTTGACAGAGAAATCAAAAGCTTTACAGACAAGCAAAAGCTAAGAGAATTCAGCACCACCAAACCAACTTTACAACAAATGCTAAAGGAACTTCTCTAGATGGGAAAGAAAAGGCCACAACTAGAAAAAAGAAAATTACCAATGACAAAGCTCACCAGTAAAGATAAACATACAGTAAAGGTAGGAAATCATCTACACACAAATATGAAGTCAAAACCAGCAATCATGAGAAGAGAAGAGTACAAATGCAAGATATCGGAAATGCATTTGCAATTAAGAGACCAGCAACTTAAAGCAATCACACATATAAAAATATATAGAGAGACTGCTATATAAAAACCTCACGATAACCACAAACCAAAAATCTACAATAGATACACATACAAAAAAGAAAAAGCTATAAAACACAACTCTAAACATAGTCATGGGACTTCCCTGGTGGCGCAGTGGTTAAGAATCCGCCTGCCAGTGCAGGGGAAACGAGTTTGAGCCCTGGTCCGGGAAGATCCCACATGCTGTGGAGCAACTAAGCCCATGCGCCACAACTACTAAGCCTGTGCTCTAGAGCCCACAAGACACAACTACAGAGCCTGCAAGCCACAACTACTGAAGCCTGCACACCTACAGCCCGTGCTCCACCACAAGAGAAGCCACCGCAATGAGAAGCCTGTGCACCACAACGAAGAGCAGCCCCAGTGTGCCACAACTAGACAAAGCCCGCGTGCACCAACAAAGACCCAATGCAGCCAAAAATAAATACATAAATAAATAAATTTATATATTAAAAAAAAAACACGTAGTCATCAAATCACAAGAGAAAAGAACAAAAGAAAATGGGAAGAAAAAAGACCTACAAAAACAAATCCAAAACAATTAACAAAATGGTAATAAGAACATACATATCAATAATTACCTTAAATGTAATTGGATTAAATGCTCCAACCAAAAGACACCGACTGGCTGAATGGATACAAATACGAGACCTACATATATGCTGTCTACAAGAGGCTCACTTCAGATCTAAGGACACATACAGACTGAAAGTGAGGGGATGGAAAAAGGTATTCCATGCAAATGGAAAGTAAAAAAAAGCTGGAGTAGCAATACTCATATCAGACAAAACAGACTTTAAAATAAAGACTGTTAGAAGAAACAAAGAAGAACACTACATAATGATCAAGGGATCAATACAAGAAGGAGATATTGCAATTGTAAATATATATGCACCCAACATACGAGCACCTCAATCACACCCATCCTTCTGCGACTATTCCAAAAAACTGCAGAGGAAGGAACACTCCCAAACTCCTTCTATAAGACCACCATCACCTGATACCAAAACTGGACAAAGATATCACAAAAAAAGAAACTTACAGGCCAATATCACTGATGAACATGGATGCAAAAATCTCAGCAAACCGAATCCAACAATACATTAAAAGGATCATACACCATGATCAAGTGAGATTTATCCCAGGGATGTAAGGATTTTTCAATGTCCACAAATCAATCAGTGTGATACGCCACATTACAAATTGTAGAATAAAAACCATACAATCATCTCAATAGATGAAGAAAAAGCTTCTAACAAAATTCAACACACATTTTTGATAAAAACCTTCAGAAAGTGGGCATAGAGGGAACCTACCTCAAAATAATAAAGCCATATATAACAAACCCACAGCTAACATCACACTCAATGGTGAAAACCTGAAAGCATTTCCTCTAAGATCAGGAACAAGACAAGGATGTCCACTCTCGCCACTTTTTTCAACATAGTTTTGGAAGTCCTAGCCACCATAATCAGGGTAGAAAAAGAAATAAAATGAATCCATATTGGAAAAGAAGAACTAAAACTGTCACTGTTTGCAGATGACATGATACTATACATAGAGAATCTTAAAGATGCCACCAGAAAACTACTAGAGCTAATCAATGAATCTGGTAAAGTTACAGGATATAAAATTAATGCACAGAAATCTCTTGCATTCCTATACACTAATGATGACAAATCTAAAAGAGAAATTAAGGAAACACTCCCATTTACCATTGCAACAAAAAGGATAAAATACCTAGGAATAAACCTACCTAGGGAGACAAAAGATCTGTAGGCAGAAATCTATAAGACACTGATAAAAGAAATTAAAGATGATACAAACAGATGGAGAGATATACCATGTTCTTGGATTGGAAGAATCAATACTGTGAAAATGACTATACTACCCAAAGCAATCAACAGAGTCAATGCAATCCCTATCAAATTACCAATGACATTTTTTACAGAACTAAAACAAAAAATCTTAAAATTTGTATGGAGACACAAAAGACCCCGAATAGCCAATGAGGCCTTGAGGGAAGAAAACGGAGCTGGAGGGATCGGACTCCCTGACTTCAAACTATACTACAAAGCTATAGTAACCAAGACAATATGGCACTGGCAGAAAAACAGAAATATAGATCAATGGAACAGGATAGAAAGTCCAGACATAAACCCACACACCTGTGGTCAACTAATCTATGACAAAGGAGGCAAGGTTATACAATGGAGAAAAGACAGTCTCTTCAATAAGTGGTGCTGGGAAAACTGGACAGCTACATGTAAAAGAATGAAATTAGAACCCTCCCTAACACCATACACAAAAATAAACTCAAAATGGATTAGAGACCTAAATGTAAGACCGGACACTATAAAACTCTTAGAGCAAAACACAGGAAGAACACTCTTTGACATAAATCACAGCAAGATCTTTTTTGATCCACTTCCTAGAGTAATGAAAATAAAAACAAAAATAAACAAATGGGATCTAATGAAAGTTAAAAGCTTTTGCACAGCAAAGGAAACTACAAACAAGATGAAAAGACAACCCTCAGAATGGGAGAAAATATTTGCAAACGAATCAACAAAGGAGTAATCTCCAAAATATATAAACAGCTCATGCAGCTCAGTATTAAAAAAACAAACAACCCAAAAAAAAAAAAAAAAACCCCAAACAACCCAATCCAAAAATGGGCAGAAGACCTAAATAGACATTTCTCCAAAGAAGACATACAGATGGCCAATAAGCACATGAAAAGCTGCTCAACATCACTAATTATTAGAGAAATGCAAATCAAAACTACAATGAGATATCACCTCACATCAGTTAGAATGGGGCATCATCAGAAAATCTACAAACAAGAAATGCTGGAGAGGGTGTGGAGGAAAAGGAACCTTCTTGCACTGTTGGTGGGAATGTAAATTGATACAGCCACTATGGAGAACAGTATGGAGGTTCCTTAAAAAACTAAAAATAGAATTACCCTATGACCCAGCAACCCCACTACTGGGCATATACCCAGAGAAAATCATAATTCAAAAAGACACATGCACCCCAATGTTCACTGTAGCACTATTTACAATAGCCAGGACATGTAAGCAACCTAAATGCCCATCAACAGATGAATGGATAAAGAAGATGTGGTGCATATATACAATGGAATATTACTCAACCATAAAAAGGAATGAAATTGGGTTATTTGTAGAGACGTGGATGGATCTAGAGACTGTCATACAGAGTGAAGTAAGTCAGAAAGAGAAAAACAAATATTGTATATTAATGCATATATGTAGAACCTAGAAAAATGCTACAGATGAACTGGTTTGCAGGGCAGAAATTGAGACAGAGATGTAGAGAACAAACGTATGGACACCAAGGGGAAAAAGTGGTGGGGGGGAGGTGGTGGTGGTCTGATGAATTGGGAGACTGGACTGACATATATACACTAATATGTATAAAACAAATAACTAATAAGAACCTGCTGTATAAAAATAAAATTGAAAAATTAAAAAAAAGAATTCTGCTAAAGTTGCAGAATACAAAATTTATACATAGAAATCTCTTGCATTTCTATACACTAACAATGAAAGATCAGAAAGAAAAGTTAAGGAAACAATCCCATTTACCATCACATCCAAAGAATAAAATAACTAGGAATAAACCTACCTAAGGAAGCAAAAGATCTGTACTCCAAAAACTTTAAGACACTAATGAAAGAAATGGACGATGACACAAACAGATGTAAAGATATATCCTGTTCTTGGATTGGAAGAATCAATATTGTCAAAATGAGTATACTATCCAAGGAAATTTACAGATTCAGTGCAATCCCTATCAAATTACACATTTTTACACATTTTTCACAAAATTAGAACAAAATTTTTTTAAATTTGTATGGTAACAACGAAGATCCCGAATAGCCAAAGGAATTCTCAGAAAGAAAAATGCCACTGGAGGAGTCAGGCTCCCTGACTTCAGACTATGCTAGAAAGCTACAGTAATCAAAACAGTATGGTACTGGCACAAAAACAAATACAGATCAATTGAACAAGACAGAAAGCCTGTTGGGCATATAAAAGTTATGTTTATACTACACCATAGTCTATTAATTATGCAATAGCACTATGTCTAAAAAATTATGTACATACCTTAATTAAAAAATACTTTTTGTGAAAAATTGCTAACCATCATCTGATCTTTCAGAGACTCACTGTAGTAAAATCAAAGATCACTGATCACAGGTCACCATAACAAATATAATAATGAAAAAGTCTGAAATATTGCAAGAATTAGCAAAATCTGATATAGAGACATGAAGTGAACAAATGCTGTTTAAAAATGGCATCAACAGACTTGCTCAATCCAGGGTTGCCATAAACCTAAATTTGTAAAGAACAGTAATGTGAAGCACAAAAAGAGGTGCAAAATAAAACAAGGCACACCTATAAATAGTTGTCAGCTCAAGGCAAATTCAAGTTTTCCTTCCTGGCACTGTATTCCCAAATATTTTCCATCTGAGGTTAAATTCCCAGATGCAGAACCTATTGATATGGAGGGCTGACTGTACTCAGAAGTCATCCACGTATGGAAACTGAAGCCATGGAGAAGGGATGAAATCATCCAGGGATAATGTGAATAGCAGAAGAGAAAGAGAAAAAAAGCCACAAAGGTAAGAAGAATTAAGTGAGAGTGATGTTGCAGATAGAAGGAATGACTTTCCATGAGAAAGTCATCAAGTGTTGACTGCCACAGGGTTTAGATAAGGTTTAAAAAATGTCCATCTATCAATTGAGAAGTCACTCATTTTCTCAAAATATTGGAAGAAAAAGGAAATAAACCATTCAACTTGCTTTCTTGAGGACAAGAGAGATCTAGTACTTCACACAGAAAGAAGCCAGCTGAAGAAAGAGTGTCTAAAAACTGATGAGGGCATATCAAATAATGATCAAAGGACACAAGCAGGACTGGAATTGAGACTCAACGCTGGAGCAAACTTGATAACTGAGATAACGTTAACTGTTTCCCCACAGGATTATTATACATTGTTAAGAGAATACTCATTAGCATAATCACTACAGTGGTCACTTGGCACCATTTAGCAAAATGTTAATATTTTGTGTAACATGTATACATTATCTGACCTGACAATTCTACACCTAAAAATTTATCCTACAGATATATTTGTATTGGACAAAATGATATGTACAAGATTACTCATTACAGCATTGTTTGAAGCAGAAAAAGACTGGAAATAACCCAACTATCCATCAAGACACAACTTTAGTTATGGTATATCCAGACAAACTAAGTAGCTGTGAAAAAAAATTAGAATGTTCTCTATGTACTGATATGAAAATCTCCTGGATATAGTAGATAAAGCAAAAAATAAAAGTGCAGAAAAATGTGAAGTTACTTTTTGTCTGTAAAAAGGGGGAAAACAGAATACTATATTCGTAGGGACTTCCATGGTGGCACAGTGGTTAAGAATCCACCTGCCAATGCAGGAGACACGGGTTCGATCCATGGTCTGGGAAGATCCCACATGCCGTGGAGCAACAAAGCCCGTGCGCCTAGAGCTCGTGCTCCTCAACAACAGAAGCCAACGCAATGAGAAGCCCACACACCTCAACGAAGAGTAGCCCCTGCTCGCCACAACTAGACAAAGCATGTGCAATGCACCCAAAAATAAATAAATAAACTTGTAAAAAAAAAAAAGAATACTATACTTGTATTTCCTTGAATATAAATAAAGCATCTGGAGAGCTAAGAATCTAAGAACAGTGGTTACTTATGACTCTAAAGAACAGTGGTTACTTATGATGGAGAGGGCTCACACAGGAGAGATGGCGGACAAGAATAAGACCTTACACTTTACATTTTCATGGCTTGTGAGCCATGAGAATATATTACCTACTCAAAAATAAAGCTAAAAAAACTTTCACTTTTTTCCAACACAGAAGTTAAGAGAATGTAAAAAAAAAAAAAGAGAGAATATAATAATGATGCTAATAGACTCAAGATTAAAAGTGACAGACGTTTAAACAGTAGAGTTTAAGCTTCTGCTTCTATTTTCTCCACGAAGCAGCTGAGAAAATAAGGATAAATGTGAGGGGTGAACACGGTATAAGGAGCTAGAAGAAAACGACGTACAAATAGAAGCTGTAGATAATGGAATTGGGAGCTTTAAAAATACATAATGAAAATACACTAGACATGACTAAGAATTCTACATATAGAAAGAAAAAAAAAGATATATTGGTCCTGTTCAGTGAAACACACGCCACCTAGAACTGTGTCATCTTGTGGAAAGAGGAAATGGAAAAGTCATCTTTTAAGATAATTTACTTAGGCACGTGACAGCATGAAGGAACGCCAAAACAGACTAATCCCTGCTCCCCTCCTCTCAATACTCTTTGTCCCCGGAGTATTTCCAGAGCCTAGCACAATGCCTGGCACAGGCTGATGCTCAAAAATTCAACTATTCATAAATTCATTAACTCTGGCCTTAAGGGAAATCAAGAAAGGAGTCCTTTGCTTCAAAGTCGGAACAACGGAACCTGTCGCATGGTTCTGCGCACTATTTTCAACACGGGAAGGGAGTGTCAGACTCACCCAGGGGCAGACAGAGGAGAGAACACGAGTCACCCTGACCGAGATGATAAAGGCTACGTTCCCTGCACCCTCCACCTCTCAAAATCCCGGATTCGTTCCCGGCCTCGGGAGTGTGGGGAAACGACTGGGGCCGTGGTGCGGCGGGCCGGGGAGGAGGCCGCAAATCCTCAATTAGTCCAGCTACCCACGTTTCCCCCCTTAGATGGGTCGCCGCGGAGTGTTCTGAGTGGTCACCTACCCTCGTGTGCGTCACACATATTGACAAACGGTTCACGAGAAGCTAACTCTCAAAACCACAGAGAGAAAAGCCAAGCGCCCACAGACCTACGCAGCGTCGAAAGAAAACATTTCCGTGTCGGGCGTTCCCAGAATACTCTGCGTCTCACGGCGCGGGAGGGGCAGGGGGAGCGGGGAAAAAAAAAAAGCCCAATATTAATTCTGCGCCTGCGCAAAGTGTAGGTTAAGCTTTGCTGACGGCTTGAACTGCACATGCGCAAGTTGTGGGCTGAAGCCTCAAGCGGTTGAAGCAGGGTCTGCTTCTACACTCTCAAGCTTTGGATCTAGCCAATGAAAGTTTTTGCTTTTTAATGCTGTTGCACAAATGACACATGGAAAAAAAGCCAAGAAGATGTATTAATAAAAGGTTTTTACCATTGTAAAGCAATTATACTCTAATATAAAGATGTTTTAAAAAGTTTTTATTGTGGCCATATGTCTGCGGCATTCGATTTTCTATTTTTTTCCAGTTCCAAAGACAAAAAAAACACGAAGATTTTAAAAATGTGATTTCTTACCAGCAGATGGTGCCAGCGGCGGCGCGTTGAAGAAGCCTGAAAGTGAACAAACCCTCACTCGCTAGCCTATTCAACCGTAGTCTTAAGCCCCCGGTGCCTTTATCTCGGTTTCAACTGGGCTCTCAGGCCACAGAGCCTTCCTCGCGAGAACTTACGAGATTAGAGCGAGAGGAGGAGCCGAAGTGAGACGCTGACAAATGACAGCTCTCAGGTAGTCTCTACTGTTTTGCGCACATCTGGGGCCACAGAGCACGTGAGAAAAGGTGGCTCAGCCCCTTTTGCCCACGCCCGCGTTTCTCATGCTGCCCACGGGCCTCACTCATAGGCTGCTATGCAGCTTCCTGCGGGGATCCACTCCCACGATAGCGCGCCATGGCCTCCGGGAGACGCTCCTCGAGAGGAGATGTGCGGCCAACTCCTCCTCCCTGTACCCATCCGGCCTGGGATGTGGGCTTCCCCGTGGCGCGACAGCGACTGGGGATAACCAAGGAAGGGCTGACATGGAGGAGAGTTTTGTGTTCCCCGAGTACGTCCCGGATTCGGAGCCCGCAGTGACCCTCCAGGACCAGCTGCGGGAGCTGCAGCAGCGGCAGGAAGAGGAGGAGCTACGGTGCTGCAGCGGCGGGAGGAGCGGTGGCAGCAGGAACTACGGAACTCCCGGCAGATGCACCCAGACCGTGTGCCAGCGCTGCTGACTGCTGGTGTTTCACCGGCGCGCCCTGCACCTGCAGGTGAGCCGCGAGCAGTAGTACCTGGAGCTGGTGACCGCCGCGCTGCGGAGGCCCAAGCTCGCCCTGGTGCTGTACATGATGGACCTGCTTGATCTGCCCGACGCCCTGCTGCCGCACCTGCCCGCGCCGGTGGGCCCCAAGCAGCTGATCTTGCTGGGAAACAAGGTGAACCTGCTGCCCCTGGATACTCCCGGCTACCGACAGCGGCTCCAGGAGCGACAGTGGAACGACTGTGCCCGCGCCGGGCTCCTGCCGCCCCCTGGCTACCGAAGGCCACAACACCCCAGCGGGGACCGGCCACGGGACGAGCAGGAGAAAGCGAATCCTTCGCCCAAGTCCAGCACGATGCTCAGAGACGTGCGGCTCATCAGCTTCAAGACTGGCTATGGAGTCAGAGTTTGATCTCTGCGCTCCAGCGTTCCTGACGCTACCGCGGCGACGTCTACGTGGTTGGCGCCACCAACGCTGGCAAGTGCACTCTCTTCTACACGCTTCTGGAGTCCGATTACTGCATCGCCAAGGGCGCCGAAGCTATAGACCAGATGGTGAGCCTTAGGGCGCCAGTCCCCATCGTTTTCTGAGACGCTGGGAGTCTGATCGTGGTTCAGGCACCTAATCCTATATCTTTCATTAATGTCCACCAGGGACTGGCTGGAGCCTTCACTTTAAAAATTATCTACCTACTTTGGTCACATTTCTCTTCTGTGTCAGTTTAGTGCTTGGAAATTCAGTATATGTTGTAGTAACTTTCCAACATAAATAATTAGAGTACTTCTATGTACCAGTCCCTCTTCTAGGCACTGTATGTGAACCAGATGACAAAGTAGTTTCTGTTATCTTGGAGGTTTCCCTCGTAGCTTTAGTTCTTTGTATATTTCTCCGGAAAATCCTTCTTTCACTTTCTACACCTAGCTTCACCCCTCACTTTCTCTTCATATCTTGAGTTTACTCATGAGATTACTATACAGATTTAACATTTGAATAATTCACTAATGCAATATGATGTGTGGCTTCGCTGAGAAGAATGTCAAATGTCAAATATGTGGCTTTAAGAAACGTCTGTGGAAACTGCAGAATGGGTGCTTCTATGGCCCTGTTTGCCATAGAAGGCAAAACTAAATACTTCATTTGTTCCTTTGAAACCAGTATTTAACTTTGAAAAGCTGTTTTTCTCTGTAGAGAACTTTAGTTGACTTATACACACAGCAGTTTTATACTGGTTGGTAGTTTTTCATTGTATAAAATAAGTTCCTTCTTCCTTTCTTAAGGAAAATCAGTGAACGGTGCTTACAGTTGTGGCTTCCAACTTCCTTCCCGTTCACATTACTTCACTGGACAAGGTGGACACTGTATATCAGAAGCACGGGGGTCATACGTTACTCAAGGTGAGGCAACATGCTTTGATGGTTGTATAGTTAGGTTAACACACCCTGCTAAAAAAGACTTGTTGGACAGAACCAACTTTGTTACACCATCAGCTAGCTCTCCCCGACCTTGTTCACCTTGAGGATTTTGGCTATAAATTGAGGTGGGCTCTTATAGAAAAGTGATGTTGGATTGGACTGATCCTAGAATAGTGACAGAGCTGGGTTTTCTCTAGGTGACACTGTCCAATATTGTAGCGCCATGCACCTATTTAAATAAGTTAATTAAAATGAAATAAACTTTAAAATTTAGTCCTTCCCTTGCACTAGCCACTTTTCAACTGCCCAACGGTCACATCATTGCAGAAAGTTGTACTGGATAATGTGAGTGAAGAGCTCTAAGTTACAGATTTTCTCACAACTGGGTGATGCTACTGGCATCCAGTGGGTGGAAGCCAGAGATGATGCTAAACATAATGCAATGCACAAGACAGTACCTCACAACACAGAATTATCTGGTCCAAAATATGAGTAGTGCTGAGTTGCGAAGCCCTTGTATGAGTGGAAAAGCTCTCCTCCGAGGTTCTTAATCCCAGGCACTTAGAGGTTATTGTACCTCTTCTCTCCTGCTTTACTTGCTCCTTCCTTTCACCTGTTAAGGAGTGTGTTAAAATTTCTCTGACCTTTAAAAAACAAAACAAAACTCAGTGTCCCACTCGTTCCACCTCTTTACAATCAAGCTTACTCCTCACGTCCCATGCTCTGCAGTCCCTGTTGTGCCCTTTCTATGCCACTGAAATTGTTCCAAGTTCACCAGAGACTGAATGGGGCCTGCTTACAGATCTTTAACCAGACATGGGTATACACTGTTGGCTGGTGTGTAGTGTATGATAGTTAAGATCTCTGGAGCCAAGCTGGGTCCAAATCCTGCTCTGCTCCACCACTTAACAAAGCTGTGTGACTTTAGGTAAGTTTCCTTTACCTCTCTCTGTTGTACCTACACCACGAGGTTGTGGAGAAGATCAAGTGCAAGGGGACTGCTGTCACTGCTACGTAAGTATTTGTGGTGATGAAGATTATGGGACATACCTACTGCAAAAATAGCAGGTACGTCCAATGCAGAGGTGATTTACCATTAATTAATGCTCATACAACTGAAAATAAGTCAAAACACAAAATACACACCCGCCCTTCAACAAGGATAAAACCAACCTGACTTGGGAAGTAAATGCTTCTTTCTCTCTGGATTTCCTAAGAAAGCCAGAGTGAAATTAAAACTCCATCGAAATAACTGCCCTAAAGTTAATACTCCAGAGACATGTGGGATTTTCAGGGTAGGGCTCCACCCCCATGCATCTGTGTAGTCTTCAGAGTGGACTCACTGATAGTTCACAAAACAACACTGAGGCTTCTCTCCCGGTGTAATACAAATGGCTTCTTGGGCTGCTCTGTGGCTCATCCTTGCCTTCTGGTTTTCTTACTCACCTCCCAAGTCAAAGTCAATCCTGCCTCCTAATTATCACTGAGTCCAGCCTCATAGTCCAAACTGTAATCTACTTTCTTTAGGCTGTTTTGAGATCCTGTTTTGAGGTATTTTCCCAGCTCCCAGTTTTACTGCCTTCTGCCCACCCTCACCCCATCACAGCTGTAGTTCTCAACCAGGGTTGACTCTTACCCCAAGGGAACATTTGACAAAGACTGGAGGCATTTTTGGTTTTCACAACTTGGTGGATGCTGAGTAGAGGCTGCTAAAAATTGTGCAATGCACAGGACAGCCTCCCGAGACAAAGAATTATTTGGCCCAAAAGGTCAATAGTGCTGAGGTTAGGAAACCCTGCACTACGCAGATTTTTCCAATACAAAGCAGGCCACAGTATTCTTTTTTGATTCTTTTCTCTTTCCTGCTTATAATTCCTTGGTAGTTCCACATTACTGAGAGAAGTCTAAACTGATAGCCTCATCACTAATGCACACACACACATAACATACTCTGCACAGTTAAACTACAGTTCTCTGAACTCATTATCCTTTTTCCAATTTCTGTGTACATGATACTAACCCAGGATACCTTCCCACTGAATAACTTTAATCTATTTTTCAAATTCTGCTCTTCATTAATGTTTTCCTTGACCAAACCACGTTCATTACTTCCTTCACAATCACAGTACTTAGTAGATGCCTCTCATCACGTTTCTTACCTTGTAATTTATTTACTTGCTGTTTCCACCTTCTGATCTCCTTGGGGGTAGGGACCATATAGAACATATTGTAATAGCTATCTTTGTGTCCTTAGTGCTAAACACGGAGAGATCTCTTAATAAACAGGTAAATTATTATCCAGTTACTTCCAATTCATGTAAACATAGAAGCTGAATCTTACCCGTTATCCATGTACCCTTGAGAGGTGATGAGGCAGGGATTAATCTCTGTGTCCAGCCAGGCCTGTAAGAACTAAGGTATTTGGAAGGACGTTGCTTTAATTGCCCAAAATTATTGTGTCTAAAGCTTTATGGAGGACTGTAAAAACTGTAAGTTAATAAAGCAAGATTCTGCTGTCTGGAGGTTACCACCAGTTGGATGCCCACATGGGGCCCTTGTCACTGGGATCTATAGGCTTCATCCCATCACAGAGCTCCCAGGTTTTTCATTTGATCTAGAAGTGATTTGAGGTTTTTTCAACAGTTGAATGTTTAAAAGGATTTTATTCTTGATACCTGTACAGTATTATCTTATCAGTGCCTTACTTAATATTAGAGTTATCAGGGGTTTAATTTGAACCTCCAAATATCTTCATCTCCTTCCAATGGAAGGTTCCAATGGGTGGAGAAGAAAGAATGGCAGGATTTCCTCCTCTTGTTGCTGAAGACATCACATTAGATGAAGGACTTGGGGAACCTGAAGCAGTGGCTGACATCAAGTTCTCCTCTGCAGGTAACTTTACACCAAGCACTTTTTTTTTCTTTTTTAATTTGGCCGCACCACGCGGCATGTGGGATCTTAGCTCCCTGACCAGGGATCGAACCCGCACCCCCTGTAATAGAAGCACGGAGTCTTATCGACTGGACCACCAGGGAGGTCCCTACACCAAGCACTTTTTAAAAGGTGAATAAAGTAGCCTTACTGACTTTTAGTATATTTTTATACAGATGTGCCTTAACTGACATAAGCTGAATATTTTAAGAAATACATACTAGATTATTCATAAGATGTAACCTACTCTGAAAATAAATCTGTACCTTTTCACAAATGCATTGTATGCTTTTAAAAAATAGAGTGAAAGACAACAGTAGCCTCCCTTGGGTTTCCATTTTGAGCTGTGTTTGGTGTTTTTAATAAGATAGTTGCTAACACCACCTGTGTTCTGCCATGTTCTTGCATAGGCTGGGTAGCAGTAACGCCGCAGTTTAAGGACAAACTGCACCTCCGAGGCTACACACCTCAAGGAACAGTTCTGACGGTCCGGCACCCATTCTTGCCACATGTAGTTAACATCAAAGGAGAGCGTATCTGGAGAAGCGTGGCCTATAAAACCAAAAAGCCTCCTGCCCTTGTGTACAATCTGCAGAAAAAGAAAAAAAGATAAATATATGAAGCTGACTGTTCACATTGAAGATTAACGATATACAACATACTGTATAGCATTAAATATTGCTATAATAAAACCTTCCGCCACCCTTTTTAAGCTACCAAGGACCGTGCCAGTTTTTAATGAATTGAGCTTGTAAACAGAAGTTATTTTTTGCTGGGTACATATATGTGTATATCTGTGATTCAGATATACCTAAAAAGGAGTTCTGTTGAATTCAGGTTTCTCCCACTATATTTTTAATGAAACCAGATGGCATTTCTAATTTGGAGTCTAGTTGAGAGAGCAGCTTAGCAGTTGGCATATGAAAAAATGGCAGAAAATCAATGTCTCCAAAATACATGGGCTGAAATGAGATAGAAGCGAGTAAGTGGCTTTGCTCCACAGAGTCATCCAGGGACCCCACCGGGGGAACATGCCGCAGCTTCCATCTCTGGGTCTAAGGTGGTTGCTCAAGTTGTCATCCTTTCGCAATGGCAAAAAGAGAAGAGAGTGAAGAGCGTGCAGCTCCCCTACTGAAAAGAAGGGGGAAGTGCTGGAAGTTGCCCACATCACAGCGCCCATTGGTCAGCACTTACATGGCCACACCCCCCATGGGGAAGCTGGAGGATGTAGAGGGAAATGGGGATTTCGGACTTGTATTACTTAAGGGAAGAAGGGGAGAATAGAAACTGGAAAACAAGTAGAAGTTTCCCTTACATAATCTAAAAGGGCCTGAAAATCTTAGAAAAGAATTCATGTTATGTTTTTCTGGCATTCAGTTTCTTCTGCAAGGATCAGAGCACTTTAACCATTTTATCAACATTTGCCTGTAAACACTGTATAACATTACATCAGTCAGAAGTCTTTACCTTTATGTATTCCTAAATGAGTAAGTGGCACTAGAGCTGTGGACAATGCACTGGCCAGTCAAGTCCCAGATCCCAATGTTGAGATAAAAGCTCGTGGAGTAAGCTGGCCTGAAACGCAGATCCATGAGCTTCCTATAGACTCAGGTTTAGCATGAACTTTTTTAAAAAATAAATTTATTTTATTTATCTTTGGCTGCACTGGGTCTTCGTTGCCGCGTGTGGGCTTTCTCTAGTTGGGGCAAGCGGGGGCTACTCTTCATCGCGGTGCACAGGCTTCTCATTGTGGTGGCTTCTCTTGTTGCGGAGCACGGGCTCTAGGCGCACGGGCTTCAGTAGTTGTGGCACGTGGGCTCAGTAGTTGTAGCTCGCAGGCTCTAGAGCGCAGGCTCAGTAGTTGTGGTGCATGGGCTTAGTTGCTCCGTGGCATGTGGGATCTTCCTGGACCAGGGCTCGAACCCGGGTTCCCTGCACTGGCAGGCGTATTTTTAACCACTGAGACACCAGGGAAGCCCTAGCATGAACTTCTTAATAGTCCCATGTTCTCTGTCAACGAGTACACTCTAGCTCCCTTCTCACTAAGTAAGGATAAACGGTCAGTGTTTTAAAATGCAACTTGTCAAAACTTTGTAGATTTCACTTTCATTGGGTTTCAAAGTGAATACTATTGACATCTTGGGAAAGGTAGTTCTTTATGTGCATCCTTCATTCCCAGATATGAAAGGCCAGGAGCAACTTCCCAGCCCCATCCCTCATCGTGATAGTTGAGAAGTACCCCTGACGTTTCCAGACCCACCCTCTAGAGGGCGGTAGCTTCCCAAGTTGAGAAAATGATTGGTAGTCGATTTCTAGTTTATTTTGGAGAGAGTGAAATAGTTAATTTTACAAGTTAAAATTGTGACCATTATATTTCTATCTACTGTTTATAGTTTGGAGCTAGGCCTGAATCTTTAGATAAAATGAAGAAAATATGGTAAACAGCATCTGTGGAAAAATACAGAATCCAAAAACTGATACTGTATTTACCCTGAAAACTTATAATGTATTTTAGAGAGCAGAATATTTCTCCCTCCTTATCTTCTCTCTAGGCTTTTAGACCTCTCAACCAGCAAAGATTCCATTTTTAAATGTTCATAACTTATATTCTCAGGTTTTTCTTACCTGTAAAATTCAATGGTTATGTTTTGACTGAGGCATATCTAAAAATGTTCCAAGGTACTTTGCTTGCAATTTCAAACAGTGCAATTTACTAAGTAAGTTTCAGTCTCCCTGGTTGTATTTAGTCTCTTTGGGTCATCATTTTCTCATTTGTAAAATGGGGGGAATGACAGCAGATATTTCAGTCCTAACATTTTATGATTCTCAGCAAAAACAGGCAGGAAAGCCAGGAAACGGTGTTTACAATACCTCAGACAGAAAAGGCCCTCAGACCTCAGACAACTGTGCCTAGACAGTTGAGAACTGGTGCTAGGATCTGCTATTAATTTACACCACATTCTGCCAACCTAATGCAGCCCAGGATCACTGCTGTTCTATCCAATTGACCCACAATGGATTTTGCTTTAAGAAAGTTCTCTTACTGTGTTGTTTTCTGAGCATACGTCAGCTTACTGATACTCCTTAATCCATCGATCTTAGTGTGAAGAGTGCCCTCCCATCATTAATCATTTACACTATGACAGCATGCAGGAATTAGTAAAGAGTAGAAATTAATGGCAAGGTGTCAGTACAGCCCCCTCATGTCCACAGAACAGAAGTTGTTTTGAGGGGCTAGAAAATGATTTAGTAACTTTATACCAGTTGGTTCTGCAGCCTTGTTGTGTTCAGCATGTCACCCCTTTTGTATTCATGACACCTTAAAAGGAAGAAAATATGTGCCATCGAAGAGTTTTTTGACTTCAATGTGATATTAAATATGCATTTTTATTTTTTAAAGTTCCATATCTTTCTTCCCCTCTTTAAAACAGGAGCATTTCCTTCAAACTTACTGAGACAAAGTGAAGTTTAAACATTTTGCATTTTTAATCACCATAAACAGCAAGCCCTACTAATCATTAGGTCTTTACTGTGTAGTTCCGCAGAGTCTAAATTTGTTTATGTTACTTGCAACAATTCCCATGACAACCAAGGAAAAGTGGAGCACAGATGCAATCCTGTGTGCTTGTGTTTCTTGATCACTCAGACGCTTTTGCAAAATGGAAATCAATGCTAGTTTCCTGCAGATGACTAACTTGGAGCTCCACCTGTGCCAGACATGGCAGAGCTGTTAATCACTGAGTAGGAACCCAGCACTGAAGCTGAGGCGAGCTGTTTTGTCGATGGCCTCTGACCATTTACCCTGGCATCCCTCCCGCTTGGCTCTGTCTTGTGGAGCAATAGAATCATTTCCATTCTTTCTCAGAATGTTCCATTTTCTCTTGGCTGCTCTCCTCCTCCCCGGGGGATTGTTTTCTCTCAACTGTCAAAGAGTAGTGCTTAAACAATAAAAACAAAACTTCAGACTCACGTGAATCCAATAGATAGCACCTCTGCCTGCTCTTAATGTCTCTGTCATGTTGTCTGCCCCACTGATGCCCTGTAGTGGGTGGGAATGGCTAAAGATTAACATTTTAACATCATGTAGGAATGATGCCTCACTTTTCCCCTTCATGTCAAAGACCATCAATATTCTCTCATTTAATACAGGAGTTTCATGATCTGATTATTAAGTCTAGACCATCCTTAAAACAGTTTTGCAAAAGCTTCCTTTTGCTTCTCAAACAATTGTCAGAATTTACCTTCTGGCTAATCAACCTAGTGGAAGAATTTGGTCATAATATTCTCACTGGTAGGTGCAATAGGTATGATGCTTAATCACAGTCAGTCAGTACCTCTGGCCAGTAACTGTGGTAAATCTGAGAAAACTGAGGCCACACACACACACACACACACACACAAAGACACACATGCTAGAGAACACATCATCAGATGATTTTGGACATGAGAAACTGGCAAGATCCTTTCTAATTTTTCAGTAAGTCCCTCAAAAATAGCCAGCATTCAATGCATGAATGAATGAATTAGGAGGAAGAGGGGACTTTTTTGTTTTGGGAGCTGGTTTTTGCCTTCCCTGAAAAATAGCAATAGAGCAGACTTAAATTTGCTTAGTAACTTGACATTTTTCTAGGGTTTCTTCCTGTACTGCCTAAAGACAGTACCTCAGGACAGTTGTATGTGAGACTTCGCAGCTGCTATGATCATGATAGCCCATATAGCTTCTTTTTATTCCTTTACATTCTTATAATAGTAATAATAGCTAACTCTTATTTAAGCAAGCTGGCGCTTTTAAGCACTTTACATGATTAACTGAATCCTCAAAACAATCCCATGCAGGTGGTACTGTTATTACCTGCATTTGGAGATGAGGAAGCTAGGGAACATGTAACCAGCCCAGGGTCACACAATGAAGGAGTGATGGATCTCTGATTCAAACAAACCCCAGCAGCCTAGCCACAGCACCCTGTGGGTTTGTTTAATTATACAGTAAAACTGACTTTTTTTTTCCCCTTTCGATGTACAGTTCTATGGAGTTTTAATATATGTACAAGTTAATTAACAACCACCATAATCAGGATACAAAACAGTTCCACCAGCACCCAGGTTTTAACCACCACATAATAATTCCTCTATATACTAGAACCCATTACAAGGCTAAAGGCGAGAAGGCAAGAACTTTTCAACCTTAAGAGGTAAACGTGTTATCTTAGAAAAGAAAAGCAACCCACGTTGAAGACCTCAAAGGTTATGACACAATTTCCTTGGAAACCCTGTGTTACTGCCACTTAGTTCTCTTTCTATCTTCCTTTGAACCCTCCCATATACAACCCCAGCCTGAGAACATTCCTCAGAGCTAGGGGGTGTGATGTGCTGCACCCTTGCTGTCTGACTTCAGCACTGCTGCCCAATCCTAAAGTGTCTCACTGTGATTTCCATGCTGTCTTACCATCTCAGGTAGTTTTAAATTGAAAGTGCTTTCATGGCTGGCTGGGAATCTTTTCACATTGCTAGTGAGCTTTGTCAAGTACCACGGACAGATCACAGCATGAGTGGAGATCCTGACCCACAATTCTGATGAAGAAAATAGGAAATTACATATACAGGAAATTTGGAATGCAAACATCCAAAGAAACACACCAGTAAAGTATCCTAAAAAACAAAAACTGATATAAAGTCCTGATCCTGATGCTTTAAAAAGTGGAGTCATCTGCAGTTACAGAGCCAGAAGAGAGGTCAGCAGGCAGCAGCTTGACTTCTACATTTGTGCCTATAACTGTGCTGGAAAATATGTTCTACTCAGAATTTACCACTTCTCATGAAGGTCTGTACTTGATCTGAGAACAAAACCATCGATGCAGCTCTACCCACCACCAGTCCCTCCCATCAGGAAACCTACACAAGCCTCTTAGATAGCCTCATCCACCAAAGGGCAGACAGCAGAAACAAGAAGAACTACAATCCTGCAGCCTGTGGAACAAAAACCACATTCACAGAAAGATAGACAAGATGAAAAGGCAGAGGGCTATGTACCAGATGAAGGAACAAGATAAAACCCCACAAAAACTAAATGAAGTGGAGATAGGCAACCTGCCCGAAAAAGAATTCAAAATAATGATAGTGAAGATGATCCAGGACCTCGGAAAAAGAATGGTGGCAAAAATTGAGAAGATGCAAGAAATGTTTAACAAACACCTAGAAGAATTAAAGAACAAACAGAGATGAACAATACAATAACTGAAATGAAAACTACACTAGAAGGAATCAATAGCAGAATAACTGAGACAGAAGAACGGATAAGTGACCTGGAACACAGAATGGTGGAATTCACTGCTGCGGAACAGAATAAATAAAAAAACAATGAAAAGAAATGAAGACAGCCTAAGAGACCTCTGGAACAACATTAAATGCAACAACATTCACATTACACTGGTCCCAGAAGGAGAAGAGAGAGAGAAAGGACCAGAGAAAATATTTGAAGAGATAATAGCTGAAAACTTTCCAAACATGGGAAAGGAAATAGCCACCCAGTCCAGGAAGCGCAGCGAGTCCCATACAGGATAATCCCAAGGAGAAACATGCCGAGACACATAGTACTCAAATTGGCAAAAATTAAAAACAAAGAAAAATTACTGAAAGCAGCAAGGGAAAAATGACAAATAACATACAAGGGAACTCCAATACGGTGAACAGCTGATTTCTCAGCAGAAACTCTACAAGCCAGAAGGGAGTGGCATGATATACTTAAAGTGATAAAAGGGAAGAACCTAAAACCAAGATTACTCTACCTGGCAAGGATCTCATTCAGATTCGATGGAGAAATCAAAAGCTTTACACACAAGCAAAAGCTAAGAGAATTCAGCACCACCAAACCAGCTCTACGACAAAGGCTAAAGGAACTTCTCTAAGTGGGAAACACAGGAGAAGAAAAGGACCTACAAAAACAAACCCAAAACAATTAAGAAAATGATAACAGGAACATACATATTGATAATTACCTTAAAAGTAAATGGACTAAATGCTCCAACCAAAAGACACAGGCTTGCTGAATGGATACAAAAGCAAGACCCATCTATATGCTGTCTACAAGAGACCCACTTCAGACCTAGGGACACATACAGACTGAAAGTGAGGAGATGGAAAAACATATTCCATGCAAATGGAAATCAAAAGAAAGCTGGAGTAGCAATACTCAGATAAAATAGACTTTAAAATAAAGAATGTTACAAAAGACAAAGAAAGACACGACATAGTGATCAAGGGATCAATCCAAGAAGAAGATATAACAAATATAAATATATATGCACCCAACATAGGAGCACCTCAATACAAAAGGCAACTGCTTTTTGTATTTATAGCTAACAGCTGTAAAAGAGGAAATCGACACTAACACAGTAATAGTGGGGGACTTTAACACCTCACTTACACCAATGGACAGATCATTCAAACAGAAAATTAATATGGAAACACAAGCTTTAAATAGACACAATAGACCAGATAGATTTAATTGATATTTATAGGACATTCCATCCAAAAACAGCTGACTACACTTTCTTATCAAGTGCGCATGGAACATTCTCTAGGATAGATCACATCTTGGGTCACAAATCAAGCCTCGGTAAATTTAAGAAAATTGAAATCATATCAAGCATCTTTTCTGACCACAACGCTATGACATTAGAAATCAATTACAGGGAAAAAAACATAAAAAACACAAACATACGGAGGCTAAACAATACGGTACTAAATAACCAAGAGGTCACTGAAGAAATCAAACAGGAAATCAAAAAATACCTGGAGACAAGTGACAGTGAAAACACAACAATCCAAAACTATGGGATGCAGCAAAAGCAGTTCTAAGAGAGAAGTTTATAGCTATACAAGCCTACCTCAAGAAACAAGAAAAATCTCAAATAAAAAATCTAACCTTACACCTAAAGGAACTAGAGAAAGAAGAACAAACAAATCCAAAGTTAGCAGAAGGAAAGAAATCATAAAGATCAGAGCAGAAATAAATGAAACAAAGAAAACAATAGCAAAGATCAATAAAACTAAAAAGCTGGTTCTTTGAGAAGATAAACAAAATTGACAAACCATTAGCCAGGCTCATCAAGAAAAAGAGCGAGAGGACTCAAATCAATAAAACTAGAAATGAAAAAGGAGAAGTTACAACAGACACCGCAGAAATACAAAGCATCCTAAGAGACTACTACAAGCAACTCTGTGCCAATAAAATGGACAACCAGGAAGAAATGGACAAATTCTTAGAAAGGTATAGCCTTCCAAGACTGAACCAGGAAGAAATAGAAAATATGAACAGACCAATCACAAGTAATGAAATGGAAACTGTGATTAAAAATCTTCCAACAAACAAAAGTCCAGGACCAGATGGCTTCACAGGTGAATTCTATCAAACATTTAGAGAAGAGCTAACAGCCATCCTTCTCAAACTCTTCCAAAAAATTGCAGAGGAAGGAACGCTCCCAAACTCATTCTATGAGGCCACCATCACCCTGATACCAAAACCAGACAAAGATACTACCAAAAAAGAAAATTACAGACCAATATCACTGATGAATATAGATGCAAAAATCCTCAACAAAATACTAGCAAACAGAATCCAACGACACATTAAAAGGATCATACACCATCATCAGGTGGGATTTATCCCAGGCATGCAAGGATTCTTCAATATATGCAAATCAATGTGATACACCATATTAACAAACTGAAGAATAAAAACCATATGATCATCTCAATAGATGCAGAAAAAGCTTCTGACAAAATTCAACACCGATTTATGATAAAAACTCTCCAGAATGTGGGCATAGAGGGAACCTACCTCAACATAATAAAGGCCATATACGACAAACCCACAGCAAACATCATTCTCAATGGTGAAAAACTGAAAGCATTTCCTCTAAGATCAGGGACAAGACAAGGATGTCCACTCTCACCTCTATTATTCAACATAGTTTTGGAAGTCCTAGCCACAACAATCAGAGAAGAAAAAGAAATAAAGGGAATACAAATTGGAAAAGAAGAAGTAAAACTGTCACTGTTTGCAGATGACCTGATACTATACATAGAGAATCCTAAAGATGCCACCAGAAAACTACCAGAGCTAATCAATGAATTTGGTAAAGTTGCAGGATATAAAATTAATGCACAGAAATCTCTTGCATTACTATACAATAACAATGAAAGATCAGAAAGAGAAATTAAGGAAACCCTCCCATTTACCACTGCAACGAAAAGAATAAAATACCTAGGAATAAACCTACCTAGGGATACTAAAGACCTGTATGCAGAAAACTATAAGGCACTGATGAAAGAAATTAAAGATGATACTAACAGATGGAGAGATATACCATGTTCTTGGATTGGAAGAATCAATACTGTGAAAATGACTATACTACCCAAAGCAATCTACAGATTCAATGCAATCCCTATCAAATTACCAATGGCATTTTTTACGAAACTAGAACAAAAAATTGTAAAATTTGTATGGAGACACAAAAGACCCCGAATAGCCAAAGCAGTCTTGAGGGAAAAAAATGGAGCTGGAAGAATCAGACTCCCTGACTTCAGACTACACTACAAAGCTACAGTAATCAAGACAATATGGTACTGGAACAAAAATAGAAACATAGATCAATGGAACAAGATAGAAAGCCCAGAGGTAAACCCACGCACTTATGGTCAACTAATCTATGACAAAGGAGGCAAGGATATACAATGGAGAAAAGGCAGTCTCTTCAATAAGTGGTGCTGGGAAAACTGGACAGCAACATGCAAAAGAATGAAATTAGAACCCTCGTTAACACCATACACAAAAATAAACTCAAAATGGATTCGAGACCTAAATGTAAGACCGGACACTATAAAACTCTTAGAGGAAAACATAGGAAGAACACTCTTTGACATAAATCACAAAAAGATCTTTTTTGATCCACCTCCTGAAGTAATGGAAATAAAAACAAAAATAAACAAATGGGACCTAATGAAACTTTAAAGCTTTTGCACAGCAAAGGAAACCATAAACAAGACCAAAAGAGAACCCTCAGAATGGGAGAAAATATTTGCAAATGAATCAACGGAAAAGGAGTAATCTCCAAAATATATAAACAGCCCATGCAGCTCAATATTAAAGAAACAAACAACCCAATCCAAAAATGGGCAGAAGACCTAAATAGACATTCCTCCAAAGAAGACATACAGATGGCCAAGACGCACATGAAAAGCTGCTCAACATCACTAATTATTAGAGAAATGCAAATCAAAACTACAATGAGGTATCACCTCACACCAGTTAGAATGGGCATCATCAGAAAATCTATAAACAACAAATCCCGGAGAGGGTGTGGAGAAAAGGGAACCTTCTTGCACTGTTGGTGGGTATGTAAATTTATACAGCCACTATGAAGAACAATATGGAGGTTCCTTAAAAAACTAAAAATAGAATTACCATATGACCCAGCAATCCCACTACTGGGCATATACCCAGAGAAAACTGTAATTCAAAAAGATGCATGAACCCCAATGTTCATTGCAGCACTATTTACAATAGCCAGGTCATGGAAGCAACCTAAATGCCCATCGACAGACGAATGGATAAAGAACATGTGGTACATATATACAATGGAATATTACCCAGCCATAAAAAGGAATGAAATTGAGTCATTTCTTGAGACGTGGATGGATCTAGAGACTGTCATACAGAGTGAAGTAAGTCAGAAAGAGAAAAACAAATATCGTATATTAATGCATGTATGTGGAAGCTGGAAAAATGGTACAGATGAACCGGTTTGCAGGGCAGAAGTTGAGACCCAGATGTAGAGAACAAACGTATAAACAACAAAGGGGGAAAGCCGCGGGGGTGTAGGGATGGTGGTGTGCTGAATTGGGCGATTGAGATTGACATGTATACACTGATGTGTATAAAATTGATGACTAATAAGAACCTACCAAAAAAAAAAAAAAGAAAAACCATTGATGGTAAAGGAGAAAAAAGGAAGTTCATTAAGTTTCTTATCAATGAAACGGAGATGATTAATTTTAAAAATTTCTGTAGTTGTATTTTAAGTAAACTAATGTAATGTTAAAATATATATATAAAGTCCTGATCCTATAAGTGCCATAGAACTAGTTGTCCCTATTTATTCGCAAATCAAATACCTTCAAAAACCAAATTAATTTGGTTCTGAACTTGTTTAAATGGCCTTGCCTTTCTGCTTGAGCATTCATCCTGTTTCCTGTTCCTTTTCACATCTTAACTGATTTTCACTAAAAGGGGATCTTAGTTGCCCAACTAAAAGCTTTCTATTATCTCCAGTTTTCTCAACATTTAACATGTAGCCTAAAGAGATTTCTCATTTTCCACTGTTCACTTTAAACTTTATGGTTAAATATTCAACTGGAAGAAAAATTAGATATGGTGACCTCTTTCCCTTAAATACTAGATATATATTTTACTGAAACACTTGCTAAGGAAAATGTCTTTTTCACTGGATGAAAAAGCTATTATGTAAAGGTTAATTCCAAGAAATGTACTGAAAATGTACAGCATGGGAACTTGGATGAAACTATTCAACAAAAGAAAACAATGCTTAACAGTCCCACTTACCCACTAACTCCCCCATTCAGCCTGGCTTCTATCAGTTCTAGGTACACTTGCTCATTTGTCAATAGGAAATGCTTCTTTTTTAACTAGACTGAAGGCATAATTAGGTTTCTACCCACATCTGTTGCTGAATAACTAACCACCCCAAAACTTAGTGACTTCAAACAAGCTTCTATTTGCTCTTTAGTTTGGCAGTTTAATCTGGGCTCAGCTCAATGGTTCTCCCACTCTGTGGGGATATGTATTTGCAGATCTCACTCCATGTCGGGAGCTTCAGCTGGGATGGCTGTAATAACTTGGAAACCTGGGCATTCTTCCATGGGTCCCTCTCTCTACCTAGAATATCGTCCCAAAGTAGGCCAGTTCAGGTTTGTTCACAAGGTCATCGTGTTCAGAAAAAGCATGAGAGTAGAAGCTGCAATGCCTCTGAAGCTCAGAGATCACGCAATGTCACTCTGCTGCATTCTACTGGTCAAAGCAAGTTGCAATGGCAGCACAGACTCAAGCTGACTGGAAGGGCTGCAAAGAATCTGTAGCCACTTTCATCCACCACAAGGTTTCAGCATGTTCATCCCCTTGAGGAAAAGGCAGTATAACATGCTATATATTCTGACCTATGTGAAGAAAATCCACTGTAAATTTATCAAATAAGAAATTTGATGCTGACTTAAATTTACCTCAGGAGTCAGATACATAGAACAGCTCATGACTGAGGAAAGGAAGGAACACAAGGCTGTGGGATTTTGATTTCATCATGAATCTTTTAGGAATAGTGTCTTAACTGTGCATGTATTACTTTCATAAATTTAAAGTGAAAAAACAAATCCGTTCAGGTGCAAACCTAGGCAATCTCTACTCCCATCCTGACCCACCCTCATGGAGCACTTACACTATCAGAAAGCTAAATCAGGAAGTCAGCTATCTGCATAGTCTCTGTTAGGGGAGGTAATGAGGACACAGAAATGAAGGAACTTAGTATCTCAAAGTAGTACCCTATTACTCTCCAAGAAGGAGAAAGGAGGTTTTAGGCAGAATCCAAGCTTAGGATCCTGAGGCCCTAGAAACTCTTCCTTTCTTTTCCTGGCTCTACAACCAGGGAGAGGAGTAGAGTGACATGGGGTTGAAAGTGATTTCAGAATCCTGCTCTTAGCATTGGCCACCTACCAGCATTTCTCCATCTCTGACGCCAAACAAGGAGACAGAAACCCACGTGGAGACATTTGTTGCTGTATGTCTCCACCACTCCCTATGGATTCTGAGAGACCAGGAGACAGGCACCTGATGCCAAGTGCCTGCAACTCAAGTGATATTCTAATAAATGGATCAAATGGGACAAATATCTGGGCCTACAATATAGCAGGCTCACAGGGCCCAAGAACCAAGGACATTTAAAAATAAATGCCGCTCTTCTCTTTAAATTATATGTTCTTCTGTTTTCAAATAGTTACCCACAAATCAAAACTACAATGAAATATCACCTCACACCGGTCAGAATGGCCATCGTTGAAAACTCCACAAACGGGACTTCCCTGGTGGCACACTGGTTAAGAATCCGCCTGCCAATGCAGGGCACATGGGTTTAAGCCCTGTCCAGGAAGATCCCACATGCCATGGAGCAACTAAGCCTGCGCACCACAACTACAGGAGCCTGCGTTCTAGAGCCTGCGAGCCACAACTACTGAAGCACCCACGCGCCTAGAGCCCGTGCTCCGCAACAAGAGAAGCCACCGCAATGAGAAGCCCGTGCACCACAAAGAGTAGCCCCCACTCACCGCAGCTAGAGAAAAACCTACACGCAGCAACAAAGACCCAACACAGCCAAAAATAATTAATAATTAATTTAAAAAAAAACTACAAACATTAAATGCTGGAGAGGGTGTGGAGAAAAGGGAACCCTCCTACACTGTTGGTGGGAATGCAAATTGGTACAGCCGCTATGGAGGACAGTGTGGAGGTTCCTTTAAAAAAAAAAAAACAACTAAATATAGAACTACTGTATGATCCAGCAATACCACTGCTGGGCATATACCCAGAGAAAACTCTAATTCGAAAAGGTACATGCACCCCAATGTTCACAGCAGCACTATTTACAACAGCCAAGACATGGAAGCAACCTAAATGTTCATCGACAGAGGAATGGATAAAGAAAATGTGGTATATATATATACAATGGAATTATTACTCAGCCATAAAAAAGAATGAAACAATGCCATTGGCAGCAACAAGGATGGACCTAGAGATTATCATAGTAAGTAAAGTAAGTCAGACAGAGAAAGATAAATATCATATGATATTGCTTATATTTGGAATCTTGAAAAATGATACAAATGAACTTATTTACAAAACAGAAAGAGTCACACAGTAGAAAAACTTATGGTTACCAAGGGGAAAGGGAAGAGGGGAAGGGATAAATTGTGAGATTGGGATTGACATATACACACTATATAAAATAGGTAACTAATAAGGACCTACTGTATAGCACAGGGAACTCTACTCAATACTCTGTAATGACATATATGGGAAAAGAATCTAAAAGAGTGGAAATATGTATAATTGATTCACTTTGCTCTACAGCAGAAACTAGCACAACATTGGAAATCAACTACACTCCAATAAAAAATTTTAAAAATACTAATTATTTTTTAAAAAATAACTACCCACATAATATAGTCGCTTACCTAAAAATGCCAGCTTATGCTATCTCAGAACCGGGCATAAGTAGAATCAGGGAACAAGTGTATTACCCTACTTCACTTTCATCTCAAAAAGGTGAAGTTCATCTCACTACTGCTAGTAAACTACTCATGATCGTCAGTAAATATAAATTGGTTAGATGTTATGATAGAGAAAGGCTGCTTAAAGAGTGACCTCTATATCATGTTAATATAATTAATACATTATCATAAATTGAGAACATTCAGATCAGGCTGAAATCCTTTTCACCACCACTCCTAATTTCCCCACATAAAATTCTTCACTTAATCAGAAAAGCAGTGTAACACAGACCTGCCACTTCCTACTTGTGTGACTTCAGGCAATTGGCTTGTCTGTAGGAAGCAAAGTGGGAATAACAATCTACTTTTTAGGGATGTTGAGAGGATTCAGAGTTAATGGGATGTGCTTAGAAGAGTGCCTGGTACTTAGAAAAGGACTACTCCTAGATGCTAATGTGGGATCTCCAGTTCCGTGCAAAATGTTTCCCAATTATTTCCGGTGTCCCCAGGGTTGGCTCCCGTGGGTCGTGAATAAGGCCAGCCTGCTCTTACGTGAAGTCAGCCATTTCCTTCCTCCCCAACAACAGCTCCCTTCAGTGGAAATTCATACTTGTGCACACAGGACACAGAGCAGAAACATGCAAGTCTCACCACTCCACTGCTGCTGCTACTAACCTACAGAAAAATCATGTTCATTAGTGTCCCTACCAAAGAGGCTATCTCAGCACTTCTGACACACTAGTGCAGATTCCTGCCCTTGCCTCTCTCTGGTCCCTGGGTACTGCAATCACTACAGCTACCTCTGCTACTGTTAACTGCAAGGCCTCATGCTTGCTACTAGGCAAACTTGCCTACCTTATTCTCAGTATCTGTAAGATGTGCTGTATATCATCAGAAAAATCTTTGGTCTTAAACGAATTGAAAGGGAAAAAAAGAAAAAAAAATCTTTGTCCTGCCATGCAGATAAAACTCCTGCCGGGATCCCCACACTGGTCCACTAGACATGGCAAAATTCCAGCTACCATTGTAGCTCGTGCTCAAGCAGGGACCTCTGTCTTATTAACTTGCAATTCCTTAATATACCATCATATGGAGAATTCATTTCCCCCCAGTAAAATTAGCTGAGTACCAAGGTGCTATTCCCCTATCACATCAATGGTGAATGTTAAATGAAAATGTTACTCATCATTCTGTTACTTTAAGCAACACTAAATTAAACATCCATCTTCTGTATTTAAAAAAAAAACCAAAAAACCACCTTGAAATAGGGTACAAGACTTGATTACTATTAGCAAATCTAAAAGTTGTTCTACTTTAAGAACATAAGCATAAACATAACTTATGGGCTTCCCTGGTGGCGCAGTGGTTGAGAGTCCGCCTGCTTATGCAGGGGACACAGGTTCATGCCCCGGTCTGGGAAGATCCCACATGCCGCGGAACGGCTAGGCCCGTGAGCCATGGCTGCTGAGCCTGCGCGTCGGAGCACAGGCTCCGCAACAGGAGAGTCCACAACAGTGAGAGGCCTGCGTACCACAAAAAACAAACAAACAAACAAACAAAAAACATAACTTGCAAGGTTATAAGATCCTTTGGATCCCCTGAACCACTCACTCCACTTGGTGTCCACTCTCAAAATACTTCCAGATGGTCAATTTTCACTATAATCAGTGATTAAATCATGATACTATGAAATATTATGCAACAGTTGTAAAGAATAAGGAAGGTCCTTAACTAGGACAAAGATCCTCAAATTCTACTCACTGCAGAATATCAATAACCTGAATTATGTAAAAAGCATAGAAATCAAGCATTTCAATATGCATACACATATGGAGGTTAAGAGTTAACAGCAGATCATTAACAGTAGTTAATTCTAGAGGAGAAACAAATGAAAGTAAGAGGATTAGTAGGAAGAGAGCTAGTCGGGATGAATTTTAACTTGCTTGAATTTTGAGTATGTAGTTGTACTTGCATTATGTCTTTTAAAAATTAGAGCACACCAAAAAAGAAATGAAAGGTGTGGTATTTTAAAATCAATAAAAGAATTAAAACATCATTCTCTAAAATTGCCTTCTGGTGGTAGAATCTCTACCACTGGCAAATTTCTACTTGCAGTTTATCCCTTAAGGCATTCCATCAAGCTTTCATAACTTTAATTGACTGTTACGACTTCAGCACAGAGTAATGTAGTATTTCTGAGTTTCAGTCGTTCAGTGTGATACTCAAACTGTAATAGTCTCGTTTAGCTTAAAAGGGCACCCCCCCCCCGAACTGGGGTAAAGTGAATAACTCAGCACATGAAACAAGAACCTAGGTCTATGGGGAAAAGAGAAAGCTGTTTTTGATAGAGAATACCAGTTACCATAGAAGATATATAATTGACTTAAACAAAAATCAGTAGATGCTAAAATCAATGGCTGTGTTGAAGAATAAGATCGTTTCACTATATCATCCTACAGAATATTAATTATAAATGGAAAAAAAAACTTTCCGGTTGAGAAATGTGGTGGACAACACCTTAACCAAATAATAAAAGTTAACACAACCAATAATGGCATCATATGCCTTCTGATGTAATGCACCAGTACTTACTATTCCTGTGAAGATGCGTAACCTGAAATGAAGCATGAGGAAAACAATTAGAATAACCCAAATTAAGGAACATTCTTTAAACAGCTGGCATACGTTCTTCAAACTCTTAATGTTGTAAAGGACAAAAGCATAGAGTTGTTCCAAATTAAAGGAAACTGAAGAGATGTGACAACTAAATGCGATGAGGGATTAGGAACAGGGAGATTGTTGAAGGTTAATATTAAGACATTTGGCACACTCTGAATATAGACTGTGTATTAAAGACTACACCCATCTTTAAAGTCCTGAATTTCACCATTGTAAGAGAATGCCCTAATCCTTAAGAGATAAACTGAAGTATTCAGAGATGAACAGGTATGCTTGCAACTTAATTTCTGGGGGTCCACCACATAATACGTACATAATAGAAAGCAAATGTGAGTAGTGGATCACAATAAGGGGTACACAAGGGACTTCCTTGGTGATGCAGTGGTTAAGACTCCAAGCTCCCAATGCAGGAGGCCCGGGTTCGATCCCTGGTCAGGGAACTAGATCCCACATGCATGCTGCAACTAAGAGTTGGCATGCCACAACTAAGGAGCTGGCGAGCCGCAACTAAAGAGCACACATGCTGCAACTAAGACCTGGCACCACCAAATAAATAAAATTAAATTAAAATTTTAAAAAATAATAAGAGGTACACAAGAATTCAGGGTACCATTTCTGTAACTTCTCTGTAAGTCTGAACCTTTCTCAAAATAAAGTTTCTTTTTTTAACTTATTTATCTGGCTGCGCTGGGTCTTAGCTGCAGCACACGGGATCTTCATAGCAGCATGTGGGATCTACTGCCCTGACCAGGGATCAAATCCGGGCCCCCTGCATTGGGAGCACAGAGTCTTAACCACTGGACCACCAGGGAAGTCCCAAAATAAAGTTTCTTCACTAAGTCTCTTTCTCAAAACTTACTATTTCCTGCTACTTGGGTGAACTCTCCTTGACTTGTTAATGCACCCAGAAAAAAAAATCCTACTCTATGAACAGAGATTTCTGCATTATCAAAATCTTAAAATTACCACTACCATTGTATTATTAGTTGAAATCAAGGAAACACACACACACCAAGACACCACACAAATAATTATCCTTGGCCTGGGCAATTAAAAACTATTTGCCTTTCCACGGGCCAGATACTGTTTTAGGTGCTTGAGGAAAGCAGTGCACACAAAAGCATTCTGACTGTTAATGGAGATTACAATATAGTTGAGTAAAGTAGCGGACACAAAAGCCCACATATAACATTAAAACTCCACTATCTTGCAAGACATGAAGACAAGCAGGTGGATTATACAATTTAGTAATGTCAAATACAGGAAGCACACTATATATTTAAGGATACTTACTCTGTTATCTAGTGGAAAATGTCTTAATATTAAAACTACATGCCAAGCACTAGGCTAAGTGCTCAATAAGCATTTAACACTCAAAGCCACTCTATGGACAGAAGTACCATATGCCCCCATTTTCTGGATGAAGAAAGAGGTTTAATAAAGTTAAAAATGATTTGCCCAGTTATAGTAGTAAGGAAGAGAGGCCCATTGTGAACCCAGCTCTAATTGCAAGGGCCACAGAGCACCTCATACAGCAAACATCGAAATCCTTTAAAAAGGAAATTTCGTACCACAAACCTTCCCTGATTACTAAACATTAGCACATTGTTTTAGCAGCTTCACCAACCTGCCTTTTTGGAGCTGAGGATGAGAGCTGTAACGTACCCTAGAGATCATACTACTGTACCGTTAACTCTACCTACAAACTAGTGTTAAGCCCTGACTGAGACCATGGGCAGAATACAAAGAAAGGATGGCCAAAAGTTAAGCGTAAACGGATGATACATATAAAAATCATAACAGGGTGAGCCTCTGAGAAAGGAGTAGCAAGGGACTGGAGAAACACACTAATAACAATTCTTTCATTCCTTAAAATAACAAACCAAGTCACACATCAGTAACATTTATATATTCATGATAAATTTCCCATATATCCTTGCATTAGGCAGAAACTTACAGCTCCTCATCACTGATTCTACCATGCCAATAAAACAAATGCTTGGAAACTCATTTTGCTTTGTTCATGATAAGGACTCTTGCAAGAGGCGGAAGCAAGAGGGGGAAGAGAGTGAATCACACTCATCGGTTCAACAAGAAACATCTATCTTTTCCTGACAGCTTCCAGGTCACTTGCTGCATCAGGACAGGATGCAATCCAGTTGTTTTGATGCTTTGCATCGCTTTCCCTTTTCCCTAAAGTCCACAAAAACACCTAAGCCTTCAACATACAGCACCACTGTTTATGTGAACTAACAAAGGAAAGAGAACCTTACTAGAATGTGGCTTATCACTTTTTCATGGGTTTCATATTCTTCTCAGACTTCCACTGAATACAGTAAAATCCTTAAAATAGTGCCCGGGCTTTCTGTGAACATTCAATGTAACTCATTTTATTTTCTCTTCAGTGCATCTTTTTCCAATTATGAGTCAAAATTTACTAATACCAGGCCTGCAACTGAGAACGGATGTGTACATTAAAACTGTTAAAGGGACCTGTAGTTGGGAAGGAATTACTACGTAAAATCTCCTATAAACTGTCTGCAGGTTGTTTTTTCCCAACCTTCACCTCTGCCTCCCAAAAAGCAAATTATAGAAAGATGGGCTTTAGACTACTACCCACTGGGATTGTTAACTCAAACAAAAACATCTGCCACAACCTTTCTACCTACCATGGGTTATCTGGGGTAAAAGATTTTGAAAATTAATACACTTGCAATTCCAGCCAAATAAATTGACTTCCTTGATACTTGATGTACCAATAATAAACAAAGGCATAAAATGCTTTTTAAAACTTTATTTCAACATAACTATACTTACAGAAATACACTCATATTGGTTATTAGAACGCAATTTAACTTATCCTACACAATTTGGACCAAAAAACTTGGTACATGGTTTGCTTTAAAAAAGAAAGAAAAAGCATTTGCAATCTGGTTTATTTTTCCATCTATTACAAATGTATATAAAAGATCCACCATCAAATGCTGCTAAAGCAAACAGCATGAACCTTGAGAAATTAAACTTTGGTTTGTCTCTGAAAAATAACACGTATTGCACTGTAAAAGTTTATAAAATTGGTGCAACAAAACATTGTTGTAATGTTTCAATGCCAGTTCACAAAGTTCGATAACTAATGGATGTTGATGAGGGTGGGGAGAGCCTATGTGTACGTGTGAAAATATAAAAGCAATCCAATCTAGTTAATATTGCATGTAGATCACAAGTTTACTCAAATCAAGATTCAGATAATTTCTTAAATCTGAATTAACACTACCAGTCCAGTTCATCTGCTGAGGTCAACAAGGAAACTGCACAGTAGCTGTTTTTCTGATTTGTGCAAAAAAGAAAATGAAGTTTCTTCCCCCAGGTTTTCAGTCTAGAACTGAAACTACAGGAAAGGTATTCCTTCCACTGTCAACATTCATGGGGTGATAGGCGATGACTCAAGCTTAAATCTGAATTAGCACTCAGATGAGAAATAGTTCCCAAAGTTAAAGACCACATGACTTTAGAAGTGACTCTAGAGGGAATCTAAAGTCATGACAAAGATAAAATGGCCCTTCTTGGGAGATCAGAGTAAAACACCCAGCCATAGTCATAAGAAACCTTAACAAAAAATGCAGCCCTTTGTGAATGACACCTCAATTTAACTTTAAAAAAGAAAAAAAGGCAGCCCCATAGAAGCAGCTCTGAAAAGAGGAAGAAAATATAACTTAAAATACCTTGAAAACCAATGTGAATATAGGTTCAGAAGATAGTTAAAAGATATATTTTTATAAGACTACCAAGGACTAGGCTTATATTCTAATATTTCAACTTTTGCTCTAGTACTAAACATCAATCTACAAATAACATGTTCACTTTTCATTCCTTTATCAAAAGGGAAAATTCTAGCTTCAATCCTATCCAGTGGAGGGTATACTGAGAAAATAAAAAGATTCAAACAGTTCCATGCAAATATCACATTTTTCAAATGGAAGAACTCCCAACTAGACCAGAAGTTCTTATTACTAATGCACTTTTCATTGAAACAATTTTTAATAAGAACAAATACATGGCATTAAGGTTCAGAACCTAATATAGGCCTGACAATCAAGTCCTTGTTTTCTGGAAGAAAGGCCTCAAGTTCATTCAATTTCCAGTAACAATGTTTTCACAGATCATTTTCATAATAAGGAGTTTTAATTTCCTTCACATTTTTGTTTTTGGCATTCTAGTCTTAAAATCTAGACAAGAAAATTAGTCCAATTCCCCAGAAGTCAGATTTTTTTCTTTTGAAGTATCAAAAGAATCCACAAAACCTCTTCCCAAAACTGATTCCCAATCTGTAATTTGTACTTAACATGAATCTTTTCATGTATACTGTAAAAGGTAACTTATATAAAATGTACCCATGAATATTAAAAAATAGTTGTTAGATTTAACTAGCCTTATAATTTAAGTTTTAAAACATAAATATTTGCAGCTTAATCTTCCATTGACAATGATTGTCGGAGCTTAGAATTCAACATCATTTACAAATCCCCAACGTGCACACAAAACACACACCAGTAACACAACTTACTCCTCATGTCTTGAGAGAATCTTCCGCTTCTTTAAATCTTTGGCCTCCCAGTCAATTCCAAGTTCAAATGTCTTTTAACTTGGACTTCTCAGAATTTTAACAAGTTTTCCACCCATACTTCAATACTTTTCCTAATCTTTCCTGTTGCATTGCCAAACTCTGAAACCTGCTTCAGAGGTCATCAGACAGAAGAAAATCAATGAAATATAAAGTGGTTATTTCAGAATAGAACATGGGAGAACTGGAATTGTTCAGGGTTCCCTATGGGGATCATACTTTATTGGACTACAATGAATAACTGCTGTCAACAAGAAAAATCCTTTACTGGATTCTTTCATATTCTTTGGTGACTGGCCAAAGAACCTACCAACAAAGTTTGGAAGTACATACTCTTCCATACAAAGTGCCCCACAGGAACACGAGAATAGCTGCAGCTCATTTGAGTCCTCGCCTGTAGAAAAAGGCAGTCACAGGAACAGCTAGGACACCCACTAGTTGGTGGAGATCCCTGAGAAAGTGTGATTTTTTAAATCTGGACTGAATTTAACTTTCACCAGCCTTTTTCACTGTATTCACAGGAAGTAGCAGCTGGTCTACCAGCACTCATACTACCTTTCTCATCATAGGTTTTCTGTAAAATCGCTATGGCTTTGGAATCTCACAAACTGATATTCTGTATAACTTGAAGGAGTAAATTATGCCTCCTAATTCCAGATTTGCAGTTTCCAAATAAAAATTACAGTTCTTTATTCAGCGGAGTAGACATAAAAACACCAACCATCTATGAAAGAGGTTTCCCTCTAAAATACGATTTAACACTGTACATTTAGGAAGTAGATGTACTAAGACAGGCCAAAAGTTTACTTATGGTTGGTATTTGAGATAAAAATCCATTCAGAAAAAAAAAAATCCATTCAGTATAGACCTAGTGGCTTATTTATTGTAAAGTTCAAACTGAGAGCTATGAATTCATTATACGCATTTAAAATAAATAACTTATGAAATGCAGATTCTGGCATAGATATGAATATCAAAATCAATGAATTTAACCTGCATGTTTCATTTGCTCAGAAATTTGCACACATTAATATTCTGCAAAAACGACAATTGCAGCAAAGGAAAAAAGAAAACTGCCCTTTTGCAAACAAGATTAAAAGCATCCCTCCAAAGAGGAAAAAATAAAATGCAAATATATGTATAAAGTGTTACTGTTCAACAAAAATGCTAGTTCTAGAAAAAAATGTAACTGCATAGATTAAAAAACAATGTGCAACATCTTAAGCTATTAAAGCACCAAATAAAAAAACACACCAAAATCAATGTTTTTATGACAATTAACATATACACAAATAAGAAATATGTATTGATCAAAACTCAGGAAGTAAATACCTGGGCTGATACACTGTCCATTGTTGGCAGAACTTCTCTTCAATTTAAATGTCTCTTTTCATTTCTAAAACAATTTTAAAGTGCTAACTTTATATAAAGCAGGCAAATTCTTCAAGTAATTTGCTATTTAAGTATGCCAATTTTTACAGAGCTAAACAAGGAACTAAGAATAAACTAAAGTGAAACAGGAGTAGACATGGGGAAAAAACTCAATAGTTATAGTTGAACAAATCGACAGAATGCTCTAATACCACCTTGGCCCTCTTGGTTCAATTAAAAGCAAAAGCTAATAGATTTAGCTGGTTTATTACACTAACTCCCTTGGATTTGCTAAAATTTGTACATCATTAGGTACACGGATTCCTAAGGAAAAGAATGCCACTTAAAAATCAAGATTGGATACTAATTAAAGCAATTTTTAAAAAACAAAAGGCTGTCTACTACTACAAATGAATACAAAATGTCACAGACCTTACAAACTAAGAACTGAAGCCTTGCCCAAAGTTTATTTACTCCTGCCCTTGAGCTGCCTCTTCAAGGAAGTATACATTAACCAAATGGCGATTGAGGTGTTTGCTGTAATCTTTTTCCTTTCTAAAAGAACGATCACAGAAGATACAAACAAAATCTCCCTCGGCCACTTTGACTGCCAAGGCTTCCTTTCCATTTTTTCTACTAGTCTCTTGTGGAACTGGTCGAGCCCCATTCAATCCAGAGTCATCACTATCCTCTGACATGTTGTCACTTAGGTCACTTCCATCATGACTGTGGATGCCTTCGTCTTCATCCATTTCCTGAGACTCATTTACTGCCACGGTGACAGGAGGTGATGCCACAGTAGCTGTGGACACTGCTTCACATTTTTCTAGCGGTAGAGGAAGAAGTGGTGGTGAAGCTGGTTCTTCAACCGCCGAGTCTCTGCCGGGGGGATTCTCTGTTTTCTTCTCATCAGCGTCCATCTTCATTTCACAAAGCATAGCGTCAGCCTGACGTTTACCATCTGAAGTTTCACCCTCTGGCATATTCAAGTTTTGTTCAGAGGATGAAATACTGGCAGATGCCTTGGTAACAGCAGCAAGACCAGCTAGACTCTTATCTGCCTCTTCTGCTTCCACTTTTTGAAGAGGAGCTTCTTTATGTCCTTCCCCTGCAGGGACTAATTTTTGGTCTTCTGACTCTTCCTCTTTTAAGTCTTCCTTTGGCAGAGGTGGTGATGGTGGTAAGAGATCCTGTGCACCGGCACTTTCCTTTAGAACCTGCCTGTCTTTAACAGGCACTAAGCCAACTTCAATAAGGACTTGCTCCTTCTGCGCCATTTCACTCTGCATGTTGGTCTTTTCCTTGCCATTATCTTTGTGAGGAGACCTTTTGGGGATCGGCTCCACGGGAGGAGGAGGCTCCGCATGAACAGGCCCCTTCTGAACAACCTCGACCTCAGCATGCCCCCCGGGGGGAAGAGGTGGAGGAGGGGATGGGGGGGGAGGGGGAGGAGGAGGCGGCCGCTCCATCTGAACAACCTCGACCTCAGCATGCCGCTCGGGGGCAAGGGGAGGAGGAGGAGATGGGGGGGCGGCGGGAGGAGGCTCCGTCTGAACAGGCCCCCCCTCAGCAGACTCCATGGGAGGAGGAGGCTCTATCTGAGTGGGCCTCCTCTGAGCAGGCTTGCCGCTTTTTTTACATGATTTACTTCTCAGAGTTTTCTTCTTTACACTGTTTTTCATGCAACTACTTTGCTTTTTATTCTCCTCTAGTTTGCTGTCACCCTTCGGCACTTCCTGACTATTTCTGGATTTGCTTTCTGCCTTCTTTTTCTTTTTTGTCACAGGTTCCTCATCATTCACACGTTCTTGTAAGGAACGGGCTTCAGCTTCTGTCTTCCTTTTGCTTTTCTTGCTTTTACAGCTTTTTTCTGCATTATTTCCTGGGTGCACATCCATCTCTTTAGCTTCCAGTGCCGATTTGCGAGTTCTCGTAGTCACTTGGCTTGAGGCATTACTACAAGGCTTTTTCTCTTTTGAAACATTATCTTTTTTCTCCACTTTTACAGACCTCTCGTTTTTCTTCCCAGTCACATCCCCCTTCATTTTTGTCTGCTCTGTTTCTGTTTTCTCATTGGTGATTTTGTTATCAGGCAAGTCGGCCTCTCGCTTTTTGGTTTTCTTTAGCTTCACTTTTGAGACATCCATGGTCTTATTAGGACAAGTAGGATGCTTAGATTTGAAATGATACTGCAGATTACACTTCTTGGAAGCTGCGTACTCGCATACAGGGCAGTTGAACTGCCGTGGATTAACATGTAGCTCCACGTGTTTTTTGAAGTTACTTCTATCTGCTGTTTTGTAGTCACAGTGTGGGCAGTTAAGAGGTTTAGGCCCATTGTGAACCTGTCTTGCGTGACGGGTTACTTCATGTTGATTAGAGGCCACATAACTGCACTGGTCACACTTAAATGGCTTCTCACCTGAAGGTAAACAAAAGATGTTGCAGAAGGCATACATTAAGAAATGAATTCAAGATTTACTCAAGCATACTTAAAAGGAATTGGATATATATTGAAAAACAAAAAAAACTGACAGAAACTATTTCTTGAAGACTTTATCATGCAACTCATATTTACCATATTTATTTGTATATCTTTTCTCTATCCCTTGACATAGATTCTCATATCAAATGGAGGAATAATTATCTCAGTTAATCATCATCTTCTAAAAAGTTCATCAAATACAGATTCATCAAGAAGTACACAACAGGACTTCCCTACCATTCCAGTGGTTAAGACTCTGCGCTCCCAATGCAGGGGGCACGGGTTCGATCCCTGGTCGGGGAAGATCCTGCATGCTGAGTGGCGTGGCCACAAAAAAAAAAAAAAAAGAAGTACACAACAATTACTGGCAAAGTGACTTGCGCTCTTGATGTTAATTTGGGGACAAGGGCACTAAAAAAGAAGGTAATTTTAAAGTTTTCATGTTTAGATAAAACAAATGTATAATGGAGTAGAACATAAAACTCCCATACATTTCAGATAAACCTTGAGACTTCAAAAGAAATATTATACACTATAGGCTACACTCCCAGACCTTCCATGTGAAAGTTTTAAAACAATTCTTGGCCTCAGGGAACAAAAGGCTTTTTCTTTAAATTTAACCCTTTTGTCCATCGTGGCAAGAGCTGAGTCAAGTTTCACTCAGCAAACTTTTCCACTGCCAGAGTTGCTATTCCACAGCAAAAATAAAACAAGTGAGAAATCTTTTCTTGATTTTCTCTCACCTTCTTCTAAAGAATGGGCAAAGAAACTAGGTAAACGAAAAGGGGCATACAAATATATATGGTATATAAAATAAGCACAAAAAGTCATAATCACAGATACATACAAGACCAGAAGCCCACCCCCAACCCCCAAATTAAAGGCATTAAGATTAACTCATTCTACCTGAATACATACCCATCTAGATCACACTCTAGCAAATATTACCAAATGGTATCCATACCCCACTGGTCCAATGGAATGCATAGCAGAAAAATGGAAATTGACATTTATGAAAATTCATCTCTCAAACATTCTCAAATTCACATCAAATCTTATTTAATGTTTTCATAAAGCAAAACTACTCAGACATGAAGTAAAACCATATAGATGGTAAGCTTTACATGATTAAAAAATGTCTGATGATAGAATACTCGATCACAAAAACAAAAACTTAACCACGTATGTCAGATTGTAAACGTAGCTAACTGGACAACTCTTCTCCACATGAGTCCACTAATAGATTCATAAATGGAGGTTTCTAACAACATGCTGCATTAGTCTACACCTGGCCCTATCTTGTCCTCTCCATTGAATGACTTCAAAGGAGACAAACATTTACTTAACATATATAGACACAGAATGGGGAAAAGATATGTGACATAACAGTTAGGAATTTATTCTACAGTAAGAATACCTGGGGGGATCAAATATGGGCTCTGCAAATTACTGTGAAGTCTTGAGCAAGGTACTGAAAACTCTGTAAGGCTCAATTTCCTCATCTGTAAAATATTCTTAAGTGTTGTGAACTATAAATAATCTAATCCACATAGAGCTCTTAGCAAAGGATAGATAGCCAAGCAGTCAATACACATTACCTGTAATGCATCACTTTTGGAATGGCTGGTAAGTTTTAGAATGGGTAAACAAAAGAGAAGATTTCACGTGTTTATCCTGCCTTACCATATAAACCCTACCTCTCAGTAAACAAAGAGCTGATGAATGGAGCTGATCTCTTTAGGAAAGTATTTGTGCTCATAAAGTAATTAAAATGAAAATGGTCATTTTTAAGTCCTAATGAATGAGGGTATTTACACAGCCAGCATCAAGCAAGGTGCAAACCTCCATCTGTGAAATGGTCAGGGAATGGGAGTTCGTAGGACTCTCTTTAAACAGGGATGGCATCATTTAGTTGCTTCATTCACCCTACCCACATTTTTGCTTTGTTGCCGTTAACCTTTCTTGTATTGAAAGATCTATTCATCAAGTTTAGTTTATTAATACCTAGCTGAATGAAAATTCTTTTGCCCTGAACCAACAGTAATATTTACCTGTTTTTGATCTTTATAAATGTGTCAGATGTCTATTTTATTCTTCCTAAATTAATTTACAGAGATAAGGGAAATTCAAAAAGGGAGTTTTACAAGCTTTACACATTCTTATCAAGAAGAGCCCAGAAAGAGTAACAAGGGAACTTTTAATTAAAGAGTAATAGGGGGATATTACTCAGCAATAAACACAAAGTTCTGATAATGCAGCATGGAATGAATCTCAAAAATACTTTACAGAAGGATGTTACATTTAAGTCAGAGTATCAGTTGAGGGGAGACTATGGGAGTATTGACTAGAAAGGGTAAGGAGGGAACTTTTCTGAAGGTGGTAAAACATTTCATGTCTTCACCTAGATGGTAGTCAAACAAGAGAAAACATACATAAGGTCACTGACCTGTATACCTAACATGTGTGCATTTTCATGTGTATTAATTAAACCTTAATACTATTTTTTAAATTATTCTAAAATTCACAAAAAGACCCTCAAATCATAACATGTTTCAAATACTTGGTGAAAGGAAAATAATTTTTGCTGAAAAAAATATTTTTCCATCTTAAAGAGTAGTTGATGGAGGTGGAACTTGGCAAGTTGTTAGTTTCCTTTAACAAACATCCATTATACTCATAATGGGAAAATAATCAAAATGAACTCCTATGCTGGCAGGACGGGAGAACTATCCAGTGTGATATCTACAAAAACATCATAAACTGGATGTATTTCCTCCAGGATGAAATGGTAGCATATCCACTCAGAATAGGAAATGGAGAGCTGTGGATTATGTCAGTATCTCTAGACTACCCAAGTGAGGATACTTGAAAACCATTAGTTACAAACACCAATAAAACGCAGAATAACACCAGATTAGGTTAGTGTGTCTGTATATTTCACCAAACCAATACTCTGATCCCTTCTTACTTTAGCCTCAGAAGACTTACCCTAATGGAAGTGCTCCAAGGAAATAACCAATGTGGTTTTGCTTTATAAACCAATTTGTCATTTTAGCTAAAATGTACCAACTCAGCAGAGCCTAGTCTCTTCCAGAAATAAGAGACTGAGCATACACTTCTCTTCCCTAAAATACATTCACATGAACAAGGAAGTGAATGCACAAGATGATCTATAAAGATCAGACTCAAGACCACAGAGAAAGCATCCAAGATATTCACTCCATGCAACCCAGTCAGAAAGACTACCTACCCAATTTGACCACACTTAGCCTCACTTAATTTGCAAGTGTTATCAGCAACTTCTAAGAGAAGTACTAAAACATAGGATCGGCTCGAAATAATTCAGCACACTTATACACAAAACAAACTAACCATGTTTGTTTCCTGTTTGTGACTCACAAATTATTGGCATACAATAAAAGACAATGGCTCTGCTCTCTCCATACTCTGTGCTATGCTGTAGTTTCTTGAGCCATTTTCTGAGCCATAATATTCTTTAAACACTGCTGATGACTGAAAATGAGGGTGGGAGTCGAGGCCAAACTCGAGCTCTTCTAAATTGGAAGAATGACAATTAACCTTAGATAAAACACTTATCTTCTCTAAGCCAGTGTCGTAATCTATAAACTGGGATTTAAGTATTCTAGAGGTACTAAGATTATAGATAACAAATTCCAATTTTTCAGTACCCAGCATGCATACAATAAATAGTAACTGCTACTCATTATTATGACACTTTTTAAATACTTGCTGTACTATAACAGCAACTACTAAAAATCACCTTTAAAATATAGCAGACAAAAGATAACAGTAACCAATGCAAAATCATTCAGGCAATCATTATTGTCTGGTGTAAAACACCATAGATAAAAATTTATACAGTGACAAAAGTATTATCGATTCAATGAAAAAAATACAAGTGTGTTGTCATTCTGATCCAGTGACACTAATATTAGGTCAACCAGATATGACTTCAAGTGAGACACATTATTATCTACAATTCAAGCATTTAGATTTAATTTCCAGTGTACAAGTTATACAAGGCACAGGGACAGAGGAAAAACTAAATGATACCATGAGAAAGCAAATTAACACAAATCCAGAAGAGGGGACATTCCAGAGGAAAAATGGCCATATTTCTCCAAGGCCTTAGTTTCCCCATTTGTAAAATGGGGACAATAACAGAACTTACTCATCATGAGACAGTTATGAAAACGGAAATGATCCAACTCATGAAAAGCTCTTAAATATTTTATTTAAGGGTTAGAGCACAAGTATCAGTAGGATATGATGGCCTACCCTCAATAAAGCAACCATATTACCCACAGAAAATGAAACCAGGAAGCACCCAAAAGTAATACTAAAAACAGGTTTCTGGTTAAGTGACTCAATAGTTTAGGAGACTGAGAAGGAACATTCAAAGTATAAAACTTGACAAGCATGTAAGGTCAAGTTGAGCCAGTAAGCATGCTGTGAGCCCTCATAGCTGCTCAAATTAGAATTCATACTATAATCAAGTCTTACTCAATCACTGACTTAAAACAGCAATACCCAATAGAAATAAAATGCAAGCAACATAGGTAACTTTAAATTGTCTAGCAGTCACATTACAAAAGTAAAAAAGAGGTAACATTAACTTTACTACTTATTTAACCCAATATATTCAGTATCATGCCAACGTGTAATATTAAAAAATAGATATTTTACATAATTTTCTTCATACTGTTTAAATTCAGGTGTGTTGTTTTATACATCTCAATTCAAACCGGCCACATTTCACATGTGGCTAGTGGCTATCCAATTAGACAGCACAAACTGTTAACTTAAGGTAATTGGTAATTGTTAACTTAAGGGAGCTGGGTCTACATACACTTTGGTAAACAGCAAGATTTTAGCATACCTCCCCCACAGGGGTATATATTCTAAATTTAGGAAGAGAATACTCTGATCAGATGTGACTGTTCACCCAGGGTCAGTGTGGCCAAAATGAAATAATTATCCATTCAAGACCACTATGCTTTTTAACTTTGCCATCTACCTACATATTTCGACTTTTTATCTTTGCCATTTACCTACATATTTTGATAATGGGGACCAATTCTGGTGGTGATCATGATAATTTCAGTCACTAGAGGGGATATAAATCTCCCACTTGTTATAGCCCTGCATTTTATCTATTATAGGTTAATAAAATGGGATCCTGGATTATTTATCATTCTTTAAAGTTTGGCTTTTATAAATCAGTCCTCAGATGCCTTATCAATTGTCAAGAGAATAAAGCCAAATTTCAGGACCTGAGCAGGTAGCTAATAAGGAACCCCTGGAACCTGGCAACCACACACTATGAAACTTGGTGTTATACTTTGTTGGGGATGCGGAGGGAGAGTCGGGAAGGAGTATAAGAAGGCAGAGGTTGCTCTAAAAAGGATAAACCAGCCTTGGTCTATGATAGCAGTTCAACTTTTATTACATCATGGAACTTGATGAAGGTCTGATGAAAATTAAGGACACTCCTCCCAGAAAAAGTACACACATACATTTACATTTAGTTTTGGACATTCCACCTACAGACTCCCTGGTTAGGAATCTCCATTTAAATACAGCTTCACACTAGTAGACCACGAATTTTTAACTCTAATTTCAAAATCATATTATAAATGAACTATAAATAAGGAACCAGTTCCAAGTCTAGAAGAACTTTCTTATAATGGTAGTTTACCAATGATAGAAACGTTCCCATTTCTTACCAACCTGAATGAGTACGCATATGTCTGGTTAAATGAGTCTTCTGAGAACTTGAGTAAGGACAAAGTTCACATTTATACGGACGTTCTCCTACAAAAATATAATGATTAATGTTCAAATATGATAAAATAATGCAATTACGATTCTCACTAACAATATACACATCATTCAGTATTGAGCATTTTTTAACAAGGATTTCTTTTTTCCTGTCCCTGGCAAAATGATCGATTTTTATCATGTATTAGAAAGATTATTCAGAATACAACTAACTACATTATTTTAGCTTTGCTGACAAAAAATACCATTGGCTTTCTGAATTCTCACAGCCCTTTTAATTTTCACAGTAATGCTACATGTTATTACATTAAATATTAAGAACTGAAAAAGTATCTTAGATCAGGTATAAAATTATCCTTTTAAAAATTTAAAAATTATCCTTTTAAAAAAATCCACAACATTGTAAATCAACAATACTTCAATAAAATTTAAAAAAATAAACTACCCAAATTTTCTGATGCTATGACTTAGGTAACTTTTTTTTTTTTTTTTGCGGTACGCGGGCCTCTCACTATTGTGGCCTCTCCTGTTGCGGAGCGCAGGCTCAGCGGCCATAGCTCACGGGCCTAGCTGCTCCGCGGCATGTGGGATCTTCCTGGACCGGGGCACAAACCCATGTCCCCTGCATCAGCAGGCAGACTCCCAACCACTGTGCCACCAGGGAAGCCCAGGTAATTTTTTTGATCCTTATAAATGATAAATCTACCATTTGAAATTGTTAGCTTAAAGCAATAACATTTTTGAGTGGGGAAGCTGTTGTTGTAAGCTAAAAATTTCAAGTGGTAGATAAAACTTTTATAAAATAGTCAGCTCAGTGTTAAAACAAATTATAATCATAAGGCCACAGGGACTGAGAGCAACTGAAGATGAGAGGCCAGTGATTTAATAAAGAATTTAAGACTCAAAGGCAGGAAACGTGTATTTTTTGGAAACACGTGTCAACCACAAAACATATCAAAAAACCAGCTTGCTAATTTGTTTTCGTATATTCTTTAACCACAAGGTAATAATTATGACCTCAGGCAAGCTTCCTCATCTGTAAAAGTAATAGTACCTTCACTTCCTAGAATTGTGAGAATTTAAATCAAGATAATATATCCAGAGCATTTAACGTAGTGCCTGGCACATAAAAGCCCTCAATAACCATCAGTTATTATTTTGTCTACACTGTAAGTTACAGTAATAGATGTGTCTAAAAAATGGGATAAGGAAAAGACGAGTACAAAAAAAAAAAGAAAGAAAAAAGAGAATGTGTTGATGATGGGACTTCCCTGGTGGCGCAGTGGTTAAGAATCCGCCTGCCAACGCAGGGGACATGGGTTCAAGCCCTGGTTCGGGAAGATTCCACATGCCGCGAAGCAACGAAGCCCGTGAGCCACAACTACTGAGCCTGTGCTCTAGAGCCCGCGAGCCACAACTACTGAAGCTCGCGCGCCTAGAGCCCGTGCTCCGCAATAAGAGAAGCCACTGCAATGAGAAGCCTGCGCACCGCAATGAAGAGTAGCCCCCATTCATTGCAACTAGAGAAAGATAGCGAGCAGCAACAAAGAACCAATACAACCATAAATAAATAAACAAACAGAATGTGTTGATGACTGTGAAATGTGTTCCTAGTAACTATTCAGCTGTAACCTAGTAACTATTAATCTATAGCCAGCAGCTATAGATTAGCTGTAAATACATTATAGCAACAAAATGCCTACTTTGACCTAGAATAATTTTAAAACAGCTTAAAAATTGTTGAATGTATTTCTGTAAAGAAGATACATACGGACTTCCCTCGTGGCACAGTGGTTAAGAATCCGCCTGCCAATGCAGGGGACACGGGTTCAATCCCTGGTCCGGGAAGATCTCACGTGCCGCAGAGCAACTAACTACGCCCCTGTACCACAATTACTGAGCCTGCGCTCTACAGCCCACATGCCACAACTACTGAAGCCCGTGCACCCTAGAGCCTGCATGCCACAACTACTGAGCCCACATGCTGCAACTACTGAAGCCCAGGTGCCTAGAGACCATGCTCCAGAAGAGAAGCCATCGCAATGAGAAGCCTGCACACTGCAACAGAGTAGCCCCCACTCACCGCAACTAGAGAAAGCCCACGTGCAGCAACAAAGACCCAATGCAGCCAGTAAATAAATAAATAAGTTAATGGAAGAAAAATTTAATACCCTTACAGATTAACATGAAGAATCCACTAAGGACAATTTACTTTAAAATTCTTCATAACAAAATAGATTGCTTCTATCTGTGCAACTCACCAAAAAAGGCATAAATACTCTAGAAACACTAGTAATTTTTCAGTCATACATATAGGCAAAAATGTCTTTTTTTTTTTAATGTCATCTTTTAAAGTAGAATTTGTGTACTCCAATAAAAACTGATTTTAAAAAAAGTAGAATTTGTGAACTGGTTAAATATCGAGACTACAAACTGAAAAATCTTTTGACTGAAGACTCAAATGAAAATCCTCAGCCCCCTACCATGATAACTACCTATAGAAATGAGATTTGGAACTTTGAATCTTAGTTGTATGTGACCCTGAGCACATCACTTTAGGCTTTCAGTAAACACTTACCCTGTTTTCCTCAGTAAATTGTTCTGAAGATTAGCAGAGAGTAGAAGAAAGCACCTAACACTGAGCCCTCAATACAGGAACATAAGAGACCCACTAAGTGAACTTGAAAAGCAGGCTACCTAAGTAAGAAATAAGAAACAAGCAATTCCTGTTGACGATCATTTCTTATCTCTGCTCTTTAGCACTAGCTGAATTTTTCAATAAATACAACTTCAGAACCATGCATTTAATACCACTGATACTCTCAGAATTTACATAATCAAAATACTATCCTTCTGTGTATACACCAACAACTTGTTTTGAAATTTTTTTCTTTAAAAAAAACCACAAATTAGGTAATACCGGGGGGAAAAGCTTTTAAAAAGTATTAAGACAGGGACTTCCCTGGTGGTCCAGTTGTTAAGAATCCACCTTCCAATGCAGGGGACATGGGTTCGATCCCTGGTCCGGGAACTAAGATCCCACATACCACTGGGCAACTGAGCCTGAGCTCCACCAACTAATGAGCCCGTGTACCACAAATGCAGAGCCCACGTGCTCTGGACCCCTGCACCACAACTAGAGAGAAGCCCACGCATGGCAACGAAAGATCCCACATGCTGCAACTAAGACCCAACACAGCCAAAAATAAGATAAATAAATAATTTTTTTTAAAAATGTATTAAGTCCAAGTAAGTTTAACACTAAAATGTGAAATGAGATATGTACAACCAATGTTAGCTATGTAAGTCATAACCTTATTGTGGAAATATCAACTTTAATGTGGAGAAAAAAAATGAATGATGAAGTATATAAAATACAGCTATTAAAATTAGTCACCTGGACTGTAAGTAAGTGAAAATAAACCACTATAAGAAAAAAAATTAAATGGCAAAAAGTAGAGATCCTATTTAAAAAAAAAAGTATACATAAAGTATACATGAAAAATTGGAAATATACAACAAAACCGAAATTTTTCCAGTTCTCTCCATTTTCCTTTTTTTTAATTCTAAAAATGTCTTACAATTCTAAAAACGTCTTACATTTTTAGAATCTAAAAATATCTTACATTACATTACATTGGAGTACATCTCAATAAAGCTGTTATTTAAAAAACTGAATTGCCAAATATGACAAAATATTAATAACCCTTGAGTATAGGTGATGGGGACCCATGGGTGCAGTGGGGCATTCTCTTTACTTCTGAGATGTTTGAAATTTTTCTTTTTTTTTGCGGTACGCGGGCCTCTCACCGTTGTGGCCTCTCCCGTTGCGGAGCACAGGACGCGAAGGCTCAGCGGCCATGGCTCACGGGCCCAGCCGCTCCACAGCATGTGGGATCTTCCCGGACCGGGGCATGAACCTGTGACCCCTGCATCGGCAGACGGACTCTCAACCACTGCGACATCAGGGAAGCCCTGAAATTTTTCATTTTTAAAGTGTTTTATTTGGGGGGTAGCATACACTTATAAACAAGAAAGGTCCTCTTACCTGTATGAGTTCGAACATGCTGAACATAATTGTTTTTTCTGTCTGAAAAATAGTTGCATTTTCCACATGTGTATACTTTCCTTGGAAAATGGTTTCTCAAGTGTTTCCTCCAGTGATATTCGCTTACTGTGGTGTACGTGCAAATGATGCACTTGTAGACTCGCTCATTGTCCCCGGCTCGGGTGTGGTGTTTCAGGTGAGCAGTATAGTGATCATAGCGATTGGTATTGTAGCCGCAGCGGTCACAGCGAATGGGGCCCTTGGAGAAATCTCCCTCTTCCCCGGTGGAAGCGCCACATTCCCTGGCTTTGGCTTGCTTCTCTGCACTTTCCTCCACAAAAAATTTCTTGGCACTATGAACTCGGATGTGATGCACAAACTGTTCTTCAGATTCTGCTTCATACTGGCATGGTTTACAGCGAAAGGGCTTGGTCTTCAAGTTCTTGCATTTGTCCTCTGCTACAGGTGTTTCCCGAGGAAGATCTTTATTTGCGCTGTACGGTTCTGAGGCAGCTGACACCTCAAACACAGGCCGCGGTTGCACAACACTGAGTTCCAAACTCTCCAGTTCCATGTTTTCCAGCCCACTGGGCTCGCCTTTTACCTCAGGAGACTCCTCAAGTCCTTCTCCGTCACTATCTGAAAAGTTGTTATCCCCAACAGGCATCAATTCTGCCATCTGTCTTTCTTCGCCAACCAGGTAATCACAGCAGCCGCCGTTTACTTCCCCAGTTAAGGCCACATTTGCCAACATGATGAGCTGAGGCGCAGCCAGTTCAGCTCTGGAGAGATCAGGCAAGTCATACATGTCGTTAGGCAAGGCCATGCCCATGGTGCCACTGCCGGTGAACAGACCTCCTCCTCCGGAAGACTGCCCCATTACCTGGGTGGCCATAACGGTGTTCTGCATTCAAAACAAAACAAATAACACGAAAGCACCACTTTAAACACAACTTTTACTGGTCTAAAACCACAACATCACTGTAATTCTTCGTAATTTAAAAAAAATACATTTTCCCATATAATCTTTAAACTCAATCAGCCTCATTAACTACTGAAAATAAGCCTTTACAATATTTTTGTAATTCCAAATTCTCTTTACTGTAGTCATCAAAAAAATTTCTATGACCCCCTACAAAAAATTCTATCAAGCGTTTGACACAACTCATCCATCAACTAGGTTTACCACTAGTGTGCCTTCCCTCAAGCACTTTTAATTTCTCTGGTAGAAAAATATAAGTAACCTTCATTTTTAGTGTTAATTAAAATTATATTTTATATTCCATACATGAATTCCATACATAAATTCCAAACATGCTGTCCTCCCATCTCCTGCTTCAACAGCTTACTGGTCTGAATCAGAAAGGGGAAAAATTCAAAAGCCAACTGTGCACTTATTAAGTATAGTCTGGAAAGTAGAAGCCTGTAATAATTGGCCAGTGGATTAAATCTCATATGAACTCAACTACCTCCAAAAGAATAAACTACAGTTGACCCTTGAGCAAGGGGCTAGGGGCACTAACTCCCTGGTGTAGTCTTAAATCTGAGTATAACTTTTGACTCCACAAAAACTTAACTATCAACAGCCTACTGTTGACCAGAAGTCTACCGATAACATAAAGAGTAGATTAACACATACTGTGCATGTTACATGTATTATATATACTGTATTCTTACGTACTGTATTCTTACAATTAAGTGAGCTGAGAAAAGAAAATGTTATTAAGAAAATCAGGGGCCTCCCTGGTGGCACAGTGGTTGAGAGTCCGCCTGCCGATGCAGGGGACGCGGGTTCGTGCCCCGGTCCGGCAAGATCCCGCGTGCCGCGGAGCGGCTGGGCCCATGAGCCATGGCCGCTGGGCCTGCACGTATGGAGCCCGTGCTCCGCGGCGGGAGGGGCCGCAATGGTGAGAAGCCTGCGTACCGCAAAAAAAAAAAAGAAAGAAAATCAAAAGAGGGGCCAGGCCGGGCTGGGCTGAGCGGGAATAGGAGACTCAACCCCAGCACCCATGACCGTGATTTTCCAGGTGATGCCTGTGATTCTTGACGCCTTCATTTATCCAACACCTTCCGAGGCCTGGCCCTGGGATGCAGCCTGGCAATAATCAGCTCAGTCTCTCCCTTTGAGGGCTGACAGCATAGCAGCGATACATCATCCTGATAAGCCTATTGACTCACCAAAGTTGTGACAAAGTAGCCTGCAGAATAGGGAGCTAGTCCTGGGGTTCTGGGCCCGCTGAATCCTGCTTATCTATGAAATGCAGTTAACACATCAGCTGGACCTATTTCCCAAACACAGGGTGACCCTTCTGTTATTTAATGATGTAAAAAATGCTTGAGAATAAAGGCCATGGAAGGCGACATTGATGGCTCGTTAATAAACCCTACAGTGACTGTCGATCCATTTCAGATACTTGTGGCAGCAAACAAAGCAGTTCACCTCTACAAACTGGGAAAAATGAAGACAAGAACTCTATCTACTGAAATTATTTTCAATCTTTCCCCAAATAACAATACTTCAGAGGCCTTGAAAAAATTTGGTACCTCGGCAAATGACACATCAATTCTAACTGCTTATACTGAAGAAGGGGAAAAACAAATAAATCAAGAAGACCTAATATCTCTGATAGAAGGTCAAAAGTTTCTCTGAAAAATCTCCCAGAAATAACACATATTACAGAAGTCAAAAAGATATATGAACTATCTTCACAGGAAGAAAGTATTGGGACATTATTGGATGGTATCATTTGTAGAATGTCAACAAAAGATGTTCTGTGAAATGGGGACTTCCCTGGCAGTCCAGCGGTTAGGACTCTGCGCTTCCAATGGCGGGGTGCGGAGGCGCATGGGTTCAATCCCTGCTCGAGGAACTGAGATCCCACATGCTGTGCAGCGTGGCCAAAATATAAATTGGAAAAAAAAAAAAAGATGTTTTGTGAAATGACAGAAATATTAAAATTTTTCAGCACTAAAAAAAAGAAAATCATAAGTGAAAATATATTTAAAGTACTGTATTTATTGATACCATAAGTTTGTGTACAACATGTGTATAAGACATCTATCTTGTCTTATACGATACAAAATACTGTTGATGTTAAACATATTACTAACACTAGACATCAAAAATATGAAAAAGAAATTCATACTTATTTACAGGTATAACATTTATGCATTGACAACAAAGAAGCAGCAATATGATTGCTTTATGGTAACCTAATACCATCAACACGATTGCATCCCGGTAGTCTAGTGTACATGCAAATGAATCTTTATTAAAATTTATGGCATATAGTATTACAGTTATATTCATCATACAGCATTGGAAATGTCACATTTTTTTTAAAAAGCCACTTACCTGAGATGACAGGCTGATACATAATTTGACCAAGTAGGAGAGAGAAAGGCATACTGTATGGTACTATAACTTTTGAAAGCAAAGTTACAAAACAGTAGGAAAACTAACACATAATTAATTTTATATTAAATATCAGTCACCTCATACCAATGTAAGGATAGGCTATCCACGTCAATACAGGTTTTGCACACCATGTTCTACACAATGAACCTGTAGGCGATAAAGATGATGACACAATAACGTCTCAGGGTTCTTGCCATAAAGTTACTAGATTTTCACAAGACACTCACACACAACAGATTAGTTCATTAACTGTACAGTATGATGATTATTTACTATTCATTAAGTGGAAGTGGATCATCACAAAGGTCTTCATCCTAATAGTTGTCATTCACACTGAGTAGGTTGAGGGGAGGAAGTGGAGGGGTTGGCCTTGCTGTCTAAGGGGTGGAAGAAGTGAAGGAGATGAAGGGTAAGGCAGGAGAGCCAGGCACACTCATGTAACTTGATGGAAATACATCCTAATTTTTCTGTCTGACTTTTTTGCTTTTTTTATTTCTCCTAAAATGTTTCCATGGGGTACCAATCCTTCCACGCTTTGCTTTAGTTTTAGTGCCTGTATCACAGAAGGTCCATGCTGTGAAAGGAGTCAAAAACAGTCTTGAATAATCAGAACCCTTCGGTCAGATTGTCAATTTGTTTCTGACACTGCTTCTTCTGCATCTTATTCCTCATCACCTGGCGCTGGTTCCAAAGCACTCATCTCCATCAAGTCATCTTAATGCCTCTGATGTGTTTATTAGCTCTTGAATTTCTCCAAGATCCCTATCTTGACACCCTTCACCCTCCACCTTTTTTCTTTTTCTTTTTGCCATATCCAGAATCTCATGATTTCCTTGATTGGCTCTGTTGTAAATCCTGTAAGTCATGCACAACATCTAGACACAGTTTTCTCCAGCAGGAATTTACTGTTTGGGGCTTGACAGTCTTCACAGCTTTTCCTATAACAACAGCCAACTTCAATCATGTAATCCTTCCAGACTTTCATGATGTTCTATCAGGGTTCCCCTTCCACAGCACTGACAATCTTTCCATAGACTACCATGTGTAATGAGCTTTAAAGACTCCCTAATCTAGAGGCTGAATTAGAGACAGTTCTGTCTGGGGGAAAGCAGACCACTTCAACATCATTAATGTTGAACTCATGGGGTTCTGGGTGGCCAGGGGTATTGTCCAAATCAAAACTACTTTAAAAGGCAGTCCCTTACTGGCAATGTATTTCCTGACTTCAGAGACAAAGTATCAATGGAATCAATGCAGAAAAAGGGTTCTCATTGTCCAGGCCTTCTTGTTGTACAACCAAAAGACTGGCAGCTGGGGACTTCCCTGGTGGCACAGTGGTTAAGAATCCACCTGCCAATACAGGGGATCCCTGTATTGGGAAGATCGACCAGACCAGATCGATCCCTGGTCTGGGAAGATCCCACATGCCGCAGAGCAACTAAGCCCGTGCGCCACAACTACTGAGCCTGCGACCTAGAGCCCGCACACCGCAACGAAGAGCAGCCCCCACTCACTGTAACTAGAGATAGCCCACACGCAGCAACGAAGACCCAACGCAGTCAAAATATATATAAAATAAATAAATTTAAAAAAAAAAGACTGGTGGCTGGTGTTTATGCTTTCCCCTCAAGGCTCGGGGGTTAGCAGCTTTATAAGGGCAGTCCTGATCCTAAACCCCACTGCATTTGCACAAAACAGAAGAGTTAGCCTAACCCCTCCTGTCTTAAATCCTGGTGCTCATTCCTCTTCCTAATAAATGTCCTCTCATTTTTTTCCATAATAGGGCACTTTTGTCTGCATTAAAAACCTTGAGACTTGTGGTTGCCGGGGGGGGGGGGGGGGGGGGGGTTGGGAGAGGGACAGAGTAGGAAGTTGGGGTTAGCAGATGTAAGCTATTATATATAGAATGGATAAACAAAGTCCTACTGTATAGCACAAAGAACTACATTCAATATCCTACAATAAACCATAAAAAAGAATATTAAAAAAAGAATTTATATATATGTATAACAATCACTTTGCTGTACAGCAGAAATTAATACAACATTGTAAATCAACTATACTTCAATTTAAAAAAAAGTCATTGAGGAAAAAGAATAGCAGCCTGAACAGGTTTTTTTTTTTTAACTGAAGTATAGTTGATTTACAATGTTGTGATCAACGACTTTCTTTTAATATTTATTTATTTATTTATTTGGTTGCACCAGGTCTTAGTTTCAGCTCTCCAGCTCCTTAGTTGTGGCATACAAACTCTTAGTTGCAGCATTCATGTGGGATCTAGTTCCCTGACCAGGGATCGAACTTGGGCCCCATGCACTGATCTTATCCACTGTGCCACCAGTGGATTGGGAACTTGTCTGCTGCGTCTTGATTGGCAGACACTACTTCTGTTATCTTGACATGTTTTAAGCTAAATCTCTTCCTAAAATTATCAAAACAACCTTTGCTGGCATAAAATTCTCCAGCTTTAGATCTTTCACCTTCCTTTTGCTTTAAGTCATCATATAATGACTTTGCTTTTTCTCAAATCATATTTAGAGTCCATAGGTATGCCTTACTTATAGCAATCCTGCACCAACGTAAAAACTGAATTTTTAATTCGAGATAAAAAGGTATTTCCCAAAACATGCAAGGTTTTCAGGCCTGCTGGCGTAGATGCAGTGATGACCTCACAAATTTCCTTTTTTTTCTTTTTTAACCATTGGTCCTTAGGGTCAATTCATTTATCTTGAAATGGTGGGCAACCTCAAGTGCGGATATCAATCTACCCCAGTACACATCAAACAATTCAACTTTTTCTTGTAAAGTCTTGACTCTACTCTGCTTCTGGGGAGCACTTCCAGCATCACAAGTGGCACTATGGGGTCCATGATGTTATTCAAGGTTTCTGGTATTGCACTGAACAGGATGAAAAATATGCGAGAACCGTGAGTGGTGACTTTTTATTGCCACACAATTTACTGGAGAGACTGCTCACGTGGAGATGATTACCTCACCTGGCATTTTAAGCAGATACTTGCAACACTTGAGCTCACCAAAATTAACAAGAGGTGGCCACAAAATTATTACATTAGTACAGTATGTACTACAGTTAATTTTAAGCAATTATGATTTAATAATGAATCTTTATGTTTGCATTTCTGTGAATGGCACTCGTGTGGTTGGTTATGAGTTTGTGTGCGTTAAGTCTTGATAAATTTTACCTTTTATTAGATTTTTGTTATTTTATGGCAGTAAATGATAAGAGACTAGTATCTACATATATTTTACATATTAATAACATCTATTTCCTAATTTTTTATATTAATAGGGTGCATGGTTCATCTGTTAATTTTTTCAAAATATTGCAAATCTCCAAAAAATTACAATATATTTCTTGAAAAAAAGCCACGTATAAGTGGACCCTCAGAGTTCAATCATGTATTGTTCAAGGATCAACTATATTATAAAAGTACCACTTAGTTTCTTTCCCTTTCTCTTTTTTTTTTTTGTGATGACGACCTGTTAAAAAGTAAAAAAAAATTACGGACCTTTCCTCCTGTGAAAAGAGAAGTTTGGTGTATTTAAGAGATCACAAATCAAAGTAAAGAAACTTTCAAATCCCCATATAAAACAGCCGATCAAGTCATCTCCGCAATCAGCAACTTTCTTGCATTGCGCTTGACTTGGCTCACTTGCCTACCGGAGCCATTACAAGATCACCTTGAAAACATATTGGGCTTTTTATAAACCGTCTTCACACTTTACTTTCCAATCTAAAAGGTGTTATTCACAAATTAGGTGTTCTCCTGCAAAATAGGTGGCAAAGGCTAAAAAAAAATGTTAAACCCAAAATACAAAAAGTAATCCTGTCTCACCCAAGTGCATAAACACAAACCGGTTGAGTCACAGGTACCAACAAAAGTTGGAATCAAATGCCATCACACAAAGCAAACGCTGTCCAAGGGTTTAACAGCCCAGACTACTCGGTAATTTCTAATTCTTCCCAAACCCTAACTACCATCCCCAAAGGGATTTTAACGTTGGTCGGGAAGACTGTCCAAGCACAGTCCGAAAGCCCAACGTGCTACGCGAATTCCTACGTGCTGCTGCCACCAGCGCCTGCCTCGGCGGCGGCATTCCTAACTCAAATAGGCATTCGGCCATTTTCTCAAAATACGTACCAAACACAAAGCAGCTCTTTGCAAACTCGGGAGCTCTCGCTTCCTCTCGGCTCGGCCCGCTCACTGCACCACTGACACACCAGTTGCCGCCACACTCGTCCTGAACCTTTCCCTAGGCTCCCCAACACTAAAGACTGCAAGACGGGCAAACTCGGGGTGCCGCTGGGCCAGGTCAAGTCTTCCCCAGTTCAGGCTGCCCCCTCCTGGCCCGCGCGCCCGAGTCCGGGAAGAGGGAGGAAAGTTACCGCGTCGCCGCCGTCCCGGCTGCTCGCCGGCCCCAGCCTCGCCCTCCGCAGGGGGCCGAGGAGCCGCCGCGAGCGCCCTCCCGAGGCGCCGGGCCCCGAGCGCCGGAGGGGGCCCCCCGCGCCCCGGAAGTTTGCGGGTTCACTCCCCCACGGCGCCCCGCGGGACGCGCGCCCCGGCCCCGCCGACGGCGGCGGCTAGGTGGCCCCACGCAGAGGGCCCCGGCGGCGGGGCGGCCCGATCGCAGAAATCGCTGTCCAGCCCCATTGGCAGAACCACCCGAGCCCCCAGGCTGACTCAACCCTCCCGGCCGCACTCAACGGCGCCTTCCGGCGAAAGGGAGAGGCCGCAGAGGGAGGGGGCGGGAGGACCGCCGGCAAGCAAGGAGCTGCGGCGGGACCTGGAGCAGGAGCACGAGAGGAAGTTTCAGAACTAGGGCCCCAAGCAGCTCCGCTCCTGGCCTCAGGACAAGACTCCCAGGGACGCCCGGGCCCGCGCGGAGGCGGCGGCCCGGCCTCAACTGGGGAGGGGGTCCCGGCGCCGCGCCGCTCCCCACCAACGCCCCCGGCCCAGCCCCCGGACCGCGACGGTGTAACCCGATCCCGTTCAGCCGCCAGTCCCCGCCCGACGCGGCCGCCACCGCCGGAGCCACAGTATCTGCAAATCAGCCCTGGACAGCGCCTCGCTCCGCGTCCTTCCGCGCCCTCCCCCTCCCGCGGCAACCGCCGCCACGACCGCCCGGCCGGCCCGCCGCCCCCACCCAACCGTCTCCCAGACCGCGCCACGCTTACCGTCCTTCCTGGGCGAGGAGGGGCGAAGACCCGCGTCGCCGCTCCTTCTCGGACTACTTTTCTTTGTTGCTGGAGTTTCGGGGGAGGGGAGGGAGAGGGCGGAAAAGTTGGACGCTGGGGCAGTCGAGGCCCGCGAAGACCCAGGAGAGGGGCTGCAGAGAGTGTTCAGGCCTCCGGCTCTCGCCCTGCCGTCCCGGCCGCCGCCGCCGCCTGGGGCCCCGGGCCTCGGCGGCGCTTGCTCTGCTCCTGCGCCGTGAGCTCTCGGGAGCCGCACATTCCAACACAGAAGGCTGCAACGCGCACCCGGCCCGCGCCGCCGCCGCCGCCGCCGCCACTCCCGGGACACGCCCCCTCCGCCTCCCGCGCGCGCCCGCGGGACACGCCCCCTCCACCGCCCCCGCGCGTGGCCGCCTGGCGCGCCCCGCCCCTGGACGAAAGAGGTTGCTCTGGGCCCCGGCTGTGCTGGGGGCGCGCCAAGAGGTGGAGGTCCGTAATCTCCCCAGACCCCCAACTCTGACCCTTAGGTCTAAAGAGAAGAGCGCTCTGCTCCCATTCTTGATTTCCTTCATAAACTAACAACAGAAAAGTTATCCCCCAGCCCTGGAGTGCATGCACGAGAAAGGCGCTGTTAAAAGAAAAATCTACAGACTTTGACCATTCTCTTTAGAAGGACTGTCACCCGCCCTTTCAAGTCTAAAGCGCTCAAAAATACCTTTCAGAATCTCTTCAAGTCTCCATCCATAGCCACCCTTAACCAATTAAGCTTTGTTTTAAGCTTCTTTAGAAAAAAACAAAAAAATTATATATATATATGAACTGATTGAGGTTTTTTTCTTACTGTTTAAAATTTGGAAGGCATATATATGTATATATGTAAGAAAAAAAACCTCAATCAGTGAGTTGTAAGAAGAAAATGTTTCGGGAAGATCGTGGACCCAAAATTCACGATGAGGACAGAGGGGACAAGTTCCTAGACACAGAAAGTAGCAGGTCATTGCTGAACCTTCGAAGCACTATTTCAGTGTAGCAATTACCCTCAGATTATAGAGGGTAAAAAGGGTGTTAAACACATGGCGGCTGCTTCATGAGCAAGTGTCCCATAGTAACCTGCTTCCACGTTTATAAAGTGGGGTAACCATGCATGTTACCTGGTACATAGTAATATGCTGTAAAGGTAGCAGCAAGTACTAGGAGGCTTCAGAGTAGGAAGATAGTTTCTAACCAAGAGGATCTAGAAACTTCTCACCGTAGGTGATTATCCAGTCTGGTCCTGGAGAATTAGAATTTCAACAGGTGGAAAATAGAGGAAGGAACATTTCACACGGTGAAAGCAGCAAGCCTCAAAACCCATCCGCTGAGGCTTCCCTAACTCTTTCTGGAGCTCCCCCAGTTCCTTCTCTTTTCAAGTTCCTTCATTTGTCTGGCTTTTTCGAGAGCTTCCAAACTCCTTACTCCCCTGGTCTACTCCTCAGTAGAACTGTTTCCCTAAATCTAGACAATATATTATTAATTTTGTAGTGTCAGATGCAAGATGGAATGAAGGCCCCAATGTGTTTACCAAAGGTTTTGATTCTTAATATCAAATGCAAGCCCTCTCCATAAATCAAACTTGAGAACTATTCATTTTCATTGAACCAAAGAGAAAAAGAAATGCAGAAAGGAAGGAAAAAAGAAAGAAAAAGAGAAAGAAAAATGAAAGAGAGGAAGGAAGGAAACAAGGAAAGAAGGAGGGAAAAAAGGGAGAAAAAAACTTTTGTAGAACTGGTACAAAATTTTCAACATTTATTCTTTTTTAAAAAATGTATTCTTTTTTTTTTAAACTAAAATCTAATTTGAGGTTGCATGGCTTTTTTAGATGCTGTAGCCCAGGGAACAATTCTGGCCTCAATCAATACCTCAAAGATATATACTTTCTTTCCTTTTTTCATGTCCAGAAAGGCAAAAATGTAACATCTTTTTTTTTTTTGAAACATCTTTTTAAACTTACTAGATAAATGTTCATTTCCTCAGTCTGACTGTTACTGGAAATGTTTTATTAATTGCAAATTTATTCCCACATATTGTGATGCAAATAAATGAATGGCAAATCGGCAGCTGCATTCATTTAAAATTAGTAGAGGCCCTTGTTCAAGAGATGGCATATTCAGAGTGACCCAAATTATCCTGACATGAAGGGGCCACAGGTCAAATTCAAGGCCAAGTTACAAATCAATAGGAACTCTCCTTGGGGGAAACTAGTGTTATAAACTTGAATTCTTAATTGTTTTTCAAGAGGTTGTATTTTACTTTGCTTCAAGCAAAATTTAAGATCTTCTTCAAAATAAAGACTTTAAAATGTCAATGAATTCTGGTTTTCTTATTTTGAGAATATGGATTTTTTCCCATATATTTAATTCATCATTAAAAAAAATTTAGGGCTTCCCTGGTGGCGCAGTGGTTGAGAGTCCGCCTGCCGATGCAGGTGACACAGGTTCGTGCCCCGGTCCGGGAAGACCCCACATGCCGCGGAGCGGCTAGGCCTGTGAGCCATGGCCGCTGAGCCTGCGCGTCCGGAGCGTGTGCTCCGCAACGGGAGAGGCCACAACAGTGAGAGGCTCGCGTACCACACACACACAAAAAAATTAATTATCATATGCTCTTAGTAATATTTTTCTCTAGAGACTTATTTCATAAGTTCGGTTTAATATTGTTTTTGAGCTTCCATGTACTTTTTATTCCTTACCATGTTTCATTTTTTCCTTTAGAAAAAAGCTTATCTTGACTGAACTTATGTTAATGTTACACTGAATTACAACAATCTGCTTTAAATGTTACATATTACATAAAGTTAGTGCTATTTAAAAATAAGAGTACAACATCTCCATCCTGATGTTGTTGGGTTTCAGGTCTATTCTTGCTGTCACCAGCCAGAGCTGGCTTTGGTCTGTTAGGGACTTATGCATGGTGCCTTTCTCCCATTTTCCCTACATTTCCAATAGTACCTGTCAATGCTTGTCCCTCCAGGAATCTCCTCCTGATATAACTGATCATATAGGAATTGAACTCTGGCTCTGAAATTTTTGTCCTCTGAGTCAGCACAATTTCTATTTCTCATTTAGGTCACAGTGAACTTACAACATAATTTAGAATATTGCTTGTGCTCTCTACAACCTTATTCTGAAACTTTTGGTGAAGTTTAAAAAGTGGTGATAAATTAGACACTGTACTGGCCATGTAGGCTAGAGAACTGTTTCTCCTTTCCTCTGTTGCTTTGAGAAATCACTTCTCTTAGAATGGATAAATGACAAGGTCCTACTGTATAGCACAGGCAACTATATTCAATATCCTGTGATAAATCATAATGGAAAAGAATATGAAAAAGAATATATGTATAAATGAGTCACTTTGCTGTACAGCAGAAATTAAACACAACATTGTAAATCACCTATACTTCTATAAAATTAAAAAAAAAAAAAGAAAGAACATCTCTTGAGTTTTGTCCAAAAAATGAAGAGGTTGCACTAGTGATGTCTAAAATTCTCAGCAGCTTAGAAATCTGAGGTGCTTTTTATTCTGTTAAATTTTGAATCTCCTGCAGGTGTTTTCTAGAAAAATTATATATATATTTTAGTTCAATATACCCTAGTTTCTTCTCTGTAGCTTCTTTTGCCCTCTGTGGGGAGACCCACCAGTAGGTCTTGAGCCACACTGGCTTCAAGAATGATGGTGTCTGAAGACAGGGATTTACAGCCTGATCTAGTGCTGTTGATGGCAGCTTCATCTCCCCTCGCTGCCAGTTGGGCCTCGACCTTCTGTTCTGGTTCTGGCAACTGGAACACAGTGTCTTATCCATGACAGTATCTGCAGCTTGAGCCACAGAGGTGTTCCCTAAATGCTGAGGGACGGGAAGGAGGTGAGCAAGGGAGCTCCAGAATGAGCCGGGATCCTTCCTGCCTCCTCATGGAGCCCAGACCACATTTTGAACTACTCTCCCCTCGTTCCTCTTCCCTTCACCTCACTGGCCTTGTTGAACCCTGGCTACTCTCCCAACTTGCTGTTCTTTTTCTGAAAGACTATCCAGTACCTCTCTGTCCATCCCGCTCACTCCCTCCCCTCCTGGGTCCAATGTTATCTTCTCAGTGGTCGCACTCTTTAGAATTACAGCCCCAGTCCCTTTACACCCAATCCTACTGTCCTTCCCTGCTTTGTTTTTCTTATTAGCATTTATCACTAACAAACATGCCATGTATTTTATTTATTCATTTTATTTACCATTTTATTGTTTATCTTTCCTTACTAGAACCAAGGTGCAGAAGGGCAGAGAAATTAGTCTTTATGTCCAGTGCCTGTAACATGGTAGTTACTCAACATGTGTTCGTTAAGTTTACAGGATCCTAGCTTGGTGTCACAGTCTCTCAAAATGGGGCCCCTCATATCCCCATTGGTACCCCCAGCTCAATACCCATCACAGACTTCCCTCATGCTAAATGCTGGCCTGCTTCTTTGAATGGCCCCTAAAATATCCCCTTTTCAATAGCTGTTTGTTGAATGGACAAATAAATGCTCTCAGATCACCGGTCCCTGTGCGCTGCCTTCCTGTCAAAAATCTCCCTTCCTGCTCTTCTGCATATTGTATTCCTAGCACACTCCTAGTTCCACACACCAGTCTTTCCTTGGATTTTCCTTAGTGAAATTTAAGAGTCCGTTTGGGCCTCCAGGGTCCCTCCATTTGCCCCTGTTTAAATACAAGCCATAACCCTCTCCCTGCACAGCCCTGCCCCTCCCCTGCATTCCATCTATTTGCTCTTGCCTTCCCTATTATCCTTCTTCCTAGGATTCTCCCTCCATATGGTATGCAGACCAGAAAATGTCACAACTGAAAGAGACCTTAGAGGTCCAAATTGTTTTGTAGATGAAAAGAAACAGGCCTGCAAGCATTTGGCTTGTCCAAGTTTGCACAACTAGTTAGAGCACCGCTGGAACTTGGATCCAGGGACACAGATTTCCAACCAGTCTGCTGACCTTTCTACCTCTCTCAAACTCTCCAGGCTTCCTCTGTTCTTTCCTGACCCCAGCAGCACTCCTTTCTGAAAACTCCTCTGGGCCTGTTGAGCTACTTTGTTCAATGGCTGTACAGACAGGGTATTTGAGGTAAGAAGTCTCTTCAGACCACATTTTCTTAACTTTTAAGTATAGTTTTATGTTAAAATTAATTATCTTCTGGCTAGGAGAGGTCTTATTGTCTTCTATTGCTTTTAAAATACTGAAGAGCCAGGATTGACATTTTAATGTACAAAGCTCATCATCAGTTTAGGGGAAAGGGGACTTGACTCAAAATACAACTTCTCTCAGCCTTTCTGTTACATTGAGAAGCAGGCAAAATGTGCTCCCAAAGTGCCATGGGAAATGTACTTGTGCACATACTTTCTTTCCCATGTCTTTCTGACATGACCATGAGGACCTTGAGATAAAGAACTGTGTTATCCGTTCTCCACATGATCTTATTCCTGACAGTCAAGAAAATCAAACATCTGACAAAGTGTAGCAACCCAGCCAAAGTTAACTGGTTTTATCAATAAATGTTTCTTTGATGAGTGAACCTGTATGTTTTCCTTATTTGTCTTCAAATTATCACTTAACCTTCCAGAATGGCTGAAAGTAAAACAGCGGGCAATATAAAGTGCTGACGAGGATGCTAAGCAACTGGAACTTCATATATTAATGATGACAATGCAAACTGTTACAAATGAGACAGGAAGGGGACAGGGCACAACCTTTAAAAGAATGACATACCCTGAGAACACGACAGAAACTGGTTAGAACCAGCTAGGTCCAAGATGGCAGACAAGTCGACTTCCACTAGACCTTGAGCCGCAGTATATGCTCACTGTAACACATCAGCACGCTAAATGACACACCCACAGGCACTATGGGCCGACTAGAAAAGGTCATAAAGTGGGCGGTGGCCCAATTCCTGGAAATCCCCACCCCTTCCCCCAAATAGCTGGAAACTCCTCCCACTCATTAGCCTATGAGATTATCCACTCCTGTAAAAACTGACAACCGCTCTCCCCTTCTGAGATGGCCAACACTCTGTCTGTGGAGTGTGTATCTCCCTGAATAACCTTCTTTCTCTTTACTATGGCTCGCTCTTGAATTCTTTCCTGCACAAAGCCAAGAACCCACACTTGGTGGCCATCCCAGGGACTCGCCTGCAACCTGGAACATGACCATCCTCTCTTGCCCCACTCTCTTTCCTGCAATACAACCATTATGGAAAACAGTCTTGAAGTTTCCTATAGAGACATGTCGCATATAATCTAGATATCCCATTTCAGAACAGAACTGAAATTTCATGCTATGCAAAGACCTGGTAGGGAAGTGTCCAAAAACTGGGAACAGCCCAAAAGTCCAACTGGTGAATGGATAAAACAACTTTAATACACTCACACAATGGAATAAAGTCTCAGGGAATTAAAACTTTTCCTGTACTCTCTTTAGTGATTGGGATCTTTCAAATTCAACTGATAAAAGACAGATTAGCAAAAGATAACATTCAATCATCGTATTTTTGTTAAGGTATGTAGAGGGTGCAGAGAAAAGGGTGACTCAAGGGGTAGTTAGAATTTGGGGCTTATATACCATCTTAATAGGGGAAGGGGAGGGAGAGAAAGACAATTATGGGCAAACAAATGAGTTCTCAATAAGCGAAAGGGAGGGAGAAAGGGAACTCATGGGAAAACAAATGAATTTCTGGAAAGATAAATGAGCCTCAGGAGAACAGATGGGAGATAGGATAGTTTTGTGACAATGTCTGTTTACATGTGGTGTGGAGACTTCTCATGGCTCTTGATAAGAGTCAATCATCCCTGGCGGATCCCAGGGATGGCCTCTAGTGGAGGGGATTTGAGTTCATGTTAGTTCTGTTTTTAGGAAGATAAGTAATTTTAGGAACTCAAATGCCTTCTGCTAAAAGTAATTTTTATATGCCACAGTGAGTGGGTATTACTGACCCTTTAAATATCAATAAAAAGGAGCTAGCTATTAATAGAGGCAACTACACAGATGAATCTCAAAAGCATTATGCTAAGTGAAAGAAGCCAGATACAAAAGGCTACTTACCTTATGATTTCATTTATACAGCATTCTGGGAAAGGCTCTAGAGATACAAATGAGATTAGTAATTGCCAGGAGCTGGTGGTGAGGGAAATGGATTGACTATAAAAAGGCACGAGGCAATTTGGGGGGGTGATGTAAATGATCTATATCTTGGCTGTAGTAATGGATACCTAACTGTAAAAATTACTCAAAATTCATAGACATGAATAACTTAAAAGGGTAAATTTTGCTAAATGCAAATTATACCTCAATAAACCTAACTTGAAAAAATGTAACTATAAACAATGGAGACTTGATTTATTGGGGTGTTTTAGTTATTTGCATTATTTTGGTAAGTGTTCCAAATCTTTTCACAAAATATTGTATCCAAGGATGTTGATTTTCCTCCTGATAGAGTCTCTACTAATTTATACTATAAAGTTACTTCTTATCCTTAAAGCTGCTTTATTCAACAAGTATTTATAAAGCATCTTCTCTGTTTAAGGTAAAAAGTGGTATGGGGGTGGAGGGCAAGTAAAGAAGTATAAAATAGGTTTTGACCTTCACCAAACTTATGATCTAGTTTGGGAAATAAAACATACCCTGCTTTAGTAAAAGCACAAACAGTAAGAGTTTTTAGAGTTTGGAGGAGAAATGGCTTCTAGCTAGGCAAAGCTTCAGAGGAGTATTTATTTCAGGAAAGTAAGCAACTCATGGGCAGTTTATAAGCAAAAACTCCAAAGTCTAGAGATCCGTTACCTTAAGGTCTTTTTTTTTTAAATAAATTTATTAATTTTTATTTTTTACATTTATTTTTGGCTGCATTGGGTCTTTGTTGCTGTGCACGGGCTTTCTCTAGTTGCGGCAAGCGGGGGCTACTCTTCGCTGCAGTGCACGGGCTTCTCATTGCGGTGGTTTCTCTTGTTGCGGCGCATGGGCTCTAGGCGCGCGGGCTTCAGTAGTCGTGGCTCGCGGGCTTCAGTAGTTGTGGCTCGCGGGCTTTAGAGCACAGGCTCAGTAGTTGTGGCGCACAGGCTTCATTGCTCTGAGGCATGCGGGATCTTCCCAGACCAGGGCTCGAACCCATGTCCCCTGCACTGGCAGGCGGATTCTTAACCACTGTGCCACCAGGGAAGTCCCCTTAAGGTCATTCTTAATGTGTCATCCGAGAGGAGGGGAGCCTGGTCCTCTGCTGAAAGATGAAGAGGCAGGAGAAGGGATGCAGGAAACTCAAGTAAACCAGAATGGCAAAGCACCTGGGGTTGGAGCAAATCAGGACTGAAGATAAAGTGTATGGCATCAGTCTAGAACAGATACCATTTTAAGCATAGGCTTGGCTTGCTCCAAGGAAGTCTTAAATAAGCAGTGATGAAGTCTCTTTGGAAAACAAAACCAGACCACTACAATCCAATCACAGCTGTGGTTGTCACACCATGAAACCTTATCCGAATTCAGTATACTGATTTGGACAAAAATGAAATCTAAATTCCTGTGTTGTGGAAGATAGATAGATTCTATCAGAAGATAGACTGTTTCCATAAGAAGCCAGTCTGCATGTAACCTAGAAAAGAGGAAAACAAAGGGGGGGAAACTGGCACTGTTTACCTAACACAGTCCACAGAGCATTGAGATACTGAATCTGGCAGATAGAGGTGCATCATCCAGGTTTAGGACAAGCTCAAGTTCACTTGGTTTTTTTGGCTCAGAATAGATGTGAAGATTATCTCTCCTGACATTAAGTCCATACTCACAAAGTCACTTAATAGCTAATAACATATATCGTCCATACTTTGATTTCAAGCGACAATTATGTCATTTAACAACTAGTATTCTCATTTTTGCATCTCCTCCTCCTACTCTCCCCCTAACGTCTCTTACTGTATCTCTTCCTTTTCTTACCCTCACTCACTGGGCTCCAGCCACACGTGCCTTGCATAGTGCTGTCTTAAGGCCTTTGCAGATGTACTTAAATGAAGGATCTTGAAATGAGGAGATCATTCTGGATTATCTGGTTGTGTCCTAAATCCAATGACAGGTGTCTTTATAAAGCACACACAGAGGGGAAAACAGAGAAGGCAATGTGAAGACTGAAGCAGAAATTGGAGTGATGTGGCCACAAGCCAAGGAAGCTGGCAACCACCAGAATTTAGGAGAGGCATGGAATGGATCCTCCCCTAGAGGCCATTCAGAGGCAGCATGGCTCTGCTGACACCTTGGTTTTGGACTTCCAGCCTCAAGAAATGTGAGAGAATAAATTTCTCTTCAATTCTAAGCCAGATCAACCAACACTACAAAGGTTTATGCTCCAAGCTTTGAAAAATGAATTCTAGGGCTTCCCTGGTGGCGCAGTGGTTGAGAGTCCGCCTGCCAATGCAGAGGACACGGGTTCATGCCCTGGTCCGGGAAGATCCCACATGCCGCGGAGCAGCTGGGCCCGTGAGCCATGGCCGCTGAGCCTGCGCGTCCCGAGCCTGTGCTCCGCAACGGGAGAGGCCACAACAGTGAGAGGCCCGCGTACCGCAAAAAAAAAAGAAAAATGAATTCTAAGACAAATTGACAATGGTTGAATGAAAAGGCTATAAATACATTATGTCAACTTAATGCATAAATTTAGCATTTATTAAATGTCATTATATCTTTTAAAAAATTTATAGGCTAGATTTTCTTACTTTCCAAAAAACCCTGAGTATGCTGAATAATTATTGAAAAATCATAGCTGATAAATAAGTTACTTATAGTCAAGTAATTTTCAGAGAAAAATGTTAAATTATTACTCTTTTGTATTATATATATTTGATGTGGGTGCATTTGAAGATGATTGGTAGGATGTAAGGTAGGGTTTTCCTTTTCAAAATGCAAGAGTGCCTGAGACCTCAGAGGTCTAGGCTGCTCTTTCCCAGAATTCCTTAGGAGTGACATAAGTTGTTTACATGTGTTGGAGGAAAAAGAAGAAAAAAAAACTATAATTGACTTTGGGAGGTTACTACATTGACCATATTGTCATCTCATTGTAAAATTATTTCAAAAATTGGATAGAGGGTGGGAAATACTTTAATTTTCTACTTTCTATGCTCCCAAATTATTCAACTCTTCCTAAAGGATGTGTGTACTTTTATAATTTAGAAAATAAGAATTTTTCAAGTAAAATAAATTCATCATGGAACATTTTACAACACTTTGTTTAGGGAAGTCAAAATTGTTACAACTTTTTGGCGAATAAGTTGGCACTACCAGAATACACACACACACACACACACACACACACACACAGAGCGAGAAACCTTTTCACCCAACATAACCTCCTACGGTGCAAAGAGATAAATAAGAATGCTCAGTTCAGTGTTTTTAGTAAAACTAGTGGTCAAAATATTAACCAGGATTATTTTGTGAAATGGGCTTATGGGAGGGTACTTTCAACAATATGCATTTCTATATTATGCAGCTTATAATGTTATATTCAAATTATAGGGTTCAAATTTGCTTATAAATTGCCTCATTCACTTAACAATTATTCGGTACTTACAGTGTGTCAGGTTTTACTCTTTTGAATCTTCTCTCACCAATCTAAGATTGGGATGAAAAAATAATTTGTAAAAGGAGAGAAAATAAGGAGATGACTAACTGAATGTTTTGTGGGTACCAAGGAATCTACAGGGTGCAGAAAGACAGGGTAGAAGATAAAATAGAGGGTGCTATTTGAAGAGATCCTTGATCACAATCCTAGGGAAGGCCTGCCACACCAGCTTCTTCCGAAAAGAAACTGAAAGCTAAAGCTAGCTCCTTTAACTGTCAACCACCACCCTCCAAGATCCAGAGGTTTCAGACTGAAAGTCAATCGAATTACCTCACCACTCACTCACCTTCCATATAATTGTTTTAGTGAATATAAACTGTTATCTTTGCTTTCTATATTCGGAAGCTATTAAATGAGTAACAGTCCCCAGCTTAAATAAAACAAACCCGGAACTTCTTCAAGTTTATTTTTAACATGTAATATAACTCAAAAAGAGACAACTATGTGGTCACTCTTGGTGGTTTATGCAGACAGCTGTGGTGACATTGATTACTCAACGTCAAGGAACAGTTAAGAAAAAATGACGTTCAGTGATTAGGGAATGTGGGACCAACACAGACTCACTTTGTTCTCACAATATCCCCTGTATAGGAAGTATGGATAAAGATAATTCATGTATGGGGACCCAGAAAATGGAGGCCGCCCCAGCAGCTCGGCCCAGGTCACAAATCTAAACCTGAGTCAGCCTGCACTTCCAGGAAACGCCGCACTCTCAAGGAAACCTAACACACACAGATCACAGTCCTCTAGCTGAGCTTTAGCTAGCGCACCTTACCCTGGAAAATAGGACCCTCTAGACTTATAAAGAAATCGCTGACCTCCTAGGCAATCTTGCTTTGTTTCCTGTTGCCTCTTCTAAGCTCTGTAAAACTCACTGTAGCCCAAAATTCCTTGGGAAAAGTGCTCCACTCTCTGTGAGGCAGTGTACTCCCCAATCCAGGGATGGTTTTCCCTTGAATACAGTTCATCGAACTCATTACTAAATTGTATTATTTTTGTCGTTTTGTTGCAGGAAGGGGGACCCCTTCTAGGGCCCAGGAGTGGGTTATTGTTTAATACTCAGAAATGAATTGTCCGAGGAGACACATGTACTGACGAAGCAAGAGACTTTATCGGGAAGGGGCACCCGGGCGGAGAGCAGCAGGGTAAGGGAAGCTAGGAGAACTGCTCTGTCACGTGGCTCGCAGTCTTGGGTTTTATGGTATTGGGGTTAGTTTCCCGGTTGTCTCTGGCCAATCACTCTGACTCAGGATCCTTCTTGGTGGCGCGCATATCGCTCAGCTAAGATGGATTCCAGCCAGAAGGGTTCTGGAAGGTTGGTAGGACATATGGACTGGCGTCTCCTGTCTCCTTTTGACCTTTCCCAAATTCTCCTGGTTGATGGTAGCTTGTTAGTTCCGCATTCCTTACCAGGACCTCCTGTCATAAGATAAATAAAGCAACCTAAATAAAAGGTATGTGTCAATGGTATATGGTAGAAGAAATGTGAGCTTTGGAATAAAAATCCCAGTTCTGTCCATTTATTATAAACTGTGTGCTCAAGAAAAAGTGTGTGTTGGGCTTCCCTGGTGGCGCAGTGGTTGAGAGTCCGCCTGCCGATGCAGGGGACACAGGTTCGTGCCCTGGTCTGGGAAGATCCCACATGCCGCGGAGCGGCTGGGCCCGTGAGCCATGGCCACTGAGCCTGCGCGTCCGGAGCCTGTGCTCCGCGACGGGAGAGGCCACAACAGTGAGAGGCCCGCGTACCGCAAAAAAAAAAAAAAAGAAAAAAGTGTGTAAAGATTCTGATACTTGTTAAGAAAAATTATCCAAAACATGGAAATAAGGCAAAAAGAAGGTTGTGTATCATTCCAATGTCACACTTCAGGTCTATCTTAACAGGCCCACCCAAGGATGATTTAATTCTTTAGGGAAATGGCCAATTTTTGTCATGCTATTTTATTTTGATTAGGCCCAGGCTCTGGGTAATTACATGTTAATGTGAAGACTTTTGCCTGATAGAGGGGCAAATGATTCCTCTCCAGCTGAAACAATACCTCCAAATGGCTACAATTTTAGTGCCCTGTAGGACATTAACTAGTTGTGTCTGTCATCTAGCAAATTTATTTAGCATGTCTTTCCTGGCTGACTTTACAAATCTGTATTCTTCAAATGGTCTTTGAAACAGCTTTATTGTCTGCCAGTTCCCTTGCTGATAAGTTAAACAAATCTCTCTCTCTCTCTCTCTCTCTCTTTCTCTCTCTCTCACACACACACACACACACACACACACACACACACACACCTCTGGGAGTCATATTTTAAATTTGGGCAAGTATCTAATAAACATCATTTTCCTTACCCCTTGGTTTCCTCTTTGTAGTCAATGTCATGTGAGAAAAGACCTTTTCTTTGGCACAAGATTTGCCCAGTCTCCACAGCTTATGGTGCTTATTTTTTCTTCTTATACAATACAATCAGGTTTAATTTTGAACATGCGAGGTTTAAGATGCCCATGAAACACGCCAGTGGAGATGTTAAGGAAGTTCTAAGCTTAGAGTTCAGGGAAGAGGCCTGAGTTGACAATGTAAGTTTGAGAGTCATTTGCATCAACAAGAAGGTATTTACAGGGTTTCCCTGGTGGCGCAGATGGTTAAGAATCCACCTGCCAATGCAGGGGACACGGGTTCGAGCCCTGCTCCAGGGAGATCCCATATGCTGTGGAACAACTAAGCCCACGTGCCACAACTACTGAGCCTGTGTTCCAGAGCCCAGGAGCCACAACTCCTGAAACCCGGGCACCTAAAGCCCATGCCGTGTGACAAGAGAAGCCACTGCAACGGAAGCCCGCGCACCTCAACGAAGAGTAGCCCCGTGCACAGCAACAAAGACCCAATGAAGCCAAAAATAAATAAATAAAACTAATAATTTTTTTAAAAATAAGGTATTTACAGTCATGAGGATAAACAGAGAGGGATGAAGGAGTGGGGAAAAGAATGAGAGAAGGAATAAAGACTGACACAGAGTAGTTGACGTGATACAATATCAAATTGGAACTCCAATATTTAGAGACCCACAGAGGATGAAGAGATAGCAAAGGAGACTGGAGAGGGAACAGAGACATCAGAGAACAAAACAGTCTAGTGTCAGGGAAAATAGAGGGCTGGGTCAAATGCTGCTGAGAGGCTGTGTCAGATAAGGAGTAGAATGCATGTATTAGATATGGCAACATGGAAGACAGCCAGGACTTTAAAAAGGTCGCTTAGTGTGGAATGATGAGGACAGATGCCTGGCTGGATGTGAATGGGTTAAAGGGTAAATGGAAGCTGAAGATGTGGAGACAGTACAAGTAGAAAACTTATACTACAGAGGTACCTGAGACTTCTGGAAGAGATTTAGACTCTACAAACAATAATTACGTTCCTAGCAGGATCTTGATGATCTCACCAAAGTGAAATCCAACAAGATTAGATGCCTGGTACACACCACACTGTGCTATGTTATAGAATTCTTGACAGCAATACTTGAGGAAGCTTCTACTGAAGTGGAATGTGGGTTCTAGACCCTGACTGCCTGGGCTCAAATCTCAGCCCTTTCACTAACTAGCTCAATGACTTTGGCAATTACTACAACTCTGTCTCAGTTTCTTCATCTATAAGTGGGCGTGGATAACAGCATCTACTTCATTAGCCTGTTGTAATGATAAAAAGTATTTAGAATATGCCTTCACATAGTAAGTGATGAATAAAGGTTACCTTTATTATCTTTTCCAAGGAGACAGTTTAAGTAAGGAGATTTATATAAAGAGATTTATAAATACAAGGTATTAAGTGTCATGATGAAAGCAGGCATTGGGCTTGCAGGATCTTAGTTTTCCGAACTGGGATCAAACCTGTGACCCCTGAAGTGGAAGCACAGAGTCCTAACCACTGGACCACCAGGGAATTCCCAAGGACTACATGGTTTTGTCTCATGATGACCCTATGAGAATATACTGCAAAGATATCAAGGCTTAAAAAGAATCAGAGGAAAGATGTTGCAGTTTGTTATGGAATCCAGAAAGCTTCCTTAAATAATTTTTCTTGTATTTTACAAAACTGTAAAGCCCTGGGAGTTTGTAACTTTGAGATCATATGTATCTTGAGCAAAGTTTATTATCCTATGCTTGATGAAATTTCTCAACTTGCATATAACTGCCATGAGGGAGGGAGAAAGAAAAACTTCGCTAGGGCCTTTTTGCAGTTTTCTGGCTACTTCCCCCAGTGGGGGCTTGTGTGTTGTTAATGTAGACTCCTACTTAGCAAGAAAGGAGTGATAGTAAACCAATCTAACCAAGTTCCTCCTTGTTTAAAACCTATCATTGTTTCTCCACAGTAAAGCCCTCACTGAGTCCTGGTTTAAGATAGTTTCTATTCATATTCTTTTCATTCTTAAATGTCTCCTTATGAAAAAAAGTCTTCCATTTAGTCCCTGCTTTTGAGAACTGGTCCCACCAAGTTTTAAGAATTCTGTGATCTAAAGTCTCACACAGAATGTATTTCATGGGCCAGCAACACTGTTATCACCTGAGAGCTTGTTAAAAATGCGAAATCTGAAACTCAACCCACACCTACTGAATCAGAAGTTGCATTTTGACAAGCTGTCCATGCACATTAAAATTTAAGAGGCACTGTTATAAAAGAGGTAAAAGGAACTTAGAAAAACTTCAGGCGAATTTTTCTGTGCAAAATCTCTTAAAGCAGGGCAAATTAAAACTAAATCTACCATTGAAATTTTTCCAAAATCAGATTTTTTCAAAATCAGATTTTAAGTTCAAAACAGAATTTGTGACATGTGATATACTCATACCAGTGACTTGCTAAAGAGCTGAAGCTCCTTTTAAAGTATTCAACTTTTTTCAGAGAGCTGGACTTTCATATTCATAAGTAGGACTTAAATAATGACAATGGAAAAGACACATTCTTTATTTTAGACTCAGCCCTGGGAAAAAGTCATCTCCAAGAACACGATTCAAGTAGAAGATTTGAAATGGCTTCTCTTGCCATATCTTCTTTTTTTCCTTCCAGAATCAATGGTATCTACTTTTGAAAACATTTTCTATTTCTAAAGAACTCATCTTTCACTGCTTGTAGACAACCTAGCATTCTCTATGACAATTTGTTCTTATACTATTCCACACAATCAAGAGTTTGATAATTTTGTTTGTTTGGTTTTGGTTTTTTGGCTGTGCAGTATGGGGATCTTAGTTCCCCGACCAGGGATTGAACCCGCGCCCCCTGCAGTAGAAATGCGGGAGTCTTAACCACTGGAACACCAGGGAAGTCCCAAGAGTTTGATAACTTTTAAATTTCCTTTCTATGAACTTCTGGGTTTCAAGGAATTATTTGTATCCACTTCTACCTGCAACTCTATTTGTCAGGTTTGCAAGTACATTTTTTTTTCTTTTTTTATAGATTTTATTTATTTATTTATTTATTGGCTAAATTGGGTCTTCTGTTGCTGTGCGCAGGCTTTCTCTATTTGCAGCAAGCAGGGGCTACCCTTCGTTGCAGTGCGAGGGCTTCTCATTGCGGTGGCTTCTCTTGTTGCAGAGCACAGGCTCTAGGCGCGCAGGCTTCAGTAATTGTGGCACAGGGGCTCAGTAGTTGCGGATCACAACTCTAGAGTGCAAACTCTGTAGTTGTGGTGCACAGGCTTAGCTGCTCCACAGCATGTGGGACCTTCCCGGACCAGGGCTCGAACCCGTGTCCCCTGCATTGGCAGGTGGATTCTTAACCACTGTGCCACCAGGGAAACCCGTGAGTACATTTTAATTTCATGTCTAGGAAACATTTTGTCAATTTTAAATAATGTTGGTGGTAGGCTCAGAAAGACATTGAGAAGTTCATGATGATGAGCATAGCTTACACTAACATGGGCGTATTTGAAAAGTGATGAATTATGGAAGTCAGCGGGAGCCCAAAGTACAACTTTATCCCAGTATGGCTGGCATCTTCCTTTATCTTACTGGGAAATGGCCAAGAGTGGAAACCTGGAGCATTAGGATCTGAAAAAGGAGTCCTTGATCCTTGACTCATTGTAGAGGTGTGATGGGCTGGGGATCAGGACACCTATTAAACTGTTTAAAAATTCATAAAGAGGCACTTTCAATTGTCTTAAAATTTCAGTTATTTCCCCCAAATCAGGATGCATTCAAGGTGAGTGTTTTATTCCAATATAATTAAACTAATATGTTGGATTAGACTACTTTATGCTCATCCTTGTGAAGCACTGTCCTGGTGTCATTTACTGAGCATACTGCCCCAAACAACCCAGTAATCTTGACTCCCGTCCCCTACTCTCTCAAAGCTCCTTGTAAGTAGAATGAACATGATTTTTAGAGTCAAGAAATCTGAGTATACACCCTAAAGGAGACTCATTTTTCTCATTTGTAAAGTGGATTGATAATACCTCTTAAATAAGGTAGAATTAAAACTGATCCATACAGCCAACAGCCCATAATCATTACTCAGTAAATGTTAGTTCCTTTCTCTGGTAGTGGTAAAACATCTTAATCCTTCAAGAAAGATGCTGGTTGTGGAAGGCGGAAATGGTTTATGAAAAACAGCCCCTGGGGCACTGTTAACACCCTAGGGATGATCTTTTTTCTCTACCTGCCCTCTGAATTCTCCAGATGCAGCCTTGCAATATTAAGAATCACTTTGCCCACAGCTTGTGAAGAGTTGAGATGAAACTGCTACCCAAAACCATGTGACGATGGGCATAGGTTTTAGAAAGGAAAATCATATATTTCAGTGTAAGCAAACACTTGGAAGTTCCCTTTGCACTCAGTATAGCCTTCAGCAGTGCCTGCAGCCTCTGGCACCATGGATACCGCCTTTACTGAGGCAGTAGTCTCCATTGTTATGCGCAGCCTCCCACCGTAATTGACAGCTACACGGTTTAGGAGAGGGAGGAAGGCCACAGAACAGACATCAAAGGCAATTATCACGAAACCCAGCTTGCTCTGAATGGAAGCGGTCACTCAGAATGTCATTTTGGAAATAAATTCCCTGGACAGATTAAAAATTTTAATAGTCACCAAAGTAAAAATGTGACCCAGGGCTTTCTATGAAGATGTTTTGACCAAAAGCATACTAGCACATGCTTCCTGGGGTTGAGTATTTCCTGATTTGCAAATATGCTCCTTCCTGGTACCTCAAAAGCTGTTTGATTACATTTCCAAAATAGTGACATCTGTTTTTCATTCCATAGTAAGTTCATACATTCCTTCCTGCCAATTTGCAGCAAATAGCTATGAAGCACCTACTACCTGCAAAGCATTTCTTCAGGTAATATGAAAATTTGACCATAGGGAATTCCCTGGTGGTCCAGTGGCTAGGGCTCTGTGCTTCCACTGCAGGGGCGCAGGTTCAATCCCTGGTGGGAGAACTAAGATCCCACAAGCTGCACAGCACTGCTAAAAAAAAAAAAAAAAAAATGACCATAGAAGTGGGCAGGGGAACACATTAATGCAAACAAGAGATCTTAAATTATCACCCTGTCAATAATTTTTGTCAGTATGGCTCCAGACCATTAGGAAAAATTTCTCCCTAGGTGGCCATATAATCTGATAGATGTTTTGAAGGTCCCAGAGAACTCAGCTCCTCCTATTTTCTTTGTTCCTAATATTGGGAAATAGATCCCTAATTCAAATGGTCTCTCTCTTTTTTTTTTTCAGTATCTTATATACTTATATATTAGTGTATATACTTCTCAACATTTTTTGGTAAGACACCTACATATGCCTAAAACTGAGATCCCTAAAACTGAGATCCCAAAAACCTCCTTATTTTGCAACTCTCATTTTTCATTTACCAGTATATAGTTGACCCTTGAACAATTCTCAGGTTAGTGACACCGACCCTCTGTGCAGTCAAAATCCGTGCATAACTTGAAGGCAGCTCTCTGTATCTACGGTTCCACATCCATAGATTCAACTAACCACGAATTGGGCAGTACTGTAGTACATGTTCACTGAAAAATCCACACCTAAGTGGACACGTGTTGTTTAAACCTGTGTTGTTCAAGGGTCAACTATACTCTAAAGATCTTTTCAAATCAATAAATATCCAAACTTGTATTTTTTTTTCATACTACATATCACTAGCTAAAATGAAACATTCTATTATGTTGCTTATCCATCCTCTCCCTATTTCTCTTGACTGTCATGTTCTCTCACCATAATGCAAGCAGAGAACTTGTCGGCTGCTCCCCAGGTCTGAAACACTGCCTGGCAAATAGTAGGAACTTCATAGATATTTGTTAAATTAATGATTGAATGAATAACAAAAAATTCACTTTAAATGTTAAGGTATACACAACACTGTAAAGCAACTATACTCCAATAAAAATTAATTTTAAAAAAGTTAAGATATAACTACTTTATTTAAATTTTTATTATTTTACTTTTCTGAACTTGTGGATTACTCCATTTTAAAATAACATAGGGGGGCTTCCCTGGTGGCGCAGTGGTTGAGAGTCCACCTGCCGATGCAGGGGACACGGGTTCGTGCCCCGGTCCGGGAGGATCCTGCATGCCGCGGAGCGGCTGGACCCGTGAGCCATGGCCGCTGAGCCTGCACGTCCGGAGCCTGTGCTCCACAACGGGAGAGGCCACAGCGGTGAGAAGCCCATGTACTGCAAAAAAATATAAATAAATAAAAATAAATAAGATAGAGGAGGGGCTTCCCTGGTGGCACAGTGGTTAAGAATCTACCTGCCAATGCAGGGGACACAGGTTCGATCCCTGGTCCGGGAAGATACCACATGCCACGGAGCAACTAAGCCCCTGCACCACAACTACTGAGCCTATGCGCTAGAGCCCATGAGCCACAACTACTGAAGCCCGCACCTAGAGCCTGTCCTCCTCAACAAGAGCAGCCACTGCAACGAGAAGCCCGTGCACCACAAGTAAGTGTAACCCCCACTCTGCCGCAACTAGAGAAAACCCGTGCACAGCAACAAAAACCCAACGCAGCCAAAAAAAATAATAATAAATTAAAAAAATAAAGGAGGAGTCAAGATAGCGGTGTGCAGAGATGCAGAGTTAGCTCTCCCCACAACTAGGGCGCCTGCTGGACGCTAGTGTGGGACTCTGACCCCCAAAAGGATGGGAGGAACCCCAGAGTGAACCGGTAGGATGTAGGGAGACAGAGCGAGGAGGAGAAGTGGATGCCAGACAGGATTGGCACCCCTGAGGTGGAGGGGATCAGGAGAGGCAGGTGGGAGGGACTCTCCGGGAAGAGCAGGAAAGGAGCGGCAGGCGATCACCTGGCTCACTCGGGCTGGGGAGCCTGCTGAGCTCCCAAGCCAGTACCCCCAATCCAAAGCCCCACCCAGGCTGCGTCGGCCCTGGGAGCATAAGAGGAAGGCTGGGGAGATCAGGAGAGGCAGGCTGGAGGGACCCTCGGGGAGGAGCGAAGGGCAATTGCCCCACCCTCTAGGGGCCCAGGGAGCCTACAGAGCTCCCAGGCCGATCTCCTGCCCTCCAAGCCCCCTCCAGACTGCGTGGGTCCTTGGGGGCATAGGAGGGAGGCCGGGGGAGATCAGGAGAGGCAGGTGGGAGGGGCCGTCGGGGAGGAGCAGGAGAGGAGTGGAGGGCGATTGCCCCGCCCACCTGGGCGTGGGGAGCCTGCTGAGCTCCCAGGCCAGTACCCTGCCCTCCAAGGCTCCCCCTTCCCCTTCCCCTCCAACATTGGTCCTGGAGGCATAGGGGGGAGGCTGGGGAGATCTGGAGAGGCAAGTGGGAGGGGCCCTCCCAGACCCCAGGCCAGAGGAGCAGGAGAGGAGAGGAGGGAGTTTGTCCAACCCACTCGAGCCCAGGAAACCTGCTGGGCTACCAGGTGAGGTCCCCTGCCCTCTGAGACCTGGGGTGGAGGCACGCCTGGGCCCCGTCTGATCCTTGAGCCTAAGCCCCACCCCACAGAGCCCCAGGGCCTTTTCCAGCCCTGTGGGTCCTGAGCACTGGCCCTGCCCACCGTCCAAACCTCGCCCATGCTTAGGCCCCGCTCTCCACAGCCAAGTCCCCCCCCCTTTTTTTTCCTTTCCCTCCTCCTCTTTTTTACTATTCTGGTACTGATGTACCTTCCAGTTGTTGATTCATTTTTATTTTTACATTCTTTCTAACATATCTGTTAGTTTCCTAGTATAATTTTATTTTTTACTTTGTTATTGTTTTTGTTTGTTTGTTTTTTTGCCACCCCGTGTGGCCTGCGGGATCTTGATTTGTGAGCCCGGGGTTGGGTGGAAACTCTTGCGATGGGAGCTCTGAGTCCAAACCACTGGACTAACAGAGAACCTCAGACCCCAGAAAATATTCATTGGAGTGAGGTCTCACAGAGTTCCTGATCTCAGCACCAAGACCCAGCTCTACCCAACAGCCTAAAACTCCAGTGTTAGAAGCCTCAGGCCAAACAACCAGTAAGGCAGGAACACAATCCCACTCATAAAAAAACAAAAAATGAGACAGCAAAAAAATAGATCACAGATGAAGGAGCAAGGTAAAAACCTACAAAACCAAATAAATGAAGAGGAAATAGGCAATCTACCTGAAAAAGAATTCAGAGTAAGGATGATCCAGAACCTTGGAAATAGAATGGAAGCACAGATTGAGAAAATACAAGAAATGTTTAACAAAGATCTAGAAGAACTAAAGAACAAACAAACAGAGATGAACAACACAGTAACCAAAACGAAAAATACACTAGAAGGAATCAATAACAGAATAACTGAGGCAGAAGAACGAATAAGTGAGCTGGAGGACAAAATGGTGGAAATAATTGCCAAGGAGCAGAATAAAGAAAAAAGAATGAAAAGAATTGAAGACGACCTCAGAGACCTCTGGGACAACAATAAACACACCAACATTCGAATTATAGGGGTCCCAGAAGAAGAAGAGAAAAAGAAAGGGTCTGAGAAAATATTCAAAGAGATTATGGGGGAAAACTTCCTTAACATGGGAATGGAAATAGTCACCCAAGTCCAGGAAGCACAGAGGGTCCCAAATAGGATAAACTCTAGGAAAAACACACCAAGACACATATTAATCAAACTAACAAAAATTACATTCAAAGAAAAAATATTAAAAGCTGCAAGGGAAAAACAAAAAATAACATACAAAGGAATCTCCATAAGGTTATCAGCTGATTTGTCAGTGGAAACTCTGCAGACCAGAAGGGAGTGGCAGGATATACTTAAAGTGATGAAAGAGAAAAACCTGCAACCAAGATTACTCTAACCAGCAAGGATTTCATTCAGATTCGGTGGAGAAGTCAAAAGCTTTTCAGACAAAAAGAAGCAAAGAGAATGCAGCACCACCAAACAAGCTTTACAACAAATGCTAAAGAAATTTCTCTAAGTGGGAAATACAAGAGAAGAAAAAGACACACAAAAACAAACCCAAAACAATTAAGAAAATGGGGACATCCCTGGTGGCACAGTGGTTAAGAATCTTCCTGTCAATGCATGGGACACAGGTTCAAGCCCTGGTCTGGGAAGATCCCACATGGCACAGAGCAACTAAGCCTGTGAGCCACAACTACTGAGCCCAAGTGCCACAACTACTGAAGCCCACATGCCTGGAGCCTGAGCTCCGAAACAAGAGAAGCTACAGCAATGAGAAGCCCGTGCACCACAACGAAGAGAACCCCCTGCTCACCACAACTAGAGAAAGCCCATGCACAGCAATGAAGACTCAACAACGAAGACCAAACACCACCAAAAATAAATAAATAAATCAATTTATTAAAAAAAAAAAAAGAAAATGGTAATAGGAACATACATATCGATAATAACCTTGAATGTAAATAGATTAAATACCCCAACCAAAAGACACAGACTGGCTGAATGGATACAAAAACAAGACCCATATATATGCTGTCTACAAGAGACCCACTTCAGACCTAGGGACACATATAGACTGAAAGTGATGGAATGGAAAAAGATATTCCATGCAAAGGGAAAGCAAAAGAAAGCTGGAGTAGCAATACTCGTATCAGATAAAATAAACTTTAAAACAAAGACTGTTACAAGAGATAAGGAGGGACACTACATAATGACCAAAGGATCAATCCAAGAAGAAGATATAACAATTATAAATGTTTATGCACCCAACACAGGAGCACCTCAATACATAAGGCAAATGTTAACAACCATGAAAGGAAAAATCGACAGTAACACAATAATAGCAGGGGACTTTAACACCCCACTTACACCAATGGACAGATCATCCAAACAGAAAATAAAGAAACACAACTTTAAATTACACAATAGAGCAGATAGATCTAATTGATATTTATAGAACATCCCACCCAAAAGTGGCAGAATACACTTTCTTCTCAAGTGCACATGGAACATTCTTCAGGATAGATCACATCTTGGGTCACAAATCAAGCCTTGGAAAATTTAAGAAAATTGAAATCATATCAAGCATTTTTTCTGACCACAAAGCTATGAGATTGGAAATCAATTACAGAAAAAAAACCCTGTAAAAATCACAAATACATGGAGGCTAAAGAGTGCACTACTAAATAACCAAGAGATCACTGAAGAAATCAAAGAAGAAATTTAAAAAATACATAGAAACAAATGACAATGAAAACACAGATGATCCAAAACCTATGGAATGAGGCAAAAGCAGTTCTAAGAGGGAAGTTTATAGGAATTCAATCTCACTTCAAGAAACAAGAAAAATCTCAAATAAACAATCTAACACTACACTTAAAACAAGTAGAAAAAGAAGAACAAAGAAAACCCAAAGTCAGTAGAAGGAAAGAAATCATAAAGATCAGAGCAGAAATAAATGAAAGAGAAATGCAGAAAAGAACAGCAAAGATCAATAAAACTAAAAGCTGGTTATTTGAGAAGATAAACAAAATTGATAGACCCTTAGCCAGACTCATCAAGAAAAAAAGGGAGAGGACTCAAATCAATAAAATTAGAAATTAAAAAGGAGAAATCACAACTGACACTGCAGAAATACAAAGGATTATAAGAGACTATTACAAACAACTATATGCCAATAAAATGGACCACCACAAAGAAATAGACAAATTATTGGAAAGGTACAATTTTCCAAGACTGAACCAGGAAGAATTAGAAAATATAAACAGACCAACCAAAGGCACTGAAATTGAAACCATAATTAAAAATTTTCCAACAAACAAAAGTCCAGGACCAGATGGCTTCACAGGCGAATTCTATCAAACATTTAGAGAAGAGCTAACACCAATCCTTCTCAAACTCTTCCAAAAAATTGCTGAGGGAGAAACAATCTCAAGTTCATTCTACGAGGCCACCATCACCCTGATACCAAAACCAGAAAATGATATCACAAAAAAAGAAAATTATAGACCAATATCACTGATGAACATAGATGCAAAAATCCTCAACAAAATACTAGCAAACAGAATCCAACAGCACATTAAAAGGATCATACACCATGATCAAGTGGGATTTATCTCAGGGATGTAAGGATTCTTCAATATATGCAAATGAATCAATGTGATACACCACATTAACAAATTAAGGAATAAAAACCATGTGATCATCTCAATAGATGCAGAAAAAGCTTTTGACAAAATTCAACACCGATTTATGAGAAAAACTCTCCAGAAAATGGGCACAGAGGGAAACTACCTCAACATAATAAAGGCCATATATGACAAACCCACAGCAAGCATCATGCTCAGTGGTGAAAAAGTGAAAGCATTTACACTAGGATCAGGAACAAGACAAGTATGTCCACTCTCTCCACTCTTATTCAGCATAGTTTGGGAAGTCCTAGCCACAGCAGTCAGAGAAGAAAAAGAAATAAAAGGAATAGAAATTGGGAAAGAAGAAGTAAAACTGTCACTATTTGCCAATGACATGATACTGTACATAGAAAATCCTAAAGATGCCACCAGAAAACTACTAGAACTAATCAATGAATTTGGTAAAGTTGCAGGATACAAAATTAATGCACAGAAATCTCTGGCATTCCTATACACTAACAATGAAAATTCAGAAACAGAAATTAAGGAAACACTCTCATTTACCACTGCAACAAAAAGATTAAAATACCTAGGAATAAACCTGCCTAAGGAGGCGAAAGACTTTTACTCAGAAAACTATAAAACACTGATGAAAGAAATCAAAGATGACATAAACAGATGGAGAAATATACCATGTTCTTGGACTGGAGGAATCAATATTGTGAAAATGACTATACTACCCAAAGCAATCTACAGATTCAGTGCAAGCCTATCAAACTACCAATGACAATCTTCACAGAATTAGAAGAAAAAAATCTTACAATTTGTATGGAAACACAAAAGACCCCGAATAGCCAAAACAATCTTGAGAACGAAAAACGGAGCTGGAGGAATCAGGCTCCCTGACTTCAAACTATACCACAAAGCTACAGTAATCAAGACAGTATGGTACTGGCACAAAAACAGAAATGTAGACCAATGGTATGGGTTAGAATGCCCAGAGATAAACCACACATATATGGGCACCTAATTTATGACAAAGGAGGCAGGAACATACAATGGAAAAAAGACACCCTCTTCCATGAGTGGTTCTGGGAAAACTGGACAGCTACATGTAAAAGAAGGAAATTAGAACACTACCTAACACCATACACAAAAATAAACTCCAAATGGATTAAAGACTTAAATGTAAGACGAAACACTATAAAACTTCTATAGGAAAAACACTCTTTGACATAAACCACAGCAAGATCTTTTTTGACCTTGAGTAACTGGAAATAAAAACAAAAATAAACAAATGGGACTTAATTAAACTTAAAAGCTTTTGCACAGCAATGGAAACCATAAACAAGACAAAAAGACAACCCTCAGAATGGGAGAAAATATTTGCAAATGAAACAACAGACAAAGGATTAATCTCCAAAATATACAAACAGCTAATGGAGCTCAATATCAAAAAAACCAACAATCCAGTTAAAAAATGGGTGGAAGACCTAAATAGACATTTCACAAAGGAAGACATACACATGGCCAAGAGGCACATGAAAAGATGCTCAACATCACTAATTATTAGAGAAATTCAAATCAAAACTACAATGAGGGGCTTCCCTGGTGGCGCGGTGGTTGAGACTCCGCCTGCCGATGCAGGGGACAGGGGTTCATACCCTGGTCTGAGAAGATCCCACATGCTGCAGAGTGGCTGGGCCCGTGAGCCATGGCCGCTGAGCCTGCACGTCCGGAGCCTGTGCTCCGCAACGGGAGAGGCCACAACAGTGAGAGGTCCGTGTACCGCAAAAAAATAAAAAATAAAAAATAAAAAAATAAATTAAAAAAAAAACTACAATGAGATATCACCTCACACTGGTCAGAATTGTCATTATCAAAAAAGCTAGAAACAATAAATGCTAGAGAGGGTGTGGTGAAAAGTGAACCCTCCTACATTGTTGGTGGGAATGTAAATTGATACAACCACTATGGAAAACAGTATGGAGGTTCCTTAAAAAACTAAACATAGTACTACCATGTGACCCAGCAATCCCACTACTGGGCATATACCCTGAGAAAACCATAATTCAAAAAGAAACATGCACCACAATGTTCATTGCGGCACTATTTACAATAGCCAGGACATGGAAGCAACCTAAATGTCCATTGGCAGATGAATGGATAAAGAAGATGTGGCACATATATACAATGGAATATTACTCAGCCATAAAAAGAAACAAAATTGAGTTATTTGTAGTGAGGTGGATGAACCTAGAGTCTGTCATACAGAGTGAAGTATGTCAGAAAGAGAAAAGCAAATACTGTATGCCAGCACATATATATGGAATCTAAAAACAGAAAATGGTTCTGAAGAACCTAGTTGCAGGACAGGAATAAAGAGGTAGGCATAGAGAATGGACTTGAAGACATGGGGTGGGAGGGCGACATGAGAATAGCATCGACATATATACATTACTGAATGTAAAATAGTTGTCTGGTGGGAAACAGCATAGCACAGGGAGATCGGCTTGGTGCTCTGTGATGACCTAGAGGTGTGGGATAGGGAGGGGATATGGAGACATGTGTATGCATATGGCTGATTCACTTTGTTGTGCAACAGAAACTAACACGGTATTGTGAAGCAATTATACGCCAATAAAGATGTGTTTAAAAAAAATAAAATAAATAAATAAATAAATAAAATAAAATAGGGGAATTCCCTGCCGTCCAGTGGTTAGGACTCTGCGTTTCCACTGCAGGGGCATGGGTTCAATCCCTGGCCATGGAACTAAGATCCTGCAGGCCACACTGTGTGGCCAAAAAAATAAATAAAATAATATAGAAGATATACTCTTGGGACTTGCCTGATGGCATGGTGGTTAAGAATCTGCCTGCCAATGCAGGGGACACAGATTCGATCACTGGTCCAGGAAGATCCCACATGCCTCGGAGCAACGAAGCCCGTGCACCACAACTACTGAGCCTCCCCGCCACAACTACTGAAGCCTACCTACGTGCTCTAAGGCCTGCATGCTGCAACTACTGAGCCTGCGTGCTACAACTACTGAAGCCTGCACACATAGAACCTGTGCTCCTCAACAAGAGAAGCCACCACAATGTAAAGCCCGTGCACCACAATGAAGAGTAGCCCCTGCTCGCCGCAGCTAGAGAAAGCCCAAGTGCAGCAATTAAGACCCAATGCAGCCAAAAAAAAATACACTCTCAAAAGCATAAAATATTTGAGTAATAAAAATTGGAGAAAAATATTATTTTCGCATGTAGGGGACATGGATTAGAGAAAGACCCGAATGATCTCCAAATGTAAATTTGGAAAAGTAGAGAATTTGATTTTATATAAGCTATTCTAAAAAGTTAACCAGAACAACCTGAAATCTAACTTTTATTTTTTTCAGGAAATTATGGTAAATCTTCCCAATGACTGAAATTCAAGGAACATCCAACACGTGAAATGACCAGAAGAATCACTGACGGATGTATGGACAGATGAAAAAATTTGAATATCTTAGTTCTAAGCTCCATTACATATTCACTCATTCCTGCTGTCTGCTTGCCTGCAAACATGAACTTCATTATGCCTGACTCACAATCCTTCTTTGAGTACAGATATTGTGGAAACATGGAACTTATAGGCTGCAAGGGGCTGAAGTTCTTTCTTCTTGAGAATGTGTTTATAGATCTCTCTAAATGAGAAACAGAGAACAGCATTCTTCTTTGTTCTTTGCCTGGAACAAATGAAGTTCAGAGTAGCATGCAAAAATCAGAGAGAAAATGGGACTCCACCTCAATAATAAGAACTTTGGATTCTTCTGTGCTTGTTGATCATCATTAAAGATATCTGTGTATGGCTGCACAAAACAAAACAAAAAGCAAAAAAAAAGTCCTTCAGAGATAAGAAAATTTCCCTTCATATTAACAAATATTTACTGTGGGTATTCTCAAGGTGCTGTGAGGAATTCAAAGATGTCCATGACAATATTGCTGCCCTGGGTCCCTGTCTTTGTAATCTTGGGGAAGATAAATCTGAAAACCAGGCACATACGAAAGGAAAATGTGCGGCCCCTTGTTACAACATTTTTAAGAATTTCAAATTAGTGACAACAGAGCATAAAATCAAGCTTAGGATCTTCTAATTGCGGGGCCCCATGTGATTGCACTGGTCATACAACCATGAAGCTGTCCCTGAAGAAAACAACAAATCATTAAGACAAAATAGAATGAAATAAACTCTTGAGAAATGCACAAGGTGCTGAGGAAATAAGAAGGGAATAAGCCATTAGGCAGCCATGCTACAGAAAACAGGCTGAAAGATTATACACAAAAATGCCAATACATCCTCTAAGGGCAGTGGATGTGGGGCTGAGGAGGGCAGTGTCAAATGAAAAAAATGCGCAACCAAAAAGTTGAGAATTATGTTTTATTCGGTAAATTTGCTGAGGACTTAGGCCCAGGAGACAGCCTGTCATATAGCTCAGAGGGACTGTTCCGAAGAGGTAAGGGAGAAGCCAGGATATATAGGAGTTTCTGCAAAAAAAACAAAAACCAACCGACCAACCAAACAAAAAACCCCAGGTAGTTGGAACATCAAAAGATTACTGTTAATTAAAGAAAACCTGACAACTCAAGTTAATGAATATGGTGCTTTTCTATGTATGGGAGGATGCAAGAGTCTGGGCTCACTGAAATCATTCCTTTGATATGAACCTTAGCTATCTAGGGCCTGGATCCTGCTTTTCTCCATCCTGAATTCCCTCAGGGTCCACAGTGGGGGGATGGCTGAAGTGGCTGATGGCTTGATGGCCCCAACATCCTTTGTTTACTGATATGACAAGTGAAATTCTTCATTCACAGTTGGGAGTTGATACAGAAGGCTTTACTTGTTTGGTCTCTGTACTTCTGTATTATTTGAATCTTTTACCATGAGTGTGTATTTATGTATTTGTAATTCAAATAAATGACTTAACTAAAGGCTACAGCCGGCCTGTTCCTTTTCCTTTCTTTTCACTGAAGTATAGTTGATTTACAATGTTGTGCCAACAGCCTACTGTTTCTTTTTTTTTTTCTTTTTAATAAATTTATTCTTATTTTTTGGCTGCATTGGGTCTTCGTTGCTGAGCGCGGACTTTCTCTAGTTGCGGCGAGTGGGGGCTACTCTTTGTGTGGTGCGCAGGCTTCTCATTGCAGTGGCTTCTCTTTGTTGTGGAGCACGGGCTCTAGGCACACGGGCTCAGTAGTTGTGGCTCGCGGGCTCTAGAACTCAGGTTCAGTAATTGTGGCGCATGGGTTTATTTGCTCCGCAGCATGTGGGATCTTCCCAGACCAGGGCTTGAACCCATGTCCCCTTCATTGGCAGGCAGATGCTTAACCACTGCGCCACCAGGGAAGCCCAGCCTACTGTCTCTTAATGGTTATCTCAGGAGTCAGTAGGAGGACAAATCTTTGGTATTAGTTCTCTATTTCTGCACAAAGTCAAAACTTAGTGCCTTAAAACAACAATAAATACAAACTAGCTCAGACAATTTCAGGAATTTGGGAGAGCTCTACCTGGGTGCTTTTGGCTTGGGGTCTCTCATGAAGTTGTGGTCAAATGTCAGCTGGGGCTGCAACCTCATCTGAAGGCTTGATGGAGCTGGAGGATCCACTTAGAAGATGGCCCACTCATATGAGTGGCCCACTTGGTACTGGCTGTTGGCAGATGCACTGGTTCCTCACCTACTCAAACGTCCTTATGACATGGCAATTGACTTCCCCCAGAGCAAGGGATCCAAGAGAGCAAGTCAAAAGCTGCAATGTGTTTTATGACCTAGACCAGGAGTTGGCAAACTACAAGTGATGGATAAAGCCACCCTGCTACATTTTTGGAAATAAAGTTTTATTGGATCACAGCTGCAGTCATCATTTACTTATTGGTTGCTTTCATGCTAAAGTGACAGAGGTGAGTAGTTACAATAGAAACCCTATAGCTTGTAAAGCTTAAAATATTTACTACCTTTACAAAAACATTTGTCAACTTTTGACCTAGCCTTGGAAGTCATGCACAATTACTTCCATGGTATTCTATTGGTTATAGAGATAAACCCTGATACAGTGTGGGAGAGGACTATACAGAGTATGAATAAGAGGAGGCAGGGATCATTGGGGACCATCCTGGAGGCTAGCTGCCACGTACTTCCCCTCCTAGGGACTCTCTAATAACTGTCATTGCACTTGCCACCTCATATGGTAACTATCTGTTTATGAGTCAGCTTCCCCCACTATGATACTAAAGCACCTGGAGGCCTGAGCTATGCCCTGTCCTGTCTTTGGGCCTCAGTGCTAGCACGACGGTGCTTAAGGTAGAAGAGTAGCAAGAGCTCAATAATGTTTGTGGGCTGCATTCATGTAAATTGGGAGTGTCAGGAAAGTTTGACTTCATTGGGCAGGGGGCATTCAAACAAATCTTGAAGGAGGGGTTTGGTTTAAGTAGAGAAAAGAAGACAAAATAAGGAAGACAGATAAATAGAAGACAGAAAAAAACATTAGATAGAAGCAGCAGCACAGCTATTGATTATTTGCCCGATGAATTATCATAATCTGCCCTTCTTAAAAGCCTGTGCACTAATCAGGATGCTTTTGGTTGCAAATGGCACAAGCCAAAGTGGAGGAGAATCAGGGAAGGGTAGAGGTGCAAATGTGTCTCAGGGCTGCCTTGGAACCAAACTGTAATGTCACAGGAATCCCTTTCTCCATGTTTCTCCTGCTCTTCTCTCTTTATGTGGTCTATACAGCCTCTGGTTCAGTATTGTAGTGCGGAGGCTGACCCAGGAAAGGACTTTTTCTCTAATGCTGAATAGAAAAATTCTGGGAAGGGATTCTGATTGGCCTGGATTAAGTCACAGACCCACTCCTGTGATTGTGGCAGAGGATGGGGGTACTTAAATTGGATGTGCCTACAAGAACCCCTGACTTGAGTGAGAGGTGTACTACTTCCGCCAAAGAAGCAGGATGCTGTCAAAAAAGGAAGAGAGGAGTACTGGGTGGGCAAAACAGTAATATCTACTCTATCAGTGGCTTCCATTACCTTTTTGAGCCAGCAAGAAAAGGCATTTTATCATTAGGAAACACTACATGTATATAGTACTTTGGGTTCCCTGGGAAGCAGATTCTGGATCGAGAATTGCATGCAGCTTGTTTATTGGGGAGTGCTCTAGAAGCAGTACCTGTGAAAGAACAAGGGACACAGGATTGGGCAGAGGGAGAAATTGAACTGTGATGCTCCTGCAACCTAAGTGAAGCTTCAGTTGATTACACAGAGTTCTGAAGTTGGCTTGTCAGTGGTGTCCCACATTGTGGCAAGAGTAGGGTGACCAACCATTCTAGTTTGTCCAGTATTGAGAGGTCTCCCAGGACACAGGACTTTCAGTTTCAAAATCCCCAGGCAAGCCAGAATACATCTAGAAGGCTGGACCTCTGTACCTACCTCCCAAATTGACCAGTCATTGGGTGTGGGCTTTCCTTGGGGAGGGACCTTAACCCTGGGTAACTCAGCTTCCTCAGACCAAGGGAAATTTCTGGGGAAGGACGCAATTCTAAGCAGTGAGTCAGCAGCAGGCAACATTCCTGGGAACTGGGGAGTGTGTGTTTAATCACAGATGGAAAAATCTGGGGAGAACACTACAGCACCTACTACAATATATGAAACTAAAACTATGTTTCAGGAAAATATATCTACTCTTGCTATGTGTGATATATTCTGATATTTTCTATTCTATTCTATTAAAAAATATACTGGACCTCTGAACACGCATTTCGCAAAAGAAGATATTCAAATAGCCAATAAACATATGAAAAGTACCTCAACTTCATTAGTTATCAGAGAAATGCAAATTTAAACCACAATGCAAAATACCACTGTATACCCAACCAAATGGCTAAACTGAGAAAAACAATGCTAATTGGGCTTCCCTGGTGGCGCAGTGGTTGAGAATCCATCTGCCAATGCAGGGGACACGGGTTCTAGCCCTGGTCCGGGAAGATCCCACACGCTGCGGAGCAACTAAGCCTGTGCACCACAACTACTGAGCCTGCGCTCCAGAGCCCGCGAGACACAACTACTGAGCCCACATGCCACAACTGCTGAAGCCCGCGCGCCACAACAAAGAGTAGCCCCTGCTCTCCGCAACTAGAGAAAGCCCGTGCACAGTAACAAAGACCCAATGCAGCCAAAAATAAAAATAAGTAAATAAATTTATTAAAAAAAAACAAAAACAATACCAATTGTTAGCAAAGATGGAGCAACTGGAATTTTCATACATTATGGGAGTATAAATTGGCACAAGCCAAAAACAACTAGCATTATCTACTAAAGCTTAGTACACATATACACTTTGACTCAGCAATTGAGCTCCAAGGTACATACCCAACAGAAATGTACATAGGGTTACGAAAAATATCCCAGAATGCTCATAGCAGCTGAGGCAGATCTTATTTTCCGAAGACGGCTGTAAAAATCTCTCCTGTTGCATATGCGTTCCTATATGTGACCTGGAGACTCTTCCCTAGGAGAGGTACGGTCTCTGCCTCCTCCCTTTGAACCTAGGCAGGCTTGTGACTCATCTGGAACAATAGAGTGGTGTGTAGGTGATACCATGTGACTTCTAAAGTTAAGTGAATGGAGGGTAGAAGAATATGCCACCTAACAATGTGCCACTGGACATTAGGATTCTTTGAGCTGAAAGTAATTGAGAAAAAAGCAAATATAAGAAAAGCTCTCTGTCTTTTACTTTCATAGGACACAAATTTGTTTTTGTTTATTTTATAAATTTATTTATTTTTGGCTGAATTGGGTCTTTGTTGCTGCGCATGGGCTTTCTCTAGTTGTGGTGCGTTGGCTTCTCATTGCGGTGGCTTCTCTTGCTGCAGAGCACGGGCTCTAGGCGTGCGGGCTTCAGTAGCTGTGGCTTGTGGGTTCTAGAGCACAGGCTCAGTAGTTGTGGTGCACAGGCTTGGTTGCTCTGTGGCATGTGGGATCTTCCTGGACCAGGGCTCGAACCCGTGTCCCCTGCATTAGCAGGCTGATTCTTAATCACTGTGTCACCAGGGAAGCCCAGGACATAAATTTGTAATGATGTCCTCTCTCTCCTCTCTACCAGGAAGAACAGAAGTTAATAATCACCAGAGACAATGGTAGACCTATCAGTCCAGCCCTTATCTCCCATTAGTTCCCCCATATATTTACGTTCCCACAATTTGCTGTCCTAAAAACCTGAAGTCCTTTTCATTTCTCTTGTCACTTCTCTAAAAATTTATTGTTCTTTTGTTAAGACGCTATATAACCCAAGTTCCAACTGCCCTTTAAGTTGCTCTTCACGGAGTGTTCTCATGTGTATGTGCGATGCACGTGATAAAAAACTTTTGTTTTTCTCTCTTAATCTGTTTTTTGTTAACCTAATTTACAGGGTTCCAGCCAATGAACCTAAGATGGGTAGAGGCAAAACAGTTTTTCCTCCCCTACATTAGAAAAAGCCACGCAGCTTCCTCCTTGTTCCTGGGGACGGTCATGCTTGGAATTCTGAGCCATTGTGTAAGAAGTCCAGCTGCTCTGAGGCCACCATGCTGTGTGGAAGCCAAACTACGAGGAGAGTCCACACGTAGGTGACCCAGTTGACAGTACTCAGTCTTAGAGTCCTCTTAGTCCAGGTGCCAGATGTGTGCTGGTGCCACCATCAACTCACCCCCAACCATTGAGCCTTTATAGCCGAGGCCCCAGACCTCACTGGAGCAGAGATAAGCCATCCTCAGAGTGCCCTTTCCAAACTCCTGATTCATAGAATCTGCAAACATGATAAGATGGTCCTTCTTTTACACCACTATCTGTAATGGTCCCAAACTGAAAACAACGCAAATGTTCATTAATAGTAGAACAGATAGTTGCAGTATATTCTTAAAATGGACTACTCTATGGCAATGAGAACTACTGATACACACAACAACATGGATGAGTTTCACGAATACAATGCTGAGTAAAGGTAGCCAAATAAAGAGAATATATACCATAAGGTTTTATTTATATGAAATTCCAAGAAGACAAAACATATGTTTAGTGCTAGAAATCAGCCCAGTGGTTAGCTTTGGAGGGAGGCAGTGACTGGCAGGGCACGTGAAGAGGGTTTCTGAAATGCTAGCAATGTTCTGTTTTTTCACGTCCAGTTGGCTACACGGGTGTGTCCATTCTATAAAAATTTATTGAGTTCGACACTTTTTTGGTTTTGTATTCTTCTGGCTATTTGTCTTTTTTTTTTTATTGAAGTATAGTTGACTTATAATGTGTTAATTTCTGCTGTAGAGCAGTGATTCAGTTATACATATATATATTCTTTTTCATATTCTTTTCCATTACGGTTTATCATAGGATTTTTTTTGAATTTTATTTTATTTTTTTATACAGCAGGTTCTTATTAGTTATCCATTTTTTGTTTTGTTTGTTTGTTCGTTTGTTTTTTGCATTATGCGGGCCTCTCACTGTTGTGGCCTCTCCCATCGCAGAGCACAGGCTCTGGACGCGCAGGCTCAGCGGCATGGCTCACAGGCCCAGCCACTCCGCGGCATGTGGGATCCTCCCAGACTCGGGCATGAACCCGTGTCCCCTGCATCGGCAGGCGGACTCTCGACCACTGCGCCACCAGGGAAGCCCTAGTTATCCATTTTATACACATCAGTGTATACATGTCAATCCCAATCTCCCAATTCATCACACCACCACCCCCCACCACCACTTTCTACCCTTGGTGTCCATACATTTATTCTCTACATCTGTGTCTCTATTTCTGCCCTGCAAACCAGTTCATCTGTACCATTTTTCTAGGTTCCACATATGTTAATATATGATATCTGTTTTTCTCTTTCTGACTTACTTCACTCTGATGACAGTCTCTAGATCCATCCAATCTCTACAAATGACCCAATTTCATTCCTTTTTATGGTTGAGTAATATTCCATTGTATATATGTACCACAACTTCTTTATCCATTCGTCTGTCGATGGGCATTTAGGTTGCTTCCATGACCTGGCTATTGTAAATAGTGCTGCAATGAACATTGGGGTGCATGGAATTCGACACTTTTTGATGTGTTCACTTTTCTGCTTTTAGGTTATGCTTCAACAACATTTTAAAAGATGCCAGCCATGATCCACAAATTGATTTCCCAACCTACAAACAGATTACAACTCACAATTCTATATGAATGGTGCCCAATGGGGTTGTATAAGACAGTGGCTGGTGGTGATCTTGCCTTAGATAGCCAGATGGGTATCTCAGATCAGCTGCTTGTGAATAAGCATCCCTAAGATAAAGGTTCCTGCATAGAGCATAGAGGGTTTCTGAAATGCTAGCAATATTCTGTTTTTTCACATCAAGTTGGCTACACGGGTGTGTCCATTCTGTAAAAATTTATTGAGTTCGACACATTTTTTTTTGTATTCTTCTGGTTATTTGTCTTTTTTTCTTTTTAATTTGGCTCCTGCAGAGCCAACTGTTGGCTGCCTCCACTGACCAAGGCTCTGGGGAAGACTATCCTTTCCCTTTAGATCAGGATTGAATTGGAGTGTGACCCTAAAGAAGGCAGAAATATCTCGGTGTTTTAAGAATATGGACTCAAGTATTTGATAGACATGCAACAGGTTAAGTTAAAATTAATAAAAACATTTCTTTAGTACTTATGTTGTGCTAGCATTTTATGTGTACAACCTCATCTATCATCAGAACAAACCTATGAAGTAACTTAGTTACTAGGACTCTTTCCATTTTTAAAGAGGAGGGAATTAAGAACTGGAGAAGTTAAATAACCTGCTGGAGTTCCCAGTGTTTATAAATATCTAAGGATGGAGCCTGACATATTACTGTATTTTTTGAGTTGCCTGAATACATGGGCAAACATCATATTGAAGACTGGGAGATATGAAACTAGTCAGCCAAGAATGAAAGAGTTTACTGACACTGCTAAGTTTCTTGGCCCAAGGCAAAGTTAGGTTAGGAATACATAAATCTGGAGTTTGAGTTTCACATCTCTTTGACCATCTTTGACTAAGTTATGTCATTTCGGTTTTTCCTTTTGTATTATTATGTTTGTTTTTCTCCTACAGGTCACTGAGTTTACAGAAATGATTCAGTTCTTTGTCCTTTTAGATCTTTGTATGACTGGTTTCTTTGTATTATTTAGGTCTCTGGTCAAATGCTACCTCCTCAGAAAGCCCTTTCCTAACCACCTTGTCTAAAAGATCCTCCTTGTCACTCTCACTTTTTTTTTTTAATTCTTTCTTAGTTTTCTTCTAAGCAATTTTCAACACTTGAAACCATATTACTTACTTATTTATTGCCTGTTTCACCCATTATAATGTGAGCTTCTCAAGGGCAAAGGTTTATCTGCTTTGTTCACCCAAATCCCCAGTGCCTAGAATAGTGCCTGGAAGGAATGTACTAGTTGCTCAATTAGTACTAGGGAAGGGAGGGTGGGATGGGAAGGAGGGAGGGAGGCAGGAAAGGAGAGGTGGAAGGAATCAAATTCCAAAGCTCCTTAATGTTGGTCTCTAGCTCAACACTACATAAAAAAGGGACTGGTATAAAGACATTTGAGGACTTTGAGATGGTATTTTGTGTTTCAGACTGTATTGGTAATACTAGCTGCTATAAGAGATAAACCTCCCCAAATCTCAGTAGCTTGACACAAAGAACTTATTTCTCACTCACAAAATAGTCTAATGCAGATGTTCCTGGTTGGGCAGTTTTCCTCCAAGTATTGATTCAGGGACTCAGTCTCCTTCCATATGTGGCTCTTTCCACATTCCAAAATGTGGTTCCCAAGGTTGCCCTGGGAGTCATCTCCCTTCCCATCACCTGGGAGGGTTCAAGGGCATAGAGGATAGCACATGGAAGTTTTAATGGGCCAGGCCTGGAGGTGCTACATATCACTTTTGACCACATACCACTTGGCATACCTAAGGGCAAGGGACGTTTGGAAATATAGTTCAGGGGTGTATCTAGGTGGAGAAGGAAGAGGGTTTAGTAAACAGCTAGCTTATCTTTGCCACTGTGGTTAAATAAGTTGGTCTCTGTTAGATATCTATAAATAAAGAGTTCAGAGTAAAATCATTCACTCCTGTATATTTGTGTTTATAAAATCTGGAAACCATTTATTTCAGAGAATTTCCAAAGTCTCCATCTATGATAAAACCATTCCCTATTCTTAAGATCTGCCTTCTATATTCTCTGGGGAGAGGAAAGAAAAGAGAAACTTGAATATGATTTTTGTAAAAATTCCATTTGTATCTAAATTGCTTTACAAGATTGTGAAATGTTTACATATAAACTATAGTTTGACTTGATTACAAAACCTGCCAGAGTTGCCCCCAAAGGTGTGGATTTTCTAACAGTGTGGCTGTCAATGCTGCAAAATGCATTTCTGAGGGTTTGAAACTTACCACCTAGAAAAGAATGGATATCTAAAAAATTTCTAAATTCTAAGTTAGGCCCAGATAAAGCCTGGAGTTTTCACTCAGATTGTCTTACCATAACGTTTTTCTTTTCTTTCTTTTTTTTTTTTTATTATTAGGATATAGTTGTTTTACAATGTTGTGTTAGTTTCTACTGTACAGCAAAGTGGAGTTCCCAATAATGTTTCTTTTCTAATAATTTAATACTGGTTAAGACTATGAACTCCAGAAGAATGAGTTTTAATCCATTGGTGAGAGGGGTAGAAAGGTGATACTAGGAAAAAACTAACATTTACTGAGGCTAATTTTTCAGGACTGAGCTAGGCACTGTGCCCATACACTTGACTTCCTTTAATCCTCACATCAACACTGCAAGGAAGGTAGTGTGATCCCAGTTTTATCGGTGAGGACCCTTTGTCTCTGGGAGGCTAACTAGCTCACCTGTGGTCCCAAGCCAGCAAAGGACAAAGCTTGGATGTGAGCTGAGGTGTATCCACCACCAAAGCCCACACTCTTGACTAGAGCAGAGTGGGAAAAAGAATGAAAATGAAGAACTTGGGAAATGGGCTAGAGACCAACACTAAGGAGCTTTGGAATTTGATTCCTCAGTCTTTTCTTTCCTAAGAAATCCCTGGAGGTGATTAATTCCTTTGTATCTCTGTTAGTCACTAGCTCTGTAGAAAGACTGAAGTCACATGTAAGGTTAGAACTTCAGATCCTAGTACCAGCTCTCTGATATTTCTGGTCACTAATTGAAATCACCTTGCAGGGAGTTTTTCCAAACCAGTTGTCTGTGGGGACAATCAAGTTCTAACTCAGATTCTGACTGGGAAGGTTTGGCCGCCCTGATCACACCTCCATAGGAAAAAGAGAAACTGACAGATTAAGGGAGCAATTCCAAGAATAATTTTGGCATTCAACTTAAGACTGGAAAACAATTTTCCTTCATATTTGGGCAGGGAAAATGCCTCAAGGACAGTAAAAGTCTGCAGAAGAATCCAGCTGAGAGCCCTTTTTCCTCTTTCCCTCTGCCAGGGTTCATGTCTGTAAAACAGATGAACTATTTGTTACCTTCCTGAGTTTTTGCTCAGCTGTTTACAGCAGACCTGGAAATATGCATCATAAAGTTAAAAATTAAGCCAATAGCAAGACTTCAGAGTGAGAGAAACAAGGAAATACTTGTACTTTACAAGTATAAGAATTAAACTAAAATTCCAACCTCAACTATAAGGTAAGTTTTTTGAACCCTAAGAATTATATTTTGCAATACTGAAGGTATCATTTTTGGAAAAGCCACACCTTTTGAATCTACTTGGGTTAACACTATTTTCAAATTACCTTTCTTACAGCCATTACGTAGAGTAAAACAAAGATAAAGAAACAGCTGTGCTAGGGACTTCCCTGGTGGTCCAGTGGTTAAGACTCTGTACTCACTCCCAAAGCAGGGGGCCTGGGTTCCATCCCTGATCAGGAAACTAGATCCAGCATGCCGCAACTAAGAGTCCGCATGCCTCAACGAAGATCCCACGTGCCGCAACTAAGACACTAAGACACTTAGTTGAGTTCTCTCAGCTAGGACACTAAGACCTGGCGCAAATAAATAATTTAAAAAAAAAAAAAGAAAGAAACAACTGTGCTAAAATGTATTCCCTGTAAATTGGTACCGTCTCTGTGAAATCTTGATGAAGGATACACTGGAAACATTTATCAAAGTTATAATACAAAACTACAAACTTTTTGACTCAAATTTCATATTCAGGAATTTATATTATAGACATACTTGCACATGTACTGATATATGTACATGGTTATTCTGCACCATAGTTTATATGGAAAGAATGGAAACAACCTAAGTGTCTATAGAGGACTAACTTAATAAATCACAGTATATGTATACAATGGAATCGTAAGCAGCCATTGGAATAAGGAAGCTAACATATAATGTACTGATATTAATGATCTCCAGGATATATAGTTAAATGAAAAAAGCCAAATGCAGAACAGTGTGGAAAGTATAGACAAAAGTCAACTTATATGGGGTAGTGGTGGTGGGGATATATATGATTTTGCTTTATATGCAGAAACTATCTCTAGAAGGACACAGAGAAAATTACAGTGTTGGTTACTTCAGAGAACTGAGTAGCTGGTGAGGAGACTTCTCAGTGTATGCTCTTTTTATCTTTTGAGTTTTCAACTATATTAACAATTTTAAACTTATTTATTTATTTTTGGCTGCATTGGGTCTTGGTTTCTGCATGCAGGCTTTCTCTAGTTGTGGCAAGTCGGGGCTACTTTTTGTTGTGGTGCGTGGGCTTCTCATTGCGGTGGCTTCTCTTGTTGCAGAGCACAGGCCCTAGGCATGCGGGCTTCCGTAGTTGTGACTTGCAGGCTCTAGAGCACAGGCTCAGTAGTTGTGGTGCACGGGCTTAATTGCTCCGCGGCACATGGGATCTTCCCAGACCAGGGCTTGAACCCGTGTCCCCTGCATTGGCAGGCGGATTCGTAACCACTGCACCACCAGGGAAGTCCCTATATCGACAATTTTAAAGAATTTGTGAAAATTGAAACTATTGAGAATTTTAACACATAACAAAATAGGCATAACCAACAGTTTCCTTAATAATATGATTTATATTTTCCTTTAAGGAAATAATAAACAAGAATTGTGGAGTTATACATTTTACCCTAACACCTGGACATTTTAAAGCTATCTTTACAACAATTTTGATTCAAAGAGAAATCTAAGACCAAACTGAAAAATGTACAGAACATAAATATAAAATTTCTAGATATTTACATGGCCTCAAAGTGACTTTGCATGGATTGTTGATCTGTTGCCAAGGAGTAAAAGTATAATATCAAGTGGTGAAACTAAGCAACACCTTGACTGAATGATCAAAATTAAAATCACCAATGAGAGGCAGACAGACATATTGTGACACCATGAAAAGGACACAAATCACTTGTGGGAATGTAAACCCAGAATCTAATCATGAGGCAACCCAAACTGAAGAACATTTTCTAATAAGTGACTTGTATTCTTTAAAAAATTTCAAAGTTATGAAAGACAAAGAAAAGCTAACGACTGTTCCACATTAAAAGAAACTAGAGGTGCCTTCAAGATGGTGGAGGAGTAAGATGTGGAGATCACCTTCCTCCCCACAAGTACATCAAAAATATATCTACATGTGGAATAAATCCTACAGAACACCTACTGTATGCTGGCAGAAGATCTCAGACTTCCCAAAAGGCAAGAAACTCCCCACGTACCTGGGTAGGGCAAAAGAAAAAAGGAAAAACAGAAACAAGAGAATAGAGATGGGACCTGCACCTCCTGGAGGGAGCTGTGAAGGAGGAAAAGTTTCCACACACTAGGAAGCCCCTTCGCGGGTGGAGATGGGGGGATGGGCAGGGGAGAAGCTTCGGAGCCACGGACGAGAGTGCAGCAACAGGGTGCAGAGGACAAAGCGGAGAGATTCCCACACAGAGGATCGGCGCCGACCAGGACTCACCAGCCCGAGAGGCTTGTCTGCTCACCCACCGGGACAGGTGGGGGCTGGGAGCTGAGGCTCAGGCTTTGGAGATCAGATCCCAGGGAGAGGACTGGGGTTGGCTGCGTGAACACAGCCTGAGGGGACTAGTGCGCCACAGCTAGCCGGGAGGGAGTCCGGGAAAAAGTCTGGACCTGCCTAAGAGGCAAGAGACCATTGTTTCCGGGTGCACAAGGAGAGAGGATTCAGAGCACTGCCTAAACGAGCTCCAGAGACAGGTGTGAGCTACGGCTATCAGCGCGGACACCAGAGACCGACATGAAATGCTAAGGCTGCTGAAGCCACCAAGAAGCCTGTGTGCAAGCACAGGTCACTATCCACACCTCCCCTCCCGGGAGACTGTGCATCGCACCACTGCCAGGGTCCCGTGATCCAGGGACAACTTCCCTGGGAGAACACACGGTGCGCCTCAGGCTGGTGCAACGTCAAGTTGGCCTCTGCCGCCGCAGGCTCGCCCCGCATTCCGTACCCTTCCCTCCACCCGGCCTGAGCCAGAGCCCCCTAATCAGCTGCTACTTTAACCCCGGCCTGTCTGGGAGGGGAACAGACGTCCTCAGGCGACCTACATGCAGAGGCGGGGCCAAATCCAAAGCTGAACCCCTGGAGCTGTGTGAACAAAGAAGAGAAAGGGAAATCTCTCCCAGCAGCCTCAGGAGCAGCGGATCAAATCTCCACAATCAACTTGATGTACCCTGCATCTGTGGAATAACTGACTAGACAATGAATCATCCCAAAATTGAGGCCGTGGACTTTGAGAGTAACTGCAGACTTGGGGTTTGCTTTCTGCATCTGATTTGTTTCTGGTTTTATGTTTACCTTAGTTTAGTATTTAGAGCTTATTATCTTTGTGTTTATTGATTTGGTTGCTCTCTTCCTTTTTATATATATATATATATTTTTTCCTTTTTCTCTTTTTGTGAGTGTGTATGTGTATGGTTCTTTGTCTCTATAGATTTGCTTTTGCCATTTGTCCTAGGGTTCTGTCTTTCCTTTTTTTTTTTTTTGAAGTGACACAGAGGTTTAGGATTTTATTCACGTACATACAAAAATATCAATAATGTATATCACTACTTGGAAAAAAGTTCAACATTCATAATCATTTAAGAAAATGCAAATTAAAACAACAACAAGCAACAGATTTTAAACTAATTCCATTAGGGTAACAAAATTATCCAAATTGGTAAAACTGTAGTGAAACAGGCACTATACTAAGTTAATGGCCCTAATGCTCTTGTAAAATGGTATTACTCTTTTGGAAAGGAATATTGCAATCCTACCAAGACCCATAAAAATATTAGCACACTTTCATTATTTTAACCATTAATACAGCTTCTGGATATTATAAGAAAAAAGATACAATTCTGAATTATAGTAACTTTGTATAGGTTTCAACCGTAATACTTTTTCTGTTGCTCATCTTTATGTGAAATTAATGTTTTTGAATTTTTAAGATAGAAATGTGAATCAGGATATAGTTTTAGGTATATAAGTCCCTTTTCTGTTATTTTCATGAAGTAATTAAAAATCTGGCCCCTAGGATACTTTCAAGATCACTTGGCTCTGGTCCCCTCTCCCACGCTTATCTGGTTTCTTTTTCCTTTTGTCTTCATTGTCCTTGTCCTGCTTGACTTGTCCTGCAGATTCCTCTCAGTGTGAGGCTGTGTACTGGAAGGGAAGTTTTGGCTGCTTCATTTTGGAACTCTAGAGCTCCAGACAGCTCTAGAAAACCTTACCATGAACCCCCTGTACTCTTCACCTGTGGACAATTTTAGGCTTCTGCCATTCTCAGGTCAATTAGACTCCCTAGTGTTTCCTCTGCTTCCTCCCACAGAGATGCCAATGCTACACAAATCTTGGAGCTGTTGATAGTTTGTCTCTAGTTTCTCTGATCAACTAGGGTTTGTTACAGATATTGCCCAAGTGCTTTTGGTTACGCTATCCTAGTTATTCTGTTAAGGATTCGGGAAAATTCAAAAACTGTGCTACAACCACTATCATCATGGCCGAATTCCAATAACTCTGAATGATTTTTGACCTGGACCTGCCGAAGAGGCAAGAGACCATTACTTGGCAAGAGACCAAGCTTTCCATGCTTCCCTGAATGGGAATACACAAATGAATAGATTAGTATTGCTAAACTGTTTCCATTCCATTCTCTTTTCCATTACTTTTGCCTCCATTCAACCAACTATCTTAGTAAAATGGATGATTTCATGAAAAAGAGGTGCAGAGACTGATAAGGCAAGACAAGTTTAGTGAATAAGGACTTTAAATTGGTAAAGGAGTGAACTACTCAGTTAACTGAAAGAAACAATTCCTATTCATTCCTCCTTAACGTTATTCTGCAATATCTGCATGGGTCAGAGACAGTTACTTAAGATACTTTTGATTATTGTCGGGGGTCTAAAATATACTCCCTGGGGAAATGTTACTTTATTTATCTTTCTATGCCCCATGTATTGCAGTCCTGAGATAAACCGTCTGTCGGTCTGTTTTTAGCTTATACTTAAATAAGATTAGCCTTACATAGGCAAGGAAATTTTTATTTTGAGCCCTTTCTTTCTATTCATCAACATCCTGTTTGATGAAACAAGAACAAATTCGGCCTTTTTTTTCAAGTGAAAAGCCACAGAATCCAGTAAAAGTTAAGAATATATCTGGATATTTATCCTCAGTAAGTTTCTTCTTGAGTGGTTTTTTTTTTTTGGCTGTGTTTGGTCTTCGTTGCTGCGCGCGGGCTTTCTCTTGTTGTGGCAAGTGGGGGCTACTCCTCATTGCGGTGCGTGGGCTTCTCATTGCGGTGGTTTCTCTTGTTGTAGAGCACAGGCTCTAGGAGTGCGAGCTTCAGTAGTTGTGACACGCGGGCTTCATCAGTTGCGGCTCACGGGCTCTAGAGCTTGGGCTCAATAGTTGTGGCGCACGGGCTTAGCTGCTCTGAGGCATGTGGGATCTTTTCAGATGAGGGCTCAAACCCGTGTCCCCTGCATTGGCAGGCAGATTCTTAACCACTGCGCCACCAGGGAAGTCCTTGAGTGATTTTTAATTCCCAAAAGAACATAGTAATTTAAGTTTCCATTTCAAGAAGCTGAGGATTCCAACTTGGATCTAATTTTTTAACTACGGCAATATACTCCTGCATTGTTCGGCTGGGGCTTGAATCACCAAGTGCTTTCCATGCTTCCCTGCTTGTACCGGGCATACAGGTACAAGAGCTGCTCCCTGCTGGCCCCTTGAACCAGGCCTTGGAAGTGCGTGGCAGCCTTCTCAAACAGCTCTGTCAGGCTTTAGGAGGCCTTGGTCTCCGGGCTTTGGAGGGATTCCATATCCCCAGAGTCGTCCCCCGAGCTTAGCTCTCCGCCGCTGTCACCCGTGGTGGCTCCCGCAGGCAGGAATGGCGAAGCCACGTGACTGCCTGTCTTCTTCAGATGGGGTGTGACGCTGGCTTGGGGGCCTGGCCCACCAGGCTCAGTCTTGAGCCCGAGCTCAAGTCGGACCCAAGTTCACTTACTCGCGCTCCTTGCTTAACTCTGCCTCCCTCTCTCCCCTTTCCCTCTCTGGGCGTGCGGGGCGGGCTCCACCGCCCTCTGCAGCTCTCCCCCACTGCCCGGTCTCTTTCGGCTACCCCTGGCTAACAGCGCACTTGGGATAGGCTGGGTCCCTCCAGCGGTGCGGTCTTGTTTTGTTTTTAGTATAGGTTTTATTGCTTGTTATCATTGGTGGATTTGTTTTTTGGTTTGGTTGCTCTCTTCTTTCTTTCTCTTTTTTTATTACTTTTTAATTTTTAATAATTTTAAAAATTTAATAACTTTATTTTATTTATTTGTTTCCTTTCTTTCTTTTTCTTCCTCCCTTTTCTTCTGAGTCATGTGGCTGACAGGATCTTGGTGTTCTGGCCAGGTGTCAGGCCTGAGCCTCTGAGGTGGGAGAGCCGAGTTCAGGACATTGGTCCACCAGAGATCGCCCGGCCCCACGTAATATCAAACAGCAAAAGCTCTCCCAGAGGTCTCTGTCTCAACGATAAGACCCAGCTCCATTCTACAACCAGCAAGCTACAGTGCTGGACACCCTATGCCAAACAACTAGCAAGACAGGAACACAACCCACCCATTAGCAGAGAGGCTGCCTAAAATCTTAAGTTCACAAACACCAAAACACACCACTGGACATGGTCCTACCCACCAGAAAGACAAGATCCAGCCTCATCCACCAGAACACAGGCACCAGTCCCCTCCACCAGAAAGCCTACACAACCCACTGAACTAACATTACCCACTGGGAGCAGACACCAAAAACAATGGAAACTATGAACCTGCAGCCTGCGAAAGGAGACCCCAAAGACAGTAAGTTAAGAAAAATGAGAAGACAGAGAAATACACAGCAGATGAAGGAGCAAGGTAAAAACCCACCAGACCAAACAAATGAAGAGGAAATAGGAAGTCTACCTGAAAAAGAATTCAGAGTAATGACAGTAAAGATGATCCAAAATCTTGGAAATAGAATGGAGAAAATACAAGAAACGTTTAACAAGGACCTAGAAGAACTATGTCAAAGAGCAAACAAACAATGATGAACAACAAAATAAATGAAATTAAAAATTCTCTAGAAGGAATCAATAGCAGAATAACTGAGGCAGAAGAATGGATAAGTGACCTGGAAGATAAAATAGTGGAAATAACTACCACAGAGCTGAATAAAGAAAAAAGAATGAAAGGAATTAAGGACTATCACAGAGACCTCTGGGACAACATTAAACACATCAGTATTTGAATTATAGGGGTCCCAGAAGAAGAAGAGAAAAAAAAGGGACTGAGAAAATATTTGAAGAGATTATAGTTGAAAACATCCCTAATATGGGTAAGGAAATAGTCAATCAAGTCCAGGAAGTGCAGAGAGTCCCATACAGGATAAATCCAAGGAGAACCAGGCCAAGACACATATTAATCAAACTATCAAAAATTAAATACAAAGAAAAAATATTAAAAGCAGCAAGGGAAAATAACATACAAGGGAATCCCCATAAGGTTAACAGCTGATCTTTCAGCAGAAAATCTGCAAGCCAGAAGGGAGTGGCAGGACATATTTAAAGTGATGAAAGGGAAAACCTAGAACTAAGATTACTCTATCCAGCAAAGATCTCATTCAGATTCAGTGGAGAAATTAAAACCTTTACAGACAAGCAAAAGCTAAGAGAATTCAGCACCACCAAACCATCTTTACAACAACTGCTAAAGGAACTTCTCTAGGCAGGAAACACAAGAGAAGGAAAAGACTTACAATAACAAACCCAAAACAATTAAGGAAATGGTAATAGGAACATACATATTGATAGCTACCTTAAATGTAAATGGATTAAATGCTCCAACCCAAAGATATAGACTGGCTGAATGGATACAAAAACAAGACCTGTATACATTCAGTCTACAAGAGACCCACTTCAGACCTAGAGACACATACAGACTGAAAGCGAGGGGATGGAAAAAGATATTCCATGCAAATGTAAATCAAAAGAAAGCCAGAGTAGCAATTCTCATATCAGACAAAACAGACTTTAAAATAAAGACTATTACAAGAGACAAAGAAGGACACTACATAATGATCAAGGGATTGATCCAAGAAGAAGATATAACAATTGTAAATATTTATGCACCCAACATAGGAGAACCTCAATACATAAGGCAAATGCTAACAGCCATAAAAGGGGAAGTCGACAGTAACACAATAATATTAGGGGACTTTAACACCCCACTTCCACCAATGGACAGATCATCCAAAATGAAAATAAATACAGAAACACAAGCTTTAAATGATACATTAAACAAGATGAACTTAATTGCTATTTATAGGACATTCCATCCAAAAACAACAGAATACACTGTCTTCTTGAGTGCCCATGGAACATTCTCCAGGATAGATCATATCTTGGGTCACAAATCAAGCCTCGGTAAATTTAAGAAAACTGAAATCATTGTCAAGTATCTTTTCCAACCACAACGCTATGAGACTAGATATCATTTACAGGAAAAAAAATCTGTAAAAAATACAAACTCAGGGAGGCTAAACAATACTCTACTAAATAGCCAAGAGATCACTGAAGAAATCAAAGAGGAAATCAAAAAAATACCCAGAAACAAATGACAATGAAAAGACGACGACCCAAATCCTGTGGGATGCAGCAAAAGCAGTTCTAAGAGGGAAGTTTATAGCAATACAATCCTACCTCAAGAAACAAGAAACATCTCAAATAAGCAACCTAATCTTACACCTAAAGCAATTAGAGAAAGAAGAACAAAAAAACCCCCAAAGGTAGCAGAAGTAAAGAAATCATAAAGATCAGATCAGAAACAAAGGGAAAAGAAATGAAGGAAAAGACAGCAAAGATCAATAAAACTAAAAGCTGTTTCTTTGACAAGATAAACAAAATTTATAAACCATTAGCCAGACTCATCAAAAAAAAAAAAGAGAAGACTCAAATCAGTAGAATTAGAAATGAAAAAGAAGTAACAACTGACACTGCAGAAATACAAAGGATCATGAGAGGTGACTACAAGCAACTATATGCCAATATAATGGACAACCTGGAAGAAATGGACAAATTCTTAGAAAAGCACAATCTTCCGAGACTGAACCAGGAAGAAATACAAAATATAAACAGGCCAACCACAAGCACTGAAACTGAAACTGTGATCAAAAATTTTCCAACAAACAAAAGCCCAGGACCACATGGCTTCACAGGCAAATTCTATCAAACATTCAGAAAAGAGCTAACACCTATCCTTCTCAAACTCTTCCAAAATATAGCAGAGGGAGGAACACTCTCAAACTCATTCTATGAGGCCACCATTACCCAGATACCAAAATAAGACAAAGATGTCACAAAAAAAACTACAGACCAATATCACTGATGAACATAGATGCAAAAATCCTCAACAAGGGCTTCCCTGGTGGCAGAGTGGTTAAGAATCTGCCTGCCAATGCAGGGGACATGGGTTCGAACCCTGGTCTGGGAAGATCCCACATGCCATGGAGCAACTAAGCCCGTGTGCCACAACTACTGACTCTGTGCTCTAGAGCCCACAAGCCACAACTACTGAAGCCCACGTGTCTAGAGCCCATGCCCCACAACAAGAGAAGCCACCACAATGAGAAGCACGCACACCCCAATGAAAAGTAGTCCCCGCTCTCCACAACTAGAGAAAGCCTGCACGCAAAAAGGAAGACCCAACACATCCAAAAATAAATGATAATAAAAAAAAATCCTCAACAAAATACTAGCAAACACAATCCAACAGCACATTAAAAGGATCATACACTATGATCAAGTGGGGTTTATCCCAGGAATGCAAGGATTCTTCCGTATACACAAACCAATCAATATGATAAACCATATTAACAAATTGAAGGAGAAAAACCATATGATCATCTCAATAGATGCAGAAAAAGGTTTTGACAAAATTCAACACCCAATTATGTTAAAATCCTTCCAGAAAGTAGGCATAGAGGGAACTCACCTCAACATAATAAAGGCATATGTGACAAACCCACAGCCAACATCGTTTTCAATGGTGAAAAACTGAAACCATTTCCACTAAGGTCAGGAACAAGACAAGGTTGCCCATTCTCACCACTACTAATCAACATAGTTTTGGAAGTTGTAGCCACAGCAATTAGAGAAGAAGAAGAAATAAAAGGAATCCAAGTCAGAAAAGAAGGAAAACTGTCACTGTTTACAGGTGACATGATACTATACATACAGAATCCTAAAGATGTTACCAGAAAACTACTAGAGTTAATCAGTGAATTTGGTAAATTTAGTAGCAGGATACAAAATTAATGCACAGAAATCTCGTGCATTCCTATACACTAATGATGAAAAATCTGAAAGAGAAATTAAGGAAACATTCTCATTTACCATTGCAACAAGAAGAATAAAATACCTAGGAATAAACTTACCTAAGGAGACAAAAGACCTGTAGGTAGAAAACTATAAGACACTGATGAAAGAAATTAAAAATGATACAAATAGAGAGATATACCATGTTCTTGGATTGGAAGAACCAACATTGTGAAACCTACTATACTAGCCAAAGCAATCTACAGATTCAATGCAATCCCTATCTAACTACCAATGGCATTTTTCACAGAACTAGAACAAAAATTTCACAATTTGTATGGGAACACAAAAGACCCCAAATAGCCAAAGCAATCTTGAGAACGAAAAACGGAGCTGGAGGAATCAGGTTCCCAAACTTCAGACTATACTACAAAGCTACAGTAATCAAGAGAGTATGGTACTGGCACAAAAACAGAAATATAGATCAATGGAACAGGATAGAAAGCCCAGAGATAAACCCACACACATATGGTCATGTTATCTTTTATAAAGGAGGCAATAGTATACAATGGAGAAAAGACAGCCTCTTTAATAAGTGGTGCTGGGAAAACTGGACAGCTACATGTAAAAGAATGAAATTAGAACCCTCCCTAACACCAAACTCAAAATGGATTAAAGACCTAAATGTAAGGCCAGACACTATAAAACTCTTAGAGGAAAACATAAGCAGAACACTCTATGACATAAATCACAGCAAGATCCTTTTTGACCCACCTCCTAGAGAAATGGAAATAAAAACAAAAATAAATAAATGGGACCTAATGAAACTTTAAAGCTTTTGCACAGCAAAGGAAACCATAAACAAGACAGAAAAACAACCCTCAGAATGGGAGAAAATATTTGCAAACAAAGCAACTGACAAAGGATTAACCTCCAAAATATACAAGCAGCTCATGCAGCTCAATATCAAAAAAACAAACAACCCAATCCAAAAATGTGCAGAAGACCTAAATAGACATTTCTCCAAAGAAGATATACAGATTGCCGACAAAACATGAAAGGATGCTCAACATCACTAATCATTAGAGAAATGCAAATCAAAACTACAATGAGGTATCACCTCACACTAGTTAGAATGGGCATCATCAGAAAATCTACAAACAATAAACGCTGGCGAGGGTGTGGAGAAAAGGGAACCCTCTTGCACTGTTGATGGGTGTGTAAATTGATACAGCCACTATGGAGAACAGTATGGAGGTTCCTTAAAAAACTAAAAATAGAACTACCATATGACCCAGCAATCCCACTACTGGGCATGCACGCTGAGAAAACCATAATTCAAAAAGAGTCATGTACCACAATGTTCACTGAAGCTCTATTTACAATAGCCAGGACATGGAAGCAACCTAAGTGTCCATTGACAGATGAATGGGTAAAGAAGATGTGGCACATATATACAATGGAATATTACTCAGCCATAAAAGGAAATGAAATTGAGTCATCTGCAGTGAGGTGGATGGACCTAGAATCTGTCATACAGAGTGAAGTAAGTTAGAAAGAGAAAAACAAATGCCGTATGCTAACACATATATATGGAATCTAAAAGAAAACTGGTTCTGATGAACCTAGGGGCAGGACAGGAATAAGGACACAGACATAGAGTATGGACTTTAGGACACGGGGAGGGGGAAGGGTAAGCTGGGATGAAGTGAGAGAGTTGCATGGACATATATACCCTACCAAACGTAAAATAGATAGCTAGTGGGAAGCAGCCGCATAGCACAGGGAGATCAGCTCGGTGCTTTGTGACCACCTAGAGGGGTGGGATGGGGAGGGTGGGAGGGAGACGCAAGAGGGAGGAGATATGAGAATATATGTGTATGTATAGCTGATTCACTTTGTTATACAGCAGAAACTAACACACCATTTGTAAAGCAATCATACTCCAATAAAGATGTTAAAAAAAATCAAAGAAAAAAAAGAAAAAGTCACAGTTATTAATGGACATAATGGGTTACAAATCACAACCGCAGTAATGGTAAAAAGGGAGCAAAAATTGCGTGCATCAAAAACTGAATTTTGCAACCCTACAAAAGGTGTACGTGTGCTTAAATAAAGACGTGAACCTTCAAAATAAATAAATAAATAAATAAAAGAGACATAACAACTAAATTCAATGTGTCATCCTGGACTGTATCCTGAACTAATGGGGAAAAATAATATTGTAAACGATATTGCTGGGATATTTTGCAAAATATGGATTATAGATTCAAGTAATGTACCAATGGTTATATACAAATATATTCTTAAAAAGTACATGTAATTGTAGTAAGAGGTAAAGGAGTGTGATGTATGCAACTTACGAATGTTTCAGGAGAAATAATATTATGCAAAATTATGCATCCATACATATGTGCTTTATAGAGATAGATAGTGAATTATAAAACAAACGTGGGAAAATGATAAAAGTTGATCGATTCATTTTACTGTACTGATTGCTACTGGCTTGTTCACTTTAAAATGGTTATTTTTATATTATGTGAGTTTCACCTCAATGAAACAAAATGATGGATTTGAGTAAAGGGTATAAAGGGTATACAGAATTTTTCTGTACTATTCTGCAACTTTTCTGTAAGTATAAAATTATTTTAAAGTAAAAAGTTAAAGAAACCTCTATGTATCAATTAAGTTCCAAGAAAATTGAAACCATACTAGGTAGCTCAACAGAGAGAATTTAACTTGGAAATTAAATTAGTTATACAGACCTTAAAGGTCTGAAAAAAAGGAAAGGGACACTGAGGTAACTCTGAGGTAAAGCCTGCAGGTAGTATCTGCCATGTTCTAGGAAGGGCTCCACAGAGCTGAGACTCAGGGCTCTGAGGGCTACAGTGGTTCAGGGAGCCTGGAAAAATGTCTGGAGGCTGAAACTAGCTGCTGCTTCTGCCAGGGTAAAGGAGCATTGCGGACCAAAGTTCCTGCTTCCTCCTCCTGCGTTCAAGTCTCCCTATAGTGCCCCCTATTGGCAGAACCTAACAGCAGCCAGCTGACAAAGAATGAATGTAAGCTGTAGAGTTCTAGTCCCGCCATCACAAAGCCCAGCACAGAGCTTTCAAAACTACTAACATATAGGATTCAAGCTAGTTGGAAAGCAATTCTTTCTGGGTTTGATAAAAGCTTAGTAACAGGCACACTCCACATATCAGAATTCTGAGATGCATAAAAAGCCCACCTCAGAAGAAAATCATCGTCTTAAATACAAACACTCATAGAGCCTATTCACATTATTTATAGTAGCTATGTTCTATAAAGTGGCCACAAACGCTACATTAGTGAATACTGAACCATTGCTCTAGGGAAAATACAGGGTTAGTTTCCTATGAGCCTCTGGTCACAACATTTCTGTCAAACAATTAATACATAAACTAGTTTTATGGGTGTTTATGTTTAAAGACACCTTTTTTAACATACACTTTTTTTGCGGGGGTGGGGCTGTGCAGCATGTGGGATCTTAGTTCCCTGACCAGGGATCGAACCTGCACCCCCTGCAGTGGAAGCTTGGAGTCTTAACCACTGGACCGCTAGGAAGTCCCCTAACGTATACATTTTTGATTGATTAACATTGAACTCATGTTCAACAGCACTATAACTCATGCCTGAGTAGAGCTCATCTATCACATGTGTTTTCTCCTTAAGGTCATCACAAGTTTCTTGTACTTGGGAATACTAGGCAATAGCTCAGTACTTAACATGGGGGGGGGCATAAATATGGAAATCACCACCAAAAAACACAAAAATGTGGCACTAAATAGACTGTGGAAGGGACACTTTATAGTATGAGAGCTAAAGCAAGAAGGCAGAGTTTCACCTTGTTCAACCCCATCTGGGAACAAACATATCAGCTGACTCAAATTTTTTGCTGCTCTGCATGTCTGTGAATGATGTACAGCCTTCTTGTACAGCCTCAGGCAAAAGTGCCTGAGGATCAATTGTATATAAGTGAAGTAGGGAGTTCTGACATGAATCCTAGTGGTCCCTGCCTCCCGGAATTCACACCCTTGTGTAATCTTTTCCCCTGGAGTGTGGGCTACACGTAATGATTCCCTTTTAATGAATACAACATGGTGACAGAGATGGACTGAAGCTTCCTTTTGTCATTAGGTTTCTGTAGGGGAGGAAAAAAAATCTTTTCCTTCTACCCTTCTAAATTCTAGCTGGGACCTCTGTACCAAAAGACAGATTAACAAGAGAAAAACTGAAGTTACTAACATGTATATCTCATATATACCTGGGAGAGACTCAGGGAAAGAGTAACTCCAAAAGGTGGCTTAGAAATCTAGCTTACACAGCATCTTCAACAAAGAACAATAAATTTGTAGAGAAATGACAGGACAAAGGAAAATTGTTTTAGACTTCCAAGGAAAGGTAAATATATGAGGAACCAATGGCAGATAAAGGCTAGTTAGTAAAGTTGGTTATGTAGATTCCTCTGGTGCCAGCTCCAGGCTGATATGAGCCTAAAGCTGTCTCTGATAATTTTTATCTTTCCTGGTAGAGAGAGGAGAGGGACACCTTTGAAAATTTATGTCCTGCTTTTAGGAAAATAAGGGAAGGGCAGAGAGCTTTTCCTGTATTTGCTTCTTCTCAATTGCCTTGAGCTCAAAATGATTTTTATATCAAAGAGACAATATTTTGGGATGACAAATTCTTGCTTTCTTCATTACAAAGGACTGACTTTCATCTTACTGTGTTTTTGTCCCTGGCTTTTCTCCCATGCCTACCCTGATGGAGAAGGCTTCCTGTCAAGGAACTAAGGGAAACCTTGGACCAACAGCCAGAGAGGAACTGATTCCTACCAACAACCACTGGGTGAGCTTGGAAGTTCTGTCCCAGCTGAACTTGGAGATGACTGTGTCCTTGGCTGACACTTTTATTGCAGCCTCACAATAGACCCTGGAGCAGAGGGCAGGTGAAACCTGGATTTCTGACCCACAGAAACTGTGAGATAATAGATGTATGTTATTTTAAGTCACCAAGTTTTAGGGTAATTTATTAGCAATAATTAGCAATAGATAACTCACACAAGAAAAATTAAATAAATTAGGCATTGAATTTTTCAAATTTAACAGAAAAACAGAATAAACCTAAGGAAAGCAAAAATAAAGGATGAATACAAATATTAACATATTAGAGAACTGAAAAATTATAGAACTAATAAATAAACCCAAGAACTGAATTCTTTGAAAAGCAATAAACTGCTAACCAAAGAAAAAAGAAAACAAAATGATACACAAAATAAAAAATTAGAATGGGGAAATAAGCACAGATATAGAAAAACATTTTTAAGTACTTGGTTCAACTTTATGCATTATTAAAAGATATTACTCAGTCATGAAAAAGAATGAAATAATTCCATTTGGAGCAACATGGATGTACCTAGAGATTGTCATATTAAGTGAAGTAAGTCAGACAAAGACAAATATTATAGCATATCACTTATATGTGGAATCTAAAAAAATAATATAAATGAACTTATTTACAAAACCGAAATAGACTCAGATGTAGAAAACAAACTTATGGTTACCAGAGGAGATAGCAGGGGGTGGGGGGGAAGTAAATTAGGAGTTTGTGATTAACATATACACAGTATTATGTATAAAATAAACAACAAGGACCTACTGTATAGCACAGGGAACTATATTCAATGTCTTGTAACAACCTATAATGGAAAAGACTCTGAATTATATATACATTATATAATATATATAATGTATATATAATTGAATCACTTTGCTGTACACCTGAAGCTAAAATAACATTGTAAAGTAACCATATTTCAATTAAAAATGGTAAAAAAAAAAAAGAATAAAAATGAAAAAAAATGTTTAAGATAAAATGTTTATTTCACACCTGATTTTTTTCCTTTTCCCTATGGGGAAGTCAGTTAATGTAAATGGGCTTTGTGGCTTTATCCTGACCATTCTCTATAATTCAGGATGAAACTGGCTAAAATTCTCCCAAGAGTAGTATTCTTCAACCTGCATGTTTACAATCTATTAAATGTTCATGAAATCTGTGTAGTGGATCTTGACCAGAATTTTAAAATAGAATATAAAAATCTGAGCACATAATAAGGGTAAATATTGTTTTCATAAAACTTGTACTTCTGTTGTGTGTGTGTCACCAAGTCTAAGCTCCCTCTGCTCGCCACACAACAGGCCAAGAAATCGGAGACGAGGTGCTGGGGCAAGGAATACGACTTTATTCGGAAAGCCAGCAGACCGAGAAGATGGCAGACTAATGTCTCAAAATAACCATCTTATCGGGGTTTGGATGCCAGTTTCTTTTACAGCTCAGAGAGGGGGAGCAGATGAGGAAGTAAAGTAAAAAGGCACTAAGTTTTGCAACTATGCCCTGGAATGGCCAGCCTCGGGGAGGGGATGTGTTAATTTCTTCTTTCTTGCAGCCACCCACAGGTGGACAGGGTCTGGATGTTTCCCTGCACAAAGGCACTTTGGTTTAACATTCAGGCAGAGGGGCAGGGTTCCCCGAGGCAGGCCATTATGTAGAGACAGTATCCTTTTAGTGAACAAAAGCACAGAAAGCGAAGGTTAAAGTAAAAGAAACAGATCCAACATGCAGTCTGATTGGCTCTTCCCTGTTACATGTGTGAGTGTGTGCACCTCAGTTGCCGTGTAAAATGTATTTCTAACTCTTTGTCCACTTCAAAAGTGTCTGAAAGCCACTAGTGCACAGGACTCAGGGTACATAGAATGTAATTCTGTACACACAAATGACTCCCGAGAGTATCTTTAATTGTGGACCCTAACACCAAAACAGGAAGGTACAACTTTTCTCCATTAAAATGTATACCACAGCCTTACAGCCTTCAAATTCTGACTCATATTTTCCAGGGGTTAACTTTCCTTTCTCCACCTGCTGCATAATGTCATTGATGATTTCCGTCTGTTCCAATGGTCTTGTATTTCACGGCAGCCCCTAGACTTCTTCAGTTTTATCCATTTAAAAATTATGCTTGCATGTTTTTCATATTGAGAATCTGTTCATTTCTTGCTACATGGTGGATTCCTGAACTTTGTGCTATTTTTCCTTTAAAGTTATATAGTTTTTTCATATTGAGTCTGCCTAAACTATACAAAGAAAAATGTTGAGGATCAAGCCATCTCACCAGTCGTTTGGGTTGTCCTCACCTCCTACCTTAATTCCTTCTGTCTGCTCTTCTCTACTCTCCTCCTAAATATTGTACTGAGGAGGTGTTCATGTTCCTCTCTCTCAGTCTTTACTCTGGGGGAAGCCAGCTGCCATGGTGTAAGCAGCTCTATGGAAACACTTGCATGACAAGGAACTATTGACTTGGCTGACAGTCAGCAAAGACCAGAAGCCTAACAACAGCCACGAGTGAGCTTAGAAGTGGATCCTCACCTAGTCAAGACTTGAGATGACTACATTCCTGACAATATAGTTGCTTCCTTGTGAGAGATCCTGAGCCAAAAGACCCAACGACACCGGATCCAGGTTCCTGACCCACAGAAGCTGAAATGATGTTTGTTTTGTTGTTTTGACTTGCTATGATTTAGGGTAATTTGTTACACAGAAAAGGGAACTAATCCAGGGGCAATTCACCGATTATCTGAGCTTTGGTAGAAGGCGTGGCTCAGCCTCCATTAAGGCTATTGAAAAGAGCCAGACATGGCCTGCCCTCAGTTCCTCGAGAATATGGGCACGTGTGGGCTCAGCCTATTCAGAAACAGCCTGGGATTTAGTGACCTAAAGATGTAGGGATCGATCGTTGAGAAATGATTCTTCACAGTGGCTGCTCTGAGTATCCCACAGTAGAGGGAGCTAAAGGCAGCTTTTTGGCCAGACTGTTCCTGCAGTGAATCTTGGTCTCTGGTCCTCAATTTTCCTAACTGTAAAATGGACATAATCACAGTTCCTATAACATATCGTTGTTGTGAGAATTACCTGGATTCAAAATATTAAAAGTACTTAAGTTAGCACGCGGCATACATTTGTGTTGACTTTTATTATAGAAAGATTATCTGAAATGGGGAGATTCAATGGAGGAGTTCTGAGTAGCAATGTCCTGCTTCGCCACCTCCAAGTCATTCAATCTCCCCAGCATAGGAGAGGCTTCAGATGCCCAGGGTAGTTTGCTTCTTCAGGGTTCAGTTGCTGACACACCTCACGCTGAGAAGTGGGATCAGGGCATCCGCAGGTTTTCCCTTGGTCTATCCCAAGTAGCCAACACTTCCTGAGGGCTTACTGTGTGACTAGCATTAGTCTACCTGCATGCCTTTTTTTTGTATTAACTCATCCCAGCAACCTTGTGTGGCAGCTAGTCTCTATTTTACAGATGAGGAAACTGAGGCACAGAGAGGTTAAGTAACTTACCCAAGGTCACACAGCTAATGAATAGCAGAGCTTTGAATCTGGGCAGTCTGGCTCCAGGCTGTGCTCCTAAACACTCTCAGGTGAAGAGGTTCAGTCCTACCAACCTCAACGGGGGCTCAACTCAAGCACCCAGTAACCACCTCACATGCTGGTCACTGTCATAGGCTGATATAATGGCCCCCAATGATATCCACGTCCTAATGCCCAGAACCTGTGAATGTCACCTTATATGGCAAAAGGGACTTTGCAGATGTGACTAAATAGAAGACTTTGAAAGGCAGACACTATCCTGCATTATCCAGATGGGTCTGAACATAGTCAGGTGTCTCTATAAGAGGCGGGCAGAAGGGGATTTGAGTACAAAATAGCAAGTAAGAGACCTGAGGATGGAAACAAGGGGTTGGATCGATTTGAGGAGGGAGCCAGGAGTCAAGGAATGAAGGCAGCCTCCAGAAATTAGAAAAGTTAGATTCTCCCCTACATCCCTAGAAAGAGCCAGACCTGCTAATACCTTGTGTTGGCTCAGTCAAATTGATTTTGGACATTTGACTTCCAGAAGTGGAGGAGAACAAGTATGTGTTGCTTTAAGCATGTGGTCATTTGTTACAGTAGCAATAGGAAACTAATAGTCGCCAACTCTGAGGGGGCCTCATTTCAGGGGTCATCGCATTGGGGCAGGGACCGCAGGCAGTCCTGCCTCCCTCTACCTCTCCCCCAACCCCAACCAGTCACCTGTCAAATCAACTGTCAGCTGCTCTCATTCCTTCATTCACCTATTTACTGAGGGGTTCTTAGGGTCAAGGCGCCACTGTAAGTCCTGGGCTTATAATAAGCAGTAAACAAGACAGAAATGCCATCTCAGGGCTTCCATTCCAATGAAGGAGAAACATACACACACGCATACACAAGTGAAGAAACAAATACTCTGAAGACAGTCATCTGTTGAGCTTAGGCCTCAGTCATCTCTCATCTGGGTAACCTCACAGGCTTCTAGCTGCCTCCTTGTGGAAGAAATACTCGCCTGGTTCCTATTTGTGTCAGATCCCATGTGATGCACCTTCATTCTTGCAGTCCCCTCACCCCAACCAATGCATTCAGCCCACCACAGAGGAATTTTCTTAAATGGCCCACATGCCTGAGGGATCAAGACCAAACTCCTGAACGTGGCTGAAAAGATCCTTCACCCTTTGGACCCTGAGTTCCACTCCAGCCTCATCCCACCCTCCCCTTGCCCTCCAGCCTAGCTGACCCAATGGTGTTCTTAGCTAGGCTAAGACCCCTCTCTAGGCCTTTGCCTGTCTACTTTCTGCCTGGGATGCTCTTCCCCATTCCCTTTCCAGAAAGCCTTTTTAGGGCCCTCCAGGCTGGGATGGATTTTCATGGTACTTGGGGAATATCCCAAACATAGCACCTACTATACAGTAATATGTTTACATGTCATTTTCCCTCAGTGATCTTCAAGCTCCTTGGGAATAGGACTGACCACTTTATACATCTTGGAATTGTTAGTGCACCGTAAAAATCTCCAGGCACGCAGTAAGCCTTATATTTTCTGAATTAGCCACTGTGAGTGTGGACGTTTTACAAAATAACCATAGGAGTGAAGAGAAAGAAGTCATTCATGAGGGCTAGGTGTGCCTTTTGGAGAATGTTGAAATTTCAGACACGCTTCATGGAAGGGCCAGGGCTTGGCAGGGCTTTTACACGCTGGCAAACTGGAGCCTGGTTTTTGGAGATGAAGGTGCACTTAGGAGGCTGGGGAGGAGGCTGAGGGGAGGAAGCTTAACCAGGGTGAGACAGTGGCTTTAAGCAGGAAAGTTTCAAGGAAACAAAGGTTTTTTAAAACCACCTTGGTGAGGTGCATGGGCCTTAATTATTAAGGTGTCAGAAAACTGTTGAAGGTGCATAAGTGGCTGGGCTTCTTTGGTGTGTTGGACAGGTCATTACAGAAGTAGGTGATTCTCCACAGACATGTTAAAAGAACCACTTCTAAACGCTCCATGTCTGCCTGTGTAAACACTCATCCTTGAGGGAAAGAACAGGAATGGCTCTTCCTTTATTTGAGCCAGGCTGCTTTAAAATGGCTCAGACTGGGGCTTCCCTGGTGGCGCAGTGGTTGAGAGTCCGCCTGCGGATGCAGGGGACGCGGGTTTGTGCCCCGGTCTGGGAAGATCCCACATGCCGCGGGGCGGCTGGGCCCGTGAGCCATGTCTGCTGAGCCTGCGCGTCCGGAGCCTGTGCTCCGCAATGGGAGAGGCCACAGCAGTGAGAGGCCTGTGTACCGGAAAAAAAAAAAAAGGCTCAGACTGTCTCAGGGAGGAAGAAGGACCCAGAGAGCTGGCAGAGAAGGGTTGGCCCAGGGCTAGGAGGCAGTTGAGCCCCCAGGAAGCCAAGACGCTGGAGGTGAATCTCCAAAGAGCTCCATGATTCTGTGCTCTTGTCAGAAAAACAAATATCGTATATTAATGCATATATGTGGAATCTGAAAAAATTGGTATAGACGATCTTATTTACTAAGCAGAAATAGAGACAGATGTAGAGAACAAATTTATGGATACCAAGGGGGAAGGGGCAGTGGGATGAAATGAAAGATTGGGATTGACATATAAACACTATTGATACTATGTATAAAATAGATAACTAATGAGAACCCACTGTATAGCACAGGGAACTCTACTCAGTGCTCTGTGGTGACCTAAATGGGAAGGAAATCCAAAAAAGAGGGGATATATGTATACGTATAGCTGATTTACTTTGCTGTACAGTAGAAACTAACACAACATTGTAAAGCAACTATACTCCGATAAAAATTTAAAAAAACAAAATCCTGAAGAGGGATGAGCATCTTCATTGTGTGTTTAAAGTTTGTTTACTCCCTGTGGCTGGTTCTTTGATTGCTGTGCTTCAGAATATTTGCATAAGAATGTGACACAATGGGACAATAGTTACACAAACCACCAGGTGGGCTGGTTTCCGGACAGAATTGGAGGATTGACCTTTAACCCTTCTAGGAATCTCTACAGCAACTGAATGGACTGCAGAGCTTATTCAGAAGATGGGCTGGGTGGGGCCTGATATGGATTTCTCTTTTAACTGTTTTTAGGCGGCTGACAAGGAGATAAGGGAGGGAGAAATCTCTCTTTTGCGCCTGCACCAGCATCCCCTCCCCCTCACTCTGGCCTGGCACACTGCCACTTGACTCCATACCCGCCATGTGCTCCCACTAAAAGGACAAGACCCCCGCCTCCTCCAGTTGCCACCAAAAGTAGCCTTTTCCGAGGGGCCAGAGGTTTTTGGTCGTTCCTGGTCTGTGACGGTATCCTGACGCCAAATCTCTTCCCTGCCTCTATGTCATAACCTCACCAACCCCACGTGGTGTCACCTCACTCAACATTTCTTCAAAGACTTGGTGTTGTTGAAACAGGAGGGAAGGGGGCAGGGCACAACCTTTGAAAGAATGACATAGCGGGAGGACAAGACAAACTGATTAGAACCAAATGGGTCCAAGATGGCGGACAAGTTGACTTCCAATAGGCCTTGAGCCTCAGTATATGTTCACTGTAATACATCAGCAAGCTAAATGACACACCACAGGCGCCATGACAGTTCCAAGACCGATCATAAGGATCAAAAAGTGGGCGGTGGCCCAATTCCTGGAAATCCCCACCCCTTCCCTAAATAGCTGGAATACTCCTCCCACTCATTAGCCTATGAAATTACCCACCCCTCTAAAAACTGACAACCCCATACCCTGGTATTTTTCTCACCTTCTGAGATGGCTCACATCTGTCTATGGAGTGTGTTTCTCCCCATGCCTTTCTCACCTTCTGAGATGGCCCACACTCCATCTGTGGAGTGTGTTTCTCTCTAAATAAATCCACCTCTTACCTATCACTTTGTCTTTCACTGAATTCTTTCTGTGATGAGACATCAGGAATCTGAGCTTCATTAAGTCCTGAAAACAGGTGTGTGATCTCACTTGGAAGACCGTGGGTTTTGGCTGGGTTCGAGTACCGGCCACATGGGTTCAAGTCCCAATCTGAGGTGCACAGTTTCACTGTCACCAAGGTCACTGCAGTGGGTGTTACTAGTGAAGTTGTTTGTGAAATTTTAGCCTAAAACATAAAACCCTTCATTTTGATGTGATGGAGAATGTTGGGCTGTACCCCTCAGGTCTACAAGGCCTGTACTTGCCCAGCTTCTAGACCAAAGAAAAAGCCCGGAGTCAGCGACAGACATCAATGATTTAATGGATGGGGGGAGCTTATGCATCTGAAGCAAGGTCCTGGAGTGACCCCCCCCCCCACCTTGTGTGTCCTACGGCGGGCAGGACGTGGTGACAGACTGCATGGGGAGGGGGAAGGGAGGTTACCAGTTACAGGGGGAATTAAGTCAGGCTGGCTCATCAGCAGGGAAACCAGCAGAGAGGCCCACCCCTCACTGCCCCTTTGATAAGAACAATCACCAGCTGGGGCCCCGGCAAGAACCTATGAAGGTCGGTCAGGTGAGTAGGGTATAGGTGAAGCAGGTACTGGTCAGCAGGGGATGTACAGAGAGCAAGAGAACAGCCATCTTGGGTGGCCTGACCATACAAGAAATATAGAATGCTTAAATGTAACTGTGAGGAAAATTGGGGACCATATTTTTTTTTGAATTGGGCTTCATTTAGAAAACATAGCTCATCACTAATCCGTGCCAGCTTTACTGCCTTCTCAGGGCTTCACGGAAGGGGCACACAGGTCTCTTAGTACTCGAGACTGTGAGATCCTCGAAGCTAGAGGCTGTGTCATATTTATTCCTGGCACGGCCTCACAGCTGACATTCAGAGAGGCCGTTCCTTTACTTAGGAGAGAAGTTGCCCATGTTCTCTGGGCCAACTTCTCCCTCACACCGTTCCCTTTCTGCATGAGTCATAGACTCAGGTCTCCCCCCTGCAAAATCAAACCAAGCAAGTGTCCCCATAATCCATTACACTCCTCATCCCACTTTCTCTCACTTGCCCCTGACATCAGCCTTAGCTACTGTTTTTTCCCTGTCGTTCTAGGAAAAAAGAGAGCGACCAGCTCCACTTGTCCTATTCCCCAACATTCTGACATCTGCGTTCCGTTTTCATTACTCACGGAAACTGTCCTCGCTGCATTCATCAGTAGCGTCTTCGTCGACAAACCAGCAAGGCCCCGATTAGTCTCTCCACAGGCGTTGCTGTTGATTATTTCGCCTTGACATGCTGCCACCCTGGCCTCCCCAACAACACACCGTCCTGGCTCTGCAAGCATCTTCTCAGGCCACCTCTCCCCTTCCCTGCGTCGGAGCCTCCCTTTAGTCCCCCAAACACAGGTGTTGCTAAGGGTTCTAATGCTGATCTCCCCCGCCTCCCTCCCATCTAGAGCCTTGCTCCTCAACGTGTTCCACCTGGACCAGCAGCATTGGTTTCATTGAGAGTGCGTTAGAAACGCAGAATCTACCCTGGACTTCCTGCATCAGAATCTGTATTTTATTTATTTTTTAATTTATTGATTTATTGTTTTTTATTTTTTTGGCTGCTTTGGGTCTTCAGTTGCTGCGCACGGGCTTTCTCTAGTTGCAGTGAGCCCGGGCTACGCTTCATTGCCATGCGCGGGCTTCTCTTGCTGCGGAGCATGGGCTCTAGGCATGCGGGCTTCAGTAGTTGTGGCCCACGGGCTTCAGTAGTTGTGGCCCACGGGCTTAGATGCTCCGCGGCATGTGGGATCTTCTCGGACCAGGGCTCGAACCCGTGTCCCCTGCATTGGCAGGTGGATTCTTAACCACTGTGCCACCAGGGAAGCCCAGAATCTGTATTTTAATTCAGATCCCCAAGTGATTCATCTGCACATTAAAGTTTAAGGGGTGCTGGTCTATGGCAGCAGTAAGCAATAGAAATATGTGTGCCACGTGTGTAATCTGAAATTTCTAGCAGCCACATTTAAAAGTGAAAAGAAACATGTGAAATTAATTGTCATCATAGTTATTGAACTCAATAAATACAAACGGTTATAATTTCAACGTGTAATCCATATAAAAATCATTGAAATATTTTACACTCCTTTTTCTGTTACGTTTTTTAAATTCAGCGTGTATTTTAACCTTACACCACATCTCACTTCACACCAGCCACATTTCAAGTGTTCAACAGCCACATGGCTAATTCCTACAGTATTAGAAAATGCAGCGCTAGAGTTTAGCTTGCAGATGAGAACTTAAGGTTAAAGTAAAAAAATCTGTGAGTTGGGCTTCCCTGGTGGCGCAGTGGTTGAGAGTCCGCCTGCCGATGCAGGGGACATGGGTTTGTGCCCCGGTCCGGGAAGATCCCACGTGCCGCGGAGCGGCTGGGCCCGTGAGCCATGGCCGCTGAGCCTGCGCATCCGGAGCCTTTGCTCCGCAACGGGAGAGGCCACAGCAGTGAGAGGCCCGCGTACCGCGCAAAAAAAAAAAAAAAAAAAAAAAATCTGTGAGTGAACCCAGCTTCAGCACGTATTAGCTTTGTGATCTTGAGCAAATTACTCCTCTCTGTTTTCCTTTCCTCATCATATGAACAGGAAATAATATTAACTATTTCACAGGGTCACAGTGAAGATTAGGGATAACATATGTAAAAGTACATAGCTATTACTTGATAAATGGTGACTATTAATACTCTCCTCTATTTTCTGGGCTTTATCTAATTATATGCAAATTTTGCCTCTTTAATAAGCGACACATTAATCACCATCATTATTATTTTTTGCATAAATGTTTCTTACAATTTAATGGTAAAACTGTTAGTGCTTCTCCATGTGCTTTTTAGTAACTGATTCAAAATATAAACAATTTAAATCCTTGCTTCCTCAGTTAGATGATGGCATAGACTGTGGAGGTTCATATCCAAGCTGCGTCACTTACCAGCTGTGTCTCAGTTTCCCCATCTAAATAGGGCTAAAAATACTCTCTATCTTAAGGGGTTTGTTGTGAAGATTAAAGGAATAAATACATAGAAATTCCTTACACCAGTACCTGACCCATAGAAGGCATTACACAAGTTATAATCTTAATAAAGGACCTATTCACAGTAACAATTATGAAGAGTTTGGGGATATTGGAAATGCCTAAGTTAAAACGTTAAATAAAAGAAACAGCCCAAAATGGTTTTTATAGTATGATTACAGCTATATTAAAATCAAAGTAGCTTAGAATTATGACTAGGAGTAAAACACCAAATATTAATTTTGATTGTGTTTGGGAGACAGAATTTTTTATTTTATTTATTTATTTATTTTTTGCGGTACGAGGGCCTCTCACTGTTGTGGCCTCTCCCGTTGCGGAGCACAGGCTCCAGACGTGCAGGCTTAGCGGCCATGGCTCACGGGCCCAGCCGCTCTGCGGCACATGGGATCTTCCCAGACTGGGGCACGAACCCGTGTCCCCTGCATCGGCAGGTGGACTCTCAACCACTGCGCCACCAAGGGAAGCCCTATTTTTTAAATATTTGTTTATTTGACTGTGCCGGGTCTTAGTTGCGGCATGCGGGATCTTTGTTGCAGCACGCATGTGGGATCTAGTTCCCTGACCAGGGATCGAACCCGGGCCCCCTGCATTGGGAACGAGCACAGAGTCTCAACCATTGGACCACCAGGGAAGTCCCGGGAGACAGAATTTTGAGTGAATTTTTTCTTTCTGGTTTTCTAAATATGTATTAATTTTGTAATGAGGAGACAAATTAACTTTATTTCTGAAACTGCTTACTGTTGAGAGCATGGGGTCTGGAATAATATAATGCTCCCTGGGGTTCCCCTGAGGGCCCTGTGGTGTTGTGAGTGAAGCAATTCAGACAGAGAAAGACAAACACCGTATGACCTCACTTACACATGGAATATAAAAGAAACCCAAACTCATAGAAATAGAGAATAAGAATGGTGGTTGCCAGGGGCTGTATGGGTGGGGAAATGGGGAGATGTTGGTCAAAGGGTACAAACTTCCAGTTATAAGATGAGAAAGCTCTGGGGATCTAACGTACAGCATGGTGACTACGATTAACAATACTGTATCATATACTTGAAAATTGCTGAGATTATAGATTTTAAATGTTCTCATCTCACACACACACACACGCAATTTGTGATTATGTGAGGTGATGGATGTGTTAACTATTTTGTGGTAATCATTTCACATATATTATGTGTATCAAATCATCACACTGTATACTTAAACTTGCACAATGTTATATGTCAGTGATAGCTCAATAAAGCTAGAAAACAAAATATTAAAACAGGGAATTCCCTGGTGGTCCAGTGGTTAGGACTTGGTACTTTCACTGCCAGAGCCCAGGTTAAATCCCTGGTCGGGGAACTAAGATCTCACAAGCTGTGCCGGCGTGGCCAAAAATAAATAAATAAATAAATAAAAATAAAACCCAAAATTCTCTGGGTTCCAATTCTGGCTACGCTTTCACTAGCTGGTGACCTCAGTTAACTTGCTTAACTGCTCTGTGCCTTGATTTCCTCATCTATGAAATGGGAATAATAATTATACTTAATTCATAAGAGTTGTTGTGAGGATTAAGTTATATAATACCTGTACAGGACTTAGGAAAATGCCTGGCACATAATCACAATGTTGGCAATAATGAAGATGAAGATGAAGATGAAGAAGGGGAAGGAGAGAGGAGAAGAAAATGGAGGAGGAGGAAAGGGAAGAGGAGAAGGAGAAGGAGGGGGAGAAGGTTTGATTAGTGATGTGTGCCTCTCCTGGGTTTGAATCCTGATTCCTACTGAGGTTTAAATCTAAGGCTTAAATTCTCTAAGCCTTAGATTGCTCATCTGTAAATGGGATAACAACATAGGCAATATGCACAGATCACACAAAATTGATAAGGGGGGTGGGTTCCCTGGTGGCGCAGTGGTTAAGAATCCACCTGCCAATGCAGGGGACACGGGTCCGAGCCCTGGTCCGGGAAGATCCCACATGCCACAGAGCAACTAATCCCTTGCGCCACAACTACTGAGCCTGCGCTCTAGAGCCTGTGAGCCACAACAACTGAGCCCTCGTGCCACAACTACTGAAGCTCGCACACCTAGAGCCTGTGCTCCGCAACAAGAGAAGCCACTGCAATGAGAAGCCCGCACACCACAACGAAGAGTAGACCCCGCTCGCTGCAACTAAAGAAAGCCTGCGCACAGCAACGAAGACCCAATGCAACCTAAAATAAATAAATTAAAAAAAAATTGATACGGGGAGTAAATAAGATCATTCATGTGTAGTGTCTGAAGCACAATAAGCTCAATAATATTAAGTGTTTCTAAAAAGTTAAAGCAAAATGGAATAACAATGTCTACTTCATAGGTTATTGTGAAGATAAAAAGAGAGCTCTTCGAAAACTAAAGTACCCTAAAAATGAGGCACTAGTTAAAAATGTCAATTCATTTCCACTAGATGGCAGTAGACATCACAAAATAGAGCTGAGCCCAACTAAACAAAGAGCTGAGGGAGGAAATACAGGATAGTTTTCATAGAGTTACTTACTTGGCCTAGTCCCACTTCTGTGATTATGCGGAAATGTGGATGAAGGGCATATGTTATTTCAAATGAGTGAACTACCTGCTTGGGCTTAGGAATCTTTTTGTTTGATGTAGACTGTATTTTCCAGACTAGACCTGGACTGAACCAGGGAGTATGTCACAGATCAACACTGACACACAGATATAGGAGGCAGAAAAGAAACAGATCTGCCAATGTACTAACTTGTTGTGCCTCCTTGGGCAAATTATTTCTCATCTCTAAACCTCTCATTAAGGTTTGCTGAATAGCCACAAAAATCTGTATGTATTGTAGAATCAGTCAATATGTCAAAGGGAGTTTCTCAAGGGAAAAAAAAATAATCAGTAAATAAATGTTCTCATACTATACTAGTTACTTTTAGAGGTCATTGATGAATGAGTCTCAGAATAACCTTTCTTTTTTTTGCTAATTTCTTAAAATATTATTCTTGTAATACAAAATGATACTTTTAATTTTTTAAACACTGTACATGTTGTATTAGTTTGCTAGGGCTGTCCTAGCAAAATATCACAGACCAGGTAGCTTAAACAACAAAAATGTATTATCTTACAGTTCTGGAGGCTAGATGTCAAAGATCAAGGTTTGTTTCCTTCCGATGCCTCCATCCTTGTCTTTCAGATGGCCATCTTCTCTCTGTGTCCTCACATGCTCATCCTTCTGTGTTGTCTGTGTCCTAATATATTTTTATAAGGACACCAGTCATATTGGATTAGGGTCCACTCTAATGACACCATTTTAACTTAATTAAATCCCCAAATATGGTCACATTCTGAGGTACTTGGTGTTAGGACCTCAATGTAACTTTGGGGCAGAGACCCGGTTCAGCCCATGACACATGCACTGTTTGTTAAGAAAGTAGCAGTGGGCTGCTTGTACTCCATCCCTCCTGCCTCATTTTCCAATTCCTGGAAGAATCCAATTTGTACTCTTTTTTTTTTTTTTGGTGGTACGCGGGCCTCTCACTGCCGTGGCCTCTCCTGTTGCGGAGCACAGGCTCCGGACGCGCAGGCTCAGCGGCCATGGCTCACGGGCCCAGCCACTCCGCCACATGTGGGATCCTCCCGGACCGGGGCACGAACCCGCGTCCCCTGCATCGGCAGGCGGACTCTCAACCACTGCGCCACCAGGGAAGCCCCTCCAATTTGTACTCTTTTAACTAATTATTTGAGCAGTTAACTTCCCATCTCTAAATAATATGTATATAATGCTTCTTCTTGGTTTTTCAGGTTTAGATTTCATCCCTTGATTTTTACTATGAAAGACATAACTCTGTCATACCTCCCATCACTCGCATTACCCACATACACACTTCTTCGCCTCCCATTCTCCCAAAATAGTGAATCATACTTTTGGATAGATCAATGACTGAACAACTTTGTTTTTCCTGAAGCCAATTACTGTCTTTTTTATTTGCTTAGTTTTCTATGTACTTGTTGCACATCAATCCCTAAATTTTACCCCTTTGATGTCAATCTCATCTCAATTACTGTAAGACACATTTCTTACTCTATCTACTTCCTCCTCTAGAACCTGCCTCCAGGGGCCTCTTGCTTGTTCCATTCTGGATTGGCTGAACTCTAGGACTGCTATACTGCTGCCTACTAATTCCTTTGCTTCTCTCTTGGGTTGGAATTCCTGTTTCCTGGGTCCTATGTCTTCCTCTTTTTGGTCTACTTTCCTGTTGTGATGTCAGTTTAATATTTCAAAGATTTACTTATTCACCAAATATTTTTTGAGCTTGTGTCAGGCACAGTGCTAGGCACTAGGGTTAGAGAAGTAAGAGAAATAGAAAATGTCACTGCCTATAGGCTCGTGATGTCCAGCTCTGTAACAACACAGTGGCCAATGTTATGTGAGTTCGGGGCAGGTACATAATCACTTACAAACTGAATAACTGTCTTTGTTACAGATGCCATCGTGGAGAAGATGGCAAGAGACAAAAATTTATTGAGTCCACTGTGTCCTAAGTTCTTTATGTACATGTTCTCATTTAATACTCCCAAGATTCTATTATTATAATACCCGTTTTATAGGGGGAAGGCAAAAGTGGAAGCTCTGGGATTAAGAGCTTGTAAAGTAACTTGCAGAGCAAGTATCTGACTGCAAAACTCTTTATAGCCATGTTATACTAAGAAATGAATGCATGCAAAACCAGAAATCAAGGTTTAATTCCTTCTTAACCAAAGAGCCATTTTGTTTATGCATGCTGGTGGTTTGTTGTTTTTTTTTTTCTGTGGACCATACTTTTAGGTAAGCTAAGGTCCCGACTCTGTAGGAATCCATTTATTCATTTAACAAATATTTGTTGAGCAGTACTCTTCTAGGTGCTGGAAATACGCCATGAACCAAAAAAGAATCACTCCCCTTTAGGAACTGACATGAGGATGTCATAAATAAATTTTTTTTAAAAGTCAAGTTGAGATAAACCCTATGGGGGAGGGAAAATAAGGCAGGCTAAGGAGAATAGAAAGGTGGGGCACTATGGTTTTATAGGATGGTCAGGGAAGGCACTTCTGATATGGGGACATGTGAGCTGCAACAGAAGGAAGGGATGGAGGGAGCTCCATAGATATGTAAGCAGAGGGAAAGGCAAGTGCAAAGGCACTAGGGTGGGAACAGGGTGGGGCTGGGGAAGAGTGAGTCAGGGGAGAGCAGTAAGAGACCAGCAGAGGCCTTGGCGGCTATAGTAAGAACTTTGGTTTCCTCCTAAGACAACGGAGGTGGGAAGATACTTGAGAGGTTTTGACCTGATCCCCAGAAGACTCGGAAGTTTCATAGGCTACTCACTGCCCACCTCTGGCTCCCCTTTCATAGCAAAATTCACAAGGACTGTCTACACTCTCTGTCACCACTTTCTCACCTCATCCCTTCAACCAAGCCATTTGGGCTCTGGAACCCATCACTTCTCTTAAAAAGATCTTATCAGGGTCGTCAGTGACTACAATCTCGCCAAAGCTCATGATGATGCTCAGTCCTCCTAATTCCCAACCTTGCAGCAGCAACTCACATGGTTGCACTGCTGCTCCACAGTTCAGCAACCCCAGACTCTAGTTTGGTTTTCTTCCTTCTTCACTGGCTTGTTCCTTGTTCTCCATATCTGTCAGAGTTCTGCACAAAGTAGTGCCCCAGGGCTCTGACCTCTGACCCACGAGGTACTCTTCCCCTGGGCTTTGGGTCAGCATACCACTGATATGCTGATGACTTCTGCATTTATATCTCTAGCTCCAAATTTGTAATGCCAACTGCCTTGTCTACATGTCCACTTGGAGGTCTAATAGGCACCCTCTCCAAAAGTTCTTCATCACAGAAATGGCATCACCACACACCCATCTGTTCAGGACAAAATCCCAGGAAGTATCCTTAATTCTTCTCTTCACTCCAATTGGTTCTGCCTCCAAAAGACATCCTGAATCTGACCACATCTCACCAGTCCCCTGTTAGCAACCAGTTCAAGCTGCCACCATCCCTTGCCTGGATTACTGTAAAAGCCACCGAATTTCTCCCCCCCCACCTCCACTCTTACGTATCTCCTCCATTCTTCATCCAATCTCTTAAGACGTAAGTATCAGGGCCATGCCCCTGCTTAAAAGCCTCCACTGGCTTCCCACTGCAACAGGAACAAATCCAAACCCCTTATCATGGCCTACATGACCACACATGTTCATGACCTTGTGGTTCCATCTCCCTCCCCATTCCCCCTCCCTCACCTAGGGCTCCAGCTGAACACACTGAGTTGGTTCCTGCCTCTAGTTTTCCGCACTCGCTTTTCCTTGAGCCTGGAATACTTGTCCCCAGGGTCTTCACCAGGCTTCTTTCTCATCCTTCAGCTTTCAGCTCAACTACATCTGAAAGGCCTTTCCTGACCTCCCAATGGAAAGTCTTCTCCCCACTCTCAACTCTTTAGCACTTAATTTTCGAAATTATTGTATTCACTTGTTTTGGAGTTCCCTCTGTTACCTCTCCCCCAACACCTACACTGGAAAGCTTCCAGACAGCAGGGACGCTTTTAAGTTCAGCCACAAACACTGCTTGGTACAGAGCAGATGCTGAAGAAACTGAGGTTGACTGAGAGCCCACAAGCTTATGCAGGGCTCTTACAAGGTTCTGGTTTGCTGCAGGGAGAGGTGGCCCTCTAACTGCTTACTCTCATCCTCAGCGGGGTGAGGAGATGGGGGGCTAGCCACCACCCCTCCTCTGCCTTCCCCTCCCCCCCCACGCGCCTTTCCTGCCCCTCCCCCCTCCTCCTACCTGCTCTGTTCTTCCTCCTCTTACTCGCCTCTCCTTCACCCCACCCTGTCGCGTGTCCGACCCGAGGGCACTCTCCGTGTCGCACGGGCGCTGGAGCGCAGGGACCCGACCGCCGGCCGCGGAGGGAGGATGGCGCTCGAGGCACTGCGCTTGGGGCTGTTGCTCCTGGTCTGCTGGGACTCGGCAGGTAACGCTCACCTGTGGGCCTGCTCCGCGGAGGGCCAGCCGAGGAGTTACCGAGAGGGGGTCTCGCTGGCGACTGCCCCTGCCCGGATCCGGGCACCGGTGTCCCTCCGCGCAGCCGTTACTGGCGGTTCCAGGCCCGCCCCGCGGTTGTCTAGGGACACGAACTTGGGGGTGTGCGGGGCTGGCGTTGTGAAGCCAGCAACCCTCTTTAGTCCCAGCATCTTCTTAGTGACCCTGCTGTCTGCTCTTTCTCCCTTAAAGCAGATTTCCTGGAGCCCAAGATCGGGAGTTGGGTTTTTATGTACCAGGGGCCCTCAGCGGGAGATGTACAGGAATCAGGAATTGTGAACGCCAAGGGCGCCGGGCACTCTGGGGCTCATGAGAAAGGGGCCTTACTTAGTCCAGCCAGACTTGATGCCCATTTAAAATGGAGTTGAGGTCTTCCCTGGTGGCGCAGTGGTTGAGAGTCCGCCTGCCGATGCAGGGGACACGGGTTCGTGCCCCGGTCCGGGAAGATCCCACATGCCGCGGAGCGTCTGGGCCCGTGAGCCATGGCCGCTGAGCCTGCGCGTCCGGAGCCTGTGCTCCGCAACGGGAGAGGCCACAACAGTGAGAGGCCCGCATACCAGAAAAAAAAAAAAAAAAAATGGAGTTAAAGTGGTAACACCTAATGTCAAATTTTGCATTTATTACCTTGAGCCACAGAGGAAAAGAACATCGTGAATTATTGAGTTTCTTCTCTAACTTTTATTCGGTAGCTCCAAAGTTTCTCAAGCAATTCTATTAGGGTGGTCAGTTACGGAACCGGTACCAAATGTTCTCTGTGTGCCTGCTAGGAGAGGTGCCAGAACACAGCTGAACATACTTCTTAGGGGGGGGTTCAAAGAAGCTAGGCATCGGAGGGAAAGGGAAACACATGGCCCGTATAAATCACAAGCTGAATTTTAAAAACCCTTATGAACAAGAATTGACCTTTATTAACCCCATGCTTTAAAGTGTCTGTTTCCTTCTTGCAGCCTCTTTGAACACTCAGTTTGCTCACCCTTCAGAATACAGAACAGTAAGTAGGAAACCACTTGTATTGTTTCTACTGATACAGCGAAGCCCTCAAGAGTTTGGGTTGGGGGCTGGTTTTCAGGTCTGACCTGCCACTTTCGAAACAGTGGACTGCTTCTTTAGAAACCAGATTCTCAGGCAGGCTTTTTGATACGGATCACGATGTAAAATTTGGTTGACAATAGCTCAGGCCTTGAAGGCCTCAGGGCTTTGTTTCCCTAATAGTTACACCTTGTACTAGACATTTTATGTATATGATCAAATTAAATTCTGTGTAAGCAAGCGAAGGTCGAGCAAATGAGAAGCAGCAAAAGCTAGTTATTCAGAGCTTGTTGAAGCAAGTGAATCAGGCATATCACCTGCATTTTGGCAGAGACTCAAAGGCAGAGGAGTGGGAAAGCTTTAAAGTGGGAAAAAGGGAAGGCATCAGGTGTGCCCTGATCAAGGCTGTTGGCATGGGGAGGCTGTAGGTGGGTAACTAAAGGCAGGAATCCTATGTGATTGGTTAGGAGGGCATATTGGCTTTCTCTGATTGGTCCTAAGTTGGAAGCAGGAACAAAAATTTAGGGAAACTATCAGTTATTAATCAAGCCTGGCCATTTTGGCCAATCGTTACAGAGTTTACTCTTTGGCTTATTGGACTGTCACTAGAGATAACCATCTGACTTCTGACGAGTCTAATTTATAGCAGGTTGGCTTCTTGGGTTGGTTATTCTAAGTAATGGGTTGGTTTCCTAGGCAAGTTGCTACAGGTTATGGGTCAGAGTTCTATTTTAATATGTGGTCTGACACTGTCCATTTGTATATGCAGTCTCTCAATTCTCACAATGACCTTGTAAGATAGATAGATATTATTATTTTACATATGGGGATACTGACCTCCGTGGGTTAGGTAACTTTGAGTATTCAATTCAGTGTAGACCTTTTCCAGGAAATCTTCCCACTCTGTTTTTTTTCCTCCAAAGCAGATATAAATGCACTTTCTCCATGCTTCCATTCAAACTATACTGCATCATCATCATCACCATGCTAGTGTAGGGAGGAAAAAAAATCTTTCCTCTACCCTTCTAAGTTCTCAGCTGGGGCACCTATAACAAAGGACAGGTTAACAAGAGAAAAATAAACAAACGTTTATTAACAAGTGCATTGTGCATACACATGGGAGCACTCAAGAGATGAGTAACTCAAAGAGGTGGCTTAGAAATCTGCCTTATATAGCATCTTTACCAGAGAGCAATAAGTTTGTAGATAAAGGACAGGACAAAGGAAAATGGTTTTAGGCTTCCAAGGGTGGCAAACAGTGGGAAGAAAAATAGTGGGAGGGAACTAATGAAGTAAGGTTTGTTTGCAGATTCCTCAGGTGCCATTTCTGGGCTGATAAGAGTCCAGAGTCATCTCCACTAAAGGAGAATTTATATCCTGCCTTTAGGCAGAAAAGGGGAAGAGAGAGAGAGCTGCATATTAACTGCCTTTAGCTCAAAGTAATTTTTATGTCATAGAGCCATATTTTGGGGGTGACATTCTGGTTTTCTTCAACACTAAATGTTTAGATACCATTTACTATGTGCCAAGCACTGTTCTAAATTCTTTATATAGAATAAGTCATTTAATTTTTTTTTTTTGGCCACGCAGCAAGGCTTGTGGGATCTTAGTTCCCCAACCAGGGATTGAACCCAGGCCCTTGGAACTGAAAGTGTGGAGTCCTAACCACTGGACAACCAGGGAATTCCCTCATTTAACTTTTCACAGCACTATGAAGTAGGTACCATTATTATCCCCTTGCAAGGTCACATGGAAATGGTGCAACTATGGGTCCAACCCAGGCATTCTGACTCCAGATTGGTGCTCTTCACTAGCCCATCATAGCACTGAATTGTAATAGCCTGTCTTCCCCTAGTAGGCGGTATACTCCTGTGGTCATGGATGATGTCTTATTTGTTATTTGATACCCAGTCTTCAGCACTTAATGGGTGCCCAATATTACTTTTGCTCAGATGACTCAGTTTTCTTGTGTTTCATTTTCTTTCAGAAAATGGGGGATAATAACAGCAGAAACTCAATCAGGCATCCTGCATTTAAGCAGACTCACATACGACCCTCTCCTTTCTCTCTGAACGATTCCCACAGCAGATCGATTACTCACTGGTTATACACAGGTTACCTTCTTGCTTAACTACTCTCCTGTATTCCAGTAAAGCTTATTTTCCATCAGTGGTGTTATGTGCTGACCAAGACTCAGGTGTGTGTGTTCACAAGCCTATTATGCCAGTTGCCAGTCCTATTTTAATTAAAAATGTAAAGACAGCATAAACATGAGTGTAGAGAAATAAAGCTGTTTATATGAGAAATGAGTCAAATGATTTTGAAAGACTTGCTGAAAGACAAAATGCTAAAAACAAATTGAATTAGGTGTAGGTAAAACAACTGAAAATAATTGGGGAATTAATTTTTAAAATTGTATATTACCTTGCTGTGCCAGTGTCTATAAAGTCTCACCATATTTAAAAAGGGGCAGTTTTACCCCCCAGCAGACATTTTGATTGTCATGACCAGGGAGTTGTCACTGGCATCTAGTGGATAGAGAACAGAGATGCTACTAAATATCCTACAGTGCACAGCCTCACACAGCAAAGAATTATCTGGTCCAAAATATGAATGGGGTTGAGAAATCCCATTTTAAAGAAATCAAAACAAGAAATCATAGGTGATTTATTGTGGGTATGATTTTTGCAGTGTTAGTACACAAAACTCTAGTTGAAACATTCATAGGAAAAGTCTTATGTCTTGTGTCAGGTAGGATTAGAGTCAGCTGCAAGAAACAACGACTCAAAATAACAGCTCACAGAGCTGCCATCTTAGGATGTGGCTTTTGTCTTCCTGGTCTGTAAGATAAAAAGTAGAGCTCCATGCACCCAGGAGTAGGATGGAGGAATGGACAAAGGAGAATAAAAATTGGGAGAAGCAGAGGACAGGTACCAACTTTCTTTTAAAGGAGGTTCCCAGACGCTACTACACAATAATTCCACTGGTATCCCATCAGCCTGATCTTGATCATGTGGTCATACCTAGCTGCAAGGGAGGTTATCTTAGTGTAGGTAGCATTACAGCTGGCCATGTGCCCTGTCTTTGCCTTACAGCAAAAGAGTGGCAATTTTATTTTCATTTATATGTTTTAAGATAAAATATTTAGGGTATGTTATATTTTTTGTTACTGTTTACGTGCTTTAATTGACTTTTTCAGTTAAGTGACCAAGAACCACTTGTCCCAATCTCATTGGATAAGAGGGCATCTACTCTCCTGTGGAAGCCCTGGAAGGCATCATCTTAGTGAGCCTGGAGCTGCAAGAAACACATCAGGCTCCGAAATGGAGATAGAGGGCTGAACGGAGGATGGAAAGGGTCAAAAAATTTCTTTACTTCAGAGTTTGGCCCAAGGCCAGCCCTGCTTAGCATCTTATAAATCCAGATAATGTCAGTAGAAGTGTGTAATTCATTTATTAAGAGTGCTAAACAGTGTGACTTACTCTGAAGTGAGGAAAGGTAATCACTATTTACTAAAACATACACGCACACACAAAACAGAAACACAGCAGGCCATATATTTAACCTGTTATTAAAGTGGGACTCTGTACACCATGGTGTGACCATTGTGACCATTTCTAGTCCTGGTCCTGCTAGAGACTAGTGGCTGTGCACAAGACATGTTACCTATCTGGCCTCAATTCCATGAAATCTGAGGATTGAGTTCCATGACCCCATATCGGTTTCTTAGGGCTGCCGTAATAAAGCCACAAACCGAGTATCTTACACAACAGAAATGGATTGTCTCACAGTTCTCAAGCCTAGAAGTCCAAACTCAAGGTGTTGGCAGGGTTGCTTCCTTCGGAGAGAGGAAGTTCTCTTCCTCTCGCCTAGTATCTGGTAGCCTCAGGCATTCCTTGGCTTGTAAATGACATTCTCTCCATGTCTTCACACAATCTTCCCTCTGTGTGTGACTCTGTGTCCAAATTTTCCCTTTTTATAGGGACACCAGTCATACTGGATTAAGGTCAATTCTACTAACCTTAAGTTGATTACCTATATAAAGACCCTATTTCCATATATGGTCACATTCTGAGGTACTGGGGGTTAGGACTTTAACCTATCTTTCTGGGTGGACACAATTAAACCCATAACAACCCCTGAGATCTAATTCTGAACCTACTGCTTTCTTTAATGCTGTTGCTTAAATGCCAGTATCTTAAAAGTCCAGACAGGATTCCCGAGTGTGTCTGGGCATTATGCCCAGGGACTAGGTGGAATGTAACAGGACATTCTCATGGAGGTGGTAGTGAAGAGCAAATTATGAAGCTGGAGGATAGTAAAGTAGGTTTGGTGACATGTCTTGGACTTTCATTTAAAAATCAGCCAGACAGAACCTTCCTCTGAGGTCCTTTTCTTACATAGCAGGTTTTGACCCATTGCTTCAATACTGCATCTGATTTTTGCATTAGAAAAACTTTTTTTGTGTGTGGAAAATAGAAATCTTTCTGTAGGCCGTTTCTAGGAAATCTAGGGAAACTTGGGACTTTGTCCTCCCCTCAGCTATTTTGTGATGAGAACGTCTCAAGTTATTCTCCAATTTCTGTCTTCCCTTCCCTTTTCTAGCCAAACTGCGATCAGTATAAATTACCAGGATGTCCCAGGGACTTTAACCCCGTGTGTGGAAGCGACATGTCCACGTATCCCAATGAGTGTACTCTGTGCATGAAAATCAGGTAACAATTTTACAGTATAAACTAGCCAAGTTTTCTTTAGTTCTTATCTTGCATTTTTATTACTTAGGAAGTTGTGACTCTTGGACATAAGAATCAAATGAGACATAAGTAGTTCTATTTTAAGACTGACATTGAAAAAGACACAGACTCCTTCAGTACATTTTCTAGGTCAAGGTTAGAGAACGAGGTGAGTGATTAATCAATTATAGACCAAATAATGAAGTGATGTTACTATCCAGGGATGGGTAGTTTCCCAAAATTAAGAATATATGTAGTAGTCAAACTCTGTGGAGTAGTAAATGTTCTATTAAATTCAGAGGGCATGTACAGGCGACCTACACAGCCTGCACTACTGGTCGGAAAACAGATCTGTTAGAATGCTCAGTAATAAGTGTATTGATATTATACCTGATGCCCTTCATGTAACATACCTGACCAGCTCAGGTGATCATGACTCCCCCTCCAGGTATGCTGCTTTGTATTTCAGGGGTCCATTCTCTGAACTCAGTCTTTAGGAAATTACTAGGTCTTCTCAGAGTGATTCTTTGGGGATAGTTCCTTGTGCCACTGGGTTAGGAAAAAAATGGCAGAGTTGGGCTTTCGCCCTCATAATTTCCTAGATTTAGCTTTAAAAATGACTAATTAAGTGTCACCCTGGAAAGAATCTAATGTATAATGACATGGCTCTTTTTAATACAAAGAGGCGGACAGTTTCAATATGGTAGGTAATAAATGTGTTTTTATGGTTGTTCATTTTGCAGGGAAGATGGTCATGATATTAAAATAATCCAAAGTGGACCATGCTAATGGAACAGTTCACAGAAGAGAAATTGGAGAAACCACCTTTAACTGCACACTAAATGCATTTCATCTTCCCTTTTTCTCTTTTCCTATGTTACTTTGCGTGAAATACGTTAACCCACATTTTCTGAGATGAGGTATGGAAGAGAGCCATGGACTGTGACTAATAATTAAAACAAACAAACAAAAATACTTGTTTCTTGGCTTTTGCCCCTTGAGTTAAGATTATTGCCCAGATGACTTATGTGCTGCTTTATTTAGCTGGAATAAAATCAGCATCATATTCAATTACCACTATTCCCTGGTGAATATCCATTCTCACTCAGCAGCCTCATGTGGCTCTTTCCCTCTGAGGCAAAAGTGAATTTCACTAAGGGAGAAGTGGAGTCATTCTTTTAGAGGGCAAAGTTTATTCTCCTTCCCCATTTCCCTAAATCTTGGATAGGTAATGTATGTGTAACTGGTACAGTGTTCTGCACAGAGCAAATAAAGTGAGATGAGAATTTAGTCTGAGCTGGTAGAGTCTAAGAATCATGCAGGTAAAAATACTTATAAGATTCCATAACTCCTTTCAAAACAGTGTTCCTTCAGGGTTAATGCAGGAATTTGCCTTTTCCCTTTTTTTAGGACACTGATTCTCAACCCTGGGTGATTATCCCTCAGTGGACATTTGCGACTATGTCTGGAAGAATTTTTGGTGTCACAAGTGGAAGGGTGGGTGCTCCTGACATATAGCGGGTAGAAGCCAGGGATGCTGCCAAGGACATCCAGCTCCCAACAATCAGGAAATTTTCAGTCCAAAATGTCAGTAGTGCTGAGGTTGAGACATCCTGTCTTAGAGTTTGATGCTACATAAAGAACAGACATAGTAATAACAAAAGTGACCAAAGGTTAATTTAGAAAGATAGTGTTTTCCAGATAGAGGATTTTGAGTCAAGTCCTGGGTTTAAGTTCATTCCAGGGCCAGGAAACTGTGAGACCGTGAGGCAAGAGGTGGCTGGGAGAGTGTGTAGTGAACAGAACATGGCTTTGGGGGGTGGGCTAAACGTGAATTTGAATTCTGATTCCAACACTTACTTGAGCTTCTGTTTTCTTATCTGGAAAAGGGGGATAATGCTCAGCCCATGGAGCTGCTGTGAGGAAACTGCTCAGCACAGCACTTGGCACATGGAAACCACTGAAATAGGCACTGTTACTTAAGTACCCCTCTTAGGGAGGAAGAAACTGAGGCCTGCAGAGGCAAACCAACTTGTCCAAGGTTATAGAATACATGCAAAACAGTCTGGACTAGAAGCCTGGTCTCTGAATTCCCAGACCTCTGTTCTTAAAAGAAATAGAGGCAATGAAGTGGGAAGTTGTATAACATAAATGTGCCACAATTACATTATGTCCTGTAGTTATTTTTGGCTTAAAAGTTTTATAAAAGTGATGTATGATTTTTCAGAAAGTTAAAAAAGTACACAGAGGGCTTCCCTGGTGGTAGAGTGGTTAAGACTCCGCCTGCCAATGCAGGGGACACGGGTTCGAGCCCTGGTCTGGGAAGATTCCACATGCTGTGGAGCAGCTAAGCCAGCGTGCCACAGCTATTGAAACCTGTGAGTCTAGAGCCCGTGCTCCGCAACAAGAAAAGCCACCGTAATGAGAAGCCCGCACACTGCAATGAAGAATAGCCCCCACTCGCCTCAACCAGAGAAAGCCCACGTGCAGCAACGAAGACCCAACGCAGCCAAAAATAAATAAATAAATTTATTTTAAAAAACCCACAGAAATATATTTAAAAATTGAAAGTCTTTCCCATACTAGCCTCCAGAGGTAACCAATATTAACCTTTCGGAACACAGTCTCCGTAAGTATGTGGTGTATATAAAATCACACACACACAGAAACACACCCCTGCCCTGTAAACTTGCTTCTCTCCTTATATTTGTTTTTTACGTCAATATATGTAGTCTTCTCTTTTTAAAAGCTACACTTAAAAGTATTTTATTGTGCCATAAGTTACCCAGCTCTATTGATCTGTAGTCAGATATTAGGAGTCTCGTGGTTGAAACTGGAAGAATCCCAATTCAAACTAGCCTTAGGTAAGGAGGAAATTGGCCCATTTAGTCATATTTGCAGAAGAGTGGAGGGACGGGGCGGGGGCGCGTTAGCCTCAGAGGGTGCCTGGGACCAGGGCCTCTAACCCATCAGGACTCCCTGTCTCTTCGTGTCTCATCTCTGTTTATTTCAGCATAAACAGCTTCCTTTATAGACTAGCTTTACCCCCTGTGTGGGAGGCAGAATTGGCGGCTCCAGATCGTATCCTAGCAGTTTCCTGACCTGACAGGAGATGACTCTTTTGTAACAGCTCCAGGTGAAAAAGTCTGCCTGAGTCACAGCCCCACCGCCTCACTACCTGAAAAGAAAATGACCCTTTTCTGGGCCAAGACAAATCGGTTCACGCTGGATCACACACCCACCCTTCAGGCCAATTGCTGTAGTCACAGGAAGTACGGTGATATGTGATTGGTTCAGCTGAGATGAGCACTTGGGTGCAATGTTCCCAGAGGGAAAAATTCAAGAAGACAAAATATCAGTAGATGTTAACTATAGGCTGCTTACAGTTTTTAATGATTATAAAACTATTTCAGAGAATATCCTTATAATACATTCTTGGCACTTGAATGTTTATATGTATATATACACATGATGAAAATAACTTAAAATATTTAGAAGAAAATTATGCTCATGTAGCATACACTAATCACCTGTTTTGCCCAGCAGCTCTTCCTTCTTTTGCTCCAAAAAAGCACTGTTTCTGCTTCCCACTCTTCTTCTCCACTCCACTCCAGACTTCTGGCCGAATGGAGCTGCCGCCTTCTTACAAGATCCTGTATCCCTGACCCTGGTGATAGGTTGAAGGGTGAGCACCTGGTCCAAATTAGACCAGTCATGACCAGTAATAATTCCCCCTACCCTGGTCACAGAGGTTGGTCTGCAGTGGGTTTCTGACCATTCAGAGTCCTTCCTCAGAGAAGAGCCCTTTTCCTTTTAGGTGGTGGGATTGAGAGTCTTTGTCAGTGAAAGCTGCTGGAAGCCATGATCCCTCACTACAGAGAAAGACTGCAGTAGGACAGCATGAGGCCAACATGCCACAGAGAACAGAGACCCGAGACCCAGAGAGTCCTGGTGGAGCTCAACATTCTGGTTCCAACATAAAAGACTCAGAATTGCCAAACTAATACTGAGGAAAAAGAACAAAGCAGGAGGCATAACCCTCCTAGGCTTCAGACAATACTACAAAGCTAAAGTAATCAAAACATCATGGTATCAGCACGAAAAGAGACATACGGATCAATGGAACAGAATAGAGATCCCAGAAATAAATCCACAAACTTAGGGTCAGTTAATCTTTGACAAAGGATGCAAGAATATATGATGGGGAAAAGATGGTCTCTTCAGCAAATGGTGCTGGGAAAGCTGGACTGCCACATGTAAATCAGTAAAGTTAGAACACACCCTCACACCATACACAAAAATAAACTCAAAATGGATTAAACACTTAAATATAAGACATGACACTGTAAAACTCCTAGAAGAGAACATAGGCAAAATATTCGATGACATAAATTGTATCAATGTTTTCTTTGGTCAGTCTCCCAAGGCAATAGAAATAAAAGCAAAAATAAGCAAATGGGACCTAATCAAACTTATAAGCTTTTGCACAGCAAAGGAAACCATAAACAAAATGAAAAGCCAAACTATGGACTGGAAGACAATATTTGCGAATAATGCAACCAACAAGGGCTTAATTTCCAAAATATACAAACAGCACATACAATTCAATAACAAAAACCAAACAACCCAATCGAAAAATGAGCAGAAATCCTAAATAGACTTTTCTCCAAAGAAGACATACAGATGGCCAAGAGGCACATGAAAAGATGCTCATCATTGCTAATTATTAGAGAAATGCAAATCAAAACTACAATGAGGTACCACCTCACACCAATCAGAATGTCCATCATTAAACAGTCAGCAAACGGATTTCCCTGGTGGCACAGTGGTTAAGAATCCACCTACCAATGCAGGGGACATGGGTTCGATCCCTGGTCCAGGAAGATCCCACATGATGTGGAGCAGCTAAGCCCATACACCACAACTACTGAGCCTGTGCTCTAGAGCCTGGGAGCCACAACTACTGAGCCCACGTGCCACAACTACTGAAGCCCGCGCACCTAGAGCCCGTGCTCTACGACAAGAGAAGCCACCACAATGAGAAGCCCACACTCTGCAATGAAGAGTAGCCCCCACTTGCCGCAACTAGGGAAAGTCCACGTGCAGCAACAAAGACCCAATGCAGCCAAAAATAAATAATATAATAAATAAATATTTAAAAAGTCTTCAAATAATAAATGCTGGAGAGGGTGTGAAAAAAAGGGAATCCTCTTACACTGTTGGTGGGAATGTAAATTGGTGCAGCCACTATGGAGAACAGTATGGAGGTTCCTCAGAAAACTAACAATAGAGTTGCCATGTGATCCAGCAATCCCACTCCTGGGCATATAACCAGACAAAACTCTAATTCAAAAAGTTACATGCACCATTATATTCATAGCAGCACTATTCACAATAGCCAAGACATGGAAACAACCTAAATGTCCATCAACAGATGAATGGATAAAGAAGACGTGGCACATATATAGAATGGAATATTACTCAGCCATAAAAAAGAATGAAACGATGCCATTTGCAGCAACATGGATGGACCTAGAGATTATCATATCAAGTGAAGTAAGTCAGAAAGAGAAATACAAATACCATATGATAACACTTATATGTGGCATCTGAAATACAACACAAATGAATATATCTATGAAACAGAAACAGACTCAGACATAGAGAACAGACTTGTGGTTGCCAAGGGGAAGGGGAAGTGGGGAGGGAAGGATTGGGAGTTTGGGATTAGCAGATGCAAATTATTATATATGGGATGGATAACCAACAAGGACCTACTGTATAGCACAGGGAACTGTATTTAATATCCTGTGATAAACCATAATGGAAAAGAGGATGAAAAACAATATATATACGTATATGTATAACTGAATAACTTTGCTGTACAGCAGAAATTAACACAACACTGTAAATCAAGTACACTTCAATAAAATTTTAAAAAGTCTGGTTCCAGGCATTAGGGTTCCTGGAGCACCCTTGTTTTCTACCTTCCCATGGCTCATTCTTAGTTGGTCAACTTTTCCTTTGAATCTGTGAGCTGGCCCGCTGCCCATTCAGGATCCCCCCCACACCTTCCTTTTTATTTTTCTTCTCCTTCTTCTTCCGCTTTGTCCTCTTTGTCCTCCTCCTCTCCTTCTTCTTTTTTGCTTGTAGCAGTTTGAGTTGGGTTGTTAAAAGAAACTCATCTACTAATAAATTCAAGCAATTCTTAAGTGTGTGAGGTGATAAAACAATTATTGCTCACTACAGTGAGCATGGAAGACTTTTATATTCAGGAAAAAACCTGATAATAATGGTATTTCAAAAAGAAACTCAAATGTGTAAACATGTGTTATAAAGATTTTGTTGCAGTGGTTTTTTTAAAAATATTTATTTATTTATTTGGTTGCATGGGGTCTTCTTTGTGGCAGGCAGGCTCCTTAGTTGCAGCACGTGTGCTCCTTAGTTGCAGCTCCAGGGCTCCTTAGTTGTGGCATGCAAACTCATAGTTGTGGCATTCATGTGGGATCTAGTTCCCTGACCAGGGATTGAACCAGGGCTCCCTGCATTGGGAGCACAGAGTCTTATCCACTGTACCACCAAGGAAGTCCCTGCAGTATTGTTTTTATGACATGGAACTATCAATACTTCTGTGCTTTTCTGTACAACCTTCTATTATTATAAAACACCTATATATATACATCCTGTAAACTTGCTTTTCTCCCTTATATTAGGTTTTCATATTAATGTACAGTTTCCTCTTTGTAAAAGCTACATAGTGTTCCATTATATTATTGTGTCGTAATTTATTCAGTCTCTGTTCTGTATTTGAATTGTTTATGAGAATTCTCTGGGTTGAGTATAGTTCCCTGTGCTATAAAGTAAGTCCTTGTTGGTTATCTATTTTATATATACTAGTGTGTATATGTTACTACTTCATTTTAAGAAGAACGTTATCGTATTCTATTATACAGACATACAATGATCCATTTATGCAGTTCCCCTGTGATGGACAGTTAGGTTATTTTTCATTTTCCACCATCACAAATAATGTTTCACATATATCCTTCTTTATTTTTGCAAGCAATGTGTAGGATAAATTCGTAAGACTGGAATCACTTGGTTGGAAGACAAACAAATTTAAAGTGTTGAAAGAGACTGCAAAATTTCTTTCTGAAAAGGTTGTGCCTATTTACATATTCTCTGTGGTAAACTAGTGCCTGGTCTTCTTTTCTTTTTGTGCAATGGAAGCAGTGCTGCCCAAATATGCTCACTCAGAGTTGTACTGAAAACTCAGATTTGTATCCATCCTTTGTTGAAGAAGTCTCTTTTTATACCCTCTTAAAAATGCTCTCATTATAAAAGTGATATGTAATCATTAGAGTCACCCAAAGTAAGTGGAGAAAAGAATAGCTCACCAGTCCATGGAGAGTTCTGAAATAGAAGATCCCAGAGGACAGAGTTCTCGCCAGTCCTGCTCATCATGGTTTCTTCAGTGCCTGGGACAATGCCTAGCACAGTGCATATTTGTTGATTAAAGGAAGAAAAAAATAGCCCAGGAGGCTTCACAAAATAATGACAACAAAACCACTAACCTCCCTGAATTCCCTTCTTCCTTGAAAACAGGCAAATATACACCCCACACACCACAAAGGAAACAAGGTTTTGACTCTTGGCCAACAGTGAATTGCAATTTTTTCCTTTATTATTCTGAAAAAGGGACTGAATGTCCAGGTGATCTTGAACGATTCTTGGAGCGTACCTCAAACTTGGTTTAGGTCTTTTGTTAAGTATCCAGTTTATATCTGATTATTCCCTCAATTATGCCATGAACATTTGTGGATATCATGTACCGAGCACTGGGTCTACAGTGATGAACGAAATGTAGCCCTGTTCATGCAGAGCCTATAGGATCATATTCTTAAGTTCCTCTGAAAAGGAAACAACCCTCACTTCTGGAAACTAAAAACCTGATGTCTGCTATAGACTATAAATTCCATGAGGCTAGAACATTTACCTGTCATCTTCTCTACTATATTCCTAGCTTGACATACAGTAAGTGTTTAATACCTATTTGTGGGCTGGCTACCTTAAGTCAGTTCCATTCTGTTGGCTTCAGTATTCTATGGCCAGATTTAGGAAGGTAAGAGTATTTTGAACAGCAGGAGAGTCTGAAATTCAGGCAGTAAAGCAGGTTGCAATAGTCACAAAGAAATCACTCATATTCAACCTCCAGGGACAGCCACTTCCTCACCAGGTGCAGGACGTGCACCAAGGCCATGAGCCTTGACTTAAGTGATCTAGGTCCTAGTTTATTGGAATATTTGATCAACAATATTTATTTTTAAGGAAGTACTTGGTTTTATTTGGTTTTTTAAGGTATTGGGGTGGCCGATATAAAGTTATTTTGACACACTTGTTGTTTCTTGGCTAAACCAAACACTTTCTGCCTGTGAAGCCCAAGTATTAAATACATATTCCTAGAGTTTGAATTAGTACAGACTGAAGTATAACTGGACCAATGTCATTTACAGATGAGTAAACTGAGGAGCAACTGGGTTGAGAGTTGCCCAAAATGGCATTGTCTCTCTGGATCTGATTGGTAGACATCACAGTGATAATGATCGCTAATCACTGGCTTGGCATTAGCTTTCAGTTTTGTAATTTCCCCTTCCCCCCCTTTAGGAGCAGGCAAGGATAGCAGAGAGCTAGAGGTGATAGTTGGGAAGTACAATTGCAAAATTCCTTGGGGCATGAGGGATTCTTTCTAATAGTCTCTATCAGAGTGAAACGCTCAACTGAGATGGCAAGAGAAACCACAAGCCAGAATTAGATTAGATTAGGATTAGAGCCATGAACCTGATACAGTTACTTGTGGCCTTGGTTGGATTTCTGTATCCTCAGCTCTGATGAGCTGCGTTGTTGGGCTGCACCCCGCAGGTCTGCACCCTTGTAGTTGCCCAGCCTCGAGACTGAATAAAGAACCGGGAGACAGTGACACAGCCATCAACCGTTTATCCCGTTTATCAGACAGGGGAGCTTACGTGTCAGAAGCAAAAGGGTCCTGGAGTGACACCCTACGGTGGACGGCTGACTGCAGGCGGGACATGGCGGGAGAAGGAGGCTACCATTAATAGGGGGAATTGACGTCGGTTTGGCTCGTCAGTTACCAGGGAAACCAGCGGTTGCGGAAGGGGCAAGCGCACAATTAGTTACTGATTAAGTCCTGTAATTAAGAGGATTGGATAGTCCTGTGAGTGAAGCAGGGACCGGTCGAGCAGGGGATGTACAGAGGAATAGAAGAGCCATCTTGAGTGGCCTGACCATACATGCATCTCGAGAAGTGTGCGCCCCATCTTTTACTCTGCCCTCGCATGCCCTAGAGTAGAGCACTCTACTCCACCAGTGCTGGTCAAGCAGATCTCTCTGGACCCTTCAGATTATCTCCTTAGAGTAGTCTAAAATGCAAATCCCACTAAAATATGCGGGATATATATTTTCCACCATCTTGATCTAGATTTGAAGCTCATATATTTCAAAGAATAAAAATGAATTTAAAAAGAAGAGCACTGGGGCTTCCCTGGCGGCGCAGTGGTTGAGCGTCCGCCTGCCGATGCAGGGGGCACGGGTTCGTGCCCCGGTCTGGGAAGATCCCACATGCCGCGGAGCGGCTGGGCCCGTGAGCCATGGCCGCTGAGCCTGCGCGTCTGGAGCCTGTGCTCCGCAACGGGAGAGGCCACAACAGTGAGAGGCCCGCGTACCGCAAAAAAAAAAACAACAAAAAAAGAAAAGCACCAGGGTTTCCCTGGTGGCATCCACTTGCCAATGCAGGGGACATGGGTTCGAGCCCTGGTCCGGGAAGATCCCACATGCCGCAGAGCAACTAAGCCTGTGCACCACAACTACTGAGCCCGCGTGCATGCTTAGAGCCGGTGCTCTGCAACAAGAGAAGCCACAGCAATGAGAAGGAGCCCACGCACCACAACGAAGAGTAGCCCCTGCTCACCGCAACTAGAGAAAGCCCACGCACAGTAACGAAGACCCAACGCAGCCAAAAATAAATAATTTTTTTTTTAAAAAAGAAGAGCACCACCCTTAGGGTTTTAAAAGAAAATTGAACAGACATATGTTTCCATTACATGTTAAAGTTCTTCAAAATGAACATTTCTTTCCTTTAACTGTATTTCGGTTCAACTTGGAGATTGTCCTCCTTCTAAAGGAGGGAAGGACCTCCTGCTTTCCCCATCACAGGGAGGGGGCGGAGCATCCTCTAGAAGCTTGGAAGTGAGCCGGCCCTGGCCAGTCTTGCGGGAGGAGTTGCTTTACATACAGACTTCCGAAGCCTCCCCCGAAGAGAGAAGAGAAGCTTGGAGCTTAGGGTAATATCAGAGATGCACGTGACTTGGGGAATCTGCATGTGATGCCAGCTGAGCCTCAGAAAGTCAGCGTGACCACAAAAGTGCCGAGCTGAAGGCTCTGCTGGACCAGCAGTTGGAGTGAGAATAAAAACAACCGGATCACACGGCCAGACCCTGCACGATCCACATGACATTGGTCTAATCCAGTCATCGCCCATTGAAAACGCTTTATTCAAGCTACTTTGTGAAGTTTCAGAGGATAAGAAGAGGCTACAGCAGTGTGTTCACCAGGAAGGACATCGATTGACACTCACTGGAGGTTACATTCATTAATTCCCCTACAATCTGAAGGTGAATGACATCATCCTTGGTTCTACTCAAGAGACAGGATTCCAAGCCCAGGAGGCAGTGAGTACTGGTGGAGAGAGAACACATCTTTTTGTTTGGGACTCTGATAAGACTTTGGCTTTGATTTTGTTTTGCCCTCTTCCCAGCTTTGTGACCTTGAAGGAGAGCAAGAGTGCCCATTTCCTCACTCTCTTGTTAACTCTCCATTGTATCATTTTTTGGCCTCATTATAAGTCAAATTAGGTAGAATAAATAAATAAATAAATAAATAAATAAATAAATAAATAAATAAATAAGGGCTTCCCTGGTGGCGCAGTGGTTAAGAATCCGCCTGCCAGTGCAGGGGACACGGGTTCAAGCCCTGGTCCGGGAAGATCCCACATGCGGTGGAGCAACTAAGCCCGTGAGCCACAACTACTGAGCCTGTGCTCTAGAGCCCGGGAGCCACAACTACTGAAGCTTGCGCGCCTAGAGCCCGTGCTCTGCAACAAGAGAAGCCACCGCAATGAGAAGCCCGTGCAACCGCAATGTAAAGTAGTCCCCCCAGCCCCCCTCCCTCCAAGGGGTGAAGAAACAAAGACCCAATGCAGCCAAAAATAAATAATAAATTAATATAAATAAATAAAAAGAAGAGCACCAAAAATAGGGCATGGATTACAAGGATGTTAACATGTAGAAATGTGTAATAACAATAAGAGACTTTGAGGTATTATAATTAATAGCTTAATATTCAATAGACTTTTTGGTAAAATTGTTTAAACTTATACAGCATTATTTTGTATGTATGCATAGTAATAGCCATTTGCAGTCGCCAATAACTGGGTCATTTAAATGACCAAATTACATAATTCCCATTGGCTTTCTTACTGAAGGAAGTTTTTAGGAAGTTTCATTTTTCTATGTTGAAAGTGATAAAATGTTCATATACGTTTTTATAAAAGTGATACACAAGAAGTAGGTGGACTGTGGACATTTTTCCTGTAGAATTAAAATGATCTGCGGATCAAAAAGATTGAGAACTCTTGAGAAAATAAAGAATCAGATAAAGCAGCTAAAGATATGGTCAATTTCCTCCCAGCCCATTCTAGGACTTGTCCACAGACTCCCTTTGACACCATCACCCATATTTATACTGTGTTATATACACATCTAGATGACACATACAGCAAACGAGATATAGAAGGAAAGGTACTTGGAGACACAAATGACTCATTCTCAGCTCGTTTTTTTTTTTAATTTATTTATTTTTGGCCGCGTTGGTTCTTTGTTGCTGCGCGCGGGCTTTCTCTAGCTGCGGTTCGCAGGCTTCTCTTTGCAGTGGCTTCTCTTGTTGCAGGGCACGGGCTCGAGGCGCGGGCTTCAGTAGTTGTGGCTCGATGGCTCTAGAGTGCAGGCTCAGTAGTTGTGGTGCACGGGCTTAGTTGCTCCACCGCATATGGGATCTTCCCGGGCCAGGGCTCGAACCCTTCCCGGCCCAGGGCTCTGCCAGTGCCCCCTGCATTGGCAGACGGATTCTTAACCACTGTGCCACCAGGGAAGCCCCTCAGCTCTTCTTATAATGCCTTTGTTTCTACATTCTCCATAGTTGGGGGGAAGCAACATATCTATACAGTATTTAGAAATATGACCAACATCTGAAGCATTTGTCAGTGACTGGATCATTTACACTGCTAAATTACCATAACTCCCACAGTCCATCTTTAGAGCAAGGAGTTTTATTTTTCTATCTTGAAAATGAGATAACATTTAATTTAATGTGTCTAATAGTTGCATTCACTACAGTATTCTTAATCCATAGAATTGAAATTACAAGCAAACTTTATGAAATTCTATGATCTAAAATGCTGTCCTTTACATTTAAAATTTTGTAGGAAAAAAAGTCAATTCTGTTTCATAGTACTCTATCATATTCAAAAGCCTATTTTCTTACTGTGGAGAAGAGGTCATGTTTACATAACATTTATGATACAATTAGATTTCATAGTTCTGTGGCTTTTTTTCTGTCCCGAAGTAAAATTAGGTTTCCTTATATGGAAAAAGATTTAAAAAGTCAGGGAAGAAATACATCAAAACATTAACAAAATTAAATAATTTTACACAAATTTTTCTTCAAGGAGTATACACTACTTTGATAATTGTAATAAAATATTACTTTTAAAATTTGTTTTTTTTAAAGAAAGAAGAAAGATTTTAATTTAAAAATCCATGAGATGAAAGGAAATTTTATTTGAACCAACAAATCTAAGGGCCAGAAAGAGCCCACCAATAATCTTTTTTTTTTTTTTTCTTTCGGTACGCGGGCCTCTCAATGCTGTGGCCTCTCCCGTTGCGGACACAGGCTCCGGACGCGCAGGCTCAGCGGCCATGGCTCACGGGCCTAGCCGCTCCGCGGCATGTGGGATCTTCCCGGACCGGGGCACCCCTGCATCGGCAGGCGGACTCTCAACCACTGCGCCACCAGGGAAGCCCCCTCCAATAATCTTTTACAGACTTTTGCCAAGTGTTCTCCCCGTCACGGAATAATTCCTGGCCAGTGCTGAGCCACAAGGGGGCAGCGGCTCCCTGGGAACTGGCACTTGCCAGCAAATCATGCAGCTCAGCCTGAAACCGGCTCAGTCATGTGTCTCTAGTGCATTGCCACTGGCCTGGGAGAGTCACATTTCACTTGCAAACTGCTTTTAAAGACTCCTGCTTTGATTCTTTGAAGACACTGTTTCTATGAATAACACCGAAAGAATGGTCCAGTTGGAGCTCATGCGGGGTCAAGGACCTAGGTGAAATGCTGACAAATAAACAGTTTTACCCTCTGGAGTAGGGGTCAGGCAAATGCTCTCAGTTTGTGGCTGGAAAGGGTGGAATTTGAAAAGCTGCCAGAGGAGGAGGGTGCAAGATTAGGTGACCTGAGCAAAAAGCTCTGGCCCGACAGGCCTAAGAGAAGACCGCTCTTGCGCGGGGGGCAGGTTTATGAAGAAGCTTCCAACCTTTCTTCTCTAGGTTTTCTGCCTCCTGTCCCTCTCTGGTTCAATGTCTTCCATGCTGACTAAAACTTCTGCCCTGGTAACCATATCCATTAATTCAGAAAATCCGTAATATCCAATATTAGCTTGGCTATTTACAGTTTCCACAGTCTTTCCTACTTTATAAACCACTTTCATGTATGTTTATCACCCACCATTTGAAATGCTTTGACTTTTGACACCCACTTTTTAGTGAACTTTAGTATTGCAAACAGACTCCATCATACTGACCAAAGCTAATCCCCAAAAACCAATGAAAAGCTGGGAACCAAGTGCCAAGGACATCGCATTAGCCTGGAAACACGGACCAAGCTGCAGGGTAAACGGTGTGATGTGGGTAGAATGGAAGTGTTAGAATCTGGGTTAGGGAGCTCAGGAATGAATTCCTTTCTGAAAAGGAAGGGCAAGGTGGCACTGTAGAAGCATTTGCCACTCAAAGACTTTCAGAGGCATCCATGCGCATGGAATCGACAATGAATATTTGTGAGACAGATGACCCTAACTTGCAATGTCGTATGTTCATCTTTGGAGGAGTGAAGAAATCCTTTGTTTGCCATAGGGTGAGTTATTAGGGAAACTTGTCCTCCTAAACCATATATTTTGATAAGCTGCAACAAGTCTAAGCTATGCAGAAGAATCTCACAAAAGAAGCATCTACTACCTAGTTTTGAAGGCTGTGTGGCTTTACATATTTAATAAAGGCACATATATTTGGAGGGGTTCTTTTTGTTCTATTTTTGTGATCAATTTTATAATTTTTGTGATAGGAAACAGCATTGTGCTTATAGGAATTCAGGGTAAATTCATGATGGCTTCTCTTTTGATTGTCAACCAGGAATGATTTGGTTGAAAGTTGGGGGTTGTTGTGTTTCTATTCTATGGTTTAGGAGAAAATCTGAAACAGGTTAAGTGTCATGGTCAATCAAAGGGCACAGCAGATCTTTTGACTCTAAATCTGGGATTCTTTTTTTTTTTTTTTAAATCACTGTGCTCTGAAAATATCTCTCTGTTAAGGAAATCCTATCACCAGACCACTTTTGCTTCATCTCTCTGCAGCGGATTTGGTGGCTACTGTTTTCCAATTCTGAACCTAAAAAACTAAGGCTCCAAAAGCATTTGGTGTTTTCTCATTCTTTTTTTTTTTATGGCCGCACCACGTGGCTTGCAGGATCCCTGCCCAGGGATCAAACCCGTACCCCCTGCAATGGAAGTGCTGAGTCCTAAGCAACCATTGGACCACCAGGGAATTCCCAGCATTTGGTGTTTTCAGTGCTGCTGAGTGAGGATTTTCTTACTTAGACCCTGTTGGGAAAAAAGTTGGTCTCTAAGTAGGTGGCAGCACTTGGGTGGTTTATTATGTGTTGAGAATCAAGCATGTGCTCGGTCCGGTAAAATGACGCATGGTACAGTCTGTGCCTTCTATAAGCCACCTTCTCAGGCTCCTTGGCTCATATCACAGACAGAGAATAAAATAAGCAACAGACCAAGGGGTGTAATGTGAATCTTAGAAAGTTGTTGTTAAATAGAAATCACATTAGCAGCAAAGTAAATCAAAGCACCTTGGACACATTTTATACACTTAACCAAAATTTAGAGTTAATGTTAGGTCCATAAAATCGTAGTTTTTAAGGCTAGGATTAGCAACTTCTCTGCACCCTTTCAAACTGATTCTCTTTTGGGACAGATCTTCCTTTCACTTTCTTCAGCACTCTTTCTAAGGACTCCCCAAAATACATACCCCACTGACCTTCTACAAATGCCTGAACATCCACTTATCCATCGTAATAAACTGCTCTCTCTTTCACATTCTTCTTTTAATGTGCAAATATCCCATAGAAAGGTAATATATTAAATTCTTAACACAGGGATGGCAAATTCTAGGCAAATCTCCTGGCACACTCCGGTCTATGGCAGACATGCACGCTTTCTCAAGGAGTCTGGAGTTAAATCCTCAACACAGTGCTCCTGGCAGCCTATCCAGGCTAATCAAAGGTGGCAGATGAGCTGAAGCCTCTTTGGCATCCCTCCTGTAGCAGTGTAAATTGAATAGATTGATAATACAATATCCCCTTGGTAGGTTCTAGAAGCAGGGAAACTGGATAATAAGGGTATGAGAGGAGCTATTAAGGTCAAGCTTGTTCTACATCACAATGTCACCCCAGGCTCTTTGCCCGATACTACTTTAATAGCAGAAATAAAAAACCAGGGTGGCTGATCTACAAAATAAAAGTTGTGGGACATTTACTTTATAATAGTGGAATATTGTCAGGCCTTCCTAAATGGGTAACTGTCCATCTCCAATCAGCTCATTCATCAAGACTTGCACACAGATATTCTTCTATCCCTAAGCCAAGTGAAGCTCACACATAGTGGGCCTGAAATTGAACGGAAAATGTTGAGCAGCTACTGCCAAGGGGAGTTGGATGGTGTCACCCAGAAAAAAAACAATGAGGTCAATGTCTCCTGCACACTGGGGGAGATTTTCCAGGTGTTGTGTTGCTTGAACTACCTTGAATTTGTTCTCTTCCTACCAAAAGTCAGTCTCCATGACCCCCATAATATAAAAGCAGAGCGAAAATCATACAGAGAGTGAAGTCCTTTTAAGAGAGGGCCAGCTGCAGCTGACACATTCCAGAAAGCACCTTGAAAGTGAAGGAAGCTCCTAATAAATAATAACAAAATAGTGAGGGCTGTGAAGGTACATTCAATTCTGTTCTTGGTCTAACATTTAGATTATTGCGGAGAGACCAAATATTCAGTGGTGAGCATAAAAGTCTCGCATTGTTCCTTCCAAAAAAGAATGGGGACTTCCCTGGTGGTCCACTGGTTAAGACCCTGCGATTCCACTGCAGGGGCTGCGGGTTCGATCACTGGTCAGGGAACTAAGATCCCACGTGCTGCACGACCAAAAAAATTTTTTTTTAAAAAGTCTTCAAAACAGAATGATGTAGCCACTGAAGAGTATTAGCAAAAAATATAGATTTAGTTGCCAGAAAATAGGGTGGTGGGACTTCCCTGGTGGCACAGTGGTTAAGAATCCACCTGCCAATGCAGGGGACACGGGTTCGAGCCCTGGCCTGGGAAGATCCCACATGCTGTGGAACAACTAAGCCCATGCGCCACAACTACTGAGCCGGCGTGCCACAACTACTGAAGCCTGTGTGCCTAGAGCCCGTGCTCCATGACAAGAGAAGCCACCACGATGAGAAGCCTGTGCACTGCAACGATGAGCAGCCCCTGCTCGCCTCAACTAGAGAAAGCCCGTGCACAAACGAAGACCCAACGCAGCCAAAAATAAACAAATTTATTTTTTAAAAATGGGGTGGAGGGTTCATACTGGACCAAGAAAGAAGAAATATTTACATTAGCTTCACCTAACTAAGGTTTCATCTGTTCCTTAGTGATGAGTAGTCATATTCTATATATAAAAATCATATTTTTTGAAAGTCATATTTTATAGTATTTATGTGTTTTTCATTCTTAGACACACTTATAGATATGGGTATTAAAAAATATTTTGCCTTTTTCTAGAAAGGACTTAAAGCACCTGGATATGCATGTGCCTATGTGTGTTTTTGGATGGATGGACAAATGGACAGATGATAGATAGATGGATATGTCTGACAGGTCATTTAGGTAAGGTTAGTTGAGGCAACACTATCCTGTACAAGACCTCTATGAGGTTTAGACAAGTCAGTCTCCTGAGTATTAGAGAATATTCTGAGAGCTTTTAAACCATTTTGCCACACTCAGGGATATGAATTAACATAAATACCCAAACATACCCCTCATTTCACATGCGGTCTAGAAACCCTGTGGGAAAGAAGTGGAACCCAGTAGAGTCGCAGTTCAGACATGTAGAAATTGTACCTATGGACTGTGACCCTAGAAGAAAGGACTAAAAGGAGAGAAAGTAGGACCTTCTAGTAGAGCCAGCTGGACTGAGCATCAGGACTTGAGACTGTCCCAAGGAAGCAGTGTTCTAGGGGCAGCTGGTCTTAACTACCTTAGCTGCCAGCTCCTCCAGGGATGGCACACCTGCCTGGGAAGAGGAAGCCATGGTGCAAAGGAAAGAAAAGAAAGAACCATGTCATAAGGAGCCACAAGTTCAGTCTTGGGAACGCTTTTCTGCTTGGTGGGTTGTCATGAAATAACAGGGCCATTGAAACAGATGGAAGGCTTTTGCTACGGACTCTGATTAAATGTGAGACGAATACCTGCTCAACCCTATGCGGCTTCTGAAACTTGGGTCACACTTGTCACCTATGGGTGTGTATATATGTTTGTTTACATTACTAATTCAACAATTCTGTGTTTAGTTCACTTCAAAGACCAGTTCACTTATTCTCAAAACATTCCTCTTTTTGAAAGAATAAAGTTAGAAACAAACCAAATTTCATTATTGTAGATCTGTGATTCTTATTTATTTATTTATTTTTGGCTGCGTTGGGTCTTCGTTGCCGCACGCGGTCTTTTCTCTAGTTGCAGTGAGTGGGGGCTACTCTTTGTTGCGGTGCGTGGGCTTTTCATTGCAATGGCTTCTCTTGTTGCGGAGCATGGGGCTTCAGTAGTTGTGGCTTGCGGGCTCTAGAGCGCAGGCTCAGCAGTTGTGGTGCACGGGCTTAGTTGCTCCCCCCGCATGTGGGATCTTCCCAGACCAGGGCTCGAACCCGTGTCTCCTGCATTGGCAGGCGGATTCTTAACCACTGCACCACCAGGGGAGTCGAGATCTGTGACTCTTAAACTCTAGTTTGCATCAGAATCACCAGGAGGGCTTGTTAAAAAAACAGGTTGCTGGACCCCACCCCCAGAATTTCTGATTCTATAGGTCTAGGGTGGGCTCAAGAATTTGTGTTTCTAGTAAGTTCCTTGGAGATGCTGATGCTGCTGGTTAGGGAGCATACTTTGAGAATCACTGCTGTAGATAATATTCTGGACCTGGGAGTCCTTAGCTGAAATATTCTGGAGACCAGATTGAAACTTGAGATAGCAGCCCCTTTTATAAGATAGTATCTTAACAAAGTGCATTCCTGGCCAGGCAACCCTTCTAAGGTTTTCCAAGTGTTTTTACATCTAATAATAACAGATCTAAGAAGACTCCTTCTTACATCCTCCCTCCAATCCTTTCTTTGACCCAAACCCTTGCAAAATCATATATAATGTATATTTTCATTACTGTTTCAGCTTCAAACTTGCAAATAGGAATGAAGAACACTTGATATTTTTCCAATGTCTGGTATTTGAAACTTGTTATCCAGGGCATCACGATTTTTTGGACTTAGAATATCAGTTTGAACTTAGAATAAATGGAATTTATAAACTTATGGAAACTGTGCCACAGTTTCTGACCCCCAAATCTAGATGCATCATCTGATGCATGGTTTAGTATATGTGCTGCCAAAGCGAGCACCTGATGTATAGATTAAATACATGCTTTGAAAATACAGCAGAACGTTTAAAATTAGAACTCTCCAAGAATATCCTGGACATATGATTGTCTTACATATCAGAGTTGTTCATTTATTAATTCCTTAGTACATACTTATTAAGTCCTATGCCAAGGATGGGGCTAGGTGCTGTGAATACAAAAGTAAATAAGGACTAGACAGGATTGTGTCATAGTTGAAGCAATTCTGGAGCCAGATTGCCTGAATTCAATCAAGTCTGAAGTCTGTCACATACTAGCTTGGCAAGTTACATAACTACTTTGTGCCTCGGTTTCTTCACTTGTAATATGAGAATAAAAATTGCACCTATCTTATAAGAGAGATATGAGAATTAAACGAGTTAACATTTGTAAAAAGCAGAGAATACTATCTGGCATATTATATATGTTTTATAAATACTGTCATATAAATACACCTGTCTGTGTCTTTAAGAAGCTCACAGTACTGAGGCATAAAGAGTGACATGTGAAGAAGCAAATACAATGCAATGTAATAAATGCTATAATGAAGGTATGAGTGAAGTCCTGGACTTTCTTTACTGCCACATGGACTATGGTAAACTCTCTGGACTCTGGACTGCATGTGCTTGTCATATTGCTTCCCTCTCTAGAAGCACGCTGGAGAAAATTCAGCAAGTTTTTAATCTTCCTTTGTATAGCTGCTACTATGAAAACAACCACCATTATGCTAACATGTAATTACCACAAGTAGTTTTCAAAAACCTTCCTATCAAATGTAAATGATAGTGAAACTCATTTAGGAGACCATCTGCTTGAACTTTATGTGAAAAATAGGATTGGGCAACCGTTCTGCAGTCTCTGCAGTTGAAACTCTGGGTGGGACGCCAAATGAATTAGATGTGGCAATAACTTATAGAAGGAGGGTAGCCAAGAGACTTTCCCAGTTTTAATACTAAAGGTCCTACCTCCCAGGAGTCTCCTCAGTCTCGGGCAAGAGTTTAAAATCACCACAACTGTTTTGATGGGAAATGGAAGCTTTAAAAAGAAAAGATAAAACTAATATAATGTTACAATAGAATACTACTCAGCCATAAAAAAGAATGAAATAATGCCATTCGCAGTAACATGGATGGACCTAGAGATTATCATACTAAGTGAAGTAAGTCAGACAGAGAAAGACGAATACCATATATCACTTACATGTGGAAACTAAAATACAATAAAAATAAACTTATTTATGAAACAGAGGCAGACTCACAGACATAGAAAATAAACTTATGGTTGCCAAAGGGGAATAGGGGTGGAGGAGAGATAAATTAGGAGTTTGGGACAAACATATACACACTACTATACATACAATAGATAAACAACAAGGGCCTACTATAGAACACAGGGAACTATATTCAATATCCTGTAATAAACCATAATGGAAAAGAATATGAAAAAGAATATGTACGTATATGTATATATCTGCATCTATATATATCACTTTGCTGTGCACACAACATTGTAAATCAACTATACTTCAAATAAAAACTAATATGATGTTATATGTCAATTATATCACAAGAAAAAAATAAATTAAAACCTGCATGTTGCAAAAGCACTATTTCAAGCTTCATACAAAAGAAAAAAAAAGTAAGAAAAAGAAAATACAACTGCTGGGTCCCTTGGATTGGGGATAACTGGAAAGTATAGTAGAAATCAATAGATATTTACTGACTATCCTTTGAGGGGAGACACACATGTTCCTGTCTTGATAAGCTACAATCTGATTTGAGGAACAAGAAATGAACCAGTATAAAGTTAAATCAAAATACATTTACACGTCAGTTCAAGATAATAAGAGAAATGATGGTACAAAATGACTAATGACCCTTAAGTTTTCCATTTCAGAATTGCTCTGGGAATGGAGTTCAGAGGAAAGGAAGAGCCCTCACTGGGAAACTGTCATAAAGTGGCCCAGCTTCACAATGGTTACAAGACCTGGTGGGACTTTGATACGCAGTGAGGAAGGGAGGAGCCGTTACAGGTGGATGGTACAGCACAGGCCAACCACAGGAGTGGGAGAAGCATAACGCAAATCCACGGGACAGGGAATGGCATACGTAGAGGAGGTGGAGGAGGGAAGGAGATGAGCGGGGAGATGAACTTAGTATTCACACGAAGCTCTGCAGTAGCACACATTCTCTTAAGCTTGGGTTGGAAGACCATTTGTCAAAAGACCACTCTCTTTGGGTTTCCTTGGTGGCGCAGTGGTTGAGAGTCCGCCTGCCGATGCAGGGGACGCGGGTTCGTGCCCCGGTCCGGGAAGATCCCACATGCCGCGGAGCGGCTGGGCCCGTGAGCCATGGCCGCTGAGCCTGCGCGTCCGGAGCCTGTGCTCCGCAGCGGGAGAGGCCACAACAGTGAGAGGCCCGCGTACAAAAAAAAAAAACTACTCTCTTTCCCTTGAGTGAAGAAATACTACCTTTCCCTCTAAATCTTTCTATTTCTATTTTCGATAGAAAGATTTCAAGTGAAGAAATACTACCTTTCCCTCTAAATCTTTCTATTTCCTATAGAAAGATTTCCAAAGTCTTTCTAGGTTTAAACCCTAAATAGAATGTATATAGTAGCTCCTTGTTTTGGTTATCTCGTGTTGGGTGACAAACCACCCTAAAATCTGCGGGCTCCCTCCCAGCATGATGGTCTCAGGGTAATCAGCCCTCCTCCTTAGGAGCTGGCTTCCCCCAGAACACCGAGTGTCAGAGCAGAAGCTCCCAGGCTTTCTTTAGTTCTAGGCCCCAAACTGGCCCGGCATCACTTATGCCTCATTTTTGGGGGACAAGCACGTCACAGGGCCATCGAGAGTCAAGGAGAGGGGTCTACACGGGGTGCGAATGTCAGGAGCCCTGGTCCATCTGGGGTTACCCACGTGGCAGCCTACTGCGCTCCTCCTGAGGCTTCTATTGCATGGCTCTTCTGTCAAATCTCTCTTTCACAACACAGATGTTTTGCTTAACATTTAATTTTATGCACCTCTGCTTAGAGGAAGAAGGAAGCCAGCAATCTGCCCCCAGGGAGAACAGAACCTAAACAGGCAGTCAGGTCTACTGAGTCTTAAAAGGGACAGCTGTGTAAAGACTGATCCAGGCCCTGAAGCTCGCTGGGTGGAAGCCCAAGCCCAGGACAGAGGATCTGGAAAGGGAATCTAGTGTTTGGATTTGAGACATGAGGGCTGGCCAGCAGCCCGTGTACTTCCGGCAGGAGCGCCATGGGGTTCTTGTTCACATCTGCAGGGAAAGGTACCGCAAGCAGAGAATTCGCCTTAGTCATCCCCAGGGCACTGGCTACCGTACTGTTGGACATTGGAGAGCCCCCCAAGTGAAGTCGGACTCTGGCAAGATGGGGAAGATTTGAGCCTAGGAGAGCTGTCATGGATTCCTGGGTCAGCTGATGCCAGATGAATTTTATCCATGTGTCATCCTGCAGAGTTTTGTAGGATTATTGACAATAACTCTTTGCATTGCTTTCCTTTATCTTCCTCCTCTCCCCTCCTCACCCCCACCCGCTAATCTCTTTTCTTCAAGACACCAGGTGCAGAGTTGAGGTGAATAGGCACCTTATCTCAGAACACATTCGCATCGACAGACTGTGCAGGGCCCTTCTCTTCTGTAATATTTGCTTTCCTCCATTCACACCAGCCACCCATTCCCATTGCCTGGGAGGGGGACTTCCCTTCACATTTCATTTCCTTCCCACCTTCCTTAAGGTATGCAACTTGCCATCACTTGAAAAATATCCTCAGAGTGTTGTTGGTAAATGAAAATGTTTATAAAGTAAATCCAAATTTAAAGATAAATTTTTGATGAATACTCTGTATTCACCACATAAACCCAAGTGAAGGAGGAAATATTTCAAGGTGCTAAACTAAAAAAATAACAGGAAACACTCTCTCCAAGTTTACCTCAGTTGTGCTTCTGTCCCAGTTATTGAACAAGTGTTGTACCCCTTGCTGTACCTTAGAAACAAATGTACAGTCATTGATTGTAACTTAGGTGTCTTTGGGAACAGTGCTAAATTGCACCACTAGCTTTCCTGGGTCTCCAGCTTAACAGACAGCAGATCTTCTCAGACTTTTCAGCATTCATAATCATGTGAGCCAATTCATCATAAGAAATCCCCACAAATCTCTCTCTGTCTCTTTCTCTAACTCTATCTTTATCTCTGTCTATCCTATTTGTTCTGTCTCGGGAGAACCTTGGCTAATACAGTGGTCTTTGGGGGGAACTGCTGATATTTTCATTATCCTGATTCTAAGATGTCAATCCCAGCAATGCAAATTTCTCTTGATTTCTTTTCAATATTTTTTTCTGTCTAGATATTAGCGTGGATTTATTCTTACACACCCGTTCATTCTTTTTTTTTTTTTAATTAATTAATTAATTTATTTATGGCTGTGTTGGATCTTCATTTCTGTGCAAGGGCTTTCTCTAGTTGTGGCGAGCGGGGGGCCACTCTTCATCGCGGTGCACGGGCCTCTCAGTATCGCGGCCTCTCTTGTTGCGGAGCACAGGCTCCAGACGCACAGGCTCAGTAGTTGTGGCTCACGGGCCCAGTTGCTCCGTGGCATGTGGGATCTTCCCAGACCAGGGCTCGAACCCGTCTCCCCTGCATTGGCAGGCAGATTCTCAGCCACTGCACCACCAGGGAAGCCCCCCGTTCATTCTCGTACCTGCAATTATCTCTCGAGCACAGTGAAGGGACATTTCACCCCCGTTGTTTACCCCCCTGTGCAACCTGCAAGAAGAGTCCCTGGGGGCCTACTTACCCACTGCATTTCAAGCTCTAGTACTAAGGTCCTGCTATCCCTATACTGAAATGAACTAGTGATTGCATTGTTTTCCTGATGGAGAATCAACAAGCATTTCCTCGGCTCTTGGCAAGAGCTTACTTTACTATTTACCAACTCAGAGGCTGAGAAATTGGCAGAGCCATTGGCAGGAAGGGTGAAGAGCAAAGAGGTGCTAAGTTTCCAGAGACACCTAAGTTACAATCAATGACTGTACAGTTGTTTCTAAGCAACAGCAGGGGTACATCACTTGTTCAATAACTGGGACAGAAGCACAGCTGAGATGAACTTGGAGAGAAACAGATCTTCACCCCATTTGAGAAGACCCAGTGAAACAGGAGGACAATGGGCTGCTCTGGCAGTCAATCTTAGGAAATTCTGAGACACACCTTCAGGTCCTGCTTGTCATAGCCATGCCACAGCCATGACTGTTTCTTTGCTTTGGAAAGTGAGAGCTACTTCCTGCAGCAATTAGATTTAATTCAGCAGTATCTTCTCATCAGAAAACCCAAGCTTCCAAGGTCCTTGTCTCCACACCATTCACTTGGCTCCAACAAGTCCATGTTTTCTCATTGCTCTTGGCAATTGGGTGTATATGTCTAATTTCTTCAAGCCAACATATACGTATTAGTCTCATAATTACATAGTTCTCTGCATCACAGGCTCAGGAAGCAATTTGGTGAGTTGGCGCATGCCCTAGTGTTTACGTCTATTTAGTCCAATTCAGCTCTCTTCGTGCTTAGAAAAGCACCAACTGATCCAAGACAGAAAACTGCTGCCGAGCAGGCCAGGATAATTCCCACACTGCCAATGACTACTGTCAGGAAGTGGCGGGAAGGGGAAAGCATCTCTGTCCTCTTGTCCCAGCCTTCCCAGATCCAGAACCAAATCCTATCCATGCACAGGTACAGTAGGTCCAAGGCAGCACTGCAAAGTCCACCAAGAATCTGCACCCCACATTTCTCTGTTCTGTCTTTTTTCTCTATTCATGGAGTCCCCTTCCCAATCTCCAGGTACCTGTTAACTCTCTTCTTCTCCACCTTATCACCTCTTTTTAAAAAATTCCTCAACTCTCTTGGTCACCCCAAATATTGATAGTACCTCAAAATATTTTTTCTCCCGAATGTGCCTCCATTTTAGTAAGGATCAAAATCTCTGGTTAAGGGAATGGAGTATTGACAATGGAATTCCAGGCGTCACCTAGAACGAGCAGGTAAGAAGGTTTTGTAGGGAGCTGCTCAGGTCCCTAAAATCACACTATGGAGGCAAAGGTACAATCCACCTGCCTTAACCCTGGGTGGGCTCCCAGATGACTCCTGGATGAGGGCTGGTCTCCAGAAAGACCACGCCATACTTAGAAGCTTGGAATTTTCAGCCCTGCCCCTCATTCTCTTGAGAAGGGAGAAGGGCTGAAAATGGAGTTAATGATCAATCATGTCTACATGATGAAGCCTCCATAAAAATCCCAATAGTATGGGGTTCGATAAGCTTCCAGGTTGGTGAACACATCTACACACTGGGAGGGTGACACACCCCAAATCCACAGGGACAGAAGCTCCTGAGCTTGGGACCCTCCCAGACCTCGTTCTATATATCACTCTTCATCTTGGTGTCCAGCTTTATCTTTTATCATACCCTTTAATAAACTAGTAAATATAAGTAAATACTTCCCTGAGTTCTATGAGCTGCTCTAGCAAATTAACTGAACCTGAAGAGGGGGTCATGGGAACCCTTGTTTGTAGGCAAATCGGGCAGAAGTTGTGGGTAACCTGGGGACCTACTACTTGTGATCGGCATCTAATGTAGGGTAGAAGCAGTCTTTTTGTTTTGGTTTTCTGGTGGTACATTTTTTTTAACTTTTTATTTTATATTGGAGTGTAATTGATTAACAATGTTGTGCTAGTTTCAGGTGTACAGCAAAGTGAATCAGTTATACATATACATGCATCTATTCTTTTTCAAATTCTTTTCCCATTTAGGTTGTTATATAATATTGAGCAGAGTTCCCTGTTGTTGGTTATCCATTTTATTTTTTTATTATTTTATTTATTTTATTTTATTTTTTAATTAAAAACATTTCTGGCCACACCGTGAGGCAACTGGGATCTTACTTCCTTGACTGGGGATAGAACCAATGCCCTCTGCACTGGAAGTGTGGAGTCTTAACCACTGGACCACCAGGGATGTCCCAGGTTATCCATTTTAAATATCGCAGTGTGTACATGTCAATCCCAAACTCCCTAACTAACATTCCCCACACAACCTTCTCTCCTGGTCACCATAAGTTTTTTTCTAAGTCTATAAGTCTGTTTCTGTTTTGTAAATGAGTTCATTTATATCATTTTTTTTTAAAGATTCCACATGTAAAAAAAAAAAAAGATTCCACATGTAAGCAATATCATATGATATTTGTCTTTCTCTGTCTGAATTACTTCACTCAGTATGACAATCTCTGGGTCCATCCATGTTGCTGCAAATGGCATTATTTCATTCTTTTTTATGGCTGAGTAATATTCCATTGTATATATGTACCACATCTTCTTTATCCATTCCTCTGTCGATGGACATTTAGGTTGCTTCCATGTCTTGGCTATTGTAAACAATACTGCAATGTACATTGGGGTGCATGTATCCTTTTGGACCATGTTTTTCTCCAGATATATGGCCAGGAGTGGGATTGCAGGATTATATGGTAGTTCTATTTTTAGCTTTTTAAGGAACCTCCATACTGTTCTCCACAGTGGCTGTGTCAATTTACATTCCCAGCTTGGTAGCAGTCTTAATGGGACTGAGCACTTAACCTATGGGATCTGACACTATCTCCACCTAAACAGTGTTAGAATTGAGTTAAATTGTAGGACACCTAGCTCGTGTCAAAGAGGATTCCTTGGTGTGGTGGGGGAAAAACCAGCACATGTTTAGTAACGAGAAGTGAAGTGTTTTGTGGTGGTAAAGGAGACACATACGAGGGAAAGACTGAGTTTTTCCAATTCATTATATCAAAGCATGCTCCTGCCTCACAATCTATGTTATGAATGCTCTAACAGTATTGTGGCTGCCGCAGTTGTAGGAGGAAGGATAAAACCTGCCTTGGAGAGTCAGGGAAGGCTTTCACAGAGGAGGGAATGCTTGAACCAGGACATGAAGGGCTTGTGCACATTGCCAGCTGGACATCAGGGTAGGGCAGAGAGGAAAGGCCATGCAAAGGCAGGGAGGTCTAGCACATTTGGGGAGTTACAAAGAGTTTGATGTTCTTAGAGCATAAAATGCAGCATGAAAGGATTTATGAAAGTACGAAATTGGTGTAAGACAAGGAAGTTTAGATAGAGAGGGACCATGTTATATTGTCCTGGATGAGGATCCACTGAAGGTTAACAGAGAATTCATATCTAGAGCTGCTTTGGAGACACTATGGTGGATGGCGGGGGCGGGGGGGGGCCAGGAAATGGGTCTGAAGTCAGGGAGACCAGTAAAGGAGGCTAGTGTTTCATCCAAGCGAGAAGGGATGAAAACTTGAAAAAAAAAAAAAAAAAGGCAGCAACAATAGGAACAGACAGACAAAGGCAAACCTGAGAAAGATTTCAGGGACTAGTGGTCAGGACTTGATGGTTTGGATGTAGAGTCTGTGAAAGAAAAGGGAATCTTGGACGATTCCCAGTTTTCTGGTTTCAACATTTAGTAGATGGTGTGACATCCATTGAGATGGGGGGAAATGAAGAAGACCAGGTCTTCAGGGGAAGATGAGGATCTCAGCTTTGGATATGCTGAACTCCAGGAAACACTCAGTAGACAGCTGGACAGATAGGCTTGGAGGTTAGAAGCTGGTATTGGAGATTAAAGTTGAAACCCATCTGCATATGGTTGGTAGTTGAAGACATGGGAAAGAAAAATTTACCCAGGGAGAATGAATAACGTCAAAAGGAAAAAGGGCCAAGGAAGGACCAATAGCTGCAAGATGTAGGAGGCACATGATAGAAGAGAAACCTACAGAAGACTGAGAAGTGACTAGAGAGATAGGAAGAGAAACGAAGTGGGTGAGTGGTGACATGGAAACCAGGGAGGTGAAGAAGATACATTCCCACTAGGGAGGAGCTCACAACCCACTGAACCAGTTAGACCAAGAGGAAAACGCATCTCCATTTACATGGAGGGTTAGTCTGAGCCAAAAAGTTAGAAAACCTAGGGGCTTCATTCTGGTTTTTCCACTTTTGCACAACTCTTCTCCCAAGGCTTGACTTCTCTTTCTATAAAACAGGCAACTATGAGATTACTTATTATATATAATAATATAATTACATATAATATAATTAGCAGGGTTCTTTTCTTACATGAATGAAGCTATGTTTACAGGATTCTTTGAAGTCATAGGGAAACGGGATTCTCATTTTCCTTTCTCATCATTTTTCCATCATCTGTAAAATTAATAGCTTTCAACATTTGTTACCTTCACTCTGGACAGAAAAACAAAACTAGATCTTAAATTTCTTGATGCCTAGATACAGCCTCTGAGAAACATGTTTCAAATGACCACTATCATTCAGCCACCCATATCAAATGTGTTCAAATTATTTTTTATATATTGAAATAGACAACCAAATTTTCGCAAATACAATGTTAATGCCCCCATTTTAAATCTGAGAAATCCATACTATCTTTTGAATAGTTTTTTTAGCCTGAAGATTCTAGAAATCACCTATTTTAAGAAAATGTTGCTACGTGTTCAAAATGCTTTTCTTGCTACTAATAAAATATTTAATATTATCATTTGTTTGAGCTTATTCAATAATATATCAGGTCCACCTAAGGAAATTTGGACATTGTCCTAAGACATGGAGTTTAAAACTGTGTGCCCACCTTGTAAGGAAAAGCCTGAGAAATACTCAGGAACCAGAGAGAGACACATGTGAGTATAGCTTCCCCCAACCCCATTTTCCACCCAAGTTTAATATGAGGTAAGTAGGTATTTATAAAGCACTTATTATCATAACACACTGGTCATTTATTTCTGTCGGCTTGCGTCATTTCTGTTTTTCAGAGTTGCACTTAGTTTTCAACTGCATTGTATTATTTATACAATAAATTGTGATTTTACAATGACATCATCACCTACATTTGTGACCACTTATTGATAGAAACTTCTATTAGGCCTCTCTGCAGAGATATCACTATCATTCTTTATGTCTGGAATAATTCAGGGCACTAGTAACCCTCACTAAATGGTGCTGAAGTTAGGCCAAAAAAATCCTACCAACTTAGAGATGGGTGGGTAGAATGAGCCTCATTTTGAGAGGTTTAAATGTTTGGTGACCAATTTAATAAAGCAGAGGAAGTAATATGTTTGAATACACTTTGTAAACTACAAAATGTTCTGTAATTGTTGCAGCAGTGATAGGGCAGCTAGAATTTTTACCCTATTTTGAGTGTTTGGAAGGGTATCTATCCTATAGTAAGTACTCAGTGAATATTTGTTCAATCAATGGATGATTGAATGAATAGATATGAATTGTCTTCCTATAGACCTTGTGAGCCAGGAGTAGAAGGCCATTACAAAGACCAAGATAATGGACTTGGGGATGACGAGAAGGGAGCTAACTGGCAGAAGGAGACTTGTCAGCAACATATGATATTATACCCATGATATTGCTTTTGGGTAACTGGGAATTGGCTATTTGAGTAAGTGGAGATAAAATAGTGTCCTCTTGCTCTATGTCGCAAGAACATATTTTAGGTAAGATGGCCACACAAAATAACCAATGACTCAGTAGTGATTCCCTTAGGCAGTGGTAAAAATGGAATTGCCTTATACTAACTGTGATGTTGTAAGGTCAGATTAGAATAAAATTTTAATTTTAATCTAGGTGTACAATATACTCCATTCTATTACATTTACCTTTCATTCCATCCCTATATCTCTAGCTTAATGTTTTTAAATTTCATGTGTTTTTTTATACTTGTAAAACTTTTAATGCATGCTCTTTCATAAGTAGCTTTGTTTAATTTAACTAACTCACTCACTGTAATAGAGAAAGGCCATGACCTTTGGAGTTAAGCATGGAAGGAGGAAAGAGATCCTGTACCCTAATTTCAGGCTTAAACTGACCTGTGAAAGCTATGAGCTACACTGAGACTGCTAAGGGGATAAGAAAGTGATGGTACTTTGAGCTCAAATCTTACATACTGTTCCTAAAATATTTGAAATATCAAAAGGGAAACAATTAAAATTTTACAACTTGAAGCAGATAAGAGATGACAGTTAAAAAGTTCACCTTTGGGATGGACCTAGAGATTATCATACTAAGTGAAGTAAATCAGAAAGAGAAAGACAAATACCCTATGTTATCACTTATATGTGGAATCTAAAATATGACATAAATGAACTTATATATGAAACAGAAACAGACTCACAGACATAGAGAACAAGCTTGTGGTTGCCAAAAGAAAGGGGAGGTCGGGGAGGGATGGATTGGGAGTTTGGGACTAGTAGATGCAAACTATTATATATAGAATGGATAAACAACAAGGTCCTACTCTATAGCACAGGGAACTATATTCAGTATCCTGTAATAAACCATAATGGAAAAGAATATGAAAAAGAGTATATATGTGTATGTATAACTGAATCACTTTGCTGTACAGCAGAAATTAACACAACATTGTAAATCAACTATTCTTCAATAAAATAAATTTTTTAAAAAGTTCGCCTTTGGAGTAAACTACCTTTTTTTTTTCCTGTGAATTTCTTGTATGACAACAGGTTAAGTCGCAATTATCTATAGTTGCGTAACAATGCGCTCCAGAACATAGTGATTTGGGGCCTCTCAACCAGCTGCAATGGTGGGAGAGTGGTAATGGCTGGAACCTTCAAGAGGGCATCATTCATATGTCTGCAGCCTTGGCAGAGATGACTGGAAGGCTGGGACCTCTATCTACATGCCCTCTCCCTCTACATGGTCTCTTCAGTAGGGTAATCTGACTTATGTGGTGATTCAGGGCTCCCAAAAGTTCAAACATAGAAGCTTCCTGGCCTTCTTTAGCCTTAGGCCTAGATCTGGCACAATGTCACTTCTGTCTCGTTCGATTGAATACGTGAGTCATGAGGCTAGCCAAGATTTCGTGTTAGAGAGGACTTCACAAGGATTTCGTACCAGGAGGTATGGTTTTTTGGGGGGTATATTCAGAGACTGGCTACCATATCTTCTAGAATGGATGGATTTGATATGTGTGGCTCCAAGAAGTTAAAATGCCCTGAATGATAATGTGTAAGGTATAGATAATATATTATTTCTCATTTTTGGTAAATGTATGCATATGTATTGCTGTGCAAACAGGAAATCAAGACACAAGACTCTGAAAACAGTTGGAGCGTTTATTCTCTTGAATTAAAGGAGATTCTAAAAAATAAATTTGATTGGACTAGCTGTGCCTGACCTGGCACTAGACTGTGATCCTATAAAGTACTGAATTAGCTGGACCTCTTGAGAAACTGCTTGCCCAGTTGGGGCAAGGTTAGCCCTGTTGGTTGGGGAGGGGACATTTCTACTGTCAATCATTCTGGGAAAATGTAGGTCCTAGAACATGAGATAAGGCTTCTGGAAGAAGGCTTTACACAGGTGTGAGTGGGCAATTCCATCCTCTACTTGGACCTGAACTCTTGGAAGAGAAAATGTACCCAGTGACTCCCTCATGCATCTTCTCAGGAGAAAAATGATGTTTAGTAGCCTCAGTATGTGACTGCAGGCTGGGGTTTAAGTAAAGCTATGCTCCACGAGGAACTCCTGTGAAGCATTCAAGGACTGTGAAGATTCTAGGCCTGTGTTATAATTCCCTCATGTTAGACACCAGCTTCTAGAAAAATCTTTTTTAAACATTACAGCCTGGTTTCCACTGGTGCTCTGTAGAAATGAGGGAGAGGTCTGTGCCTGGTTGGGATGAAGCGGTAGAAGGGAAAGCAGCAGCAACCAGAGGGAGGGCGTTTTAGGAACTTCCAGGGGAAGAATTTGGCAGAAGAGATGGTGGCCCAAGATGGCTCGGAGGTGATTAGTCACTGCTGAGGAGGAAAGGGACAACCAAGATGAATTTCAGAAGTACGCATTTTCCAGGAATTTCAGTGATACTTGGTGTGGAAAACACAATCAAAAAACACTAGATTTCCTAAAGGCAAGTGAAATGAGGGCTTAAGCTAATGATACCTGGCAATGAGAGGAAAATGTGGCAGTTTTGTGGTCTCTGGTGGGAAAGGCCTCGGCCTACACATTTAGAGTCTATTTAAGACATACGTGTGTGTCTGTCTTTCTATCTATCTATCTATCTAGTGTACATGCATGTCTGTGTGTGTGTGTGTATGTGTGTGTTAAAGGATTTAAGAATTCCTCTATTTTCCCATAGCAATCATTCCTTGGCATGATTCTTTCAAACTAAATTCCCCATTCAACAATTTGAAACACCCCAACGTTCACTGCAGCACTGTTTACAATAGCCAGGTCATGGAAGCAACCCAAATGCCCACAAATGGATAAGGAAGATGTGGTACGTATATACAATGGAATATTACTCAGCCATGAAAAGGAACGAAATTGGGTCATTTGTAGAGACATGGATGGACCTAGAGACTGTCATACAGAGTGAAGTAAGTCAGAAAGAGAAAAACAAATATCGTATGTTAACGCATATACGTGGAATCTAGAAAAATGGTACAGATGAACCGGTTTGCAAGGCAGAAATAGAGACACAGATGTAGAGAACAAATGTATGGACACCAAGGGGGGAAAGCAGGGGTGCAGGGTGGTGGTGGTGGGATGAATTGGGAGATTGGGATTGACACATATGCACTAATATGTATAAAGTAGATTAACTAATAAGAACCTGCTGTATAAAAAATACATAAATAAAATAAAATTTTAAAAAATTAATAAAATTTAAAAAAAGAAAAAAAAATTGACAGCCAAGAGAAACTTTGACACAATCTATTGATACTTAGTTTCTACCTTACATCTCCATGAATACATCATATCTGTTGAAAGTTGTAGTCAGAGTTAGCCCTACAGCTAGCTGTACCAAAAACTATAACAGACCATCTTGGATTTCTGGAGGTGAGCTCATCTAGCCCCAGATTTCCCCTCCAATTATGCTCTGGTCATAAGAGAAACCTACCCTGTTTCCATTTGCTATCATCATCCTTTTTGTGCTCTACTAGTGATGTATGTAGAAGAACAGGTGAGCTTTGTTACTGGGCTTGCGCTGACATCTGAGCTCTGCCAGTTCATTTTATCCCATCATCTCACTGTGTCCTTCCTGACCTTTGGCATTGCTTGCTTTGTGTGCTGGTCTCACACAGGCAATTGCTTCATTAAATTTTAAAAATTCCTGATGAAAAATTTGATCACATCTATTATCTGCTTCATAGCAACATACCAGGTTGTATTCTTTGTCTACTATGTGGTTTCCTACCCGTTTCCACTTTTTTTCTTATAGTATTTTTGTGTAGCTTCCTGTACTGGTTTCTTTTATATTATTCATCCTTGCAGGATATGAGTTTTTCCTTGATGAGCTGTTTTCAGAAGGTTTGTGTAGGAGAAGGGTCAGGCTAGCTGCAACTTTTCTTTATTTGGGGTTTTAAGTGAGTTCGTTTAGCTTTTGCATCTCCTAAGCAATGAAGATGAGCAGCTGTGAAGTTTTTACAACACAAAGACTCTTCTGTGCTGCCACAAAGACAGGGTTTCTCCCAAATGTGGCTAATCTCCGGTTCCTAGGAAGGTTTATCTTTGTCTTTTGATATGAAACAGGGTGCAGGGAAATTCTTGATACCAGCAGACACATATTTACCCGAATATAGCAAACAAGAGAGTTAGGTTTTGCCCCTTGATTTGGAGAAGTGCATCCAGCTCTTTCTGAGATAAACAGCCCCCGTGTCCCCTTGCTGTAGGTTTTTTCTCTTCTTGTTCCCACATGTCCCCTTGGTTTTTACTGGTTTTGGCAGCCCTTCCAAATAAATGGGGACCTGGGGTTTTAACTATCTCCTATGTTCTAAGAAAAAGAATTTTGTATCTTTGTTTCTCTATCTCTTTGTTGCTTTTGGCTGATTTCAATGAAGAGAAAAGAGAGATGCTACCTTTATATCACCATGTTCAAACCAGAAATTGAAATTCATGGGCTTTCAAGTCAGATAGACCTGGATTTAAATCTTGGCTCCACTACTTGCTGTGTGACAAGCTATTTAACCTTTTTGCTCCTCAATTTCCTCATCTCTAAAGTGGGGCTTTAAAGGGCCATCTCTAAAAAAACTATTGAGAGATTTAAAAGGGGTGATGCTTGTACAGCTCTCAGGACAATGCTTGGTACCCGACACATAAAGCAGGTTCCCTGCTGTTATTTGGGGAAAACGTCCTCCCAAATTAATAGAATCACCTGGAAGAGATCAGGGATTCCAGAAATGTGTCTCACAGGACACTATTCAAGAAATAATTCCTAGGTATGACTCAGAAACCAAGGGAGGGGGTGGATTTCATGGACAAATACAAATATGTACCCTTTCAAGATTCACAAGGCACATACCTCTATGATGATGTTGCAGTGGGTTCCACGGGGAATGTAATATGCGTTATCGTGAAGCACGGAGTGTCTGTCGCATTTATGGGAAAGAGCCCCTCCCACATATGCACGTAAAATGTCTCAAGTGAAGATGAACGAATTGGCAACCCTCCTCCCACAGAGAGAAACTGCAGAACCTTAACCATTAAGTCTGAGAGTCCTGGGATAACAAAGGGAGCTGCTATTCAAAATACTCTCATGTCTTTGTTATTCTGGTAAGCATAGCACTCACAACATGCTGGGCACATATACCAACTCACTACTCTACAACTGTTTGAAGAGATTATTTATTCCCTTTTATAGATGAGGAAAGAATTCTTTTCCAAAGAATAGGGAAAGTGTTCCCCTCATGAAAATAAGGACCTAAATGAGAATTGCTGAATATGTCCTTTCTAGTATGGCTGTACATTTTATTCATTTAACTAAATGTATTCACTGGTAAAGAAACCAGTGTGTATGCAGCTCATACTGGTGAATTACTGAAAACAAATCCTATAAGAAGAACATAGGTCCCACTGACTTTGAGATCTAGAGGCCCCAGCTCCCTACCCCTTAATGCCCTTGATGTTTTGCAACAGGGACATGGAGCATCATATTAAAGCCCATGTGGGGAGACTTCCCTGCTGGTTCAGTGGATAAGACTCCACGCTCCCAAAGCAGGGGGCCCGGGTCAATCCCTGGTTGTGGAATTAGATCCTACACGCAGAAGTCCGCATGCTGCAACTGAAAAAAAAAGATCCCATGTGCCGCAACTATGACCCGGCACAGCCTAAATAAATAAATAAATATTGAAAGCCTACATGGGGACTTCCCTGGTGGTCCAGTGGTTGACTCCATGCTTCCAATGCAGGGGGCACAGGTCCCTGGTCAGGGAACTAAGATCCCACATGCCGCAAGGGGTGGCCAAAAATAAATAAATAAATAAATAAATAAATAAAGCCTGTGTGTGTGTGTGTGTGTGTGTGTGTGTGTTCGTGTAGGGCATCACAGTGCTCTTGCAACCAACACCCGTGAAAGGGAAGGAGAGGAAGCAGGATGGGGACAAAGGGAGAAGTTGAGTTGTGCTGCAGACCCAGCAAAGGGCTTTAACCAACCCCACAGGGAGATTCGGGTCTGAAATGGTCCTGCAGAGATGCCCCAAGTCAGAGTGAGGGGGTTGGGCCTTTACACCCTTGTGTTGATTAGTCATTGTATGTGTGCTACCCTTGGAAAGAGGTTGACTTGGGACAAGGCAGTTTTTATCGTTAGAGGCAGTCTTCAAAGAGAGGGCTGACAGGCGAGAGCTGTCTTTTGGCCACATTTCCACAGCAGGGGCAAGTCCTTCATTCCAGAAGGGGACCCAGGGACTACACTGCAGCATCCACACAAGGTGCATTTTGAGACAGAAAGTTTTTATACACTGAATGTGAACAGGTAAATCGCTCCAGGAGTGAGCTCCCTCCTTGTAGTTAAAGCCTGAGTTTTCATAGGAATGAATAGAGCTTTTAGACAAAGAGTCTAAAACAAAGAGTTTTGAAGGAGATTCTTAGAGAAAGGCACATCCTTGTCAACATTTCTTATAGTCTTTTAGATAATGGTCATCCTAATGGGTGTGAAGTGGTATCTTATTGTGGTTTCGATTTCTGTTTTCCTAACAAGTAATGATGTTGAGCATCTTTTCATGGGCTTGTTGGTCATTTGTGTATCTTTTTTTGAGAAATGTGGGGTTTTTCTAAATAATTTTTTTGGCCGCACCTCGCAGCTTGTGGGCTTAGTTCCCCAACCGGGGATTGAACCTGGGTCCTCGGCAGTGAGAGCTCAGAGTCCAAACCACCAGACCACCAGGGAACTCCCTGGAGAAATCTTTTGTTCACTTTATTCAAATCTTCTGTTCACTTTTAAATTGATATATTCGTCTTTTTTGTTATTGAGTTGAAGAATTCCGTATATATTCTAGATACAAGTCCCTTATGGGATATACAATTTGCAAATATTTTCTCTCATTCTGTGTGTTTTCTTTTTACTTTATTGGTAGTGTCCTTCAATTCATGAAAGTATTTAATTTTGAAGAAATCGAACTTATCTATTTTTTTCTTTCATCATTTGTGTTTTTTGATGCCATGTATAAGAAAGCATTGCCAAAGTTCAGTTCATGAAGATGTGTTCACGTTTTCTTCTAAGAATTTTATAGTTTTAGCTCTTACATTTAAGTCTTTGATCAATTTTGAATTAATATTTGTATACAGTGTGATTTTGGGGTCCAACTTAATTCTTTTGCATGTGGATATCTATTTGTCTCGGCACCATTTGTTGAAAAGACTATTCTATTTCCACTGAATTATCTTGGCACTCTTGTTGAAAATCAGTTGGTCATAAATGTAAGGGTTTATTTTTGGACTCCCAATTCGATTCCATTGATCTATAGACCTATCCTTATGTTAGTATTGCATTCTTCAGATAACTGTAGGTTCGTAATAAATTTTGAAATCAGGGACTCCTTCAAAGTCCTTTGTTCTTTTGCAAGGTTGTTTGTCTAGTCTGGGTTCCTTGAATTTCCATATGAATTTTAGGATAAGATTGTCAATTTCTACAAGAGAGCTAGGATTCTGGTAGGGAATGCATTGAATCTTCAGATCAATTTAGGGAATATTGCTGTCTTAATATTAAATGTTCATATCCATAAATACAGATGTCTTTCCATTTGTTTAGTTCTTCAATTTCTTTCCACAAATTTTTTTTTAGATTTTTTTGATGTGGACAATTTTTAAAGCCTTTATTGAATTTGTTACAATATTGCTTCTGTTTTACGTTTTGGTTTTTTGGCTGCAAGGCATGTGGGATCTTATCTCCCTGACCAGGGATCAAACCCACACCCCCTGCATTGGAAGGTGAAGTCTTAACCACTGGACCCTCAGGGAAGTCCCTCCACAATGTTTTATAATTTTCAGTATACAAGTCTTGTACCTTTTTTGTTAAATTTATTCCTAGATATTTTATCCTTTTTTGTGTTATTGTAAATGGAATTGTTTTCTTAATTTCCTTTTTGGATTAGTCTTGCTAGTGCATAGAAATACAATTGATTTTGATATATTGAGCTTGTATCCTCCAACCTTGTTGAACGTGTTTATTAGTACTGTGTGTGTGTGTATGCAAACATACTGAATAGACATAGTGAGAGTGAACATCCTTGTTCCTGATCGTAGAGGGAAAGCAGTCAGTCTTTCATCATTAAATATAAGGTTAGATATGGATTTTTTGTAGATACTCCTGAGTTATGTTGCTTTTGACTGAATGAAACAGAACACCCTGACTAAACTGATGAAAACCAAAAGGGATCTCACTGTGTCACTATAGTGTAAGTCCAGAATTAGGATGGGCTGCAGTAACAGTGTGCATCAGTTTCTCAGTGACATCCTCAGAACTACAATGAGCTATCACCTCACACTGGTCAGAATGGCCATCGTCAAAAAATCTACAAACAATAAATGCTGGAGAGGGTGTGGAGAAAAGGGAACCTCCTACACTGCTGATGGGAATGTAAATTGGTACAGCCACTATGGAGAACAGCATGGAGGTTCCTTAAAAAACTAAAAATAGAACTACCATATGACCCAGCAATCCCACTGCTGGGCATGTATCTGGAGAAATTCAAAAAGATACATGCACCCCAATGCTCATTGCAGCGCTATTTACAATATCCAAGACATGGAAACAACCTAAATGTCCATTGACAGAGGAATGGATAAAGAAGATGTAGTAGATATACACAATGGAATATTACTCAGCCATAAAAAAAGAAAGAAATAATGTCATTTGCAGCAACATGGATGGACCTAGAGATTATCATACTGAGTGAAGTAAGTCAGGCAGAGAAAGACAAATATCATATGATATCACTTATATGTGGAATCTAAAAAAATGATACAAATGAACTTATTTATAAAACAGAGTCACAGATGTAGAAAACAAACTTATAGTTACCGGGGGGGAAAGGGAAGGGAGGGATAAATTGGGAGATTGGGATTGACATATACACGCTGCTATATATAAAACAGATAACTAATAAGGACCTACTGTATAGCACAGGGAAATCTACTCAATACTCTGTAATGACCTATAAGGGAAAAGAATCTAAAAAAGAGTAGATACGTCTATATGTATAATGATTCACTTTGCTGTACACCTGAAACTAACACAACATTGTAAATCAGCTATACTCCAATAAAATTTTTTTTAAAAAAGAACTCAGGCTCTTTCCACTCCTCTACTCCATTGTCCTTAGCTTCACCTAAGGTCGATTTTCCTTAGAGTTGTAAGTTACCTGCCCAAGTTATCAGGGCTACAGTGCTTCCTTGTTGAGGCATACCTGGAGAGAAAGGTGGTACAAAAGGGGGTTGGGGATGTCCCGGGAACCATTAGGTATGAGACACCAAGTTAAAGGTACAGGAGGATGCAGATGGTACCTCAGTAAGCGCAGCAAAGTCCCTTGATCTTTTGATGTCGCCTGTCATCTTCACAGCTGCAGAGATACAGAGCATCTTGTCTGGGGCCTGAAATGTCTGCTCTTCCCAGTACTTTGGAACAAGGAAGAAAGCTTAATAGTAACACAATTGCTGGGGCTGTATTTATTTATGCTGACTAAGGGCTGTCCCCTCTCAGTGGCAGGTGATTGGATGTCGTCCTTGGGAATGAGGTCAAGCTTCAAATTCTTGAATAAATATTTTAAATCCAAAGAGACAGAGATGATGCTAATGGGAATCCTCCATTCTTTAAACTTCCTGCAGCTCACTCATTCACAGGTGCACCTGACTGTGCACAGGATCTATAGCCAGGAAATGCCAGGCAGGGCTGCTTTATTCTCTAAGGGGAAAGGTAACTGCCAGAGTCAAGGGTCCTGAGGCCAGGACTGTGCCCCACCTTTGCTGGGTGATAGGCACCTACGACTGACATCAGTCAGGGTCCTGCCACAGACAGATGCCACATCAACAGAGGTCAATGGAGGAAGCGGGTTTAATATAAGGCTATTTACAAGGTGTGGGTAGGGTTAAGGAAACAAATGAGGAATGCTGAGACCCCTCAGGGCTAGAACACCCCCTACCCCAGGTCTAAAGAGACGGGTCAGGGAGTAGTTACAAAGCTCAGAGACAACAACTGAGAAGAGGCACTGAACAGCTGGACCCTTCAGTGGAGGAATGCAGCCAATCTGAAGCCCAGCTGGAAGGGAGCCAGGGCACTAAATACCCCAACCCTTCTCTTCTCCCTCCTCTATCTTCTGCTGTTGCCTCCCATTTTCCTAACCCAACTCAAAGACAGGGCACCAGGGATCCTTGTTGATACAGTTTATAGAGGCCGTCCTACTTAAGCACAGAGTGGGGCAGAAAGTGCATCTGGTGGGAAAGAATGGAAAATACCCAGCACACCACCCTTTTATTCATCATTGCACAGTTGGTCTTCCAGGGCAGCAGCGTCTGCCCAAGGAGGGGATTGTCTACCCACTGGGCAAAAGGAAACAAAGAAAAAAGTAAATATCAGTGGTACTTCTTCAGAATGTCATCCCAGGCTCCCACATAGAGTCAAAGTGGATTTAACCTCCTATTTTCTTTTCTGACTCTGCACCCCCCTGGGTCCCCGTACGGCTCATCACACGGTGATCCTGCACGTAGTTTTCACGAAACAATTCTACTCTCTATCTGGTGGTTACTAGGATGCCACTGATCATCATCACTGTCATCCAGTCCATATGTCTAATCGTGAGGGTCACTGTCCACTGCAGACTTCAGTTGAAAGTCTATCTCAGGGAGACTTTCAAATTAATCCAGGCAACACTGATAGAGATACTAAGAACATGTGATAAAATCCACATGCACAGTAATTGAATACATAAGCAGTCGTTAAGGTGTTTGCATTCAGTGGAGACAAAAGGACGGGGTCACTTTTAACAAGGTAGTGAGTGATGAGGGTATCATGGGGGTTGACACCTGAAAATTTCTCTCCATCCCTCAATCAGAGAAGAAGTAACCTTATCCTCACCTGAAGCAATTGCAGGTGCTTGAAACCTCAGAGAAGAAAGTGTCACAAACACAATGTAATCACCCATGACTAGCCCTGGGTTCTGGACTCATATGAAACCTGGAATGGTAATAAATCTTTTTAACTTGCTGGAAAAAAAAAAAAGAGTCATGGACAGGACCTGTCTTCATTTAAAATTTTGACGATTTGTTCATCATGGATTTTTTGCCTTAATTTTGATTTGTTAGAATATTACATTAACATATTATTCATCTTGATTGCTAAGTATTTTGGCCACCCCTTACTTGCTTCACTCTAATCCTGCCCCTGCAAGAGCCTTGCTTTTATTTATTTATTTATTTGGCTGTGCCGGGTCTTATTTGCGGCACGCAGGCTCTTAGTTGCGTTATGTGGGATCTAGTTCCCTGACCAGGGGTCGAACCTGGGACCCCTGCATTGGGAGCATGGAGTCTTAGTCACTGGACCACCAGGGAAGTCCTGAGGCTTGCTTTATGAAACTTTCTGGTGAAGGTTCTTTGGAGAGCTCATCTATTGCACTATGAATAGGAGTCCGTTTAGAAATTTTTCATATAATTTTTCAGGAACAAAGCTAGTTTATAACAAAAGGTACAACTCTTCTCTAATTTTGTTCTTAGTGTTTTAAAGCCCGCAGATGCAACCAAATGCTTGCAATACCATAGGGTGGGTCTCCAACTCCAGGGCTCTAGCTTGTTTCTCCCCCAGCTCCGAAACTTCGCCCAAGCCAATGGGCATTCTTTATTCTGAAGAGAAGTTTGTTTAACCCTGAGTGGGAATTAAATTCAAGGTATGTGAAAACAAAACATTTTTTTAAGTCTCCTTATTTGACTTTCATCCTGGCCCCTGGTATTTACTCAAAGTGCTTTTTTTAACAAACTAGTCTGACAGAAACTGATACTACAGGAAGCTGGAGATCAAAACAAACAACCATATTTAAAAAAAAAAAGCACCTAGGTTTAGCCCCTGCAGAGCTGAATAGGCTCCTAGTGAGTAAAACCCAGTTCTTTGCACTAAACTCACCCACCTCCATGTCTTATCACTGAAAGTCAAATCCTGGCAGTTAGCCCTTGAACCCCTGTCCCAGGCTTTCCATTGTTAACGGTCTCGCCTAATTCAGTGCCAAACCCAAGGCTCCAGAGATGCCAGATTTCAACCTGTGTCCCTCCCCCTTGACAGCCTGAGCAGGGGCTTCACACTAACAGGGCAGAACAGAAGGTTGGGTGCCAGGACACTCCCCAGCTACTTGAGTATTTGTGGGAAATGCACTGGATTCTCTCAAGCAACAGATCAGTAGGCAGGCCAGCAGGGAAAAAGACAATAACATAATTTGTACTTGTACTTTCTTAAAAGAAAAACAAAAGGGACTTCCCTGGTGGCACAGTGGATAAGACTCCGTGCTACCAATGCAGGGGGCCAAGGTTCGATCCCTGGTCAGGAAACTAGATCCCACATGCATGCCGCAAGTAAGAGTTCACATGCCACAATCAAGGAGCCCGCCAGCCACAACTAAGGAGCCCGCCTGCCTCAACTAAGGAGGCTGCCTGCTTCAACTAAGAAGCCCACATGCTTCAATTAAGGAGCTGGTGAGCCACAACTAAGGAGGCTGCAAGCCACAACTAAGGAGCCCGCAAGCTGCAAGGAGACCCAGTGCAACCAAATAAATAAGGTGTTTAACAATGTCAAGCCCATCCAGCCCTACCAGCATACCCTAGCTGCCCGTAGCTCTCAGACTGTTTGATACGCTGGTGCTGCCTGCAAGGTCTGGGTATGGAGGACCCCACTGCACTATGTCTGAGTATTTTCCCACTGCATAAGCCCACAGACTGCCAGCATTTTGCCTCTGGCCTGGTGTACACCCTGGATCTTTGGCCATTTCCATCCTACATCTCCCAGAGTCCAAGCTGGTTTGAGATGGCACAGGGGTGACCTTTGAAACTGGCCCAGGCTGGGCCTGGAACACACCATCCAGACCCAGAATCAGCCTGAAGGACCAAGCTGCCTGGGGTCGGGCAGTGAAGACTTCACAAGTACCAAGCTGGCTATTCCCCCAGAGGCAGAGCACGCTGCAGCCCTAGAGGCCAAGAGTTGAGTCCCTTGGAACAGGTTGACCTGTCAGATTAACAGCTGCAAACTAGGGGGTGCAGGGAGCCTCTTCTGGACCTCCTCCAAGCCAGCCACAGGTTTTGTGTACTGGTCTTGTTACAAACTGTTCAAATAGTAAAGTCTTAGGGTGTTCTTGCCTCTCCTGCTAATGCAGGATCCCAGCCCCCTGCAAAGTTCTCCCCACTCCTCATTTTAAATAATTCTGGATGCCCACAGGGACCTTCTCTTGGGTCCTTAGGATTAAATCAGCTGAGTTACAATGTTATGTCCCTGGACTCTGCTGCCAGCATCCTGCATTGTCCCCCTGCACTACTGTGGTGCAGGGCAAAGCAGGGGGAGAGTACCTTGTCTCTTAGTTTAAATTTTACTCTGTTTTTAGGGTATTTAAGAGTCATGTAGTAAGCCAAAAAATAGCCCCCAAAAGATATCCACGTCAAATCCCTGGAATCCGTGAATGTTATCTTATTGGGGAGAAAAGGTCTTTGCCGACGTGATTAAATTACCCATCTTGAGAGGAGGTGCTTATCCTAGTGGGCCCTAAATGCAACCATATGTATCCTTATAAGATACAGACACAGAGGAGAAGAGCCAGACAGAGGAGAAGCTAATATGAAGACAGAGATTCGGAATGATGAGGCCACAAGCCCAGAAATGCTAAGGCAGCCATTAGAAGATGGAAGAGGCAGGAATGGATTGTCCCCTAGGACCTCCAGTGGGAGTACAGTCCTGCTGACATCTTGATTTCTGATTTCTAGACTTCAGAATTGTGCCACAATAAATTTCTCTTGTGTTCATCTACCCAGTAGTGGTTTTTTTTTTTTTTGCGGTACGCGGGCCTCTCACTGTTGTGGCGTCTCCTGTTGCAGAGCACAGGCTCCGGACGTGCAGGCTCAGCGGCCATGGCTCACGGGCCCAGCCGCTCCGCGGCATGTGGGATCCTCCCGGACCGGGGCACGAACCCGTGTCGCCTGCATCGGCAGGCGGACTCTCAACCACTGTGCCACCAGGGAAGCCCAGTAGTGGTAACTTTTTACAACCGCCTTAGGAAATGAACACGAACAGCGTTGCTTATGTTCTTTCACCGTCTCACAGAGGTCTTTGGTTTTGTTTTAATTGAGTGTTCTTTAACTGAAAGATCTTTTATTTGTTGCTCCCATAGCACTCAGACACGATTATATGGGGATCCCAGGCTGAGACACCAGGCTGAATGGCAGCCCCCGAACTCTACTTGACATCACATCTCTCTTCTGCACAAACTTGTCCTGTCTGGTTCCCTCTTCCTTTAGGAGCAGTCCTCTCCAAGGGCTTCCTCAGCCCCTCATGGCAGGCATGGGGACTTCAGATGGGCCACCAGCAACTCACATGGATGGCAGGTGAAGATCTTGATGATGGCGGGAGACTGAACTCAAATTGGAAATAACATGGGTCCACAGGCCTGCATACACACAGTGTAGAGAGCTTGTCTGCCAGGGTGCCTAGCAGATTAAAATGCACAAAGAGAGCAGGACAAGCTGATCTTTTTAGAGGACATAAGATGAAATTCCATTACAAACTGTATTCCAATTGCCCTTCAGTTTCTTGAAATGGTCTTCATTGCCTAAAACATTCTCCTCCTCAGACTTCAACAAGATGGAAAACTCTGAAAATTTTTCTTCTGTTGACAATTTGTACTGTAATATATTCTTCATCTGGAGAACCAGTTATCTCAGAGTGTAGCAATTTTTAAGGAAAGGTACCCTGAGCCACAGTTTACAAAATTCCTAATAAATTACAGTTTACAAAAGCCACAGTTTACAAAATTCCTAATAAATTTTGTACAGGAATAAATTCCTGTAGAAAATTCCTAAATAAAAGATTGTATTTAGGGCTTCCCCAGTGGCGCAGTGGTTGAGAGTCTGCCTGCCAATGCAGGGGACACGGGTTCGCGCCCCGGTCCGGGAAGATCCCACATGCCACGGAGCGGCTGGGCCCGTGAGCCATGGCCGCTGAGCCTGTGCCTCCGGAGCCTGTGCTCTGCAACGGGAGAGGCCGCAACAGTGAGAGGCCCGCGTACCACAAATAAATAAATAAATAAAAATAAAAAATAAAATAAAATAATATGATTGGATCAGTGGAACAGAATAGAGAGCCCAGAAATAACCTGCACACCTACGGTCAATTAATCTTCAACAAAGGAGGCAAGAATATACAATGGAGAAAAGACAGTCTCTTCAGCAAGTGGTGGTGGGAAAGCTGAACAGCCATAGCACTTCACTGGTTCTAAGCCAATGAAGATAGAACACTCCCTCACACCGTACACAAAGATAAAGTCAAAATGGCTTAAAGACTTAAATATAAGACATGACACCATAAAACTCCTAGAAGAGAACATAGCAAAACATTTCATGACATAAATTGTAGCAATGGTCTTTTTTGTTTTCTGTTTTTTTTTAAAAAGATTTATTTATTTATTTGGCTGTGTTGGGTCTTGGTTGCTGTGTGCAGGCTTTCTGTAGTTGTGGCAAGCGGGGGCTACTCTTCATTGTAGTGCATGGGCTTCTCATTGCAGTGGCTTCTCTTGTTGCGGAGCACGGGCTCTAGGCATGTGGGCTTCAGTACTTGCATCAGGAGGGTTCAGTAGTTGTGGCTTGCAGGATCTAGAGTACAGGTTCAGTAGTTGTGGCACATGGGCTTAGTTGTTCTGAGGCATGTGGGATCTTCCTGGACCAGGGCTTGAACCTGTGTCCCCTGCGTTGGCAGGTGGATTCTTAACCGCTGCACCATCAGAGAAGTCCCTTTTTTGTTGTTGTTTTGTTTTGTTTTGGGTTTCTTTTGGCCGCAGTGTACTGCTTGTGAGATCTTAGATCCCCAACCAGGGACTGAAACCAGGCCCCAGCCGAGTCCTAACCACTGGACCTCCAGGGAATTCACCAGCAATGTTTTCTTAGGTCAGTCCCCTGAGGCAAATGAAATAAAAGCAAAAGTAAACAAATGGGACCTAATCAAATTTATAAGCTTTTGCACAGCAAAGGAAACCATCAACAAAATGAAAAGACAACTTACGGATTGGAAAAAAAAATTTGCAAACGATGGGACCTACAAGGGCTTAATTTCCATAATATACAAACAGCTCATACAACTCAACAACAAAAAAACAAACTACCCAATCAAAAAATGGGCAGAAGGGGCTTTCCTGGTGGCGCAGTGGTTGAGAGTCCGCCTGCCGATGCAGGGGACACGGGTTCGTGCCCCGGTCCAGGAAGATCCCACATGCCGCGGAGCGGCTAGGTTCGTGAGCCATGGCCGCTGAGCCTGTGCATCCGGAGCCTGTGCTCCGCAACGGGAGAGGCCACAACAGTGAGAGGCCTGCGTACCGCAAAAAAAAAAAAAAAGGACAGAAGACCTAAATTGACATTTCGCTGAAGAAGACATACAGATGGCCAATAAGCACATGAAAAACTGCTCAACATCGCTAATTACTAGAGAAATGCAAATCAAAACTACAATGAGGTACCATCTCACACTGTTAAGAATGGCCATTATTAAAAACTCTACAAGTAACAAATGCTGGAGAGAATGTGGAGAAAAGGGAACCCTCCTATACTGTTGGGGGAAATGTAAGTTGGTGCAGCCACTATGAAAAACAGTATGGAGGTTCCTCAGAAAACTAAAAATAGAATTACCATATGATCCAACAATCTCACTCCAGGCATATATCCAGACAAAACTCTAATTCAAAAAGATACATGCACCACTATGTTCATAGGAGCACTATTCACAATAGCCAAGACATGGAAACAACCTAAATGTCCATCAACAGATGAATGGATGAAGAAGATGTGGTACATATATACAATGGAATACAACGCAGCCATAAAAAAAACCTGAAATAATGCCATTTGCAGCAACATGGATGCAAGTAGAGATTATCATACTAAGTGAAGTAAGTCAGAAAGAGAAAGACAAATACTATATGATATCACTTATACGTGGAATCTAAAAAAATGATACAAATGAACTTATTTACAAAACAGAAAGAGACTCACGGACATAGAAAACAAACTTTTGGTTACCAAATGGGAAAGTGGGAGGCAAGGGATAAATTAGGAACTTGGAATTAACAGATACACTACTATATGTAAAATAAATAACAAGGTCCTACTGTATAGCACAGGGAACTATATTCAATACCTTATAAAAACCTATAATGGAAAAGAATCTGAAAAAGAATATATATATATTCACTGAATCACTATGCTATACACTGAAACTAACACATCATTGTAAATCAACTATACTTCAATAAAAAATTAAAACAACATGATTATATTGAGCAGCATGCCCAGTGTAAAATTTTTTTTTAATATTTATTTTGGATGCCCTGGGTCTTAGCTGCAGTATGCAGACTTCTTAGTTGTGGCATGCAGGATCTAGTTCCTTGACCAGGGATCGAACCCAGGCCCCCTGCATTGGGAGCATGGAGTCTTACCCACTGGGCCACCAGGGAAGTCCCTGGTCAGTGTAAATTTACTCTTAAAATAATTTTTAAAAAGCTATCAGGGGGCTTCCCTCATGGCACAGTGGTTAAGAATCCGCCTGCCAATGCAGGGGACACGGGTTCGAGCCCTGGTCCGGGAAGATCCCACATGCCGCGGAGCAACTAAGCCCCTGCGCCACAACCACTGAGCCTGCGCTCTAGAGCCCGTGAGCCACAAATACTGAGCCCAGCTACTGAAGCCCGCACATCTAGAGCCCGTGCTCCACAACAAGAGAAGCCACCAGAATGAGAAGCCCGCGCACGGCAACGAAGACCCAACACAGCCAAAAATAAATAAATACATTTATTAATTAAAAAAAAAAGCTATTGGAAAAAAATAAAAAACTATCAGAAAAAAGTTACTTTTTTGAATAGGTAATACACTCAAATGATTCAAAAGTCAAAAAGTATAAACGGGTGTAAACATGAAAATTTCCTCTTGTTTCTATCCTCCAGTCATCCAGTCTCTCTCCGTACTACACAGTTTGCTTATTCACAGGAAACAGAGGGGCAGTTTGTTTCTTATTATACTTCCAGAGATGTTTTCTGCACAAATGGTGGCAACCTATGCACAGTTTAAAATTTAAAAACCTTTTAACTGAAGAATAACATAAAGAATAATGCAGGGAATTCCCTTGTGGTCCAGTGGTTAGGACTCGGTGCTTTTACTGCTTGGGGCCCGGGTTCAATCCCTGGTCGGGGAGCTAAGATTCCACAAGCTGTGCAGTGCGGCCAAAAACAAAAAAAAAAACAAAAAGGAATGCACACCTCAATTAATTTTCATACACTGGACATATTTATGTTACCAGTACTGAGATCAAGAAACATCATTACCTGAACCCCTTGGCCCCCTCAATGTCCTCAATGTCCCTTCCAGTCACTACATCCCTCAAGAGTCCACTATTCTCATTTTTAACAGTATACTTTTGCTATATTTATATAAATAGGGCAACCTTGACTTTTAACAGCATGCATTACTTTTGCAGTCTATGTATACCTTACATAAATGGAATTATTCAGTAAGATTGTGCCTGGATTCTTTCTCTCAACATTATGTTTGTGAGATTCTTCCATATTGACAGATGTAGTTGTAATTTAGTCATTCTCACTGGTGCTTAATTAATATTCCATTGTTATACATACTATTTTTGCAACTTGCTTTTGTTTTGTTTTACAATATATCTCAGAGAAATTTTTGTATCCATATTTTGAGTGCCCTTATTCTTTCTTTGTGTAGTAGTATTCCATTATGTAAATAACAACTTTTTTTTTTACTTGTGCCCTAAGATAGACATTTAGCAACAACCTATATTTAAAAGTAATATGTGCTTCGCTCATGCAGCTCAATAACAAGAAAACAAACAACCCAATCCAAAAATGGGCAGAAGACCTAAATAGACATTTCTCCAAAGAAGATATACAGACTGCCAACAAACACATGAAAGAATGCTCAACATCATTAATCATTAGAGAAATGCAAATCAAAACTACAATGAGATATCATCTCACACCAGTCAGAATGGCCATCATCAAAAAATCTAGAAACAATAAATGCTGGAGAGGGTGTGGAGAAAAGGGAACACTCTTGCACTGCTGGTGGGAATGTGAATTGGTTCAGCCACTATGGAGAACAGTATGGAGGTTCCTTAAAAAACTACAAATAGAACTACCATATGACCCAGCAATCCCACTACTGGGCATATACCCTGAGAAAACCAAAATTCAAAAAGAGTCATGTACCAAAATGTTCATTGCAGCTCTATTTACAATAGCCCGGAGATGGAAACAACCTAAGTGCCCGTCATCGGATGAATGGATAAAGAAGATGTGGCACATATATACAATGGAATATTACTCAGACATAAAAAGAAACGAAATTGAGCTATTTGTAATGAGGTGGATAGACCTAGAGTCTGTCATACAGAGTGAAGTAAGTCAGAAAGAAAAAGACAAATACCGTATGCTAACACATATATATGGAATTTAAGAAAAAAATGTCATGAAGAACCTAGGGGTAAAGCAGGAATAAAGACGCAGACCTCTTAGAGAACGGACTTGAGGTTATGGGGAGGGGGAAGGGTGAGCTGTGACAGGGCGAGAGAGAGTCATGGGCATATACACACTAACAAACGCAGTAAGGTAGATAGCTAGTGGGAAGCAGCCGCATGGCACAGGGATATTGGCTCGGTGCTTTGTGACAGCCTGGAGGGGTGGGATGGGGAGGGTGGGAGGGAGGGAGACGCAAGAGGGAAGACATATGGGAACATATGTTTATGTATGACTGATTCACTTTGTTATAAAGCAGAAACTAACACACCATTGTAAAGCAATTATACCCCAATAAAGATGTTAAAAAAATAAAAAATAAAAAAAAAATAAAGTAGGCATAATCACTTTTTTTGAAAGAAAAAAAAAAAGTAATATGTGCTTCTAACAAAACAGGGACTAATTTCATAGGATCTCAGTACATTAGTAAAATATTTTCTAATGAAAAAATTATGTTTTAAAAATATCTTATCTTGGGGCTTCCCTGGTGGCACAGTGGTTGAGAGTCCGCCTGCCGATGCAGGGGACACGGGTTCGTGCCCTGGTCCAGCAAGATCCCACGTGCTGCAGAGCGGCTGCGCCCGTGAGCCATGGCCGCTAAGCCTGCGCGTCCTGAGCCTTTGCTCCGCAACGGGAGAGGCCACAACAGTGAGAGGCCCGCGCACCACACACAAAAAAACCCAAAAAACTTATCTTCAAAAAATATATTGACTTATAATAATAAATGTATTTGCTTTATAGAGAAACCAGATTCCGTAAACCACCAAATGCCCCACAGGATGGGACTGTGAGGGCAGAGAAGCAGGTTGAATGACCCCCATGACCTGGGGGATGAGGGGCTGCAGGGAGTGGTGCAGAGCCAGAAGCACCAGTTAGTCCTTCTGACCCCACGACTGAACCATTATCCTGGACCAATCCCAAGGCCATTTGCTCTGCCTGCCAAGTCTAATGGTTTTCCAGCTTTTGCCATTGAAAAACTAGGAATAGAGAAATTTATTTAAGCTACCTCCAGCTACTGAAGAAAAGTAAAAATTCTTCATCTGTAGTTGAGTCATAAACATTTCAGCAAGAATGTAAGTATAATTTTCCCAGGTAACATTGATAACATATTCTAATCCTTTGATGTCCATGTGGGAAACAACTGAGTAATTTAATAGTGAGCTTATGCTTTAAGTGCAAAGAATTATTGTGGAATAAAATGTTCACATTTTATTTAGTTGTCACTTGCTCTTCAAGTACTTGCTCTTCAAATTCATTAACAATAAATGTGTTTAAAAAAGTTTTTTGATATCACGCATTATAACAGCTTGATTAAAATTCACCAAGTGCATCTCATCTCCTATGTCTTTTACACATAAAGATAAGCCCTCAGGTCAAATACTTTTTCTCTTTCCAGTTCGTAGAAAAATGGTTTGTGATTTGGTCTGTTGGGGAGGCAGTTTCTCGCTCTAATGACAGCATGAGATTATCCGTTACATATCGTTTAAACATTCATGTTAAACATGCATATTTAACATTCATAGAGACAAGACCGGGGCCAATTTAGGGCAAAATCATGACGTTCACAAATTGAGGGGCTCCTAACCCTTGTTGGGGAAGAGATCAAGAAGCAGAGCACTGTGGTAAAGTGTGAACATCCCAATAGACACTCCTCTGTGTTTCTGAACTCTTAGATCATTATGGTAAATTCTTAGGAGTTGAACTGCTGTCAAAGGTAGGTGTATTTTAAATGTTGATGCATATTGAAAAATTATTTTTTAGAAAACTGGTAACAATTTATATATTTAATGAGTGTGTTTTTCTTACATCCCTGCCTACACTGCACATTGACAGCTTCCCTCCCTGTTTTTTTTTTCTTTACAGAGTCTGTAAAGTATGGTAGTTAAGAGCATAAGCTATGGCTTCAGAGTACCTAAATTAGAATCACGGCTCTGCTACTTTCTAGCTGTGTGACCTTGAGCAAATTACTTAATATCTCTGTGCCTCAGTTACATAATCTATAATACAAGGAGTGTAATAATATGTACTTTTGGGTTGTTGTACAGATTCAGTGAATTAATTTTTGTAAAGTGCTTAGCAATGAACCTGAATATTTCAGGTTGAGCCATTTGAAATTAATAAACGGTAAAAAAAAAAAATCAGCAATTGCACAGGGTTCAGTGCAAGTGTTAATAAATGTAAGCTATTATTATCTTTGCACATCTGATAAATAATATGTATTTTTAATTTAATATAGGTGCTATCTAATTAAAGTAGGTTGGTACTGGACTCTGACTAGACAGTCAAACGAATGCCTCAGGAAAGGGAACTCTGAAATCAACCCAAAACTGTGAAAATTTAGGCTATGATAAAGGTAGCATTTCAAATCATAAGAAACAAGGATTTTTAAATGGTGCTGGGGCAACTGGCTGGCCACCTGAAGAAAAGCAAAGCTAAGTCTCCAGTTAATTCTATACACTGAAACAAATTCCAAATGGAGAACAGATGCAAACCTAAAGAGTTTAGCCTATAAATTATTAGAAGAAGACACTGGAAAAATTATTTAAAATCCCAGAATGGAAAAAGACATGTTACCTTGAATTCATAAAAAAGAACATTAAATTATCAAATATTTCTGCATGGTGGAGATTTCCCTGGTGGTCCAGTGGTTAAGACTCCATGCTTCCACTGCAGGGACCATGGGTTCAATCCCTGGTCACGGGACTAAGATCCCACATGTCATGTGGCACGGGCAAAAAAAAAAATTCTGCATGGAAAAAATACCTTAAACAAAGTAAAAGATCCCAGAAAAATACTAAAAACAGTTATGACAGACAAAATGCTAATTTCCTTTATATACAAAGAACTGTTACAAAACAATAAGAAAAATACCAATAGCATAAAAAGAAAAGAAATGGATGAAGGATGTGAAGAGGCAGTTCACAGAAAAAGCTTTTAAACATTGGAAGAGTTGCTCAACTTCATTCATCATTAAAGTAGTGCAAATAAAAACAAGATATCACATGACTTCCCTGGTGGTGCAGTGGTTAAGAATCCACCTGCCAGTGCAGGGGACACGGGTTCGACCCCTGGTCAGGGAAGATCCCATATGCCACGGAGCAACTAAGCCCGTGCCCCACAACTACTGAGCCTGTGCCCTGCAGCCTGCGAGCCACAACTTCTGAGCCCGCGTGCCCATGCTCTGCAACAAGAGAAGCCATGGCAATGAGAAGCCCAAGCCACTGCAATAAGAAGCTTGTGAACTACAATGAAGAGTAGCCCCCGGTCCTCACAACTAGAGAAAGCTGGCGTGCAGCAATGAAAACCCAATGAGGCCAAAACCAAACAAGATGTCACTTTTCACCTGTCTTATTGGCTAAGAGTTGTACTGCTTGATTCTTTTTATTGGTTGTATATTTATCTTTCAATAAAATAATAGTATTTCCAATAAAACAGTAGTTTAAGCCAATCTACAAGTTAAAAAATGATAACATATAACAGTGGATTTTGAAACCAGAAATCAAAGACAAATTTTCTCATTTATTCAAAGTTTACCTAAAATCTTGCTTTATTTCAACCCTTCTGAGATCCTTAGGTAAATGGACTCTTCCTACTATAATAAGTCCATGAGTATTACACAGAATATGCTTTAAGAGAGGCAAAGCACCCCCTCCATCAACTTTCTCCTCTTCCCTGTGCTGCCATCAGGAAGAAAGTTGGGGGCTTCCCTGGTGGCGCAGTGGTTGAGAGTCCGCCTGCCGATGTAGGGGACATGGGTTCGCGCCCCGGTCCGGGAAGATCCCACATGCTGCGGAGCGACTGGGCCCGTGAGCCATGGCTGCTGAGCCTGCATGTCCGAAGCCTGTGCTCTGCAACGGGAGAGGCCACAACAGTGAGAGGCCTGCGTACCGCAAAAAAAAAAAAGAAGAAGAAAAGGAAGAAAAAAAGGAAGAAAAAAAGAAGAAGAAAGTTGGTATGGATTGTTCAAATTCTAGGACTTTAAAAAATTTTTTTTTGGCTGTGTTGGGTTTTCATAGCTGCACATGGGCTTTCTTTAGTTGCAGTGAGGGGGGCTACTCTTCGTTGCGGTGCACGGGCTTCTCATTGTGGTGGCTTCTCTTGTTGCGGAGCACGGGCTCTAGGCGCACAGTCTTCAGTAGTTGTGGCAAGCAGGCTTCAGTAGTTGTGGTGCAGGGGCTTAATTGCTCCGCGGCATGTGGGATCTTCCTGGCCCAGGGATCGAACCCGTGTCCCCTGCATTGGCAGGCAGATTCTTAACCATTGTGCCACCAGGGAAGTCCCTCTAGGACTCTTATTGGATCAAATTTACTAGCGATCAATGTACATTAAAACGTCACTCATAAAAAAAACAAAAAACAAAAAACAAAAAACACGTCACTCATTTTGGGTGTGGGAAGACTGAAACTCTTTCAGCATTCTCTTCTCTCCATGCTGCAGAACTGGAGGGTATCAGGGCCCATTCCTAGCTCAGTGTGTGTGTGTGTGTGTGTGTGTGTGTGTGTGTGTGTGTGTGTGTGTGTGTGTGTGTGTGTGTGTGTGTGTGTGTGTGTGTGTGTGTGTGTGTGTGTGTGTGTGTGTGTGTGTGTGTGTGTGTGTGTGTGTGTGTGTGTGTGTGCGCGCGCCCCAGGTTGCAAAATAGTGAGTAGACATAGGGCCTGCTTATCCCAATGCTACCCAAGGCCAGCTCTTGGGCTCTTCTCTCCCTTCAATCACTGACAGGCCAAGAGTCTGTTCTCCTTCCTGCTTCCCTTTTGCACAGACACACACAGTGCTCACTACCCCAGCAGCAGTTCAGGCCAGCTCAGCACTGGTAGTGAAAACAAGTACCTTCTATCTTGCTGCCTGCCTGCTTCTTTCTGGACACATTCTCTGTCTTGCTGGATGTGTCAGATTGGCTTTCGGTCCAAAGGTTCTTAGTTCTAACCAGACTGGCCAAAAAGGACTGATGCACGTGTTTCAGTTCAGATCACCCAAGTTCTCCTCATTGAGTTCCAGGTCCAAGCCCAGCCAGCAATGAAGGCACACCACCTACTCCTGGGAGTAAAGCATCAGTGCAACTTCCAGACCCTATATGCTAAATGGGGAGGGGACTTGCTTAGATGTGGCTGAATGATCAAGAGCAGCTGGCCTGCAGCTGAGGGGACTGAGGAACATAGAAGTGGACTTGGATTTGATTTAACCCACTGCCAGGGCATAGCAGAGGCTCAGTAAGTGTGGACTGAGGTGATGACTGAGGTTGGAAAGACAAAAGAAACACATAGTGACTACTGTTTTCACAATGTAAGGACATGTCATCAAATACTACATTATGAGACGCAGCCGAATTTATTAGGAGATTGTACTAGTTAGGATAGAGACTATGCTACTGCAACAAAAACATCCACAGATCTGACTGGAAGAGGATAGAAGTTTATTTCTCTCTGATATAACAACCATTTACTCTAGGCTACCAAGACAGCACTACTCTGTGTGATCATTTAGAATCAATGCTTCTTCCACCACTGCTTAGGGCTACAGTTCCCAAGTTGGCCCAAAGAGCCTCAGTGAGCTCACAGGAGCACCATGGGACGTGTCAGATTTTTGAGGAAAACACAGTAATCCTCAACATCTGATACACACCACATAAACTACTAGCTTGAGGTTCTTCACAGTTTCAACATCAGATAGCACTGCTTTCCTTTTGATGACATATTTCTGAATCTAAGTTTTTGGTGGTTGCCGTGATAAAAAGCAAGTCCTCTAAGAAAATCATTGTGGAACAGGGAATGGGGTAGTGGTGTCCAATCTGATTCCAAGGTTTGAGGAGTTGTGCAGTGCCCCATAGGTATACACATTCCATCATCAAGTGACTGCAGTTGTTTAAAGTAAAATTTTTTTCTTTCAATTTATGCATATTATTTGTTACAAACGTCTACTAAATGTTGGGAGACAATTCTCCATGGATCTCTCATTGTTTTGCATATGTTGTAAGCAGAAGCATTGACTGCCATTGATCCAGGCTATCTTTTTAAGGATGCTTGTATAACTAATAGGCTTGGAAGACAGAGATAGTGACTGTCTCTGGAACAAAGGGTGAGTGGGTCTACTTACTGTCTAGTATAATAGAAATAATGTTTCTCTTGGGCTTCCCTGGTGGTGCAGTGGTTGAGAATCTGCCTGCTAATGCAGGGGACACGGGTTCGAGCCCTGGTCTAGGAAGATCCCACATGCCGCGGAGCAACTAGGCCCGTGAGCCACAACTACTGAGCCTGTGCGTCTGGAGCCTGTGCTCCGCAACAAGAGAGACCACAACAGTGAGAGGCCCGCGCACCGCGATGAAGAGTGGCCCCTGCTCGCCGCAACTAGAGAAAGCCCACGCCCAAAAACGAAGACCCAACACAGCCAAAAATAAATAAATAAAAATTTTTTTAAAAAAAGAAATAACGTTTCCCTCTAGGGCAAAGATCAGGCAGGCTTACTACCTGTTACAAAAGATTCAGGTTGCCAAAGCTTGGTAACGAGAGACTCAGGTCACCTCTCCTGTAACGCTACCTGCTGCCTATGCAGGTGTCACACCACCCTCTTCACAGAGCCCCATAGGAACTGGGGCTCAGGAAACCAAAGCCAGTGCTGACACGCTGACTATTGCTCTTGCCATGAGTAATGCATTCCATTATCTCTGATCCAAGAGTCTCCCGTCTTCTGCCAACACCCATGAAATTGTGGCTGGCTAACTTGTTAGTTTACAAATAGGATAAAACCTCAGACTCTTTACAGTTCTTGACACTAAGTGGTTAGGACATAAGTACTTGTTAGGTTGTTTGGACAAAACTACTTAAAATACAGAACTATTCTTTCTTTTGCCCCAGGAGCACCATGATAAAATTACTGAGACACTAGGGGGATGCTATGAACTGGAAAGTTTGGGAACTTCTGGCTCAGTGCATTGTTCTCATCCACATGTTTAAACGTGAGACCTGTCACTTGCCAGCTGGCAGGGAGGGGAGAGGAGAAAGTCCAGGGAAGCAATTTTTTTAAAAAAGAAAACCAGGTATGAGTTACACACATCTCTCCTGCTCATGTTCCACTGGTGAACTTAGCCACAGGGCTACAGCCAGCTGCAAAGGAGGCTGGGAAGTGGAATCTCTACACAAGTGTCCCTATGCTTGGCCTAAAATCTATGTCTATGGAAGAGGGGGAGATGGATTTTGGCAGACAACTAGCATTCTACACCACAGAAATATTTCCCTATGGCTAGCATTGCTTGAAATAGTGCAGGGTGAGATGTGTAAACAATCTTTTAATATCTTTACTGTGAGATGGCTCTGTATGGCTTTTATCTGAGAGGCATTTGCCTTGGTAACCTCTGCAGATTTCTTCCTTCCTTAGCCTCTCTTGGCACTCTACCCTAACCCTTACTTTCAGGAGCTCGCTAATGAGAATCTTTTCATTAGCAGACTCTGGGATGCTCTGCTTCTGGTCCTGGGTGGAAGGTCCTAGGATCAGCAATGTGTATGGCTGGGCTTGGAGCTCTTGGTGAAGGGGGAGCAGTGAGTAGGGAAGGGATACTGGACTCGTGTTTATGGCATGGTGGAGTAACCACATTTTGCACTGGTCAGGCAGGGTAGATCCAGGCTTTTATGTGCCTGAAGCTTATACAATTTGGGAGCCTTCTTTAAAAAAAAACTAATACAAAATTATGAATACAAAATTAACTATGTATCAAGAACACAAAATAAATATTTATTTAGAATGAGGAGAGAAATCATAGCAATTGTCAAAAAATACACAAAATTAATCTGAAATTAAGGTATATAGAAGAGCAATTTAAAATTGCTTCTTGTATTGATCTCCATAATTATGTAATCAAATTATTTTTATATTACTTACATTGACTTATTAATGGAATGTGTATGGGACTTTTGATACAGGAACCCTTGCTTCTTCAGGCCATTTTCCTGTGTCTATGGTAATGTTGTGTTTGTTTTCATCAACTGATAGACTTTGTCAGCACAAGAAGCACCCGGTAGGCTAAGAGGTAATCTGATTTGATCTGATGCATAAAACATGAGTCTTCATACACAGATGTGCTTGTCATTGACAATACTGCTACAGGTACATGCCCTATAAACCTAGGAATTGTGATCAATTCTATTTTGCAAGATTTCCATCAAAAAAGAAACAATATATGATGCATTAATAATTGTGTACATTGTACCATCAAGTATATTTCTGAAGTAGCAAACTTTTAAGTAAGTTTCAATGAGAACTGAGCCTTCCACTTACAACTGTACACATCTAATGATTGGAAGAACTTCCTGAAGACTAGCTTTTGGTCCCCTACTTTCCAAACCTTATTTCTCCTCCATTACTTACATCTATTTCTGGTGTTGGGTACCTTGGGACATGTTCATACCACTATTTTGCCCTTGGCTCTGCACTTTTATGTTATGGTGCCCGATGAGTTGGCATGGGAGGGTCAGGAGTATTCTTAGAAGCCATTTCTATACCAGGAGGCCTGTGATAACATGACCAAACCTGGAAGTGACTACAAATCACAGATATATATGCCAGTCAGTCCAAACTTCATGTATCCTCAACTCAACTTCTCTTTAGCCAGTTACCAAAAATGCCTACTGCCACACATCACTGTTCAGTAGGAGAAGACTGATGATGAGAAAGTCGGAGAGGAAAGACACAGTCGTCTTAAACCGTTGCTGTTAAAATATCCTTATTTCCCAAACTTTATAAAGACGCGAGACCATTGGAATACATTGTTAGGGCTGCTCAATGGGCCTTGGATGGGGCATGTACAAGTGAAGCTTAACCTCCATGAGCTTCCCCTGGCTAGAGGTTGTAAGTGACCCTGAGGAGATCCATCTTAAAACAAATGCAATATCCTCAAAAACCAACTGTTATTTTGCAGTACTTTATAACTTACAGAGCTTTCATACTCATCACTATAGTTGATCCTCAGAGCAGCCTTTAGGTTGCCAGAGCTGATACCAAAACTTTGGGAAGTAAAATGTTTTGCTCCAGCAAGTGAAACCTCCTAGACTCAAGAGTGAGGTCTTTTTTTTTTTTGTACGCGGGCCTCTCACTGTTGTGGCCTCTCCCGTTGCGGAGCACAGGCTCCGGACGCGCAGGCTCAGCGGCCGTGGCTCACGGGCCCAGCCGTTCCATGGCATGTGGGATCTTCCCGGACCGGGGCACGAACGCGTGTCCCCTGCATCGGCAGGTGGACTCTCAACCACTGAGCCACCAGGGAAGCCCAACAGTGAGGTCTTTTAACTTCAGAATTCATGGCTTTCTACTGTATCATTAGAGAGAAGACTCATACAAGACATTTTTGCATGACATATATTAACTGCTCAATAAATATTCATGAGACAAATGAAAGAAAAGAAAGAAGTCAAGCAGGAGCCAGGAATCCTTTAAGGGGCCAAAGAAAGACAATCCGTCAGTAGGAAGGAAAACGGGCCAGAATCCCACCTTTCCAGCTGGGACAGACACTTTCCCTACATTTCTTACAGATGTCAACCTGTTTTCCATGCTCCATGGTCCAGGCCAGTATATGGAACAAAACACAGATGATGACTCTGTAAGAGGGCTCTGGGTCCACATGCCCTCATAAAGCAGTTTCTATTTTTCTGGGTAACAGGTGGGGAGAGGGTTGGGTTTTTCTCTGTGGGTGGGGTGGGGCAATGGGGAGAAGATGGATGAGCCTTAATTAGGGTTAATTGTAGCTTTGGTAAATAAATAATGAAAATACGCCCAGGTAGATTTTTGATGAATGTGTCATTCACCAGTTCAATGCCTGTTGCTTAACTTTAGTTGTTAAATGAGAGGAGGCAGGAAAGGAAATCTGCACTTTGAATTTAAAGAGCAGCTGGCTTGATCTTTATTTCAGATGTAGTGAGATCAGTGATATGCTCTGTGCTTCTCTTCTGCTTTGTCAGGCCTCAGACAAGAGGAGGCTTTTAATGCTGAATTCCAACACCTTAAAAGCAGACAAAGGGATGGAAACTTAGGAAAGTTGATTTAACATGGCCCAGGTCTTTCAGGAATCTCATGGGTCTCTGGAATTTCTGACAGCCCAGTTTCTACCCTTTAGTATGAGGGCAGAGAAGGGCTTATTTAAAACTGGGGCCCAGGGCTTTCCTGGTGGTGCAGTGGTTAAGAATCCGCCTGCCAATGCAGGGGACACGGGTTCGAGCCCTGGTCCGGGAAGATCCCACATGCCGTGGAGCAACTAAGCCACAACTACTGAGCCCATGCGCCACAACTACTGAAGCCTGCATGCCTAGAGCCCATGCTCCGCAACAAGAGAAGCCACCGCAATGAGAAGCCCGCGCACCTCAACGAAGAGTAGCCCCCGCTCACCACAACTAGAGAAAACCCGCGCACAGCAACGAAGACCCAACGCCACCAAAAATAAAATAAATAAATTTATATTAAAAAAAACAAAACCGGGGCCCAGTAATTTGGAGAGTTAAATGGTCAGGATAAGGAGGTCTGAGCCAAGGAGGTGAGGTCTGTTCACAACCAATTCCATCTATGTTTAAAACCTTCCATGCACCCTTTGAGAGCTCAGCTGGTAGAGCGGAGGACTATAGACCTGACATGTGTGGATATCCATCTATGTTTAAACCTTCAAAGGCTTCCTTACTTCCCTTAGAATAAAAGCCAGACTCCTTACTGTAGCCCAGCAGGACTTGCATGTCCTGGTCTCTTATCTCTCTTCCACTCCCCGTCCTCCAGCCACACTGGTGACCCTTCTGGTCCTCACACATGCCACCCCCTTCCTTTCTTGTAGTCTTTGCATATGCTGCTCCTCTGGCTTTTCACAGATTCAGCTTCTTATTATGTTTCAGGTCTCAGCTTACGGTCGCTTTCTCAGTGTGGCCTCCTCTAACCATCTCATGTAAAGTAGCAGCATAACCTCTGCTCCTGCCACTTTTACCTGCCATCAATCTCACTGTTTCCTCCCTAGTACGTCTTAGTTTATAACGTTCTTATTTATTTAGTTGTTTCCTTACTTAGCTTCTGCTTCCTCCACTAGACCGTAGACTCCATGAAGGCAGAGGACTTATTTCTCTCATTCACCAGCATATACCAGCTCCTAAGACAGTACCCAGCCCGTGGGAGGTGCTCAACACATATTTGGTGAGCAAAGACTGAAAGAATTGTTTCCCTTCAGGGCACTAGCTGCTGTATTGGTAGAAGGTTCATCTTAGCTCTCAGAGTGGTTTTCAAACTCTCAACATGTTTTGTTGCCTTCCTGCCCTGGGCTAAGCCTTTCATCCATCCAAAGACCAAACAAAGTCTTGACTCGGGTCTCTCTGAGGTCTCTCCCCTGGTACACTGAGCACTCTAAGGGAGCAGATGTTTTCTCAGTGGGTGAAACAACCTGTTTCTCAAGGGTGTGCCCTCTCCCAGTCAGACAGGATGTGCCCTCAGAGCTTGCCAGGGCACGCTTCTCCAGAAATGCAGGCACTGCTCAAGCTCAACTGAGCCGCCGGAGCGTGGCAGCCAGGAGCGTCCACAGGAGACGACCAGCAAGCTCAGGAGAGATGCACATGGAAAAATAAAACTCTTAACTTGGGAGCCAACCTGGGGCTGGAAAGTCCACTTTGAAAGAAATCCCAACAAGAGCCAAGAGAGTTGGAAAAAACAGGAAAACTCCCATCGACACATACATTTTCACTGGAGCCATTCCATCTGTGTTTGTTTCTCCAGGGCTTTGCCGTGAGGACCTTACTTGCATTGACCATCAAAAACATTCAGTTCAGGGACTTGCCTGGCAGTGTGGTGGTTAAGACTCCGCGCTCCCACTGCAGGGGCGGCAGGTTCCATGCCTGGTGGGGAATTAGATCCCACAAGCTGTGCAGCAGAAAAAAAAAAAGAACATTCAGTTCAGGGTGAAAAGGGAGAGGAGAGTAGAATGAAGATAACAAGGCCACGGGCAAGGGAGAAGGGCTGCTGTGGAAACACTTCCTGGCTCTAGAGGGTGATGATCTCCAGAGTTTCCCTGGGGTCTCCTTTGGACCCCTCCTCCCGGAGAGGAGGGAGTATGTTACAACAGGGAGAGCCTTGGCCTGACGGCCAGCAGCCCTGGGTTCTGCTGCTCTCAACTGTGCTCCTCGCTTTGCTGAGTGACCTTGGACAAGCCACTTCACCTTGAAACGTGGGTTCTTCTTCTATTAAATGAGAAACTGAACTTTTTTTTTTATTGAGGTATAGTCGATTTACAATATTATAGACGTTTCAGGTGTATAACATAGTGATTCACAATTTTTAAAGATTATACTCCATTTATAGTTATTATAAAATATTGGCTATATTACCTGTGTTGTACTATATATCCTTGTAGCTTATTTTATACCTAGTAGTTTGTACCTCTTACTCCCCACCCCCGTCTTACCCCTCCCCCATTCCCTCTCCCCACTGGTAACCACTAGTTTGTTTTCTATATCTGTGAGTCTGCTTCTTTTTTGCTATATTCACTAGTTTTTTTTTGTTTTTAGCTTCCACATACACTATTTATCTTTTTCTGTCTGACTTAGAATTTGAACTTTTAAAAAAACATGGTAAAATATATGTAACATAAAATTTATCACTTTCATCATTTTGAAGTGTATATAGTTCAGTGGCATTAAATATAATCACATTGTTGTGCAACCATCACCATCCATCTCTAGAACTTTTTCATCTTCCCAATTGAAATTTCATACCTGTTAAACAGAAACTCCTCATTCCTCCCTCTCCCCTACCCTGACACTCACCATTCTACTTTCTGTCTCTATGAATTTGCCTATTCTAGGTACCTCATATAAGTGGAATCATACAGTGTTTGTTCTTTTGTGACTGACTGATTTCACTCACCATAATGTCTTTAAGGTTTATCTATGTTCAAGGTTCACATGTTGTAGCATGCGGCAGAATTTTAAGTCTGAACACTATTCCATCGTATGTATATACCACATTTTGTTTACCCATTTATCCATTGATTGGTTTGCTTCCGCCTTTTGCCTATTGTGAATAATGTTACTTTGAACATGGGTGTGCAAGTATTTGTTTGAGTCCCTTCTTTCACTTCTTTTGGCTATGTACCCAGAAATGGAATTGCTGGATCATACGATAATTCTATGTTTAATTCCTTGAGGAACCACCAAATTGTTTTCCATAGTGGCTGTACCATTTTACATTCCCATCAGCAATGCACAAGGGTGCCAATAAAACATTGAACTTTTATTAGTCAGAGAATCCATTTTTCAGAAGAAATGTTCCAGGATGCTCTATATGCAAAAGACATTTAGAGTGGAGTGCTCCAAAGCAGTGGGGGCGAGGAGTCCAGTAACCCCAAGAGTGTCTCTATGGAACAAAATGAAAACTGGATAAGATGTTCTCTAAGGCAGGGGTCGCCAACACCTCGGGCCGCCACAGACCGGTACCTGTTAGGAGGTGATGGCAGGCAAGTGAGCGAAGCTTCATCTGCGGCTCCCCATGGCTCCCTATCGTTTGCATTACTGCCTGAACCACCCCCCCTTCCCCGCCCCTGGCTGTGGAAAAATTGTCTTCCATGCAACTGGTGCCAAAAAAGCTTGGGGACCGCTGCTCTAAGGCTCCTTCACATGTCAAGCATCAATGAGTCTACATTCACGTGACATACTGAGCAGCCAATAGGCATAAGGCATATTTGATTTACTTATACATTACCTGTTCCACAAAGGATTTGAGAAGATTTGCAAAAACCTATACAATAGAAAAGGATAAAATACATAGTCAAGAGTATCAGGGCAGAGAAAGGTGGGAGGGATACCTTTAAGATATATGAGCAGACACTGCCTCTGTCCATGGGCTCTCTCAACCTGAGCATTGTAGGTGAAGGAATGTCAGAGAAATCCAGAGCAAGATTGCTCTATGAACATGTGGAAGCTCCAGAGGCGAAGGAAGACAAGACTGTTTATATTATACATTACTTCACCCAAAGCCACATCGCAAGACTCAAAGAATGAAGAAAGAATCTAGCTGGGGCCTAACAAAAGCATGCTGAGGAAGCAGAGTTAGTGCTTCTAAGAATGCACCTAAGTCATAAGCCCGAGGTTTACATCCTAGCTCCACTACCTGCTAACCCAGGGCACAATACTTGACCTCTTTAAGCCTCCATTTTCCCATCTATAAATGAGGGTGATGCTAAGAATTGCTGTGAGGATTAAGTGAGACAATGCAAGTCCAGGGCCTAGTAGAGTAAGCTATCAGTACATGGTAGCTGGAATTATACTCCGGAGGGTCCCATACCATGTCTTTCTTGTTCATCCCTCTCTCCCCAGCACTTAACAGAGTGCTGGTCTTAGTACGTACTGAATGGATGCTTGCAGACTTGATTTGATATAGATGCTTTTCCTGTTTGACATGCCACACTCCCACATTGATGGGTGACAGGGTCACAAAGCATGAGGTCAGGCTAGTTAAAGGCGTTGTCCACTAGGTAACACCGAGACTAAATGCTCATGGAGTTTGATGAAATTCATGCTATGGAATGTATATGACCCAGGTCAAGGGCCTCTACTGTGCTCTCCCTCATGCCCTCCCTCTTCAAAGGAATGTGTTTTGTTTATTCCAGTGAAAGATGTAAAATGATAAATTGGATAATAAATTAGGACAGGAGAGATATCAGCCCTGCAAACTTCATTTCAGTTCAAACTTCTACTATTTATTGAATGTTTAACATTTAAGGCTCTTCATTGGGCACTGTTGGAAATTTGAAGATTAGCAAGAAAACACCTCTTCTCTCAAAGCATATACTTTCTAATAAATGGGTAGCATATAGATATGCTACTATGAGAAAAATGCCATAAAGATGATCAAATGAACAATATGGGAAATGAAAGAAGGCAGAAATTACATTCAGCTCTAATTATCTGGTTATGTTTCTCAAGAGAGGTACCCTTCCAGATGGTCTTTGCATTTGGTACCATGGGGTAGGGGAGGAAAGTAGATTAGAGGCAGGGGGAATGAGAGGAACAAAGTATAGCGTGCTTGGCAATCAGTGAGTCATCTATTTTAGGTGGATCATATAATACACGTAGAAGAATAAGCCTAGAAAGAGGGCTTTGAGGGCCTTGAGGTTCAGATGAAGATTTATAGGGAATGGAGAGCAACTGAGAGATTTTGAGCAGGGAAGTCGTGTGATCAGACTGGTAATGGGGAAAATTAAACTAGCAGTGTTATGTGAAAGGGATTGAGGTGGAGCACGGCAGGAAGTGGGGGATGACTTAGGGAGCAGCTGAAGTGGATCTGGGAAGAAATTACGAACGAGGGTGTGGGCAGCAGGAATGGGCAAGAGGGGCCTATTGGAGAGGCTTTGTTGAGGTAACTACGATAGGATTTAAGTCAGTTCCCTTGTTTTACTTGGAGAGAAAATGAAGTTTGGATGCTTCATCTTTCCCAAATCAACTCTCACTATCTTCCGGTGAAAAGACCCCAGGCTTGGAAGCAAAGTGTGGACCCCGGGTCTGTAGGTTGGGAGAGGGGCTTGGAGAGCTGGAAGCATCTTTTATTCTCCTTGGTGCTCCATGTGCTTTAGCCCGGCCTCAGAGGAAAGAGCTAGAGGAGCGAGCTGTGAGAAGGAAGCTTCCCCGCCCCTCCCCAGGTTCTCAGTTCTGCTTGGACAGCCCCACGTCACAGGATGAGGCTTGGCACCCTCATCTGTGATAATAAAAACATAGCACAACAGTCATGTATCTCTTGGAATGTGACAACGACCAGATTATTAGCTTACGTGTTCTTAACCTACTGTCCTTTCTCCCCTCCACACCCTCCACCAATTAGAGAGTTTTTTTTTTTACTGCTTAGCTTCTTCCCCTCCTCTACTCTCTAAGAAGAATTCCGTCTACTGATCCTGTTTTTCTTGTGATACAGAAATAGGGAGAGAGAAACCAGACTGGACAGTTAGGAAAAGGGATAAAATTCTGATGGCTTGCTCCAGTTCAGGGTTACCCTTCTCTCTGTAAAATTCACGTCAAGGACTGTATCGACTAGATACTAAAGAATGAAGCCAGAAGATCAAGTCAACCCATATAATACGGACCTAAGAGAGAAGTAGGAAAAAAAAAAAAAGAAAAATACTTTGGGCTGGGCTTCAGGGAACATTTGCAGGGGGAGTCTTGATAAATGAAAGGCTCCGAGATAGAAAATATGTTGTTGTATAGTATGGATTGAATCTCTTTTAATACTAATTAAATGTTGCAATTTCGGTTTTGGCTGCTCACAGCTTTTAATGTTTTATGTTTTTAATGTTTTGGTTTTATGTCATACCATGCTTAGACTAGACAATATTGTATTCCAGCGTAACAGCAGGAATTCTGGGACCAAACTCTTGGATCTCAAATCCCATTGCTACCACTTAATAGCTGTGTGACCTTTGGCAAGATACTTCATTCTCTGTGACTCAGTTGCTTTGTCTGCAAAATGAGTTAACAAGAGTATCTACTTCAGAGAGCTGTTGTGAGGATTAAATGAGTTGATAGTTGTAAAGCTCATGTAAGGCCCAACATGTAGTTAGCCCTACATAAGCATTAGCTATTAGTAGTACAGGAAAATTTGAGGTCATGAGATTTTTCTGCCTTGGTTCAACCAAGATGGCGTAGATGACTGTCAGAGAAGAATTATTCTCAGTAAAACAGATCCTAACTTTTGGGAAGGAATGGAGGTTCTAGGCAGTTGTAATAGGTGGATTTCTAAAATGAAACCCAAAGATCCCCACCTCTGGGTTTTCACACCCTTGTGTAATCCATTTCCCATTGAGAGTGGGCTGGACCTGGTGACTTGTGTATAACTCACAGAATATGACAATGATGGTAGGATATCATTTTCGTGATTAGGTTACAAAAGGTTGTGATTCTGGTCTTGCTAGCAGGCTCTTTCTCTTGCTGGCTGTGATGATGCTAAAGCTGCCTTGGTGGGGAGGCCCTCACGGCAAAGAACTGGGGGAAGCCTGGGGCCAAACAGCCTGTAAAGAATTGAGACCATCAGTCCAACAGCCCGTGAGGGACGGCCAACAACCACTGAGTGAGCTGGAAATGGATCCGGCCTCAGTTGAAACTTGATTTCAGCCTTTTGAGAGACTCAGGCAGAGATCCCAGTTAAGCCATGTCCAGATTCCTAACCCCAGAAACTGTGAGATAATTAATGTGTGTTGTTCTAAACCATTACATTTTAGAGTATTTTGATACATAGCAATAGATAACTAATTCAGCAATGTACCAAAGGAGGAACTTGGGAACCCAGAGACCCAGCTCTAGGATATGAGGGTGGAAGTTGGGGAGGCCTTGAGGGTGAGAGTCCCCATTGAAGGAGCATCCTATTGTCACACTGGGGAGAGCACACCCTCATCTACGTGGGGAGGAGAGCAACTCAGGCAGAGCCCTTCAGGATGAAGTGGCTGAGGCTATCCTAGGGCTTCCTGTTCAAGTGCCTATCAGCCTGGGAACACTTAGTTCTCATCTTGCATCATTGACCTCTTTGCAGCACTGGAGTGTGTACTCTTCTAGAAATGCCTCCTTATCTTTATGACACCACTCCACTCAATTGTTTATTCATTCAGGCAACAGCTATGAGCCGGACACTTCTATGAGGTCTGGGTACATTATGAACAAGGAGAAATGGCCCTCACACAGTATAAATTTCTTCTGGCTTTATTCTATCTCTTTAACTGCTCCTCTGTCTTCTTCCCTGGGGCGACTTTTGTTCACATACCCCTTAAAGCCTAGTGTTCTCCATGGCACTGTCCTTGTCCCTCTTTCCTTTTTACCTTACACGTCCCCCTGCATGATTTCAGGCTGTATCTATCACCTAACGCCATGTCCATGCTGACTTCTCCCATTTCTGAGTTCCTATTGCCCTTAGGGTCAGGACCAAGCACTTAAGTTCAACCTCTGTTTTTTTTTTTTTTTAAATTAATTAATTTATTATGGCTGCGTTGGGTCTTCGTTGCTGTGCACGGGTTCTCATTGCGGTGGCTTCTGTTGTTGCGGAGCACGGGCTCTAGGCGCGCAGGCTTCAGTAGCTGTGGTTCGAAGGCTCTAGGGCACAGGCTCAGTAGTTGTGGCGCACGGGCTTAGTTGCTCTGCGGCATGTGGGATCTTCCCGGACCAGGGATCGAACCCATGTCTACTGCATTGGCAGGCGGATTCTTAACCACTGCACCACCAGGGAAGCCCAACCTCTAACTGTTGATCTATGGAAACTTTCCCATGCCTGGGAGTTTTAGTCCACTAGTGAATATCTGTATCTCTTTGTATAATAGAAGGGTATTTGACAAATCAAAAAGAGTAGGTAATTAGAAGGACTGGCAAAACCCAGAGCTGGCAAGACTGTGTAGCAACTGAAGCTCTCATACGCTGCAGGGAGGAGTGAAAACTGTTTGGCAATACCTATTAAAGCTAAATATTTATATATACTTTGACCCAGTAACTCCATTCTTGGGTAAACACCCAAGAGAAACAAGTGCTTATGTCCACCAAAAGACATGTACAAGCATGTTCATGCCAGCTTTATCCATGATAGCCAAAAACTGGAAACAATTCAAATGTCCACCAATAGTAGATTGGATACGGGCTTCCCTGGTGGCGCAGTGGTTGAGAATCCATCTGCCAATGCAGGGGACACGGGTTTCAATCCTTGGTCCGGGAAGATCCTACATGCCGCGGAGCAACTAAGCTTGTGCACCACAACTACTGAGCCTGTGCTCTAGAGCCCGTGAGCCACAACTACTGAGTCCACATGCCACAACTACTGAAGCCCACGCGCCTAGAGCCCGTGCTCCACAACGAGAGAAGCCACCACAATGAGAAGCCTGTGCACTGCAACGAAGACCCAACACAGCCAAAAACAAATAAATAAATTTATTTTAAAAAATAGTAGATTGGATAGTATTTTATACAATAGAATATTACATAGCAATAAAAAATAAACTACTGCTATACATAATGACATGGATGAATCTCATAGACATAATATTGAGTTGAAAGAAGACAAACACAAAAGAACATGTACTGTATGATTCCACTTATGTGAAGTTCAAGCACAGGCAAGATAATCTATGGTGTCTACACCCTTTTTGCAGAGTTATCTTTGCAGAGTTATGACTGGGAAGGGACACAAGGGAAAATCTGAGGGTTCTGAAAATATCTAAATATTGATTTGGGTGGTGATTACCCAAGAGTATATGTAAAAAGTTATCCAGCTATACACTTAAGATTGGTACATTTCACTGTCTTTAACTTATACCCCAATAAAGAGTTAAAAAAAAAAAAAAGAAGAGTATGTTATAGATAGCTTTTGTTTTTGCTATCCAGCAGTTTTTTGTCCTTTTCTTAAAGTAATTAACCCTGATTTACCACTGTCCTTTACCTTTACGGGGTGTAGACAATGCTCACCTCATATATATGTCACATGATCCAGGACTGGCCATCAGAGTTTTCCACATCTTGGCCACAGGGATGGACCTGTGATTTAAACCAAAGCAATGAGATTCAAACCCAGGACTTTAAAACAAATCCTATGCTTATGTGTACATTTACAAGGAGGTGAGTGGTTCTATGGACATATCTATCTGTTGTTAGATATAGCTCCTCAGAGGGAAAAGGACAGAAAAATACCACCTAATCCTCACAATCGCCCTACTGAAGCTGTTGCCTGAGTCTGGGAAACAATTCCCTTCTATGTCCACCCCGCACTTGCCTGGAGGTTGTTGCCTCCCTGGTGAAGTGGACATGAGTAGAAAGAGTATGGTTCTGGGAATCCCCTCTTGGTCCAGTGGTTAGGACTCCATGCTTCCACTGCAAGGGGCCTGGGTTCAATTCCTGGTCAGGGAACTAAGATCCCACAAGCTATGCAGTGCAGCCAAAAAAAAAAAAAAGAATATGGTTCTGGGTTTGTCAGATATCTTCCATACAGACTCAAGGATCACATGATCACAACCTAGCTACAAGAGAGGCTGGGCACTGTAAGAGTGTGGAAACAAACACATTTGGTGGCCCACATCACATCCCTTTGGCCATCTCTGATATCAGCCACGGCTACAATGGACAGTCATCCTATGTCAGCCCAGGTGTTGTTCTGACAGCATTTCTTCTCCTCCAGTGTGAGGTCTCAGCCTTCCGTGTTCTGCCCCAGGGCCTTCTTCAATACCCTAGGACCCTGCTCAGCCTACAGGTAATAGTACCCCAAAGTACAGGGGTGTTAATATCTCTCTTGGCAACTTCCAACCACTGGGGGATGGAAGCTAGTGGATAAATTCCCTCACCTTTAGGTGAATGGTTGTAGGAGGCCTTCTGTACTGTTCTCATCTTGATAACACATTTTCCTTCTTGACATCACTCTCCCTGCTGCCCCCATTCCTGTTTCAGGGGATCCCTCTTCAGTAAACTACCTGGACCAAGTCCTGCTGTCAGATTCTGCTTTGGGGGGAACTCAAGCTAAGACAAGAACTCATGGAAAATCTGGGGAGCACTAACTGTTCTCAGACAGCAGTTTGCAGGGCTTTATTTGTCAGCTTAAGATAAGGTAAAGTTTGGAGACGTGAGAATTTATTGGAAAATTACAGGTTAAGGCCTCAGGGGTTTTGCAGAGCCCTTGGGAGAGGCAGCAGTATCAGAATATCTTTGCCTCATTCCTTCAGGGCTACATCTTGGATTTTACTCCAAATCATTTCCAACTCCCATTTATTATCTCATTGGCTTATGTTAGAGCAGAGTTTTGCTGAAAATATTGTTCAGGGCTTAGGTCCTTCATGTAAACGGCAGTGGCATGTTATAATTCTGCTGCCTTTCTGATGAGATGATGTAATTGTGTGGCTTTGATTTTTAAATAAGATTATACCCCAATTTCAGCCTTAATTGATGGCAAATCTGGCTGACACATACAAAGTTTAATAATCATTACTTAGGCATTATCTAACTTTGCCAAGGTGTGCCTCAAAGGTAATACATATCCTTTAAGTGTCCGATTGGGCCTAGATGTTTCTGGGCTTCAGCAAGTACATTTATAAATTTAAATCCCACCAAATCAGCAGTGGTCAAACAGCTACTTCTTAGTAGGGGTTTCAGAGTTTCTCTGATTTAAAAACAAAAACATGGGACTTCCGGGAAGATGGCGTAAGAGTAAAACGCGGAAATCACCTTCCTCCCCACAGATACTCCAGAAATACATCTACACGTGGAACAACTCCTACAGAACACCTACTGAACGCTGGCAGACCTCAGACCTCCCAAAAGAAAAGAAACCCCCCACATACCTAGGTAGGGCAAAAGAATAAAGAATAAACAGAGACAAAAGGATGGGGACGGGACCGACACCAGTGGGAGGGTGCTGTGAAGGAGGAAAGGTTCCCACACACTAGGAAGCCCCTTCGCGGGTGGAGACTGCGGGCGGCAGAGGGGGGAGCTTCGAAGCCGCGGAGGAAAGCACAACAACAAGGGTGCGGAGGATAAAGCGGGGAGATTCCCGCACAGAGGATCAGGGCCGACCGGCACTCACCAGCCCGAGAGGCTTGTCTGCTCACTCCCCAGGGCGGGCGGGGCTGCGAGCTGAGGCTCAGGCTTCAGTTGGAGCGCCAGGAGAGGACTGGGGTTGGCGGCGTGAACACAGCCTGAAGGGGGCTAGTGAGCCACAGGTGGCCGGGAGGGAGTCCGGGGAAAAGTCTGGACCTGCCGAAGAGGCAAGAGACTTTTTCTTCCCTCTTTGTTTCCTGGTGCGCGAGGAGAGGGGATTAAGAGCGCTGCTTAAAGGAGCTCCAGAGACGGGCGCGAGCCGCGGCTAAAAGCGCGGACCCCAGAGACAGACAGGAGACGCTAAGGCTGCTGCTGCCGCCACCAAGAAGCCTGTGTGCGAGCACAGGTCACTCTCCACACCCCTCTTCCGCGGAGCCTGTGCAGCCCGCCACTGCCAGGGTCCCGGGATCCAGGGACAACTTCCCCCGGGAGAACGCACGGCGCGCCTCAGGCTGCTGCAACATCACGGCGGCCTCTGGCGCCGCAGGCCGTGCCCCTCCCTCCCCCCTGGCCTGAGTGAGCCAGAGCCTCCGAATCAGCGGCTCCTTTAACCCTGTCCTGTCTGAGCGAAGAACAGACGCCCTCCGGCGACCTACATGCAGAGGCGGGGCCAAATCCAAAGCGGAGCCCCGGGAGCTGTGAGAACAAAGAAGAGAAAGGGAAATCTCTCCCAAGAGCCTCAGAAGCAGCAGATTAAAGCTCCACAATCAACTTGATGTACCCTGCGTCTGTGGAACACCTGAAGAGACAACGAGTCATCCCAAATTGAGGAAGTGGACTCTGAGAGCAAGATTTATGATTTTTTCCCCTTTTCCTCTTTTTGTGAGTGTGTATGTATATGCTTCTGTGTGAGATTTTTGTCTGTATAGCTTTGCTTCCACCATTTGTCCTAGGGTTCTATCCGTCCTTTTTTTTGTTTTTTCAATTTTTTTTCTTAATAATTATTTTTTATTTTAAGAACTTTATTTTATTTTACTTTATCTTTTCTTTCTTTCCTTCCTTCCCTCATTTAGACAACGAATCATCCCAAATTAAGGAGGTGGACTTTGAGAGCAAGATTTATGATTTTTTCCCCTTTTCCTCTTTTTGTGAGTGTGTATATGTTTGCTTCTGTGTGAGATTTTGTCTGTATAGCTTTGCTTCCACCACTTGGCCTAGGGTTCTATCCGTCCGTTTTTTTTGTTTGTTTTGTTTTGAATTTTTTTCTTTTTTCTTAATAATTATTTTTTTATTTTAATAACTTTATTATATTTTATCTTACTTTATTTTATTTTACTCTATCTTCTTTCTTTCTTTTTTTACTTCCTTCCCTCCTTCCTCCCTTCCTTCCTCCCTCCCTCCCTTCCTTCTTTTTTTCTTTCTTTCTTTCTACTAATTCTTTCTTTCTAATTTTTCTCCCTTTTATTCCGAGCCGTGTGGATGAAAGTCTCTTGGTGCTGCAGCCAGGAGTCAGTGCTGTGCCTCTGAGGTCAGAGAGCCAACTTCAGGACACTGGTCCACAAGAGACCTCCCAGCTCCACACAATATCAAATGGCGAAAATCTCCCAGAGATCTCCATCTCAACACCAGCACCCAGCTTCACTCAACAACCAGCAAGCTACAGTGCTGGATATCCTATGCCAAACAACTAGCAAGACAGGAACACAACCCCACGCATTAGCACAGAGGCTGCCTAAAATCATAATAAGTCCACAGACACCCCAAAACACATCACCAAATGTGGACCTGCCCACCAGAAAGACAAGATCCAGCCTCATCTACCAGAACACAGGCACTAGTCCCCTCCACCAGGAAGCCTACACAACCCACTGAACCAACCTTAGCCACTGGCGACAGACACCAAAAACAACAGGAACTACGAACCTGCAGCCTGCAAAAAGGAGACCCCAAACACAGTAAGATAAGCAAAATGAGAAGACAGAAAAACACACAGCAGATGAAGGAGTAAGATAAAAACCCACCAGACCTAACAAATGGAGAGGAAATAGGCAGTCTACTTGAAAAAGAATTCAGAATAATGATAGTAAAGATGATCCAAAATCTTGGAAAATGAATAGACAAAATGCAAGAAACATTTAGCAAGGACCTAGAAGAACTAAAGATGAAACAAACAACAATGAACAACACAATAAATGAAATTAAAAATACTCTAGATGGGATCAATAGCAGAATAACTGAGGCAGAAGAACGGATAAGTGACCTGGAAGATAAAATAGTGGAAATAACTACTGCAGAGGAGAATAAAGAAAAAAGAATGAAAAGCATTGAGGACAGTCTCAGAGATCTCTGGGACAAAATTAAACGCACCAACATTCGAATTATAGGGGTGCCAGAAGAAGAAGAGAAAAAGAAAGGGACTGAGAGAATATTTGAAAAGATTATAGTTGAAAACTTCCCTAATATGGGAAAGGAAATAGTTAATCAAGTCCAGGAAGCAAAGAGAGTCCCATCCAGGATAAATCCAAGGAGAAATACACCAAGACACATATTAATCAAACTGTCAAAAACTAAATACAAAGAAAACATATTAAAAGCATCAAGGGAAAAACAACAAATAACACACAAGGGAATCCCCATAAGGGTAAGAGCTGATCTTTCAGCAGAAACTCTGCAAGCCAGAAGGGAGTGGCAGGACATATTTAAAGTGATGAAGGAGAAAAACCTACAACCAAGATTACTCTACACAGCAAGGATCTTATTCAGATTTGATGGAGAAATTAAAACCTTTACAGACAAGCAAAAGCTGACAGAGTTCAGCACCACCAAACCATCTTTACAACAACTGCTAAAGGAACTTCTCTAGGCAAGAAACACAAGAGAAGGAAAAGACCTACAATAACGAACCCAAAACAACTAAGAAAATAGAAATAGGAACATACATATTGATAATTACCTTAAATGTAAATGGACTAAATGCTCCCACCAAAAGACACAGATTAGCTGAATGGATACAAAAACAAGACCCATATATTTGCTGTCTACTAGAAACCCACTTCAGACCTAGAGACACATACAGACTGAAAGTAAGGGGATGGAAAAAGATATTTCATGCAAATGGAAACCAAAAGAAAGCTGGAGTAGCAATTGTCATATCAGACAAAATAGACTTTAAAATAAAGAATATTAGAAGAGACAAAGAAGGACACTAAATAATGATCAAGGGATCAATCCAAGAAGAAGATATAACAATTGTAAATATTTATGCACCCAACATAGGAGCAAATACCAACAGCCATAAAAGGGGAAATCGACAGTAACACATTCATAGTAGGGGACTTTAACACCCCACTTTCACCAATGGACAGATCATCCAAAATGAAAATAAATAAGGAAACACAAGCTTTAAATGATACATTAAACAAGATGAACTTAATTGATATTTATAGGACATTCCATCCAAAAACAACAGAATACAGATTTTTCTCAAGTGCTCATGGAACATTCTCCAGGATAAATCATATCTTGGGTCACAAATCAAGCCTTAGTAAATTTAAGAAAATTGAAATTGTATCAAGTATCTTTTCCGACCACAACGCTATAAGATTAGATATCAATTACAGGAAAAGATCTGTAAAAAACACAAACACATGGAGGCTAAACAATACACTACTTAATGACGAAGTGATCACTGAAGAAATCAAAGAGGAAATAAAAAAATACCTAGAAACAAATGACAATGGAGACACGACGACCCAAAATCTATGGGATGCAGCAAAAGCAGTTCTAAGAGGGAAGTTTATAGCAATACAATCCTACCTTAAGAAACAGGAAACATCTCGAATAAACAACCTAACCTTGCACCTAAAGCAATTAGAGAAAGAAGAACAAAAATACCCCAAAGTTAGCAGAAGGAAAGAAATCATAAAAATCAGATCAGAAATAAATGAAAAAGAAATGAAGGAAACGATAGCAAAGATCAATAAAACTAAAAGGTGGTTCTTTGAGAAGATAAACAAAATTGATAAACCATTAGCCAGAATCATCAAGAAAAAAAGGGAGAAGACTCAAATCAATAGAATTAGAAATGAAAAAGGAGAAGTAACAACTGACACTGCAGAAATACAAAAGATCATGAGAGATTACTACAAGCAACTCTATGCCAATAAAATGGGCAACCTGGAAGAAATGGACAAATTCTTAGAAATGTACAACCTGCCAAGACTGAATCAGGAAGAAATAGAAAATATGAATAGACCAATCACAAGCACTGAAATTGAAACTGTGATTAAAAATCTTCCAACAAACAAAAGCCCAGGACCAGATGACTTCACAGGCGAATTCTAGCAAACATTTAGAGAAGAGCTAACACCTATCCTTCTGAAACTTTTCCAAAATATATCAGAGGGAGGAACACTCCCAAACTCATTCTACAAGGCCACCATTACCCTGATGCCAAAACCAGACAAGGATGTCACAAAGAAAGAAAGTACAGGCCAATATCACTGATGAACATAGATGCAAAAATCCTCAACAAAATACTAGCAAACAGAATCCAACAGCACATTAAAAGGATCATACACCATGATCAAGTGGGGTTTATTCCAGGAATGCAAGGATTCTTCAATATATGCAAATCAATCAATGTGATAAACCATATTAACAAATTGAAGGAGAAAAACCATATGATCATCTCAATAGATGCAGAGAAAACTTTTGACAAAATTCAACACCCATTTATGATAAAAACCCTGCAGAAAGTAGGCATAGAGGGAACTTTCCTCAACATAATAAAGGCCATATATGACAAACCCACAGCCAACATCGTCCTCAATGGTGAAAAACTGAAATCATTTCCACTAAGATCAGGTACAAGACAAGGTTGCCCACTCTCACCACTCTTATTCAGCATAGTTTTGGAAGTTTTAGCCACAGCAATCAGAGAAGAAAAGGAAATAAAAGGAATCCAAATAGGAAAAGAAGAAGTAAAGCTGTCACTGTTTGCAGATGACATGATACTATACATAGAGAATCCTAAAGATGCTACCAGAAAACTACTAGAGCTAATCAATGAATTTGGTAAAGTAGCAGGATACAAAATTAATGCACAGAAGTCTCTGGCATTTCTATACACTAATGATGAAAAATCTGAAAGTGAAATCAAGAAAACACTCCCATTTACCATTGCAACAAAAAGAATAAAATATCTAGGAATAAACCTACCTAAGGAGACAAAAGACCTGTATGCAGAAAATTATAAGACACTGATGAAAGAAATTAAAGATGACACAAATAGATGGAGAGATATACCATGTTCTTGGATTGAAAGAATCAACACTGTGAAAATGACCCTACTACCCAAAGCAATCTACAGATTCAATGCAATCCCTATCAAACTACCACTGGCATTTTTCACAGAACTAGAACAAAAAATTTCACAATTTGTATGGAAACACAAAAGACCCCGAATAGCCAAAGCAATCTTGAGAACGAAAAACGGAGCTGGAGGAATCAGGCTCCCTGACTTCAGGCTATACTACAAAGCTACAGTAATCAAGACAGTATGGTACTGGCACAAAAACAGAAATATAGATCAATGGAACAGGATAGAAAGCCCAGAGATAAACCCACGCACATATGGTCACCTTATCTTTGATAAAGGAGGCAGGAATGTACAGTGGAGAAAGGACAGCCTCTTCAATAAGTGGTGCTGGGAAAACTGGACAGGTACATGTAAAAGTATGAGATTAGATCACTCCCTAACACCATACACAAAATGGATACTCAAAATGGATTAAAGACCTAAATGTAAGGCCAGAAACTATCAAACTCTTAGAGGAAAACATAGGAAGAACACTCTATGACATAAATCACAGCAAGATCCTTTCTGACCCACCTCCTAGAGAAATGGAAATAAAAACAAAAATAAACAAATGGGACCTAATGAAACTTCAAAGCTTTTGCACAGCAAAGGAAACCATAAACAAGACCAACAGACAACCCTCAGAATGGGAGAAAATATTTGCAAATGAAGCAACTGACAAAGGATTAATCTCCAAAATTTATAAGCAGCTCATGCAGCTCAATAACAAAAACCCAATCCAAAAATGGGCAGAAGACCTAAATAGACATTTCTCCAAAGAAGATATACAGACTGCCAACAAACACATGAAAGAATGCTCAACATCATTAATCATCAGAGAAATGCAAATCAAAACTACAATGAGATATCATCTCACACCAGTTGGAATGGCCATCACCAAAAAATCTAGAAACAATAAATGCTGGAGAGAGTGTGGAGAAAAGGGAACCCTCTTGCACTGTTGGTGGGAATGTAAATTGATACAGCCACTATGGAGAACAGTATGGAGGTTCCTTAAAAAACTACAAATAGAACTACCATATGACCCAGCAATCCCACTACTGGGCCTATACCCTGAGAAAACCATAATTCAAAGAGTCATGTACCAAAATGTTCATTGCAGCTCTATTTACAATAGCCCGGAGATGAAAACAACCTAAGTGTCCATCATCGGATGAATGGATAAAGAAGATGTGGCACATATATACAATGGAATATTACTCAGCCATAAAAAGAAACGAAACTGAGCTATTTGTAATGAGGTGGATAGACCTAGAGTCTGTCATACAGTGAAATAAGTCAGAAATAGAAAGACAAATACCGTGTGCTAACACATATATATGGAATTTAAGAAAAAATATGTCATGAAGAACCTTGGGGTAAGACAGGAATAAAGACACAGACCTACTAGAGAATGGACTTGAGGATACGGGGAGGGGGAAGGGTAAGCTGTGACAAAGCGAGAGAGAGGCATGGACATATATACACTACCAAACGTAAGGCAGATAGCTAGTGGGAAGCAGCCGCATAGCACAGGGAGATCAGCTCGGTGCTTTGTGACTGCCTGGAGGGGTGGGATAGGGAGGGTGGGAGGAAGGGAGACGCAAGAGGGAAGAGATATGGGAACATATGTATATGTATAACTGATTCACTTTGTTATAAAGCAGAAACCAACACACCATTGTAAAGCAATTATACTCCAATAAAGATTTTTTAAAAAACAAAAAAACCATGGATTTGCTCTTACTCAGTGCCAGTCCTATTCACCTTTGCTAATCCCTACAGTGCCCTGGCAAGGTGGTGGTCATGATTTCCCCTTTACAGCCAAGGAAGAAGGAAGCTCAGAGCCTTGGTGACATCATGGGCTCAAGGCCACATAACAGGTGCACTGGCAAAGCAGAGATTTGAATGTAGATCCAGCTGATTCCAGATTTCCTGCTCCTTCCTCAGTATGTCATACTGGTATATCTCTAAGTAGGAGAGTGTGTGGGAAGGAGAAAGGAAAGGAGATTCCCACAAATGAATGATAAGATCAGAGAGTCTCAGATTTGGAAGGATCCTTAGAGGCCATCTCGTCCACACCTGTGGGCACGGCACATACGTCCCTCCTGCAGAGGTGCAGACAGGTCAAAGACCAGGGGAAGGAGGCTGGACAGGGTGTGGAGTCAGGCCTGTGTTCCCGGCAGGGGTGGTGACAGAAGTGGTGGCGCAACTGTGCAATAAAGGAAAACCCTGTGCCTGCTTTCCCTAGCCTTGAGTTGTGTGTGTGTGTTTACGTGTGTGGGCACACACATACATATATGCACACAATAAAATACACATAAAATTTACCATTTCAGCCATTTCAATGTATACAATTCAGTGACATTTAGCACACTAACAATGTTGTACAAATATCTCCACTATCTAGTCCCAGAATATTTCCATCATCCCTAAAGGAAATCTTATACTCATTAAACAGTCATTGTCCATTCCCCTCTCCTCCCAGCCCCTAGCAACTGCTGCTTTCTCTCTATGCATTTTCCTGTCTGGACACTTCATGTAAGTGGAATCATAACATATGTGGCCATTTTTGCCTGGCTCTTTTCACTTGGAATAATATTTTTAAGATTCACTGATGTCATAGTATGTATCAGTAGTTCATTTCTTTTTATGTTCACAGCCTTGTCTTTATACTGCTTCCTTGAACATACTTTTATTATAGTCTTAAAATAGTAACTTATGGTCACTTTAAATCTCTTTTTAAGAAAGTGATCAAAAGGCACAATTACTCGCCTGAGTCCATATAGCCACCCTCCTCCTAGATATAAGGTCATCTAGTCCAGGCTCCATGACAGAAGGAAACATTCCATTCCATTACAAAAGTATATGCAAAGAAAACTGTAAAACTTTATTGAGAGTTGTAAAAGACTTGAGTAAATGGTACGACCAAAAATTTTCCTGGATAGAAATATTAAAGATGTTAATTCTTGGGCTTCCCTGGTGGCACAGTGGTAGAGAGGCCGCCTACCGATGCAGGGGACATGGGTTCGTGCCCCGGGCCGGGAAGATCCCACATGCCACAGAGCGGCAGCGCCCTTGAGCCATGGCCGCTGAACCTGCGAGTCCGGAGCCTGTGCTCCGCAACGGGAGAGGCCACATTGGTGAGAGGCCCGCGTACCAAAAAAAAAAAAAAAAAAAAAAAAAAAAAAAAAGATGTTAATTCTTCTTAAATAAATTTGTAAGTTTAATGCAATTCTAGTCAACATTACAATAAGAATTTTGTGGGGGGAGGAGAAATATAGGGATAGGGGATTTTAAAAAAGGGTTATTATGGGATTATATGAAATCCTGGTGTGAAACTTCTGAAAATTGTAAAGCATTGTAGAATTTTAAAACTTTCATTCAATAAAAAAAAATTTTTTAAAAAGAATTTTTGTAATGATATTATTTTAAAATTAATCTGGAAGAGTAAACATTTTAGAATATCAAAGAAAGTTCTGGAAAAAGATAACCCTGAAGGGGCTAGACATTTTAAAGGGTAGAACTATTTTAGAGTTACAGTGATTAAAACAGTATATTAATAATTCTGGAATAAACAGGTAGCTCAGTGGAACCATCTAAAGTAGAAACAGTCCAACTCAATGGCCTTTTTCTCAGCACAATCTCCTCTCCTTCCATCAGCCTCCTTTAGTTATCCCTGTAGACCTATTTCTTCACCCTTGTCAAAATCTTGAATCCCTGGCCCCTCTGCTTCTTAGTATCCATCCCTACCTATTCGTCTCTTGTCTTCACTCCCTTCCCAACGTGATGGAGACTCCATGTTTTGTTTCAACAATTATTTGCTCATACTTTCAACTTCCTTGCTCCATTTCCCTGCCATTATACCCTGTGGCAGAAACCCAAAACAAATAAAGATAAACAAACTTGGATCTAGTGACTGGAAAGAGACACAAAGTTAGTATACTAGTTTGAATAGTGTCTTCCCAAAATTCATATCCACCCAGCACCTCAGAATGTTCCTTATCTGGAAATAGGGTCTTTGTATATGTAATCAGTTAGGATGAGATTGTAGTGGATGAAGGTGGGTCCTAAATCCAATGAGTGGTGTCCTTATAAGAAGCCTATAAGGCTTCTTATAGCCTTATAGCCTTATAAGAAGGCTATAAGGCTATAAGAAGACAGAGAGACACAGACGCAGACATACACCAAGGGAAGAAGACCGTGTGAAATGGAGGCAGAAATTGGAGTGGTGCATCTACAAGTTGAGGAGGCCCACGGATTGCTGGGGAACACTGGAAGCCAGGAAGAGGCAAGGAAAGGTCCTTCCCTAGAGCTGACACTTTGATTTCACATTCTAGCCTCCAAACTGTGAGAGAATGGGTTTCTGTTGTTTTAAGCCATATTGGTTGTAATTTGTTACAGCAGCCCTAGGAAACTATGATAGGGGCTTCTAGGCTGCTGGATATACAAGTGTCTTCTCTGTGTGAATTCATCATGTTATATGTGATGTTTGCACACTGCTATGTATATAGTATACTTCAATTAAAAGTAAAAAAGTAAAAAGAAAAAAAGCATCGCTCTTCCTTATCTGAGCCCACACCTGTGCCGTTCAGCACTGCTGGAGAAAATCTCCCAACCTCTGTGAGTGGTGCCTAATCTCTGTGGGGCTCTTGTGCTGCCCACCGATCCCTCCATATGTCCCTGGGAAGGGCTTTCTCTTTTCTCAAAATTCTTTCCACAGGAGTATTTCCTCCTTCACTCTCATCAAATGACCCTGCTTCTAACTTGTCAGTGAAAAAGACACCACTTGAAGGCAACTCCAGAGTATCCAGCCATTCCTCCTACACACATCCCACTTTTCCTCTTCCCTTCCAGTTAAAAGAGAAGAACTTTCCCTCCTCCTGCCAAGAATCATTCTGGTCTCTGGATCCCATCTCTTGTCAGCCTCTGAAAAGATCTTACCCTTTTGCAATGTTCTCATATTTATAAATAAATCCACACTCCCTTTGGCTAAATAGAAAGATCTCACCAATCCCTTTTCACCCCATGCCCTGGAGATTCTGAAAGCTTTTCCCTAGCAAGGTGTGCTCTGGTCCCCTTTGAGAATCCCTCCATCGTCTCTGTGTCTTCATTGGGTAAGAAGAGTCTAGAGCATCACCTTCGGTCATTTGCCTCATGGAAACATTAGGGGGACTTCCCTGGTAGTATCCACTTGCCAATGCAGGGGACACAGTTTCAAGCCCTGGTCCAGGAAGATCCCACGTGCCGCGGAGCAACTAAGCCCGTGCACCACAACTACTGAGCCTGCGCTCTAGAGCCTGCGAGCCACAACTACTGAAGCCCGCGCGCCTAGAGCCCGTCCTCCCCAGCAAGAGAAGCCACCGCAATGAGAAGTCCGTGCACCGCAACGAAGAGTAGCCCCCGCTTGCCGCTACTAGAGAAAGCCCGAGCACAGCAACGAAGACCCAACGCAGCCAAAAATAAATAAATAAATTTTAAAAAAGAAAAGAAACATTAGGTACACGTTGTGTGTTGTTTTCTGAACGCTTTGTCCTGGTATTTCCTGTTTACCCTTTCCCTGACCCACATTTAGGAAGCTAGGCAATTTGTTTTGTTGTCTCAGGGATGGGGTGACACAGCAGAATGTGGATTACAAAAGAGGCTAATTTGGGGCTTTGCACTTTCAAAATCCCAGGCCTCAAAGCAAACACAATGAATCAGGAAAAATATAAAAAAGCCAGGCTACTTCTGCAGACTAGATAATAATGAGTGAAAAGAGAGAGCAGCCAGGGGCACCAAATGAGCTCAAAGGCCGGTTGGCCATGGTGAGGGTTGCTGTGGACGCTGCCCAAATCCCCCCTTTAGGACTGAACACTCACCCCTCCCCCAACTTCTGGGAGTGCTGACTGCTGTTGGCTCACACCTGAGTCCCTGCCCAGGTATTACAGAAGGCTGCCTTGCCCAAGATTATGTTCCCTCCCTAGGGACAACCAGTAATAAAGATTCTTCTATGTGGAAGAACAAAGGTCCAGCCCCCTTGCTTCAACTTAGGATAACTCTGAGAGGCCATCCAGTGTCAGAGCTTCCTGAGGCATTGGTAGGGGCCTCTGCGGCAACTGCACCCCAGTTCAATCTCTCCCTTGGCCCAAACGTAGCTGCTGTTCCCAAAAGTCTCCCCATTCCCTCTCCTTAGTAGCTTCTTGCACTCAAATGTTCATCTACCTAAAGGTTCCTGGCACCTCCTGGGAAGACACCTGAAAACTGAGGAATGGAAGGCACCTGGAGAGGTCCCCAGAATCCCTGAAGCTTAGCCTAGTGCAGGAGAGTAGAGGAAAAGTGACATGCAGCTTGTGTCAGCTGAGAAGGCCCAAGTGAGTCTCAGTATTTCCCACAGGCCCGAGCTTCTTCCAGAACAGTACAGGATCACTGATCTGGTCAGGAGGGTCCCAGATGTGGCACTGGCAGACAATGGACTTGAAGAGGTCTCAGGGCTGGGACCTGCATGGACCCACAACTGATGACCAGATGGTAATGAGGGCACCTCAGAAGGCACCACCATCATGGACTGTGATACTGAGAGCACAAAATTCCAGCCCCTCTCCTCAACGTCTTGATACTATCCACATCCCCCTGAACTTCCTCAAGAAAAGGAAATCAGCCTGGGAATGGGCAGAAATCTAGTTTACATAGGCTATGAAATCATGTTTACCAAACCTCCATGTGACCTCCAAGCCAATAATCAAAACAAAAAATAAACAGTAGATTGGGGGAAATACTTAGCAAACAGGAAGACAAAGGACTACTATTTTTATTTTTAAAATAAATTTCGTTATTATTTATTTATTATTTTTATGTTTTGGCTGTGCCGTGTGGCATGTGGGATCTTAGTTCCCTGATCAGGGATCAAATCCTTGTCCTCTAGCAGTGGAAGACCAGTGAACCACCAGGGAAGTCCCCATGACTTTTTTTTTTTTTTTTGGCTGCGTTGGGTCTTTGTTGCTGCGCGCGGGCTTTCTCCAGCTGCGGCGAGCGGGGGCTACTCTTTGTTGCGGTGCGTGGGCTTCTCATTGTGGTGGCTTCTCTTGTTGCAGAGCACGGGCTCTAGGCGCGCGGGCTTCAGTAGTCGTGGCTCACGGGCCCTAGAGCACAGGCTCAGTAGTTGTGGCGCACGGGCTTAGTTGCTCCGCGGCACGTGGGATCTTCCTGGACCAGGGCTCGAACCCGTGTCTCCCGCATTGGCAGGCGGATTCTTAACCACTGCGCCACCAGGGAGGCCCCAGGACTACTATTTTTAATATAAAGAATCCATACACGGGGCTTCCCTGGTGGCGCAGTGGTTGAGAGTCTGCCTGCCGATACAGGGTACACGGGTTCGTGCCCCGGTCCTGGAAGATCCCACATGCCGCGGAGTGGCTAGGCCCGTGAGCCATGGCCGCTGAACCTGCGCGTCCGGAGCCTGTGCTCCGCAACAGGAGAGGCCACAACAGTGAGAGGGCCGTGTACCGCAAAAAAAAATAAATAAAAAATAAATAAAGAATCCATACACATGGACAAGAAAAATGCAAAGACCCCAAATGGGGAGGGGGAGACACTATACTCTGTTATTTGTATCCATTACCTCATTCATCTATCTCAGTTGTCTTTTAAGCAAGTTCTATCATTTTCTCTGCCTGAGGAAAGTGAGGCACAGGAGAGGATGGGCATCACATAGCGGTGGAATTAGGATTCAAACGCAGAGCCTGACTCTGTAGCCATGGTCTTGACCAGTATGTTGTATATATACGGGTATACATACATTTATATTTTCTGTTAAAATATTTATAAGGACAATTACAAACATTTAAAATGCCAATGAGATAACGTTACCTAAAAGGTGGTCCCCACGAAATGTGTGTGCATGGTGATTTGTGATTTTCTACGTACATTAACATGCATCTCTGAAGAGGCTGTAATAGTGGTATGCATGATGGTGATTTTTTTATTTGTCAAAGTGCAAAAAAGTAAGTATCAACCAGCAGCCTAGGGTTGAACTCATTCATATGTAGTTCAGGTATCTGGGCTGGATCAGCTTCCTCTCCTTCCTATTCCACCACCCTGGCTTATTGTGCCAGGCTATCATTGTTGGTGTCATTGTTTGTGTCCCCAAAAAACACTATGAATTCACAAGAGAACTGGGGATCACAGCTGGGAAGAAGCCAAGCATAGACTTGAACCAAGGGTTTTCTAGATTTGACCCTGTTTTTTCTGACTTCTGTTATAGTTGCTATTTCCAGTCCATCATTCTACTTCCTTCTCTATCTAGGAATTGAAGGTTATTTTTTACAAAAAAATTTTTTGGAGTATAGTTGATTTACAATGTTGTGTTCATTTCAGATGTATAGCAAAGTGAGTCAGTTGAAGCCTATTTTTAGAATACACTTCGTATTTTGGAATAAGTTTAGACCTACGAAGAGTTGCAAAGATAGTACAGAGTTGTGTATGGTCTTCACCAGTTTGCCCCAACGTTAACATCTTTCAAACTTAACTTTGTCAAAGTTGAGAAATTGGTATTAGTATTATTAACCAAATTCCAGACTTTATTCAGATTTCACCAATATCCTTTTTCTGTACTAGGATCCAATCTGAGATACTACATTTAGTTGAAACCCATTTTTCTTTCATACACTAAAAACATCAAAACCCACTCTTTAATTCCAGTGGAAACACTGCATAATTCTGGCTGTGGTTTTCCAAGTCTGCTCAAATAACTTTTTGTTTTTTCAATAACCATCTTCAGGAATATACAGTCTACTCAGTTTTGACTACAAGGAACAGAGAATACCTCAAACTAGCTTAAATAAGGCCAAGGAGCAAGTCCATGGGTATTCATGGACAGGAAGCAAAGAATCAAGGACAGGAACTGGAACAGCTGTCAGGAACAGATGCTATTCTCTCAAGTTTGTCTCACAGTTTCTCTCTCCTTTGCTTACCTCTGCACCTCTCCTTTCTCACCTCTGCACCTCTCCTTTCCCTCTCCTGACCTAGTTCCCCTGCTTACCTGTCCTACACATGCCCACGCTGGCCACTCTGGCCCACAATCCACATAGTTTAGCATGTGCCACCAAATGCAACTTCACTCTGCTGAAATCCCAGCTCGTATATTCCAGCCAACCCCCAAGTCTTACGGGTGTTAGACAACAGATGGTGGTAAAACTTGGGTCTATTTTTCATCCTAATCAACCTTGAAATATATCTTATATATTTACATATGTACAATTGTATTAAATATATACAATTTTTTGTTATTGTGTCAGAAAAATCAATTTATCTATGATGCAAGTTATCACTGATATTTGACAATAGCATTATTAGAATGCACTCGTAAAAAATTGGAGGAAGGAGATCATCAAAATCGAATTTTTTTTTTTTTTTTTTTTTGCGGTACGCGGGCCTCTCTCTGCTGTGGACTCTCCCGTTGCGGAGCACAGGCTCCGGACACGCAGGTCCAGTGACCATAGCTCATGGGCCCAGCCGCTCTGCAGCATGTGGGATCCTCCCAGACCGGGGCACGAACCCGTGTCCCCTGCATTGGCAGGCGGACTCCCAACCACTGCGCCACCAGGGAAGCCCCAAAATCGAATTTTTATTTGAGGGGGAACTAGAAGAGAATAAAATCTCTAAGCATTATTAAATACAGGGCTGCAGAGATTCTATCTCAAAGGAATTTGGACAAACTGTATGGGCTTCAAACATTTCCCAGAATCTCAGCTAAAATCCTAGAAAAGAAAGTCCACAGCAAACCTAAATCTGCTAATTAATCTAATAGAACACATTGGCTTTTTTTGGCTTTCTCCTTTGGGAAAGGAAAAAAATAACTCTGCTTAAAAACTGATGGTTCCTTAAACAGACAGATTAAAATTTACTGCAGTTCTTCAGGGATTTTAGGCTTCAATAAACCAATGGGAAAGTCTATCCTTGAATACACATACACACCTTGTTACCCAAATAGCACTTCCTACCCTTCCTCTCTTCCTCTCCTTCCCCCCGCCTTCCCTTCCTTCATTCCTACTACAAATACTTATTGAACACCTATCACGTGCCACATACAGTTAGTCCTTGGTGAAACAGCAGTGAACAATAAGTAGGGAAGGGGTTTAGAATACAACATCCCAAAATATGCCACTTTGGCATAACGATTATTTCGAGCTAAAGGCACTTGAAAAACAGGTGCAAGAAGGGCACTCTGACCTCCCATTTTCTTCCTGAGAGCAGGAGATGAAACTCTCATGTGAAAGATGCCCTCCCAATACCAGGAAGAAAAGAACATTCGTATCACTAGAGACAAGGAGTCGAGGCTGAGAGAAATCAATAGAAACCGACATTGTTAAAATAACTCTTATCTTCCTTTAGCCCCTTCATGTATTTTACTTACTTTTCCACAATCGTCCCTCTTTGTTCAACCTAGCATATAAACACTTAGGCCTATACATTTCTTTGGGTCTTCATTTTCCTGTGAGGACTCCCATGTACATGTAAAATTTTATGATAATGAAATTTTTATGCTTTCTTCCCGTTAATTTGTTAAGACAGTCCCAGGTGGAAACCCTAAGAGGGTAAAGGAGAAATTTTACCTCCCTTATGGTAGAAAATAAATAAAATAGAATGTTAGATGTGTAATGTGCTTTGGGGAAGTATGAAGCAAAGGAGGGGTCAGGGAGAGTTGGTGAGGGGCACTACAATTTTAAAGGGTCAGGGAAGGCTCCTTATGAGGGTGATATTTGAGCAAAGGCCAAAGCAGGTAAGGGAGGACACTTTGCAGATATTTGGGGCAAAAGCAAATGGAAAAGTGCTGCTGATGGAGTATGCCCAGAAGCTTGAGAGCAATAAGGTTCAGGGCTGGGATTAGGGGGAGGCAAACTGTGCAAATGCAGGGTCGGGTCCTGTCTTTCTTCTAACTTTTTTTTTTTTGCAGCACGCGGGCCTCTCACTGTTGCGGCCTCTCCCGTTGCGGAGCACAGGCTCCGGACGCGCAGGCTCAGCGGCCACGGCTCACGGGCCCAGCCGCTCCGCGGCACGTGGGATCCTCCCGGACCGGGGCACGAACTCGCGCCCCCCGCATCGGCAGGTGGACCCCCAGCCACTGCGCCACCAGGGAAGTCCCTCTTCTAACTTTTAACATTTTGTGCTTCGTGGATTTTTTTGCATTAATTCTGATATTAAACTAAAATATTTATCTTGATTACTGAGTTTTTTGGCACGTCGAGGCCTGTGCCTCGCAAACTACACTCTAGTTCAGACCCTGGAGTTGTTGGAGGGGTGAGGGGAGAAAGAAGGGAGTGTGAGGAAATGATGTCACAGCAAAGGGCGCAGGGAATCAGAGGGGCGTGGCTTTTACCCTGCGTAGCATGAAGTCACTAGAGGGCTGAATTCATTTTCTATTGCTGCCATGACAAATTACCTCAAACCGAGTGGCTTAAACAACATATATTTGTACCTTGCAGTTCTATCGATCAGAAGTCCAACACGGGTCTCACCAGGCTAAAATCAAGCGGTTGGCAGGGCAGCACTTTTTACCGGAAGCTCTAGACGAGAATCTTTTTTCTTGCTTGTTCAGTGTGTCAGCAGAATTCAGTTCCATGCCGGTGTAGGAACGAAGCCCCCCTTTCCTTGCTGTTGGCCGTGGCCCCTTCCTCCATTTTCAAAGCCAGTGGTGGAGGGTCAAGCCCTTCTCACAGCAGATGTCTCTGACCACCCTGAGGCCTCTCTCTTCCATTTTTAATGACATGTGATTAGATTGCACCCACCTGGTAATCCAGGATCATCTGCCTATTTCGAGGTCCATACCCTGAGCACATCCTTAAAAGCCCCTTTTGCCATGTCAGGTAACAGAGTCATGGTTCTAGGGATTAGGACACAGACATCTTTGGGAGATCGTGATTCTGCCCACCATGAGGGCTTTGAGCAATGGAGTAATGATCACTCTAGCTGCTTTGTTGAAAACAGTTGTGGGGAGGGGCAGGGAGGCCAAGAAAAGAAACAGGGAAACTGGTAAAGAGGCTAAAGCAATAATTCAGGGGAGAAATGCTGGTGGCCCGGCTCAAGGGAGGGGGCTGTGGAGGGGAGAGTTGAATTTGGATAAGTGACAGTAGGTTTTATATGTCACCTTGACTAGGCTACAGTCCCCAGTTATTCAATCAAACACTGACCTGGGTGTTGCTGTGAAGATAGTTAAAGTCTCTAATTAGTTGACCCTTTTTTTTTTGGCTGCACTGGGTCTTCATTGCTGTGCGTGGGCTTTCTCTAGTTGTGGTGGGCGGGGGCTATTCTTCGCTGCGGTGCGCAGGCTTCAGTAGTTGTGGCTCATGGGCTCAGTAGTTGTGGTTTGCAGGCTCTAGAGCGCAGGCTCAGTAGTTGTGGCGCATGGGCTTAGATGCTCTGCAGCATGTGGGATCTTCCCGGACCAGGGCTCCAACCCGTGTCCCCTAGCATTGGCAGGCGGATTCTTAACCACTGCGCCACCAGGGAAGCCCTAATTAGTTGACTTTAAGTCAGGGAGCTCATCCTAGATTCAATCAGCTGAAAAGCCTTGTGGGCAGAGCTAAGGGTTCCTTGATGAAGAAGAAGATTTACCTGTGGACAGCAGTTTCGGCTCATGCCTGAGAGTTCCCTCCTGCCCTTCCTGATGGCCCACCCTACAGATTTCAGACTCACCTAACCAGCCCCTGCAACTGTCAAAGCCGGTTCCTGGCAATAAATCTCCTACTGGTTCTGTCACTTGTGGAACCATGTATAGTTACAGATACTGAGTACATCTTGTGATTTAGATCGTTATAAATACGGACTAACTTTTGAATGGGGAGCCAACACGATATGCTGGTGGGCTGGAAGTGGGACGTGAGGAAGAAAGGAGTTAAGGATGTTTCCAAAATTTTCACCCTGAGCAGCTAGAAAGTGGCTCACTTGTCTCCTTCTAAGGTAGGAATCGCTATACCATGAAAGCCACCCAAAAAGAGCCCATTCAAATGACGTGAAGGCAGACGCCCCATTTCCCCCCGAGGAAGCCCCTTGCGAGGAAGAGTGTCCCAGGCAGGAATAGGCAGGTGGGCAGTCTCCAATCCAAAGGGGAAAATAGGGAAGAGAGTCCCCACTGTGTTCCGGGCCACTCATCCAGAAATAATGCGTTTTTTCCCTGCATTCTGGAAGAGCAGATCTTTTTACTGTTCTCTGCTGCAAACCCCACTTCCCCCGCTGGTCTGCACTGTGTGGGCACCAGTTAGCTGAACCCTGTGTCAAAAACAAGCAAGGAGAGCTGAATAGAGACTTTATGAGTAAATGTTGCTCTGTGGGCTTCTTTTTTCCTTGTGAAGGAACAGGGTGTGCTTGAAAGCAGAAAGTGACCTGGGCTTTTGCTTCTGTGGTTTTAAAAATTCTTCCTGGAAGGCAGAAAAGAAAAAGAAAAAAAAGAAAGCACAGTATTTGTTTGTCACTTGTACTGCTCTGGTTAACGCAGTGGTTGGGACCCTGATCCCTCTCCAGGCCTCCCAACCTGGCACTGAATGAAACTGAAGACGTGAAAGGAGCTTTTCCATGAGTCTGGCAGCTCAGACAGAGGCTGAGTCGGCAGAACTGTGAGGTACCAGCTCGCACGCAGAGGCCTCCGTTTCCTTCCACCTTCCAGAATGCGGCAAGCGGAGCTCCACAGACCTGCAGTCCTGTTCGGGCAAACCTCACCTGCACGTCAGCTCTTCACAGAGAATTGAAACCTCCAGTCCTTTGAGCACAGGGTGGACTCCTCAGTTTCTAGCCCAGTCGCTGCCAGTATAAACATTTGAGGGCCTCTCCGGTCAACAAAGCAATAGAGCGTCTTTAATCTGAAGGTCCCAGGTACTGGGCTTCTTCAGTCTCAAACAAATGGCCAAAGATTTCATGCCAGGAAGCACTTCGTTAAACCAGCTTAGATTCCAGAGCCTTCTTCCTCCCTCTCCCTCTATCTGCACGGGACCTCCAGTGAGAAGTCAGAACCAGATCCTTTGACCCAGAGAAGTATCAGGTGTTTGTTTTTCCTTTAAAAGCCAGGTACTCGAGTTTCAGGTGGACTTTGAGTGATTTCTGCAGGGTCTTTGCTCTCTCTCCACCTGAAAGGCTCACTGCTGAGGTAAAATTGGACGAGGTCCTAATCGCCTCAGGTCTGTATTGCAAAGAAAGTGAATATTTTTGTCCTACCTCCCTCTGCCCTTGATCTCCACAGGAAAGGAGAAAAGCCCCAAGGAGTCTGGTTTGGAATAAAAACATGCACCATACAAGGTTTTTGTGAGGATTAGACAATTTGGGCCAAAGTATCTTGGAAGCTGCCAAGGGCTCTACAGATGAGATATACACAAGTCTTGGCTGCAAGCCGACTTAGATTGGCAAGCATAACACAGATGTAAGAAGCTGAAATGGCCTCTGCAGTCCCCGAGGGGGACAAGGATGGGAAAAGGAGTCTCCCAGGAGAAGACTAGAAGAATCCTTGGCCCAGCGAAAAAGAGAAATGGCAGGTAGCAAAGTAAAAAATGCTAGTGATATAAGAGGATCTGTGGTGTTTTCCCATTTCTAGTTTCTAGGACTTTAGTCGTACGAGGAACACAGTCATTGCCAAGGGCACAGCCCAGGGGTCTGTGGGAAAACCAGCCCTGGGAGTCCCTGCTATCTCTGTCTCAGCACAAAGGGTGAAGGACGTGGGATCCCAGAGCGTGGGATCGGGGGAGCGTAGGGAATTTTGGCTCCTATATGGTGTTTCCAAACAAAATATTTGTTACTTTCTGTTCATGAAGCTTCTTTTCTGATGATCTTGTGGTATGCATGCTAGGATGAGGACTGAGCTGGCCATGTCTGTCCCACATCTTAGCTCTTCCCAGAAGTGCTTGGCAAAGGAAAATATGGGTGGAAAGTGTGACAGCAAAACGCCTTGGAAACATGCAGAAGGGTGTGCAGCTGCTGAGGATGAAAACAAAGCTAATGTAAACTGATTGATGACTTGCTATGGACCAGGCAATCTTCCAAGTGTTGCGTTTGTATTAGCTCATTTGATCCTCAGTACAATCCTATCAGGCAGGACAATTCTTGTCGCCATTTGATGGATGAGGAAGCTGAGGCACAGAAAAGTTAATTTGCCGAAGGTCACACAGGTAAAGCCAGATTTTGAACACAGATCACCTAGCTGCAGAATCTTCCATTAAGTGGATAGAGTGTGTTTCCCTAGCCTGTCTCCCATCAGAAAATGGGGAAATAACATGCCAGCAAAGGCAAGACCTAGGGTGGACTATAAAGACATACCATCACAGGGCTTCCCTGGTGGCGCAGTGGTTGAGAGTCCGCCTGACGATGCAGGGGACACGGGTTCATGCCCCAGTCCGGGAAGATCCCACATGCCGCGGAGCTGCTGGGCCCGTGAGCCATAGCCGCTGAGCCTGCACGTCCGGAGCCTGTGCTCTGCAACAGGAGAGGCCACAACAGTGAGAGGCCCGCGTACCGCAAAAAAAAAAAAAAAAAAAAGATGTAGCATCACAGCTTAGAATGTTAAAATGTTTTTGGCCACTGCATCAGTAAGTTACTCTACAAATAACAACATCTAACCAAAATTAATTAAACAATAAGGACATTTATTCTTTCACATAGCAATAAGTCTGGATTCAGTCCAACTTTAAAAGATTGGATCAATGACGTCTTCAGGATCCAGATATGTTTCATCTCTTGGCTCTGCCTTCCTGGGTACCTCAACCATGTCTCCCTTCTACTAACCAGTTGGCTGCAGCAGTTCCAGGCACCGCATGTCAACAACATTATATCCAGTGAAGAAGGAGTTTCCCATAAGACCCTCAGAAGATATCACCAGTCAGTTGGACTAAACTGGGTCTCATGTCTGTGCCCAGCTACAATTCGCAGCTCTACTGAAGGACAAGCTCCTCTAGCAAGTCAGAATGAGGTGGGGTGAGGGGTGTTGTGTCACTGATTTGACCACCTACTTATTGTTTTTATGTTTTATGTTTCTTTTTAAAATTTATTTATTTTATTTATTTATTTTTGGCTGCATTGGGTCTTCGTTGCTGCACGTGGGCTTTCTCTAGTTGTGGCGCGCGGGCTCTAGAGCGCAGGCTCAGTAGTTGTGGCGCACGGGCTTAGTTGCTCCGCGAAATGTGGGATCTTCTCGGACCAGGGCTTGAACCCTGTCCCCTGCATTAGGCAGGCGGATTCTTAACCACTGCGCCACCAGGGAAGTCCCTGTTTTACTTTTCTTTATCTCTAAGATGTAGATGCACAAAGGACAAATCAAGGTCATGACAGTGCAAATTGCTAAACCATGACCCATAGCCAGCTCCAGGCGCATTTTGATCTGAGGCTGGGCTTAAGATCTACACAGCCTGAAACATCCACTTCTGATGCTGTTACATGAGTCTCTGAAGAGACTGTGTCAACAGTGAAACTCTACCTGCCCCAGTGTCCCCAGGGTGTCATGGGCAGTGGCAGCCTAGAGTCCCCAATTTTAATGCTGTCCTGCCTCCTCCCATCTATTTAGAAAGACTCTATATCTGTTTCTCACTCTCTTTTATTCCTCAATCTCATATTTTTCAGCTCACTCGAAAGAGAGACCTGGACAGTGTGGGAAAGACTGAAATTGAGTCATTTCCTCTTACTAGAATTCTTTTTAAATTTTATTTATTTTTTATTTTTGGCTGCGTTGGGTCTTCGTTGCTGCGTGTGGGCTTTCTTTAGTTGCAGTGCGCGGGCTTCTCATTGCGCTGGCTTCTCTTGTTGCAGAGCACAGGCTCTAGGCATGCAGGCTTCAGTAGCTGTGGCACGTGGGCTCAGTAGTTGTGGCACAGGGGCTTAGTTGCTCCGCGGCATGTGGGGCCTTCCCGGACCAGGGCTTGAACCCATATCCCCTGCATTGGCAGGCAGATTCTTAACCTCTGGGCCACCAGGGAACCCCCTTTACCAGAATTTTTAATACGAGAAATGAAGTTCCTAATGGCCACCAGAGAGAAATTCTGCTACACCCAGCACCAGAGAGACAGGAATCGTGCCTGTTAGAATTAAGCTCAGCTGCAACAGGGACATTAAACATGGACTAAATATGACTGGCATGTATTTCCCTCTCGTTGTAAAAGTCCCAATTTAGCCATTCAGGGCTGATCTGAGGGCTCCACAGCTGGGCATAGCTAGGGCATGAACTTCTTGTCTCATATGGTTGTCATACAAATTAAATAAGGTCATTTACACAGTGTCTAGTAGATCATAAACCATCTCTTGTTTGATAATGAAAGTAATAATAACTAATATTAATTGAGCTTTATCTGTGTGTCAGGCCCTGGGTAAGGGCTCTCTGCATAGTAACTCATTTAATCCTCACAATAGCCCTATGAGGAAGGGATGGTCATTCTCCTCTTTTTACAGATGGGGACACTGAGAGATTAGGTGTCCTAATAAGACTGTCTCCTTAGTTAGTTGGTGCAGAGCTGTGGTTCAGACCCAGCTTGTCTGATTTCTGTGCCCAAGAGCCTAGCCACCAGCCCCACCACTTACCTCCCCGCGTCACAGCCCTCCCACCACCCCTCTCCTTCACTCCTCTGGCTGGAAGTCAGTCACAGTGTAACCGGGAAAGCAGAGCATGTGCTAATGAAAAGCTGATTCCTAATGCTATAAGGCAGTAGGGGCTGAGTGCCTAATGGGCGGTATGATTCAGATGAGGGAGAGGCTCCTTGCCCTGGAGTGAGCAGGGAAGGGGTCACAGTGCGGAGGGGCTGAATTGAGCTGTGACGGATGGGACAGAGGAAGGTGTGCCAGGCGTGGGGAATGGAGTGGGTAGAGTCTTGGAGGTGGGGAAGAAAATGGTGTAGTTAAGGAATAACAAGGAAACAGTCCTGGCTAAATCACAGGATTCTTACAGAGGAGTCCTGAGGGAGCAATCTGAAAATGCAGATTGGAATTAGCTTAAGAAGAAACTTGAATGCTGTTCCAGAAAGCTGAACTGTGTTCAGGAGACACTGGGTAGTCATGAGGGGGCAAGGTTTGACCAGTGAAATCACATGATGGAAGCAGTTTCTTTAGGGATAAAACGGAGGTTGTGGGAAGGGTGTCTTAGAGACATGGAGGCTGAGAGAAGAGCTAAGAGGCTCTTGAAATGATCTAGACATGAGGTAATGAGAACTTGAAATGGAGTGTTAGCATGAGGCATGAACGGAATGAAAGGGATGTGAGAGGCGTCACTTTAGAGCAGAACAGAGGTGCTTGGGAGGAAGAAAAGGGAGGGGTCGGGGCTGACTGCCAGGTTTTAAGCGGGAGTGATGGGAGAGTACTGTTATAAACAGAAGCTCTGACTCTCCTAGTCAGAGGGGAACCCTGTTTTCCACCCATCCTCTGAGGTCTCTGTATCCACTGACCATCTTCACATACTCAGCATTCCCCAAAGGTACCTGGACCAGCCAGTTGTCTCCTTTTTCTTCTTTGCTGCAAAGTACCACTTCCTCCAGAGAAGAATCTAGGGCACAAGGCAAAGCATGGAGTTAGGGTCAAAGATAGGAATTTAAATCTTCCTTCTCTGTCACCAGCATAGTAACCTCAGGCACATTTCTTAATTTCTCTGAGATTCAGTTCTCTTTAAATTAGGGATGATAATACCTACTTGATGGGGGATTTGGGGGATTTGATAACATAAAGCAGTTAATACTGTGCCTGGCACAGAGTAGATGCTCAATAATAATGGCTAACGCATGGAGCTTATACAAGCACTGCTCTAACTGCCTTACACTCATTCATTCCTCACAACAGTCCTGTGACGGTGATAACACTAGTACCTCCAGCTCAGAGAGGAAGAAATGAGGCACAGAGAAGATACAGGACTCACTAAGGTCACAGGGACAACGTGAGGCTTTACCAGGGTTTGAACCCAAGCAGTCCAGCTTGAGGGTCTGTATTCTCCATCACTATCTTGTCCTTATATTAATAAGCAGAGCTATTGTTTGCACTAAAAGGAGGCAAGGGGGTTATTAAAATACTTGCACTAAAAGGAGGCAAGGGGGTTATTAAAATACATCACCAGAATGGCTAGACAACCAAACTTGAGAGAATGGCTACAGGTCAGAGCTGGATCCTGGGGAAGGTGCAGGAGGGAGTGGTCCCAGGCAAGGGGCAGAGGTAAATTGCTGTGGCATGTACTAAGGAGGCTCAGGGCAGTGTCTTTAAACAATTCATAGAGAGATGTCAACATCTTAACTTTCCAGTATGGCAGGATAGGTGTTTGCCAGCAAACTGTCAGAACTGGTTATCTCTTACCAGTGTTCTCTAATCAACCTGTGCACAAAACAAATAATGACTTTCTAAGGACATTCTCAGTGTTGAATAGTATACTGTTTTTTAAAATGTATTTTATTTATTATGAATACCATGCTTAAATTATTAAGAAAAAAAGATTTGACATACCTTGTAGTAAAAAACTCTTTGAAAGTAAAATCATTAAGACTGGATAAATAAGAAACATCGTAAATATTTTATACCTGAAAACCTAAACTAAGAATATACAATGAAACTGAGCACTAAATTTGGCTCTGAGACTCTCAGCAGCCAATGTGAAATGAGAAATAGGATGAATTTCCTAGTATTGATTATGAAAACAGGCCTAAATGCTTCTATCCATATGCTTAGAACTTATGGGTGCAGGACACAAAGGTGGCACTTTGATATGAAAACGAGAAGCCTCAATTTATATCCTTGCTCATAAAGAAGTCCGTATCACGTGCTATTCCATGTAAGTATCATATAATCAAAGCGAAGCATACCTTACTAGATATACTTCTGCCCAGTAGAAAGCTAGTCACCGTTTTAAAGTAAATGACTAAAGAGAAAAACAAGGAACAGGTGTGTTTGGTAGCTCAGGAGAGGAGAATGTGATGTGAGTTGGCTTCTTGCTTCTTGTTGGCCTGCCTAAGAGGAACATGCTCATCTGGGTAGCATCTTGAATTACCTTAAGCAAGATAATGTGCATGTCATTGATTTCCCTCCACTCAAGGATAGGACCAGCCAATTATATGCAAGCTTTCCTCACCAGAGAAATAACTGAGAACTTTGCAAATACCAGAGGGCATCATGGTGCCTACTGACCTTCCTGGGGAGGCAACCACACAAGATGCCTGGGATTCTTTCCTGCAGACCTTCCTTGAATTAAGGGTAAAATTTGCTATTGCCGTTTATTGGCATAAGACCAGACCAAAGTATTTTGGGGGGCCTGTTTCTAATAGAGTCTGTGATTAAGAAGATTACAGTTTTCTAGGATTAGAAGGAACACCTTCCGTATCTTTTTCATTATTATCATATGACCTGAATTTCTCAGATCTCACCACCCAGCAAATGCAAAAGAGATTGCACTGGGATGCCCACCTGCTGACTCAGGGCTTCATATTCCAAAGTTTTCCCTTAAGATTTCTGGGACTCTCCAGGGGGTGTTTTACAAACACTAATAACAAGCCTGCTCTCAGTAGGTATCTGCTAGGCATCCTTATTTGCTGGGCATCTGCTAACTCCTGCCTTTCCTGCTGCCCCTCTAATGACTGCAGAGCAAAGGGGAAAGTGGGCATTTGGCTTCTGGGAAGAGAAGAAAAGGATGTGGTCATGAAAATCTACCCCTGGGCTTGCACAGGACAAAGTTTTAGTTCATAAAATGGTGGATATCTGGGTCTACTCCTCATTTGTTATTTCACCTTGCAAAGGTCACCTTGGTTCTTTTGGCTTCAATTTCCTCTACTTAAAATGGCAAGAATTGGGCTTCCCTGGTGGCACAGTGGTTGAGAGTCCGCCTGCCGATACAGGGGACACGGGTTCGTGCCCCGGTGCGGGAAGGATCCCACATGCCGCGGAGCGGCTGGGCCCGTGAGCCATGGCTGCTGAGCCTGCGCATCCGCAGCCTGTGTTCCGCAACGGGAGAGGCCACGACAGTGAGAGGCCCGCGTACCGCAAAAAAAAAAAAAAAAAAAAAGGCAAGAATTCTCACATCTTACAAAGATGTAGTAGGAACTGGCTATTTAATGATTGGATGGTATTTTAAAAACATCAAGTGCAAGGTAAGTGCTAGGTTAGAAAAGCCAAAGACTTGTGGCTTCCCTAATGAGGCAGCGGGATGTGCCTGTTTTATTTTCTTTTTGCTTTAGACGTCCAAAGGAAATAAAATTTAAAATGTCTGCCTAATACTGAGAGAGAAAAATCTCAAATCCCCCAAATCAATAAATTGCTCTTTAAGCCTCCTTAAATGAACTAGGTTGTTGTATAGGTGAGATCCAGGTTACAAGGAGGATAAAGTCTTGAAAAATGCTATGCAATATGAAGTTGCATAACTAGGGGCATTAGGACGATAGAAAATTTGGGAGGGAATGAGACCCCATAAGCAATATTTGATCATTGCGTTTTAACAAAAAGGACATTTAATCCTAAAATACTCTAATGACATTAAAAGCCTTAATGAAAACCTTTACTTAAAATTTAAAGAAGGTGTTTAGGAGATACAAGAGAATGGCCAGGGCCATGGAAAGGGGAAGATAGATATAATATTTGAAAATTTTACCTGGGATTGGGCCCTGCTCTTCCATTCATACTTTCAGAAACCACGTCAAAAGAAGCTCCTTCTTTCAAAAAATGAGAGACATGTTATGGGTTGAGTTGTGTCCCCCCCCAAATTCATATGTTAAAGTCCTATCCCCCAGTACCTCGGAATGCGACCTTATACGTTAACAGGGTCATTGCAGATGAAATTAGTTAAGATGAAGTCTTACTGGAGTAGGGTGAGTCCCTAATCCAATATGACTGGTGTCCTTATAAAAAGGGGAAATTGGGGGCTTCCCTGGTGGCGCAGTGGTTGAGAGTCCGCCTGCCGATGCAGGGGTCACGGGTTCGTGCGCCGGTCTGGGAAGATCCCACATGCCACGGAGCGGCTGGGCCCATGAGCCATGGCCGCTGAGCCAGCGCGTCCGGAGCCTGTGCTCCGCAACGGGAGAGGCCACAACAGTGAGAGGCCCCGCGTACCGCAAAAAAAAAAAAGGGGGGGGGGAAATTTGGACAAGATACATGCACTCAGGGAGAATACCATGTGAAGATGAAGGCAGAGGTTGGAGCAATGCTTCTACAAAACAAGGAGTAGCAAAGATTACCAGCAAACCATCAGAAGCTAGGGGAGAGGCATAGAATGGTTCTTCTGTTATAACCCTCAGGGAAAATCAACTTTGCCAAGACCTTAATCTCAGATTTTTAGCCTCTAGAACTGTGAGACAATACATTTCTGTTGTTAGAGCCACTCAGTTTGTGGTACTTTGTTATAGCAGCCCTAGCAAATATAGCACATTACACCCAATTGTTCTACCCTAAATAGTCATAAGTACTGTGGAGAAGAAGAGACTAAAGGTAGTTAATGTAAGGTTCTTCAATACTTATTCCACTAATATAGAGATTTATTTGGACTAACATTATTTTCTTAAAATACAAAAACTTCTTTTAAAGGCTATGATCGTCAGTTATTTATACTTTATGGCATATTATATTTTCCAAAGATGGTCACAATATCTCCCAGCCCACATTGCTCTTCGAGAGCCTTGCCATTTCTCCACTGAGGAGTAAGTTTAATTCCTCCTTGAATCCAGGTGGGTTTGTGACTCACTTGTAAGCCATGGAATGTGGCAGAAGAGATGCTGCGTGACTTCTGAGGCCATGTCATGAAATTTGATGCGGCTGCTGTCTTGGAAGCAGAAATACTTGCACTGGAGCAGTTTTAATTGTCCTGAGCCTGCCATGTTGTGAGGAGGAAGCACAAACCAGTTCTTTTGAAGAGAGCACATAGAGAGGCCCCGAGACTGTATGAAGAAAGAGAGGGATACCCAGCAAGACTGCAGCTCCTCTAGCCCCTCTGCTGTTCCAGCTCCAGCCGCTATCTGATTGCAGCCACATGAGGGATCCCAGACCAGAATCTCCCCACCAAGCCCTCCCTGAATTCCTGACCACAGAAACTGGGGAATGTAATAAAATAATTGTGGTTGATTTAAGTCGCTGAGCTTTGGGGTGATTTATTATGCTGTTAATGGGCATGCCTTAATGTGCTACTCTGATAATCCAATTTCTTGACTTTTTTTTTTTGCGGTACACGGGCCCCTCACTGTTGTGGCCTCTCCTGTTGCGGAGCACAGGCTCCGGACGTGCAGGCTCAGCGGCCATGGCTCACGGGCCCAGCCGCTCCGCGGCATGTGGGATTTTCCCGGACCGGGGCACGAATCCGTGTCCCCTGCATCGGCAGGCGGACTCTCTACCACTGCGCCACCAGGGAAACTCAAGTTTCTTGACTTTTAAACTAACCGTTCCAGAATTTAATTTTCTTTAGAAAAGAGTGGGAAGCACAAGAGAAAAGATGATCTGGTAACCTAGAAACATCTACATTGCAGATTTCCCCAGAATCTGGTGGGCCATTTTGTGTGCCCCCAAAGCTAGCAATGTCGCTGTCCTTGGCATTCTGCCCCTTCGTTACTTTAGAACGTAAATGTGAAGGAGGTACTGTAGGCTTTGAAACGGCCGGTCACACTAAATGTTTATGTAAATCAGTAAATTCCTGATTGGAGAGCCCTTTTTTCTCTCTATTCCCAGAGGTGTCCTAATTATGCAAAATTGTGCCATCAGTTGCCTTGGACACAAACTAGTTTGTTACCACTGCCAGAGTCTCGCATGTTGAATTTTCCAACGTTTGAAGACTTCTATTTTCAGTCAGAACCTGGCACTAATTCTAATGATTCTTACTTCATTTGCGATGGGGGTGAGAGGCCTGGGGTGGTGAAGATGTTTGCACTTTGAATAGTCCCCTGCCCTTGGCATCTTCCTAATAAGAGGTCCCTCCTGTCGTCAGCACTGACAGAGCTCTGCTCAATTAATGAAGGACCATTTCCCCCAGTCTTTTCCTTCCTTTCAGAAAAAGCCTGGATCCCTTTGACACCTTCATGTTCCAAATACTCCCTATCAGCCTGTGGCTTGTTTTCTATGGTGTCTTTGATTAAGGCCTTCTTTTATCTGGGCATTTGAATAATAATCCCCTCCGCCTCTCTTTTGTTATCTGAGTTCTTGCTCCGATGTTTCTGGTCTCCAAGACAGCCCTCAGCCATCACTGCCAGGGATTAAGATGCTTGTGAAATCCACCCTTGTGCTGCAAATGCCTTGCAAGGGTGTCCTTTGAAAACATTGACTTCTTTTCCTTTTTCAGCCCTGAAACAGTACTTACTGGGAGACAGTCATGCAGGAAAAAAAAAAAAAAAAAGAACAAAAGAACATGACTATTAGTTTAGAATCTTTGCAGACGATAGTCAAGAGGCAGCAAAGAAACTGAAAAGAAAAGGCTTCATAATCCCTTATTTGTGACTCCCAAGTAGTAGCTCTAAACATGACTTCTGCAAGCAGGTATCTGCTTCTGCCATCACTTAATCAGATAATCATAGGGCTGGGAGAGCCCTTAATCCACCCTTCTGCATTAGCCAGGGCCTGCAAGGCTTTCTGAAGATGGTTCCAGAATCTTCAAGTGCTGTCCTCACACCTACACTGGGAAAAGTAAGAACACTTGGGGAGAGGAGACATCTACTCCTTCTTGCAACAGAGGCAGAAAGACATAATTTTTGTCACCCAATCCTCTTTTCTTCCTGAACAATCTATGGATGGATATCAACCCTAGTCCTCTAATACCATATATTGTTATCATTATCCTCATTTCACCTATGGGGAAACTAAGGTTCACAGAGTTTAAATTACTGGCTATGAAGTGAGAGAACTAGGATAGGGTGACCAACCATCCCAGTCTGCACAGGACTAGGGGGTTTTCTGGGACATGGGACTTTCAGTGCTAAAACCAGGACAGTTCTGGGAAAACCAGGAAGCTTGTTCACCCTAGGTTTGAACCAGATCTCCAAAGCCTTTCCTTTGAACCCTGGTACCACCCTGAATCATCCTCAGCCTGAGATCTGGCCCTGGGACAGATGGGGCATCCACTGGCAGCACCATGACGAATGCAGAGTTCATTTCCCTCTGAGTCAGAGAACAAAGTCAGGGGTGTGAGCTTTGGGAGATCAACTCAGGACAGGAGGCCCTCTTGCAGGCTCCTCAGAACCATTGGAAAGATGAATCCGGGAGCTGACTCTCCAGAGAGGTGAAAACCAGACACAAGGGTGCACCCCACTGTTTATGCAATGCGTCACATCACAAGACATTTTACAGGAGACCTCAAATCACTGCCCACTGCACTGCCAGGGCCTCATTACAGAGACCTCAGAGAAGGTCACAGAGGAGTCAGGGTTTTGCTGAAATGCATAGAGCAGAATTGCACTGAATTAGTTAACAAAATCAGACCACAGCATATTTTTGCCAAAAGCAGAAATGAAGACCTTCAGACATTTTTTTCAGAGATGATCTACACTCCCTTCCCTCCTTCTTTCCCCACCTTCCCTGGGGTTTTCTCTCTCTCTCTCTCTTTTTTAAATAAATTTATTTATTTATTTATTTTTGGTTGCACTGGGTCTTTGTTGCTGTGCGGGCTTTCACTGATTGTGGCAAGTGGGGGGCTACTCTTCGTTGTGGTGCACGGGCTTCTCATTGCAGTGGCTTCTCTTTGTTGTGGAGCACAGGCTCTAGGCACGCGGGCTTCAGTAGTTGTGGGCTCACGGGCTCTAGAGAGCAGGCTCAGTAGTTGTGGCGCATGGGCTTAGTTGCTCCGCGGCATGTGGGATCTTCCCGGACCAGGGCTCGAACCCATGTCCCCTGCGTTGGCAGGTGGATTGTAAACCACTGCGTCACCAGGGAAGCCCAGGTCTGTAGCTTCTAATGAAAACTCTTCTCTCCCTTCAGCTGATCCACAATTTTAGCCCAAATTATTTTCAACCCTTTCTTTCTCCACTCTATAAAGCATGCAAATTGTTTTGTTCTGTCTTCAAACTTTATATATTTTTATTAGCTCAGTCCTCCTTTCTTCTTCCTCTGTTCCCAAGTAAAATCATTCACAGAAGTCAAATGTCTTAAACAAACAGAGCTCAGAGCTGGGGGGACCCATGGGGAGGAGGTGGGGCTGCTCTTCGTCTCCTGCCTGGGGCTCTGTGAGTCGCTGTTAGAAGCGGCTGTAAAGATCCCCCCCCCCGCCCCCGCCCTGTGCAACAGTCAGAACAAGGACTGTGTCTGGCTTTGACACCCAGTCAAGCGAGTTTTTACCTAAGGATTTTGTTTTTTTCACTCCTGCTCCCCACCCGCTGCTTTCTAAAAGCACAGGGCCCATCCCTGAAATTTCAGTAGTGGGTGTGGTGACACTCTTTCCTCACCCGTGTGTTAGGGGAGTACAAGCAGGCTGAGGTGGCCCCGACCTGCAACATCCTTCAGTTATTCATGGAAGAGGAAGCCTCTCAGGTGAGGATCCACCGTCCCCCCACCACCCTGCCCCGCCCCTTGAGAATGGCACACACTGCTTCTCTTGCAGCTCCTGCCAGCGGCGTTCAGTCCTAGTGCTGAGGGAGTCATGGGCGAAGCCAGTCATCCATGGGTGAAGAGAGATGCCTCCCTCCACCCTCCTCCCACAGACGTGGGGGAGGCTCCACATTACCAAGGGCCTTCCCCTCCTCTGACCATTAGCATGAATGGGATTTCAAAGGAAAACAATGCTCATGCCCTCCCTGGGTGAAACGAAATGCAATGAGAAGAAAAGGCAGCATGGGCCACGCCAGAGGGAACCGCCTTGCCCAGGCCCACTCATTCATGGGCGCTGCTTATAGGCTGCAGCATCTTAACCCCCAATCATCAGCTGACTCAGGACTCCATGAGGACAACAGATGGATTAGGTAAGGGGATGGAATCCACGCTTAGAATGAAATACCCGCAGTTCACCGAGTGGATGACCTAATCATTACTAGGTATACAACAAACTACAACGAATACAGAGTGTGATTATGTCATGACTTCCAGTCCCTCTTCACCAGGGAACTTGTGAAACCCACTGCCAGGAGTAGCCAATGGAAACACCTCCAACCCAGGCCAGCTGGCATCTTTTTCCAGATCCAGATTCTCTGTCGTCTCCTGATTCTCTTCTACTTCCCACACTGTTCTGCACCCCAGCCAGGCTGGACCAGGAAGGGCACTCTGGGAGTCAGAACTCCCACACCATCTGTAGAGAATTCTCAGTCTCTCTGTCTGCAAGTTCATACCTGGTGGGGCAGAACTTTCAGCAGGTATGCTTCTATATTCTGGTTACCCCTTTTCCCCATTTGCTTCTGTACGAGTCAGATTTTGACCCTTGGGAGGTTTGTATCCTTCACAGTGAATTTTCTTAAATGCCTTTGGTAGTTTTCTGTCCCTCAAGGAATGGCTTTTCTCTCTCTGCACCACTGCTTGGTTCCATATGTTCCATATTCATAATGTGGCTCTCTGCACTTCAGGGATCTCTAGCTTTGGGCAAGAAGAGAACAGCTGTCCAGATATCACTGCCTTCTATGCGGCTCTACCAATCACCTCTGTTTGCTGTAGCACTTGGGGGTTTTAGGTTTAAATACTTTGTGCCCATCGTGTGTGGGCTCTACAAAGAAGACTAAGGAAAATCTGGCATCCTGTTTTAAGTATTAGCAGTAGCTACTAATTATTGATCATGTACTATGTTCTAGACACTATGCTAAGATAATTTACCTACATTATGTATAGTCCTTACAGCAAACCTGTGAGATAAGTGTCATTACTCCCATTTTACAGCTGGGGAAACTGAGTCTAAGAGAAGTTATACAACGTTCCCTGGATCACATGGATGGTAAATGGCAGGGGTGGGGCTTGAATCCAAGTCTAAATGATTCAGAAGTCCATATTCTTTCCTTTCCGCCATTCTTCCAGTCACTCAACAAAAACTTATTTTTTTTTTTTACCAACCCCCAGACATTGCTATTTCCTTGTGGAGCGTAACATCTAGCTCACCTCATCCTTCATCCTAATTCTCTTGATTGTGACAATCGAGAAGAGAATTCCTGAAGCTTACCACAAGGAAAAGGTCTAGAACAGCGAAGAGAAGAAAGTACCTATCTGCAGGTATTAATTGGAAGTTTGTTAACCACCAGGAGAAAAAGAACTATGTGAGAATTACTGTATCAATCATATATTTCTAGTTCACACATCCCAGGCAGTAGCTGGAGCTCTGAGGCAGAGACAGATGCAAACATGTAGGATTATGTTATCCACCGAAATGTAATAGACAAGAGGAGGAGCAGGAAAATGAACCTTAAACCCCTATAGCCTGTTTTGCAATCTTTTATAATTAGTTGCAGTATTAGACTTGACGTTTCTAAAACGTCAACAGCATCCTCAATCCCATTTGACACAGGAGAAGAGGAGAGGCTGATAGATGGTGTGCTATTCCTTGGATATGCAGAAAATCAGTGGTCATATAAAGACCTCAGATCTAAACCTATAGAAAAAAATCACTGTGGCCAGCTACTTCCCTTATTTGTGGGTTGATGAAATAGTTTGTGGTTTTTTTTTTTTACGGTACGTGGGCCTCTCACTGTTGTGGCCTCTCCCGTTGCGGAGCAAAGGCTCAGGATGCGCAGGCTCAGCGGCCATGGCTCACGGGCCCAGCCGCTCCGCGGCATGTGGGATCTTCCCGGACCGGGGCACGAACCTGTGTCCCTTGCATCGGCAGGCAGACTCCCAACCACTGCGCCACCAGGGAAGCCCGATGAAATAGTTTTAATTTTGCTGAGAGCCAAAGCGTTTTCTCACTTAAAAAAAAAAAAAAAAAAAGCACACAGAAATTGAGAACTGATATTGTGAAACCCAATTTTTGAGACCAGGATTGGTGCCTAAGCACTAAAGATGTTTAGGTTATCATACTTTAAAGGATTTCTTGCATTGGCAGAACTGTTGGTAGCACTTCTCAACTACCTCCCTATTAACTGAACCCTGATTTTGTTTAGATATCAGGGAAATTTGTCTGGGGAATGTGGAACCTTCTCCTGGGCCCATAAGATGAAGCTTGATCAGTGTGATTCATTTCCTCTTTGCAGATGATGGATTTAGCCAATGTGGTGGTCATTTGATCCACTTCTCAGTAAGGAGACATAACTGGAAAACTGCTAATGTCTTCTGGATAGATTTTCCTCTCTAACAGAGATATTAAGGAGAAGGCCCACAGGTAGGCCACAGAAGACAGGCCTACCTGTCTTTGAATGTTCCTGTTTAAGGATGTAATGTACTGAGCTACTGCAGCAACCTTGCCACCATGAGGAGAGGCAACACTGCCACACTGGGGGCTACAAAATGAAAGATAGAAAAAGCCTGGGTTCTTGGTGACCTCATTACACCACTGGACAACCTGAAACCACATACCTGCAGAGTTCTTAATTGATGTAAAACTGCTCTATGGTTTTAGCCACTTTTAGTTTCATATCCATGATACATGGATAAAGAGAAACAGCTTGAAGCCAATGCATTATACAAGAGCAAAAAAAATGTGTCTGAAACAAGATGAGACTCTGCTGATGTCAGACCATCTGCCTGTTGGTTTGCACAGCCTTCAAAGGAATTTAGAAACTGAGTAAATAGCACATATTTATTGAGCAAACCCTTACTATGTGCCATACACTGTGCTGGGTGCTGGGGTTACAAGAGTGGACAAGTAGGCAAGGTCATTAAGGTCATGGAAATCACATTCTGGGAGACCGATGATAAACAGGTAAGCACAGAAGAATAGGTGAAAACATTCTTAGGCAAGTTTCAAAATATTTCTTCAAATCAGTCCTGAGTATAAACCTAGACACTGGAACCAGATAGATCTGGATTCAAATTCTACCCTTTGCTGTGACCTTGGGAAAGTCATTTAATTTTTCTGAGTATCAGTTCCCTCATCTGTAAAACAAACTCATAGGGTTGTGAGGATTAAATAAGCAATAAGAAGCTAACTCATAGAGTTATGAGGATTAAATAAGCAAACTCTGTAAAGTGTTTTACACAGAACCTGGCGCGTAGTCAGTTTCTCTAGATTCTAGATCACCATTATCATTGTCATCCTCACCGTCATTGTCATAATAATTTGTGCCAGGCACTGTGGGTGTCAAAAGATGAACAAGACATAGACCCTGCATTCAGGAAGTCTGGGAGGCAAGAATCCAGATTTGGAAGTCAAAGTTAGGCAATGAATTAGGCAGAAACAAAAGAATTCCTCTGGTAACCAGGGTTGGGGTAGGCTAAGACCCCTGTCTCTGCTTTTCTCCCACACATGTTTTATAACCATTATTCCCTTTTCCAAGAGAGAAAGAAATATTCTGAATGATTGCTGCTGTTCTTTCACATACAGCTGCTGTTCCCAAGAGAATCAAGTGGGCCTTTTCTAGCTCCAGTGAAGTGAAAAATATAGGATGTGTATATCTGGGTGGCACTTAGCAGTTTGTGCTGTGTACCAGCAAACACACACAGATATTCCCATAAATGATCTCACCAAACCCTCTCTCTCTTCCTTCATCCTCTTAAAATCAAACCCACTTAATGTGTTTAGTGTCGTGCAATTGACTGTTGACTGCTGTATCTAGCTGTAAAATCCAGATAAACACTGACTAACCGGGTCCCCACGCCCACACACATACCCTCACCCTTAGGAGCACTTCCTTTGATGGTCATACAAGCCACTGAACACTTACCCTGAGAGTGCATCTTCCCACAGCCTTGCTCACACACTGGCTTTTTATTTGAGCTCTCTTGGGGAATCTTGCAACTCTCAGATAGGAATTTCATTAACAAAGGAAGGGGAGGGGCAATTGGGAGGGAAATCCAGATGCAGAGGGAAAGAAATTAAAATTGCTTTCTAAGGGGACCTAAAATTGTATCATGCTAGCCTGATCCTCCCTTATAACTATTATTTGTATGTTCTGTGCCTGGGAAAAAAAAAAACAACTTTTCATTGATTGGGCAGTTGTCCAGGCTCTTAGCTTGGCATCCAGCCCGCAGAGCTGTGAAATCATCCTCACCAAGCCTACGTTTTGAAATGAGGCAACATCTAACTGGAAGCCCACTCAAAATAAGGAGCACAGCGCAAGGGTCCAGGGTCCGGTGTTTCTTCCTTCTCTTAGCCGCACATCTTTCATCTGATCTTGCTGAAGAGATCGACTCGGCTAAGAAAGAGATCAGGGACAAGAAGCAGTGCCGAGAAAGTTCCATGAGACGCTCAGAACTCTCCACCTGAATACTAAACCTGAATAACCAGGAGAGATGGAACTCTCAGGTGTTCTCCTCCTGCCCATGCTGCAGGTTTTTCAGGTCCCCGCTTAAGTGTGCACTCACAGGCATAAATAAACGTGCTACCCACAGCCTGCGTCAGCCAGCCTCGCCATTTAAGCAGGCTGGCTTCAGCCAATTTAGCTTCCAAATCCAGGGCTTGCCATTGCCACCTCCACGTAAGTAACTTTCAGAGGTTTGTTTTCATGCAGGGGAATGAACTTCTATAGAGATTGGACTGAAATGCTGTCATGACCATGTTTGCTATTCTGATGGGAAAAGGTAGAGGTGAAAGGGAGAATGGAAGTTAAGAGCCGGCCCCAAGCGGGGAGCCAGAGAATGCTGTGGGGTGTGAGGCATCAGAAGCTTGAGAACCTGCGTGGGGTGGAGGTGGATTTGGAGCTGGGGGGAGTCCGTGTTGGCCTTTGGGCCAGCAGGTGAGATGTCTTTCTTGCTCTCTCCTATCTGAAAGACACAGTGAAACCAGCGCTTATATGACCGTGCCAGAGGCATATGAATTTCTGTCATTTAGAAGTCGATATTGCGATTCTACTTCTTGCTGTAAAATCAGACATAGTATCATTTTAAAATATTTTTTGACCCAAAAGGAGTCAAAACTCCCAGAAGGGGAGGTGTCTCTGGATTGATTAGAGGTGGCTCCACTGAATTTGCAGTGCTATTTGTTGTTACGTCTGGTTCTCATAACGCTTAACAGTTATAACAACGAAAACATCGGTCTTGTTTAAGGTGAAAAGGAATCCCATGCTCTGGGGTTTTGAGGAAATAATAGGTTTGTGATATTTGAGCACCAGGTATCCAGTTAAGTTGTTAAGTAAAGTGGAATAAGAATTAAAGGCACAACACACCACAAAGCTTAGGTGAGAACATCTAAAAGGTAAGAGGAATGCAAAAAATTCCCAGGTAGCCCTGACAATCAACAGGGCCCTGGAGTGTATTTAGTGAGTAGGGTTAAGCATAGCCAGAGCCCAGAGAACAAAACAAAGGTACTGGGGACTGAGGAAGGAAAGAGTTGGGGGAGCAGATAGTAGGTTTATAATTAGATATCATATTCATAAAATGCATGTAGGACTAGAATAAGGAATAAAGCATGGCATGAATTCTATAGTTCCTCCCTTTGGGTTAAGAATCTGGGGAAATCCAAGAGCTTTTCCCAGGTTGCTCCCCTGCCCCCTGCCCCCAACACTCATGTTGATGCTCATTTTCTGGACTCCTGGCAGTCCGTGCTGCTAAATGAAGACCTCTGGTTTAAACAAATGCGTTATGTTTTAACTGAAACTGCTGACTAGGAAGCTACAGAGAAGTAGTGGGGAGTTGAGACCATTAACACAGGAGGCACCTCTTGCCACCACACTGAAGCTCAGTTGTAAGGTCATAAAGGTCTGATTGCCATTAAGCAAATAATGATTAAGGGGCTTCTCTGAGCAAAGATAAATTGGGGGCCAGGAGGAAGAGACAAGAAATAAAAGGTGGCTCTTGTTCTTAAAGAGCTTGAAATCTCAAGTACAAGGACATCAGTAATAAGAAGCCAGGCAAAAAAATAGTACATACTGTATGGTATAAAATGATAGAAAATGCAAACTAATCTATAGTAACAGCAAGCAGGCCAGTGGTTACCTAGGGAAGGGGAGCCAGAGAAGAGGGTTATATGGATGAGGAGGGTTTGGGGGTGATGGGTATGTTCACGACCATGATTGGGCAACCATTTCTCGTATGTGAAAATTTATCAGAGTGTACACTTTAAACGTGCAGTATTAGATGCCAATTATACTCAACAAGCAATACTTTAACAATCCATCTTTTTTAAACAATTAAAAGCATTTCTAAGGATTCACCTATGCAACAGACTGAAAATGAGTATTTTTGGAAAAAAAAATCCATTCAAAAAATAAAGTGGAGGACCAGACCGTCAGGATTGTGGACTTTTATAGAATTGGAAGGGTCCCAGAGATCATCTAATGCAGTGGTTGCACACCTGGAGAACTGTTTTTAAAAATACCTGGGACTGAGCTCAGCCCCAACTAATTAAATAAGAACACCTGGGTGGGTGGCCCCCTGGCACTGCTTTTTAAAGCTCCCCAGGTGATTCTAATGTGCAGTTGAGGATGAGAACCGGTGACAGCCAAACCCCTCACTTGACCCAGAGAGAGGGCAGGGTCTGCCCTTAGCCACACGACCACACAACCCCCGACCACCCTGTCCCAGGGCCCAGGGAGGACAGCAACAGGACCTCAGAGGATGAGGGATCCCCAAGACCATTACTTCTAGGTCCTCAACACGACATTTCCAATTCTAGCTAGGATAGGGTATCCGGCTCATTTCCAGCAAATCCTTAGAACCCAGACATGCTCCCGGCAGCAGGCGGGAGGAATTAGAGCCTCAAAGGTACATTATATAAGGATTGTGCTAACGTGTGAGAAGGGATGTTTCAAAACTTAAAGCTTCGGGTTTCCCTGGTGGCGCAGTGGTTGAGAGTCCGCCTGCCGATGCAGGGGACATGGGTTCGTGCCGCGGTCCGGTAAGATCCCACATGCCGCGGAGCGGCTGGGCCCGTGAGCGCAACGGGAGAGGCCACAACAGTGAGAGACCCGTGTACCGCAAAAAACAAAACAAAAACTAAAGCTTCCTTTTGTTTCCTACATAATATCTGGTCTAAGCCAGAAGATTATAATCGTTGAAAAGATCCGCAGTGGACGCACCAGGCGCCCTGCTCCGGGGGACAGCCAGGTGGTTCTTTGCGGAGCCAGCCCGGGTTCTCAGCACTGGGATGGGTTGATTCAGCACCACAAGGTTTTTTCATCGTGATTTCCGGGTCAGCACAGGCAGAAGCGTGAGTGGAGTGAGGTTTGTGGTTTCTGTTCTTCCTGCCTGTCCCTCACCTTGGCACCATGTGCCCCTGAAGGGGTAGCTGTAGGGCCGCCCCTGGGGCCACAGCGCCTCACCTGCTCTGCCTGGGCCAGCTGATCATGTTTCAAGTGACTTCCCATCTCTCCTCCAAGTCCGATAATTTCTAGTGTCTCATCCCCTTAGGGCTTTTCTTACCCAGCTCTGGAAAACTAATTAAAGTTATAATAGGGCTTCCCTGGTGGCGCAGTGGTTGGGAGTCCATCTGCCGATGCAGGGGACATGGGTTCGTGCCCCGGTCCGGGAAGATCCCACATGCCGCACAGTGGCTGGGCGCGTGAGCCACGGCCGCTGGGCCTGTGCGTCCGGAGCCTGTGCTCCGCAATGGGAGAGGCCACAACGGTGAGAGGCCCGCGTACCGCAAAAAAAAAAAAAAAGTTATAATAGACAATAATTGTTTAATGAGTTATGTCCCTCCCTGGTATATTAATAGGTTCCAGCAAGATAATGTTTATCTGGGAGTTCTTTGAAATGTTATATAAATATCATTACCATTTGGAGTAATCAGGAGAGTCAAAGTTTTAGGCAAAATTTATAATCCCTACTGGTCAGAATCCCAAGCAGCTTGCTGGGGAAAAATATACCAGAATTGGAAGTTTTCAATAGAAATCCTCAAATCACATCCCATAGGAAACTCCCTGCACACTGTGGGCCTTGAGAGATTTCTTTTTCTGCAACAGTCTATTCTTTGTTAAATGCATTCGTCCTCATCGGAGATGGCTGCATTTCATTTATCTTTCTGAGAAATGGAAAGTCACATTAAGGTCACTACAGTAGAGATAAAAAGTCAATACATTCTGCTCACAGGGCTTTATAAATATTACCAGCTTCCTTCTCCAGGGCAGAAGGCTGGCACTGGCAGAACAGCTTGCCCAGGCTTTGTGACAAGGGGCTTCTTTCCTTGAGGACCCAGTCCTGCAGCTTGGGTCCCCTTAGTTCCTGTGACTCCGACGGCCCTTTCTTCCATACAGAAAGCTCAGATTGCTGCAGCTCTTGTTGGCAAGTGGCAGCTGTACTAGGTAGGTCTAGCCTCTGAAGAGGGATGTGGTCAGGGGTGCACTTAGCCTCCCTCTGGGGAAGTAGAGTCTGCAGGCTGTGGGGAGCCAGGTGGCACAGAGACCTCATTGGTGAGAACAGCAGTGAGGAGGGGAAGGGGAAAGTAAGCATTATCCTGGGTCCCAAGGATATGGGGACCCAAGTGTTTGGGGAAAGGATTAGGCTGTTGCCACCAGGGCGACACCCCAAAATTGGTTTAATGCTGCTGTTCGGAAGCCAAATGTTCCTTCTTCTTGCCATTCAGAGTTTCACCAAAAAAAAAGTATTTTTTAATGAGTAAATTAAAAAAAAATTTTTTTTGCACCGCTGATGAAATAGGGTTGTAAAACAGCGACAGAATTTCTGCCTTCTTTGGATGACTTTTTAAAAAACATTTTCCCTTAATCTTTGTTTCCAAATTCTCTTAGTGTGGAATGGCTTATTTCCCTTGGGCACATTTTGTTAAGATTGTGTCATGACCTAACACGGATTAGTTTTTTGATGTTGTTGATGGCTTCCTCCAACTTTAAAAAAGCCAGGTGAACAGGGCTATGCAATGATGAAATTGTCAGAACGTGGCCCGTGGCCCAGAGCGATTTATGAAGTACTAATCTGCCCGTTAAAAACCAACACCTGAGGAGGGACTTCCCTGGCAGTCCATCAGTTAAGACTCCATGATGCCACTGCAGGGGGTGAGGGTTTGATCCCTGGTCGGGGAACTAAGATCCCTCATGCCACGTGGTGAGGCCAAAAAAAAAAACAACCCCAAAACCCAACACCTGAGCATCCCAAGGCAGCCCCTGGATCACCCCATCCTGTCCACAGGCCTCGGGCCAGTGGAGAACAGGCTTGAGGCTGCAAATAAAAGGGGCTGTCCTGACACAGGGGCTGTCTGCATCTGCCCCCTTCCTGGCCCTGGCTCCCTTGGCCTCCCCTGCCTTTCATGTGACCTTGATGTGGATTTGGCGTTCCATTGCTGTTGATTCTGAACACAGGCGGGGTTTGGGATGTATGAGTGCCTGACAAAGCAGGTGCAGGTCAGGCTGTCCTTTTTAATTGCTGGGAAAATGCCTTCATTGATCTTTAGGTGATATGGTGAACACTCTTCCACAGGACTCCAGTATAGGCAGGTCCTGGCAGTGTAGACAGGTCTACAGTCCCATGTAGACAGCCTAGCCTGGGAAGCAGAGTAGGGGTCTGGTGGTCAGGAACCCAGTCCTATTTTCAGCTCTACTTCAGCTATAATGGAATTTTAAAGCAGGAGGTAAAAGCCTAAAACATCACTGGTCCCAGTGGATTATTAATAGTGGCCACTTTCATTCTCAACAATTCCTGGCCATGAGCAATATACTCTATGGTTACTTGTGAATACAGTATATGAAGGTACAAGAGAGTAAAGAGAGTTGCCCTGTATCTTAGGATTAGTTGGAGGCTGAGCTGACTCTGAGCCCAGACCTCCCCATGCCTCATTCTGGCCTCTCTGCCGAGTCACTCACTCCCGCTTTGACTCAGGTTCCCTGTGGGAAGCACTGTATCCGTCCTGCCCAGACAGAGAGCTGTTTATTTATATTGGCTCACTAAAAAGAAGTTCAGTATGAATGCTGGGCATTCAAGGAATCGTTAATCACAAGGTCAGCTTACTCTGATATTTGCTTTAGGCTCTTGTTAGCTTATGGCCATGTTTAGGTCATGATAGAAGCTCTTTTGAAAGTAGGGAAGTTAACTGTTACCCACCCTCATATAATTTCTTATAATTTACTTCTGGTGGTTTTGATAAAATGTGACCAAACATAAAAATCCTCTCAGATCTTTCATGAATGAACTATTCTATCTTTACATGTTAAAACAAAAACAAAGTCATAAACAACATAAGGCAGACATTGATCAGCTCTAACCTCTTAGAGTACAGTGGGCAGAAAACTAATGGTGGTCATTCCAGCCATTAGATCTAGATGGATCACGATGGAAATTTCCTGTAATTCTTAAGAGCATGACAGATCTGCTTAGATAGTCTAGTCTTTGTTGATGTCTTTTCATTTCCTTCCTGTGAGGTTTCTCCCTTAGGAAATTTACATAAACAATTTTCCCTAGGGCTTATATTCCCTGCCTCCTTTCCGGATTTCTAGTCTATTGGTTCAGGAGTAGAATCTGTTTTATAAAAATCTTTAATTCAATAATTTATGCCCAGAAATGTCTAACACTTTATTGTGTATTCTTCACACTCTTTGTGGATAGTATTGGGTTGGCCAAAATGTTCATTTGGGTTTTTCTATACGATCTTATGGAAAACCCCAAATGAACTTTTTGGCTGGCCCCAATAGACTAGCATCCTTTGGAAATGACTAAAACTGAAGTTTTTGAAGCAGGAGTGAAGAAAGAGGGAGGCCTCTTCTGCCTTCATTAGCACGGTACCCGGTTCAGGGGTCCACAATTTAAAAGGGAGGAGAGTCCTTGGAACCTGCTAAAAAGAGCTCCTAGATGACGAAATAATTTTTTCAAAGTCTATAAAGAGTGGCAAAATGACCTGGTGTTATTTAAATTGGATAAGAGAAGACTAGAAAGCCATTTGATGATGGTGTTGAAAAGCGTGGAGTACTGTCATGGAGAACAATGACCAGCTATTCACCTTGCCCTTCGGGGAAGAAACCAAGCCCAGGGATTGGTGTAGGCTGCAGCATGAAGGGTATTAGGTGAGCCATGAAGTATTCCCTCATTATGAAAAAAATACACTGGAAAGAATTACACAGACAAGCTCTGAAAGATGGGGCAGTCCAACAGTGTTCTAATTTCAAGTCCTAATTCATTTCAAGTCCTAATTCATGTTCTAATTTCATTTCTAATTCAAGTCCTTTTTTTGGTCTTTAGGCTCATGTTGAGTTAACACATTCCTTAATTCATAGTGCACACAAGACCCTTCTTAGCTTTTACATCTCATTCTATTTCTTCTGTTCTCCCACTCTCCCTCTTTTTTGCTCTCTCTTTTAACTCAACACCATATTTTTATGGTCTACCTACATAGCTGATTAGGTCTGTAGGTCTACCTACATAGCTGATTATATTTCTAATGTTTCCAATGCATTACTTCTAACTCCATATATATAGTAACTTTGCTACTTATATACACTATTGGCTTATCTAATCCTTTAGTCTTCTGCCTCCAGTTCTCACCAATGATGCCATAATGAATACACTCGCACGTATACTCAACCACCCTTTAGATCTGGTTGGTGGGAGACAGGGGAAGGGAGAGGTGTGGGCTAGATGGCCTACGCTTTCTTTAAGCAATATGGAATATTGAACTGTCCATAAGAAATGGAGATGCGTGACATCATAAGTTCTAGTCTAGTATTTCAAACATTTAGGAGCTTCTCTGTGTTCCTTTACTAAGACTTTAAAAAGTGACCAAAATAATTTTCTGGAACTTAAAGAGTGTGATACCCAGCAATCTCTCCTTCTCAATGTCATCTTCTTAAACTTGGCTGGTCAGTTTTAGAAGCATTTAATTTCTCCGTATGGGTGACTGATTACTGGACAAAGCGAATGAAATGTTCTAAGAAATCTTTTTAGGCATAAGTTTGATGAAGTTTCTACAATGTTTTGCTACACTAATGGTTGCAAAAACGAATGTTATTAATTGCCCAACATTATATCCTGAATCACTGGGAAAGCTGGATTAGAACCTTAATAATGGTATTTTGTATCTATATACTGTTTATAATTTATAATGCTATTCATAAACTTAATCCATCTCACTGAATCCTACTACAACCCTGTGGTTGTAGTATAACAGCTTCAGTTATAGATGAAGAAATGGAGATTCAAAGCAATTAAGTGAGTTGTCCACAGTCACTTGGGGATTTAAGTGCTACTGCTGGAAGGAGAGTGTGGGTCTTTTGAGGCTCCATCCAGCCTCTTTCTGCAACATTATGTCTGATGCTCAGAGAAAGGATCTACTGTAGGTTCAGAGGTAGCTTTCTGGTGTTATCTGTCCTTTTCAATTATTTTGTGATGTTAATGATTAGGCTAGAGCAGCACACCCTCTGTTTATCCCGTTAGTTGAACACCTGTTCATAAAAACCACTCGATGGGGGAAAAAATAAGGTCCATATAACTGAGTATCATGGCAACAAGCAGCATGCATGGCTGGACTTTGGCATAACTTGGAGCTCTACAAAGAACCAGGTGTGTGTTATTTTATCCATTACTTAAAGTACAGTCATAAAATAAGAATGGTAGTTGGACCATAAAAAATAATAATTGATTCAAGTGTATTTGTGCAAAGAGAGAATTCCATTCTATCAAAGAGTCTTTTCTGCAAATGCACAAACAACCCGAGGAAGTTATGCCTGCTTACAATGGGCAGGTTTCAAAGGCCTATGAGCGGGCACCCTAAACATCTACCGATCATGCATGTGCCATCCCATGCAGGTCCCCAACTACTGTTCCTTACTCGGTAATTAGGGTTCAGGCAAAAATATTGTAGAACCCAGAATACATTTTCAAAAACAATAAAGCATGATGACATGTCCCCAGAATTACAAATGAACAGCCCTTTTCAGAGTCAGGCACTGGAATGAGAACATTTTCAGAAAGAAACTAATTTTTTAACATTCTAAAGTGACTGAATTGTCATAGAGAAATATGACAATTCTACTTGATTCTCAATTATCTATGTGTGGCTTATAGGGACTAAATTTTTAAAATATCAGACTGATTTCCATCATCAGCATTTAAGTTTTTGAGCATCCCTCCTTTTCTATGCAACAAACACACACGCCTCCCTAATGACTTAATTAATACAATTAATGTTCTACTAAATAAAACATAATTAGGAAGCTAAATGGGTCACACAAAAATTAATAACATACTCTAAAACATAAAAAGAATATTTGCCATTTTGACTTATTTGTGCCATTTTTCTTCTCCACAAACTCTTTAGAAATTTGATCTTTTTGTTACTTGCATCTAGGTTTAGCAGTGCAAATTTCCCTTTATGTTTAATGGTTTTCTTTAGAAATATTGAGACACCACCCCCCCAACCAATAACAGAACTCTGTCTAATTTCTTGGTGTATTAGGGAATCAGAGATTTTCAAAGAGGAGAGCTGATGATTCAATTTACTTCACAAGTCTCATGCTTCCTGTGTTATCTGGTTTGAAAAGCCCTGGCTCTGCACCATGGAAATCTCTAGTACAAGCCAGTTTTGTTCCTTTGTTTATATTTGATCATAGGACCAAACTCTGTTTGATATGTAATGGGTATTCACACTTACTAAGCATTAGCACAACTATACTAACAATACCCAAAGCAGGCAGAAGCCCAAGCATTATTCACCCTACCAGATAAATTTCTGTTCTATGTATTCAAACTGCAATAAAAATGAAAGGTCAGGAAGTTTGAAGCTATGGTATATCCTCTTATCTTTAACCACAGAGCTGCAACAAGTATGCTTTCTTAAGAGCAAAAAGCAGCCTCCTGTTCATTACTTTGGATAGGTGTATGTGGTTCTGTCCTCTAAGATCCTAGTAGACCTGCATCTTACTAACAGCAGCTCAGATGCCTAAATTCAACAGGTGCATTTTTACTCTCCCACACCTAAGTGAAAAATTTAACCTTTTACATATAATAAGGGGACCAGATATCTAGGTTTGCCTGGGACATTTCTGATGTAGGCCTGTTGTTCTGGTGTAATTATTCACAGCACCCCTTTTACAATTAAGTGTCCTCACTTAAGTGATGACAAATTATATGTCATGTTAATTTAACAGATAGGCTGAATATTAAAAAGCACCTTGGTTCAAAATATTTCATAGGCCCCTCAGTTGTTCTTTGAAGTGGAAACTAGACACAAAGTGTTCAGCAAATCAGAGACATAGGCTAAAAGAGGCCACTATACTCCCCTTGCTCAGGTCAATGACATCAGTAAACTGTTGATGAAGAATAACATGATGATTTGAAACCCAGACCATTCTGATCATCAGAATATTAAAAGAGAAATGATCTCAAAGGTCATGTGGCCCAATAGCTTCACTTTTCTGGCTGAAGAAATAATCATAACACTTCTAGAAATGTGTATGTTATTTTACAGTTTTCTAAATTGTTTCATGAGAATAATAATCTCACTGGTTCACAACTGGAGTAAATAGGCAAGGAAGGAAGTTTTTAGTCACATTTTACAGAGAAGAAAACTAAGCTGCAAATAAGTAAAAAACAAACAAACCATGGATTGGTTCAAGATGGCGGAGTAGAAGGACATGCTCTCACTCCCTCTTTTGAGAACACCGGAATCACAACTACTGACAACAATCATCGACAGAAAGACACTGGAACTCACCAAAAAAGATACCCCACATGCAAAGACAAAGGAGAAGCCACAATGAGACGGTAGGAGGGGCACTATCACAGTAAAATCAAATCCCATAACTGCTGGGTGGGTGACTCACACACTGGAAAACACTTATACCACACAGGTCCACCCACTGGAGTGATGGTTCTGAGTCCCCCTCAGGCTTCCCAACCTGGGGGTCTGGCAACAGGAGGAGGAATTCCTAGAGAAACAGACTTTGAAAGCTAGCAGGATTTGATGATAGCAGGACTTTGGCAGGACTGGGGGAAACAGAGATTCCACTCTTGGAGGGCACACACAAAGCAGTGTGCACATTGGCACCCAGGGGAAGGAACAGTGACCCCATAGGAGACTGAACCAGACCTACCTGCTAGTGTTGGAGGGTCTCCTGCAGAGGCGGGGGGCAGCTGTGGCTCACCAAGGGACAAGGACACTGGCAGCAGAAGTTCTGGGAAGCACTCCTTGGCATGAGCCCTCCCAGAGTTTGCCATTAGCCCCACCAAAGAGCCCGGGTAGGCTCCAGTGTTGGGTTGCCTCAGGCCAAACAACCAACAGGGAGGGAACCCAGCACCACCCATGAGCAGACAAGCACATTAAAGTTTCACGGAGCTCTGCCCACCAGAGCAACAGCCAGCTCTATCCAGCACCAGTCCCTCCAATCAGGAAACTTCCACAAGCCTCTTAGATAGCCTCATCCACCAGAAGGCAGACAGCAAGAAGCAAGAACTACAATCCTGCAGCCTGTGGAACAAAAAACACATTCACAGAAAGATAGACAAGATGAAAAGGCAGAGGGCTATATACCAGATGATGGAACAAGATAAAACCCCACAAAAACAACTAAATGAAGTAGAGATAGGCAATCTTCCAGAAAAAGAATTCAGAATAATGATAGTGAAGATGATCCAGGACCTCGGGAAAAGAATGGAGGCAAAGACCGAGAAGATGTAAGAAATGTTTAACAAAGATCTAGAATTAAAGAACAAACAAACAGAGATGAACAATACAATAAATGAAATGAAAAATACACTAGAAGGAATCAATAGCAGAATAACTGAGGCAGAAGAATGGATAAGTGACCTGGAAGACAGAATGGTGGAATTCACTGCTGCGGAACAGAATAAATAAAAAAACAATGAAAAGAAATGAAGACAGCCTAAGAGACCTCGGGGACAACATTAAATGCAACAACATTCACATTACACTGGTCCCAGAAGGAGAAGAGAGAGAAAAAGGACCTGAGAAAATATTTGAAGAGATTATAGTCAAAAACTTCCCTAACATGGGAAAGGAAATAGCCACCCAAGTCCAGGAAGCGCAGAGAGTCCCATACAGGATAAATCCAAGGAGAAACACGCTGAGACACATAGTAAGCAAATTGGCAAAAATTAAAGACAAAGAAAAATTATTAAAAGCAGCAAGGGAAAAATGACAAATATCATACAAGGGAACTCCCATAAGGTCAACGGCTGATTTCCCAGCAGAAACTCTACAAGCCAGAAGGGAGTGGCATGATATACTTAAAGTGATGAAAGGGAACACCCTACAACCAAGATTACTCTACCCAACAAGGATCTCATTCAGATTCGAGGGAGAAATCAAAAGCTTTACAGACAAGCAAAAGCTAAGAGAGTTCAGCACCAACAAACCAGCTCTACAACAAATGCTAAAGGAACTTCTGTAAATGGGAAACACAAGAGAAGAAAAGGACCTACAAAAACAAACCCAAAACAATTAAGAAAATGGTAACAGGAACGTACATATCGATAATTATGTGAATGGATTAAATGCTCCAACCAAGAGACACAGGCTTGCTGAATGGATACAAAAACAAGACCCATATATATGCTGTCTACAAGAGACCCACTTCAGACCTAGGGACACATGCAGACTGAGAGTCAGGGGATGGAAAAAGATATTCCATGCAAATGGAAATCAAAAGAAAGCTGGAGTAGCAATGCTCATATCAGATACAATAGACTTTAAAATAAAGAAGTTTACAAGAGACAAGGAAGGACACTACGTAATGATCAAGGGATCAATCCAAGAAGAAGATATAACAATTATAAATATATATGCACCCAACATAGGAGCACCTCAATACATAAGGCAACTGCTAACAGCCATAAAAGAGGAAATTGACAGTAACACAATAATAATGGCAGACATTAACATCTCACTTACACCAATGGACAGATGATCCAGACAGAAAATTAATAAGGAAACAGAAGTTTTAAATGACACAATAGACCAGATAGATTTGATTGATATTTACAGGTCATTCCATCCCAAAACAGCAGATTACACTTTCTTCTCAAGTGCGCACAGAACATTTTCCAGGATAGATCACATCTTGGGTCACAAATCAAGCCTCAGTAAATTTAAGAAAATTGAAATCATTTCAAGCAACTTTTCTGACCACAACGCTATGAGATTAGAAATCAATTACAGGGAAAATAATGTAAAAAACACAAACACATGGAGGCTAAAAAATATGTTACTAAATAACCAAGAGATCACTGAAGAAATCAAAGAGGAAATCAAAAAATACCTAGAGATGAATGACAATGAAAACACGACGATCCAAAACCTATGGGATGCAGCAAAAGCAGTTCTAAAAGGGAAGTTTATGGTTATACAAGCCTACCACAAGAAACAAGAAAAATCTCAAATAAACAATCTAACATTACACCTGAACGAACTAGAGAAGGAAGAACACAGAAAACCCAAAGTTAGCAGAAGGAAAGAAATCATAAAAATCAGAGCAGAAATAAATGATATTTATGAAACGAAATCATAAAGATCAGAGCAGAAATAAAGAAATCATAAAGATCAGAGCAGAAATAAGTATATCATGCCACAAAGAAAACAATAGCAAAGGTCAATAAAACTAAAAGCTGGTTCTTTGAGAAGATAAACAAAATTGATAAACCATTAGCCAGACTCATCAAGAAAAAGAGAGAGAGGACTCAAATCAATAAAATTAGAAATGAAAAAGGAGAAGTTACAACAGACACCACAGAAATACAAAGCATCCTAAGAGACTACTACAAGCAACTCTATGTCAATAAAATGGACAAACTGGAAGAAATGGACAAATTCTTAGAAAGGTATAACCTTCCAAGACTGAACCAGGAAGAAATAGAAAATATGAACAGACCAATCACAAGTAATGAAATTGAAACTGTGATTTAAAATCTTCCAACAAGCAAAAGTCCAGGATCAGATGGCTTCACAGGTGAATTCTATGAAACATTTAGAGAAGAGCTAACACCCATCCTTCTCAAACTCTTCCAAAAAATTGCAGAGGAAGGAACACTCCCAAACTCATTCTATGAGGCCACCATCACCCTGAAAGCAAAACCAGACAAAGATACTACAATAAAAAGAAAATTACAGACCAATATCACTGATGAATATAGATGCAAAAATCCTCAACAAAATACTAGCAAACAGAATCCAACAACACATTAAAAGGATCATACACCATGATCAAGTGGGATTTATCTCAGGGATGCAAGGATTCTTCAATATATGCAAATCAATCAATGTGATACACCATATTAACAAATTGAAGGAGAAACACCATATGATAATCTCAACAGATGCAGAAAAAGCTTTTGACAAAATTCAACAGCCATTTATGATAAAAACTCTCCAGAAAGTGGGCATAGAGGGAACCTACCTCAACATAATAAAGGCCATATACGACAAACCCACAGCAAACATCATTCTCAATGGTGAAAAACTGAAAGCATTTCCTCTAAGATCAGAACAAGACAAGGATATCCACTCTCACCACTATTATTCAACATAGATTTGGAAGTCCTAGCCACAGCAATCAGAGAAGAAAAAGAAATAAAAGTAATACAAATTGGAAAACAAGAAGTAAACCTGTCACTGTTTGCAGAAGACATGATACTATACATAGCGAATGGTAAAGATGCCACCAGAAAACTACTAGAGCTAATCAATGAATTTGGTGAAGTTGCAGGGTACAAAATTAATGCACAGTAATCTCTTGCATTCCTATACACTAATGATGAAAAATCTGAAAGAGAAATTAAGGAAACAGTCCCATTTACCATTGCAAAAAAAAGAATAAAATACCTAGGAATAAACCTACCTAGGGAGACAAAAGACCTGTATGCAGAAAACTATAAGACACTGCTGAAAGAAATTAAAGATGATACCAACAGATGGAGAGATATACCATGTTCTTGGATTGGAAGAATCAATATTGTGAAAATGACAATACTACCCAGAGCAATCTACAGATTCAGTGCAATCCCTATCAAATTACCAATGGCATTTTTTACAGAACTAGGACAAAAAAAAATCTTAAAATTTAGATGGAGACACAAAAGACCCCAAATAGCCAAAGCAGTCTTGAGGGAAAAAAACAGAGCTGGAAGAATCAGACTCCCTGACTTCAGACGATACTACAACGGTACAGTAATAAGACAGTATGGTACTGGCACAAAAACAGAAATATAGATCAATGCAACAGGATAGAAAGCCCAGAGATAAACTCATGCACCTATTGTCAACTAATCTATGACAAAGGAGGCAAGGATATACAATGGAGAAAAGACAGTCTCTTCAATAAGTGGTGCTGGGAAAACTGGACAGCTACATGTAAAAGAATGAAATTAGAACACTCCATAACACCATACACAAAAATAAACTCAAAATGGATTAGAGACCTAAATGTAAGACCAGGCACTATAAAACTCTTAGAGGAAAACACAGGAAGTACACTCTTTGACATAAATCACAGCAAGATATTTTTTGATCCTCCTCCTTGAGTAATGGAAATAAAAACAAAAATAAACAAATGGGACCTAATGAAACTTCAAAGCTTTTGCACAGCAAAGGAAACCATAAACAAGACCAAAAGACAACCCTCAGAATGGGGGAAAATATTTTCAAATGAATCATAGGACAAAGGATTAATCTCCAAAATATATAAACAGTTCATGCAGCTCAATATTAAAATAAACAAACAACCCAATCCCAAAATGGGCCGAAGACCTAGACATTTCTCCAAAGAAGACATACAGATGGCCAAGAAGCACCTGAAAAGCTGCTCAACATCACTAATTATTAGAGACATGCAAATCAAACTACAATGAGGGATCACTTCACACCAGTTAGAATGGGCAGCGTCAGAAAATCTACAAACAACAATGGTTGGAGAGGGTGTGGAGAAAAGGGAACCCTCTTGCACTGTTGGTGGGAATGTAAATTGATACAGCGACTATGGAGAACAGTATGGAGGTTCCTTAAAAACTAAAAATAGAATTACCATATGACCCAGCAATCCCACTACTGGGCATATACCCAGAGAAAACCATAATTCAAAAAGACACATGCACCCCAATGTTCATTGCAGCACTATTTACAATAGCCAGGACATGGAAGCAACCTAAATGCCCATCGACAGATGAGTGGATAAAGAAGTCATGGTACATATATACAATGGAATATTACTCAGCCATAAAAAGGAACGAAACTGGGTCAGTTGTAGAGACGTGGATGCATCTAGAGACTGTCATACAGAGTGAAGTAAGTCGGAAAGAGAAAAAGAAATGTCGTATTTTTTTTTTTTTTTTTTGGCGGTACGCGGGCCTCTCACTGTTGTGGCCTCTCCCGTTGCGGAGCACAGGCTCCGGATGCGCAGGCTCAGCGGCCATGGCTCACGGGCCCAGATGCTCCACGGCATGTGGGATCTTCGCGGACCAGGGCACGAACCCGTGTCCCCTGCATCGGCAGGCGGACTCTCAACCACTGTGCCACCAGGGAAGCCCACAAATGTCGTATATTAACGCATATATGTGGAACTTAGAAAATGGTACAGATGAACTGGTTTGCAGAGCAGAAATTGAGACACAGGAGTAGAGAAGAAACGTATGGACACCAAGGGGGGAAAGCAGCGGGGTGGTGGTGGTGGTGGTGTGATGAATTGGGAGATTGGGATTGACATATATACACCGATGTGTATAAAATGGATGACTAAGAAGAAAAAATAAGTAAATAAAAAATAAACATAGGGCTTCCCTGGTGACACAGTGGTTGAGAGTCTGCCTGCCGATGCAGGGGACACGGGTTCGTGCCCCGGTCTGGAAAGATCCCACATGCCGCGGAGCGGCTGGGCCCGTGAGCCACGGCCGCTGAGCCTGCGCATCCGGAGCCTGTGCTCCGCAACGGGAGAGGCCACAACAGTGAGAGGCCCACGTACCGCAAAAAATAAATAAAGTAGGCATTTACAGTTAGAAAAACAAAACAAACAAACAAACCAAAAAAAAAACTACCTCAGCCAAGGTCATGTGACTATTAAGTGGAGAAGTTAAAGTTGAAATCCAGGTCTGACTCCTTTCCCAGTGCTCTTTCCATTATTCTATACCAGTGTAGTATTTTCAATCATTAATGAGTAATTTCACTCATTAATGAGTGCAGAATAGTTCCTACATATAATTTATCTATTACAGATATACAAACATTCCCTCTGTAATTAATGCTATATACTCAAAAGAACTTTAATTCTGCTTCTCTTTCTCTTTCCACCTACAAAGAGCTCTGGCCAGCAACTAAACTGTTCTTGTCTGACAGCGCCACTTAGGGGCTGGCTCAGGAAACATGAGGCACAAAATCTTTCCTACCCTCTTCTTCCTTGTTCCTTGGGTAGAAGGATGAGGAGAAGTCCATGCAAAGTAACCTCTGGCTTTTTCTTTATCGTTCACCATTCACATCATTAATCATATCTTAGACGACCTACTTTTCACATGAATACTTCTCAGCATTCCCCTTCTTTCCTTCTTCCTCTTTCCACCTCCTTATTTCATCTATGACACACAAAAACTACAGCTCTAATTATTATGCCTTTATATCAAGATAAAGAAAAGTCATATTTCTTGAAGTGAAAAGGAAGTTCAACCAACATGCATTCAATAAGTATTCACCGAACACCCAACAATGTGTCAGGGACTATTGTGTATACTTGGCATATATCGTAGTTGTGCTATAAACCTCTAATATTCTCAAAAGCTCCCTGAAAACCCCTTTAGTATCTGCACCAAAACCTCACCTCTCTAAGTCAAATTTTAATTATTGGGTTGGCCAATAAGTTTGTTTGGTTTTAAGTAAAAATAAAAGACCCATTTTTCATTTTCACCAAGAACTTTATTGAACAACATATTCACTAACCAAACTTTTTGGCCAACCAATAAAACTGCTTTTTCTTAAGCATTACTTTCAAAATAAAGAAACAATTTCTTATTAAATTTCACTAGGATATTTCATCAGGATTATTTTCTACTTTTTACCAGTTATGAATACATAGCATTTCAGTTACACTCCCTTTTGTGGGTTAGCCTGGGATTCTATCTACAATTTACAGTGTTCTTCCTAAAGAAAAGATTTTCTGAATTTGTAACAATCGTGTGGAGATAGACCTTTGGAAAAGCGACCTGTTTACAAGATGGCGATCTCCTCTAAGGAGATTGTGGAAATGGGATTGCTCTCTTTCATTTGCCCACTTATTTCTAAGAAGGTAGACTAAATGCTCCACTTATTTCACAGAAGAAGTCTAAGGTTTTATTATTGGCTTTCATCATTTTTCCATGTTTCCACATACAAATCTTTGGATTAGAACATGAGCTGGGTTATCAGTGAAAATAACTCAGTGTGCATGCAAAGAATTTTATATCCAGGGTTAATTAATGATTAATTCACTGCTGGAAATCAGTCACGGACACCCTCCCTTCCAATAGCTTTTCATAATATCTTGCTATTTTCTGTAAGCGGCAGTAAAAAGACTAAACCACTGATGGATTTGTCACAACAATAGTTTTAGGAGGTTCCCCAATCAAGTCAACAAAACTTTGTACATGTAGGGATTAAAACAGCAGCAATAGTCACTAAGCTCCAGCTGGTCTGGTCGAAGCCAACTCTTCTATTCCATTCTGTCAGATGCTGTAACTTTTTCTCATTTGTGTACTGTATTATTCACATAATGTCATCTTTCACTTACATCTGTACCAATTAAAGAAGAGCATGTGGGGAAAAGAAAGCCAGCCTGGCTGGTGGTGCTGGTGGTATTAACTGAAATCTCTAGCTCATCCATTTAGCTGGGTCAGAGCCACGTCTGGTCACCAAGGTTGAGAATCGTGTCACAGGGAGGGAAGCTCTGCTCCCAGACTAGCGCTGCCCCACAAGGAAGCCGGAGCAGACAGAGGACACTGCCTGACTCCTGTCCCAGGTGCACCACTCAGTTTTACTGCCCCTTTTCCACTACCACCCATCAAGGCTCTTCTGTCTACATAGCTACTTGGTACACAGAGGAAATGCAGTGTAGTAGTTAAGAACGTGGATGCAGAAGTTAGACTTTCTAATGCCTTTCTAATGGGTTTTAATGCCCGCTCTGCCACTCACTTGATTTGTGATATGGGGCAAGTTATATACATCTCCTTGGGGAAGGTATATGTTTCCATCAGTTTACACACGTGTAAAATGGAGACAATAAGCGTGCCTAACACATAGTGTTACTGTTCCTCTAACGATTAAATGAGTTAATATGTCTAAGACATTTAGGACTGTTCCTGGCACACAGCAATTAAAAAATATATGATGTTATTATTATAACAGGTGAGGTTTCTGTATCTGATTCAAAAGTAGGAATCAGCTCTGTGTTATTTGAGGCAGTGAGGACCAAAGGGTATTAGGAGGCAAGAACGTTATTTTTCCCAATGTTATGTTTTGGTTTTGAACATGGCAGTTCCTGGTTGTTGAAAACACAGAGCACCGTCTTCCAAACTTTTGTCCTAAATCAAGTCATGCCAGATGCCACTGGTTACATTCAGTTCAACAGTCATACAATGAGCACCTATTAAGTGGTGGAACTCTTAATGAATGCTGGAGAGATGGAAACGTATAAGAGATGACACATCTACCACAGGAGAGCACATGATTTGGTAGGGAAGACAAGCCATGAACAAATTATTTCAGAACAATTAGGTCATTATTCTCATAGGCCAAGATGGCCTCAAAAAATCTACTCACCAATTCATAGAATAATTGTTCCTGCTTATTATTAACTTCCTCACTACTCATCTTCTGTCCTAGTGATGCTTCCTCAGTAGTAGATGAGAGGAAAGAATAAGTTAGGGAGTGGTGGTGAGGAGTGAGCAAAGAAACAAATATTTTAGTGAAAATGTCAACAACTAAGTTCAAATCAACGTACAATGTGTAGAATTTTGCTAATGAGAAAACCTGCCACCCCCATGTGTTAGGCTTGAGAAGCTCCATCCAGAGACACATCTTTCAATGAAGCAGCATTTGATTTTTTAAAAAAAGGTTCTGATTTCAACCATTGTACGTTACTGTTCCAGAAAGAGTGAAACTTACAAACGATTCTTACCAGTTTGCCACCCAGAAGACCTGCCCTACTGAACTCCTTGCTCATGGTCATTTAAAGAACAACAGTATCAGTATCTTCCACAAGCAAGCACTTTACAGTTTAGAAACGCTTTCCCTACAATGATATCAGATGAACTTTACAACAGAGCTGTGAGCTAGACTCAGGTGTGTATTATTATACCCCTCTTCGCATGAAAGAAATGGAGGCTCAGCAAAGTGGTATTTCAAAGGATTAGTATTCAGGATTTCTAATTATTTGACCTTTTCACTACGTTAACTCAAATTTCATCTCACTCTTAATTCTGCTGGGTTTCCTGAAACCGAGGGGCTTTTAAGCCAAGAGGAAAGCAAGTCTAAAGGGGAGGACCTGGAAAGTACGAAGCTGAATTGGCAATTACACAGAGCACATATAAAAGCACATGTCAGATATGCAAAACTTAAAAGAAGGCAGCACTTCATATTTTTAAGCCTTGACTTAACTACTAAGAGATATGCAACCTCTGAGCAGGGCTGAAACACTGAAAACCAAATCTGATGACACCTGTGCCTGACAAAACTTGGGGAATGAGACGTACTTGGGATGGTATGGTCACTGGCGACCAGTTGGAATGGCATGAATTCAAGCACTAGTTGGCATCTCAGCCTTCCTGCCCCATGGAGTCAAGTGCAGCATGTTCTGGGAGAACAGCGTGCTTGTCATTGTGAGATGGCGGGTGGTTCTGTGTGTGCCCGTAGCTGTTACACTGGGTCAAAAGTTAGGAGCTCAGATCTTACCAAACTTGAACAAATTTCCCCAGTGTATCTGCACCTCAAAATGTGGAGTCAGAACAAAACTTGAAAGGGGCGATCCCTTTCTCTCTGTTGCCTTGGTGTCAAGTAGATACTAGGGCTTTCCCAGGAGATGTGAGGAGGTCTGCAAGAGTGCTGGGCTATGGCATCCGCTAAGGGAATGAGGATGGAGACCCCACAGTTGGTCAGCAATGGCCTGGCTGCCCCAGCCCCAGTTATTCACTAAACTGACAGACTATGACTAAAATTAGAGCTCAAAGATCCAAGTAGGGGATTCAGTGATATCTTAGAATTTCTGACATCAAGAGAGTATAAGGAGACTACATTTTGGAAGTAGGCATCAATCTTGATGCTCATGACATCAAGAGCTGCCTTTACAGCTGTGGCCAGAATCAAAGAATTCAGAGTCTTTCTTTGATGCTGTAGGTAAGTTAGTTAACCTTTCTCCACCACAAAACAGGACTAATTCCATTCTGATTTCTAAGAGAGGACTGAGAGTGAAACTGGAAGAACGAATGGCGACCTGCTTTTGAACTAGAACTCAGCAACCCCATGATCATGGTATTGCCGTTCAAACACTGAGCACATTATTTGATTTCATATGTTTATATCCTATTTTAAGCCCACAGCCAAATAATCTCTCTCTTTTACACTTCCTATCTATCCCTACATCCTTTCTTCTTCCTTATTCAGTCATTTTAAATCCATCTCTGTGGTTTGCATCTGGAGACTTTGATTTTTGCTTTAAGGGCGGGGGACAATAAATTGATATGGTTACGCAGTTTTTAAGTGCAGAGTCAAGTCCTGATCCCAGGAGATCTGTAGAAGGGAAGATAGTAACATCTTTAGCATTATACAGACAAAAGATCTGCTGTAATTAGTTTTCCATATATCTTCCGTATGGCTCTTGGTGACCAGTGGAGATAACAAGCTAGCCTGGAGACAGAGTCTAAACCCTCCAAAAACACCTCAAATCTCCTTCTGGGCTGGAACAGGAAATACGTTTTTAGAGTAAATAGTAAACATGTGGAACCTTTTAGCCTCAAGAAGTTAATCAGGATGGAAACATAAATAGCTTCAAGTAGCTTTAAATATTATTCATGGACAAAAAGAATACATAACAATTTTGGGAAAAAATTCAGAAGTTTGACAATCCAAGCGTTGATGAGAATGTAGAGAGAGCAAAGGAAATGCTATATACTGCTGATAGGAGTACAGTTTTGTTCAACAATTTTGGAAAAGAAGTTGGTATAATGTTGTAAAGCTACTAGTCACATACGTTATGACCAGTTCCACTCCTAGAGAAGCCTTCCTAGGTGTGCTTCAGAGGATATATACAAAAATGTTCAGAGAAAATTGTTCATAATAGCAAAACACTGGAAACAACCCAAATATCCACCAACAGGAAAAGACATAAATACATTGCAGTATATTCACTAAATGGAAATAGCACAGAATATGAATGAAGTTCTCTGCATGCTGAGATATGAATGAATCTTGGAAACATGTTGATGAACAAAGCAATAACAAAAGAATTACATATAGTATGATGTTTTTATGTATCTAAAAAATACAAAAACTAAAAGAAAAGGTCTTTTAGGAATCCATACATATGTGATGGAACTAATCTAAAAAAGGAATAATTTTTTAAGAAAAAAATTTTAATTTCTAATTTCAGGGTAGTAAATGTGAAAAAACAGAACAATAAAAGAAGAAAAATTTTAGGTCATCTGTAGTCTCACTGTGTAGATATAAACACTGTTAATATTTTGTTGTATTTTTTCCTCCAGTTTTTTTAATATGTAAAACTGGAATCAACAGACCATTAAAAAATGTTTTTTCCTATTTAAATTTGGAATCTTGTTTCTCTGAAGACAGCGATGATACTATGTGTATATGGTGCATTCATAATCTAATGTTCAGTTTTAAGTTGTATTATATAAATTGTCTATATAAATCATAACTTAAACTTTAGCATTACCCTCACTGGAAAATTTAAGAATTTAGAGGATAATCATTTGTCAAGGTTGACAAATCTCTTCCACTGTAATTTTTGGCTTCTAAATCAATTATGAAAATTCGTATGACAAGGTGGAAGGAATTTTTCTTTTGATGACCTGCTTTCTTAAACTCTGATCTCGACAAAAGAATGGGTTTTTCTGAAAAAAAATTTAAAGAGTTTTATATTATTTCTGAATTTTTGAAAGCGTGGGGCAATTTCTCTTAATAACTCATAATTTTAAAGACAATTTCCACATTCCTGACCATATATACAAAAGGTAAATAGCATAACGTCTAAATTTCCTCTCCAATGTATATTTTTAAAAGCTTATTCTTTTAAAACTACCTCAACATACTGTCTACTCAAGCGTTGAGACGATATACAGCATCAGAGTTAGAAGATATTTTAAAGCATCTTAACGGTATAAGGTATAAGAAGCTCTAAACATTTACAGTGGATTTTAATGATTAAGTTGCAAACTCTTGTGAGAGCTGAGATACTTTTTGTGTCTCTCCCATGCTGGATTCCTACAATGTGGTTTTGGTTCAGGAGGTCAGCAGTGTGCCTGCACATTTCTGCAGGTGATTCTGAGGCCCAGCCAGGCATGAGAACTATCCTAAGCTTAAGGATATTAACCACCAGGTTCATAAGTAAAGAACAAACAAAAACAAAAAAATCCTTTCTTTGAAAACCAGCCTTGTTGTTAACCCGGGGAAGCAGATCGATATTCCACTCCCATTTGTCAATTTCTGAGAAACACTGACAGCTTGCGTGTTCCCCCCTTAAACCCCATCCAGAGTAGTTCAGTGAGTGACAAGTGAGGAAACTCTATCCACTTCTGAAGACCCACCGCTTCTCTCGGGGAAATGGTGGTATATTATTTTTCTCACTTAAGAAAACACAGAATACTTCAAGAGCCCACTGCTTCCAGAAAGTCCACCGTGAGCATAAAGGAGATTCAGGCTAAAGTAAATTGGGAGACAACACTAAAGAATGATCCATCTGCTTTCTTTGCTTTTGGTCAGCTCACCATGGGATTGTTTATGAGGAGTATCTGCCACTGATAATCTTCTTCTCTCGGTTTAGAATTAGCGGCATTACGAAGAGGTCAGAATGGCTGGGTTGGGGAGGAGAAGATGGTAAATGTGACCCTAAAGAGAGTTCTGCAGGTTCCAGTTTGTAGCACTCTCCATGAGCTGGTTCATATAGGTAGATACTTTTAAAATAAATGACTACAGGATTAGGGGACAAAGGTAAAGCTGTCTTATTGGCACACATTGTCTACCCAGGCATTGGAATTTAGAAAAAAGCCAGCAGTTTTCATCTAATCTCTTGAAAAGGTTTATGCATTGTCTTCCCCCAATCACAAAAGAAAACACAACCACAGGACAAATTACTCTTTGAATGTTTCATATGAATAACTACAGCAACAATAGAACTTGTGCTCAGATTAAAGTTTAAGAAGCTTTAAAATATTTCTAGTTCTTTTCATCTGACATTGTTTAGACTACCTTCAGAGATACTTTTCAACAGTTTCCTTACTGGAAAGAGTTGAGAAGTTTTGTAAGGCCAAGGTTACTAGGGTGATTTGATTTATAAGTTTCCTTTGAAAGAAAGAGAGGGAGGGAAGAAATGGAGAAGCAGCAGCAAACACATGTCAACCAAAGAGGGCTGAAATAACAGAGACTGAGTTTTGTGGAGAAATGACAGGCAGATATCTCTATCGTGGTTAGATCTTCCATCCTCATTTCTAGAAGTCAAGTTTGTTTGTTTAGTGTACCTTAGAGAAGTAGGTACTTTCAAATTGTCCTTCCACAAGTCTCCTTAGCAGCCAACCAAGTCCAATGGCCCTCAGCCAACTAACCCAAGGAGTACTTTAAAGTCAAGTGGACCTATCCATGAAATCTTGTACAAAGTCCTGTTAACGGAGAGCCGCAAAAATGTAAGAGAAGATGCACCTGATTAAATGTAAGAACATGAGTCACCCATGGATTATATAATAGCAATTAAAAAACCAAAAGAGGGAAAGAAGTACATGTAGAACAGTCCTTGAATCTGAGTACAGTTTAGAAATCTGTACCTTTGATGAACACTTCTGAAGGACTGGGGAGTCTACAAAGCAGCAGCAAAAATTTTCCTGGAAGAGCCAGCATAACTGTGTAACTGGAATTAGACGGAACCTTTCTAGGGCAAGGAATTAAATCAGAGGCAGCAGTTTCCCCTCTCCTCTGTTTTTTCAGGCAAAATGTGCAGTGGTGGGTGGTTCCAGTGGGCAGCTTTGGCTGGAATTGGTGTCCTACGAGGGCAGTCAAAGCCCATTCAAAACTGCAACAAGCCCCTGCCTGCATTTACACGGTTGCCCTCCTGATTTTTTTTCTGCCAAACTAAAGACAGAATGGCCCGCTGAGAAGGGTCTAGAAGAGCACAGGACTGAAACTGAAGCCAAGGCTTTCCATTCTAGGTTGCTGGTCACCAAGGTTCTTTCCAGCTCTGAAGTTCTGTGTCAGAGAAAGGGGGAGATGGTGCCAACAGGAGAAGAGGCATTTACCACCTGGCTTGACCCCGTCCTTCCTCAGCACTGTGACAGGAATCACTGGGACAGATTAAGCGGGGGAGCACAGAACTCCCTAAAATCATGAAGATTTCACTATGACCTGATAACTGGCTTAAGCCCAGAATCCCTCACAGTAGAATGGCTTCTTGTCTCACCTGAGAAGCCTCTTCAGGTGACCAAGAGGAGAGGGAAAGACATTTATTCAGGGAGCCCAGGATGCAAGTCCTTGTTGAGAAGGTTGTCACAGCATCAGGGACATTATGCAGGCAGATCAGTGGAGTATGGCTCATCCCCAGGCACAGACCACAGCAAAACCTACTCAGGATTGTGCTGGACGATCGTGCAATTGTTTGTTAAAACAACAAACCAACGGGATTCCCACACTTGTGCTTGTCTTTTACTGTCAGCAATGGCAAGTGCTGACCTGTCTGTCTCAAGTGCTCAGCCAGGAACTTGAAGATAGAGTCTAACTTCTATAGTTAGAAGTTAGAGTCTAACTTCCTATACCTCAATACATCTAAGATTGGGGGGAGGGGAGGGGTGCACATCTGCCGTTTTTTGGTCCCATTTCAGAGGCTACTTAGGTATAAGAGATGTAGCAGGAAGTCATGTTGCCCCCGATCTGCTAGAGTAACGTTTGGCTCTAAAGTAAGGAAATACAAGAGACCTTGAAGCTGGTAACCGACCAATTCTCTTGACTTTACAGTTAATTTTAACACAATTAGAGGGGATGTCTGATTTCAAAGACAGCTGCTGTAGATCCTCCTCAGTTGGGTTTTGGCTCTATCCTGGAAGGCCTCATCTAGGGAGGAACATAGCGCAGTGGACTCTGGTGGACCCTGTGGAACAATGTCCAGGCCACGCTGGGAAGTGAACAGCCGGGTTGACTGGAGGCCTCTGACTCATGGCTTTAGTTAGAAAAATCGGGGGTGAAAGGAAGGAGAAGGAGGTCGCAGATCGTAGAGTGACTCACACAAGCCCTCAGGTGGAACTTTCTCCTTACGCTGTTCCCGGCCTTAGGAACTGCAGGGGTAAATCACTGCGGACCTACCTTCACCTCTGTAAAAGGAAGAGATTAAAAGCGCCCCCCGAGTTCCCCAACTTTGAGAAGTAACTTCTGTCCTGTGGGTCATTTCCCTGAAGGAGGTGTAGGGGTGTGCAGCCCTCCCGGGCGAGGGCTGCAAAGTGCTAAACTACTCTAGAGGCGGCAGGGCGCGCACGGGTGAGGCGGCCCCGCCGCGGACTCGGGGCAGCCCAGCCACGCCATCTGTCAGGACTGTGCCCAGGGCAGCTCCTTCTCCCGGGAGGAAGCTTTGAAGACGGCTTTTCAAAATCACCGCCGCGCTTCCTCCACTCCTTCCTTAAAGGCTCACGGCCGGGAGGGCGCGGCGTCAGCTTCTTCCCACCACCCCAGACCACTGACCCCGGGGAAACTTGTAAAAATTCGGGGCAGGAGCGCAGCCCAAGGACGCGCAGCTCAGCGGCGGGACCCCTAGGTGCGCGCTCCTGGAAGGAGCCCGGGCAGGCTCCCGCAGCAGCCTGCAGCGCCGGGGACCCGTGCGCCGTGCGACCCTGGGCGGGGACAGCCCCGGGGGCTGAAGGTGCCCGGCAGCGCTCCGGATCGCCGTTCCTCCCTGCGTCCCGCCCGCCCGGGGCCTCGCTCACCCCGCCGCTTCTCCCTCTCCCGCAGCCGTGTCGGGACCATGTCTGCGGAGACCGCGAGCGGCCCCACTGAGGACCAGGTGGAGATCCTGGAGTACAACTTCAACAAGGTCAACAAGCACCCGGACCCCACCACGCTGTGCCTGATCGCGGCCGAGGCCGGCCTTTCCGAGGAGGAGACCCAGGTAAGCCCCCGCGCGCGCCCGACTCCTGCCCGCGGGGACCCGCCGCGCCCACCCTCGCCTGGGAGATCTCGAGAAGGTTGGGGGTCGCCCTTGCCCTCGGCTCCCGCTTGGCCTCCTTCCCCCGGCTCTTTCGTCGCTTCTGCCCGTACCCCGGGAGCCCAGACCTGTATCGCTCCCACAGCAGCATCCCAGCTCCCCGGCTCCACGGGCGCCAGGTCTGTCCCTCCACCCCAGCCCGGTGGCTCCCGCGGGAGCTGCTTAGAAGCCCCACGCCCACCCTCCCTTCTCCTTGCTTTTCCACTCTCCCCTACAGCACGGGATAAACGCTCTCTCCTCCCTCTGGGCTGGGAGCAGCGTCCCTTGGCCCACTTTTGTCTCGCTTTCCCGGGTTTATTTTCTCCTCTGGGCTGGAAGCGAAACCTTTAGGAGAGGTGCAGTGTGCGCCCTCTGAGCCCAGCGCCCTCAAATCTATTCTCAGAGGGAGTGTCAGAGCTGGAAGGGATCTTAGTGATCAGCTATAAATTCAGTGCTCAGGTCTGGTAAACGAGGAAACTGAGGTTTAGAGGGAGAGACTTGCCGTGATGGCACAGGTCGTTAAGCATGCTCTTTGCATCACATCGCGCTGCAGCTTCCGGTTAGCTGCAGAGCTAAAATTGCACGGAGCCAGGGAGATTTGGTTCCGGTTTTTAAAAATTCCACGGCTCTAAGGTTTAGGGTCCTTTTCTGGAGTTTTCTGAGAAGGTAGACATCTGACATTACAACTGAAGGAACAGGAAAAAGATGTCACCATAAGTGCATTGATTTATTTATCTATTTTAAAACCTCCTCTATTATCCTGAAAATTGTTTAGGGTAGAGAATGCAACACTGCCCATGATTTTTAACCGCTAGGTACAGTAGGTGCAGTATTGGCTCCTTCAACTGACTTTTTTTTTTGTTTTTTTTTTAAACCCCTGTCTAAACTCTTCTATTTCCCCTTTGGTCGTGGAAAGACAATTAGTTCTGCATGATGATGCCACTTGGAACTCCTCTAGCACCTCTCCCATGGGAGCCCAAAGCAATTCACACCTCTAGTCGCAGGTCTAAAGCAGAGACTTTCTTATTCTTCCCAACTTATAGACCAGAGCAGTCAGACATTTTGTTCTCTCCTCACCATGAATCATACTTAGCTGAGGCTTAAAAGCTTGTAATGGGTGCTCCAGTGAATCCTAGAACCAAGACCCCAAGATCCATTTGGGATCCCAAGCCCAAAATGAGTTTTTACTAATTAAGCCTTTGGAGAACTTGCCCATAGAAAATCCTCCCTCTCCTAGGTCAAACAGAAAGTCCAGCATATCAATCTTTTGCAAAGGGAACAGATATCTGGCTAGCCAGAACCAGAACTTAATGGAAGGTGATGTACTGTAACCCAAGCCTAACAGCTCATGTTTCTCAGAACCCCAGCTCTCCCCAGGAGGCAGCCTGCTGAACTGTTGTCATTTACAATCCCACACTATATTTAGAAAAGAGGAGTGATCACAGAGACAGTAACTCAGCTTTAAGGCTGTGGGTTTACCATGGGCCCCGTATTAGCCTGATTCTCCCTTGGCAAGTGACTGTCATTCCCTAAAGCAGAATGGTTATTGGCCTTTGTAACAGATGACACGTGCCGCCTATTGATCCAGGTACTCTCCGAGTACTAAATCATTTATTTGCCACAACAATGCTATGAGATGGGCACTCTTGGCTCCACTGTACAGAAAGTTTAAATAACTTGAAGACCACCACTGGGGAGTAGCAGCGCTGGGATCTGAACCCTGGCAGTCTGGCCCCCTGGCCCAGATGCTTAACTACCATGCTGTTTTGTCTCCACAGAAAAGGAATGGAAACAACTGGGTGGGGTGGGAGGGAAGCACTGAAAAAAAATCCATGCAGTAAATGACAGTCATCTCAGGCTATATTCAATCTTTCCTCAAGATTCACCTTATATGAGAGAACTGAACTGAGATCAGGTTGGGGGCAGGAAGAAAGAGAGGGCACCCTTCTATAACTGAGGTCAGCCAGTTCAGACCCCTACAGAGCAGGTTCCTCTGCCCCTTTCAGGCAGCCCTTCTCCCATCCCCACCCCCCACACTTCTCCCATCCTCAAATGAGTAAGTGGTAGACTCAGCCCTGAAGTAAGCATTCGGGGGAATGAGTCAGCCTCATAGCAGGGCTCCTTGCTTCCTTTTCCTGCCGTGAGGCTAACACCTTCTTCCTCCCTGAGATTGCCACGGCTCAGCTTTCCCCTCTGTCTTCCGGCATCAACCACAGGGAAGCATCTGAGACCCAAGAGCTCAGAGAGAGGCAAAATTTAGCAGTTTCAGGGAAAGAGGCTTCCTAGGTAACCCTCCGTCATCCCTTACCAGATTGGATCTCATCTTCCAACTTCCCATCGTTCCCTCCCATTCCCGTAACCCCTTCCCAACCCTCTCACCCCCATGTTACTGGTGGGTGAGAATGGTTTCCCTGTGGGGACCCTTTAAATAACTGATGGAGGCCAGGTTTGTTGGGCCTAAACATAAGCAGTGTCTGGTATCAGCACTTGCCCTGTTTCTTCTATTTGTTAGCATTGCCCTTTTCCATGAGAAAAGGTCATCAAAGCCCAAATAATATTTCTTTCATATGCTTGGTCCCTTATGCCTAATACCACCCACTTCCAGAATGGGATTCATATTCATTTTCCTAGAACAAGTAACACTAGGAGAAGAAAAATAAGCATGTGATGGTCCTATGAGATAGTTAACTCAAGCTGATTCACACTGCTGATACTTTGGCAAAGGCAAGAGGGACTAAAATGCTGAAATATTCTCTGACTGGGGCCTTTGACCTCTTTATAACTGTCCCACTGTAGGACAATGTTCTTTACTTGGGGTGGTGGGGGGGGGAGGGACACCTATAGGAACCCAGAATGAAGTGAAGGATGCTCTAATGGAAATAACTTTTTAAGGTGCATTTGCTGGGGTCCTAGAATGGGTTTTTTCTCATGACAGTAATTAGATATGTCCTATATTTAAATTAGAGAAACCTTACAGAATCTCGACCCCTGTGTCTTTCATTATTTTGAAGTCAGTGTGAGAAGGGGCTGGGAAAGGTCTTATCAGCCCCTTGGGAGGTTAGAATGATCTTCCATTTTCTATGATCACTGATTCAATCCCAGTATAGTTGGCGTTGGTTCTTAGATTGGTTTCCAGGATTTTTATCCCCTCTTGATGTCCTGGGACTCTTCCTAGAACCCTAGTTTTAGTTGTTAGATGTCTTATCAATGGAATAAAGACCTCTAAAGGTCTCCTCCTAAAAAGAATGAAATGTTAGTTACTAGAGAAAAGGACAGGAACAATATTATTCTGCCTCACCCCTTCCCCATCCCAGTGTCTAATTATCATCTGTTCTCTCAGAGTAAATAAACCTCCATCAATGGGCAAGGCTAATGAGGGCATCCATTCATAAGCGAGCAAGGGATGAATGTCTTTCCCAGGGGATGACTGAAACAAAGAAGAGAAGGAGAGAGCCAGGTGGAAAATTAGGATTGATGTGAGTGAGATGCGATAAGATTCAGCTCTGGAGGTGAAAAAAGCAAGCAAGGTGTTTAATGACGTTTGTTGGAGAGCAACTGGTTTGCTAAATTATTATATACATGTGTGATTTAAAAAATATATATCTGTGGAAAACAGTTGAGCTTTTCTTGAACCTCCTCCCATCCCCCAATGCTAGGGTGCAATTTATTAATCATTTGGATGCCAACTCACCGATTCACAGATTTGGTCATTGCTGAAGTTATTTTCAGTAACTGTATGTTAATATTTTGCTTCATTACTAGTATAAAGGTGTGGGTGGCTCTTCTGAATGAAGCCAGCTCAATCATTCTGTCTTAAAGGAATCCTGATAGAAAATGAGCCTGTCCCCCTCCAAGCTTTAATTAGTCAGTCTGTAAAACTCTGCCATTTATTCAGCTCTAGAAACTGCAAATTCTGTTCAATCAGACCCCGTAGCCTTGAAACCCCTGCAGAGCTACCTCATTAATGAAACTGGAACTATGCTGCTCTCACACCAGATTCCAGAGTTAACTAAATACACACATGGATCACAGAAGCAAATAGGCCCACCTTTAGCAGTAGAACGTTGGTTAAAGCCACCAAAGATACATGAGCTCTCTATTCTCCTTAAGGTTGGAGATCCCCAGGAGTGAACTATGGCACCCAGAGAGCAACCCCCAAAGAGAAGCCTTCCCTACGAGTAGTCTGCTGCCCTTGGCTTTAGATTACTTTTCTCTGCTGCCACCCCACAGTACAAAGGTATATAAGACAATTGATCTTGACAGGTGTTAGGCTGTCCCTTGCTGTTCAGCCAGGTGAGCATTGGTGCAGAGCCCTAGGCCGTGCTGTGGGCTCGCTCCCTTCTAGCTCTACAGACCTTGAGCCTTAGAAGCACTCCTTCCCCTGTGGTTCTCGCCCTTTCTTCTCATCTTGGGCTTATGCTGAAATGCCTTTTGACTCCCTAGATCTCCGCAGAGATGAGGTCTTCCCACGCATGGCCCTAGAGCCCACCCTGTTTGTTCAGAGGTTGAATCTGCATCTGGCTGTGCCAAGTCAGAGCCCTCTAAGGTGTTTCTCACCATACCATCTCCATCAGCACATTCCAGGTCTGGCACCCATCCCACAACTGTGTTCTTTTTGCTTCCTTTCTGTCCCCTCATCTACTGACCCCTAGAACAGGTAAATTTTAGAAACACTACAAGGGACAGTAGATAGCCCCTAAGTTTACTTCTTCATTTACAGTTGAGCTGACTGGCGCTCTAACTTCCTCAAGTTCTGAGCCAGTTGGTTACAACAAGCTTCCTGTTGGCAGGGCCCAGGACTGCAGAGCCCCCAGTGGTCACCTACCCAAGCAGTATGACATGAAAACGTCTTCATTCTCAAAGTGTGCCATGATGTGTGAAAGGTTGGGAAGCATAGGAGAATAAAGCCTGGAAGTCCTGCCTTCCCACAGAGCCCTCTACTCATCCTCTCCCATGTGGATTAATGCTTGCTGCTTCTATTTCTTCACTATTGCCTCTTCAATGTTGTTGTTCAAAAATCCAGATTCCTCCTGGCCAACCTGGTTCATACCCCAGACTATTCCCCAGCATGGGTCTCCTTATCTCCACTTTGCAGAATCCCCCGCCCTTCAGGGGTATAATAAAGGCAGATCTATATACCTTTATATGCATTTTAAAATGCGTAAAATATGTTTTAGCCCTCACATGGTACCTTGTCTAGAAGTATCCCATCTGGGGCTTTTCCTAAATCCATGGTCACTTTTGCGAGGTGTGAATATTTGGGTCACACAGAGCTAGAAGATTTTGAGTAAACTGGGAATCCCACTTGCTCTTTTCTCACTGTTCAGTGGCCCTGGAGTAGGAACGATTGGTCTAGACTACTCCATGGATCCTCAGAAAGGAGTGCCCCAAGGTTGTTCAGCGCTTAGTTTTTCATTCATTTTACTCAACAAATTCTTACTAAGTGCTACTGATGACCAAGGCCCTTGAGATCATCACACATTGATGAGGTATAGCAGCCATACAGATTTATCTGGGGCATCAAGGAGATGCTTCTATTTCTTTTATTCATTCAACAGACATTTATTAATCTCTGTTAAGCCCTTATGCTAGGGGCTAATGATGATAAGATGGATGCAGACTCTGCTTTCATGGATCTCATATTCTAGAAGGAAATGTAGATTAAAAACAAGTGGATACACAAATAAATTAATTACAGATATTAAAAGTTCTGTGAAGGTAACAAAGTATGAACACAGAGAATAGGAGATGGATGGAGAATCTACTTGATAAAATGGTTAGGGAAGGCCTTATTGAGAAGGTTCTATTTAAGCTGAGCCCTGAGAATTATTTATCATCAGATAAATAATGAATGTCAGATATTCTAAACATAGAAAACAGTATGTACAAAGGTCCTGAGGCAGAAATATAAGTATCACAATGAGATGAACCATCCCCAGGGACTCAGACTGCTTTCCTCTTTTCCAGCTGGGCCACAGAAGCTACTTTTAGAAAGGGAATGGACATTTCAGTTTTTCAGTATGTGACAGGTAATTTTGCACATTTCCCTCCTCCAGAAATGGTTCAAGCAGCGCCTGGCCCAGTGGCGGCTGTCAGAAGGCCTACCCTCAGAGTGCAGATCCGTCACAGACTGAGGAGATGGTGGTCATTGGCGGCTTCCCTGCATGAAGACCATCTGCTGTTTCTCTCCTCAACTTAATCAAGCTCTTTTGGTTTTTCAGTGTAGTGTCATATGCTCCTCTGTTAGCTGTCCTCCTATTTAACACAACGTTGTATTTTTTTTTTTAATGTATATAACTAGAAAAGAAAATAACAATAGGAAGCTATGGGCAGCTTCTGTGTAAAGCAGTGGCTTGGCTGGAAGTGGTGTGGCTTGCATTTCCTTTGGGTCATGATGACAGACGGTGTGAAAACCATCTAAGTTTTCTTTTTGACCATCACCTCCCAGTAACAATTTACTTTCACCATCCATTTCAGAGCAGACAAGGCCTCTGTTGAAAAGGTAACATGACCAAGAGGGAGAAACATTTCCTTCTAATTCTACTTCCCTAAGTCATTTTCCTTGTGTTTCATTTAATACATTGAGATTGAGTGAGAATACAGACTGAATTTGAGTTATTCAGATTCCATAAAGCAGTTCCTTGGATTATAGCTGAATTAACTTAGAAAGCACTCAGGCTGGAAGACAGAAACTTCCACTGGCAGAAGATCAAGTAACTAAGGAAAAAAATCCACAGAAGTCTTGAATTTACCTTATTTAAATGCATTTGTTAAATTCATTTTGCTAAACAAAATGAACGGTGTTTTGTCTCTAAAATGATTTTCTAAATAAAACCTTAACATTTTGTTGAAAATGCATTGAGTCCTCTGCAGATTTTTAACTGAATAATAAGCATATCAAAGAAAAACAGAATAGCTCAACACAGAAGCCGCCTGACAAAAAAGCTGTCATTTTCTAAATCCTTGCTACTCAGAGTCGTCCAGCACTGGCGTCATCAGCATTAGCTGCAAGCTTGCGAGAAGTGCAGAATCTCAGACTCCAATCCAGACCTACTGAATCAGAATCTGCATTTTCAACAAGCTCTCCAGGTGGTGTCTATGCACATGAAAGCTTGATCAGCACTGCTCTAAAGGACTCTACAGTGGATTTGCATCCACTTTCTGTCAGAGCACATTAAACATCTTAGCAGTCCATTAGTTAAGATTGCGTTTGATTGCATGGAGCAGTAACTTGATTACAATGGATTAACCAAATAGGCTTTTTGTATGTTTGTTTAATTGATTAGTTATTTTTACATAAGAAATCAGCAGGTAGGTTGCTCCCTAAGATTGCCAAGAACTTGCAGACATTTTATCTTCCTACTTTCCTATCTTTAGCATGTGGCTCTTGTGTTTATGGAGACAAGATGGATGCATTTCAAGTAAAAAAGGAAAAAACAAAGGGAAATGCCAGCTAAGACTTTTCCCTGTAAAAAAGGTTCCTGGAGGCCCCCATCTAGGGACTTCCCCCTACATGTCATTGGCCAGAACTGGGTCACATGGCTACTCCCAACTGCAAGGGAGTTGGGAAGGTGAGCCTTTTTAATTGGACATAGTACTGCCTTGAGAAAAATTAGGGTTCTGTTGGTAAGAAAGAAGGGGAGGGTGGATATTGGAAAAGCCACTAGCAGTGTCTGCCAGCCCAGCCCAGAATGATGCTGGTATGCACTTCTGAACTCTTACCTACAACGCAGGCACAGTCTTTTCAGTTCTTTAAAATAAAGAGCCCAGAATAAGAAATACTAGCAGTTATGCAGAATACAAATGTTTACAAGATTCTTCTCTAAACAATACACAGTGAACCACAGTCTGAGCAGAACAGCCTCATCTGGCTTGCTCCTCTGCAACCTAATTGATGGTGGTCTGAGAATCTGTCAGCACAGGGCTGGATACTGACATCACTTTCTGGAAAGAAAGAAGGGAGGAGGTGGGGACAATACAGGAATGTGAGCACATCATACATACCCGCATAGAGAGAGTATTCTTTACCTTTCAAAGCACTTTCATAGACACAGACTAACAGAGAGAAAAAAGAAAAGTGCTGTTAATATGACTGTAGGCAAAGCAGATCCAGACAGAGCATGGAGATTTGCCCATGTCAGGCAATGAGAGAGATGCTAAACCAGGTCTAAGCCCCAGCTCAGAAGTCTTTCTCCAGCACACCAGAGACATGATTCTAGAATAAGCCATCTGAGACAAGAAGAGTTAACCAGCTGGGCAGAGAGTGTGCCTTTAGCTGGGAGCTGAGAAGCACGTTTAGGACAGAAGGATCACTTCCTGTATTTATCAGGCCCAAGAGTCAACAGTCCTTAAATAGCAGGTGCTGGAAGGGAATGAGGATCAGGTATCCTTTAACTAATTAATTATTCAATTAATATATATGTTTAACTAGAGCCAAGTTTTTTATTTGTTCATTTTTGCATTTGAAGTACTCCTTGATGATACCACAGTCCTTAACCACCACACAACTGCAACCAACCACTTTGCCAAGTTTTCCTCTCTGTCAGTTTTTCAGAGGCCTACCCATTGCCCTAGTTTCTCGGTGTCATCAACCTTAATTAGGTTGATTTAGTGTTCAGCAGGTGGAGTGAAATCTTAAATGTACCTGAGTCTCCACCTCTGCACTGCTGGGCAGCCTCAGGGAAAGAGTCAGTGCCCTTTTAAATGTAAATTTGTTACCAATATTAACCTCCTTGAGTTTACTTTTTCAACTGTAATACAAAGATAGCAATACTCTACTGAAAGAAAAAAAGCACTTTGTAAATAGTAATAATAATTACTATTGCTAGTACTCTAGAGCGCTCTAGCTCTAGATCAAAATCTTTTTAGAGCTCCCTCTAACTCTAGATCAGCTCTCTTTAGAGCTTGCTGCGCCGTCCAGTTTGGTAGCCACTAGCCACATGTGGCTATTGAACACTTGAAATGTGGCTAATCCAAACTGAGACGTGCTGTAAAGTGCACACCAGATATCAGAGCCTGAGTATGAAAAAAGAAAATGTAAAATATCTCATTCATAACTTTTCTCTTGGTTACATGTTGAAATCATAGTGTTTTGGATATACTGGGTCAGATGAAATAAATGATTGAAATTTGAAAAAATAATAATAATTACTACTGCTACAAAGTACTAATGAGGACAGGGAAAGGTTCATTTTGATGCCTGAGATAAGCGTTAACCAGAACCCAGAGCTCTAACTAACTTTTAATATCAGGAGTCTCTTCTGGACACCCAGGGTCACACAGCAAAGTGGTAATACCCACCCCAGGCTGGGAAAAACTCTGCACAATCCCCTCTTTCTTCGCTGTGTGTCCTACTTCTGTTGCTGACACTGTTGGCTGCTTAGCCTGATAATTATTCCCAACCCCTCTCTCTGTTACCTCCTTTGTCTACCAAGGTTGCTGAGGCTGGAAAACCAAAATACAATACTACACCTCCTTACGTGGAGCTGTGGTCATGTGACACAGTCTGGCCAATGAGGTTTAGGTTTAAGGGGGGAGGGGTGGTGGTGGTGGTGTGGGGAGGGGGGAGGGGGCAGTGATAGAAGGCTTTGGGGAAGAGTTTTTTTGTTTTGTTTTTTTTGGCTGTGTGGGTCTTTGTTGCTGCGTGCAGGCTTTCTCTAGCTGCGGCGAGCGGGGGCTACTCTTCGTTGTGGTTCATGTGCTTCTCATTGCAGAAGCGTGTGCTTCTCTTGTCTCAGAGCACGGACTCTAGGCGCGTGGGCTTCAGTAGTTGTGGTGCGTGGGCTCAGTAGTTGTGGCTCGCGGCTCTAGAGCACAGGCTCAGTAGTTGTGGTGCACGGGCTTAGTTACTCTGCGGCATGTGGGATCTTCCCAGACCAGGGCTTGAACCCGTGTTCCCGGCACTGGCAGGCGGATTCTTAACCACTGCGCCACCAGGGAAGTCCTGGGGAAGAGTTTTGTGTTTCTTGCTAAAAGGTACAGAAGCAGCAGGCTCTGTCCTTTTCTCTTGTCTTGAATGGCACCAGTTTCATTTGTTAATTGTAGAAACAGATAAGCAAAACCAACCCCAAACAAACATACAATAAAACAAACAAACCCATAAAAATTAACCATGATCTCACCATGCAGAGGTAACCCTAATATTAACCATAATATTCTTGAGGGTAGGCATGTTTTCAGTGCATAAATACACAGGGAACAGGGAGAAGAAACCATTTTAGGAGATAGCTGCTGTTTGAACCACTGCTCTGAGAGGATGTATAAATGAAAAACTCTTGTTTTTCTCTGCTACAACACTCTACTCAGAATATTTCACTTCTGACACCAGATATGTGGGGTTTTTTCCCCCACATGCAGCAGTCCTGTGACACCAATTGGATGTCTTGCAATTCAATTCGGTCTGACACTGTCTACCTGGAGTTAGCATCAGATCCCACAGGTTAAGGGCTCAGTCCCACAAGACTGCCCCCCACTTCAGATGCCAGTTGCAAGCCCAGGTTGTTACCTGTGCTTCTGATTGATTGGCTGCAAATTGAAGGTTTCCAAGACCCCCTTCTCGGATTGGATTGATTTGCTAGAGCAGCTCACGGAACTCAGGAAAAGTTTTCTTACCAGATTACCAGTTTATTATAAAGGATATAACTCAGGAACAGCTAGATGGAAGAGATGCAAAGGGCAAGGTATGCAGGGGAAGGATGTGGAGCTCCCAGGCCCTCTCTGGGCACAGCACTCTCCCAGCACCTTCACCTATTCACCAACCCAGAAGCTCTCTGAACCCTGTACTTTAGGGGTTTTTTATGGAGGTTTCATTATAGAGGTGTGATTGATAAAATCATTGGCCATTCACGATTAAACTCAATTCCCAGCCCCTCTCCCCTCCCTGGAGGTCAGAGGGGGAGGGGTGGGGCTGAAAGTTCCAACCCTCTAATCACCTGATTTGTTCCCCCAGTGACCAGTCCCCATCCAGTGGTTATCCAGGGGCTCTCCAAAAATCACCCCCATAACATAAATTCAGGTGTGGTTGAAAGGGGCTTGTTAATGAATAACAAGATGCTCCCTTCACCTTTCTCACTCTGGAGATACTTCAGAAATTGGAACTATTTGAGGGCAAAAGACCAAATCCTGTAACACAAGATGCTCACATGACTCTTATCACTTAGGAAATTACAAGGGTTTTAGGAGCTGTGTGCCAGGAGTAAGATGAAGAGCAAACATATGTATTTCTTATTATGAATCACAATATCCTTAGAAAGATTCTTCCTAAGGGAGAATTTGCTCTTTTGTTTATGAAAGCGTCCTGATGAGCGTTGTTGGCTATAAAACACAGGTCTAGAAGGAGAAAAAAAAAAAATGAAGAATTCAGTGGCTGTGCACAATAAAGTAGCAGGAACTTGGGACTGTGTCCCCTGGATGCTCAGGTAGGAGGCTAGCTGGGGCCCTCAGGCACTGAGAGGAGAGATGGAGAAGAATGATCTGGTATGGGCGTGCAGGCTCCAGCAACAAGTCTGCTGACTCAGAAGACTGGTGGATTTGGCTCAGAGACTTCAAAATGTCAAATATTCATTTTAAATGAACACCTGTACGATGCTGGTCCACTGTTGCCATTCAGTCACTGCTCTTTGTTATCTTCTACCTTTAGGAAAGCACTATTGCACAAAATAGCCTTGCATTGGTGATGCTTTGGGAGCCGGGAAAGGAGCTGCTTGGGCCACATTTGTGGCCCACAGTGGACAGCAGAAGCTCTGCTTCTGTCTGCTCTCTTCTTATAAAGGGGTAACAGCACCCCTTTACATTTGGGGAACACCTCCCACTTCATGTGGTCCTGGTAGAGCAGTTAATCACAGTGTCCCAGGTTCCCCACTCTACTCAGAATTAGACACACGACCCAGACTGGCCAATCACAAAGCCACCTCCCTTCACACACAGGGACTGAACCAAGGTGTGGGCTCTTGACCTAAGCTGAGCCAATCAAAATCCCTCACCAGAGTTTTCCCAACTGGACCGGGAGGGGCAGTTCTCTATTAACCTCGTGCATGGAGAGTTGTGAGGGTGGAGGCCTGGGGTTGCAGGCAGCCATCTACCCAGCCACGTAGAGAAGGTTACACTGTAATGAGAGAGAATGGAGGCAAGCAGAGATGGAAATTAGAGAAAGAGACAGACAGACAGACAGACAGCAGCTAGGTCCACTCTTCCCTCAGGCCATCCCAGCCTTCCTAGCTCTGTGAACTAGTGAATTCCCTTCTTGGTGTGTCTGTCATTTGCAGCAAAAAGAATCCTAACTAATGGGAGAGGGAAGAAAGGAAGAGAGGAGTGCGTAGAAGGAGGAATATTGGCCACTAGGGGAATTATGAATCCAGGAGAAGCAGGAACTTAGAGTAGAAGACAGCCAGGAATACATAGGCCAACAAACCCTGAAAGTAACTGGACAGAGTACCAGACATTTCTCAATCACTGGGGACTTGAGAAAAAAGATTATTTTTCCATATTAATGGAAAAGATGATTACTAACAGGTAGATAATATATGGATATTAAGTACATACGTTTTTGAATTAAGTGCAAACATATGGTAGATATGATTTTGTTACCTTCCTGGGGACATCTGGCTACTCGCCCTCAACCCTGGCCACCTCCATGTAGAAATCTTGTTCACATATTCCACCGTCCACTAAAGGGTCATTTTAAAACCTCACATCGTTTCAAATGTATCCCTGCCCAAACTCAATGTCAAAGTAACTAGCAATAATAATGGTATAATTTAAAACTTCATATTCTCATCCCATGATGGAAGTACTAGGAGGTAGTGGAGCACATGTAAGTCAGGCAGGGATGCAGGACATGAGCCACGGTTTATGTTGACAAGGAAGGACAATAAGATTTCTTGGTTTTCAGAAGGCTGGTGCTTTGATGGTGTGGTCTCTATGAACTATTATAGGCATGAAGAAGCAAAGGTTTCTAGAGAGCCTCTCCCTTCAGCTTCACCATCAGCTGTATTCTGACAAATATTTCAGCACTGCTGCACTGGGGATGTACTCCTGTAAACATAAATTTCAATGTGGCTTCTTGTAAGAGTTCACCACCTAAACTTAGGAAAATATGAGAAGGCTTCCCTGGTGGCGCACTGGTTGAGAGTCCGCCTGCCGATGCAGGGGACATGGGTTTGTGCCCCGGTCTGGGAAGATCCCACATGCCATGGAGCGGCTGGGCCCGTGAGCCATGGCCGCTGAGCCTGCGCGTCCGGAGCCTGTGCTCCGCAACAGGAGAGGCCACAACAGTGAGAGGCCCGTGTACCGCAAAAAAAAAAAAAAAAGAAAGAAAGAAAAAAAAAGAAAAATATGAGAAACATTGGACTTGAATCTCAATTTACAAAACTCATCCAACTACCCAGATACAATGACAAACTGACTCACAGTTCCTATGACTCATCCTTGGAATTCCAGATGAGCAATGCAGAAGGATTTTCTTTCTCTTTCTCCCAGATGGAGGCTTCCTCTCCCCACCCCTTTTTTTTAAAAAAAAAAGGTTTCTACTTTGGAATTTGGCATTGCCTGGGAGTGAAGAAGGCAAGTTTCTGGGGATAGTGATGCTGAGGATAAGAATCCTCGGGGCATAGCATAGGAACCATAATCTAGAAGCTTAGAATCTTTTCAAGATACAGAATGTGTGTTCATGTATGAGAAAAACTGTATATATATGTATATATATTTATGTCCCCTTTCTCCAGAGGGGGAGAGCTGAGGCAGAGAATTCTGGTTGTCCCCTTAGCCCTTCTCTCTTTCTTCCTGTAATTTTATCTGAGGAGAATGGCTGCCCAGCTAAAGACTAAATTTGCTCACTTCCCATATAGTTAGGTTTTATAGCCAGCCTCCAATGAGCTCTGCCTTCTGGTATTCACACATGTGCATAGGTCCTTCCCACACTGAACAGGGGTTGGTCTGTGTGACCCAGTAAAAAAAGCAGAAATGATGATGTGTCACTTCTGAGATTAGTTTCTAAAAGACACTGCAACTTCTCTCTCTCTCTCTGCCTCTCTCTCTCTCTCTGGGATTAGTTGCTCCAGGGAAAGGCAGCTGCCATGTGGAGAGGTCCACGTGGCAAGGAACTAAGGCCCCTGAAAACAGCCAGTGAGGAAAGAGGTCTGCCAAGAACCCTGTGAGTGAGCTTGGAAGTGCGTCCTCCAGCCCCTGTCTAGCTTTCAGACAACTGCAGCCCCTGAGCCACAACCACCCAGCTAAGCTGCTCCTGAAATGGTTTGATAGAATAAAGGTCTGTTGTTTTAATCTGCTAAGCTTTGGGATAACGTGTTAGCCAGCAATAGATAACTAAAGCTCTGGATGTGGTCAGTGAGGTGATGTGTGCTACTTCCAGGTCATGTCCCTAAAAAACTAAGTGTGCTCTCGTTTCTCCTTCCCACTTCCCATGAGCTAGAATGTGACTATGGTAATTGGTTGTCTCATATCATGCAGATGACCGCAATCCCTTAGGTGCCGGAGGGCAACAAAACAGAAAGAGCCTGGGTCTCTGTATTAGTCAGGAAATAGCAGGTTTAGCTGCACTAATAACCAACTTCTGATCTCAGTGGCCTAAAAGCAATGCTTTACTTCTCACTTCCACAAATCTGCTGCAGCTCTGAGAAACTCTTCAGGATGGCTGTCCTTCATATCAGTAGTGCTTCCACAAATTTCAGTGAACAGGGAAAGGAGTGCGAAAGCCTTGCGCTGGCAACCAAGTGCTTCTCTGACACACCTTACACTCACATTTCACTGGCCAAAGCAAGTTGCATGACCACAACTAACCCCAAGGGGGCAGAAGAGCACATTTCTTCCTTATTTCCAGAGGAAGAAGACTGAAAATACTTTTTTCAGCAGAACTAATAATCTACCAAAGCACTCAGCACCATCAAGTCATTGCACCAACCCTGGCCTTCTATATAGGACTATACCTGATAGAGAAATAAAGTTACATCTTGATTAAGTCACAGTGTTGGGGATCTCTTATTATAGAGTCTAGCCTATACCCTAAGCAATAAAGGCATATAGATTAAAGAATGGGTCTAGGATCTGCCTACCTACTAACTGATTCTAAAGTTATTGACAAGGAAAATGAAGGCACACAAATGGATAGTCCTATTTGTCCATCCACATCCACTCGGCATCCTTTTCTACCCGACTCTGTGGCCAAGGAGGGTGACATTACAGATACCTCAGCCAGGCTCCTTTGCCCCCTGACTTCTGCTGGGGTTTAGCCAATGATAGTCACTAGGAGGAGATCAGAGGATAAGAGTAGAGTAAGATCAGGGTATTTTTTCCCAGTCTACGTCCTTCCAGAGTCATGGTTTGACAGTGACTATGCTCTTCTAGCCAAGGCCACAGCCTCTGTCACGAGGCCCTTTCCACAGCTATAAGTCTCTCCAGCTTTCAGTAACCTCTTCCTCTCCTTGACCTATTCTAATCCTAGAGGTAGTAACACTTATTAGCCCCAGTGTTTCACTACCCTTCTTGATTTCCCTTAAAACTCCTCAAATATTTGTAGAGTCCTTTCATTAAATTGTCTTAATTACTTCTGCCATCTATTTCCTGTCAGTACCCTAACCAATGCCACACTTCTCCCTTGACTTATAGTTATTAGTCAAAACAACCAATGACATAAGAAATGGGCAGACATGAAAATCCCCAAAGGGTGACGATGATCTTTTAGATCAACAATGTAATAATGAGATACAATAGGCATTAGCACCCAAATCTCAACAGTGCATGGGAAAGATATCCCCTGTACTGGCATCATCAAGACAGTGAGAAGCCAAGTGGCATCTTAAATATTTGCAACTTTATGCCAAATCGTTCCAGCAAAAGCTCTTTGACATACTTATTCCAAAATTAAAGCTTATCCCCAAATATCTCCGTTATTCATTTCAAATATCATTGGCTTACCAACTTAATTCCTTAGCTGGAGTTCCACTGAGTTCAGTCAGGACGCTTTGAATTAGGACATGGAGTTTGCCAGGTTCATGTTTGAACAAGATTCAAGGAGCCTCCAAAAATCTCACAGGTCAAAGAAAGTACAGCTCACAGCCCAGTTCATCTGTGGTAAAAGAAGGAGAGAGAGGGAGAGAGGTTGGGTGGGGAGGAAGGGAGGGAGCAAATTTAGGGGGGGAGGCAGGGAGGAACGAACCTGCCTATCAAGTTCACAGAAAGAAAGATGATTCTTCAAATGAGAAGATGCCTCTTCCACATTAAAAAACCCAAACACCCTCATAACGGAGTGCTCCCCAAGGGGCACACATCTAGGGGACCTAGAAGAGAACGTGGCTTTGCTGCCAAACATGTCAGCTTCCAGTGGGGGGGATCTGCAGTGGCCAAAGGAGGAGACAGATCAAGGAAAATGATTTTTATCCATAAAGATGTCTGGGATATAAAATCCTCCATGATCAAACAGGACAGCTGAGAGGAAAATAAAAAAATATCAGAGTCTTCATCCATTTATTAAAATATTCACTCATTCTAATCCAAAACAAACAACGCCAACAAAACCACACGTATTTGTTAGGATGATTTTGGCTACAAGTGAGTGAATATCCAACTGAAAGTGTCTTATCAGGCTTTCTATTTTCTCATATAAGAAGTGTAGGGGATTCCAGGTTTGGAAAATTTGACCACCTAACTAGGCCAGAGCTCTGTGTCATCCTCCCTGAGATTCTCTTCTCTTTCTTTTCGTGGTCGCAAGATTACTACTCCAGTTCCAAGTACCACATCCCACATAACACCACCCACCATCCGGACACAGGAAGGAAAGCCCTGCCTTTCTCTTCAGGCAACTCTCATTTTATTGTTTTAGGGAGGAAAAGCCTTTCCCAGAAGCCCCCCAGCAGTCTTCCCCTTGCCCCTCACTGTCTGGAATTGCACCACATGTCCACCCCATGCTTATAACTGGCAAAGATAGTCAGCACTTAGAACAGACTGGCACATAGCAGGAGCTCATTAAATATTTGCCAAATGAATGAAAGGTGAATTGGACTACCATGGTTGCCGTAGACTAATTCCAGCCCATTTCATAGAATCTGTTTTCCTAGAACACACTGTTGTTTGATAGCTGAAGAAAATTTGCATTTTCTTTTCAAAGAAGAAGGAAGGAATAGCTTTTGAGCAGTCAGCCAACAGCATATGCCACATTATGCCATTTCTTTTTTCTTTTTCCTTTTTGGCCAAGCTGTGCGGCTTGCGGGATCTTAGTTCCCTGACTCCCCGACCAGGTTGATCCCGGGCCCTGGGCAGTGAAAGCACCGAGTCCTAACCACTGGACCACCAGGGAATTCTCACACCCTTTTTTTTTTTTTGCTTTGTGTATTTCAGTATTATCTTTTTTTTCAACATCTTTATTGAGTATATTTGCTTTACAATGTTGTGTTAGTTTCTGCTGTATAACAAAGTGAATCAGCTATATGCATACACATGTCCCCATATCCCCTCCCTCTTGCATCTCCTTCCCACCCTCCTTATCCCACCCCTCTAGATGGTCGCAAAGCACTGAGCTGATCTCCCGGTGCTATGCAGCTGCTTCCCACTAGCTATCTATTTTAAATTTGGTAGTGTATATATATCAATGCTATTCTCTCACTTCGTCCCAGCTTATCCTTCCCCCTCCCCGTGTCCTGAAGTCCATTCTCTATGTCTGTGTCTTTATTCCTGTCCTGCCCCTAGATTCATCAGAACCAGTTATTTTTAGATTCCATATATGTGTTAGCATACAGTATTTGTTTTTCTCCTTCTGACTTACTTCACTCTGTATGACAGACTCTAGGTCCATCCACCTCACCTACAAATAACTCAATTTCATTTCTTTTTATGGCTGAGTAATATTCCATTGTATATATATGTGCCACATCTTCTTTATCCATTCATCCGATGATGGACACTTAGGTTGTTTCCACCTCCTGGCTATTGTAAATAGAGCTGCAATGAACACTTTGGTACATGACTCTTTTTGAATTATGGTTTTCTCAGGGTATATGCACAGTAGTGGGATTGCTGGGTCATATATGGTAGTTCTATTTTTAGTTTTTTAAGGAACCTCCATATTGTTCTCCATAGTGGCTGTATCAGTTTACATTCCCACCAACAGTGCAAGAGGGTTCCTTTTTCTCCACACCCTCTCCAGCATTTATTGTTTGTAGAGTTTTTGATGATGGCCATTCTGACCGGTGTGAGGTGATACCTCATTGTAGTTTTGATTTGCATTTCTCTAATGATTACTGATGTTGAGCATCTTTTCATGTGTTTGTCGGCAATCTGTATATCTTCTTTGAAGAAACGTCGATTTAGGTCTTCTGCCCATTTTTGGATTGGGTTGTTTGTTTTTCTGATATTGAGCTGCATGAGCTGCTTGTAAATTTTGGAGATTAAACCTTTGCCAGTTGCTTCGTTTGCAAATATTTTCTCCCATTCTGAGGATTGTCTTTTGGTCTTTTTTTTATGGTTTCCTTTGCTGTGCAAAAGCTTTTAAGTTTCATTAGTCCCACTTATTTATTTTTGTTTTGATTTCCATTTCTCTAGGTGGGTCAAAAAAGATCTTGCTATGATTTACGTCATAGAGTTTCTGCCCATGTTTTCCTCTAAGAGTTTTATAGTGTCTGGCCGTACATTTAGATCTTTAATCCATTTTGAGCTTATTTTTGTGTATGGTGTTAGGGAGTGTTCTAGTTCAATTCTTTTACATGTAGCTGTCCAGTTTTCCAGGCACCACTTATTGAAGAGGCTTTCTTTTCTCCATTGTATATTCTTGCCTCCTTTATCAAAGATAAGGTGACCACATGTGTCAGTTTATCTCTGGGCTTTCTATCCTGTTCCATTGATCTATATTTCTGTTTTTGTGCCAGTACCATACTGGCTTGATTACTGTAACTTTGTAGTATAGTCTGAAGTCCGGGAGCCTGATTCCTCCAGCTCCGTTTTTCTTTCTCAAGATTGCTTTGGCTATTCAGGGTCTTTTGTGTTTCCATACAAATTGTGCAATTTTTTTGTTCTAGTTCTGTGAAAAATGCCATTGGTAGTTTGATAGGGATTACACTGAATCTGTAGATTGCTTTGGGTAGTACAGTCATTTTCACAATGTTGATTCTTCCAATTCAAGAACATGGTGTATCTTTCCATCTTGTTTGTATCATCTTTAATTTCTTTTATCAGTGTCTTATAGTTTTCTGCATACAGGTCTTTTGTCTCCTTAGGTAGGTTTACTCCTAGGTATTTTATTCTTTTGGTTGCGATGGTAAATGGGAGTGTTTCCTTAATTTCTCTTTCAGATTTTTCATCATTAGTGTATAGGAATGCAAGAGATTTCTGTGCATTAATTTTGTATCCTGCTACTCTGCCAAATTCATTGATTAGCTCTAGTAGTTTTCTGGTGGCATCTTTAGTATTCTCTATGTATAGTATAATAAAATCTGAAAACAGTGACAGTTTTACTTCCTCATTTCCTATTTGGATTCCTTTTATTTCTTTTTCTTCTCTGATTGCTGTGGCTAAAACTTCCAAAACTATGTTGAATAACAGTGGTGAGAGTGGGCAACCTTGTCTTGTTCCTGATCTTAGAGGAAATGTTTTCAGTTTTTCACCATTGAGTATGATGCTTGCTGTGGGTTTGTCATATATGGCCTTTATTATGTTGAAGTAGGTTCCCTCTATGCCCATTTTCTGGAGAGTTTTTATCACAAATGGGTGTTGAATTTTCTCGAAACCTTTTTCTGCATCTACTGAGATTATCATATGGTTTTTATCCTTCAATTTGTTAACATGGTGTATCACATTGATTGATTTCCATATATTGAAGAATCCTCGCATTCCTGGGATAAACCTCACTTGATCATGGTGTATAATCCTTTTAATGTGCTGTTGGATTCTGTTTGCTAGTATTTCGCTGAGGATTTTTGCATCTGTGTTCATCAGAGATATTGGCCTGTAGTTTTCCTTTCTTGTGACATCTTTGTCTGGTTTTGGTATCAGGGTGATGGTGGCCTCGCAGAATGAGTTTGGGACTGTTCCTCCCTCTGCTATATTTTGGAAGAGTTTGAGAAGGATAGCTGCTAGCTCTTCTAAATGTTTGACAGAATTCGCCTGTGAAGCCATCTGGTCCTGGGCTTTTGTTTGTTGGAAGATTTTTAATCACAGTTTCAATTTCAGTGCTTGTGGTTGGTCTGTTTATATTTTCTATTTCTTCCTGGTTCTGTCTTGGAAGCTTGTGCTTTTCTAATAATTTGTCCATTTCTTCCAGGTTGTCCATTTTATTGGCATAGAGTTGCTTGTAGTAATCTCTCATGATCCTTTGTATTTCTGCAGTGTCAGTTGTTACGTCTTTTTCATTTCTAATTCTGTTGATTTGAGTCTTTTCCCTTTTTTTCTTGATGAGTCTGGCTAATGGTTTATCAATTTTGTTTATCTTCTCAAAGAACAAGCTTTTAGTTTTATTGGTCTTTGCTACGTTTCCTTCATTTCTTTTTCATTTATTTCTTATCTGATTTTTATGATTTCTTTCCTTCTGCTAACTTTGGGTTTTTTTGTTCTTTTTCTCTAATTGCTTTAGGCATAAGGTTAGGGTGTTTCAAATTATTCTTGTTTCTTGAGGTAGGATTGTATTGCTATAAACGTCCCTCTTAGAACTGCTTTTGCTGCATCCCATAGGTTTTGGGTCATCATGTTTTCATTGTCATTTGTTTCTAGGTATTTTTTGATTTCCTCTTTGATTTGTTTAGTGATCTCTTGGTTATTTAGTAGTGTATTGTTTAGCCTCCATGTGTTTGTACTTTACAGTTTTTTTTCCTGTAATTGGTATCTAGTCTCATAGTGTTGTGGTCAGAAAAGATACCTGATATGATTTCAATTTTCTTAAATTTACCAAGGCTTGATTTGTGACCCAAGATATGGTCTATCCTGAAGAATTTACCATGAGCACTTGAGAAGAAAGTGTATTCTGTTGTTTCTGGATGGAATGTCCTGTAAGTATTTATTAAGTCCATCCTGTTTAACGTGTCATTTAAAGCTTGTGTTTCCTTATTTATTTTCATTTTGGATGATCTGTCCTTTGGTGAAAGTGTGGTGTTAAAGTCCCCTACTATTCCTTGTTACTGTCGATTTCCCCTTTTATGGCTGTTAGCATTTGCCTTATGTATTGAGGTGTTCCTATCTTGGGTGCATAAATATTTACAATTGTTATATCTTCTTCTTGGATTGATCCTTTGATCATTATGTAGTGTCCTTCTTTGTCTCTTGTAATAGTCTTTATTTTAAAGTCTATTTTGTCTTATATGAGAATTACTACTCCAGCTTTCTTTTGGTTTCCATTTGCATGGAATATCTTTTTCCATCCCCTCACTTTCAGTCTGTATGTGTCCCTAGGTCTGAAGTTGGTCTCTTGTAGACAGCATATGTACAGGTCTTGTTTTTGTATCCATTCAGCCAGTCTATGTCTTTTGGTTGGAGCATTTAATCCATTTACTGTTTTTTTTTAACATCTTTATTGGGGTATAATTGCTTTACAATGGTGTGTTAGTTTCTGCTTTATAACAAAGTGAATCAGTTATACATATACATATGTTCCCATATGTCTTTCCATTTACTTTTAAGGTAATTATTGATATGTATGTTCCTATTACCACTTTCTTAATTGTTTTGGGTTTGTTTTTGTAGGTCTTTTCCTTGTCTTGTGTTTCCTGGCTTGAGAAATTCCTTTAGCATTTGTTGTAAAGCTGGTTTGGTGGTGCTGAATTCTCTTAACTTTTGCTTATCTGTAAAGGTTTTAATTTCTCCACTGACTCTGAATGAGATCCTTGCTGGGTAGAGTAATCTTGGTTGTAGGTTTTTCCGTTTCATCACTTTAAATATGTCCTACCAGTCCCTTCTGGCTTGCAGAGTTTCTGCTGAAAGATCAGCTGTTAACCTCATGGGAGTTCCCTTGTATGTTATTTATTGTTTTCCCTTGCTTCTTTTAATATTTTTCCTTTGTATTTAATTTCTGATAGTTTGATTAATATGTGTCTCGGCATGTTTCTCTTTGGGTTTATCCTGTATGGTACTCTCTGTGTTTCCTGGACTTGATTGACTATTTCCTTTCCCATGTTAGGGAAGTTTTCAACTATAATCTCTTCAAATATTTTCTGGGACTCTTTCTTTTTCTCTTCTTCTGGGACCCCTATAATTCGAATGTTGGTGCATTTAATGTAGTCCCAGAGGTCTCTGAGACTGTCCTCAATTCTTTTCATTTTTTTTTCTTTATTCTGCTCCTCAGCAGGTATTTCCACCATTTTATCTTCCAGCTAACTTATCCGTTCTTCTGCCTCAGTTATTCTGCTATTGATTCCTTCTAGACTATTTTTAATTTCAGTAACTGTGTTGTTCATCACTGTTTGTTTGCCTTTAGTTCTTCTAGATCCTTGTTAAATATTTCTTGTATTTTCTCCATTCTGTTTCTGAAATTTTGTATTATCTTTACTATCTTTACTCCGAATTCTTTTTCAGGTAGGCTGCCTACTTCATCTTCATTTATTTGGTCTTGTAGGTTTTTACCTTGCTCCTTCGTCTGTAACATATTTTTTGTCGTTTTTTTTTTTTTCTTTTTTGATGGGTGGTGCTGTATTCCTGTCTTACTGGTTGTTTGGCCTGAGGCATCCAGCCCTGGAGTTTGCAGGCAGTTGGATAGAGCCAGGTCTTGGCGCTGAGATGAAGACCTCCTGGAGGCCTCACTCCAATTGATATTCCCTGGGGTTTGAAGTTCTCTGTTAGTCCAGTAGTTTGGACTCAGAGCTCCCACCACAGGAGCTCAGGTCTGACCTCCAGCCTGGGAACCAAGATCCCACAAGCTTCGTGGCGCAGTAAAAAAAAGAAAGAAAGAAAGAAAGGAGCAGTACAATATCAAAGAATAATAGGAAAAATATAATTGAAACAACTGCAACAAGGTAAAATAAAACCACAACAGAAAAAAAAAAAGAAAAAAGGGGGGGGAACAAGCGAAAAGGAGAGAATAGTAACAAAGTATAAAGAATAAAATTAGAAAAACAAAAGATTTATTAGGAAAAATAAAAATATGAAAGAATCAACTGCAGTGAATCAACAAGGTAAAACAGAACCCCAATCTAAAAGAGGAGAAAATAAAATAAAATAAAATAAAATAAAAAAGCCTTGACTATGGGGACTTTAGGAGGGGTGGGGTTTAGGAGGGGTGGGGTTTAGGGTGGGGCAGGCCCTAGGTGGGTGGGTGGGGGTGACGTTTGAGCATGGGGAGGGGCCTAGGCTCGGGACACACGCAGGCGGAAAAGGCTTTGGGGTCAGGGCCTAGGCAGGGTGCCGTTCAAGCGTGGGGTGGGACCTCTGCTTAGGATCTGCACAGAAGGGGAGAGGCAGCACGTGGAAAGGGGGGCTTTCGGAGTGTGGAGTTCCAGAGTTTGGAGGTAGAGCCCTGGGTGAGGATGTGTGGGTGGGGTTTAGCCCCAGCGCGTTGGAGGGGGTCTCAGAGGGGGTCACAGAGTGTAGAGGTGGGGCCCTGGGTGGGGGTGTAGGGGCAGGGCTTGGGCTCTACTTATTATAAGGGAGGATCTGAGGCCCGGGAGCCCAACAGGCTCCCCGGTGCCTAAGTGGACAGGGAAAGTGCTGGCCCCGTTCCCTTCCGTTCCTTTGTGCCCCTCCCCCCCATCTCCCCCAGGGTCTCCCCCGTCGCCGCTGGACCCCTCACCATGGGTGGGTCCCGCTGGGTGTAGGAACTCCTCCCCTACCCCAGCCGACCCTCAGGGGTTTCGGTCTCGGAGGTCCGGCCTTTACTTTTGCTCTGCCTTCCCTCCCTCCCACTCCCACAGGACCCGCCCAGCTGGAGGGGGCCTCGGTGGGCAGAGGATCAGACCCGGGATCTCAGCAGGCTCTGGGGGGCCCAAGTAGGCAGGAGAAGCCTGGCCATGCTCCCTTTTGATCCTCCGCCCTCCCAATGGTCCCCCAATTTCCCCCTTCGGGTGTGGTATCCCTTCCCCTCCCCTAGCCGCCCCTCAGGGGCACCAGTCCCGCCTGGCCTCCACTTCTCCTCCCCCTTCACTCCCCTTTCTCTCCCCCCATGCCTCACATCCTACCCGGTCACTGGAGGTTCCTCCCGTTCCCTTAGTCGTCCATGGTCCCCCACCAGTGCCTTGTAGGTGCCCTAGTTGTGTGGAGACACGAATTATGCGTCTTCCTAGTCCACCGTCTTGACTCCGCCCATTTCTCCTTAAAGCAGAGAACAAGAGGAACCCAAGAAAGGGCTTATTATTTTCTAATGGTTACTTTGGGAAAAAAAAAAAAGGTTTTTGGATTTAAACAAATTGTTCATGCAAGGCAGTAGTATCTCATTAGGGGACAAGTTACCATATTGTAGAGAGCAGTGAACTTTTTTTCTGCCAGCTTAGGCATCAGTTCCTTCAGGATATTCTCTGCCCAAGCTCAGTATGGGTTAGGTGTCTCTCCTGTATATTATCAAGCACCCTTTACCTCCCCATAGTACAGCACTTACCACACCAGATTATACTTCCTTGTCTACCCCTGCAGTAGAGACTGTGTGTGTTCACCAAACTCTTTCCTTTCTTTTCTGCATACTCAGCTATGTTTCCCAACCTCCTCTGCAGTTAGGTGTGGCCACATGTCTCAGCCTGGTCAGTGCAATGTGGGTAAAGTGATGTCTGCCACTTCCAGGCTTGGCCGTATCATGAAAACTACCCGTGCAGTCTCCTAACTCTCTTTTCAATCTGCTGGCTGAATGGAGAGGGCTCTGCGGACATAAAAGAATGTGGAAGGAGCCTGGGACCCCGAAGGTCTGCATGGAGCAGAACACCCATCCTCTCATCAGCCCAAATCAGACTGAGATGAAACGAGTGAAGAATCTATTTTTTATTGAGCTAAGCCATCGAGAATTAGGTGTCTGTGTGTTTTCATTAGAGAAGTTATCCCACCCTGACTAATACAGTTCCCCATTAGAACCCAAACCTCTTCAAAATAGAAACCTCCTCTATCTTTTCCACCACGGTATTCCTTGCTTTGGCATAATGCCTGTCACATCACAGGCACTTAATATATTTTTTAATGAAATAAATGTAATTCTCTCAACATGTGTCAGGTACCTACTATGTGCCAAAATAGCTTTAACTTTGCAATGATGTATCAGTAGTTTCTGATATCTCCTCAGAGCTCTACATTGAGACTAACAGTAAATCCTTTTAAAAGGGGATTGGGGTCACCTAGGTTGATCATCCTCCTTGGCAACAAGGAAGGGAGGAAAGAAGCCGACTCTCACTTTTAAACCTTGCATTACTGAGAAGAAGACCCCCAGGGGGCAAAGTGAAAGGTGGAAGCTTTCTCCCAATTTTTATGTGTTTAAAAGAATACTCAACAAAACATTTAATGGTCAAAAAGGTCAGTGTCAGTAAGGTGCTATGATGTAGAGTGAGACGGGAATATTCTTACTTTTATTCCCAGCACACATTATGTGCTAGCATTGCTGAACCTCTAAACAATGTTTTGGAGTAGTTTTTGAAACACCAGTGATATCACCTGGGATATCTCTTTAAAAATGCAAATTCTGTATTTTTAACCAGAATTTTCCTGCCCAGTAAAGTATGAGGAACATTACTACCTACCCTGCTTTTTTTTTTTTAATTACTGTTTTCCAACAGGTTAATTGGAAACAACTTTAGCATCTCCCTTCCTATCAAATCCCTTTCCCTTTTAAATAGCTAATGTCCCTGCTAGGAAACTATCCCAAAATAGCTGTAGGGTTTCCTTCCTGCTGGTACTGGTTGGGGTGGGACAGTTACAGGCCCCTCCCTGGCCTCTGTTTTTATTGTTTTTCTTTCATCACTCAACCGCAAATATCCCAAATTTTATGCTGCCAGGAAGTTGGCCCAGGTTAAGGTATTTGCTGATTTTCTTTTCATCTCAAAAACAACCACTGGAGTTCTCACTGTTAGTGAAAGTGTGAAATGATACAACCACCTCTGAAAAACTGTTTGGCAGTATCTACTAAAGTTAAACATATACCTACCCTATGACCCAGAAATTCCACTCCTAGATATCGCCTCAAGAAAAATGAATGTGTATGTCTATGAAAAGGCCTGTACCCCCAATGTTCATAGCAGCTTTATTCAGAATAGCCTCAAACTTTAAACAAGCCAAATGTCCATCAACAGAGGACTGGATAAGCAATGTGGCATATTTATATCATGAAATACTACGCAGCAATAATAAAAGAACAAACTATTGATACACATAACAATACGGGTAGATCTCAAAAACATTACGCCATGCAAGAGAAGCCATATACAAATGAAAATATGCTATATGATTCCATTCATATGATGATCAAGAAAAGGCAAAGCTAATTTACAGTGATATGAATAAGAATAGAGGCTACTTCTGGGTGAGGGGAGGAGGCTACTGAGCTGGAGGGGGCATGAGAGAATTTTCTGGGAAGATAGAAATGTTCTAGGTATTGATTTGGCTGGTGGTTTCATAGGTGTATATGTGTAAAAATTCACTGAGCTATATATACTCAAGACTTGTGCACTCTATTTAATTCTAGAAAGATGGCTGATTTCTACTACCTTCAAGGGGCAGATCCACATGCTTCTGCTTGTTACTTCCCTGCCCTTTCTTGTCTGGGTGGGTTTCCTCCACTCCACAGGCCTCTGCAATTTTCTGTGTTCTTGCCAGAAGTTTTCGGAAGTTGCTAGTCTCTGATCAGTCTCCCTTCCAGAGTTCTTCTCTCGTTGTCCCTGTGAGTGGTGCCAGAGCTGATCCTGTGTACAGCTGTCCCTTGGGATCCTTGGGTGATTGCTTCCAGGACCCTCTGCAGATACCAAAATGCTTGGATGCTTAAGTCCCTCATATAAAATAGCATAGTATTCGCAAATAGTCTGTGTACTTCCTCCTGTATATTTTAAATCATTTCTAGATTACTTATGATACCTAATACAATGTAAATGCTATAGAGATAGTTGCAAATACAATGTAAATGCTATGTAAATAGTTGCCTGCGCATGGCAAATTCAAGTTTTGCTTTTTGGAATTTTCTGGAATTTTTTTTCAAGTATCTTTTGTTCCATGGTTGGTTGAATCTGCAGATGTGGAACCCGGGGTACAGAGGGCCAACTATATTTACCCCCATCACCTACCACCAGGGTGGGTTACTAGCTAAAACCTCACTGGTCCTCCTGTAGCCTAAAGTAGCTGTAGCTGATCCTTTCTTTATGGCTCTTTAAAATCATCTAACTTCTTTTTTTTTTTTTTTTTTAACCCATTTCCATCTTTTTCACAAATTGGCTTCAGCTTCTGGGGACAAATGAAAAAACAAGTTAGTACTTTGATTGGTGGATTTAACTAGGACCACTCGTGGTTTGGGACACAAGACCACATGGGTTTGCCAAACAGAATGAATACCGCGCAAAAGCAGGTTGCTGTGCTGCTGGCAACGGAGGATTTAGGACACTAACGGCTAAGGCTCTGGGAGGCCAAGAAGATGGTTAAATAAACTAAAGTATTACAGTTAGATGATAAATACAAAAGAGAGCACATAGGCCCAGTAAAAGTCCTCACATTTCTAGCTCATTTCATCTTAGGTTTTTGCTCAGAACTTCATAAACTATAAAATCCAGGTTTTTCAGGGCAAAAGTGCCAACCCATTTGGACAGAATTCAACTTTTGTTCCAAAGTGGAACAAATGATTCTCTGCCCACAGCTGAATCACAGCAACCTAATCCAAAATGAGAAAAACACTGCAAAGCATAAAATATTCCCTCTTTAAATTACTGAACATTCTGGGTCACCCACAGAAAGGAAAATAGTGGTGAATTAGGAGAAACTAAGGGGCTGTCTTGACTTGGAGGAGGAGTCTGTCCTTGAGGACAAGCGGCTTTCTTTGCTGATTACTGTTAATGGAAAGAAGATAGGGTGTGAGAGTGGTCACTTCTTGAGGGAACCCAACTTGCTGAGGAGTCATGATGCTCTAGGCTGGCGGTTCTCAAACTTGGCCGCACGATGGAATTTCATGCGGCACCCTAAAAACCACTGAGGCCTGGATTCTACCCTAGAGATTATGATTTAACTGGTCTGGGGTGTGGCCTGGACATCAAAAATTTTAAAAGCTCCCACGTGATTTTAATGTGCCACTGAGGTTGAAAACCACTGACCTGGGTTCTAGAACCCAGACACAGCAGGGTACTTAGCAGGCTACCAAACATTCAGTAAATATTTGTTACCATTGGTCATAGTAACTTAAAAAAGAATTCTTATTGAGATAAAATTCACATAACATAAAATTCATCATTTTAAGTGTACAGTTCAGTGGATTTTAGTGTATTCTCAGAGTTGTGTGACCAGCACCACTATATAATTTCAGAACATTGCCACCACCTCAAAAAGAGACTCTGTACCTATTAGCAGGCAGTCCCTATTCCCCCTTCCTCCAAGCCCCTGGCAAACATTAATCTGTTTTCTGTCTTTACAGATTTTCCTATTCTGGACATTTCATATAAATGGAATCATACACTATGTGGCCTTTGGTGTCAGGCCTTTTTCAGTTAGCATAATGTTTTCAAGGTTCATTCATGTTGTAGCATGTATCAGTGCTTCATTTCTTTTTATGGCTGAGTAACATTCCATGGATATACTACATTTTGTTTTTACATTCATTAGTCGATGGCCATTTGCATTATTTCCACTTCTTGGCTATTATGAATAATGCTGCTACGATCATTCATGTACAAGGTTTTTTTGTGAATGTGTATTTTCATGTCTCGTGGGTGTATACCTATGTAGGAGTGGCATTGCTGGGTCATGTGGTAATTCTATATTTAACTTTTGGAGGAACTGCCAAACTGCTGCCACAGTGGCTGCACCATTTTATACCTCAGTGTGTGAGGATTCCAGTTTTTCCATATTGTTGTCAACATCTGTTATTCTTCATTAAAAAAAAATATAGAACATGGATGGACCTAGAGATTGTCATACTGAGTGAAAGAACTCAGGCAGAGAAAGACAAATATATGATATCGTTTATATGTGGAATGTAAAAACTGGTACAAATGAACTTATTTACAAAACAGAAATAGAGTCACAGTTGTAGAAAACAAACTTATGGTTACCAGGGGGAAGGAGCAGGGAGAGATAAATTGGAAGATTGGGATTGACATATACATACTACTCTATATAAAATAGGTAACTAATAAGAACCTACTGTATAGCACAGGGAACTCTACTCAGTACTCTGTAATAACCTATATGGGAAAAGAATCTAAAAAAGAGGGGATATATGTATAACTGATTCATTTTGCTGTACAGCAGAAACTAACACAACACTGTAAATCAACTATACTCCAGTAAAAAAAATTAATTAAAAAATAAAATAAAATAAAATATAGTATGTATGAAGTGGTACTCATTGTGATTTTGATTTGCATTTTCCTAGTGACTAATGATGCTGAGCATCTTTTCATGCACTTATTGGCCATTTATATACCTTCTTTAGAGAAATGTCTATGTAAATCCTTTGCCTATTTTTAAATTGGGTTATTTGTCTTTTTATTGCTGAGCTCTAAGAGCTTTTTATGTATTTTGGATATTAGACCTTTATTCCATATGTGGTTTGCAAATATTTTCTCCCATTCTGTGGATTGTCTTTTCACTTTCTTGATAGTATCCTGTGATAAGTAAAAAGTCACTTTTCTCTCTTTAGCTGGGGTAGGCACCACCTAAGATGGCTTCAAATCCCTACACCCGATATTCATGCTCTTGTGGAATCCCCTCCCCTTGACTGGGCTAGACCCTGTGACAAAATTGATGGGGTGTCACTTCCAAGATTAGGTTACAGAAAGACAGGCTTCTGTTTGCGCTCTTTTGCTCACTCTCGCTCACTCTGAGGATCCTGCTGCCACGCTGGGCACTGCCCTGTGGGGAGGCCCACATGTCAAAGAACTGAGGGAAGTTTCTAGTCGACAGCCAGCAAGGAGCTAAAGCAACCACCTAAGCTGCACCCAGATTCAAGGCCCACAGAAACTGAGATAATAAACACTTACAATTTTAAGCCACTGAGCTGTAGGTTAGCTTGTTACACAGAAATAGATAACTCGTATGATGACTTTCTGCAAAGGCAAAATGAGGCAAAATGATAAACTAAACTAAAGCTTGGCCGTGAGGCACTCTCGCCTCTAAAGTAAGGCAGCTGGAATTCAGGTGCTTAACCAAACAGCATTCACTGAGCCATCACAGCACAAGTTGTTTTATTTACTAAAGGGACTTCCAATTAAATATATATAATTTATATTTACTATAACATACATTATATGTTATATATTAATATATCAAATGTAAAGTAATATATTTATCAATAAATTAAATATGTTCATATTAATGCATTATATATTAATAGAAGACATTAAATTTAATATAATGTATATACTTATATATTGTATTAATATATGCTACGTAATGGAAATAATATAATAAAATACAAATAACTAATTTTAGATCAGTAGCACCTGTATCTCCAAAACATTCATTCAGAACACCTGAACCAGTCTGTCTCTTCCCGTCTTTCTCTTACCCACAACTGTTTGCCATACCTTCAAATTGGTGTGAGGTTACAGAATACAAGTAGTTATAATATCTGTCTAAGCAAAACAAGTTTAGGCAAATGACTTCGTTAACCAAGTAATATGCAATATACATAAAGTGACCATACGTCTCACTCCCAGGACAGTTTTGATTTCAAATCTCCTTTCTTACATGTCCTGTATGGGGTTCAGAGAACAGTTTGCCGCACATATACCACAAGGTCAAACAGCAACCATTTAAAATCTTTTGCAGGTTTAGATAATTCAGCTGCACTTCAACTAAGTTATTCCATTTGCACCAAGAATTGGGAGCTGTGAGGGTTAATGAACCAAGAATTCGAGTTTCTGTAATTAATAAATCAATCACAGACCATCTTCAAAGCCCAGAAAGTTTCAAAACAATAGCAGCAACCTAAGAGGTCCTGTTTATGAGTTTAGCTGAGTCTAAACAAGGATAATAAGCAGGGAACTTGCCTTACACAGTCTGAGGAAAAGCCACAGCAGGATCAGGTCTAACACAAATCCCAGACAGACGGGTTGTTTTGCTCCAAGGAGCTGAGCAGCTGGCCAGAGGGAAGAGAAAGCCTTTGATATCCCCATCCTGGCCAACGCGGTCATTCCTTTCATCTTCTCTCATCAGGAACCCACTTTGTTGTCCAGTCCTGGTACAAAATACTTATTCCACAAAAGCACATGAAAGTCTGGTCTGACGATAAGAAGGGGTCTTTCCTTTTTCTTTCTACTTCTTTGCACGTTGCACTCCTTGATACTTGCGGAGCACGGAGAACAATTAGAAAAGCAAAGACAAAGAATTAGAATCACCTGAGTCAATTAGTAAAATCAATTTATCTTTTTCAGAGCCTGAGACTTATTTGGGGATATTAAAAGGCTTGGGGAGGTAGACCCAAATTCCACAAACATGGACTAAATGCAGCTCATTTCAGCACAGCACACATTGCAGGAGTGGCCCTGAGGTGGCAGACACAGGGCTGGGCGCTGGGGTGCAGGGGTGAATGAGGCCTGGACCCACCCTCACTAGATCTGCTGCTCAGCACCCAGCCTCAGTGTTTCATACAAATAGCGAGTCATTATGTTGCACACCTGAAACTAATATAATGTTAGCTGTCAATTACATCTCAATAAAAATTCTTAAATTGATACAGGTGAAAAAAAAGTTAATGGCCTTGACAAGGTTCAGGGCTGTGAGGGGTGGGGGGCGTGGAGAACCCCATCAGCCCTAGGCAGTGGAAGCAGGCGAGGAGAAGTGCTTGGAGCAAAGAAGAGCTTATTCCCCCTTCTCCATCAGCGTGGTGCCCTCCCAGTGGTGAGCCACCCAGGGCCCTGGGACTCCAGCCCACACAATGGAAACCCCGGGGGAGCTAAATACCACAGCTGCAGGCTCCCTGCAGAGTTGAGGGGAGAATGAATAAAATGCTCATCGGACAACTCACAAAAAAGAAAGTTGATGGGCTCACACACCCCCTTACCACAGATGCAGGGCCTACCCATCTTGGACAAAATTACAAACCTTTGAGTTCGTTTCTGAGACCCTTTCATATTCCATTTCTCACCCCAGTCTGCCATGGGAGGCTGTGGTCTTCTCCTTTCCCCCTCCCACCTTGTTTCATCAAAACTTACCTGTCCTGTGTCTCATTCCTTCAGGGTTTGCTCTTTACTGAGTAACCAAGGTCATCTAAGAGCATCACCAAAGAGCACGTTTACATTTTAAGACAGGCCTTCAGTGCTTCAGCCTAGAGGAGTATCTGATGTGAGGATTCTGGAGAAGCACTGTGGCATTTTGGGGTAGGAGACTCAATGTATGAAGGTTTCTACCCCTTCCCTCCCCCTGCCATAGTAATATGGTTATAACATTCACCATCCTCTTAATAATTTGGACCAAACCTTTTCTATTTGATGAAAAACAGTTTTAGGGCTTCCCTGGTGGCACAGTGGTTGAGAGTCCGCCTGCCGATGCAGGGGACATGGGTTCGTGCCCCAGTCCGGGAAGATCCCACATGCCGCGGAGTGGCTGGGCCCATGAGCCATGGCCGCTGAGCCTGCGTGTCCGGAGCCTGTGTTCCGCAACCGGAGAGGCCACAACAGTGAGAGTCCCACGTACCACAAAAAAAAAAAAAAAAGTTTTAAAATTTCACCTGTTCTGGTGAACTGTGTTCAGAGGTATCCAAAGTCTCCAAAGGTGGCCCAAAATGTAATAGCTGGCAGTGACTAGGAACGGAAGTCTTACGATGTAGCGGCGGGGATGTGACCATCACGACCCCACAGGAGCGCTCCAGAGCTGTCCTCAAAGCTGGTCAAGGCTAAAGGAAGAACAACCAGAGATTGTCAAGGGCACACCTGTTCACTCCACAAATGCTAGGGAGGACATGAGAAAACAACTCATGCTATCAGACAGTCTAAAATATACTAAGGGAGATAAGGCCTCCATACAAATAAAATACATGGCCAAATAATACTCTGAAATATGGGTTTCTTCCTTTTTCTCTGTAGGGTTCCTTTCCCTTCCTTCCATCCCAGCAGGCTCTGGCCTCATTGCCTTAAGGAAGGGATGTACAAGGGAGAAAACATATAGTTTGTAAGTATTTGCTTCTTGTTCCAAAAACTTAAGCCCTTAGGGAATCCTTGGGGTGGGGTGTTGTGGAGAAGATTAAAGAAAGAGAACCCGTGTCATCCCCACACTGGAAAGTGTTTTTAACAGGTGGGAGTCTAGAGGGAAAAATGAGAGGTCGTGGATTCCAGGAGCAGAAAAGACCTGTGCCTGGCTTTGCAGCACAGTCACTACTAGTCACTACTAAGGGAAACAATCCCAGAGAGAAAATGGCTGTGTCTAGCTAGATAGGATCAAAGGCAGCCCTGCCAAAGACTCCCACGTGCCACTCACAAAGGAAAGCAGCAGAAAGCGGGAGGACCTGCAGGGAACATGTGGAGAGGGATGACATGTCTAAGCAGTAACCTGCATGGACCATGGCCCAGAGGATCTTCCCCCCGCTCCCCACCACTCAACATCTTGGCACTCGGAGGCTCCTGGAACCCCGGAAAGACGGGAGGCTGTTTTTCCACCAGCTAGGCGGAATAAAGCTTGAGGTCAGAAAGCAAGCTGAGTTGGAGAGAATAAAGCCATGTTTTTTTCATAGACCTGAGTTTACACCCATGATTCAAGGCAGAGAAGGTGGTGAGTGGCCAGAGGAGAAAGGATGCAAGTGGCTCCAGGGCTGGAGGAGACTGGGATCTGATTGTGAGAGCGAGTTTGAATGCTCTAGGATTACGGAGCTTCCACTGACGAGAGGGGCTTACTGACCTGGTTCACCACCTGAGCGAAAGCTGTGTGTTCTGATGAAGTTAAATGTGTGATTGCTGATCAACAAGATACTAACAATAAAGCATATATGTTTGTTGATGTGGTGAATCCTGTAGTGAGAATTTCTAAGATACAGGGTTTACTTCCTAAATAAATGGAAGAAGATTTGGAACTTTTCCTATAAAGGGTGAAATGTATTCCTCTGAGTAGACTGACTTAAGGTTCATGATAGTCAACCAAATGGGAAAGCGTATTTTGGCAACGGGTGTAAGACATTCTATTGCTCTCATTTCGTTCTTAATCCTTACACCCTTGCAAAATAAACAGTGCACCTTTAAGCAAAGTAAATAAAGAACCGAAAGCATGTTTTAGCCTGATTTGTGTTGGATGATTCAAGAATCAGCAATCTCTTTGTCCACCAATTTAGTTTTTTTTTAATTAAAAGACTTTATTAATTGGGGGGCAGTTTTACGTTTTCAGACAAATTGAGTGGAAAGTACAGAGTTCCCACATACTTCCTCACCCCTACTCCCCACCCCCCAATTTCTCCTGCTACTAATATCTTGTATTAGTGTGGTACAATGGTTATAATTGATGAGCCAATACTGATAATTATTATTAACTAAAGTCCATTGTTTAAATTAGGGTTCACTCCTTGTGTTGTATAGTCTATAGGTTTGACAAATGTATAATGATATACATCACCATTACAATATCATGCAGAATAGTTTCATTCCCCTAAAAATCCCCTGTGCTCCATCAATTTATCCTTCCTCCCTTCCCCTCCCGAAGCTGGTGACCACTCCAATTTGCTTTTATCATTAACACAAACAACTCTGGAGAAAATGAGGACCCAATGAATATAAGTCCTATTTACATAGGTTTAAATTAAGTCCCCATCTTTATCAGTAGACAAGCTTGTATTTTGTCCATAGCTAAAATAACTGTACTATTTTGAATTCTATCAATAATTGTTTTCAATCAACATTATTTCATAGATCTATTTCTATGTGAACTATTTCAATGTGAACTATTTCACAAATCTATTTCTATGTGAACTCAAGCAGAGTTCACATACTTATCATCTCTGATCTTGTCATAATTTTAAGGATGAATTACTTTATAGTTGCCATGAGTTTGCAGAATTAATTGCCCTACAGTTTTGAGATGTTTGTTCAACTTCTAGCTCTTCTACGTAAACACCTGCCATTGAATTGCAGTTTGATTCTTTGCTCATGAACTAAATGATGTCTTAGCTTTTGTCCACCCTCTTACAGAGAGGTCATATTTTACTCAAGGAACAAGTTTTGGGAGATCTCTCATAAATCAAGCTCATTTTACCAAAGGAATAAAGAGTATGAGGAATGCATTTGTAGAGTACAAACATCTATAACTATTGGAGCACATTTTTACTTTAATGTTGCTTTTAATTTTTTTTTTTTTTTTGCTTTTAATTTTTAAGCACTATTTAAAATTTTTCCTATAGGGCTATCCTTTAAATTAATAGCATAGTATTAATTTGGTTGATTGGCTTTATTCATACCAATTTATCTAACTTTTATTCTGAACTTTTTGATTTATGGTTGCATTTTTTAAGCCCTGATTTTAGCAATATCATAACTTGAATAATATTTTTATAGGATTTATAAAATCTTTCAAATTATAGTAATAGCATATGTGAGAATAACAATGTAATAAATGCTAAATTTCAAAGAGAATTTCAGATGTCTTCAAATAACCATAGCTCTCCTGACACGGAGGATGAAGATGATTACAGCTTGCCATCTAAAGGGGCACTGCCAGGTGCTAGGCAGCAATAGAGAACAGTTTACAGGTCACTTCCTTATGCAGCAAGACAGTATTTCTGACATACTATTGTGGGGACCTAGAGCTGATATGAAGATTATTTTAAGCTGAAGCATTTGAGATTCAACAGATGTGGAAAGAAGCCTTCTCAGAGCTTCCCTTAGCTGACTAAAAGCAGCAACATTTGGGAAATAAGGCTGCCATAAATCCCCTGTCTGGGGTAGTTTTATGGCTGCGTTGGGTCTTTGTTGCTGCGCGCGGGCTTTCTCTAGTTGCGGTGTGCGGGCTTCTCACTGCGGGGATTTCTCTTGTTGCGGAGCACGGGCTCTAGGTGCGCGGGCTTCAGTAGTTGTGGCACACGGGCTTAGTTGCTCTGCAGCATGTGGGATCTTCCCGGACCAGGGCTTGAACCCGTGTGCACTGCACTGGCAAGTGGATTCTTAACCACTGCACCACCAGGGAAGCCCATCACCAACTTTCTTACCTCCCATTTGTTCTCCTAAAAATCCACTTGTCTTTCCTAAAGAAACCTATTTGTCTTCCCATAACACCTTTTTTCCTCCCTTGTCTCTACTAAGTTAGTCCATAAACCTCTAAATTTAACTATTTAAAGAGCCGACTACTGCTTTTGTTGGTTTTCATATACATACGAATAAACCTTTTTCTCCTGTTAATCTCTTGTGTCAGTTTAACTCACAGGCCCACAGACACTAAACCTAACAGAGTAGAGTAAAAGTTTTTCCTTTCTAACATTTTAGATTCACAAAAGTCAAATTTGCTTACAATGCATTTCCACAACTAAATGCACCCCTCAGCCTGCCCCGCTGAAAGTCATGTGCCTTAAAAACACAAGAAGTTTATTTTGTTCCCTTAAAGCTGCAACTCATTTTATCTGATCATCAAAAAAAAAAAATTGGGGGGCTTCCCTGGTGGCGCAGTGGTTGAGAATCCGCCTGCCAATGCAGGGGACACGGGTTCGAGCCCTGGTCTGGGAAGATCTCACATGCCATGGAGCAACTAGGCCCGTGAGCCACAACTACTGAGCCTGCGCGTCTGGAGCCTGTGCTCCGCAACAAGAGAGGCCGCGATAGTGAGAGGCCAGCGCACCACAATGAAAAGTGGCCCCCACTTGCCGCAACTAGAGAAAGCCCTAGCACAGAAATGAAGACCCAACACAGCCAAAAATAAATAATTAAAAAGAAAAAATTTGTGTGTGTGGAATATAAGCTGTGTTTTTTGTTTTTTGTTTTTTTTTAGAAAATTGAGGTGTAGTTGACACACATTATATTAGTTTTAGGTGCACACATAATTATTTGATATTTGTATACATTGCAAAATGATCACAATAGGTCTAGTTAACATCCAAGTATTTTCTTTTTTTCAACATGAAAAACTTCCAAGGAGCTGGACAACAGCAACTAATTTAAAGAGGTTTCACCCTGGCTGTGCAAGAATCAGTCTGATTCTTGGGCTATGACTTTATTTTCCTTACGAAGTTACTTTGTGTAAATTGCAGGCAGGCCGTAGCTGTGGTCTGCCATTTCCCGTGCAGGACTTACAACTCGCTGCTGCAGGAAGGCCCAGGGAGAGGCTTTGAAACAGCAATTTTTCAGCTAACTTCTTACATTCATTTAGGTAAATATAGATGCTGCAGAATCCCAGCCAGCCGGCCTTAGCTGTGACTCTGCAGTGCGTGCTAGTGTGCTAGTGTGCTAGTGCTGCCTACGATTTTATTCTACAAGAGTCACTCCATGTGTATCAAACCTATGTAGACTAGTTTTTTGTTTTTTTTTTACAATGGAGTTGCAAGAGTTCTTTTTACATATTTTAGAGATTAACCGCTTATCAGATTAACCCCTTTTCAGATACATGGCTTACAAATATTTTCTCCCTTTCATTCTCTAGATTGCCTTTTCACTCAGCTGACTGTTTCCTTTATTGTGCAGAGGCATTTGAGGTTGAGGTCGTTCCACTTGTTTATTTTTGTTTTTGTTGCCTGTCATATAGCCAACCTATGGAAAGAACTTAAATGTCCATCAACAGATAAATGGATAAAGAAAATGTAGTATATTCAGACGATGGAATACTCTTCAGCCTTTAAAAAAAAAAAGGAAATCCTGCAATATGCAATAACATGGAGGAACCTTGAGGACATTATGCTAGGTGAAATAAGCCCGTTACAGAAAGAAAATTCTGCATAATTCCACTTATATGGGTTATCTAAAACAGGCAAATTCATAGAATTAAAGAGTAGAATGATGGTGTTAGGGGTTAGGGGGAGGGGGAAATGGGGAGTTGCTAACCAACAGGCATAAATTTTCAGTCCAGCAAGATGAATAAGCTCTGGAGACCTGGTGTACAACATTGTACCTGTAGTCAACAATGAGGTATTGTACATATAAAATTTGTTAAGAGGGTAGATCTCATGTTAAGTATTCTTACCACAATAAAAAATTTTTAAAAAAATGTTAACCCATTTTAAACTAAAACAGGGAAATGGGCAAGGGAAAATACAGACACCTTGCCATGGAACATCTCAGTTGGCTGACGAATGATGGTAAAGGAAGATCTTAATATATGAAGATCTCCCGCAGCTTGGAATATTCAGCGGAAGGTCACAATATGGAGAGCCCTCATCTCCTCCTTCTGTGAAAAGACCTCATAATCATCTACAAAGCCCTGGTTCCTGGCTATTTCTCTGACCTCAGACCTCTCTGTCCACCTCTCTACCCTTTGCTCACTTCACTCTAGAGGGAAGGGCAAAGAGAATTCAGAGATCTCATTAATATCAAAGGAATATATAAAAGAAGCCATTCCATTAGGGATCATATTTCTTATAAATGACTCTTAACTGGTGAACCCATACTGTTTCTTTGATCTGTGGAATCTAGAGCCTTCCTACTCAAAGTGATGGGGTCCACACACCCAGAAGAAACCAACCTTGCTGAAACCTTGATCTTGGACTTCTAGACACCAGACTCGTGAGAAAATAAATTTCTGTTGTTTAAGCCACCCAGGCTGTGGTCCTTTGTTATGGCAGCCCTCCGAAAACTAATACATAGCATCAACATCACCTGGGAGCATCTTAGAAGTACTGATTTTCAAGCCCTAACCCAGACCTACTGAATCAGAATCTCTGGGGAGTGAAAGCCCAAAATCTGTGTTTGAACAAGTCCTCTGAGTGACTCTTGTGCAGCTAAAGTTTGAATAGCACTGATCTGGAGCAGTGCTTCTTCAAGCTGTGTATCAGCATCACCTGGGCAACTTCTGAAAGAGAGCAGTGCCTGGGCCTCACCTTAACAATTTGGTCCAGTTGCTTGAGCGCTGGACGGTCAGGGTTTGCATGGGCAGACCTGGTTTAGGTATTTTCTTAAGCTGCCCTGTTGACTCTAAGGTATAGCCAGGGCTAAGCTCCCCAGGTCTAGAGCCTGTTGGCATGATGTGGAAACCTGCAGAAGATATGACTGAGTGTAGGTACTTCGGGTAAAGTGGGGCAGCTTACTAACTCCCTAACCTAAGGAGCTTCACTGGTAGTGTGTGATTTCAAAAACGTACCTTATTCCTTCTCTAGAGATAATGACGCATACCTCTTCCACCTGCAAATCCCCACCTCCTCTCTATGACTGGGTGAGACGGTTAGTTTTATATGTCACCTTGACTGGCCATGGGGTGTCCAGACTAAACATTATTTCTGGGTGTGTCAGTGAGGATGTTTTCAGATGAGATTAACCATTTGAATTGGTGGACTCAGTAGATGGCCCTCCTCCATGTGGATGAACTTCACCCAATCCACTGGGGACCTGAGTAGAACAAAAAGCAGAAACAGGTGGAATTTCCTTCTTTTTTTCTTACCTCACTGCTAGAGTTCGGACATCTCATCTCATCATGTCAAGCCCCCAGACTGGGATTTATATCATCAGCTCCTCTGGGTCTCAGGCCTTCAGACCCCAAATGAATTACACCACTGGCTTTGCTGGGTCTCCAGCTTGCAGACGGCAGATCATGGGTCTTTCTCAGCCTCCATAATCTTGTGAGCTGATTCCTCATAATAAATCCCATTTAGATAGATAGATAGGATGAAAGAAAAGAAAGAGACAAAAAGTGAGAGAGGGAGGAAGGAAGGAAGGAAGGGAGGGAGGGAGGGAGGGAGGGAGAAAATCCCCTACTGGTTCTGGAGAACCCTGGGCAAGCACAAATGCCAAGGAGGTAAGAGCATCTTACTAGATGGGAGCAGCCTGACACCAGATTGAAAGGGGGAAATTCAGATGTTCTGGACCTAGTGTTACTGTCCTTAGTCTTGCATGTAATTGGGCACGTGCAAGGCTCCTCAAGAACAGCTTAGGGATGTATGGGGCCATTTCTCCTAAGGGATTAGTAAAGCTTATATTCTAAGCTTCCAGGCTTCCTGTTTAGGATTTTATAAACTCCTCCATGCTGAGGTGTAAATGCCTGATTAGGTTTAGTGAGGTACCCTTTCTGCCTGTGTTTACATTTTAAAAAGGGATAAAGCCTTAGGTTATGAGAAAACAATTCTGGAGATGGAATTTTATGCACTAGCAAACTGGCAAGAGAAATGGGGGTTGGACTGGAAAATAATGCACTAATAGCAATAATCACTGAACATTTATCAAGTGCTATGACTATACTTAGAGCACTTCATCCATTGTCTCATTTAATCCTCACAGCAGTGCTGGAGGTAAATGGGAGAACTTGAACCTAAACCATCTGTGCCTACACAGATCACTGTCTACATTAGCATGACTTTTACCCACAGCCTTCAGTAATAGGTTTTTGGAAACTCTTGCCCAGGAAGATGAAGTTACATACAACTTTTGTTATTGTCATGAAAGTACTCCACTGGTCTCATCAATTCTCAAAGACTCATTTGGAAACCCTCACCTTGCTGTGTCTGTCAAGCCCTTGCACAATCCTAAACAAGCCGAAAACCTATAAATACCCCACCACTGCCCTGTCTTTACTAGACGCTTCTAAAACTCTGCTGAGGTAGGGATCTCCCTTATCTCAGTGAGCTATAAACTCAGCTTTGCTTTGTCCACAAGCTCTTTGGTGGTGCTCTGGGGAGCAGCATTTGACAGCATTATTCTTAGCTCCATTTTGCAAGTGAGGAAATTGAGGCCCAGAGGAGTTAGTTAATTTATCCAAAGACACAGAGCTAGTAAGTGGCGGGTCCTGGGTTCAAATCCTGCCATTCTGATTCCAGAAAGCACATTCCCGGCCACACCTACACTGCCTCCCTGTATTATATGAGATCATATAATACAGTCACTTATGCTTTCTCTACCAGCGATCAACCAAGAAAAATCAACACAAACTGTGAAAGAACATGTGTCTTCAGCCTCCCTCTCCTTACTGCCTGTGCTATGTCTCTGCTGTCAATGGTGGTCATAGGCCAGGACCTCCTCAGATAGGTCCTTAGTTGCAAAACCCCCTGGAAGGAGGAGGGGGGAGGTAGGTAAGGTGGGAGGCTCGGCTCTGTCAGTGAGCAATGCACTCCTCTGCCTCAGTTCATGCAGCTTCTTACTAGACAATCACGGGTCACGGGTCACTTAAAAATCCCAGAGAAGCCAGAACTTAAAATGGCTCCCTGACCTAGGCCATGCTTTAAGCTTTGCTGAAGCCAGGAATGTGGTGCTTTTAAACTATCCAAGCCCCAGGGCACTCCTGCCTGCTTAGAGCATTACAGAAAATGCGGTGTGTTACCTGGGGTCTGTTACTGCTTTCCTTTCATGTCCATCTGGCCAAGCCTCAATCACCCTCTCCCTGTTCACAGAGCAGCTGCCCGCCCACTGCCTACGTGTCCCTGGTATCCTGGGGTGAATTTGCTCCCCACTTCACACTGAAGACCAGCTGCTTCTTTCTGCTCCCCTGCTCCCCCAGCCCCCTTTCTCTGTCTCCAGCCTTCTGCCTGCCCTGTCTTGCAACCCAGCCTAGGATGCCCAACATCCTGACAGGTCCAACAGACCACGCCCTGGCAACAGAGAGCAGGCAGGCAGGCAGATGCATGCTGCTACGGGTGGGGAAGTTTTCCCACATGGCAGCACCTCCCAGACTGAGAAGAAAAACCAACACAGGGCTTCCCTGGTGGTGCAGTGGTTGAGAGTCTGCCTGCTGATGCAGCGGACACAGGTTCATGCCACGGTCCAGGAGGATCCCACATGCCGCGGAGCAGCTCTGCCCGTGGGCCATGGCCGCTGGGCCTGTGTGTCCAGAGCCTGTGCTCCACAACGGGAGGGGCCACAACAGTGAGAGGCCCGCGTACCACACAAAAAAAAAAAAACCCCAAAACAAAAAACAACACAAACTGTGAAAGAATGCATGCCTTCAGGCTCTGTCTTCTTACTGCCTGTGCTATGTCTCTAAGGATGGTCACAGGCCAGGACCTCCTCAGATAGGTCCTCAGGAAGCAAAGCCCTCTGAAGGAGGGGAGAGTTAGGGAAGGTGGGAGGCAGCCCACTCCTCTGCCTCAATTCATGCAGTTTCTTACTGGCCAGTCAGGGGTCACTTAAGTTCAGGTCTGCTGTAGGTTAGTTCACACAAGTTGATAAAGGCACTGAAAACAGCTAATTGAGGGAGAAGTGTGTGCCTGCTCCTTTAGCAGACCCTAACCAAGTACTTGCTCACAAACCTCTGAAAATCAGCTGGCTGCAGTCCGAACCCCTTGCTGCCCTCCCTACCACCCACGGCTTCAGTCTCTTACTCTTACTTACTTTCTCTTACTCTTTCTCTTACTCTTTCTCTTACTCTCTTACTTCACTGTTTCAGTTCCACACTGCTGAATAACAAACCAACCCCAAAGAGGAGCTTAAAACCATCATTCTCCTTCCTGACCTTTCTGTGGGTTGGCCGGGCAGTCCTTCTGCTGGTCCTGCTGGCTCACTCACATGGAGGCATTCAGCAGAGGGCGAGCTGGCCGCCGGGCTCAGAGGGGAGGTCTGGACTTCTCTTGCTAGAGGTCTCTCAGGGAGGCTGGGTTTCTTTCCATGCAGTTCTGGAGCAGCATGCCAAGAAGGCAAGGCTGCTCAGGGCCTGGGCTTGGAAATCATGCAATGTCACTTCTGCCACCTTCTGTTGGTCTAAGCAAGTCACAGGCACCCCAGACTCAAGGCATGGGGAAGTGGACTCCGCTTCTTGATAGGAGGATTGTGTTTTCATTGGCACTACAATGAGTACCACCAGAGGAAGTAAACTCCATTATCCAAAAAGATGTGAGAAGCATCTTAATATCTGCTAATAATAATGACTAAGAAAACAAAACCTACTTACCATGTACTGGATACTGTGCTAAGTACAATACTTCACAAGAACCCAGTGAGGTAGGTGTTAGAGATGAACAACTGTGCTCCCGTTTCCATGTGGAGAGGGAGAATTCCCCAGAGAACTTCCTGGTTTTTGCCCTCACCCACCCCTATTTCCTCCCGTGGGAGCAGTGACTCCTCCCCTGGTGAATCTAGGAGAAGGAGTGCATTTCTCCCTCCTTGAGATCTTAGAGCCATAAGCAGAGTGTGTTCAGCCTGCTCCGGGGGCAGGTGTGTCTGGTGAATTGAGCCAGGGGCTCAGTTCAGTTCAGGAGGAGGGGGATATTAGAAATCCAATTGGTCCACCAAAGTCACCTTCTCCAAACAGCTTTACCAATTGTAAATGAGTTGTTTTGAACTCCATCTGCCTGGGTTTCTCAATTGTTTCTTAACTCAGGCAGGGAAAGGATGGGTATAACGTACTGGAAACTCCCTTATCTTGACAGCAAACACTATTAGCCCTTTTTCATTGAGAAGTTAAGTAATTTGTACAGGGCTGCACAGCTAATACTTGGTAAGGCCTCATTCCAAACCAACCACCTTGAACCAGAAATGGAATTGCCTTCACCCCCTCTCTCCTGGACTGCAGGAAGCCATGTAATATTGGTGCTCCAATTTTATTTCCTTCAACCAAATCCAGGTTAACAAACAAGTCTTTAACACCTTCTCTGTTCCCACTTGTTCACATCTTGTGTGTCAAGCACTTGCAACCTAGAGGTCGACAGAGGTATCCTGACCTTTGAAAATTTAATTAGAGTTGACTCAAAATCCCTCCCCCACCAGAAGTGTGGGGAAAGTCCTGAGTCCCTCCCATTCCCCTGGATTTGGGGTGGGAACACCAGTTTATCTCGTTTTACCTTATTTCTAGTGGGTTGTAAATCCACGATCCTATTTCCATCAAATTATAAACTAGCTCACCATCTTGTATGTGCTAGTTCTTCCCCACACTGTCCCCAGCCATGGAATACAGACACATTGCCTTGATTTCTCCCCTTAAACAGCCCTAACACTGAATGTGTGGGAGTGAAGCAGACCTGATTGGTATGCAGCGTTGGGGGAGTTCTGAGTTGCTCAGGCCCCTCAAGCCTCTGCTGAGACCTGTAACTGTCCATCCTAGCTCCCCTCCTATCTTGCACTTTATTAGGTAAAACTTCAAACATATCTAACAGAAGAGAGACTATTGAATGAATAGTCTAGACAATGAACCCTAGGATTCCATCACTTAGTTTCAACAATCACCAACTCACAACCAAGAGTCGTTTCCTCTATAGCCTCATCCATTCCCCTGTTGGGATTATTGCAAAGCAAACTCTAGATATCACTTCATTCACAATTGTCTCAGCTTGCATCTCTAAAAGAACTGCTTTTAAAAGCATAACCACCATACCAATACCCTTCTAGATATAATTAACAGCAATTCTCGAATTTCAGCAAATATCAAGTCAGGATTCCCCCTGTCCTGGTCCTCCCTCTTACCCCGTAGCTCCAACCACAGCTAACTGAGATGACTTGCACATGTACACCTGCAGCAGGTCTCAGGTCTCGACGCTACAACACAGACCCATGTAAGGACTGCCTACCTGAACCCGGCCGACTGCTCCATTGGGCACAGTGGGCCCATTGCCTACAGACCATAACATTTTCAGGAGATTACAAAAATGTTTTTAGTTCTTTTTATATGAGAAAAAAAGATGAACTTTTAATTTGAAAAAGTCTTAATATATAATATTTATATATTCATCTTTATACTAATGCAGTCATAAAATATAATTTTTAATATTATTTTAAGGAAGAAAGGAACCAGAAAAGCAAAAGTGCCTAGGGTCCCTGAAAGTCATAATACAGCCCTGCAGCCGCCATCTCCTTTTAGATGTCTCAAAGGTGTCCTCTAATCTAAGTGTCCTGAACTGAACTCATGCTTTTCCACTCTTTTCTTCTGGTCATCTCCCGGTGTTCCCTACGTCAGTGAAGGGCTCACTGTTGTGGGAAAGATCAGTCAAATGAGAACACACCCAGGCTGTTTATTCAGAGCCTGCTATGGCCAGGGAGTCAGCCACCATTACTTGCAGTTGGCAGAGACTCAAAGGCAGAGGAGTGGGACAGCTTTATAGTGGGGGGGGGGGCAAGGGGGGAAGGGGATGGAGGCTTTAGGAATACTCTGTTAGACCCTGTTGGCATGGGGAAGGTGGAGACTGCCTAACTAGAAACAGGGCATCCTATGCGATTGGCTTGGGGAATATATTTGGCTTTCTCTACTTGGTCCTGAGATGGAAGTGGGGGCAAAAAATAGGTATCAATTAGGACCACTGGCCAGATCCTGACCATTCTGGGCTGATTGCTGCAGAGGCTGTGGTTTGGATTCCTGACCTGGTTGCTGCACAGGTGGTGAGTCAGAGTTCTACTGTCATATGTGGCCTGGCCATTGTCCACTTGTATATTCAGACCCTCACTATCTATATATTGTTTCATAAGTTAGAAATCGAGGAATTATCTTGAATGCTTTTCTTTCCCCAACCCCACATCCAATCCGTCACCAAATCCTGTGAAAATACACCTCCTCAAATATCTCTCAAGGCCTGTCTCTTCCTTGCATCTCCACCATGGTACCACCAAACTATTTTCATCTTTCCTCTGATCTACTAAGTAGCCTCCTAACTTGGTCTATCTACCTCCACTGCCCCCTCCCCAATTTATTTGTAGAAGTAATGTTTTCAAAAGGCAACCATGGTTACATTATCCTCATGCTTAAATTATTTCAACAGCTCCCACTGGTTTTAGTATAAAGACTAAAATCTTCAAGGTGGCCTCCACGGCCCTGTACAGTCTGGCTTCCATCTGCTGCCTCCTCACTGATCACACAACCCCTTTTTTCTTCCCATCTGAGCCACGCTGGCCTTTCAATCCCCAACACCTCTACCCATCTGCCACAGGGGATTTACTGCAAGGCTGTGCACAGCTCCTGAGGCAGATGAACAGGGGAGGGCCGCGGTGGGGGCCTGGGCAGCTCCAGGTATCAAAAGTAGGAGGAGAACAGTGAAGTCTCATCAGGGCACCACTACTGGGAACGACCGCCTCCAACTACCCCTGCCTCTGCACCGCTCTGCCCATGATCCAAAGCCCCAGAGGACAGTTCAATGAGCTGGCTCAGGTCACATGCCCATCCCTCGGCCAGGGTACCTGGAATAAAAGTCTCAATAAACCTTTATCGATGAAGAGAAATCCCCCAAAGAAAATTGGGAGTTCTTACCAGAAGGAGGAGGAATGGGTGCAGGGTCGCCCCCAAATCAACAAATATCCACTAACCACATTTCCCACTACCTGGACTGATTTCCTGTCCTTTCTTTGTTAGTTAACACTACTTAATTTTTAGATTCCAGCCCAACGTCCTTTCATTAAAGAATCCTTCCCTCACCTTCCCAAGGGAGTCAAAGTTCTCTATTCTGTCATTTTATAGCACTATAACCTCTCCTTCATAGCACTTGCCACTGCTGTATTTTACATTTATTTGTGAATGTGTGAATAACATCCATGTCTCCCAATTGGCTAAATAGCCTATGAGAGCAGAGCCCATATATGTCTGGCTTACTATGACAGCTTTAGTGCCTAGCACAGTGCCTGGCAAAGCAAAGACATCAAACAAACATTCATTTAATGTATGAATCAAGCCATAAAGATATTTCTTTTCCCAGTGATATGAAGTATGCCACTCCCCCCTTAGAAGGCAAAAGGAGCTAAATTTTAAACAATTTTTTCCAATTCATACTTTATTACATAATGTTCTTATTTACTCTTTACAATAATGCCACAGGAGCTCACTTTATACATAAAGAAACTGAGGCACAGGGAGTTAGGGAATTTTTTCAAAATCACATACCTGGTAAATGATCCATGTGGGATACAAACCCAGGTCTGATTCCAAAATTCAAGTTCAAATCTACCATATGATGTCATATACCAATCTCACCTCAAAAAAAAAAAAGTGGTTGAGGTAAATATATATATATATATATTTAAAATTATATAATTATATAATCTATATAGTTATATAAAATTCTTCCTCTTAGTTCCAAAAGAAGCTATTTAGAATTGCTACTAATTTTTAAAACAATCTGGAGAGATTGTTCAACATGTTTAGTTTCAGTCCTTCAGATAAAAATCCAGAGTACCGAACATTTCATTGATTGTTCAAGAAAAGCATTAAATCCATGGTTAAATCACAATAAAACAACACCTGGATGATTCATAGTTTAGCACTTTTATAGTTAAATAAAGGTACATAACTTCTAGTTCTGTTTTTCAGTAAGAAATCTAAACAAAGTAGAATGTCTTCTCTATCCCTTCTTATAGTGTAATTGAAGGTAAAACTAATAATATTTGGGAATTAAAGAGGTTAAAATTATTACTTAAATGTGAGGTATTTCTTTGATATTACTTTTCTTTTTTTTAATAGATTTTATTTATTTTATTTTTGGCTATGCTGGGTCTTCGTTGCTGCACGCAGGCTTTTCTCTGGTTGTGGTGAGCAGGGACTACTCTTCATTGCGGTGCGTGGGCTTCTCATTGCGGTGCGTGGGCTTCTCATTGAGGTGGCTTCTCTTGTCACAGAACACAGGCTCTAGGCGTGTGGGCTTCAGTAGTTGTGGCACGTGGGCTTCAGTAGTTGTGGCTCGCGGGCTCAGTAGTTGTGGCGCACAGGCTTAGTTGCCCCGCGGCATGTGGGATCTTCCCGGACCAGGGCTCGAACCCGTGTCCCCTGCATTGGCAGGCGGATTCTTAACCACTGCACCACCAGGGAAGCCCCTTACTTTTCAATTATAACTATCAGAGTAATAGTGGTCAATTATTACTCACTAGTACACTATTTAAATTTAGTAAAATACAACACCCATTAACAATGGAATGCTTTCCTTTTTACCTCCCTGTAAAATGTGCTGTTATTTATTAAATAGAGGTATTCATTTTGGTACTTTAAGGTCAGTTGCCTTTCTTCATACAAATTTTAACACTACCTTCTCTTTTGAATATTTAGATGAATATATTTAATTTTTCCTACTGTTCAAGAAATCAAAACAAAACATATTTTATATCAGCATTTTAATGAGCTTTGCTTTAATGATTAATTCAATGTGAAGTTAGTCTATACCTGAGTTATGAAAATAGAAAATAATTATTCAGATGCTTGAGTTAGGGGTACAATGATAGTCAAGTATAACAAAATGCTGTTTAATTAAACTTATCTAGTGGGAACTTTCAGTTAAGCTTTCATTTTGTTTTCGAGAACCAGAGGAGGGAAGAAGGGAATATTATCAGGTAAGGCAGAAAAAAACAGTTTTAACCTTCATCTTTTGTCCTGAGGAATTTCAGGCCTTCCTGAACTAGTGGCTTTAAAAAAAATCCTTCGATAGTTTAGGTAGACCATGAATAGTCTCACTGATGGCATATTCCAAAATGAACAATCTTAACTTACCTAAATTTCACAAATCTAATAATAACATTCTCCATCTTTCTCCTAACAAGGAGCTGAAAATCACTCCAAGGCTTAACAGAGACAGTTAATACAGTAGTCTGGGAATAAAAGCTGCAGAAAGGTGGACATTTACAGCTATTACACTCGACAGCTAAAAGGGGTGAGAAGACATTTGAGCTTCTTAGCGAAGTTATTATAACTTTTGGTAGTTAATCACAGGCCTCTGTAGTATTCCTCAATGAGATTATTTAATTATAATTTAACCACTTCTTTAACGGATTCAGGAAGTTTTCAGTTTACACGCAAACACGTAATAAAGACAAATACAGACACACGTTTATGAACATGCACACACATATACACTCCACGGAACAAGTAAAAATAAATTCAGATTAAAGTACCGGAAACCAAGCAGAAGAGGGGCACAGATGAGCTGTCAATCTCCTGCGGTGGTGGCGGAGGAGGTGATGATGGTGGCAGCTGTTATTGCTTGGTTTCCTGCTATGACTAGTCGTGATGCTAGGCATTTTACTTGCTGAGGGGCTCACCATGTTTGAACATTACATTCATTAGGCTCTAAGATTCTTGTATCCAAGTCAAAGGGAGGAAATAGGCAAAAGGTGAATATAATTTAATTTGAATTATAAATTAATTTTTAAATCTGAATTTAAAAACAGAACCGTAATTCATGGCAAGAAACAATCTGCTTACATGTAGTTTGAATATCACAGACTCTCACCTTTCTTACTGAATTTTCATAGATATCCCTGAATAGATGTTTTTCCTCATTTGTTGTTTGTCCTAAGGGCCATTTCCAGAGGCTTTAATTTAAAAAAATAATAACATTCACTGGAGAGTGTGGTCACTGGAGCTCCCATGACACCTTGCTGGAGGTCCATCTCTTCAGAGTACTTTTTAATGGATACATTTCATCATGTTCTGAAACATACAAACATTGAAGGTATCTCAGAAATGTACTTGGGTTTTATAAATGTCATGACTTATTCTAGACCCAGACAAATTCCAGTTGGACTTTTTGTCCTGCAGTGATCAATTTACATACTAGGTTCAATTTGGGCAATTTAGGTGATTTATTCCAATAGTACAAAAAATACACTTGCTGTGCAATCCAAGGATGGACAAATATACCACGGGCCTATCTCAAAAAGCAATGACCGTGAAAAGTGACTGTCTCTCTTCCTGTTTGTTGGATTCAAATTCAATAGCTCTAGACTTGTTTATTTTCATTAGAGCTAGGAAAAGAATTTAGCTTCATTTTAATCAATACACCTACCTTTTTTTCCTACCTAAAAAAAAAAAAAAAAAATACTAAAACAAAAACCAACCAAAACTATTGTATGGTATTGCCTCTCCACGACACTAGTTATCTCTTTAACATAAAGGCCTTAGAGATAGAACTCATTCATCTGTAAAACTGGTTTTCAAACAAGTTCATTTTCATGTAAATCTAGGTAGGCCATAAAAGTTAGTTTACTTTGTAAAATACTAATCCATGGAGAGAATAAAGCAAATGAAATAAAAACTCTGGGCAGATGCAATCTGACAAAGCATTATAATGCTTACCAAATGTTTAGCTTCTTCTGTCATTCATGATAAATGACACTGAGCATGAGTGAAGGAACAGAAGTTGGTGGAGATGTGATCATTTAAGGTAACGTACTCTCTCAATTTCATCTACAGATTATATAAAGCATTTTGACTTAGCCACAAAGGCTTCACCATTTCAGTGTTATTTCTTGGTAATGAGGGGACGTTGGAAAAGTAACACAAGGAATGATTTCAGTTCTCAGGATTTATTAGAGAAGGCACTGAGGTGAGATCAGCTACTGGAGAACACAGATCTCACGGGGAAAAGAAAAGCAAAACCAGCAAATATAAGGAAGAATGTATCTTCAGGTCAGTCAGAGCAATGAGACAGCCAAGATGCACGTGAGGAGATAGTAAGGATAATAAGGCAGGCTATCATTTTCTCTTTTATTGCATGCTGGAGTCCCCAGACCTGCTAAAGACATGATTACCGGTAACAGCAGCAGTAGTGTTCCCTAGAGGTCTCGTGTGCTTTGAGGGAGTGGGGGCTATAAACTGACAGTACCAGACAAGGGAACTAAGTCATCTAATATGTCTTCTAGAAACATAATGAGTTTGACTGATGTGGCTTTCTGTGCTTAACGCGTAAGAGGTTGTGCCAACTCATGGATCCTCGGAGAACACTGTGCTTTCAAAGCAGCTGGCTTGACTTTAAAGACTTCTGGATCGTAATATACAATACGCACAGGAGTCCTGAAATGGAAAAAAGGATTTGACCTAAAATAAGATGAACAGAAAAGGGAACTAACATTTCTCAGGCATCCACTATGTGTTAGGCACTATATTATCTCATTTTGATTTTCTTAAGCACCACATAAAACAGGTATCATGACCTCCACTATACATATGAGGAAATGAAGGCTCAGGGACGTTGTAAGAGTGACCTGTGGTCAAGTCTAGATGTGTATATGTGTCAGATTCCGAAGGCTTTCCTCTTTCCATAGAAAGTAAATTCTGGAAATTTCTCAATAATTTGACGATGTTAAAACAAGCCAGACAATCCACTGGTGAACTTAAAGAAATCAATTTTTTTAAGTTTTCATCCTTAATACCTTAACCACCAAATAATAATCTTGCTACCAGGACAGACTCTTGAGCACTTGGTCTTACTCCTCACTTTCCTTTGTCAGTGTACAGAGAATGAATGTCATTTCATTTGATGTTGAACTTTTTTTTTTAAGGAAAAACACATTATAAAAATCTGGACTTCCCTGGTGGTGCAGTGGTTAAGAATCCGCCTGACAATGCAGGGGACATGGGTTCGAGCCCTGGTCCGGGAAGATCCCACATGCCACAGAGCAACTAAGCCCGTGCACCACAACTACTGAGCCTGCGCTCTAGAGCCTGCGAGCCACGACTACTGAAGCCCGTGCGCCTAGAGCCCGTGCTCCACAACAAGAGAAGCCACCGCAATAAGAAGCCCGCGCACCGCAACGAAGAGTAGCCCCTGCTCGCTGCAGCTAGAGAAAGCCCATGCACAGCAACAAAGACCCAAGGCAACCAAAAATAAATAAATAAATAAATTTATTAAAAAAATAAAATAAAAATTAAAAAATTTTTTAAAAATATTTTATTATATAAGACCAAACACATTTCCTATTCCCTGAGCTCAAGACTACTACTTTTTCAGTTAGGTTTTCTTGATGGTGCTTTAAAAAGGGGATCAGGTATTATCCCCCGAAGGTAACAAAATGAATTGAGGTTCAGGCAAGTTGAGAGGTCTTCTAAAAAATGAGTAGGAATTAGAGGCAATTTCTTCTTTGTTGAATATATTTTCTGATTTATTTGAAATAGTTCATACATGTACATGATGCAAAAACATTGAAAAATACAAAAGCCTATTTAGTGAAAAATAAGTCTTCCTACCATCCTGGCTCCCTAGGCCCCCAAAGTAACCATTGTTACTAGCTTCTTACATACTCCTGTGAGATAGTATAGGCATATGTAAGCAAATATATGGCATATATGTATTTTTTTCTTACACAAATTACAACATATTATGTTTCTGTTCCGCAACTTATTAGATCAATATATGTTAGATAAATAATCCTTATCAATATATGTTAGATAAATAATCCCATATCCATAATTACAGAGTTGTCTCCTAGGTCTAAAGTTCAATACTAGTCCACTAACCCTTTAACTGTCGCCTTATATTTATGGTAAGAAGACCATAGATTTGTCACAATAAATGTAACAAATAAGATGATTTTTAAAATTTTTACTATTTCTATGATTCATTTCACTGAACTTAATAGGTCAACTTTTCCCTGTCCCTAGCACCCCCTGCCTTTCCTGTCCCATCTTAGCCTCAGATTGACATACCTTGTATTTGGATTAGCTAGTTCTTGAATTCTGGGAGATATCTTGGAATGGATAGCAGCACAAGATACTGGCCAGTAGGCATCCCGGGGAGGTAAATAATCTTGATGAAGAGGCCTGGGCTTAGCTAGAGCTAGTATTCGAGAGCTAGGTTTGGCGAGCAAGGCAGCACAGGATATCTATAGTGGAAAACAAAACGACACAAAAACATACCTCAAATTTCACCACGTCTCCCTCTATTTTCAACTATAGCCCTAATCGAGTCACCATCCTTTCTCTCCTGGATTACTGTAACAGACTCTCCTAACTGATCTCCCTGCTTCCATTCTCACTCCTCCACAACCCAGCCTTCACACAGCAGTTACTGAGGGAGAGAAGGAGCATTTTAACAAGTGTATTCCATGAGCTAGACAGTGCTCTCAGCGATCTGCCTAAATCATTCCCATGCAATCACTGTAACAACTTCATGAGGGAAGTACTTTCCAAGGCCCAAGCCAGATCATGTCACTCACAGTGTTTAAAATCTTCCAGTGGCTTTCCATTTTGCTAAGAATAACACCTAGGCTCCTTACCGTGGCCTAGAAGGTCCTACATGATCTGCCTACTATACCCTCCTCCAACCTCACCTTCCTCCCATCCCCACCTCAATCACTATGACCCTAGTCACACAAGGCCCCTCTGGCCCAGCTCTTTCCACCTCAGGACCTTTGCATTTACTAGTTCTGCTTGAAACCCTCTTTCCTCAATCTTGTCATGGCTGCCTCTTCGTCATTCAAGTCCCTAGACTCAAACATCACATCCTCAAGGAGTTCTTCCCTGACCATCCAAGATATATCAGCCTTTCTAACTACCCTCTTCCACAGTACTTATTTAATCTTCTTCATAGCACTTAACAACACCTGACTTAGCTCATTTATTTCATTGTTGGTTATGTTTACTGTCTATTTTTCCCCACCAGAATATAAGCCACTTGAGAGAAGTACTTGTTTGCCAAAAGCTAGACTAGGCTCTGTTGTATAACTGGTGCTGAATAAATATATTCTGACTGACTGACTCATCAACTCCCTTTGGTCTTACTTTGGAAACCACATCCGCCAGGAGGCCTTTCTATTATGTTGCTTTACTGGTAAAATAGGAAAGATGACATATAGCTACTATTCCCTCTCTCAAGTGCTCATTCAAAAGAATGAGGACCACAGCAAACACCACTCAGTAGCCCTGAAAATGTTCTATATTTGCACTGATACAGATTAGTTTGGGTTCTCAGAGTATGATTATGTGCCATGGCATCACTTTTTTAAAGGATTTTTTAAAACCCCCGAACAATCCACTGAGCGTGCCAGGCTCTGTGCTGAGCACCTGCCTTATCTATTATCACAAGTCCGAACAGCCCTGAAACTGGGAACTGTTATCTTCACAATCCCCTTGCTCACCTTGCTCCACCCAACTTCAAAGCTATCCTACTTAAGGACTTTGTCATGTGCTCTTCCCTCTACTAGAACATTCTCTTCTCAGATCTTCACTTAGCTGACTCCTTCTCATTATTCAGGTTTCAGCTCAAATATCCCTTCCTTAAGAGAGGCTTTCCCTGACTACCGTATGCAAAGAAGCTTATTCTCCACCCCCAGCCATAGTCACTCATTTCCCATTTTATTTTTTATTTTTTTCCATTTTATTTTCTTCATAGCACTTACCACTACCTGACATTATCTTATCTGTTTCCTTATTTATTTTCTGTCTCTTTCCATCTTGTTCACTGGGCACGGTGCTGGGCACACAGTAGAGATTCAAATCCTTATTGAATGAATAACGCTCAGGAAGGTTATTACAACATCACACAACTAGTAGTGGTGAGGCAGGAATTTGAACCCAGCTCTTACTGACCCCAAAGTCCATGCTCTTCACCCTCTACCTGCAGCCCCTCTCCATATCTTGCAGCTAGGTCTTCCTTCCTGCCACAGACCACTCTTTCAAGGTTTTCTTTTCCAATGACTTTGGTCTATACCCTATAGAAGCAAAACAACACCCTAGGAACAAACAGAAAGTGAGCTGAAGGATGCCAAGGTAATGATGGCTTACAGGACGGATGGGCATTTCAATTCTTTCTCTTTCAAAGCACAGACCCTCTATCTTAATCCTTGGATAGGCAAGGTCTACAGTTCTTGGAGTTGCAACAGCAGTCAGGGCAGACGTCGCAATTTTGGTTTTAGTCTAGGGGAGAAAAAGAAAACAGTACCTGTAAGCATCAATCAATAAACACTATCGCAATCAAAGTTACAAAGTAGTATCTGACCACTGGACCAGACTTCTCAGTAAATCCAGCAAAAAGGATGAGAATACTGCAGTAACCTATGATCATAGCTGAAAGGATCAGTTTCCATCCTTCTCAAACTAGGTTGTATAAATTCCAACCCAGATTTTTTGGAACTTACTGTGAAACTAAAGATGGGGAGAAAATGACAAGTACACAAATGGACTAAGAGATAAATGGCAATGCTGATTACTAGAACAATAAACTCAGCCAAGAGGGAAGTTCTCAGCCCTATCACATGAGAACACTATAAGGGGGAGAGCTCTGCTCTGTTCTTAATTATCTTGCCCTTTGGAAATTGGAATTCACATTATTACAAATCCCCATGCTTAAAATGAATTTAAGTAGCTCTCTTCTAATTGGAATGGACAATACAAAGTAACCAAAGACAAGAGGAAGAAAGGCAGAACAGAACCATATCTCCATAGACAATGTTGTACTGGTCCCCCAAGACACTCCTCACTACCTTAATTGTGGAAATGTGTTCAAATTACATCGTCTTCTATTTAAATTACTTATATCCAAACTCAAAACTTACCACAAAACTTTGAGGTGGGAATATAATCAATAACTGGAAATGAAATAGGGTTTTAACTGTGGGTAGAAAATTAACACACAAGTTATGTTCCAAACCCCTTCTTATGTTGTTTAAAATGATGACGATGGACTTCCTTGGTGGCGCAGTGGTTAAGAAGCTGCCTGCCAGTGCAGGGGACACGGGTTCGAGCCCTGGTCCGAGAAGATCCCACATGCTGCGGAGCAACTAAGCCCGTATGCCACAACTACTGAGCCTGTGCTCTAGAGCCTGCGAGCCACAACTACTGAGCCCACGTGCCACAACTACTGAAGCCCGCGTGCCTAGAGCCTGTGCTCTGCAACAAGAGAAGCCCCTGCAATGAGAAGCCCGTGCACCGCAACAGAGAGTAGCCCCTGCTCGCTGCAACTAGAGAAAGCCTGTGCCCAGCAATGAAGACCCAACACAGTCAAAAATAAATAAATAAAAATGATGACGATGATGATACTAACACAGACAGTATTTTATACCTATTAATTCATTTATTTCTCACCTGCATATCATTTTTATTTCTATTTCACTAATGGAGAAACCAAGGTATTGTGAAGTTTGGCATTTTATTTAACTTTATATAGTTTGTAAGTGGCAGAGCTGGGATTCAAACAAAGGTCCTATCTATCTACACAATACCATGAAGTACTAATCAAGCATTTCCAATGAATAAAGCTTTGTCCCCTATCAGCCTCTTGGAAAATCAAAAAAATATATGACAACCAGTGCCTTCAATTAAGGCTTACAATCAAAAAGGAAATAAAACAATCATTCATTAATTCGTTATACAAATATCTCTTAATTATATTATGTAAGACAAAACAAAGAATAATAAACCAGTACCTTTCCTTAAAGTAGTTTTCAACTTAGAAGGAATCATAAACCTATAAGCAAATCACTGATTATTTGATATCCATAAAAGAGAATAAAGTTTTGAGGAATATCAGAGGAAATGTGGGAGAATCCAAGAAGAATTCTCTTTTCATGGATAAAGAGATATTAAATTGGGCCTTGAAGGAAGGATCAGATTCTGACAAGTAGAGGGAGGAGAAAAGATAGGGAGAATGAAGGAAGGAAGATTGAAGGGAAAGTCTGGACACAGAAGCAAGGAGGCATGGAGCAGATTGTGTCTGGTCAGGCAGGGAGATCAGGCTTGCAAATACATCTGAAACTAGGTTAGATGTGGAGGGCACTGCTCACAGCTAGCGAAGAACCATGAAATCTTTTCACTGGAGAGGAAGCATGGTCAGGGCTGGAGATTAATCTGTCAGGCATGTGGGAGAAAGACTGAAGCGGGAAGCCAGAAGGACAATAAGAAAGTATGGCCAAAAGAAGAAAAGGGTATACATAACCTACCCTATTCTAATATACATATATATATATATATATTTAAAATAAATTTATTTATTTATTTTTGGCTGCATTGGGTCTTTGTTGCTGCACGTGGGCTTTCTCTAGTTGTGGCGAGTGGGGGCTACTCTGCGTTGCGGTGCACGGGCTTCTCATTGCAGTGGCTTCTCTTGTTGCGGAGCATGGGCTCTAGGTGCATAGGCTTCAGTAGTTGTGGCTCCCGGGCTCTAGAGTGCAGGCTCAGTAGTTGTGGCACACAGGCTTAGTTGCTCTGTGGCATGTGGGATCTTCCCAGACCAGGGCTCGAACCTGTGTCCCCTTCATTGGCAGGCAGATTCTTAACCACTGCGCCACTAGGGAAGCCCTAAAATATTTTTAAATTTACAATAATTTAAGCAAAATGATACTTGCATAAAAATAGATCAGTGTAACCAAATAGAGAATTCAGAAATATTATCTAATACAGTGGTTCTCAATTTTTTTGGTCTAGAGCCCATTTACACTTTTTTTTAATTGTATAAATTTGATGTGTAACGTTCTTTACCCTCTTAAAAAGTGACTGAGGGCTTCCAAAGACTGAGACATTTAAGAACATTTATTATTTCAAGTAAAAAGAACCCATTACATGGAAATACAAATATTTTTTATGACGAAGAACTATATTTTCCAAAACAAAAAAAACTGTGACAAGACTGATATGTTTACAGTTTTGCAAATCTCTTTAATATCTGGTTTAAGAAGACACTGTTTTTTGGTTGAAGTATATGAAGAAAATCCAGTTCCCCGTACTAGCTGGAAAAGAATATATTTCAACAGCTTTTTCAGATAGTTGTGGATACTCTTCTTTGATACTAAAATAAAACTTGACAAAGGGTAGTTTCTTAAAAATAAGAGTTGCAGGCTTCCCTGGTGGCGCAGTGGTTGAGAGTCCGCCTGCCGATGCAGGGGACACAGGTTCGTGCCCCGGTCCGGGAAGATCCCACATGCCGCGGAGTGGCTGGGCCCGTGAGCCATGGCCGTTGAGCCTGGCGTCCGGGGCCTGTGCTCCACAACGCGAGAGGCCACAACAGTGAGAGGCCCGTGTACCGCAAAAAAAAAAAACAAAAAAAACCCATAAGAGTTGCAATGTACAATCTGAAACTGTCAAGGAACTTTTCATACTCCATTACCATAAAATCCATTTGCCTATCTTACACATTGAGTGAACCTTCTACTTGTGCATAATTTTGAACTTGCAGATTACTTAAAAGGTTCTGGGAAACCTTTATGCATACCTGGGTCACATTTTTGAAAACCGTTGCCCTAGTATAAATAACATTGTGGTATATAATAACTGTGGCAGTGAACAAATAAAGGCTGGGGCAATCATGGGGGAGAAGCAGATTCTTACCCCATATTTTACATAGAAATATACTTCAAATAAGTTGAGGAATTATCTACTTTAAAAATAAAAAGAAACCACAAAAATAGTACAGGAAAATAGAGGTGACCAGTGGTGTGCAGGTAAATGTTTAACAGTTAGCTCCTCAGAGAAAAAAGACTGATTTGTAGTGCTTGCCAATTTCTATGGTGCAAAAATTCCCACCATGGTCAATTTCAAACTATGAAGGTGATGGATCTCACTAAATGCAAAGTTAGAAAGAGATGTGTACCATCAGCTCTTGTGAGCCAGTACAAGCACACTACTGGGGGTGATTTTCTGAATTCTTTTGGGGTAGAATTTTCTAATCATAAAGCAATGGAAGAAACCTCAAAATAATAAGATTATGGGTTTTACCACACATAAAATTTTAACCTCAAGATAACCAAAACAAAATTAAAAGGCAAATTAGAAGTTCTGCTTCCAGTAATAGCAGAGTAGCTTGTATTGAACTAATCTTCTTACCTATAACAGTTAGAGACTCTGAATAAAACATTGAAAACAAAACAAAACAAAACAGAACTTTTTGAAGGCACTGGAAAGAAATCAGAAGTAGGCAGAAACTAGACAGGATAAGACTCTTGAAAGAAGGAAAGCAGTTCATCCTCAACCCTTCCTGATCATTTGGGAGAGCAAAGCAAGGTAGGTGTCTCAGTCTGGTGGGAAGGGAGAAGGCACAGTGGCCCATAGCAGGATGTTAGGGCCAGAGCATCAAGAGAAGGGTCGACCAAGTAAGAGGGATTGAGATATCAGAGATACCAGTAAGAGATCAGAGCTTTGGGAAGGGGCCTCCCAGTATGAAGTGTCAGAGACTGAGTGGCATAGTGCGGGGTGTAAGAGCCCATATGCAGAAAGAGAAGACAGCAGAGATGGAATGATTATACACAGAGAGGACATGTATTAAGGGTAATGGGAGCCAGGTTTTTAACTTTCAGAGACAAGCATTACAAATAAGGCAAGGGAGGAAAAGAATAAACTCGGTAGTGTTGGATCAGAATTGGAGGTAAAGGTGAAAAATCGTATATAAATCGATATGGAAATAAATATAGATGAAAATGTGTGTATGTATATGAATAAACACCAAAGATTCATAATCTTACCCTAATTACAAGAAACATTCAGACAAATTCAGTTTGTCCGCTATTCTATAAAATAACTGGATGGTAATATTCAATAGTGTTCAAGGTCAACAAGGCAAAAAACGATTGAAGAACCATTCCAGACTGAAGGAGACTAAAGATACCTGACAACACATGATTTTGAACTGGATTATTCCTCTATAAAGGATATTATAGAGGAAAAATAAGTGAAACTTGAATGGGGTCCGAAGATGGATACAATGATTGAAGAGATTAAAGGTCCAAGAGAAATATGTAAATTATATATATTTTTAAAAAACCAAATGGAAATCCAAGAACTGAAAAACACAGAATCTAAATTAAAAATCCATTGGATGAGATTAACAGAAGATTGTTCATTGTGGTAAAAAGAACTGATGCCATTGAGTAGAGGTGAATATAAATTATTTAAAATAAAGCATATAGAGAAAAATATTGAAAAAAAATAAAACAACCTCAGTGATCTATGGTATAGAATATGATGATATAGCACAGGTATAACTAGAGGCCTCAGAGAAAGAATGACACAGAAAAAAAGTCTGAATAAATGATAGCAGAACTATTGAAAAATTTGATTGAAAGCAACATCCCACAAATCCTTGAATTTCAGGGAACCACAGGTAGGACAAATACCAAGAAAACTATATGTAGGCAAATTTAGCCATACTGCTAAAAACCAAAGATAAAGAGAAAATCTTAAAATAGCCAAAGGAAAAAGACACATTAAATATAGAGTAAAAATTATAATTTTAGCTGGCATCTCACCAGAAACCATGGAGGCCAGAAGATCATGAAAAGATACTCTAAAGCGTTATCAACCTAAAATATGTTTGCATATCCAACAAACATATCCTTTACAAATAAAAATAAAATAAGAACATTTCCAGAGTAACAAAAACTGAATGATCCACTCTATAAGAAATGGTAAAAGAAATTCTTAAAAACAGTTGAGAAAAAAATAAACAAATACAAAAGTTGACTCTTTGGAAAGATTAATAAAGCTAATTTGTTAATCCCTAGCAGGTCTGATCAAGAAATAAAAAGAGAAAACAAATTAACAAACAGGAATTAAAGCGTCACCACTATATATCTTAAAGCTCTTAAAGAGAAAAATATATATATTACCATTAAAAACTTTATGCAAATAAATTCAACATAGAAGAATGGACAAATTCTTTTAAAATACAAAACAGACACAAGAAGAAATAAAAAATCTGATTTGACCTATACCCTAAAGGAATACCTGAAGAAATTTAATTCATAATTAAAAACCTCCCCATAAAGAAAACACTAAGCCCAGATTGATTTAAGGGTAAATTATCTCAAATATTTAAGGAAGAAATGACATGAATCTTACACAAATATACAGAGAATAAAAAAGCAAGAAATACTTCTCAACTCATTTTACAAGACCAACATAACCCTAATTCCAAAACTCAACAGATATATTTTTAACTATAGATCACTATCCATCATGAACATAGATGCAAAGTTCCTCACTAAAATATTAGGAAATCAAATTCATAATGTCTGGGCTTTCCTGGTGGTGCAGTGGTTGAGAGTCCGAGGGGACACGGGTTCATGCCCCGGTCCGGCAAGATCCCACATGCTGCGGAGCGGAGGGGCTCGTGAGCCATGGCCACTGAGCCTGCGCGTCCGGAGCCTGTGCTCCGCAACGGGAGAGGCCACAACAGTGAGAGGCCCACATGCCGCAAAAGCAAAACAAAACAAAACCAAAAAACCAACTCTAAGCAACTACGCACAGAAGTATGCACATTAACAAAATAAAGAGAAAAGATCATTTGGGCTTCTCAGTCAAGAATAATACTTATTCTTGTATCTTGATTATGGTGGTTAATGAATGGGTATATATATTTGTTAAAAGCTTATTAAACTATATAAGATCCATACATTTAAAATTTTATACATATATTATAATTTTAGTATATTATATATATTATTATTATATAAATTATAACCCCAAACTTTCAAGTTACAAGCTGGGAAAAATATGCACATCATATATAACAGATGAAGGATTAATATCCCTAAGATGTAAAGAATTTTGTGAATCAATAAAAAATGAACAGACCAGTAGAAAAATAAAGCCATGAACAAATTTAGAAAAGGAAAATACACATGGCAAATAAATGTAGAGAACGATATGACTTTATTAATAATCGGAGAAATGAAATTTCTCCTAATCCATGAGGTCATTATACCAACATGTCTCTCCCCCATCATTCTCAATCTTGATTATTTTCTGAGAATAAAAATTCTAGAAGTAAAATGACTGAATCAAAGGTATGAACATTTTTGAGGTGATTCACATAAAGTCCGAAAATGTGTTACAACAAAAGTGATTTTTATTTACATATTCACTTGCATTATTTGGGCTGCCTTTTTTTTACTGCACATAATATATTAATTATTTATTTTACAAAATACTAATTTTATAATAAAATAGATCTCATTAAAATAGTTATGGATTAAGTGAGCTATGAAACCAACCCCTTTCTTTTTAAGTTTTGAGGTCCTAACAGCTATTATAAAAAGAGACTTGGTATGACATTCATAGAGGTAAAAGGACTTCCTACAGTGTATCCATACAAAGTCTCTGGTGGCAAGTAACCTCAGGGACCTGTAATAGTAACTTGATTTCTTTTGTGAGTGTGTGTTATTTTTAAACTCTGAGAAGATTTAGAATTAACTGTCAAAAATCTAAGAAAATCAAAATCATAGAATTAATGCTTTGTCTTAATAATAAATATGTACAAGACTTGATGAAATTTGAACAGGGACCATAGATTAGTTATAGTATTATACCAATGTTAAATTTCCTGACCTTGATAACAGTATGGTAGTTATATGAGATAATGTCCTCTTGTTAGCAAACACACACTGAAGTACTGAGGAAAAGGGGTATATGATGTCTGTCATTAACTTTCAAAAATGATTCAGGGAAAAGATTAAATATACACACACACACACACACCACGGAGGAGAGAGAATGATAAAGCCAATGGACTTTAACTTTTGCAGATTTTCAGTAAATTTGAAATTATTGTTAAAACAAAAAATAAGTGTATATTATTAAAATAAAAAGCAGGGGGCTTCCCTGGTGGTGAAGTGGTTGAGAGTCTGCCTGCCGATGCAGGGGACATGGGTTCATGCCCCGGTCCGGGAAGGTCCCACATGCTGCGGAGCAGCTGGGCCCGTGAGCCATGGCCGCTGGGCCTGCGTGTCTGGAGCCTGTGCTCCGCAATGGGAGAGGCCACAACAGTGAGAGGCCCGCGTACCACACAAAAAAATAAATAAATAAAAATAAATAAAAAATAAAAAGCAGGTATATGTTTTAAGAGAATTTGGCCTGTAAGAGTGATAACACTACAATTGCAATTTGAAATATATAACAGAGTAACTGTTTAGAATTATGACATTAAGTTGAAATCTTAAATTTATGTCATTCTGAGACTGGCTGGGACCTGAGACCCTTGACTGTAGTGCTTCCACCCTGACAAATGCCTCCTGGAGCAACAGAATACAAATAAACTAAAAGGGACTAAAAAGAACTGCGCGCATGCGCAGTTGGGGCAAATTATGAACAATAAGAACATACAAAAAGGCCAAAACCCAGCTGCCACTTTTGAGGTACCAGGAGCAAAAGTAGGGTACTATGCATGATCCCTGTACCCAGCACCACCAAGAGGGTGGGCCCACCACGTATGCCACCCCCCGGCCCGATCCACCTATTGGCCCCTATCTTCACCCTGTTTAAGGGACCAGTCCGCCTCCTCTCAGGGAGTGAGCAAGGGCATGTGTTACTTGTTTTCCCTCCCTCCTGCTATAGCACGAGTCCCAGTAAAGCCTTACCTGAATTTCTCATCTGGCCTCTTATCAATTTCTATTGATTAAAGAGTCCAAGAACCTTAGTCAGTATCAATTCTTACAACGTTAAAAAACTTCAGGTTCACTATATTTATAAGTTTAAAGTATTAGATTTTTAATAATTATTTAATATTTGAGAAGGTTTTGTTAATGTAGATGGTTGAAATAAAATACTTTAAAAAGAAATCAAATTTAATGTATTTATAAAGTATTTGAAGGTATTTAATTAAGTTTGGAAACCAAATCGAGCATTATTTAGGACTCTTAAAAGTCACTGTCAAAAACTGCTAGAATTGGGCTTCCCTGGTGGCGCAGTGGTTGAGAGTCTGCCTGCCGATGCAGGGGACATGGGTTCGTGCCCCGGTCCGGGAAGATCTCACATGCCACGGAGCGGCTGGGTCCGTGAGCCATGGCCGCTGAGCCTGTGCGTCCGGAGCCTGTGCTCCGCAACGGGAGAGGCCACAACAGTGAGAGGCCCGCGTACCGAAAAAAAAAAAAAAAAAATCCCGCAAGCCACATGGGGTGGTAACAAAAAACAAACAATAACAAAGTAAAACATAAAATTAGACTAGGAAACTAACAGATATGTTAGAAAGAATGCAAAAATAGATGAATCAATAACCGGAAGGTATGTTAGTACCACAATAGTGAAAAAGAGGAGGAGGTTTTTTTTTTCCCTTCAGAGTCAGAGAATCTGGGTGCATTAATCAAAAATAATGAGTAAAATGATCCGTCTGACAATTCTCATTGCTGCCTAGGTTTCAGGAGAATAACGAACTAACTTTATTAATCAACAGTTCCTGATTGTTACAAAGTGTCATCCATAAATCTCCCTTCATTTTAATAATACTTGCTGAATGCTAAAAAGAAAAGAAAAAAAAAAAGAGGTCATGAAAGGCCTTGGCTGTTGAGGGCGGGGCCTAAGCAAGGGCAAGTTTTGGGTGGTGGGTGGGGCCTATGCTCAGGAACCACAGGGCTGAAAAAGGCCCTGTGGGCTGTGGGGGTGGGGCTTAGGCTCAAGGAACAGAAAGGGCCCAGGCGTGCCCCCGGGTACCCCTGGTCTCAGAGGGCAGGAGACCTCACCTGGGAGCCCAACAGGCTTCCTGGGCTCGAGTGGGCGGGGCAAACTCCCTCCTCTCCTCTCCCACTGCTCCGGTCTGGGGTCCGGGAGGGCCCCTCTCGCCTGCCTCTCCTGATCTCCTGGCCTCCCTCCTATGCCCTCAGGACCAATGGTGGGGGGCCTTGGAGGGCAGGGAACTGGCCTGGGAGCTCAGCAGTCTCCCCAGGCCCCAGTGAGCAGGGCAATCACCCTCTGGTCCTCTCCCACTTCTCCTGGATGGCCCCTCCCCGCTGCCACTCCTGATCTCCCTGGCCTCCCTCCTATGCCCCCAGGACCCACGCGGCCTGGATGGGGCTTTGGAGGGGGGGAACCAGCTTGGGAGCTCAGCAGGCTCTGTGGCCCCAGTGGGCCAGGTGATCACCTGCTGCTCCTCTCCTGCTCTTCCCGGAGAGTCCCTCCCGCCTGCCTCTCCTGATCTCCCCAGCCTCAGGAGTGCCGATTTTCTCTGGCCTCCACTTCTCCTCCCTCATTCCCCCTACATCCTACTGGTTCACTCTGGGATTCCTCCCGTCTCCTTGGTGGTTAGAGTCCCCCACCAGCGGCCAGCAGGTGCCCTAGTTGTGGGGAGAGCTAACTCCGCAGCTTCCCACACCGCCATCTTGACTCCTCCCCCCTGGCTGTTGTTTAAAATCACTAAGTTTGGGGGTGGTTTGGTATAAAGCAACAGATAACCAGATCAGAACTTTAAGGATGGGTTCTTTGTTCAGGCATACTGTGTTTTATTGTACTTTGCAGATACTGCGTTTTTCACAAATTGAAGTTTTGTGGCAACCCTGCATCAAGCAAGTCTATCGGCACCATTTCCCCACAACAGCATTTGCTCACTTTGTATCTCTGTGTCAGAAATATTCTCACAAGTGCCCATCATCGGATGAATGGATAAAGAAGATGTGGCACATATATACAATGGAATATTACTCAGCCATAAAAAGAAACGAAATTGAGCTATTTGTAATGAGGTGGATAGACCTAGAGTCTGTCATACAGAGTGAAGTAAGTCAGAAAAAGACAAATACCGTATGCTAACACATATATATGGAATTTAAGAAAAAAAATGTCATGAAGAACCTAGGGGTAAAGCAGGAATAAAGACGCAGACCTCCTAGAGAACGGACTTGAGGTTATGGGGAGGGGGAAGGGTGAGCTGTGACAGGGCGAGAGAGAGTCATGGGCATATACACACTAACAAACGTAGTAAGGTAGATAGCTAGTGGGAAGCAGCCGCATGGCACAGGGATATTGGCTCGGTGCTTTGTGACAGCCTGGAGGGGTGGGATAGGGAGGGTGGGAGGGAGGGAGACGCAAGAGGGAAGACATATGGGAACATATGTTTATGTATGACTGATTCACTTTGTTATAAAGCAGAAACTAACACACCATTGTAAAGCAATTATACCCCAATAAAGATGTTAAAAAAAAAGAAATATTCTCACAATATTTCAAACTTTTACATTTTTATTATATTATGCTGATATGTGATCAGTGATCTTTGACATTACTATTGCAAAAAGATTACAACTCACTGAAGGTTCTGATGATGGTTAAGATTTTTTAGCAGTATTTTTTTAACTAAGGTGTGTACATTGTTTTTTTAGACATAATGCTATTGCACATTTAATAGAATACAGTAGTGTAAACATAACCTTTGTATGCACTGGGAAAGCAAAAAGTTTGTGTGACTTGCTTTATTGCAATATTTGCTTTATTGCGGTGGTCTAGAACTGAACCCAAAATATCTCTGAGGTATGCCTGTACTGGTTCTAGACCATCTGGAATTTGTTTTCTGAGCAGATTAGATTTAAAGCTATTAATGATCCTATTGCCAGTCGTTTAAAAAAAAAAAAAAGACACTGGTAATCCGTGGCATGCACTGACAAAACAGAAAGCAAGATTTGGTAATCAAGCAGCTGCTGACAGAGATCAGTTTAGTGAAATAAAGAGGTATAGTGAGGTGGGCTCATTGCTTCTAAGTGCACTGGAGAACTTGAGGAAAGAAATTACCAGCTCAGGCCTTTAAATTCCCACCTTAAGGCATAGTTAAGGGACCAGAAAGTTTTTGTGACTTACCCAAAAGAAACCCTTATCTTTAATGGTCACAGGACTGAAAATTCTCAAAACCAAGCTCAAAATCTAATTCTGTGAGTGGATGAATTACAGCACAAATTGAATTCCCAAACTTATATGGTCTCCTATATTAAAGTTAGGGCAATGATTGAGAAGGAATTGGACCTTAAAAATTGGAATCGGAACATAAGGGCACATTCCAATGAAGGGGGGACTTTGAAGCCCTGAACATACCTGAGCCTTCCTTAGCAATAGAATCAGCCCTTCCTCCCTTGTCTGAACAGGCCAGACTCTCCTATAATTGCCTCTCCTGAAGTAAATATCTTCTAGGGGACTGCTGAACTACCCCTAGTCTCTCTCATTTCTCCAAATCTATGTATGACCAGACCCAAGTCCCAGCTGCTGTAACAGTCTTCCATAGACTTCTCATCAGCTCCCACAATTGCTTAAGGTTAATTCTATAATATGCATTGTGGTTCTGCTTCTCTCATCAAATCCTGACTGATACATTAGGCACAGGGCAGATAGTCAGAAAAATTCATTTGATAAGAGGGGAAAATAAACATGAAGAAAAGGAAAAAACACATCTAGAAATAAGAGGGGAGCACATTACAGTTACAAACATGCTACATGTTACAAAGTGCATCAGGAACTGTTTCTTTCACATGGACCCACTTACGCTTCTTGGAGGAACATAGTTTGGATTTGTGACTTTGGGTATTGAGAGTTGTAATATCCGGGGAGAAGGATCAGAGATTTGAAGAGAATCTCTTAAGTAATCACTGAAGGGCCTATATGCAAATGGAACATGAAATATTATAATCACTGGAGGAACAATAACTGCATTCGTCATTGCTATAATCAACCTCCAATCAATTATATTTATTGTTTCTATCTTAGGAACATCTTTCCCCATAATCATTAGTGTTCTTTCTACTAGATTGGTGTTTCTTAAAGTTGTTTTACTATGATCCACAGTAAGAAGTACATTTTATATTGTGATACAATATATGTAAATCTGTGTATCTGAAACAAAATGATCATGAAACGATGCTTTCCCTAGGCAATGCATTCTGATTTTTAAATTTTCATTTGATTTCATAAAAACAACAACCGGAATTGATTTCATGATCCACTGATAGGTTGAGACTTGCAGTTTAAAAAACACCTCACTTCCTACCAAAACCTCCTATTAAAACCCTGAGATAAAAATTCCAGTCACTACCAAGAACCCTCTGTGATGGCCAGTCTCCTCTGCAGTGCAGTTTGAGATAGTGCTGGACATAACTCCCAGCAACCTGGCCGATTATCATATGGTGATATTCGGTGGTTTCCCCACATACTCCTTTCCCAGAACAGAAACCTATCAACCAACAAACCTACAAACCTAATATGGAAAAAGGTTTTCTCAAATAAATATGATTACCCTCTAGGGGTAGTCTGTTAGTTTTAAAACTTGATATATAGTTAACATACCGTAGAAGTTACCCTTTTAAAGTGTACAATTCTATGCTTTCTAGAATATTCACAAAATTGTGCAACCATCACCACTACCTAAATTCAGAACGTTTTCAACACCCTAAAGAGAAATCCCATACCTATTAAAATCCCATCCTATTACCCCCTCCCCAGCCCCTCCCCACCTCTAGGAACTAGTAATCTACTTTCTGTCTCTATGAATTTGCCTATTCTGGAAATTTCAAATACATGGAATCATACAAATAAGTCACGTTTTGTGTCTAGCTTCCTTCACTTGGCATATTTTTAAGAATCATGTATGAGTATGTCTTTCCTTTTATGGTTGAATAATATCCCATTATATGGATTTGTCACATTTTGTTTATCCATGCAACCATTGATGAACATTTGAGTTGCTTCCACTTTTTGGCTATTTTGGAATGATGCTGTGAATATTCATGTACAAGCTTTCGTGTGAACATATGTTTTCAACTGTCTTGGGTACATGCCTAGGAGTGGAGTTGCTGATCATATGATAATTCTATGTTTAACATTTTGAGGACCTGGAAAACTATTTTCCACGTAAGCTTCACCAGTTTACATTCCCACCAGCAATATATGAGGGTTTCAATTTCTCCACATCCTCTCCAAGTAATTTTCTCTTTATTATTATTATTGCCATTCTAGAGGTGTGAAGTAGAATCTCAGGGTTTTAACATGCAGTTCCAAGATGACTAATGATATTTAGCATCTTCTCATGTGCTTCTTGTTCCTTGTATATTTTCTGTGGAGAAATGTCTATTCAAGTCCTTTGCTTATTTTTTAAATTGGGTTATTTGTCTTTTTTGAACAGTATTAAGAATTCTTTGTATATATTCTGAATACTAGTCTCTTATCAGATATATGATCTGCAAATATTTTCTCCCAATTTACGAGTTGTCTTTTCATTCCCTTGAGAGTGTCCTTTGATGCACAAAAGTTTTTACTTTTAATGAAGTCCAATTTATTGTATTTTTGTCACATGTGTTTTGGGTGTCATATCTAAGAAACCACTGCTTAGGTCATAGAGATATATGCCTATGTTTTCTTCTACGAGTTTTATAATTTTAGCTCTCATATTTAGGTCTGTGATCCATTTTGAATTAACTTTTGTGTATGGTGTGAAGTAGGGGTTCAACTTCATTCTTTTGCATGTGGATATCCAGTTATCCTAGCACCATTTGTTTAAAAGACTATTCTTCCTCAATTAAACTGTCTAGGCATCCTTGTCAAAAATCAACTGACATATACCATAAGGGTTTATTTCTGGACTCTCAATTCTATTCCATTGATCTATATGTCTATTCTTATGCCAGTAACACTGTTTTGATTACTGTAGCTTTTTAGTAAGTTTTCAAATCAGAAGCTGTAAGTCTTCCAACTTTGTTATTCTTTTTCAAGATTGTTTTTGCTATTCTAGGTCTCTTGCATTTCTATATGAATTTTAGAATCACCTTGTCAATTTCTACCCAAAAAGGAGAGCTGGACTTTTAATAGGGATTGTACTAAATCTGTCAATCAATTTGGTGAGAAGTGTCATCATAACAAAATTAAGACTTCTAATCCATGAACAGAGAATGTCTTTCTATGTATTTAAATCTTCAATTTCTTTCAACAATGTTTGTAGCTTTCTGTGTACGTACATTGCACTTCTTTTGTTAAGTTTATTCCTCAGTATTTTGTTCTTATTTTTAATTATATTAAAATATATATAACATAAAATTTACCATCTTCACCATTTTTCAGTGTATAGTACAGTAGCATTAAATGTATTCACATCGTTGTGCAACCAACCTCCAGAACAATTTTTGTCATGCAAATCTCTATATCCATTAAACAACTCCTCATTCTCCCCACCCCCTAGCCCCTGAAAACCACCATCTTACTTTCTGTGTATGAATTTGACTACAGTTGGTACTGTGTATAAGTGGAGTCATACAGTATTTGGTTTCTTGTGACTGGCTTATTTCATTTAGCATAATGTCCTCAAGGTTCATCCATGTTGTAGCATTTGTCAGAATTTTCTTCCTTTTTAAGGCTAATATTCCATTGCACGTATTGTTTTGTGCTTTTTGACGTTGCTGTAAATGGAACTGTTTCTTAATTTTATTTTCAGATTGTTCATTGCTAGCGGATAGATATACAATTGATTTTTGTATATTGATCTTGGATTCTGTGCCTTCCTGAACTAATTTATTAGCTCTAATCGTTTTCATGTGGATTCCCTGAGGTTTTCTATATATAAGATCATGTCATCTATGAGTAGAGAGTTATCAATACTTCTTCCTTTACAACCTGAATAGCTTTATTTCTTTCTCTTGCCTAACTGCCCTGACTCAAACCTCTAGTATGATGTTGAATAGAAGTGGTGAGAGCTGATGTTCTTGTCTTATTCCTGATCTTAGGGTGAAAGGTTTTAGTCTTTCACCACTAATTATGATGATAGCTGTGGGCTCTTTGTAGATGCCCTTTATCAAGCTGAGGAAGTTCACTTCTCTACCTAGTTTGTGGAGTATGATACGTGTTAAATTTTGTTAAGTGCTTTTTCTGAGTCTATTCAGGTAATCATGTAGTTTTGGGGTTTTTTATTCTATTAATTTGGTGTATTACATTGATTTTAGTATGTTGAACTCAACATATTCTTGTATTCCTAGAATAAATCCAACTTGGTCATGGTGCATAATTATTTTTATATATTGTTTGATATGCTTTGGTAGTATTTTGGTGTGGATTGCTGCATGTATATTTGGATTTGGTTTGGTAGTATTTTGGTATGAACTGTTACACATATATTCATAAGAGATATTGTCTGTCATTTTCTTCTCTTGTCATTACAAACGTTTTTTGGTTTGGTATCAGGGTAACATGGACCTCATGGAATGAGTTGGGAAGTGACCTACCTTTTGGAAGAATCTGCAGGATTGGTCTAGGGCTTCTCTAAGCATATCATTGAATTCATCAATGAAGGTATCTGTTCCTGAGCTGTTCATAGGAAGTTTTTAAAAAGTATTGATTAAATCTCTTTATTTGTTATGGGTCTGGTGAGATTTTCTATTATTCAGTCAGTTTCAGTGGTTTGTCTTTCTAGGAATTTGTCCATTTCGTTTATGTTATCTAATCTGTTGGCCTTACAATTGCTCATAGTAATCCCTTATAATACTTTTTTCTCTATATAAGATCAATTTGCAACCCTTCTTTTGCAAATGATTCCTTAGAAAGGTCCCTTCTTTCTTTCATGATTTTAGTAATTTGAGCCTTCTGTCTTGTTGTCTTGATAAGTCTAGCCAAAGGTTTGTTTTGTTGATCTTTTCAAAGAGCCAACTTTCAGTTTTGTTGATTTTCTCTGTCTTTCTGGTTTCTATTCATTTCCACACTAATCTTTATAATTTCCTTCTTTCTGCTTGTTTGAATTAGTTTGCTTTTCCATTTGTAATCTCTTAAGATGGAAGATTAGGTTACAATTTGCAATCTTTTTTATTTTTTATGTAGGTATCTTCAGCTAAAATTTCCCACTAATCACTACCTTAGCCGTATCTCATAAGTTTTGGTATATTGTTTTCATTTTATTAATATCAAAGTGAGTTATTCTTTGACCCATTGTTTGTTTAGGAGTGTATTTAATTACACATATTTAAATTTTTTCTTCTGCTATTGGTTCCTAATTTCATCATTGTGGTCAGAGAACAGATTTTGTATGAATTCAATTCTTATAAATTTATTGACATTTGTTTTATGACCTAATACATGATCTATCCTAGAGAATATTCCATGTGCACTTGAGAAGAATGTGTGTTCTGCTATTGTTGGGTATAGTGTCCTATAAATGTCAATTAGATATTTTTGGTTTATAGTATTGTTCAAGCCTTCTATTTCCTTGTTGATCTTCTGCTTGTTATTCTTTCTATTATTGAAAGTACAGTATTGAAAAACTGAACTTGTTGAATTATCTATTTCTCTTTTCAATTCTACCAGGTTTTGCTTCATCTATTTTGGGTTCTTGTTGTTAGGTATATATACGTTTATAATTGTCATAGTCCTCTAATGGATTGACCATTTCATTACTATAAAATGTCCTTCTTTGTCTTAAAGTCTAATCGTCCAATATGAGTATATCCACTCACTTCAGTTAGTTTTCATAGTATATCTTTTTTCATCCTTTTCCTTTCAGCTTATATATTTCTTTGAATCTAAAGTATGTGTCTTATAGACAGCACACTACTGAGCACATTCTTTTAAACCATTCTGTCAATCCCTGCCTTTTGATTGGACAGTTCATTTGCATTTAATGCAATTACTCATAACATGGAATTTATGCTTGCCATTTTGCTTTTGTTTTTCACATGTTACATCTTTTTATTCCTCTATTCCTCCATTCCACCCTTCTTCCATGTTAGATATTTTCTAGTGTACCCTTTAAATTCCTTGTTATTTCTTTTACTATATTTTAAAAATTATTTTCTTAGTTGTTACCCTGTATATCTTAACTTATAACAATCTAATTCAGATTAATATCACTCCATTCCCTCCCCTCTTTGGGCTGTTTTTTAATACATTGTATGTTCATCAACACAGATTTATAATTATTGCTTTATGCAGTTGTCTTTTTTTTTTTTTTGCCCATGCCACGCGGCATGTGGGATATTCATTCCCTGATCAGGGATTGAACCTGCGCCCCCTGTATTGGGAGCATGGAGTCTTAACCACTGGACTGCCAGGGAAGTCCTATGCAGCTGTCCTTTAAATTATGTAGGAGAATAAAAGGGTTACAAACAGAAAAATACATGTATACTATCTTTTATGTTTACCTATGTAGTTAACTCAATTTTATTTCTTTATTTCATGTGGATTCAAGTTATTGTCTAGTGTCCTTTCATTTTAGCCTGAAGGACTCCCTTTAGTATTTACTGTAAAGCAGGTCTGCTGTGATGAATTTTCTCAGTTTTTGTTTAACTGGAAATGTCTTAATTTCTTTTATTTTTGAAGGATAATTTTGTTAGCTAGAGTATTCTTGGCTGACAGTATTTTTCTTTCAGTGCTTTAAATATGTCATGCCACTGCCTTCTGGCCTCTATGGTTTCTGATGAGAGGTCACCTGTTAATCTTATTGCAGATCCTTTGCATATGATGAGTCACTTCTCTTGCTGCTTTCAAGATTCTCTCTTTGTCTTTGATGGTGGACAGTTTGATTATGATGCGTCAGGTTGTAGATCTTTCTGAGTATATCACACTTGGAGTTTGTTGAGTTACCTGGATGTGAAGGTTGTTTTTCATCTAAGCTGGGAAGCTTTTGGCGATTGTTTCTTTAAATATTCCTTCTGCCCCTTTATCTCTCTACTCTCTTTATGAAATTCCCATTATCAATATGTTAATACCCTTGATGCTGTCTTACAGGGCTTTGAGGCTTTGTTTATTTTATTTTATTCTTTTTTCTTTCTGTTCCTCAGACTTGATCATCTTCACTGACCTATCTTTAAGTTTGCTGATTCTTTCTTCTGACTGCTCAAATCTACTGTTGAGCCCTCTAGTGAATCAGCTAAAATATATGTCACAAAGTCCAGGCTCATGTAGTACATTTATTGGACAACCCTGTGTGTCTTCATTAAGCACTTGCATTTTCCCCCTCATACAATTCTGAACAAGCTTGGTTATCTGTTTCCAGAGCACAAAAGATCAGAAAAGAGGCTACTTACAGACTATTCTCCCAATAAAAAGAGAAATGACAGGAAAGCTATGAAAAGTGAATATCATAATCTAAAGAGGTCAGACCACTTAGGCTAAGCAATGTGCTTCATACTTAAACACTTTCTGAGAGGTTTACCAAATTAAATCATTATGTGATAGTTGATATTCATAATAAATATCTCAAGCCAATGGAAAAAGGTTACATGTATGTTCAGTATCAAAAGAATCTCCTTAGGAAAGCAGGGAAACAAACTTCTAAAAATACAGGAAGTTTTAGCACTCAAGGGGGTTTCACTTATATGAAATGTCAATCTCAGATGTCTCAAAAATTGGTAACAGATAATTAAAGTATTCTTCTAGTTTACAGATACAGATCTTTACCAGATTTACATGCATATTTTAACTAACTTAACAGATTTTATTTAATAAACTGACAAATAAGCAAATTTTGTGGAGGAATTGGGCCACTTTTGCTGGATTCTATGATGGAAAAAGACTCAAGTTGTCCAGTTCAACCTATGCCTGAATACAGGAATCTTTTCTAAAATCCATGTACAGTCATCATTCCAGTTTGTGCTTGAACATTTTCAGGGATTTGGGTGGAGTTGGCAGTTGACCTTTCCAAATAAACGCCTCCATTACTGCATAGCTACCAGAAAGATTTTTCTACACTTAGCTGACATCAGCTGCTCTGTAAATTCCTTGTTCTACTTCTAGTTCTAAGTAATTTTACTTTGACTTCCCTTTCCTCTTTCAGATGCTGACCCTTGAAACATAGCTATCACTGCTACTTAGGTGTCTTCTCTAAGCTAAACATATTATTTCTCTTAACTATTGTTCATATAACAGCTTCCAGAAGAATCAACATCTCATTCATCACCTCTGAATAGCCTCAAATTTATTATCAGTTTCTTCAGGTATAACATCCATAAGTGGACACATATATGTAATGTGTTCTGATTAAAGTAGTGTACAGTAGTACTATCACACTCCACACTTGGTGGAACGTGTCCAGTGTACATATTCCACTAATGCAACCTAACATTTTTTCCAATAACCTTATCACAATCTTAACTCCCATGTGGAAAGTAACACCTAAGCTCTTTTTTTCTTTGGCCATGCTGCATGGCTTATGGCATTTTAGTTCCCCCAGAAGGGATTGAACCCAGGCCCTCAGCAGTGAGAGCATGAAGTCCTAACCAGTGGACCACCAGGGAATTTCCTAATCTGTCTTTTAAAGACAAGGAGAATTTCAGAATTTAAAGCAGAAGGAAGAGCATTTGCAGTCACAGAGGCGTAAGAGAACATGAATTGAAAAAACCTGTAATGTTTCATTTGCATATTTTTAAATTGGCTGACAGCGGTAAGTTTAGTGTGAATTTTAGCTTCACTACAATTTGAGTCAAATGTAATTATTGATGATGATCTTCTGATTACCCACAATTGCTGCAAATATTTGATTTTTCACCCTGATGCTTTGAAACACAAGTGGACTTCTATTTTATGAAATTGCAGACACTAAAATTAGAACAACAATATTGTGACATTCACCAAATTAGATGAGAATTTATGGAGATTCTCAAGGTACTTTACCTATTTATTAGATACCCTTTCTTGAATCTGTTGGGCTGTGCCAGCTTCTGGATCCTTTTGGAAGGTTGGCCAAGCAGTGCAGGAGAAGGGATCTCCCAGATTACAGACTCTCTACCGCAGCTGTAATAATACTGAACCCTGCAAGTTGTAAAAGAGAAAAGAAGTGAACGAAACAGACATGAATTCAAATTACCATAGTAATTTCCAACACTGACCCCCATCCCCCAGGTCTAGGGGAGTGGGTATGACAGTTTATCCCTTCGCTGCTGAGCTATTTTCTACATAGGGAGAAATTAGAAACAGTTATAAGCCATCAAGTTTTCAGCTGTCTTCTAATATCCTATTCTAAAACAGACAATTTTCTGTAATAAATGAAGTTCATTTTCTAAATAGACCAAAAATTACCCTGATGAAGAGAAAATTTGCTGCTTTTTAAATAAAATATTTTCTTTAGCATCTATATAGACAATTTAAATATTTTTACTAAATTTTTAGTTAATAGGATAAATTACATGATGCTTTTCTTTATGTTAAAGACCTCTGAGCTTAGGAATAAATGCTACTTGATCATGGTTTATAGATTATTTAATCATTATCAGGCTCTGTTTATTAAGATTTTATTTAAGATAATAATATTGTTCTTCTTATCACTCCTGCCCTTCAATCTTTCCTTTATCAAAATATTATCATTAGTGGAAAAAGAAGTGATATTGACTACTTTAACCTGGCGTTAATTTAGATCGTAGTCCCACTCCTGCTTCTATTATTTTCCAAAGGACCTCTCCTCCTTTAGGACATTCATAGATATGGCTCTGCGTTCATCTGCCCAGGCTTCTGTCTGCTGGTTGCTAATATAAGCCTTGGTCTGGGTTTAAGCCTGTATTTCCCTTGCTTTTGACCACTCAGACTTGAGACCCATCTATACCATCACACATCTGCTTTTAAGGGGCTTGAGACTATGCAGCCCTGGCTCTACTGCCTGACAGAGCTGACTCAGCCACTGCCACCCACATACACAGCCAAGCTCTGACAGGCAGAGAACCTCCAGCACTTACCTGGGATTTGCCTTTTGCAGGAACTGGGAGTTCAGTTTGGGAACTGGAGACAGAGAAGGAAGAGGTGATTTTGAACAGGGGGGCATTTGGAAGAGATCAGACCCAAGAAAGGAGGGCACAGTGGGTGGAAGGAAGGAGTGAGCAGCACAAAAGAAAGATGCTCTTGGAGAGTAGGGCAAAGGGTAGAAGTCCAGGAAGCAAATAAAACAAACAAACAAAAAAAAGAAGAAGAAGAAAGATGGGAGGACACCAGAGACATAACTCAATTATTCAACATTCTCTGAGGTGGGAGTGGCTAACATCAAACCATAATACTTATGCCTTACTCTGCCAACAACTAGAAGTACACGAGCATTCTAGAAGATGGAGAAAATAATACATCTTATGGTGGTTATGAAGATTAAATAAGAGAATATAAGTCATTTAATTAAGTTACAAAGCACTATTCAAATAAAATTTTATTAACTAACTTGTATATTAATTCTAAGTTTCATGTGTACATATCTTTTCTGCTTATAGATACTGTATATTAATAGAATGTATAGCTGCTGCCTTTAGGTGCTTCTCCTGTCTTGTAGTCATTTACACACCCAAGTCTCACCATTCCATCAATGTAGCAAGTACTCAAATATTATTTTAATATAGAGTACTCTGCATTTTTCTCATTGTAAAAGAGATAAATATTCATTATAGAAACTTTGTTAGAGCAAGAAAAGTTTAAGAGAGAAAAACAAAAAGCATATATTATCCTGCCATTCAGAGACAACAATACTTTGGAAAAATATTTCCTGACTCATACACTCAATACTTATTGAGCACCAGGCACTGTTAGGCACTAAGGAGAGAGCAGAAAGTAAGACAGACACAAAATCACTGCTTTCTTGGAGCTTCTTCTCTATGTTGGGAGGAGAATAGCAAAAATTCGGTAGATAGTTGTGATAAGTGCTATGAAGGGCATTGGCTATGCAACAGAGATAGAGGCTTTCCGAGTAGGTTTGTGAGGAGGTGGAATGTTATGTGGAGAAGAGCAGTCAGGAAAGTCCCTCCGAAAAGCTGAGACCTATGCTGAGACTTAAGGACCAGAAAGTCTTAGTCATTGTAAGCATTGCAGGCAGAGGGAGAAATATGAATAAGGTCTTGAGATGGTAAAGATCATGACATGTTTGATGAATAAACATTATTAAAAATAAAAAGAGGATCATATCATAATATAGTTTTCTATTTAATTTTTTTCACTTAATATTATAGCATAAGCATTTCCCACATATAAAAAAAGCAGCAAACATATAAAAGCAGCAAATTATTACCAATAATGAGAAAAATCAATCCCTAGAAACAGACCCACAAATGACATAGTATAGAATTAGTAGGCAAGGAGATTAAAAAATTGAGCAAGTAGAGATAAGATATAAAAAATACCCAAACTGAACTTCTAGTGATAAAAACTATGACACATGAAATAAAAATTACCCTGGATAGGATTAATAGTATATTATATACTACAGAGAAAATGGCTAGTGAAAACACAGAGAGAAATAAAACAGAAAGAGAGGGAAAGAGAACAGATTCAATGAGCTGTAGGACAAATCCAAGCAGCCTAATGTGTAATTGGAGCCCACAGAGAAGAAGTAATAAATACCAATTCTATACATTTTCCGATTGATTCTATGAGGACAGCATTGCCATAAACAAAGACATTACAAAAAACAAAGATATTACAAGAAAACTACAGACCAATATCCCTCATGAACACTGATGCAAAAATTCTAAAATTTTATTGGAACACAGGCATTCTCGGTTTACATATGTCTGTAGCTGCTTTCCCAGAGTTGGGTAGTTGCTGCAGATATTTAATGGCCAACTTTATAACTGGCCCCTTCCAGAAAAAGTTTGCTGACTTTTGACTAAAGTTGTATATTGAAAGAGGAGAGAAATGGCTACCTCAATTATCATGGAAACCAAATTTCAGATAAATAATAGCATCTTCACTTTTTTCTTTACTTTAAACTCCCTCACTGCCTGTACCCATCTTCCCTACACCTCACCATCTTTCCTCAAAGAGCCAACCAGCAGAAAGTCCAGTCATTCAACAAACATGCACCAAAACCAAATTTGCAATGGGCGTCAAAAGTCTTAACATTATTACCTTTAGATGCCCTAATTAACTTATGGTAACCACGCCCATGGGTGGTATACAAAATTCACAGTTTCATGCACAAATAAGTTCACCCACAACAGTGTTATATATGGTACGTATCCTTGCATACTACCTTATTTTATTAAAAAATCAAAATTGTGATAAGCCAAGACACTATAAAATATAATACAAGTCTGCAACAGCTAACTATTAGATGTTGCTCTGGAAAAGTTTTACTGTAGCATCAGATTGGAAACAGATATAGAATCCCTAATCCCCAATAAATTTTGTGTTCCTGATAACACACAAATACTAACCTGTTAGGTACATATTCGTGGGAGACTTCCTTAGGCTGGGCAAGGTTCTCAAGTCTTTTGGTCAGTTGAGCCTTCAAAGCATTCCGGGAAACAGGGCGAATAGGATCTTGATTTCCCCAAAACAGTTTTCTGTTAAAAAGCAGAAAAATATAATGGTAAGAAATTCACTGCTAATTGGCATCTTAGAAATGGCTCTTGATGTCTTCTCTACTAATTTTACTTCACTTCAAGAACTATCTCTATTACAAAATTTTACAGTTTCCAGACATCAGAAGCTGAATAAACTACTTATGGAAGTTAAAACAAGAACAAGACTGTTTTATCTACTGTCTTAAAAGATGCTGACCAAAAATGAACCTATTAGAGATAGTTCTATTTCTGCCAACATGTAATTAACACTGTAATTTATAGTCAGGTCAGCAAAAAATGGGCATGCCACTTATCTACACTGTGCTCCCAGTTTGGGTAAAGCACTGTACCAGGTGGTCAGACCTAATCAACTCCCAAAGGCCCCACCTCCAAATACCATCACACTGGGGGTTGGGATTTCAACATATAAATTTTAAGGGGACATAAACATTCAGTCTATATCATCTGATAAAATACTGGTATTCAAAATATACAAAGAACTCTTAAAATTCAACAATAAGAAAACAACCCGATCAGTGGGCAAAAGATCTGAATAGACACTTTACAAAAGACAATATACAGATGGCAAATAAGCATATGTAATACGCTCATCATCATGTCATTATGGAATTGCAAATTAAAATAATAAGATAGCACTACACACCTATTAGAAGGGCTAAAATATAAACCACTGATGACAGTGTGGAGCAACAGGAACTTTCATTCATTGCTGGTGGGAATGGTGCAGACACACTCTGGAAGACAGTTTCGTAGTTTCTGACAAAGCTAAGATCATATTCTTACCATATGATCCAGTAATTGCACTCCTAGGTATTTACCCAAATGAGGTGAAAACTTGTATCTACACAAAACCTGCATATGAATATTTATAGCAACTTTATTCAAAACTGCCAAAAATCAGAACCAACCAACATGTCCTTCAGTAGGTGAACAGATAAACTATGGTACATCCAGACTACAGAATATTACTCAATGCTGAAAAGAAATTGCTGCTGAAATGAAAGCCATGGAGGAACCCTAAATGCATATTTCTAAGTGAAAGAAGCCTGTCTGAAAAATTTACACATTGTACAATTCCAACATTATATGGCAATCTGGAAAATGTAAAACTATAGATATAGTTAAAAGATCAGTGGTCACCAGGGGTCTGAAGAAGAGGGAGAGAGGGAAGGGATCTATAAGTGGAGCACAGGTAATTTTTAGGGCACTGAAACTATTCTGTATAACAATGTAGTAATGAATATATGACATTATGCATTTGTCAAGACCCATAGAACTGTACAACACAAAAAGTGAACCCTAATGTAAACTACAGACTTTTGTGAATAATAATGTGTCAATATTCATTCATTAATTGTAACAAGTGTATCACATTAATGCAAGATAATAATGTTAATAACAGGGGAAACTAGTGGGTGGTAATATAGAAACTTTCTCTGTACTTCTGTTGAGTTTTTCTGTAAATCTAAAACTGCTTTAAAAAATAAAATCTATTAATTTAAAAAATAAAAAAGCAATAGGAGATCAGAAAAAAGAAAAAAAAAAAAATCAGTCTTCACTCGGGAGCCAAAAAAGAAAAGGGGGAGTCCTGTGACCAAAAGTGGAAAGACAGTGGGTCCAGCCTGCTGGAAATCTAGAACACAGATAGGCTCTAGGCAGGGGCTTAGAGACAGCAGGACCAGCTGTTAGAAGCAACAAAGTTGAACTTTGTTCACAAGTGTTTCACGTGAGTGTGGAATAATGCCCTGGGACAGAGGTTGGAATCATCTGGGGAGCTTTTCTCTCTGTGTTTTCACTAGCCATCAGCGTATTGGAATCATCTGGGGAGCTTTTAACACTCCTGAAGCCTATGCTGCACCCTAGGCCAAATGAGTCAGGATTTCTGGGAACAGGACTCAAGCATCAGTCAGTTTTAAAATTTTCCAGGTGATTCCAGTGTGCTGTCAAATTTGAGAATCAATGACCTAGGGTTTGCCTTCTATGTGTTGACTCAACTGAGGTGAAAATATTGATTCAGTGGATCCAGTTAGTGGACAGGTAAGAATAATACTTACCTACTTAATGTAAGGAATACATCATCACACACAAGACTACATAATATTTATTGCCTTACCTATCTGGGGCTCCCCATTGTTTCTTAGGCCTAGAAAGATCTTGAATTCTCTTCCTAGAAAAAGAACTAACAAATACCAGCTGATTAATTCAAAGAGAATGTTTAACAAATATGATTACATTAGATAACTCCTACTCAAACAAATCTCATTAGAGGAAGAAAGAAAAACCAATGTCTTATTTAATGTGATTTTTTTTAATTTTCTTTTTTTTTATGTAGCAGGTTCTTATTAGTTATCCATTTTATACATATTAGTGTATATATATATCAATCCCAATATCAATGCCACTTTCCCCCCTTGGTGTCCATAAGTTTGTTCTCTGCATCTGTGTCTCAATTTCTGCCCTGCAAATCAGTTCATCTGTACCATTTTTCTAGGTTCCACATATATGCGTTAATATACGACATTTGTTTTTCTCTTTTGGACTTACTTCACTCTGAATGACACTCTCTAGATTCATTCAAGTCTCTAAAAATGACCCAATTTTGTTCCTTTTTATGGCTGAGTAATATTCCATTGTATGTATGTACCACCTCTTCTTTATCCATTCATCTGTCGATGGGCATTTAGGTTGCTTCCATGACCTGGCTATTGTAAATAGTGTTGCAATGAACATTGTGGTGCATGACTCTTTTTGAATCATGGCTTTCTCTGGGTATATGCCCAGTAGTGAGATTGCTGGGTCATATGGTAATTCTATTTTTAGTTTTTTAAGGATCCTCCATATTGTCCTCCATAGTGGCTGTATAAATTTACATTCCCACCAACAGTGTAAGAGGGTTCCCTTTTCTCCACACCCTCTCCAGCATTTGTTTGTAGATTTTCTGATGATGCCCATTCTAACTGGTGTGAGGTGATACCTCATTGTAGTTTTGATTTGCATTTCTCTAAAATTAGTGATGTTGAACAGCTTTTCATGTGCTTCTTGGCCATCTGTGTGTCTTCTTTGGAGAAATGTCTATCTAGTTCTTCTGCCCATTTTGGGATTGGGTTGTTTTTTTTTTTAATATTGAGCTGCATGAGCTGTTTATATATTTTCGAGATTAATCCTTTGTCTGTTGATTCATTTGCAAATATTTTCTGCCATTCTGAGGGTTGTCTTTTCATCTTTGTTGTAGTTTCCTTTGCTGTGCAAAAGCTTTTAAGTTTCAGTAGGTCCCATTTGTTTATTTTTATTTCCATTACTCTAGAAGGTGGATCAAAAAAAGATCTTGCTATGATTTACATCAAAGAGTGTTCTTCCTGGGCTTCCCAAGTGGTGCAGTGGTTAAGAGTCTGCCTGCCAATGCAGAGGACATGGGTTCGTGCCCCGGTCTGGGAGGATCCCACATGCTGTGGAGTGGTTGGGCCCGTGAGCCATGGCCGCCAAGCCTGCGTGTCCGGAGCCTGTGCTTTGCAACGGGAGAGGCCACAACAGTGAGAGGCCCGTGTACCGCAAAAAACAAAAAAACAAAAAAACCCCAGTATTCTTCCTATGTTTTCCTCTAAGAGTTTTACAGTGTCCAATCTTACAATTAGATCTCTAATCCATTTTGAGTTTACTTTTGTGTATGGTGTTTGGGAGTGTTCTAATTTCATTATTCTACATGTAGCTGTCCAGTTTTCCCACCACCACTTATTGAAGAGACTGTCTTTTCTCCATTGTATATCCTTGCCTCCTTTATCATAGATTAGTTGACCACAGGTGCATGGGTTTATCTCTGGGCTTTCTATCCTGTTCCATTGATCTATATCTCTGTTTTTGTGCCAGTACCATATTGTCTTGATTACTGTAGCTTTGTAGTATAGTCTGAAGTCAGGGAGTCTGATTCCTCCAGCTCCGTTTTTTTCCCTCAAGACTGCTTTGACTATTTGGGGTCTTTTGTGTCTCCATAAAAATTTTAAGATTTTTTTGTTCCAGTTCTGTAAAAAATGCCATTGGTAATTTCATAGAGATTGCAGTGAATCTGTAGATTGCTTTGGGCAGTATAGTCATTTTCACAATATTGATTGCTCCAATCCAAGAACATGGTATATCTCTCCATCTGTTTGTATCACCTTTAATTTCTTTCAGCAGTGTCTTATAGTTTTCTGCATACAGGTCTTTTGTCTCCCTAGGTAGGTTTATTCCTAGGTATTTTATTCTTTTGTTGCAGTGGTAAATGGGAGTGTTTCCTTCATATCCCTTTCAGATTTTTCATCATTAGTGTATAGGAATGCAAGAGATTTCTGTGCATTAATTTTGTACCCTGCAACTTCACCAAATTCATTGATTAGCTCTAGTAGTTTTCTGGTGGCATCTCTAGGATTCTCTATGTATAGTATAATAAAATCTGCAAACAGTGACAGTTTTACTTCTTCTTTTCCAATTTGTATTCCTTTTATTTCTTTTTCTTCTCTGACTGCTGTGGCTAGGACTTCCAAAACTATGTTGAATAATAGTGGTGAGAGTGGACATCCTTGTCTTGTTCTGATCTTAGAGGAAATGCTTTCAGTTTTTCACCATTGAGAATGATGTTTGCTGTGGGTTAGTCGTATATGGCCTTTATTATGTTGAGGTAGGTTCCCTCTATGCCCACTTTCTGGAGAGTTTTTATCATAAATGGGTGTTGAATTTTGTCAAAAGCTTTTTCTGTATCTATTAAGATGACCATATGGTTTTTATCCTTCAATTTGTTAATATGGTGTATTACATTGATTGATTTGTGTATATTGAAGAATCCTTGCATGCCTGGGATAAATCCCACTTTATCATGGTGTACAATCTTTTTCATGTGTTGTTGGATTCTGTTTGCTAGTATTTCGTTGAGGATTTTTGCATCTATATTCATGAGTGATACTGGTCTGTAATTCTCTTTTTTTGTAGTATCTTTGTATGGTTTTGCTATCAGGGTGATGGTGGCCTCATAGAATGAGATTGGGAGTATTCCTTCCTCTGCAATTTTTTGGAAGAGTTTGAGAAGGATGGGTGTTAGCTCTTCTCTAAATGTTTGATAGAATTCACCTGTGAAGCCATCTGGTCCTGGACTTTTGTTTGTTGGAAGATTTTTAATCACAGTTTCAATTTCATTACTTGTGATTGGTCTGTTCATATTTTCTATTTCTTCCTGGTTCAGCCTTGGAAGGTTATACCTATCTAAGAATTTGTCCATTTCTTCTAGGTTGTCCATTTTATTGGCATAGAGTTACTTGTAGTAGTCTCTTAGGATGCTTTGTATTTCTGTGGTGTCTGTTGTAACTTCTCCTTTTTCATTTCTAATTTTATTGATTTGAGTCCTCTCCTTCTTCTTGATCAGTCTGGCTAAAGGTTTATCAATTTTGTTTATCTTCTCAAAGAACCCATTTTTAGTTTTATTGATCTTTGCTATTGTTTTCTTTGTTTCTATTTCATTTATTTCTCCTCTGATCTTTATGATTTCTTTCATTCTACTAACTTTGGGTTTTGTGTGTTCTTTCTCTAGTTCCTTTAGGTGTAAGGTTAGATTGTTTATTTGAGATTTTTCTTGTTTCTTGAGGTAGGCTTGTATAGCTATAAACTTCCCTCTTACAACTGCTTTTGCTGCATCGCACAGGTTTTGGATCATCGTGTTTTCATTGTAATTTGTCTCTAGGTATTTTTTTACTTCCTCTTTGATTTCTTCAGTGATCTCTTGGTTATGTGGTAACGTATTGCTTAGCCTCCACGTGTTTGTGTTTTTTACGTTTTTTTCCCTGTAATTCATTTCTAATCTCATAGCGTTGTGGTCAGAAAAGATGCTTGATATGATTTCAATTTTCTTAAATTTACTGAGGCTTGATTTGTGACCCAAGATGTGATCTATCCTGGAGAATGTTCCATGCGCACTTGAGAAGAAAGTGTAATCTGCTGTTTTTGGATGGAATGTCCTATAAATATCAATTAAATCTATCTGGTCTATTGTGTCATTTAAAGCTTCTGTTTCCTTAATATTTCTGTTTGGATGATCTGTTCATTGGTGTAAGTGAGGTGTTAAAGTCCCCCACTATACTGTGTTACTGTCTATATCCTCTTTTATAGCTGTTAGCAGTTGCCTTATGTATTGAGGTGGTCCTATGTTGGGTGCATATATATTTATAATTGTTATATCTTCTTCTTGGGTTGATCCCTTGATGATTACGTGGTGTCCTTCCTTGTCTCTTGTAACATTCTTTATTTTAAAGTCTATTTTATCTGATATGAGTATTGCTACTCCAGCTTTCTTTTGATTTCCATTTGCATGGAATATCTTTTTCCATCCCCTCACTTTCAGTCTGTATGTGTCCCTAGGTCTGAAGTGGGTCTCTTGTAGACAGCATATATGAGTCTTGTTTTTGTATCCATTCAGTGAGCCTGTGTCTTTTGGTTGGAGCATTTAATCCATTTATGTTTAAGGTAATTATTGATATGTATGTTCCTGTTACCATTTTTTAAATTGTTTTGCATTTGTTTTTGTAGGTCCTTTTCTTCTCTTGTGTTTCCCACTTACAGAAGTTCCTTTAGCATTTGTTGTAGAGCTGGTTTGGTGGTGCTGAATTCTCTTAGCTTTTGCTTGTCTGTAAAGCTTTTGATTTCTCCCTCCAATCTGAATGAGATCCTTGTTGGGTAGAGTAATCTTGGTTGTAGGGTGTTCCCTTTCATCACTTTAAATATGTCATGCCACTCCCTTCTGGCTTGTAGAGTTTCTGCTGAGAAACCAGTTGTTAACCTTATGGGAGTTCCCTTGTATGTTATTTGTCGTTTTTCCCTTGCTGCTTTCAATAATGTCTTTAATTTTTGCCATTTTGATTACTATGTGTCTTGGCGTGTTTCTCCTTGGCTTTATCCTGTATCAGACTCACTGCGCTTCCTGGATTTGGGTGGCTATTTCCTTTCCCATGTTAGGGACGTTTTCTACTATACTCTCTTCAAATATTTTCTTGTGTCTTTTTTCTCTCGCTTCTCCTTCTGGGACCCCTATCATGTGAATGTTGTTACGTTTAATGTTGTCCCAGAGGTCTCCTAGGCTGTCTTCATTTCTTTGCATTCTTTTTTCTTTATTCTGTTCCACGGCAGTGAATTCCACCATTCTGTCTTCCAGGTCACTTATCCATTCTTCTGCCTCTGTTATTCTGCTATTGATTCCTTCTAGTGTATTTTTCATTTCAGTTATTGTATTGTTCATCTCTGTTTGTTCTTTAATTCTTCTAGGTCTTTGTTAAACATTTCTTGCATCTTCTCGATCTTTGCCTCCATTCTTTTTCCGAGGTCCTGGATCATCTTCACTATCATTATTCTGAATTCTTTTCCTGGAAGGTTGCCTATCTCCACTTCATTTAGTTGTTTTTCTGGGGTTTTATCTTGTTCCTTCATCTGGTACATAGCCATCTGCCTTTTTATCTTGTCTATCTCTCTGTGAATGTGGTTTTTGTTCCACAGGCTGCAGGATTGTAGTTCTTCTTACTTCTGCTGTCTGCTCTCTGGTGGATGAGGCTATCTAAGAGGCTTGAGCAAGTTTCCTGATGGGAGGGCCTGGTCACCACTGTATTCTTCTTATTGGGCCACAGAACCACATCAATTTATTTGATTCAAAGTAGATACTTTGTCCTAGAGTCTGTAGGCACCATCCTCAAAAAGAATTATATCTGAGCTGCTGCTTCAGCTGTGCCTTCGGTAGGTTGTTCCATCATTCAGTGAGGCCAGCAGCTTCTCCAAAGTCCGCAACTCCACACTCCAGAGGCCCTCCTTTCCACATGCTCTATTTTATGTGATTTGAAGAGTGCTAAAAAGTGCAAAGTATTCAAAAATATTGTGGACCCAAAATACTCACTTCTAAAATCATTAAAAATACAGTACATAATAAAACAAAGATAATATATATACAATATAACCAAGAGCATATTGCCTCCAGAAGAACCCAGGTAAAATGCACACTTAATGGCAAACTCCCACAATTTTCATATTAAGTAATTTTGTAAATGGCTTGATGGCATTGGATTCTGAAGAGACTGTATAGATAAATTTCAGACAGAATATCTGGCTTTGAGAAAACTATGAAACAGGCAAAATATACTCTGGGTACTGCTCATCCCCTGTTCTGCCCTACTCTGCTCCCTTGGACCTTCCCTGACTATTCTGAATCCACTGATAGCAGACACAGTTTTTGTGCTCCCCAAGTACCCATGTGATCCTTTACATTTCCCAGCCTCCTTTGCGGTTGTTTGAAGCCATGTGACCACTTATGTCTACGTTCAGCAGAAGTGTTGGGTATCACTCCAGGGCAATGCACTTAAGAACTAGTTTCCTGGTGGGGGGGATGGGGAGGGATAAATTGGGAGACTGGGATTGACATATATACACTACTATATATAAAATAGATAACTAATAAGAACCTACTGTATAGCACAGGGAACTCTACTCAATACTCTGTAATGACCTATATGGGGAAAGAATCTTAAAAAAAAAAAGAGTTGATATGTGTATATGTATAAGTGATTCACTTTGCTATACAGCAGAAACTAACACAACATTGTAAATCAACTATACTTCAATAAAAATTTTTTTATAAAAGAGAGAGAACTAGTGTCCTCCTCCTCCCTCTCTCTTTTCCTGTTGCAGTGACCCTAGAAACTACATATTCTGTACAGCACAGCCAGCTAACTCACACTGGATCGTGACATGAGGGGTAAATACACTTTTATTGCATCTAGTCATTGAGAGTTTTGTACCTTGTTTGTTACTGCAGCATTGCCTATCCTATGCAGACTAATACACCACATATTTTACTATAGCTCATGTTATAATTATTTATGTACTTGCTTGGAGTTTGAAGGACCCAATAAATAACAACGCTTTTTGCCTACCACAATTAGTAACTAACTGAAAAATAGGCACAGAAGTCAGACAAGTAGAAAAAAAATACTTCCTCTGTTATTGATAAGATGATATTGAAGAGAGTCCTGCAGATCCCTGACATCCCTGTATTGAACTTGTCCCCCAAGGCTGCAAGCCTCCCCCTTCAGAGGCTAAGTTTGCTATGTGACAGAAAGCAGATCACAAAGATCATTCAGTGTAGATAAGCAGGTCCCAGAGAGAGAGGACCCAGAAGTGACCAGTTCTCTCTCCCAATCCCATCAAACAAATGTCACTTCTACCCCCTGGGGGGTCTAATTATGGGATAAGGAAAGAGGCCAGAAATATTCAAGGAAAGTGCTTCTATGTACAAAAAGGCAGGTGAGAGGAAAAGCATTCTCCCTAACACTTGCCTGAGCTCTCTAATAGGCTCTAAACTCTTTATGTTAAAATAAGCTCTGGCCCTGCCTGGTGTCAGGTAGGATTCGGGCAAACCCTTACATGAAGTCTTCCTAATTAAATGGTGATTGATGCATCATGAAGCTCCTTTTAAAAAGTGGGAGGAGGCAAGGGGGGATTAACAGGAACTCCCGAGGTTGTACAGTCACAAAACTGGGCCATCCATCCTGAAGATCAAGCTGAAATCTTTCAATCAGTTTATCTATTTCCATGTTACTCTCTGTTTAATTCAACAACTTTTGTTGTCCCTCAGCCTTTAGTAATGACTTATTTGCCCCTTAATGCCTTGCCTTAGCTGTGCTAGCAGAGAAATGCAAGTCAGGATTCTAGGCACGCACCCAGGCCACAGTATTAACAATGGAACATTTCCCCTGAGGCCAGTGTGATGGTGGCAGCACTCAATCTTAGAAACATGGAACGTTTGATCCAACCATTTTTCTCATGTAAGAGATTATTATTCCAGTACCAACAATGGATATTCTGTGTTTTCTTATTTTTAAATGAAGTGCTATTTTCTTATCCCGGAGCAAGTTACTTAATTCTCTCAGCTTTCATTCATCTGTTCAACAAATATTTATTGAGCACTTACTATGTAACAAGTAGTGTTCTAGGACTGAGAGTATATAGGGGAACAAAACAGACAAAATCTTTGCCCTCAAGTCAGGGCAGAAAGACAATAATGAAAAAATAAATACACAGTATATAAGATGTCAATAAGAGCTACAAAGAAAAATAAAGTCAGTAAGGGGATGAGGAGTATGTAGAGGGGAACGGGGTTGCAATTTTAAATAGGGTGGTCAAAGAAGGCATCACTGATCAGCTTATATTTGAACAAGGATAAGGTATATAAACTTTTCAAGAAAAGATCATCCCATTGAAGCAGTGATAGCAAGTGCAAACACCCTGGGGCAGAAGCATGCCTATATGTCTGAAAAATAACAGGAGGCCAGTGCAGTTAGCCTCATTTGTAAATAAAAATAACTATATCCATCTTGGAGGGTTATGTACCTAGCACATTCTAACCATGGAGTGAGTACTCAATAAATGTTAGTTCCTTTTTCCTTTCTCATTCACAGCACCTAGTATGATACCTTGCATGTATAATAGTAAATGCTCAGTAAATGCTAATTGAATTGAATTGAATTGGTATTTAATTGTTTAAAATATAAACTGAGTTTAAGCATCTTATAAGGGAAAATCATGGAACCATCAGTAAACCAGATAAAGTAATACATTTAAGATTGTTTAAACTGTGTTATCACTCAAAGAGTTTGCTAGGTAAAATACAGGTTTGAAGGCAGTAAGGACAGTATACCGCTTCTACACCCTTTTCCCCCAGTGTCATATTCTGGACTCTTCTAACTACCCCCTTTCCTATTGCAACTAACCTAATCTGCATTTTGTCCCTCAGGACTACTCTGATGCTTTACCTCAGCCTAAAGTTCCCCAAACCTTAGGAGATCTATGAAGACAATAATGGGAGTCCACAACCTTCAGAACATCTCAGAAAATCAAATGGAATCTGACACCACCCACTAACAGGCTGTTGAGGCTCCCCAAAACACCAAATTTGTTTCTGAACTATATCAACTCCATACATTACTTCAGGCGGATAGAAGACTCTGTTTAGTACTTTTGCATGTCCTTAATTTTTTTTAAAGTTAACAAATATAATGAACAATAACAACAAAAAATATTTCCAAACATGAAATCGTGGTGGTGGATTGAGATAACCAAAAGATCCTTTCGTGGTGAAAGTTTGAGATCTGCTATGTAATTGATACAATGCAATCCCTAAGACATGTTACTGTCAGGAAACAATGAAGACACTGTCCATTGCCAGAAGGAAAAAAAACCCCCAAAAACTACACCCTTACTCAATAAAACAATGGTTTTGACATGCAGGTACTGTTTGAGCCCTGCTGAGACAGCCTGAGCCAACTCCAGGGGAGGTGGCTTGGTAGAGGAAAACAGCAAGCCTTAGTGCAGACAGAACATTTTATTATATATTAATCTTTGCAAGCAAGTCAGCTTCTGGCTCCCATCATCACCTCCAAGCCAAGATTTCCCTCCCTACCTTTTCTTCATCAGCTAAACAATATTCTTTTAATGTACCATTTTACACAAGACAGTTGACAGTTTCCTCGTTTATTCCTATAGATACTTAAATTGGATTGTTACTTCTATTGGAAATTATCTCATTAACATCTGCTAATCCTATGTGGAGGTCTGATTAATATCTCTCCTTTTCATTCACTTATTGTGTATTATGTCACCATAGCTACATCTGCAACCTACATCTCTTCATCTTAAGGCAGGCTTCCCTTCTCTCTCAGGTATTATATTACCTCACAATGTCTAGTTGTGATCCTGTGCAGAAACAAGAAAATGTGGTCGAAGGATTTTAACTCTTGAAGGCAAATTTTTTTTTTAATAAGGATTCCCTTGCTGTTCCATGTCTTCATTGATAATTAGTCTCCTATAGTTTGACAACAGCTAAGAAAGTTTTGGAAATCCTTACCTTAGGTGCAGAGCAATAAATATATGTTTATATAGCAACAATTATGGAAATGATTTCAGGTCTGAATTGATTGGGTAACTCAAATAATTCTCTCTGTCAGTCAAAATGCTCTTTTACACTTGACTATTTTGTTTATATTCAGAAAATATTTTCTTTTGTAACAATCAGGTACAGCACATTTGTTTAACAAGATTGTTTGAGAGGACTGGGACAGGGATAGAAAATGGAGATAGAACAATTTTCTCACAGAATCAAACCAAATTAAGCAATAAAACAAAAGCAACAAGTAGTATAACAGTAAAAACAAAGACATTTTAAAAACACTCTCTTGGGCTTCCCTGGTGGCACAGTGGTCGAGAGTCTGCCTGCTGATGCAGGGGACACGGGTTCGTGCCCCGTTCTGGGAAGATCCCACATGCCGTGGAGTGGCTGGGCCCGTGAGCCATGGCCGCTGAGCCTGCGCGTCCGGAGCCTGTGCTCCGCAACGGGAGAGGCCACAACAGTGAGAGGCCCGCGTAACGCAAAAAAATAAAATAAAATAAAATAAAATCTGATATTATTTACTTCTCATCTATATGAGCCATTGATATGAACCCTTGGTATTTTCTCTTTAATGATTCTATTCTGTTACCTCTTCTAAGTATATCTTAGCCAAACCAAGAGTACGCATCTATTTTCAGGAGGCATCTAGTTTATACACTGTATGTACACACATACACACATTTTTTTTTCATAGAGGTCACTTTCTTGAAATTTCATTAACTACTGAATTTGAATTAGAGGCAAGAGGAGACTGGGATACATTAACTTGGAGCTTCACAAAATCTATGACATGAGATTGTCAGTGCAGAATCCCAAGTCCCTTAAAGGTTCAGCCCTATTATGTGACACACATAGCATGGAGCAAACAAGTAAGCACTGAGTGAATATAAGAAGAGTTCTCCTAAATCTTCATTTTAATCACTTCATCTCTCTTCTTTCCTTTTTCCCACAGGAATTACCATGAGAAAAGGGCTTATGACAAAGGGAAAGCATAGGAATCTTCTCAAAACCCCCAAGACAGGCTTTCACCTCAAATGCCCCAGATTGAGTGCCCCATTCAGCTAGTAAAGTCTGGGAAAATGGTACTATATCTATAGTCTTACCATTTCCTTACAAAGTCACAGGGACTAGGATCTGCAAAAAGAAAAGTAAAAGCAAAAATTAGATTCAGTAAGAATCAAATATATGATAAAAATAGCCATCACAAATCAATAAACAAAGGAGCTAGGAAAAGTAACTATTTAGGGGAAAGACCAAATTAAATATATCACACTACTTTATCAAAGTAAACCACAGGTAAATCAAAGATTAAATTTAAAAAAAATTGAATTAGAGCAAAAATAAGAGAATACCTACTTAATCACTGGATTTTAATCTGCATTAAAGGTGACAGAAGATACAGAGGAAACATACAGATTAAAATATTTAAAACAAAACTTCTGTGTGTCAAAAAATAAAACTTAGAACAAAAACTTGGAGAAATATTTGGTAAAATGATAAAGGCTTTATAGTCTTAATAACTGAAGAGTATAAAAGGATAGATGAATAAGGAAAACACTAAGGAAGGTGTCAAAAGTTAAATGGACAAAGAAGAGGAATTCATCTATGGAGACACAAAGGGCTAATAATCATAAGAAAAAGTTCAAACTTGCTTGTAATCAAAACAATGCAAATAAAAAATGAGATTTTTAAAAACTATCAAACGAGCAAAATTTTTTTACAAAGGATAACAATGCAGGGACTTCCCTGGTGGTCCAGTGGTTAAGACTTTGTGCTTCCACTGCAGGGGGCACAGGTTCAGGTTCAATCCCTGGTCAGGGAACTAAGATCCCACAGGCCACAAGGAGCAGCAAAAAAAAAAAAAACAATGCTGGAGGGGTAAGATGAAATGAGTACTTGCATGCTGCTGGTGGATATTTAAATCAGTACACTTTGTGAAAAATAATTTGGTAGTACGAGTCAGCAATGCTTATACTCCTTAATCCAATTCTACTTCTAAACATGTACCCTAAAGAAATAATTCCAACTGTGGGCAAAGATTTATGCACAAAAATGTTACTGGTGGTATCTTTAACAGTAGAAAGCTGGATACACCTGAACTATTCAAAACAGACAAAATGGAAGCAAATTAAAATTCATGTTTAGAGCAACTTCCCTGGTGGCACAGTGGACATGGGTTTGATCCCTGGTCCGGGAAGATCCCACATGCCGTGGAGCAACTAAGCCCATGTGCCACAACTACTGAGCCTGCACTCTAGAGCCCGTGAGCCACAACTACTGAGCCCGTGTGCCACAACTACTGAAGCCTGTGCGTCACAACTACTGAAGCCTGTGCGCCTAGAGCCCGTGCTCTGCAACAAGAGAAGCCACCGCGATGAGAAGCCCGCGCACAGCAGTGAAGAGTAGCCCCCACTTGCCGTAACTAGATAAAGCCCGCACACAGAAACGAAGACCCAGCGCAGCCAAAAATAAATAAAAGTAAATCTTAAAAAAAAAAAAAATTATGTTTAGAAGTTTTTTTTTTACTATGGGAAAATATAGGCGATCATACAGGCCAAATTATCCAAAGGCCTATTATAATAGGCCTCATTATGACAAATTGTTCCAGACAGTTTCACCTTGGGAGTTTTTAATCACGTCTGGGAGGCCACCCTCTGGAGTGTTTGGGGTAAAGGAAAGTGGGTGTGCTCTGGCATCAGACAGACATGGCTCAAACCCCAGTTTTGTTACTTACTCAGCTGTACAATCTTGGGCAAATTCCTTAACTTCTCTGAGACTCAGTTTCCTCTCCTCAGATAGGAGGATAATGGGTAGGTGTGTGTAAAGATTAGTGACATGTATGTAAAACACCCTGCATATAATAGATGCAGACAGTAGATGAATGGTAGAATTATTAGTTACAACTTTAGTGCATCAATGTAGGAGCACTGTAGGAAACACAGTACTCAGGTATTGATTGGGTTTCTAGTATGTGCAGCCTGGTGCCAAAGTTGAGAGAACAAAATTTATAAGATACGGTTGGTTTCTCTTTACAAGGAGTTTACAGCCCACTAGGAGATAGGCTATGACCTTAAAAAAAAAAAAAAAAGTAAATGAAAATTTTGAGTTCGGCTATTTTCTATTAGTCTCCTTTTAAGGCTAAACTGACTCAGACGTAAGGAAGAGGGGAGGGTAGTCTACAAAAATGCCCTTGTACACAGTCATGCTGTCCCTCATGAAAGATACAGCACTTGTTTTGTGGATTTTGATGCATCACCAAGCTTGGTTTCCAGCTTTATATACACAAGTCAGAGTCAATATAACACTGAGTTAATCCTAAAATAACTTCTACAAATGCTGGTAATACGAATGAATTATGCTATTTCCTTTTGCCCTTTCATGCTATAATTTCTCCCACAGGTAGAGCTTTCATGCTTCATTTTAGAAACACATTTTTGATGTTATCTCATCAACTGGCAGGAAGGAATAGCTCTCAGGTGGCCATTGTGTCAGCTACGTCCCAAGCAAAGCAGTATTACAATGGTTTCCAAACTTGTCTGCACATTAGAATCACCTGGAAATCTTTTAAAAATTTTGGGTCCCAGCCCAGTTAAGTCACAACCTCAGGGGGTGGGACAAGCACTGGTATTTTTTGAAGCAAACAGCTTTAGGGAATACTATAATATTGTTTAATGGATAGGACCACTGGCTCTGGAATCAGACTGCCTAGAACCAAATCCTGGCTCCAACCTCTGATCTTGGGCAAGTTTACTAAAGCTCTCCATACCTTAGTTTTCTCACGGTCATGTAAAACAAAAGGTTGCTGTCTGAAAGTTAAACAAGATAATACATGTAAAGCACTCTGCATAGTGCCCAAAACATAGTAAATACACAATAAATCATAGCTATAATCCTAAAAATTTAAAAATTAAGATTAATTAATTTTAAATGCTTAAATTTCTGTAAATAAAAAACAGTTTAAGTAAACTGTTAAGTTTCAGTAATTGTAAAGTTTAAGTATTGGGTTGACCAAAAAGTTCATTTGGGTTTTTCTCCAACACCTTACAGAAAAACCTGAACGAACTTTTTGGCCAACCCAATAATTTACTATTAAAGATTCCACCTATGAAAATTAATGAAATGAGAACCTAATTGTGATCATGTACTCACATGTATTTTCATTGGTTTCCTTATGTATTTATACCCTCCCCTCATTTCTAAATGAATTTTAGATTGCTTACATAAACGCATACACTACAATAGGATATTATCTGTTTTAAGATGAAAAATTCAAGGAGAGATAGAAAAATAGTGGAGGGAGAAGAGAAAGGAAAATACAATGAAACAAAAGGAAGAATGTATAATTAAAGCCTTGTACAGTTATTTCTGAACATTCTAATTCTACCATTGAAAGCAAAAAACATCAACTTTTCCTAATATTGAAATCTGAAAGAAACTTCTCTTGTGAGGTCTCAACGGTGTTATACACACACAAAATAAATTATAGGACTTGAGAATGAAAAGGTGAAGAGAATCCTATTTTCTTAGTTTTCTTCCTTCTTTAAACTTTACTCTTGATATATGCGTTTCATGAAACCATGACAAATTTTAAAAAATAAGAAGTTTTCAGTAGAGCACCATAAATAACTGAGTATAAGGAAAGATTTTGTTCCCAAAAATTATTCCTCAGAAACGAGGTTACCTTGCATGCAAGTTCTTATAAATCTCATCTTATGAGACACTTTCTCAATTACTTTATTTTCCCAACAAAGAAATGAGAAACGAAAACATATCAGCCTGAAACAACTTCAATTAATGCTAAAATAATTATAGAGCTCTCCCTACAATTTAAATTTAAATCAGTATTTAAAAAGAGGGACGAAGTAAAGAAATTTAAAACAGATTTAATAATTATTCTTGGGGATATGCTTTTGTAATCCTAAGCATTGGATGTTGCTCTAAATAATTAAACATCATTTTAAAAAGCAAAATAGAAACACAAAGAATGAGGTAGTTGTATTGTGCAGATAAAAGTACAGCTACAGAATGAATTTTTTTTAAAGTTCTGTTACATTACATGAATGGGTTCTGATGGCTTGTTACATAATTTCTAGTGACAGCATAAAACACAGGTTCAAAAGGTGCCTATCTTATCCCTAATGATATAATGGAATCTAGGCAAAGAACGAAACTGGCTGCTGAAACCACCTGGTAAAAGGTGGATGGGGAACTTTACCATGGAGGGGTTGAGCCAACCTCACCTGAACTCACTCATCAATCTTAGAACCACCACAAACGTCAGAGCCTGACAGCGTATGCCCCCAAGCGTGGCACCACCTATGAAAAATTCTTGCTTGAAACTATTTTCAGTCTAAGCAAGCCTCTTAATCTATATGCTTTGCAAAAAAAAGGGGAGCTAGAAGAGCAAGTTAAAGACGTCACAAAGAACAAATTAAATTCAGAATATGGTATATTTTACCCAAAGTTTCTAACAAACGTGTTTGAAAAAGGGAGAGAGGATTAGGGTAGGTGTTAAAGAGTAACAGAGGGACTTCCCTGGTGGTCCAGTGGTTAAGACTCTGTGCTTCCACTGCAGGGGGTGCAGGTTCCATCCATGGTCTGGGAACTAAGATCCCACATGCCACTCAGTGCGGCCAAAAAAAAAAAAAAAAAAGAGTAACAGAGAAGAGACGATGTGTGGCCCTTGTGTGAGGGCTAATTCAAACTAACCGACTGTAAAAATACACTTTTGAGACAATTAAGGAAGCTTAAATATTTAGCGGGTATTAGACAGTATTAAAGAATAATTGTAAATTTTAAGTGTAAATAATGGCATGATAATTTATGGGTTTTTTAAAGTCCTTAGCAATGAGAAAGACATATAAGATACTTATGGGCAAAATGAAATGGTGTCTAGTATTTTCTTTAAAACAACTTGTCTGATGAGGCCCATGAGTGATGTTGCACAAGCAGATGACAGGTTCCCCAGCAAAGGCAGAATCAGACTAACAAGGCAGCTCTGGAACGGTGCTGTTAAGTACAATGCCTGGTACAGTAAGTATTTGTTCAATAAATTAATAAATTTATCCTTCAAGAAAAAAAAATACTCAGCCATAAAAAGAAACAAAATTGGGTCATTTGTAGAGACGTGGATGGACCTAGAGACTGTCATACAGAGTGAAGTAAGTCAGAAAAACAAATATCGTATATTAATGCATATATGTGGAAGCTAGAAAAATGGTACAGGTGAACTGGTTTGCAAGGCAGACATAGAGACAGAGATGTAGAGAACAAACGCATGGACACCAAGGGGGGAGAGCAGGGGGTGGGGGGAATGAATTGGGAGACTGGGACTGACATATATACACTAATACGTGTAAAATAGATAACTAATAAGAATCTGCTGTATGAAAAATAAATAAATTAAAAAAACAACCAAACAAAAAAACTTGTCCTACAGGAAGCCCCAAAATGTGTGTGTGTGTGTGTGTGTGTGTGTGTGTGTGTGTGTGTGTGTGTGTGTGTGTGGTAGGAAGGGTTGGTAAGAGAATACCTAGATGAAGTGAGATTAGCAAAATGTTAATAATTATTAAAACTAAGTGATGGGTATACGGGGGTACACTATAACATTCTCTATTTTGGGTGTGTTTGAAAATTTCTATAATAAAACTCTTAAATTTTCTATCTCAAATAACTTAAGAAATAAAAATGATTTTCCTGGAAAAAGTGTTAAATTACTCAAAAGGTAACTCTAGTGATGTCAAGCATGCAAGTGAAAAAGTTGAATAAAACGGCTTTTCCATGAAATGTAACGTTAGAAATAAGAACTATTTCTAAATTATATCATTGATTTTAATGTTATTTTAATTTTATAGGTGTTAATATACATTAACACCTTTCTAAATAAACATTTGTCTAACTATCTTTCTTCCTAAAAGTTTATCTATTCAAATTGGCTAGAGTTTTTCCAAATTTCCTTATATTCAAGAATATATAGTAATCTCATTTTGGCAACATCTTGCTGTATCAAATTAAGCAGCTGTATTAAAAGCCAGATTCTCAGCACTAGAATCCTCATTTCACTAGGAAGGAAACAGACATGCAGCTATGACAAAACCAGAACTAACCTCCTAGTTTAGTGCCCTTTCCAGTGGCATCAAGCTCCCTCTTCTACTATGTGCTCAAATTGAAATCCCCAGTATGTGGGTGGAGCTGTGACTCAGGCACGGCAGTGTTCAAGCATTCACATTTCTTTGGGGGCAGGGGCAGGATTTCAAACATCCAATCCATCCTTGGGGCAGATCTTCCTGAGTACAACTCCAGTATCACTCCCTGTTCCTAAAATATTTCCCAGCTCCTTTTTCCTAGAGAGTAACAGCAGTGCTTCTTTTCTCCATTCTCCATTCTTTTCTCCTGTATAGCCACTGCAGTATTTCACAGGCTTTGGATCAAACTAACAGGGTTTTGAATGCTGGTCCCACCACTACATGCCCACAGACAAATGCCGAGTCTCAGATTCCTCATCTGTAAATTGAGGACAAAAATACTTTGCAGAACCTTTTTTCAGGCAGCTTGGACGATGGCGGACATTCAGACTGAGCGTGTCTACAGAAAGCAACTGACCATCTTTCAAAATAAGAAGAGGGTCCTGCTTGGAGAAACTGTCAAGGAGAAGCTCCCGCAATAGAACAAGAACATCAGTCTGGGCTTCAAGACACCGAAGGAGGCCACTGAGGGCACTTACATTGACAAGAAATGCCCTTTTACTGGTAATTTCTCCATCTGAGGGAGGATCCTGTCTGGCTTGGTGACCAAGTTGAAGATGCAGAGGACCACTGTCATCTGCCGAGACTACCTCCACTACATCCGAAAGTACAACCACTTCGAGAAGCACCACAAGAACACGTCCGTGCACCTTCCCCCCTGCTTCAGGGACATCCAGATCGGCGACATTTACACAGTGGGTGAGGGATGGCCCCTGAGCAAGACGGTATGCTTCAATGTGAAGGTCTCCAAGGCTGCTGGCACCAACATGCAATTCCAGAAGTTCTAAGACTGGACCCCTGCCCACTGTGCCAAACAGAATAAAATTATTTTCCCAGTCAAAAAAAACAAAACAAAACTTTGCAGGGTGGTACAAGAATGGGAGATAATTGTATGTAGAGGTAGAGTGTCTGGTTATGGTTGGACTGAAGGCCACATCACTCATCTGGGCTCTACATATTTTGTTATGTTTATGTCTATATTATTTCCCTAAGCTTGTAAAGATGTGAGGAAAGACTGCTTTATTTTGTAGTCCTCACAGCACAAAACGTACACAGTTGAATAGATAGAATAGACAGGCCCACTATTTACAAAACACTATAATATCTATTGAGCACTTACAATGTGCCAAGCACTGTGCTGAGCTCCTTCCCCTCACTATCTTCCTATCTACTTCCCCTGTCACCCATAGCACCTAGCACAGGTAGAAGTGTGGTGGTGAAGTGGAGCAGGGTGTGGGATTGCCTGCCTGGGCCCAATCTCTGCTCTGTTACTGTGTGTGTGGCCTTTGGCAAGTCACTTACCTCCTCTCTGCCTCAGTTTCCTCATCTGTAAAGTGGGGACACAAATAGCACTTACACCAAAGGGTCGTTTTAAAGATGAAATGAGATGGTGTTAAATACGTAGGACACTCAATGGACCTAAGTTGCTGTGAGCTGAATAACGACGACTGGGTGAATCTAGACCACGTCCGTATGAATGACTTTTAGGCGGAATTCACCTCGACGTTCTAAGCTTTGGACTAGAGAAGGGTCAAGATAAAGTCCCTGTCCTCCCCTCAAGCAGCTCGCCTTTCAGGTGGACAGACAGACAATAAGCAGGTGAACAATTTCAGACGGTGGTGAGCACCGGAAGAAGATAAACTAGCATGACGTTCACTGCGTGGAAGGAAGGGGGCACCTAGTTTAGGGAGATAGGGAGGCAGTCTTCGGAGGAAGTGACACTCTACCTGTGGAAATGAAAGACAAGAAAGGGCCAGATATAGGAGAGGGGAGAAAGGGAAATGAGAGAGGAAGAGCATTTCAGACCAAGAAACAGCAAGTGTGAAGGCCCTGAGGTGAAATTAAGAGAAAGGCGCAGCAAGACAGCAGTCAGGGTGGCTGGAGGGAAGGGAGCAAGGAAGAGGAGAGCAGGATTTGTGGTGAGGCCAGATCACAATGAGCCCTGGAGGAGTTTGGCTCTTATTATAAGGCCAACAGGAAGGAGCCTCTAAAGGATTCTGAGCAGAATGATGAATAGCATCTCCCTTTAAGAGATAATCAGAACGTTATGGCTGTGTTATGCCCTTTAGATGTTTGTATTTTATTCCGCAGCAAACAAACCACACTGCTCCTGTTGCCACTGGAGCCAACAGTGGGATGATCTGGCTTGTGCTCCAAGCCATCTGCTGGGGAAGGCTGCCATCTGCTGGGAGGAAGCATGATTAAAAAGCCGTTGTTCCCTGATGGGGACTGAGGCACTCCTACACGGGGATTCCCGCTGCATGTAGAAGTAAAGCGTTTTGTAACACGATAAGGATGAAATGTCAAAGTATAACTACTCTCCACTTGCCCTCTACCCTGCCTCCTTAAGGAGCCCATGTGTGAGCTGCTCAGCCTCAGGTACGAATGGGATACCACTGACCTATAAAGGAAAGGCAGGGAACACCTCTCAGGACAGAACTAGGGGGCACAGGCGGGCAAGAGAGAGGCAAGATGCAGCTTGAGAGAAAGAGGAAAGGTATTTGTGGGGAACAGCTGACATGGTGACTGGGACTTGGGAAGAGATGTGCCTCAAGAACATTTCAGCAGGATTTGCTCTGTGTTAGATGGTAGAATTCCCTTGAAGGTACTTCGGTAAGACCTAGGTTATTTCTCAAAGCTTTCTGAAGTAAAATTTGTGCTTGTTTTTAGGTACACTATGGTTTTGAAGACCGGTCTTAAAGCAGTCCAGGTCTATGCTGGGTATGACCATGTAAACAAACATTGGGATGTTCTCTGACATGACAGATTAAGCTATATAATCATTACTACTATTCATTCTTCCTCAATCCTCTCCTAGGCACAGCTCCCCACTGCCTTAGCTCAGGGTCATTTGGGCAAGAGATAGGAGAATGTGGGAAAGGGTTTTGCTTGAGGGTGAGAAGGCAGAGGCAGGAAGAGGGCAAGCCCTTCCGTCTGGTTCAACAACAACAAAAACTGGGACCTCCATGCAAACTAGAGCTCAAAAATATCACATCACCAAGCTAACTACTAAGCTGTGTCTCCTCTCACACCCCCTCGGTCTGCATTTTTGTGAGCTTTTTCTCTTGTTTCAAATATATGTTTCATGTTCATTTTCACCTGATTTCATCTGTGTCAAGATAGCACTGGCAACTGAGTAGGCACTAAGAAAGCTGGGTTTATAACTCATACCATACACCAGGATAAATTCTAGTGGATCAAAGATTTCAATGTTTAAGAAAAGAAAACCCATGGTGAATTCTTTCATCACCTAGAAGTAGAAAGAGACATTTCTAATTATGATTCAATACAGAAGCCATAAAAGAGGTCAGTACTGCCATTTAACTCAGAAAAATGAAGTGACGGTCCTATAGCATACTCCAGTCCACTTTACTTTCTATGCCAGGGATGTGTTGAGGATGTGTTTGGCCTCCCCAACCACACTGACAGTCCAAGGATGGGATCCACGTCTTATTCATCTACAGCTCAGTGCCTATGCCCTGAACATAGTAAGTGCTCAATAAAGTTTAAGAGTGACAGTGATGATTAGTGACGACACATTAGTAAGGTGTTAGAATGATGGAACTTACTCTACAATATACATTTTTTAAATGTGCACACAACCAAAACTGCCATGTCTCAGTCATCTCAACACCCTCACAGGACACAGAAGAGTGCCTTAGTATATTCTCAGTAAACGTCTTTCATATGAAGGAATGTTTGAGTGAGAGGGGCATGGTGACATGCTGACTACATATGGCCTAATGTTTACATTATTTTATGTAAATAATATATAAATATACTCGCTGCTTATTGAATTAACATAAAGACTTACTGGAATTTTTAACAAGGAAAATCTAGAAGATAAATTCAGAAGATAGAAGCTTTAAAGTAGTCCTTTCTAAAGCAAAGTCTGAAAACTTTCTATACCGGGACTTCAGGGGGGCTATTGTGGGGCAGCACAGACAGGCAAGGCCCTCTAAAAGGTAGGCTTTCCCACCCTTTAAAAACATGGGCTGAGATCTGAACAGGAATTAACCACGAGATGGTCCTAGGAAAACAATAAACATCTAGGGAGAGAAAACCACCCATGCAGATTCTGAAGCAGGACCAAGTATGGGATTGGCCTTTTAGGGGAAGAGAAAAGAAGCCAGTGTGACTGGGGCAGAGTGAGCAGTAGGGAAAGTGGTAGGGAGTTAGGTCAGAGAGCCCGTGGAGCTCTAGAGACCCCTACAAAAGGTTTGGGTTTATTCTAAGAGCAATGGGACACCACAGGAAGGATAATATAGTAAGGGAAAGATGTGATCCAATTTGGTTTTTAAAATATCCCCTCTGGCTAAGGTAGTAAAGACCTGAAAGGGAAAAAGAGCAGAAGCAGGGAGACTACTCAGGAGGAGAACATAGAAATCCAGGTGAGAAATGACTGTAAGCAGGATGAGTGGGATGATGACCGTAAATGACCGCAAGTAGCAGAGGAAATGAATGAATTCAGGAAATGGTCTGGAAAGAAAACAAAGAGAACTTACATTGGATGCATTGGATTTGAGGGTGAAGAAAAAGGAATCAGGGAGAAATAGATTTTGGCGGGGGGGAAATCTTCAGTCTTCAGTTGGAAGACCAAAGGAGGAACAAGATTGGGAGGAAAGTCAAGACTTCTGTCTCAAAGCATATTATATTTGAGGTGCCTATGATACATCCAAATGAAGATGTCCAGTAGGCAGCTGAATACAAAAGTGTGGGACTTTAAAAACATGAGCAGACCAAAGAGTGTATTTTTGGCAGAGTGATCCGGTACACCTTTATAAGGAGGTGACAAATACTTGAGGGAAGAGTGTCCTGGCAGAGGAAAAAGCAAGTGGAATGATCGAGGTGGGAGCAAGGAGGCCCACGTGGCTGGAGAGCAGAGGCAGTGGGGAGAGTGGTGGGACACGAGGCTGGAGAGGCAGGTCAGATCATGTGGGCCTTGTAGGCTTACTTAGGACTTTAGACTACAAACTCTGCAAGATGAGAACTCCCTCTGGAGAGGTGAGAGCAGGAGAGTTGTGCGTAATTTATGTTCTAAGGGATCCCTGTGACTGCCACATGAACCATGAACTGGTGGAAATGATGTGGGGAAGGCATGAATGTCGCAAGAGTGGAAGCTACTGAAGCAGACCAAGCAAGAGATGATAGTGGCTTACAAAGGTGATGAATGCTTGGATGTTAAGAATGGTCATTGTCGGGCTTCCCTGGTGGCGCAGAGGTTGGGAATCCGCCTGTCAATGCAGGGGACGGGGGTTCGTGCCTCGGTCCGGGAAGATCCCACATGCTGCAGAGCGGCTGGGCCCGTGAGCCATGGCCGCTGAGCCTGCGCGTCCGGAGCCTGTGCTCCACAACGGGAGAGGCCACAACAGTGAGAGGCCCCGCGTACCGCAAAAAAAAAAAAAAAAAAAAAAAAAAAAGAATGGTCATTGTCATGACATATTTCAAAATTAGGGTTTACTAATGGCTTGGAGGCAAAGTGTAAGGGAAAAACGGGTGTCAAGAATGACTCCAAGGTTTTTGACCTGAGCACCTGGATGAATGAATTGTGGTGCCATTTGCTAAAATGGGGAACAGTGGAGGAAGAGCAAGTTTGGGGGCAGAAGTAAGAGTTCAGTTATGGATATGTTAAATTTTACATTTCTACTAGATATTCGAGTAGGGCTGTTAAAGAGACAATTGGTTACAAAACTCTGGAGCTCAAGAAAGAAATGGAGGCTGGAGATAATTTGGGAAGTCATCAGCATGCAGTTAAAGCCACAGAACTGATGACATCATCCAGGGAGCAAGGAAAGTTCTAAAGAATCTGAGAGAACTGAGCTATCGCCCACTTCAACCTAGAGGCTGGGAAAACAAAGATGATCTAGCAAAGGAAACTGAGTCAGGAGCATTCAATGAGGTAGGATGACAATGAAGTGGTATCCCAGAAGTCAAGTAGAGAAAGACTTCCAAGAAACAGGGAGTGAATGTGTCAAACAAGTAAGATGAGGATGAAGAATTAGCCATTGAATTTGGCAAGGTAGAGGTCATTGTGATCTCAACAAGAGCAACTTCAGCTAAGTAGAGGGGATAAAAGCTTAAGTCGGTTCTCAAGAGAATGGGAAGAGAGGATGGAGACAATAACTCATAAACTATTTTGAGGAATTTTCCTCTAAAAAGGAGCAGAGTATAGGAGTGGTATCTGGAGGGGTACATGGGGTTAAGGGAAGGTTTGGTTTCTTCAAGATAGGAGTTATTGCTGCATGTTCATGTGCTCATGGGAATGATCCAGTGGAGAGGGAAATAAAATGATGTGGGAAAGAGAGGGGCTAATTTTAGGGGCAAAGAGCTTAAAATTAGGTGGAATAGGATTCAACATACAGGTTGAGAGAATGGCCTCTGGTAAGAACAAAGACAGCTTGCCTATTATTAACAGGACAAAAGGTAGAGTATATATGTATAGATCCTGGTAGTTTGGTAGGTTCCCTGTTAGCAAATGAATTGATTAGGGAAATGTAGTATGACTGCCACACAATCACTGAGAGCAATGAAAGCACACTTGAAGTTCAAGGTCATGGATTTAAAGATCAGTCAACATAGTTGTTTGTTTTCCCTTGTCATCTTTTTTTTTTTTTTTTTTTTGCATCTTTTCAAGTGCAGGCAAGAATTGGATTTAACTAAGCAAGAATGACAAGAGGGAGAGACAAGGGAGCTAATACTTGCAAGGAAGTGATTCCATTGGTAGACTATGGACTAAGGTAAGGAGAGACAGAAGGACATAAGGTAGTAAGTGGTATATAATGAACAGTTGATAGCATCAGTGGATTAGAGGTCCCTTTGAAGCTGAAGAATTGAGAGGGTACAAGGAGGAGTAAGTGAGCTGGAAAGATAGATGTGCTTAGAGATTAGAGTGCTTGAAACAGACATTTTGGAAGTGCTACAGCAATTGACATTATCAAAGGCTAATGCAGTGGGTATCTAAGATGCAGTGAAGGATCCCATCATTCAAAGTGAAGAGGTCAAAGAACTAAGGCGGCAAATGGATCACCTATACTGAAATATCCACACAAAAAGGAGACAAAAGGGTTGGCGGTGGGAGAAAGACAGTAAACTAGAGCAGTTTCAGTGGAGTAGAGGAGAAAGACGCCTAACTAGGTGGGTAGAGAAGAGAATGGCAAGCAAGAAAAAGGAGTCAGTGAGTACAGATAACTCTTTTGACAAGCTCTGCAGTGACTTGCAGAAAAATGGGGCTGATGGTGTGAGAAGGAAGGGTCTGAAGAAGACATGGGGTTAAGGGTTATTTCAAGATAGAAGATTCTGCTCAACATCATTAATCATTAGAGAAATGCAAATCAAAACTACAATGAGATATCATCTCACACCAGTCAGAATGGCCATCATCAAAAAATCTACAAACAGGGGCTTCCCTGGTGGCGCAGTGGTTGGGAGTCCGCCTGCCAATGCAGGGGACGCGGGTTCATGCCCCGGTCCGGGAGGATCCCACATGCCGCAGAGTGGATGGGCCCGTGAGCCATGGTCGCTGGGCCTGCGCATCCAGAGCCTGTGCTCCGCAGCGGGAGGGGCCACATCAGTGAGAGGCCCGCATACAGCAAAAAATAATTTTAAAAAAATAATAAAATAAAAAAATTTTTTAAAATCTACAAACAATACATGCTGGAGAGGGTGTGGAGAAAAGGGAACCCTCTTGCACTGTTGGTGGGAATGTAAGTTGATACAGACACTATGGAGAACAGTATGGAGGTTCCTTAAAAAACTAAAACTAGAACTACCATACGACCCAGCTATCCCACTACTGGGCATATACCCTGAGAAAACCATAGTCCAAAAAGAGTCATGTACCACAATGTTCATTGCAGCTCTATTTTCAATAGCCAGGACATGGAAGCAACCTAAGTGTCCATCAACAGATGAATGGATAAAGAAGATGTGGCACATATATATACAATGGAATATTACTCAGCCATAAAAAGAAACAAAATTGAGTTATTTGTAGTGAGGTGGATGGATCTAGAGTCTGTCATACAGAGTGAAGTAAGTCAGAAAAAGAAAAATAAATACTGTATGCTAACACATATATATGGAATCTAAAAAACAACAACAAAATGGTCATGAAGAACCTAGGGGCAAGATAGGAATAAAGACGCAGACCTACTAGAGAATGGACTTGAGGATATGGGGAGGGGGTAGGGTAAGCTGGGACAAAGCGAGAGAGTGGCATGGACATATATACACTACCAAATGTAAAATAGATAGCTAGTGGGAAGCAGCTGCATAGCACAGGGAGATCAGCTCGGTGCTTTGTGACCACCTAGAGGGGTGGGATAGGGAGGGTGGGAGGGAGGGAGACGCAAGAGGGAAGAGTTATGGGAATATATGTACATGTATAACTGATTCACTTTGTTATAAAGCAGAAACTAACACACCATTGTAAAGCAATTATACTCCAGTAAAGATGTTAAAAAAAAAAAAAGATAGAAGATTCTAGAGTACATGTGTATGCTCATGGGTCTGATTCATTAGAAAGAGAGAGACTGATGCTGTTAGGAGAGAGAGGGGATAACTGCAGGAGCAAAGGTCTTCAGGAGACAAGAGAGGAATCCAAAGCACAAGTGGAGGCTTTTGCCACTCATAAAAAGAGGCACAGTTCTTCCCTGAAATATGAGAAAAGGCAGAATCCATGGGTGCAGGTTAGAGTAAGGCAATAGATTAGTGGTAAGAAAATAAGGGAGTTCATGACATCGCTTCTATTTTCTCAAGTGTGAGGCAAAGTCTTCAGCTGTTTGGGGTCAAAGGTGTGAAGGCTGGAGTAGAGTAAAGAAGGCATTTAGTCATCTCACAGATTAGGAGAACTAATTTATTAGGTGAATAAAGTGGGCTTGCCAGGCAGTGCCAAGTGACCAGCTGAGATCTGTGGTTATGAAATTGAAATAAAAGCAGTCAGTATGATTGTGTGATTTTGTACAGGAAGAGTCAGATGCTCAGGTGTAGGTAGAGGGTGGATGGGTGGGCTTAACCAGGGTTGAGGTTCTCCCAGGAGAAGTACGGTGAACAGCCAAAGAGCCAATGGGGAGGTGAAGATGTTGTAAGTAAGCAACTGACATGACAGACCATAGAATCAAGGCTGATAAAGACAAGTCAAGGAGAAAATGAGATGAAACGTGGTCAGCCAAGGAACTGGAAGCCCAGTGTGGACAAGGAATTGTTCTGGGTGGAGTCATCAATGAGAGGCCATAAGTGAGCTGGATGTTTATACCCAAGTCCCATCAGCCCTGTTAGCTTGTGAACTTGTTGATGACTGAACATACAGCAAGCACTTAGTAAACATACTGTTTGAATTTTTGTTCAATGAGTGTTTTGTTACTACATCTTTAACAATGTAATAGCATTTATTGAGCACCACCATGTGCTAAACACTGAGAAAACTATCCTCCCTTCAAGGATCCCTCCCCTTAGCTGAGGAAAAGGATAGTGATATAACCCAAAATCTTAAGTGCTATAATAGAGGTATGTTCAAAGTGGCAACCCAGAGGACTGCAATGACTAACTGTAGAGAAGCCTTAAGAAGGGCTTCAAAAAGAAGTGACAGTGATTAATCGAGGACAGCTAGTGACAGTGACTAATCAAGGACAGCTAGCAAGTCCCCAGGTGGAGAGAGAGCAGAGTGAAGAGATTGTTTCATCACCAGTCTCAATTTCCCATCAGAGCTTCTTGAGGTCCAAAGACAGGGCATTGCAAAACAGCAGGTAAATGACACAAGTGTTATCCTCCTTTAAAACAAAATGGGGGGGGGGACTTCCTTGGTGGCACAGTGGTTAAGAATCCACCTGCCAATGCAGGGACCACGGGTTCAAGCCCTGGTCAGGGAAGATCCCACGTGCCGTGGAGCTACTAAGCCCGTGAGTCACAACTACTGAGTCTGCACTCTAGACCCCGCGTGACACAACTACTGAGCCCTCGTGCTTAGAGCCGGTGCTCCACAACAAGAGAAGCCACCACAGTGAGAAGCCCGCGCACGGCAATGAAGAGCAGCCCCGCTCGCCGCAACTAGAGAAAGCTCGCGCAGCAGCGAAGACCCAGTGCAGCCAAAAATAAATAAATAAATAAATTTATATTAAAAAAATAAAAGGTTCCTTGCAGGCAAACCTTCCCATTAGAACCCCCAGAGGGACCCCCAACACCTACCTCTCAGGGAAGATGGCAGAAGCCGTGGCGGGGATCTGGTCAGCAGAGACGGGGAGATCATCACGCCAGCTCTGGGAAGCAACTCGACTTCGTGGGGCTTGTGGGGCTCGCGGGGTGGATGAGGCTTGTAAGGTGCATGGGGTTTGGGGGGCCTGTGGGGCTCACAGGGTTGGTAGAGCTCATAGGGCTTGTGGGGCTTGGGGATCTGGTGGGACTCTGCACACCCCTCTGACTCGCCTGGCTGGTCTTGCTCGCCGGCCTCCTCGGCTAACCCCGGCTCCTCGGACTCCCCAGGCTGGTTGAGCACGTCAAATATCCTGACTACAATGGGCTTGTGGAGGGCTTCTGAGCGAGTGGATATTTCTGCCATGTCGTGCCCATCGGACAGCCCAGAAGAACCCGAAAACTCCTGGCTCTCCATTGGCGGCCCAGAAGCTCCCGCTGGGCGACGACCGGAGGCTGCTCGCCTTCTAGAAGATGGGAGAGGATGGGCTGACGGCCCGCACTCCGCGCGCCCCGCCCCAGCGCGCCCAACTCAGACGCGACGCGGCAGCGCGTAACAAGCCCCGCCTCTGGGCCCCTCCCTGCACGTTCTCCCGTTGCCAAGACGACGCGCCAAGTTGCGGGGGCCCACCTGGGGCCCCGCCCCTTAGAGAGGAGGCAGGTGAAAAAGAGAAAAGGGGCAGGCTCCCTGATCAGCTGTTTTTGCTTCCCTTACTTTAAGTCTGTTTCTAAGCGCATACACTTGCATGTAGGATCATTACATCTTGCAGAGTTGACCTCTTTATTATGTAATTCCCCTCTTTTAAAAAATTATTTTTCCAGTTTTATTGAGAAATAACGGACATACATCCCTGTATAAGTTTAAGGTGTACAGCATGATGGTGTGATTTACATGTATTGTGAAATGATTACCATGATAAGTTTGGTTAACATCCATCCTCTCATATTGATACAATAAAAAAAAATTTTTTTTCTCCTTGTGATGAAAATTCTTAGGATCTACTCTCTTAACAACTTTCCTATAATGCATACAGCAGTGTTAACTAGAGTCATCATGTTGTAGGTTCCATCCCTGGTGCTTATTTATCTTATAACTGGAAGTTTGTATCTTTTGACCACCTTCCTCTAACCGACCCCCTCCCCCCAATCCATATAACCACAAACCTGATTCCTTTTTCTGGGTTTGGTGTTTGTTTAAATTCCACACATCAGTGAGATCATATAGTATTTGTCTTTCTCTGTCTTGTTTTGCTTAGCATAATGCCTTCAAGGTCCACCCATGTTGTTGCAAATGATAGGATTTCCTTGTTTTTTAATGGCTGAATAATATTCCATTGTTTGCATGTTTGTATGCATGTATATACATATATATACACTACAAATTCTTTTATCCATTCGCCCATCCATGGACACTTAGGTTGTTTCTATGTCTTTGCTACTGAAAATAATGCTGCTAGGAACATGGTGGTGCAGATACCTTTTTGAGTTAGTGTTTTCATTTCCTTTGGATATATTCTCAGAAGTGGAATTGCTGGATTGTACGGTAGTTCTATTTTTAATTTTTTGAGGACCCTCCATACTGTTTTCCACAGTGGCTGTACCAATTTACAATCCCACCAAGAGTACCAAAGATTCCCTTTTCTCTACATCCAAGCTGGCATTTGTTATCTCGTCTTTTTGATGATGGCCATTCTAATAGGCTTGGGGGGATACTTCATTGTTTAACTGGCATTTCCCTAATGAGGAGTGATGTTGAGTATCTTTTCATGTACATGTTGGCCATTTATAGATCTTATTCAGGAAAAATGTCTATCAGGTCCTTTTCCGTTTCTTATTTTATTTTTTCTGCTATTGAGTTGTATGTGTTCTTTATATATTTTGAATATTAACCCCTTATCAGATATACAGTCTGCAAATACTTGTCCCATTCCATTGGTTGTTTTCTCATTTTGTTGATGGTTTCTTTTGCTGTGTAGAAGCTTTTTAGTTTGATGTAGTCCCACTTACCTTTTATTTTGTTGCTTGTGCTTTAGGTATAATTCCCCTCTTTATCTTTGATAACTTTCATTATTCTCAAATCTTCTGTGTCTGAAATTAATATAGCTACTCCTGCTTTCTTTTGATTAGTGTTATATCTTTCTTCATTCACATAATTTTAATCTATATGTCTCTTTATATTCAAAGTGAGTTTCTTGTAAGCAAGACGTGTGTTTATGGATCTTTTATTTTTTAATCCACTCTGAAATTTCTGTCTTTTAATTGGTGCATTTAGACCACTGACCTTCAAAGTGATTATTGATTTAGTTGGATTAATAGCTACCATATTTTTACTGTTTTCTATCTGTTGTCCTTGTTCTTTGTTTCTCTTTTTGTCTTCCATTCTTTTTCTACCTTTTGTGGTTTTAATTGAGCATTTTATTTGATTTCATTTTCTCTTTTCTTGGCATATCAGTTATAACTTCTTTTATTTTTTTTAGTGGTTGCCCTAGAGTTTGCAATATACATTAACAACAAACCCAAGCCTACTTTCAAATAACACTATACCACTTCACAGGTAATGTGAATACCTTATAATAACTAAATAATCCAAATTCCTCCCTCTCATCCCTTGTATCATTGCTGTCATAACATTTATACACACATATAAGCATACATAGTCAAATATAATGTTGCTATTATTATTTTGAAGAAACTAATGTTAGATCAATTAAGAATAAGACAAATGAAAGTTTTAATTTTACCTTCACTTATTCCTTTTCCAATGTTCTTCCTTCCTTTATGTAGGTCCAAATATCTGACCTATATCATTTTCCTTCTGTCCAAAGAATTTCTTTTTAACATATCTTGCAACAAAGAAGTACTGGCAAAAAATTCCCTCAATTTTTGTCTAAGAAATTTTTCTCCTTCACTTTTGAAGGATTTCACAGGGTACAGAATTCTAGGCTAACGGTTTTTTTTTTCTCAACACTGTGAATATTTTACTCTACTCTTTTCTTGTTTGTGTGGTTTCTGAGAAGCCTAATGTACTTATCTTTGATCCTCTATAGGTAAGGTGTTTTTTCCTCTGGTTTCTTTCTGGATTTTTTCTTCAACTTTGATTTTCTGCAGCTTAAAAGTGATATGCCTATCTATAGTTTTTTGTTGTTGTTGCTGTTGTTTTTTTGTGGGGGAGGGCATTTGTCCTCCTTGGTGTTCTCTGAGCTTCTGGGATCTGTGGTTTGGTGTCTGACATTAATTTGGAGAAATTCTTAGTCATTGTTTCAAATATTTATTCTGTTCCTTTCTTTTCTTTCTTTCTGGTTTCCCATTACACACATGTTGCAACTTTTGTAGTTGTTCCACAGTCCTTGTATATTCTGTTCTGTTTCTTTCTAGTCTTTGTTCTTAGACTTTCAGTTTTGGAGGTTTCTATTGAGATAGTCTCAAGCTCAGAGATTCGTTCCTCAGCTATGTCCAGCCTTTTAACAAGCCCACTAAACACATTCTTCATTTCTGTATGGTGCTTGTGGTATCTCTTCTGTATGTTTTGTGTTTTAGTATGTCTTGTAGTTTTTCTTGATAGCCAGGCATGATGTACTGGGTAAAAGGAGCTGCTGTAAACAGGCCTTTAGTAATGTGGTGGTGAGGTTGGAGCGGGGGAGGGGGAGCGTTCTATAGTCCTATGATTAGGTCTTAGTCTTTTAGAGACTAAGTGCCTCTGGACTGCAAACTTAAGTCTTAGTTTTCTGCCCTTTTAGGTGGAACAGAATGTCTAGAGTGGGCTGGAGTTGGGTATTTCCCCCAGGTCAGTTAGGCTCTGGTAATAACCCAGCAGGCTAGGCTCTGGTTAACTAGTTTCCCCTGAGGGCAGGCCTTGTTAAGAAGGACAGAGTGCTCTGGCATATTTCAAAAAAATTTTTCCCCTCCCTTGGAAGCACCAGGGGATTTCTCTCCAATATTTATTATAGGAATCTGGTCGAGGTTCTGGAGGTAAATCTCAAATAATTGGGGGCCCCTCCAATGACTGGGTTCCCCTAGAGTGTTTTAACTTTCAGATTACTCCACTTGGAGCAACCAGCAATTCATCAGTCACTGTTCCGTTTTTTCTACCCTGGGGTTCCCATGGGCAGTTTCCCACTATAAGTCTCTGCTCTGGTAAATTGTTAATCTCTGTATTCTCCTGTTGCTCCCTCCAATGCTGATTTTTCAGTCTGTTCAGCTTTTTAACTTGTTAGAATGGAGTGGTGGCTTCCAAGCTTCTTACATGCTGGGCTCAAAACTGGAAGTCCTTTTTTTTTTAAAAAAAAAAAAGATCAAGACAGGACACTAAGGTTCGAAGATGGATTTATGTCTGTAGGTAAACAGAGTTATCACTCTTACAAAATATTTCTAGTAAAGAAAGCTTATCTATATAAAAAAGCTAAATAACAAGCATTTAAAAAACAAATCCTCACGGTGTTCTTCTTTTAGTGCAATCGTTTCTTAAAAAGAAGCCTTTCCTAAATCTTTCTGAATGCTGTTAATTTATATTTCTATGTGGGTTTGATAGTGCTTACTTTTCTTATTGCCCTATCCTGATATTTCTTTCCCTACTTTTAAGTGGATCCCTACGGATCCACTTAAAGGAAAGACACCTGGATTTTTACTTGAAAAGAGAAAAGTTATTAAAATATTTTAATGTAAATCTCATTTCATTGAGAAACTACAAATGGAATGAATGCTTCCTACTGTTCACTTTAATTTGGTTGATTAAAAATCCAAATCCCGGGAATTCCCTGGTGGCACAGTGGTTAAGAATCTACCTGCCAATGCAGGGGATGTGGGTTCAAGCCCTGGTCTGGGTAGATCCCACATGCCATGGAGCAATGAAGCCCGTGCACCACAACTACTGAGCCTGCGCTCTAGAGCCTGCGAGCCACAACTACTGAGCCAATGTGCCACAACTACTGAAGCCCGTGCACCTAGAGCCCGTGCTCCGCAACAAGAGAAGCCACCGCAATAAGAAGCCCATGCACCACAACGAAAAGTAGCCCCCGCTCGCTGCAACTAGAGAAAGCCCGCATGCAGCAACAAAGACCCAACACAGCCAAAAATAAATAAAAATTTAAAAAAAATCCAAATCCCTCTAAATACATTGTTTTACCAATATTTTTAAAGTTCAAAATATAAATAGAGATCCTCTTAATCAATTAACATTATCTTATATATGTGTATATGCCCTGCATTGAGAAAATAGGAAATGCCTTATTTTTTATTGGAAAGTGGAAACTTTTGGCTTCCAGCCTGCCGCTAAACATTCCCTGGTGACATTCAAATCATGAGCCTCACAGTGGGCCTAGGCCTGATCACTGCATGTCTGCAGCCAGCTGTGCAATCAGGTCTCTGGCATCTTGCATGATGGAGGGTATCTCTGAGCCATTCTCAGTCACCTGGGTTCCAAACAAGAACATCTTCCTGTCATTTCCCACCTCAGATAATGCCAAAGCTTCATGGATATCTGTAATGTGATAGGCTGCTTCAAGATCCTTCACCAAGAATGAAAAAAGAATTGAGAAAAAGTTGGTTATTTTGCAATCTTTTTGGATAGATACATTTATTACTCTCATTTATTGCTCTCAATGACCCCACCTTCATTCTAATATGGAGGATACTGTAATCCCATTACTATGATCTTAATGATTGTTTGAATATAATGATTTTCATTGGAATTATATCAGCATTTATGAGTTATCATCAAAAAAGTATGTTCTGGAATGAAGTTAAGTCGATATAATACCTTAATCAATTTCCTAAACAGTGCAATCTATCTGCTTCTAATTTTGTTTTTCCATTTTTATCTTTATTTTCCTAATATTATTTTTAATTTGTCTTAACAATAGAAATTTGATTCATTAATTGGTTTTTGCCCATATCATATTTTATTGATTAAGCATTTGCCAAATGTGAGTTTTCCTTTGCAACCATTATTTCTACTGAACAAAAAATTTTGGATCAAATTTGGAGGGATGGAGGGAGACAGAGAAGGGATAAGGGAGGAAGTGAATTTAGAAAATGGAGTAGTGGGTAAAGGAGGCTAAGAGGGGAGGGACAGGTGGAGGGAAAAAGGACAAGATGGAGAAGCGGGGAAGGCTTAAAGGACAGAAACCCACTGGGAGAGGTAGAGAGAGGAGAGATTAAAATGAGGAGACAGAAAGCATGTGTTTATGCTGCATGCCAAGGTCAAAACCTCCTTGAGGTCAAAATGCCAAGGTCAAAACATATTTCTTTGCCTCTCACACATCAAGAATTATTTATGCAAATGACCTCTGACATTCCCTCTCCTAAATACATACACAGATTCAGTTATAGTTTTTAAGTCCTTTGCAAAAGTTTAAGTATTTTCACTCCTAAAATTGCATTTGTATTTGGCTTTTTGTTGTTTCATAGTGTTTTCCCATAGCTTTAGGACATCATCTGGAAATAGTCCAATATTGTGTCATTTTTTTCTTGTACCAATATGAACCTATCAAATTCCATAACTGGGAGCCTGTGAGACTTTTCCTGATGTGGTATGATTACCTTTCTGGTCCTCCCAATATATTGCCTGTCTGAAACCTGAATTCACTTATTCCTAGAGCCCGCAGTGAATTTTGCAACTGTGTTAATGAATCTAGTAACATGTGGACAATGTCTCAAGTTAAAAAAAAAGTCACTGATGGAATTGGAGAGGAAGAAAATAGAAGGAGGGTGTTGCGTGGGAGGAGGGGCTCCTTGTAATGATAAAAGCACATCAGGGATAAATATCAGATGCATTCCACACTTACATAACTGTGCCTTAATAGAGATCATCACTCAAAGAGTAAAGATAGTAAGTCGACGTTTTAAAAATACTTATGTAATAACTTGAACCAATGAGTCATACAAAAAAATAAATTACTTTGGCCAAGGAGCATCACCCAAGATGCATTACACTTAAACTAGAATATCCAAACCTTTTATTATTAAACCCCAGTAAAAGTTATAAATTTGACACCAAATAGCTCTGTTTATTCAATTTGATGAAGAGATATAAACCACAAAGGAGAGTATTGCTAAATTTGTCTATTAAAAATGAAAACCTGGGACTTCCCTGGTGGCAGAGTGGTTAAGAATCTGCCTGCCAATGCAGGAGACACAGTTTCGAGCCCTGGTCCAGGAAGATCCCACATGCCACAGAACAACTAAGCCCATGTGCCACAACTACTGAGCCTGTGCTCTAGAGCCCATGAGTCACAACTACTGAGCCCGCGTGCCACAGCTACTGAAGCCTGCGTGCCTAGGGCCCGTGCTTCACAACAAGAGAAGCCACCACAATGAGAAGCCGGAGCACCACAACAAAGAGTAGCCCCCGCTCACCACAACTAGAGAAAGCCTGTGTGCAGCAACGAAGACCCAACACAGACAAAAATAAAAATAAAAAATTTATTTAAAAAAATGAAAACCTATGCATTAAAAAGAGAACCATAAACAAAGTAAAATCATAAGCTAATAGATTGCTGTGGAAGATATGTGTAATGTATGTAACAGACAAAAGTTTTTCCAAAGGACACAAAAGACTCCTACAACTCAAAGGAGAAAAGATAAACACCGTAACAGGAATTTGGGGAAAGATATTAAAAGATAATTCACAAATGTGGAAGTTCATTTCAAAGAATGAAACTAATTTGAAACTAATAACCAGTGAACATCTGAAAACATGTTCAAGCTCACTAGTAATTAAGGAAATGCAAATTAGAATAATAAGATAAAATTTCATCCCCATGAGACTGGCAAAAATGAAAGTTTGACAAGCCAAGTATTGACAAGGATGTGGAGCTATAAAAACTGTCATATACTGCTGGTAGGAAAAATAAACTAGTTCAATATCTTTGGAAAGCAACTTGGTAATATCTAGCAAAGTTGAATATGGACAAATCCAAAACCCAGCAATTCCTCATGCACTAGAGAAATGTTGGTACACATCAACGAGGAGACACATACATGAAGATTCACTGTACAACTGATTTTAGCAATAAAACATTGGAAATAAACCAAATATCCAACAAGAAAATGGTAAAGCCGTGGTATATTCATGCAATGGAATACTATACAGCTTACTTAAATATACCAGGATCCTCTAAATCTTTACAGTTTGTGGTACTTAAGATGCTCATTAAAAAAAAATCTCCAGCTTTTCTTTTAGAAATAATCTGCTGGACTAGCATCTCTGCTGGACTTTAATATAGGCTCCTACTTTTAGATCATTTGTAATTATTTAGTTTACTTCCATAAATATTCATCCATAGAAGTAGTGGAAGAAATGGCAGGAACTGAGCTCTCTTATGACTGGCAACCCTAGCAATTAAGAGAGAGGTTTTAGCATTACAGGCATACCTCAGAGATATTTCAAATTTGGTTCCAGACTACTGCAATAAAATGAATACTGCAGGGCTTCCCTGGTGGTGCAGGGGTTGAGAGTCCACCTGCCGATGCAGGGGACACCAGTCCGTGCCCCGGTCCGGGAAGATCCCATGTGCCACGAAGCGGCTGGGCCTGTGAGCCACGGCCGCTGAGCCTGCGCGTCTGGAGCCTGTGCTCCGCAACGGGAGAGGCCACAACAGTGAGAGGCCCACGTACCGCAAAAAAAAAAAAAAAAAAAAGAATACTGCAATAAAGCTAGTCACATGAATTTTTCTGTCTCTCAGTGCATATAAAAGTTATGTTTACACTACTGTAGTCTATTAAGTGTGCAATAGCATTGTCTAAAAAAAGTACATACCTTAATTAAAAAATACCTTACTGCTAAAAAATGCTAACCATCATCTGAGCCTGCAGCAAATTGTAATCTTTTTGCAATAGTAACATCAAAGATCACTGATCACAGATTATCGTAACAAATATAATAATAATCTTAAAAGTTTGAAATATTGCAAGAATTACTAAAATGCTACACAGAGACATGAAGTGAGAAATGCTTTTGGGAAAACGGTACCTATAGACTTGCTCGATGCAGGGTTGCCACAAACCTTTGATTTGTAAAAAACAAAATATCTGCAAAGTGCAATAAAATGAGGTATGCCTGTACAATGCTATAGATGTCTAATACCTTTTTTAACTTTCTTTATTGTAGTAAAATACACATAAAGAAATTTGCCATATTAACCAATTTTAAGTGTCCAGTTCAGTGTACAAATAAGTACATTCACATTGTTGTACACCATCCATCTCCAGAACTCTTTTCAACTTGTAAAACTGATACTCTGTACCCATTAAACAATAACTTCCCGTTTCTCCCTCCCCCAGGCTCTGGCAACCACTATTCTACTTTTCATTTCTATGAATTTGACTGCTCTAGGGACCTCACAAAACTGTATTCAGGGACTTCACTGGTGGCGCAGTGGTTAAGTATCCGCCTGCCAATGCAGGGGACATGGGTTCGAACCCTGGTCTGGGAAGATCCCACATGCCATGGAGCAACTAAGCCCATGCGCCACAAGTACTAAGCCTGTGCGCTAGAACCCGCAGGCCACAACTACTGAGCCCGTGTGCCACAACTACTGAATCCTGCATGCTTAGAGCCTGTGGTCCGCAACAAGAGAAGCCACCACAATGAGAAGCCTGCACACCGCAACAAAGAGTAGCCCCCATTCGCCGCAATTAGAGAAAGACTGCACGGAGCAACGAAGACCCAGTGCAGCCAAAAATAAATAAATAATTTTTTTTAAAAAAGTGTAATCATACAGTATTTGTCTTTTTGTGACTGGCTTATTTCACTTAGCATAATGTCTTCAAAGTTCATCTATGTTGTAGCATGTGTCAGAATTTCCTTTTTTAAGGCTGAATAATATCCATTGTATGTATATATCTCATTTTGTTTATCCATTCATCTGTGGATGGACACTTGGGTTGCTTCTACCTTTTGGCTACTGTGAATAAGTCTGCTATGAACATGGCTGTGCAAATATCTGTTTGAGTTCCTGCTTTCAATTCTATTGGTTATATACCCAGAAGTGGATTGCTGGACTATATGAAAACTCTATTTTTAATTTTTTAAAGAACTGCCATACTGTTTTTCACAGTGGCTGCACCATTTGACATCCCCACCAACACTGCACAAGGGTTCCAATTTCTTCATGAACATTTAATATTTTAATGCATGTGTGTGAAATAAATTCAGGTCAGGCTAATTGATCTAAAACCACTTCTTTATACATATTAAACACGCAAATATTTTGTAGAAATCAATTCAAAAGTCAATAAATGTTCACTGAATTAAATTCAACAGGTAGATTGGTTCAAGATGGTGGAGTAGAAGGATGTGTGCTCACTCCTTCTTGCAAGAGCACTGGAATCACAACTAACTGCTGAACAGTCATCGACAGGAAGACACTGGAACTCACCAAAAAAGATACCCCACATCTAAAGACAAAGGAAAAGCCACATTGAGATGGTAAGGGGGCGCAATCACGATAAAATCAAATCCCATAACCGCTGAGTGGGTGACTCACAAACTAGAAAACACTTATACCATGGAAGTCCACCCACTGGAGTGAAGGTTCTGAGCCCCACATCAGGCTTCCCAACCTGGGGGTCTGGCAACAGAAGGAGGAATTCCTAGAGAATCAGACTTTGAAGGCTAGCGGGATTTGATTGCAGGACTTTGACAGGACTGGGGGGAAACAGAGACTCCACTCTTGGAGGGCACACTCAAAGCAATGTGTGCATCAGGACCCACGGGAAGGAGCAGTGGCCCCATAGGAGACTGAACCAGACCTACCCACTAGTGTTAGAGGGTCTGCAGCAGATGACTGGGGGTGGGCTGTGGCTCACCAAGGGACAAGGACACTGGCAACAGAAGTTCTGGGAAGTACTCCTTGGCGTGAGCCCTTCCAGAGTCTGCCATTAGCCCCATCAAAGAGCTGGTAGGCTCCAATGCTGGGATGCCTCAGGCCAAAGAACCAACAGGGAGGGAACCCAACCCCACCCAACAGCAGACAAGCTGATTAAACTTTTACTGAGCTCTGCCCACCACAGCAACACCCAACCCTACCCACCACCAGTCCCTCCCATCAGGAAGCTTGCACAAACCCCTTAGATAGCCTCATCCATCAGAGGACAGACAGCAGAAGCAAGAGTAACTACAATTCTGCAGCCTGTGGAATGAAACCACATTCACAGAAAGATAGACAAAATGAAAAGGCAGAGGACTATGTCCCAGATGAAGGAACAAGATAAAACCCCAGTAAAACAACTAAAGGAAGTAAAGATAGGCAACCTTCCAGAAAAAGAATTGAGAATAATGATAGTGAAGATGATCCAGGACCTCGGAAAAACAATGGAGGCAAGGATCGAGGAGATGCAAGAAATGTTTAACAAAGACCTAGAAGAATTAAAGAACAAACACCTAGAAGAATTAAAGAACAAACAAACAGAGATGAAAAATACAATAAATGAAATGAAAAATACACTAGAAGGAATCAATAGCAGAATAACTGAGGCAGAAGAATGGATAAGTGACCTGGAAGACAGAATGGTGGAATTCACTGCCATGGAACAGAACAAAGAAAAAAGAATGAAAAGAAATGAAGACAGCCTAAGAGACCTCTGGGACAACATTAAATGCAACAACATTCTCATTATAGGGGTCCCAGAAGGAGAAGAAAGAAAGAAAGGACCTGAGAAAATATTTGAAGAGATTATAGTCAAAAACTTCCCTAACATGGGAAAGGAAATAGCCACTCAAGTCCAGAAAGTGCAGACAGTCCCATGCAGGAAAAACCCAAGGAGAAACATACTAAGACACATACTAATCAAATTGGCAAAAATTAAAGACAAAGAAAAATTATTGAAAGCAACAAGGGAAAAACGAGAAATAACATACAAGGGAACTCCCATAAGGCTAACAGCTGATTTCTCAGAAGAAACTTTACAAGCCAGAAGGGGGTCGCATGACATATTTAAAGTGATGAAAGGGAAGACGCTACAACCAAGATTACTCTACCCAGCAAGGATCTCATTCAGATTTGATGGAGAAATCAAAAGCTTTACAGACAAGCAAAAGCTAAGAGAATTCAGCATCACCAAACCAGCTCTACAAATGCTAAAGGAACTTCTCTAGGCAGGAAACAAAAGAGGAGAAAAGGACCTACAATAACAATCCCATAACAATAAAGAAAAGGGTAATAGGAACATACATATCGATAATTACCTTAAACGTGAATGGATTAAATGCTCCAAACAAAAGACACAGGCTCGTTGAATGGATACAAAAACAAGACTCATATATGCTGTCTACAAGAGACCAACTTCAGACCTAGGGACACATACAGACGGAAAGTGAGGGGATGGAAAAAGATTTTCCATGCAAATGGAAATCAAAAGAAAGCTGAAGTAGCAATACTCATATAAGATAAAATAGATTTTAAAATAAAGAATGTTACAAGAGACAAGGAAGGATACTACATAATGATCAAGGGATGAATCCAAGAAGAAGATATAACAATTATAAATATATATGCACCCAACATAGGACCACCTCAATACATAAGGCAACTGCTAACAGCCATAAAAGAAGAAATCGACAGTAACACAATAATAGTGGCAGACATTAACACCTCACTTACACCAATGGACAGATCATCCAGACAGAAAATTAATAAGGAAACAGAAGCTCTAAATGACACAATAGACCAGATAGATTTAATTGATATTTATAGGACATTCCATCCAAAAACAGCAGATTATACTTTCTTCTCAAGTGCCCACGGAACATTCCCCAGGCTAGATCACATCTTGGGTCACAAATCAAGCCTCGGTAAATATAAGAAAACTGAAATCATATCAAGCATCTTTTCTGACCACAATGCTATGAGATTAGAAATCAATTACAGGGAAAAAAACGTAAAAAACACAAACACGTGGAGGCAATCAATATACTAAATAACCAAGAGATCACTGAATAAATCAAAGAGGAAATCAAAAAAAACCTAGAGACAAATGACAATGAAAACACGATGATCCAAAACCTACGGAATGCAGCAAAAACACTGCTAAGAGGGAAGTTTATAGCAATACAATCCTACCTCAAGAAACAAGAAAAATCTCTGATAAACAATCTAACCTTACACCTAAAGGAACTAGAGAAAGAAGAGCAAACAAGACCCAAAGTTAGCAGAAGGAAAGAAATCATAAAAATCAGATAAGAAATAAATGAAAAAGAAATGAAGGAAACAGTAGCAAAGATCAATAAAACTAAAAGCGGGTTCTTTGAGAGGATAAACAAAATTGATAAACCTTTAGCCAGACTGATCAAGAAGAAGGAGAGTACTCAAATCAATAAAATTAGAAATGAAAAAGGAGAAGTTACAACAGACACTGCAGAAATACAAAGTATCCTAAGAGACTACTACAAGCAACTCTATGCCAATAAAATGGACAACCTGGAAGAAATGGACAAATTCTTAGAAAGGTATCATCTTCCAAGACTGAACCAGGAAGAAGTAGAAAATATGAACAGACCAATCACAAGTAATGAAATTGAAACTGTGATTAAAAATCTTCCAACAAACAAAAGTCCAGGACCAGATGGCTTCACAGGTGAATTCTATCAAACATTTAGAGAAGAGCTAACACCCATCCTTCTCAAACTCTTCCAAAAATTGCAGAGGAAGGAAAACTCCCAATCTCAATTCTATGAAGCCACCATCAGCCTGATACCAACACCAGACACGGATACTACAAGAAAAGAAAATTACAGACCAATATCACTGATGCAAAAAACAGAATATGGATGCAAAAATCCTCAACAAAATACTAGCAAACAGAATCCAACAACACATTAAAAGGATCATACACCATGATCAAGTGGGATTTATCCCAGGGATGCAAGGATTCTTCAATATACGCAAATCAATCAATGTGATACACCATATTAACAAATTGAAGGAGAAAAACCATATGGTCATCTCAATAGATGCAGAAAAAGCTTTTGACAAAATTCAACAGCCATTTATGATAAAAACTCTCCAGAAAGTGGGCATAGAGGGAACCTACCTCAACATAATAAAGGCCATATATGACAAACCCACAGCAAACATCATTCTCAATGGTGAAAAACTGAAAGCATTTCCTCTAAGATCAGGTACAAGACAAGGATGTCCACTCTCACTACTATTATTCAACATAGTTTTGGAAGTCCTAGCCACAGCAGTCAGAGAAGAAAAAGAAATAAAAGGAATACAAATTGGAAAAGAAGAAGTAAAATTGTCACTGTTTGCAGATGACATGACACTATACATAGAGAATCCTAAAGATGCCACCAGAAAACTACTAGAGCTAATCAATGAATTTGGTAAAGTTGCAGGATATAAAATTAATGCAAAGAAATCTCCTGAATTCCTATACAATAACAATAAAAGATCAGAAAGAGAAATTAAGGAAACAATCCCATTCACCATTGCAACAAAAAGAATAAAATACCTAGGAATAAACCTACCTAAGGAGACAAAAGACCTGTACATAGAACACTATAAGAGACTGATGAAAGAAATCAAAGATGACACAAACAGATGGAGAGATATACCATGTTCTTGGATTGGAAGAACCAATATTGTGAAAATGACTATAGTACACAAAGCAATCTACAGATTCAATGCAATCCCTATCAAATTAACAGTGGCATTTTTTTACAGAACTATAACAAAAAATCTTAAAATCTGTATGGAGACACAAAAGATCCTGAATAGCCAAAGCAGTCTTGAGGGAAAAAAACGGAGCTAGAGGAGTCAGACTCCCTGACTTCAGACTATACTACAAAGGTACAATAATGAAGACAATATGGTACTGGCACAAAAACAGAAATATAGATCAATGGAACAGGATAGAAAGCCCAGAGATAAACCCATGCACCTATGGTCAACTAATCTATGATAAAGGAGGCAAGGATATACAATGGAGAAAAGACAGTCTCTTCAATAAGTGGTACTAGGAATACTGGACGGCTACATGTAAAAGAATGAAATTAGAACACTCTCTAACACCATACACAAAAATAAACTCAAAATGGATTAAAGACCTAAATGTAAGACTGGACACTATAAAACTATTAGAGGAAAATACAGGAAGAACACTCTTTGACATAAATCACAGCAAGATCTTTTTTGACCCACCTCCTAGAGTAATGGAAATAAAAACAAAAATAAACTAATGGAACCTAATGAAACTTAAAAGCTTTTGCACAGCAAAGGAAACTATAAACAAAACGAAAAGACAACCCTTAGAATGGGAGAAAATATTTGCAAACGAATCAACGGACAAAGGATTAATCTTCAAAATATATAAACAGTTCATGCAGCGCAGTATTAAAAAAAAAAAACAACCCGGGCGTCCCTGGTGGCGCAGTGGTTGAGAGTCCGCCTGCCGATGCAGGGGATATGGGTTCGTGCCCCGGTCCGGGAGGATCCCACATGCCGTGGAGCGGCTGGGCCCGTGAGCCATGGCTGCTGAGCCTGCGCGTCCGGAGCCTGTGCTCCACAACGGGAGAGGCCACAACAGTGAGAGGCCCGCGTGCCGCAAAAACAAAATAAAAACAAAAACAAAACAACCCAATCCAAAAATGGGCAGAAGACCTAAATAGACATGTCTCCAAAGAGGACATACAGATGGCCAAGAGGCACATGAAAAGCTGCTCAACGTCACTAATTATTAGAGAAATGCAAATCAAAACTACAATGACGTATTACCACACCAGTAAAAATGAGCATCATCAGAAAATCTACAAACAATAAATGCTGGAGAGGGTGTGGAGAAAAGGGAACCCTCTTGCACTGTTGGTAGGAATGTAAATTGATACAGCCACTATGGAGAACAGTATGGAGATTCCTTAAAGAACTAAAAATAGAATTACCATATGACCTAGCAATCCCACTACTGGGCATATACCCTGAGAAAACCATAATTCAAAAAGACACATGCACCCCAATGTTCATTGCAGCACTATTTACAATAGCCAGGTCATGGAAGCAACCTAAATGCCCATCAACAGATGAATGGATAAAGTAGATATTGTATATATATACAATGGGATATTACTCAGCCATAAAAAGGAACGGAATTGGGTCACTTGTAGAGACATGGATGGACCTAGAGACTGTCATACAGAGTGAAGTAAGTCAGAAAGAGAAAAACAAATATCATATATTAATGCATATATGTGGAACCTAGAAAAATGGTACAGATGAACCGGTTTGCAGGGCAGAAATAGAGACACAGATGTAGAGAACAAACATGTGGACACCAGGGCGGAAAAGTGGGGGTGGTGGTGGGATGAATTGGGAGATCGGGATTGACATATATACACTAATATGTATAAAACAGATAACTAGTAAGAACCTGCTCTGTAAAAAATAAATAGATAAAATTAAATTAAAAAAAATAAATTCAACAGGTGTTTGTTGAATTCCTACTATGTACAAGGCATTATGCTAGGTTTTACAAAGGACACAAAGGTGAATGATAGTCTCTGTTCTCAAGGAATTTACTGCTGTCCCTTGGTATCTGAGGGGGATTGGTTGCAAGACCCCAGCAGACACCAAAATCTGAGGATGCTCAAGCCCCTTACATAAAATGGCACAGTATTTGCAAATAACTTATGCACATCCTCCCATATACTTTAAATCATCTCTGGATTACTTATAATACCTAATACAATGTAAATGCTATGTAAATAGTTGCCTGTGTGTGGCAAATACAAGTTTTACTTTCTGGAACTTTCCAGAATCTTTTTTTTCCTGATCCAGAGGTGGTTGAATTCACAGATATGGAGGGCTGACTGTATAATCCAATAGATCTAATAGTATAAACTGAACTGAACATACAACATATTATTGAATATCTTGCTATTAAAAGTAGACATTTCTACTTCTTGTATTAATAATAAAACTATTGAGTACAATTTATATTTGCACCAATTTTTACCTGTTTGTTTGCAAACACAACCAGAGGAAGGATTGGATTTGTCCCAATTAGTTGATGAAGGTGCTTCTTAGCTTCAGGTAATCTGTTGTGATCTGCTGAATCCACCACAAAGATTAGCAGCAATCCCTTGGACAGGTACATTTCCCAACAGGAACGGAAAGGTTTGCTGCCACCAACTACAAAGAACAGTAGAGAAGGAAGACACACACACAAACCTCAGGAGAGTCCACTGAGGGGGGCAGGAAAGACACATTTTGATAATTCCTGAACACTGGATACATATTCTAATAAAAGACCTCTGTGAGACTCTACCCAATTCTTCAAACAACTTCAGCGATGTTACTGGGGAAATGATTGGTGGGAATATTTACCCTCCACAAGCGGGTCACTCATTCTGGAACACAAAGGACCAGCATAAAGATCTTAAATTTGTACTACAGTGGATGCCTCCTGATCTGTTATACACAGCAGCCATGATGGCCAATGTCTGCCTGTCAGGTATAGCTCAGCGAATGGGAGTAGGATACTAAAATAATTCAGGGTGGTGGGTTAAAACACATATTTCTCTAAAATAAGTTTTAAATGGACTGATTTAAATGTCATTGGCTAGCCTCACTTGCACAACTTTTTTCCTTTGTCAAAATCCCAGAACTAATTTCCTCTCTTAATCTTGCACAAAGAGTTAATATGATCCTGTGGGCATTCAGGAATACTTGCTTCAGAAAAAATTCCTTTGGGTTATTTCATTCTGCTGATTCTTCCCAGAAGAGACTTTTTGGAATGATAATAATACATACACAATGAATTCAGTTTTTATTTTTCTCCTGGGACAGAATATGACAAACAATGGCCCACAGCCTAAATCTGGCTCACTGCCTATTTTTGTACAGCCCACGAACAACAAATGGATTCTACCTTTTTAAATGTTTGGGGAAAAAAAGAATACCATTTTGTAACACATGAACATTATATCACATTTGGATTTCAGTACAAATAAAGTTGTATGAGAACACAGGCACATAGATATGTGCACATATGGTCTCCGGCTGCTTTCGCAGTACAACTGCAGGGTTGAGTAGCTGCACAGAGCCCATGCGGTCACAGAGTCTACATTAGCTACTCTCGAGCCCTCTGCAGAAAAAGTGTGCAGACTCCTGTTATAGGGACTTAACAATACCATTTAAAAAACGAATAGGACAGGGTGTTGATTTGTCTTTGTTTTCTTTTGTATGGAGAGCCAGGCTAGTCATTCTTTGAAGTATTTTGTGTTTTTAATTTTTTTAAAGAATGTGTATAATCCAAGTAATTCATATGGTTTTAACACATGTAGTTTAAAGATGAACATGTCGTTCCCCATGTTCTTGGCAACACCATGGCATTTCACCTACACAGGGATTGCTATCTTTTAGGTATTAACTTCTAACTTGACAGCAATGTAGTTGAGAACACAGTTTGTATGATGCATCCTCTTTGAAAACTTTGTTAAGACTTGCTGTATGGCCCAGTAAGCGGTCTTTGCTGGTAATTGTTCTGTGAGTGTTTGAGAAGAACGTGAATTTTAACTTTTGTATGTGGCTAAAATTGTCTAATTGGACAATTTTATATATATATATATTTTTTTTTTTTGGACAATTTTATATTATTCACTAGATCGAACTTGTTGACTGTGTTCAAATTTTATATATCTCTGCGGATATTTTTTCTCCTTGATCTTATTAATAATTGACAAAGATATGTTGAAACCCCTCACTCCAACGGCAGATCTGTCCATTTCTCCCCCAAATTGGAGTTTTCTTTTTCTTTCCTATCTCCCTTTCTTTTTTTCCTTCCCTTTCCTTTCCTTCCCATTTTTCTTTTCACTTTTTATATTTTGAGACTTTTGTTAGCCATCCAATTCATTAAAAATATTATTTCTTCCATAGCTTCTGGGGAAATTGAAAACTCTATTCTTAACAATGCTTTTATCATAAAGATTTGCCTGCAGGCTTACCAATTTCTCTGCCCACCATTTTCTCTTCGCAACTGAATGAAAGCAAAAATTCATAGCATTTTACTAGCAGGCTGGAGGTGGGGTACAAAAGGGGGTACAGAAAACTCCCAGTTTTCTGGCTTGAGCATGTTGATGGGTGAGGAGACATTTACTGACCAGTTGGATTACAAGGGAAAGGAACAGATACAGAGATATATCAAACATTTTGTCTTGACGATATTAGGCTTGAGAGGCCAGTGAGACAGCCAGGTAGAGATGTCAGGCAACATCTGGATATGTTTGGCTGGAGAGATAAATTTGGGAGTCATTAGCATATAGATAGTATTTAATGTCAAGAGGAAAGGTGAAATCATCCTAGGAGGAGAGAGTGTAAAGAGGAGACAAGAGGATCTAATGCAACTTTGGGGTACAGCAATATTTTGAGAGGTGGTGACTCCAGAACTGCTAGAGGAGGGGTTTCTGGGTTGCCATCTGGTTACAAGAGGTTTGGAGGTTACCTCTATTTGCATTTGCAGAGAAGGAAACACACTGTATTTACTTAGATTGCATTTATATTTGGGGTAGTAAGGGAGGAGGGAGGCTGTTATAGGAGGGGTGCAAAAGCCTTCCCCTCAACTCCCCTTTATCACCACCACTGCAAAAAGAAGAAAATGAAAAGAACAGAAAGTGATTCCCACACTGTACCCAAGCACTAAACTACACATGCATTCTGAAAGTCTAGGAAAATCTGACCCAGTGTTTCATTTCACAATGACCCAATGTTGATAACATTAAATCTGGCTTAAGGTATAACAATAATGTGGCTATAGGCTATCGGTTATCCCCAGAACTACTGAGAAAGACAGCTTACTCTCCAGGAACTCCAACTGGCTGTCTTCAGTGCTGATGCACACTGCATTGAAACCTTGGGTTGGTGCCACGCTGTGCTGGACTCTGTTTAAAGCTAGAGAGTGGAGAACACTGGTCTTTCCTGCTCCATCCAGGCCCAGCACTAGGATCTGCTTATTTTTCTCCTGTGAAACAAAAGATAAGTCAATAAACCTATGCTATCAGGGCCCTGGTTTTCCTGACTCCTGGCAGTGTGCCTGCCAATAATATTGTGGAATTGTAAACCAGGACAAAATATCGCAAAACATTTAATAGGTCTAGAACAAACTGTACCAGTCAGTTTGTATTTTATATAATCAGCCATCAGTTATGTGATATTAATTGTATACCCCCTCTCCATCCCCCAACTCCTGGTCAATCTATCAAATATATATTATATATATATATATAATATATATATCAGGATTTATGGGAGGTACCATAAATCTTCAGGGTCAATTTTCAGACTTCACTTTGCTTCCTGAGTTCATGTCTATTGGAGACTGCAACAGAATTCAATTTGTTGTATGGGGTCTTGGGGCCTACTTGTTCCATATATTGACTTTGCCACTCAGCATGTAAGCATCTAAGGTCTCATATTATTAATCTGTCTTGTCTTCCCAGTTGAATCACTAGATTAAAAGCTCTTAGGGCAAGGTTACCCTCATAAATGAAAAGGCGAAGATTATAGAAACTGTTAAACCTGTTCCAATCATAATTGAGTATTTAAAAATCTGATGCTAAAACCTGATGAACTAGATGTAAACTTTAGGAAGAAGCATTCTACCAACATACCAACCTTAGAAAATTTTATGACAAGTGATTGAGGGGCAAGAAGGGCAGGCTGGTATGAAGACAGAAATAGAAATTTCAGAGTGCTCAGAAAGGTGACTTTTAGGATACAAACTTTAATGTAAACAGTAATAAATGAGCAACAATCCAGCCAGACTACTCAGAGGAATTCTATTTCTCAAACAGCCTACTAAAGAGATTTCTCATGCATAAAAAACACTAATAAATGTCTTCAGTGGCATTGGTTTAAAAATAATAATCTTATACATTTCTGCTTGAACACTAAATGTTGACATTAGACTTAGACTGGATTTCTGTTTTAAAAAAAAAAAAAGTGATCCTAAACAGCACTAAATGTCTATCCCACCTCCCACCTCTTTTTTTATTTTTTAATATATAAGATCTATGTAAAAGTAAGATGGTTTAAGGTCTGGTCTAATAGGGTCTTGTGTACAGGGCAGCATTTAATAAACCTGTCTAGTGAATAACAGAATGTTTGTTTTTGGAGTGAATTCTTGATGGCTCTTAAAGCAAAAGGTATTTCCATAGGTGTTTCCTCTCTCCATCCCCACTTCCTCCCCGTTCCCTCTTACCCACACCTAAATGTCATAGTGTCATTCTGAGAGAGTGATGGTAAGGAAGAGGGACTTGATGCATGAAGGGGATGTTTTAAAGCAATGATGCCACCAAGAACTGGCTGCAAGATGTGGACTGTGTCCCCCTCATTATCTCCACCAATGGCTCTACTCAGGCTATCCCAACATATTTCATCAGTTCCAAGATGCTGTTTGTTTTCTGTTTGTTTTTTTTTCACATTTTAACATCTCTGAAATGAGGACTTTACAATCTATGGTGTGTCATATTTTGGTTGGCAGCATTTTTTTTCTTTGTTTGTGTTACCTAAAATAATGGCACCTTAGATCCTATGAAATTTTGTGAATAAAAACAGTTCCCTACTCCCTTTCCAACCATATCGCTGCTCCTAAACCCCTAGAAATTCTGCAGTCACTGATGCTTTACATTTTGCTTATTTTTTAGTCTAAAATACAAGCCTCCTCATATTTATAATCTCTTAAGAAAAGCTGGGGTTACCGTAAAACAGGAGTTCAGACCCGAAATGTGATTCTCAACACCACTGTTCCTTGCAAAAGTTATTCATTTAACTATATGTGAACCTATGTAGCCTGTGTTTTACCAGAGATCAAATCTCCATTAATAATTCACATTGTTTAGAACCAGAAAGCAGCTGTGAGCTCAGGAACTCCAGGAGCACAGAGCCCACTGAGCTGATCCAAATAATGCCTGTTTTTCCTTCTTCCCCCTCAATTTTTAAATCGTGGTAAAATACACAACATAAAATTTACCATCATAACCATTCTTTAACATACGGTGATATTAAATCCATTCATAATATTGTGCAACCATCACCACTATCCATCTCCAAAACTGTTCATCTTGTAAGATTAAACTCAAACTCCGCACTCCCCCTTCCCCCAGGCCCCACCATTCTATTCTCTACGATTCTGACTACTCTAGGTACATCATATACGTGGAATCATAGGTGTATGTCCTTTTGTGACTGCAGTGCCTGGTTTCTGAGACCTCTCAGTTAAACCTTTGTGCCCGTCCCTTCTGGGCGCTGGTGGTCTGAAAACAATGGAAGTAGTAACCTCAGCGCCCACAGAAAATGTCCAGAGGGACCCAAAACACATCCTGCACAAATTCAGGAACCCTGCACCTTCCCACATGGAACTTACGAAACAGAAAAGACTGGGAGAGAGAGCGCATGTGTGGTGAGGGTTTGGGACTGGTTTCAGTGTCGTGGGCGGACTGGGAGCTAGCATTGGGCGTCTGACAGAGATGGGGCTGGAAAGAGGGCTGTTCCCCGCGCTCCCGTGAACCCGACTAAAGCCTCCTCTTCAACACTAGACCAGACGAGACCTGACCTTCCTCAACACTAGACCTAGACCTTGGACGCAGGGTCGGGGTTAGGGGTGAGAGCGGGCAAGGGGCTGGGGAGATGGCGTTCGCAGCTTGGCACACCTGTTCCATCCGCGGTTACAAAGCCCGCACACGAGACCGGATTCCCTCCGGCGCGAGAGCCAGCGCTCTGGCCAGAACGCTGACAACGGCCTTGGGTGAGGGTCTGAGGCACCCGTCTCTTACCGGCAGCTCCAGCGGCGGCTTTGCCAACGTGCTGTTGTCCTTCTCTTTCTCGTCTTTTTCCGTAAATTGTTCCTTCCCCTTCTCCGTCTCCCGCCCTTTCCTCTTTTCCTCTTCTTTACTCTTACTTTTCTCCTCCCTCCCCCTTTCCTTTTCTTTTTCCTTAATTTTCTCCTTCTCCACCTCCTTCTTTTTATCTTTCTCCTCCTTTCCTTTTTCCCGTATTTTCTCTTTCTCCGGCTCCTTTCCTTTCTCTCTCTTCACTTTCCCCCTCTCCATCCCCATCACCCTTGTTTCCCTCCCTCCTCCCACGCGCCCGCGCTGGAGCTGCGGTGCGGGGTCCCGGCAGGAGTGGCCCCTGCGGGAGGCGCAAGGAGGAGACGCAGGTCCACGCAGCGTACAACTCCCCCGCAGTCACCACGCGGCGCCAGCACCCCAGTCCCGAGGGGCGACGACTGCAGTCCGGCGCTCGCTCGCCGGGGGCTGCGCGCAGCGGATTCGCCGAGCCCTGGGGCGGTAGGCGAATTGGAGAGGGTAAGGCGCGGGTAGCCAGAAGAAGGGTCGAGCCCAGGCGAGGGGTCTGGGAGGCCCGGCCGCGGGAGCTCGGAAAGTCTGGTCAAACAGGAAAATCGTCCCCAGGTGCCACTTCCTCGGGAGATCCCCTCGGGCTGAGCAGGGTGTCTCAGAAAGGCCTTTCGAGACGCCCAGATCTTAGCCTCTCACCTCTCCCGCCTCCTCCCTGAGCCCGCCCAGCCCTCGTGTCTCCGACCCGGAGAACGCTTGAGGCGCACCAGAGGATGCCCCGCCTTCCCCTCGTCAGTAGTCACAAGCCTGGAGAGTGAAGTTAGGGATCTCTCCGCCCTCCGTCCTGTTTAAGTCCACCAGCAGCGTCTAGAGAAACTATCCAGGATGCTTAAGGAAAAACAGGAATGTGAATGGTTCCCTTATTTTAAATCTGTTACATTTCACTTAAAAAAATTTCTCTGGAGATTAGTCTGCCAGGATCACAGATACTGGTAATACCATGTATTAAAACCACAACTAAACAAAATAGCCTAGTCTCTCCCAATGATCTAATATGTAACAAATTAGGTACCCACGGGGCTTTGCAAAGGTGGTGTAACGTTGCTTACACTGCTTGAGAAGTATATGGATGGTTCTTTTTTATTATTTTGTTAAATTGGACCCTTCAGTATAGTTTACAATCTAACAAAATTATCTTAATGCAATAAACTGACTTACCTTCATCAGATCTACATTTCAAACAGGCTTAAAGGAAACAATGAATGAACTGCAGGTTTCAGAAAGCTTCAGTGATGCAACAGTTTTTAAGTAGTTCTTAAGGTTAGCAGTTTCCAAGCAGTCTTGAAAATGTTATGCTTAAAAACTGAAAAAATGTATACTCCTCAATTTGTTTACATACAGATATCAACATGATGAATTTTCAGTCAAGTTAAAACTGGGTTCTCTCAATCCCATTAGTTTAGTTTTCCCGTTTTGGGGGGAGAGGCAGGGGATAATTTTAGATACTCAGCTTAAAAAATTCTTAGATATACTAACAGAAGTCCTCTGTAAAACGCCAACACCCCAGAACACCTTAATCCATACTCACCGCTAGATTATTTTATTTTAAAATGTGCTACAGTGAATGGATGTATCCATATTGACTTTTATAAATGCACACACACACAGACACACACAGACACACACAGACACACACACACAGACACACATACACAAAGTATATAGGTCATTGGTTAAAGACCTGTCCAAAAGAATAATTACTAGAAAGTTAATGTAGGTGTTTACATTTCATTTGACAATTACAATTTATTTGAACTGAGGTTTCAGTTGCTTAATAATGACTGATAATAACGACTGGCAATTACAATGACTTAGAGAACTATAAATTTCTCTGTGTGCCTTGGGTCAAAATTTTCATTGGCGGATAATTTTCACCAAAATTCTGTAGCTTAGTTAACCTAAAAAATTATTATCCTTCACCACAGAAATTTAATGGAATCCTAAAATCATAAATTTACTAACAATTATTTTTGTAATGGGGTTTATATTCAGAAGGAATAAATATCTGTCACTTACCAAAAGACTGTTCTGAGAGCTCAAAAAGTATAATGCCATAATAAATCATTCATATATGAAGGTCTCTTGTTTAGATGCTACCACAGTTTATGTTAAACAGAAAGGCAGCACCACATTTCTTACTCTTGTAAAGGAGGAAAGCCTTTTAAAAAACTCTTTGAAGAAGTTTCAGTAGATATGTTCAGAGTCAAACACAGCAGCACTTTATTAACAAGGACAGAGCAATATGATCACAAGGAAATACTCATAAGTCTAAACTGAATGCTATCTTGGGCAGCATAAAAGGAATACTAACAAGTGTAGGCATCCCAGTGTGTCTGTCTCACACCTGTTCAATGGGAAGGTGACTCATAAGCCAGGCAAGAACAGAGCGACACTGATACCACACACTGACTACAATACTTCATTACTTTGAGAAGGGTAGTGAATGGTCATACCCCCAACTAGAAAGAGGAATCATTTGAGACCTATCAGTTGGGCCAACAGTTCTGTTAAGCTTTAATACTGCCTACTCCTGAACTCTGGTATTAACCTCCTCTCTATGTAGGAAGTCAATGTTCATGCTCTTGATAGGGGCTGTTTAAATCTTTCTGATTTCTGTCAAATCCATCTGACCTCAGAGCACTGGGTCTAAGAGTCAACTTCTTGCAACATTGATGTCTTTCCCTTGAGATCTTTAATAGTGCTAAATCAGCATAATGTTATCATAATTTGAAAATGACATGGGGGCACAAAAAAGTCCTAATTTATATACATGTGTATATATGTATATACATACACATACTTTTCATTACTATATATATATATATATATATATATATATATAGCATCCCATATTCCAGTATCACATGGCAGAGAATTTACAGTCAGAATAATCAAGACATTTAATTTAGTTTTCCTGTGGCCACTCATGTAGTGAACTGAAAAATACCAGTATATTAATAAGGTCCCTTTTTATTACATGCTATTTCTAAGTAGATATTTGGAATGGTCAGAAGACTCCACTTTCAGTCTCCTAAGGCCTCCTAAGACATAATTTAAAGTGGGACTTGATAGAACAAATATCTTTGCACTCTAGTTGAAACAGAAGTAGTTTCTGTTTATATCCTAGGAAACCTTGGATAACATGCCTTGTTTGTGAAATTGAAAAAAACAGCAGATCAGCACACAGAGAGAAAGGATGCAACAGATATCAAAGTGGGTAAATGCCCAACTATTCTGACTCCTCCTCATCTGTGCAAAGCAAGGTGGTACAAGTAGGCCAAGTCTGACTGGGCAGAGTTTGAGGAAGATGCTTTTCTGTTTGATGAACAAGAAAATAATTTTATGAAAATGTGGGGATGGGAGAGGGAGCAGCTCTGTGCTTCTTGCTGTGTTACCTTTATTATGTTCCCAGTGTCACTGAGACTAGTTTAAAAATAGCCTACAAAAAGAATGTTCTAATCACCAGCCACCTTTTCCACCTTTCTTCTTTTTCTGTTGCTGTTTCTTTTTTGTTGCTGGAGCCCCTGCAGGTTTCTGGTGTCTTGGGGGTATGATATTACTTGTAGATGTAGATGCTGTTGCTGCGCTGCCAGGTCGTGGGGAGGTGGGTGGGCTGCTCACAGTTTTACTGGCATCCCTGAAATCATCAGATCAGGAAAGTGTTGGTCATTCATATATTCAACAAAGGAAAAGGCTATAAAAATGTATGTACATGGATTTCACCTCTCACAATCTCCCACACACATTTTCTTTTTCTTCCTTTCTTTCTTTTTTGGCCGCGCCACATGGCATGCGGGATCTTGGTTCCCCGATCAGGGTTGGCACATGTGATCTTGGTTCCCAGACCAGGGATGGAACCCGTGCCCCCTGCAGTGCCTCTGAGCTCGGAGTCTTAACCACTGGACTGCACGGAAGTTCCCACACACATTTTCTTTTAAGGTGCGTTCCCCAACTCCCTATCCATTTTTCTTTTGAATAAAATTTTTACTGCGTTATAATTTTTAAAAATGTAATTGATGGTACATGTCAATTTTTAGAAAGCTTAGAAAATAAAGAAAAAAACCTTTTAACGACCTATAATCCTTCCATGTAGAAATAACTGATTTAGTAACATTTTAAATTCTGCTTTCTAGTCAAATTATTTATTTATATCTGTTTCTCTAGATATTTAGTTAGTTGAATTACTCAGTGTATATAGTTTCCTTTTGAAGGTACTGTAATCCTAACGTCTGCAATACAATCTTACAATTCTAGTATTTACAATACAACCAAGCCAGAAACAGCATGTTTTCTTTCCTTTACATAAGCATATTACAAAACATTTATTAAAGATATCTGACTATACTTCTCATACTATAAACATAACTCAAAAATTCTTAATGATGACCCTGAGTCAATCTCAGAAAGAAGCAACCTATGCCCTGAGGACTGGGAAGCAATGACTTACAATTCAGATGAAGCTCCTACAGTTGCTCCCTGGGTCCCTTTTCCAATCTGATCCTTCTTTTTACCCTTCTTTCTTCCTCGGTAGTAAGAACGTTCACGCATTGGTAGCCATCTTTCTGGATCTGGGGTCACTTTTGGGTCATAATTTTTAGGCAGTTTTCCTGTTTAACAATTAATTGATAAAGAAATGAGAGATCTGTCCATAATGTTTTCGAGATAGTTTGTTTAAACACTGTGTCCAAACCTGGGAATAAATAACATTAAAACTGAAATAAACTTATCTGAGCAAGTTTTATTTGTATAATCTAGCAGCGGAAAAAGGACTTATTTCTAAGCATGACACAAAATTCAGAAGGCATAAAAAGATTTCATAGATGTATCTGTATAAAAAAGTTTAAATTTTCATTTGGTAAAAGATAATTTTTAAGAGAAATAACAAAACAAGAAAACATTTGCGTACTATGTAACAGAGCGAATTAACATTCTTAATATAGAATGAGTTCTTGATAATCAGTAGGTAAATCATGTAAAGAAAATGGGCATAGCTGTAATTAGAGTAAGCCAAGAGAAATAAAAGTCATTAACTATGTGAAAAGATGCATGACCTCACTAATTAAAAATAATAAGGATAGGCAAGTTCCCTGGTGGCCTAGTGGTTAGGATTCCAGGCTTTCACTGCCGTGGCCTGGGTTCAATCCTTGGTCAGGGAACTGAGATCCCATAAGCTGTGCAGCGTGGCCCCCCCCACCAAAAAAAAAATTAAAGGATAAAAAATTCTATATTAAAAAGTGTAATATGCAGTGTTTGTGAGATAGTGGGCAACTCTCAAACACTATGGCAGAAGTATATACTAGTATAGCCTCTGTAGAAAGCAAATAATTGGCAGTACCAGTCAAAATTTATACTTTTAGAAATTTATCTTGCAGAAACTCCTAAGTCACAAAGCTATATATGTGTTAAGAATACTCTCTGTGATATTCTTGAAAACAGCAAATTAACTTAAATGTCTATCAATAAGAGAATGATTAAATATAGTATCCTCACACTATAGCAAGCTATAAAACTGAGTTAAAAAATGAAATACATCTATATTTAATAATTTGGAAAAATGTCTGCACAATATAGTCTAAAGTAGAAGATTAAAACAAATTATCCTGATTTGTTTATATCAGTTTTGTAAAAATATTAATTGAGCATGTAAATGTGTATGTGTTTATATATACAAAAAAAGTTAAGTAATTATCTCTGGGAGAATGAATTTGGGGTAGGGAATTTTCCATTCTTTATGCCATTCTATAATGACAGAAGTCTCTTACCTTTATTTTGTTTTTATTTTCTTTTGTTTTTATAATGAACATATCTCTTGTAAATTAAAAAAAATACTCATCTGGAAACCACGAAAACAGAAAAACTGAAACTGGAGATTACTGATATCTACAGTTATCAGCTATTTCCTGGCAGTATTACTAATAAATAAAACAACATGAAACAAATACTTTAGTTTTTACCAATTTCCAAGTACAGTGATAAAAGTGAAGAACTAGTAGGACTTGTAGGTAAAGACAGTGGAGTGAATGCAACACTGGCTTCTGCACTATCCAAAACTCCACTAAAATAGTAATAAACCCATTAAAAGGAAGAATAGTAGAAAAGATATTTTCAGTAAAATTCTAGAAGCTGGAAAACAGATGGAGGAGTGGTAATAAATTTAGCAGATTTGGGAAACCTGAATCCTTGATTTTACAGTAAGCAAAATCAAGAAGCAAACTGATTAATACCACAGATTTCCCAAAGACTCGGGAACAGGGAGGTGGCTCCAGGGATATCCTCTGACTAGTTGAAGCCAAGCATGGTAATTCCACCCTCTCTTGCCATGGATTAAAATAAGTAAGCCAGTCAATGCATGACATTCCTCTGGTTAATGGTTCAGGGCTGGACACTGACCTATACTGGCCCAATCAGGTTAATGGGCTTTCCCATTAATGGGCTTGCCAAATGCAGAGGCTCTCTTTACATCCTGCTGGATATAAATAACAAGTATATGGCTCTGTTTCCAACAAACATCTGATTACTCTAGTGGGATTCATTTTTGTGTACAGAACAAAGAGATACAACTACTGGATAAACTAACCCTGATATAACCTTCCTCTACACTGCCAGTTTCATAAACAGTAAATTTTCTTAAGCCAGTTTCACGGAGTTCTATGGTACTTGTAGCCAAAAGCACTCTAATGTAGAAGAGCTTACTGTTGCCAGGCACTGTTCTAAGAGCTTTACATGTAGTATCTTATTTAATCCTATGAGGTACATACTATCATATTCCATCTTACAAATGAAAAACTCAGGAAGGTATGTTAACCTGTTCACAGTCACAGTGACAAAGAGCAATGTTACTAGAGCAACAATTTGAATTCAGGCACTCGTAAACTTCAGAATTGCACTCTTTAAAGTTATAAATTTAAGTAAATGTTAGCTATAGTCAAGACAAAACTCAGTTTCAAAGATATGAGAGTTTATGTCTGAAGATTTCTATGTAAGGCCAAACTCAAGCTTTTACCTTATAGAAAGAAATCTAAAGATTAAAAAAAAAAGCCTTACCCTTCTTTTTTTTCTTCTTTTTTTTCAAATCTCCCTGTCTACAAAGAGAAGAAAAATCATTATCATCATTGCGATAAAATATTTATAGAGCATTAAGCATGTGCAAAAGAGTGAGCTGGGTACTTTGTCATAAAGGTGTTTAAGATTTGGCGTCACCTCACCAAAGCTAATAAACCAGTTGGTTTATTAATTTAATCAAATTTAGTCAAGCTTCAAACACCATTACTTTTTGGAAGGTACTTTAGAAAAGAGGGGTGACAACTGTTTTCAGAAAATAGATACCATTTACACTGGCACATATTAAGTCTATGTAAAAAGGTAAGAAATCTGTACAAGCATAAAAATCTATAGTTCTATGCTAAGTTACCTTATATTTGGCAAAACTAGAAAACAGATAATTTAAACTCTTTGCCAGAAGAACATGTAAAGGTATCATACATGCAAAGAATATTTCTGGGAGGATATGCAAGACAAGTAACATTGGTTGTGGCCTTGGGTGGGAAGAGGGCAGACAGGGGTGGGAGGAAGACTGTACGTTTTTGATCTTTCAGGCTTTGAACCCTGTGAGTTTACTGAATTTTTTAAGTAAGTAAAATCTTTATTAAGTACACTGACAAAAAATAAATAAAGGTATTTAAAGAGCATAAAAAGTCAGGGGAATACTTCAAAATAACTATTAAGTACTCTGACAGCTACAGTAGAAAAGAGGAAGACATTAAAAAAATCCCTCTGGATACACTCATGTGATATACCTCTACGGGAACTATGAAACAGTGAACCAAAAAGATAAGACAGCAACAATGTCTGCCCAAATTTCATTCTACCAAGTCATTCAATTGTGAAAGTTCTTTTAGGGTACCCTGAAGAATAAGAAATGCAACATACAGCATCTTACTTTAGAGCTTCATCTCTCACTCAGACTATGCAACAGTCTTCTGAATTGTCTCCCTACAAATCATACTACACAGCCATATCTGCAATTTCCTAAGACTCTCTGCCATTTCTTACTTCTTTGCCTTTGCTCACATTTTGCCCATCTCATCCTCATCTTCCTCCAGAGTCAACACAGTCACCTCCTCCATGAAGCCTCTCCTAACCTCCCACCGTCCCCAGGAAGGACTGACTATTCGCTCTGGTGTACTCCTCTATGCTTGCACAATCACAGCACGTGCAACCTTTATTTCAATTACTGCTTAAGTATATTTCCTTCTGTTAGACTGAAGTTCTTTTCAGCAATGATTTACTTTCGTCACCAACATAGTGTTTAACTTCAAAAGAAACTACACCTTTTTATGTGTCCAAAAGTCAACATAAAATGAAAGACATTAATAATGCCTAATGAAAATACTGTGCTGAAACTGAGAAGCTTTAAAGTCAATGTACATCTTAATAATTGTCTAATGGAAAAGATAAAGACGATTAAAGGATTAGAAAAGAACTGTATGTTCTTACTAATTACCCAACCCTGTTTTGGAAAAGGTAAAAAAATCCTGAAAATATTTAAATACACATTGTATGAAAATCTCCTAAGACCTGGCTTTAATTCATTACTTTGGAGTTCTTGATAAGGCTTGAAATTGGGATCATGATAAAATGAAAATTGGAACAATGCAATATCTCTGAGACTGTAATTTCTTATTTAACTTTTAAAAATCTATTATGAGGATGGTAATACCTTTTTAACAAACACAGAGTTCATAATGAAGTCAATCATATACTGTTGCTGATATATATATTTTTTTAATTATGAAAAATCAGATTTCAAAAGTCATTCAGAAAAAAGAGAAAACTGAAAAATTATGAAAGTCACAAAACTGGGGAAGTGCTATATCTCTTCCATTCTCTATTCATCCTGAGTGAAAAACAGAATCTTAAAATAGTTTATTTAGTAGGCCTCTGCTATTTTTGAGATGACAATGTACGAGAACAAGAAAAGAATTGGAATTTGACTTCTTGTAAGTTATTGAAGCTGGCTAACTTTCCTCCAAATCAGCAAAATAAACCTTATCTGAAATTTGGTCTAGAATTCTAAATGATGTACTAAATGTACATCAATATCTCACAGGTAAATAAAGTAAGACACATCCAGCCTATGGAATACTATGCATAAAAAGAATAAAATATGTCTACATTGAGAATATGGAAAAATCTCTAAGACTTATTAAAATGAAAGAAAATTCGAAGACAGTTAAATACAATATAATCCCATTTCTATAAAAAAAATCTAATCTAAGGAAAGTATTTCTACATCAGCTCTGTGTGCAAACACAAAGAAAAAGATCTGGAAGTAAACACACTAAATTAGTATCAGAGGTAAATTGTGGGTGGGGAGGAGGAGGGGAAACAAGGACAAAAAGCTGGGCACAACACAAGAGAAGGGAAAAGAAACAAAGTGGACTTAAACTTTATTCACATAGAATTTTTACAAGAGTGCATTTTTTATTCCTTATATAACTTAAAATCAGCATTAGTGAATGTTACAATGAAAAACATTACCCTTGCTCCTTTGGTTGACTATCTCCAGCAACTTTTCCACCCTTCTTCCGAATGTACGTAGCACCAGGAGAATTTTCAAGAGCCTCAACATCTACTTTTAGAGACATACTATCTGACGAAGGCAAGTGTTTACTAAGGCTGGGATAGAACAAGAGTTCAGGAACACAATATATATACATATATATGTTTGGATCTATCACTGTATTTTTCAGGCACATTGATCAATAAATTCTCATTTTTGCTTTTACTAGTTAGAGGAGGGGTTTTGTTTGTTGAAATTTATAACAAAAAAGCCCTGGTCAAAACAGGTAAGGGAAGGGATTTATTGCACTACTTGGGAGCTGTCTAGAACAATCAAAAGGATACGCTTTTGCCTTCTCAGGATCTACAAGTGAGTAAGCAGAAATAAGCTGTGCCAGGGTGTGAATATCTTTTGGATTTTGTCTAAAAGAAGAAATAAGAAAGTCACTAAACAGTTTATAAAACTGGAGAAAGTAACATAAACAAGCAAAATAACTCCCTCATATCAAATAAAACTTGGATTTCTGCACCTCCACCTTTCAGAGCTTACTTCCATAGCTGTTCTAGGTCACTAATTGCCTCCTTCTTCCGTCCATATTTGAGTTTGAAGTTTGCAGCTTCTCTTATCAAGGACAAATGAGCAGGAGATTTGGGCTATAGATTCAATAAAGAAAGAAAAAAAGTTTTAAGCTAAATATCTAGCAAGTCAATGAAGTTATATTCATTATATCTTTAAAATGGACCTACCCATTAGATTTCTCATCTTAAGTTTTACTGAATGCACGAAACAACAAAAAGAAATTCACACACACACACACACACACACACACACACACAGAGGGAAAGACAAATTAGTACAAGTGAAGACCAATTTATGAATTTGGTATACAACCCATCTCTATTTAGATTGTCTTGTCTACAACTAGAAATATTGCATAACCAAATCTTAAAGTTACGTCACTATCGTTCTCAAACATTAATTTGACACAATACTTCCTAGAACACTGATATCTCTTCACTGCTAATAGTGCTAACAGTATTAATGCCCCCTGTGTGTATGTATATCTATAAGTTGGATAATGCCTATGCAAAGACCCATACTGGAAAAAACGAAGATGTTCCTATTAGATAGAGATACACAATTATTCTACGTACTGCTGTTGTACCAAGTACTACCATCCATGGGCTCTCTAGCCACTAAAGATGAGCTGTCTTATACACAAGCACGTACAATTAATATTCTTATTTCTTGAGATTACACACACAAACACACATACATACACTCAGGAAGGAGCTTCAGAAAATATAACTGAGCTTTTTTTTTTTGGTAGCCATTTCTTTCTTCTAATAACATTATCTGGATCTGGTATACATAAAAACTGAGTGACAGTCTAACAGCATTCCATTTTTTAAACAGTGAGTTGAAATGTTTCAATTCTTAATTTTGAGTTCACTGCTGCAGCTTTTTATTCTTATGCAAAAATGTACCCTCATAACATTTTACTCCATCTTTTTACCTGACGGTTTTGATACCACTGGATAGCTTGTGTGAAGACCTCAATGGCACTGTCAATATCTTCCTCATGGCTGTACATTGTCACTAATGCAGACACCTACCCAGCCAAAGGTATAAATTAGTGAACAGAATTCCTCCTTCTCTCTCAGAATAAACTTTTTGAAAATGAATAAAGTTAAAGAAACAGCAAATAAAGGTTGCTAGGCTCTGTACTAGTACCTAATTCATCATAAAAATTGCTAATGCATAACTAGAAATACCATGAACAACAATGGTGTTTTCCAAACACAAAGGTGATTATCTGTAAAAAAAATACCTCCCCTAAAGCTCATTCACAAATGGTTTGTTACCAGTACACAACAAGGTAAATACAGAAGTTGAGAAGAAGCACTTAGAAAATTAGTTTATATGATCACTGAGGTACACACACTAGAGAGGCTAAACTTGCATGTGGCCTCCACTACATGAAGCCAATGAAAGCTTGCCTAGTGTGCTGGAGGGACAGCAAAGAGGGCCATGTAACTGGAGTGGAGTGACAGGGGGAGGAGCCATAGGCAGATGAGGACAAAAAGGAAACAGAAACAAAAAGCCAGATCATTGAGAAAAATCAATAAAATTAACAAACATCTGGCTAGACTAATTAGAAAAAAAAGATAATAGGAACAAAATGTCCTACAGATATTAAAAGGATAAACAGGGAATATCTGAACAACTTTCATGCCAATAAATCCAACAACCTAGATGAAACATTATTGTTAGCCAGATATTATATTTGATTCTAACATAATCACAGCCCAGTCTTAAAGTATGATTCTTCAAAAGAGAAAACACTACCATAATACTATTATACATTTATTGAGTGCCATTTGTAAACAAGCTGTGTTGGAAAATGAAACAGTCCCTGTACAATAAATGTACATACCACCACTACAGAATGTTTTTACTTCGAAACAGATGTGCTCACAGCTATATTAGTGATCTAAACCTGTGATGCTTGAATAATCAGAGAACTAAAAACTAAATTCGTAGGCCATTATTACCAAATTGTTTTAACTCAAAGAAATCACACTGAAGACATGATAAAATAATAGGCTAAGAAATTCCCTATATATGTCTTAGGATATTTAAGGTTGGCTTTCAAGTGGTAATATAAGGCCTAAACAGTTCCTGACACATTTGACTAAATAATAAATCAATGCAAAGCAGAGCATAAAATGTAATGAAATTTACACCAGAAAGCTATTATTTTAACTACAACTTCTACATTTTGAATAAAGAAATAAGCAGAAATTAAAGTGAAAACAAATATCAGACATACCAATGAACTATTAATTCCATTACTTTTTCAGTCTTAAAATATTTTAGTTATAAACTCACCATGCCTGGTTTATGCTTTAACTGCTCTATGCTTCTCAATATCAAACATGCTTTGGAAATATTACCTTAATAGAATAAAAACAAAATCAGCATCACATTGAAGAAAGCATCTCATGGAGGAAAAAAAAGATAAAAAATTTAAGAGTCATATTTTGTAACATCTCTAAACACTCAAGCTTTGGGACCTTGGGAATAATGTATTCTATTTATTCATTTTACAAACAAAGGAAATTAAATCCTAAAGAAACAATATATCTTGCTTATGCCCACAAAGTTAATGGCAGAGGTGCTACCAGAAAAAAAGTCTCCCAGCTCCCAATCCGTTGAGTTCTATTTCTCCCTTTTCAGAGTGTAACTTAAAAGGTAGGAGTCCTTCCCTAAAGGCCTTGAAATTGTTACTGTAGATATGAGTGCAATGGATAGTTTCCTACAATGTTAAAGTCTGATTTTCTACTCATTGCAAACCTCAATTGCAAACCTACTCAACAAACCTTCCAAAGTCTTTAAAAACAAAACAATAACCATGTAACAGACTCATTCTCAGTAATATTAGTATGATAAATAATCCTCACAAAAATAAACTGAAAACTGGATGAGAAAAGAAGATACAGAGGAAAGCAAGAAAAAGAAGAAAGAGAGGTGGGAAAAGGAAAAAGAAACAAAGGAGGAAGATAAGAAATGTGAGAATAGGGTAGCTATCAGGTCTCAACCTGATTTTCATTACTACCCCACTGAGGTGCCTTTTTAGACATTGTTTTTTCCTAATTGCCAACTCCTCTCCCCTCTACCCATGAACTTTTCATTTTAGCCATCACAATATCTAAGATTTTTTTCAATCCTGTGCACCAAACCAATTATCACCTCCACTGAGAATGTATGGTCTACACCAGAGTTGTCTGATGGAACTTTCTGTGATGATGGAAACAGCCTCTATCTATGCTGTCCAACTACACACATGTGGCAATGAAACTTCTGAAATGTAGCCAGCACAACTGAGGAACTGAATTTTAAATTTAGTTTAATTTTGGGACTTCCCTAGTGGTCCAATGGTAAGAAATCCACCTTGCAATGCAGGGGACGCGGGTTCTATCCCTGGTCAGGGAACTAAGATCCCATATGCCGCAGGGCATCTAAGCCCATGCGCCACAACTACTGAGCTTGCGCACCTCATCTGGAGAGCCTGCGTGCTGGAAACTACAGAGCCCACACCCTCTGGAACCCGCATGCCGCAACTCAGAGCCCACATGCATTGGAGCCTGTGTGCCACAACTAAATGAGAGAAAAAACCTTCACACCACAACTAAAGAGAAGCCTGTGTACCACAGCAAAGAGCCTGTGCACTGCAATGAAGGATCCCACATGCTGCAACTAAGACCCAACACAGCCAAAAAATAAATAAATTAATAAAATAAATAAATCTTTAAAAAAATAAATTCTGTTTAATTTTAATTTAAACTTAGAATAGCTACATATGGATAGTGGCTACCAGACAGGGACAACACAGCTCTAGATACTCAACACTGGTTCAAAATTATAAACAAAAAACTGTCAGTTCTCTGTAAGATTCAAAAACACAAGTTCTCATTAAACTTCCTTGCCTCTTCTCTACCAAAGATATGGGTTATAGAGTATAAATTAAGAATAAAGGGCTAAGAAAATTTGAAAACTAGGAAGCAAAGTAACTCTTAATTCATGCAAATACTACCAAGTGACAGATATAAGCATTTCTACACATGACGTACACAGGAAATTCAAGTATAGAACAGAGGAATTCTATGCTTCTACAGACTTTCAAAGCATGGATTGAGAAACATTCTAACAATTTAGGAATTAACCCAAGAAAAGGCCTCCTAACATTACTAAATATGTTGGAGTTCACACAATCTAGCTTCATATTTGAAACAGCATTATGCTTCACTATTATGCAAAAATTTTTAAAAATCACATAGTCCACAACTATTTCAGAATCATTCCAATCATATGTTTCCATTAACAGGGTTATTTTAATCATAATGAAATAATCATGACTACCTTGGGAAATTTTCAGCTGTGCCATGGTCAGCTTAATTTCAGCAGCGTTTTCTGGATGCTGATCTGCAAATTCCTAGAATTTTTTTAGTTGGGAAAAAAAATCACATTTACACAACTAAGCGCACATATTCTAATTACTTATTTCAGCCTCATTAAATTTTTTTTAAAATTAATTAATTAATTAATTAATTGATGACTACATTGGGTCTTTGTTGCTGTGCGCGGGCTCTCTCCAGTTGAGGTGAGCGGGGGCTACTCTTCCCTGCGGTGCACGGGCCTCTCACTGCGGTGGCCTCTCCTGCCGCGGAGCACGGGCTCTAGGCACGCGGGCCTCAGCAGTTGTGGCACGTGGGCTTAGCTGCTCCACAGCATGTGGGATCTTCCCGGACCAGGGCTCGAACCCATGTCCCTGCATTGGCAGGTGGATTCTTAACCACTGCGCCACCAGCGAAGTCCCCTCATTAAATTTTAAATCCAGTTTTGAAACATTAAACTTCTGGTTTCAGGTCAAAATTTTAAATTTGGAAAAATTTTATTTGACATCCACTTTGCTTAAAATTGTGCTCTGAGGGCTTCCCTGGTGGCGCAATGGTTGAGAGTCTGCCTGCCGATGCAGGGGATATGGGTTCGTGCCCTGGTCCGGGAAGATCCCACATGCTGTGGAGTGGCTGGGCCTGTAAGCCATGACTGCTGAGCCTGCGCGTCCGGAGCCTGTGCTCTGCAATGGGAGAGATCACAACAGTGAGAGGCCCGCGTACCGCAAAAAAAAAAAAAATTGTGCTCTGAAAGAAACTGCAATAATGTCAAGTCTCTAGGAAGTCACCAGTAGAGAAACAATAATTAAAATTACTACATAGATTTTTCTTTTTTTTTAAAGACAGATACTCAGAAAAAAAAAAGACGACTCCTTACTGAGGATCCCTGCTTGGCAACTTTGCCTCTCAGGATGGTCCTAATTTTATGCTGTCCAACTTTCCAACGTAGTCTACTCTCAGGAAATTCGAATGTGATTTAATGTTTGGTTTAGCTTAATTAAAAACCAAGTCAGTATCTCTGTAATTGTTTGAGGTTTTGGATTGGGACTTACTAGAAAATACATTATTGAAAAAGAGGCTAAGCATGTTCTGGTATTTTAAGTCTAAAACAAACCGTTAACTAGTGTTACATCAATCTCCAAATGAAAAGCATTCTTCGGAGTTTACAGCAAACATTTACTAATGCAAATTTATATAAAACAAAGCTGCGGCCCAAGAATTAACTAAAGTGACACTCTGGCATGTGTATAGTGGTATATTACCTATTAGTTTTCCCATGAAATTTACAAGCTTGTACATTATTTTAATAATGAAAATAAAACAAGGCTACAACTACCTGACATCTCATTAAAAATGCAAGTAATTGTTTTACCTGAAGCAACTCTATTGCTTTTGTGTGCTGCTTTTCACGGCAGAGCTGGGCAGCTTGGATTAACACAGGAAGGAGATGCTCAGGACTTTGGGACTGTAAACTGGCAGATATTTTGCGACACTGTTCTGCCTAGAAGACAGTATTCCCCCCCCACAAAAACAAGCCGGTTAATTAAATCAAACATTAAGTGAATGACCAAAAAGAAAAAAGGATGGGGAGGTGGAAGGAAACCAGCTGAAACAAAATAGTAAGTGAAGAACTACCTAGGGTAAGAGAGGTGGTTTACAGTACCCTCAAGTTTTTCCTGAAAGAAAAAGATTTCCATTTACTGAATGTAAGCTATGAGTTCTTAAAGCATTTAGGAAAGAATAAGTCCTAAACATTCATTTGGATGCTTAAATTGCAGAATTTTGTTTAAAAAAACCCAGAACACATCAAGTGTCAGCCTTTGCTTCAAAGCAACAAAACGTATAGGTATTTCTTGCTACAGTATTTAGGAACAACTTGACTCAGTTCTAAATAATGAAAATGTTACTGCCTCTCAGTCCCCCACTGAAAACCTCTGCTCTAGAAGAGTACAAAATCATAATTTAATTAGAATTTACACATATTGGAGTTAGAACTGCCCTTCTTATTTATAACTTGATGTGATTATGCACAAACTAAAGAGACGGATCTTACATTTATAATCACGATCAGCATCTTTGATGATTTTTCCTTTAATTCAGAGAAATTAGAAATAAGGTTATGAGAGAATTTTCTCATTTACAGCCGTGAATAGTGTTTTCTTCTTAAAAGCCACCACTGTAGACCTTTACAAAGAACTGGGCAAATTACTTACTTAACAGATAAAATCTATGATACATGACCTTCTGAAGACTACATGAGTCTAAGACAAAATATAAGCAAAAATATAAACAGACTGGACTGATACACCCATTATGCCTCATGTGCCATACTCCAAAAGGTTTAGCCAGGGGAACCAGAGGTCTGTTGCCTACCTGGTTTGTGTACATAGCAAGTAAAGCTTTGTTAAATTCTATAGCTTGCAGTTGTTTCTTGGAAAGCTTAAACTCCACTCCTTCTGCATTGGTTAATTTCACCTTCTTCTTGGAGTCAAAGACATTTTGGTCCTGACAAAGAAAAGTTCATTCACCATTAACAGCAATCTCAGACTTCAACTCTTTTAACACTCCAAGGCCTTATTCCTCTTTCATTTTGTTATTTTATGTAAACACAACAAGAGAGCTTGGAAGATAATACACCTACCTGGCTGGGGTGCCTATGCTCCTAAGGTACATATAAATTTGGCTTGGTTTCTTGGTTTGGTTTTATCTTTCTACTATTAATTGCTTTCTTTAGCTTTTTGATGAAAAGTACAAAGGGACTGCACAAATCTTACAGTGGAAATTAGGACTACAACGATACCTAAATTTGTAATATCTACAAACTATCTTTAGAATTTAGATGACAAATGAGGAAAGTAACTTATTCCTCTCTGACATATTATCATACATAAGCAAATGGAATGGAATAAGAATGGAAGACAATTAAGTCACACTGCACCCTGAGAAGGATAAAAAGGGCATCTAAGTGTCTACTATGTGCACAGTATTCTAACTTTGTTAAATATTATTTGCAAATATGTGTTACCATTGTGCTTTTTAAACCATGTCTTCTACTAGTTTAAAGACTAAAAGGAGGCAAAGAAGAAATCTAAAATAAATTCTGCTTTTAACTGTGAAGCTCCAAACCAATGTGAAATTATTTTAAATGTACAGCAAGAAACTGGCTTTCATATAAATCAATCCTCAAGAAACCATATTTCTAGTTGGTACTCCTATGTCACTATTTTAGTACTTAAACTCACCATGCATGCCACTGCCAGACTTCTCTTAAACTTTACTACCATGACACTTATTAACATTTTTGATTTTTCAAGGTCTCCCACACCTTGGTTATTATTCAATGTAACCTTTTTTTTTTTCTTAACTAGCCAGCATGTATGTATCCTCATATCTTTTGCTCTCTCACTTTCCCTCCATAAGTCATTTGCTTATGCTGTTGCTTAACCTTCAAACCATATCCCTCCTTCAAGGCTCTATTCAAATTAGCCAACCCAGATCTTCCTTCACCAAACACTGTAGTTACAAGTATACAACAAGAAATTTAAATGTGCACAATTTTTTTCAACACTAGAATTTTTTATACTATGTAATGATTAAGACGACGTTTCATATTTATTTTTGCATTTCCTATTGCATCCAGCACCATACTGAATAAAAAATTAGAAATAAATGTTAACTGAAGAAAAATTCAGTGTATAAATACATTTAGATTGAGATATTTAGTACTTCACATACTCTCCTCCCCACCATTATATATCGGATAAAAACAATTTGTCCTCACTGGCATTTCAAATTGTTCATAAACATAGGCAGGTACATCTTGCTGCTAAGAGTCAAATGCCAGCATCAATTTTTGGAAACCTAAACCATGCCAATGCCCTACAACATCCTATATCTATTACCCCCCTAATGCCATTATCCTACATCTGAGAACCCTCTGAATTTCTGCTATAGGGGGAGAGAGATACCACACAGGCGTGAAAGGAGAGTGCATTGGAGTCAGAGACTAGAATCTGAATCCAAGTTCTACCTCTTAGTGGCTGTGATCTTATACAAATCACTTAACTCCTTTTAGCCTCAGATTACATTCCTATAAATTGGAGACATGTACTGCCACCTAAAAAGATAATTGTGAGGATGAAATAAGCTGGCACTTGGAAAATCACATAGCCTATCAAAAGAACCTAAATGTTACTTTTCTATTGACTTGAATTTCAAATTTGAACTTGAAATATCTTCCCATTAGAACAATGTTCCAAAAGGTGGTTAATTTGACTAGTACAGTACTCTTTAGGATTGTTTACATACATGCTTGTAATAGTTTACACAGGGCTTGCGGGCGGGGTGGGGGGCAGAGAAAGAGAGAGAACCTGCCCATGCCTCCTCTCCCCCAAAATAAAAACCACTGGAAAGAGAAAAACTATATACGGAAAACTTGTATTCAGACTTACTAGATGAAGAAATCAAAGTCCAAACAACTTATTTCTCTAATAAGTATTCTCCATATAATGATAATAATGGGAAATAATATTATAATTATATTAATATTATAATTATATAGAATAATAACTTTAAAAAACAATGGGAAAAGGGTAAGATTTTTAAGTCCAGGGTATGTAACTACAAAATAGTTTTATTATTTGAATATACCTTGCAGAATCATTATGCGAGTTAAATAAAACTCTCCATTGTGATTTTGCTGCAACTGGACTCTGTCATGGAAAAACTTATCCTAGAACAAGGCTGGAGTAATATGCTTCCAGCAAAAAATAGTGTAAGAAAACCATGGATATTCCATACCTTGTTAATTGTAATGATGTTATTTGCAATCACAGCTAGCAGTGCTACATCTGTTGGTCTGCAAACAAAAAGCACCAGTCAAAAAGGAATAAACCTTTAAAAAGAAAACTCATACCCTATAAAAGACACTTCATTTTAATAACCCACTTACTTTAGTTTTATTATCTGATTGTAAAGTTGCAAAGCCTCCTCTGTATGACCCTGAAGCTGCATAATATAGGCCATCTGCCCGTGGATGATGGCCAGTTCTGCCTGTGGGTCTTCTTCAGTCCCATCCTAAGCAGAAAAAGAAATATTTTTTTTTCCTGTGAGTTCTCCAAATTGATCCACATATTAACCAAGTGATCCAAACATTCAGAAGATATATCATCCTAAAGAAGACATACAATTTTCAGGAATTTTCCTGTAAAGTCAGTTTGTTAAAATTTAGGAATAGCACCAAAAGAGGGAAGCTTAAATGAGAATGGCAAAAAGACAAATTCTGGAAGGACATGGCGACAAGCTCAGGAATACCATTCACTGATCATTTTTATTCTCTAAAAAGTTAAGACTAAAAAAAAAAAAAAAATGTGAAAAACAGCATACAAGTTTAACTTTTTACAATACCCCTAAATTCTGGAAACAATTTTCTCATAAGAAACACATTTTCAAAATGCTTCACTCTTAATTCTAAAATAATTCTAATCCAAAGACTACAAAATTCTAACTAGTAACTATCACTGTACAAAGAACTTCAAAAGCTGAAACTAATTCTGTAATTAAAGTAGCAGCTCTCTTAACTGATACCCCAGATCAATCTGTATTTTCCATTCCTTTGGAGAGGTTGACTGATGCCCACGTAGAGAGAATGCTCAAGGCTAGGAGGCTGCTCTTTTTTGCCATACCAGGCGCTCCTACTCTCACCTGGTAAGCATATGTTGACCAGGTCAGACTTGTTTGTTTCCAATCCCATTAAGCCAGTTGTGTTTGATAAAGAAATGATAAAACTTAAGTATTGCAGTAAGACAAGAACTATGCATGAGAAAAGAGACTTGCTTCGATGAAAACTATGTTGAATGCTCAGAAATATTTGACAAAGGTTGAGTTCCTAAAGAAAATTACGATCTAATTAGGTATGAGCCAGAAAATGAAGAAAAAAAAAAAGGACTCTGTAATGAAACTAATTCACAACTGTCTTTAAAGTATTGTTATACTTAAGGAAAAAACCCTGGAGATCATGACTGTTGGATTATGTATAGTTTATGTAAGGAATATGCATGGAATTCCTATGAATAGGACCTTACTCAAAGACCTGAGCCCTACATCTAAAACAGGAGAATGAATTTATATGAATTTAAAATGAAATGCATAAGGCATATAAAATTTTGTATTGTCATTTCTCACCCTAAGAGAGTCCATCAAATAACTGGTCAAGAGGGTTTCTGTGATTCTTATCTAATGAATCAATATCATTTCAAAAAGTCAGTAAATACTACAGAGAAGGCTCCTATAAATTTATATTAGCAGAAGTGTAAAATCTGGGTTTAACCACAGTGGAATACTTACAGAGTCTTCTGATAATGAACGGCGGCAAAGATCTATAGGAGAAAATGGTTTTAAAATTAACATTGCTGGGTAACTCTCGTTTCTTTCATGTTCCAAAGAACAAGAACTAAATTCTTAGGGAGAAGATTTAAGATAATTTTAATAACAAGCAAATTTGGAATTTATCGTTAACATCAAATATATTACATAAATATTATCAATCCTTGATTACTCTAGCTCTTTGGCATTTTCTTTCACTTGCAATCCCTATGTTAAAAAAAATTTTTAAGGGAATTTAAAATATATAAATGTAACAAATGTTGATTGCAAAAAATCAATTATAGAAAAGTATAAAAATAAGGACAATAATCCTGTCACCCAAAGATAACCACTGTAGCATTTCAGCTATTTTTTTTAATGTAAATGCACAGCTACATTTTTAAATGAAAGTGGGACAGTCTACTATTTTGAAACTTCCCTTCCCCCATTTAATATACTGTGGACATCTTTAAGTTACAACACATTTACATCTACATTATTATTTTTAACATGATTATTGTTAATGACTGCATGGTAATCTATTCTGTCATTATAATAAAGTCTTCTAATAGGACAGAAACTCATGTTCCTAAATTTTTGTTCTTATGAACATCCCTTCAATTAAATTCAAATATATATATATATATCTGTATGGATGTTATCTAATTATTCCCTTATTTCCTTAAATTTCTAAAAATGAAATTCTTAGATCAAAGGGTATGAAAATTTCAAAATCTGCTACAGCACCAAACTGCCCACTGCAAAGCCTCTACTACTTTTACATTCATACCTGCAATATATGAGGATGTCCTCCCATACCACTGTCAATACTGGGTATGATCCAGAAATTATCATTATTAAACATATTTTTCTCCTCATGATGCTCTAACCTCTGCCCTTATTTTAACCATCAATATTTAAGAATAAAACAGACCCCGTTTCACCATTTTTCCTTCCCACCATTCATCGCAGTCCCTACAACATCACTTTTATAGCTTCCAAGGGAAATGTATGGAGAAGAAAGTCGAAATGTTTCAGGAGTTGAGACCAGACATAAGTTCTCTAATAAATTATTTTCTTTTTCACTTAAGAGCTTCAAAGCATGCAGATATTGTATATGGAAACATACTAAGTGGAGTTAAAATGTGCTTGAATAGTGTTATCAATGCATAAATGTGGCACACCATATTGTTACTATATTTGTGTACTTGTTTAATACCAATAATAATGATGATAATAATATTTACCGAATGCTTACTAACTCGGTTAATTTACATTTAACATTCACAGTAAGTTGTTCAAAAACCTACTCCTCAAAACTCAAACTTAAGGTTTGGTGTGGCTGAAAATGGACAAGTAGACTGGCTTAGGAATAACATAGTAACAGAGGAGAGACAACAGTCAAGAACCCAAGAGAAAGGCTAGATGGATTTTGAGAAATTTCCACTGCATCAATAATTTCCATTTAAAAACTTCCCAAAGTTTTTAACTTTTTAACTTTTGGAAATACTTTGCAAAGTTATATGCACATTACATTTACATATCATTTTAACAAACTTCCAACCTTCAGCTTTTTGCAGGATTTTCATTGCCTGGTTCAGCTGGCCTTGTCCTATCAGCGCACATGCAGCATTGTAGCACAGTTCGTGTGTACCTTCTTGGAGACCCAAGTTCTCCTGTCACAGAGAATACCAGTCAAACACTAGACAGGAATATTATGTCATGGCTGTGTAAGTACACAGAGATACTCACTGGAACCACTTTTTCCCAGTTACTTTGAGCTGCAACAACTGCTGAAAGGTTTGTTTTTCTCTCCTCATCATAATCATCTTGAGAGTTTCGGACAAGATCTCTATACACAGCCAGGCATTCATCATAGCGTTCTAATCGGTACAACTGAAGAGATAAATAGCAAGTAAAAAATCAGAGAAGACAAATATTGTGTTACATCCCTAACACCATATAACCCCTTTTTTGGAACCACCATGTAAGAAACCTAACTCAGCATAACGTGGGCAATTAATTGTTTTTCCTTTACAATTTTTCAATTAGTTCTGTATGCTACTAATACTTCCCAAAAGTTACTTGCAATGAATCTCTACTATATTGCATATTTGTAGGCATGATTCAGTTAGAAAAGCCATTGTATTGACCCCCATCTTGAGGTGAGGTAAGTGCCTAAGTGGGTTGTGAAAGAAAACCATTCTGTAGAAATCAACCAATCTGACTTACAATCCCACAAGTTTACTAAGCCCCAGTAAACAGGAACAAAATTAGATGTTAACAAAAGGACTTACTATTTCCTAGTTCATTATACTGAATCTTCATTTCTCTTTTCCAGAAACCAACTATTGTATAGGGTAGTATCAAGTATACACAACATAATTCTTGCTTATTTCATTCAAGTTGTTCTTAAAGGGCGATAAGAACTGCCACTTGAGTCAATTAGTCTACATGTATGACAGAGATGGGTGCCCTTCATCAATATCAAAATGCTGGAATCTACCCTAAGCTAACCCAGTTTACATGAAAAGTTCTTTATAGACCTACAATCCATGAACTTGCCCAAATCTCTGTTAAACTCACACTACCTTTTGCGGACAATATATTCAATACATTATTTGCCCTAAACTGACATTTTAAAAAATTTTAAGAGGGTTTTGCTAGTTCTAATATAACATTTCTGTCCTCTTATCATAAATAACCCTATTTTACATTAGGCTTAATTGTATGTCTCAAATTTCTTTTAGAATAAGATATTTCCAGGGATTTCATGAACCATCTGAATTCATCCAAATTCTTATTCATCATGATTTTCTTTATTTTACATTTAGAATAAAATATCAGTTAAAAACTAAGAAGACTGTTTCAAAACTGTGTAAGTATATAAGCTTACTGGCCTTCATCTTTCCAACTAAAAAGTCCAAATTTCATAGGATAGTTCTTAATTTTCCAATTACCCTTAGGAAGTCATTTGTTCACAGAACACTATACATGCAATTGTTCATATGAAGATCAAGGAGAGGGAATATGTTCAAACCTCAAGCACTGGTTTGGTGGCAAGTTTTATGGAGCATCAGGATGGGCTGGGGTTCCTCATCCCTGCTCCTTGCTATAGGTAGAATCACGTTCATGCAGGACGACTGTCAAACAGGGATTTTAAGGCAGTAATTACCACTTGTCCATAAAGCTCCTTTAGTTTGTCTGTCTGCTGGTTGGCACTTTCTATTGTCTTCAAGGCATTCTCAATTCTGTTCAGCCTGTACTCACAGTATGCCTTCTCAAAGGAAAGAGAGTTACTGAAAAAGGAAAAACCAATGTCTGATTATTAGCTAACACTGCAGAGCACCCACTGTAAGCCAGACACTGCTCTAAGCACACTTGATACATATTATTTAATCCCCATTAACAACAGATGACAAAGGTTAGCGACTTGTCTAAAATCAGACAGCTCGTAAGTGGCAGAAAATATTACATCTATTTCCCTAGGCTCTCTTGCTTTCATGGATATTCTTATTAGAATTACTGGCCTTTGAAACGAATATATAAGAATGAAATCCTGAATTAGCTAAAAACTGTTTCAGATATAAAGACAATCTGAACATGTTTTAAATGGGTTGTTATAGAAGTTTCTTAAATCCATTTAAGAACCTATGATAAGCCATATAATGCTACTCTAACTTGTCAAGAAGCAAATAATTAGCAAAGAAAAAGTAACTAGAAATCTTAAAAGAACATAGAACTTGTAATCAAACAACTGGTAAACAGACAACTACAAAAACACTACTTACATACACAGACTTAAAAATTCATCTACATTAATGTCACATATGAAACATTTTGAAGTTTCAACCATAATCTGTGAGGAAAAATAAACATCAAGCAAATGGCAACATCCTTTATTCACCTAACAAAAGATTATTTGAAAATTTCCCTCTCTCACAAAATGGCCAAAAATCAAAACACTGAATTTTAGCATAAACATGTTTACTAGTAGAAAGCAGTGTCCCTTTTATTACCCTTTTATTTTTAATAAAGTTTAAAAATTTGTTTTTAATCTGTAATACATGCAGTTGGCCCAAGTAAAAAAAAACAAAAAGGTATACATTGAAAGGGTTTTACTCCCACTGTTATTCAAATCTACTCTGTTCCGCTCACCTCCTACAAGTAACTATTTTTATTCATTGTTTCTCCATCTATTGTTTGTCTTTGCATATACAAAAAAATACACATAGAAATTCTTATATCCTCCTTTTCTTATACAAAAGGAAGTATACAATATACTGTTCTGTACCTTATAAACATTAAACAATAAATATGCTGCAACCTTCATTTCAACACACATTTCTTTTGGGGCTTAGGCATAACAGTAAAGAAAAATGAAATTACAGTACCAATTCAGATTATAAGTTCACGTTTCATGAAATGATAAATTAAATAAATAAATGAAAAAGATTAAGAATAATAAAAAACTGCTATAGGGCTTCCCTGGTGGCACAGTGTTTAAGAATCCGCCTGCCAATGCAGGGGACACGGGTTCGAGCCCTGGTCCAGGAAGATCCCACATGCCTCGGAGCAACTAAGCCCGTGCACCACAACTACTGAGCCTGCGCTCTAGAGCCCGCGAGCACAACTACTGAGCTCACGTGCCTAGAGCCCGTGCTCCACAACAAGACAAGCCACCTCAATGAGAAGCTGGTGCACTGCAACGAAGAGTAGCCCCTGCTCGCCGCAACTAGAGAAAGCCCGCACGCAGCAACGAAGACCCAACGCAGCCAAAAATAAATAAATAAAAAAATAAAAAGTAGATTGAAAAAAACTGCTGTATATTCTAAAGGCTGCTAAAGAACTCTGACACTGAAAGATCTTGGCCTAAAATCATACTCACCTAAACAATTCTCAAAGGAGGCAGGCACAGAGGTCAGGCTAAGACTGCCATACCATCCTAGAGGCCTCGACTAATACATCCCTACCCTGTATGTTCTGCCCTCTCTGCTCTTTTTTTTTAAATTAAACTTCTGCTGAGTTGTTCTCCCTATGTCCTCCAAGAAATCTTGCAACTCTTGTTTATGCCCCACATCCCTCCAGTTTCCCTTCTTAGTGGTTCAAAGGGAAGACAGGGTAAGGAAAAGGTTCCTTAAAGCAGAAAAGAACAAAAGTTACTATTGCTCTTTCCAGTTTCAGAAGCACCATTGGCAGGCAAAAGGAAAAAAGGGGAAGGAAAGTAAAAGGTCAAAAATCACTGAATAGTGGGGAAAAAAACAGGGAAATGGTTATAGCTATGGTAAACATGCACAAACAACTAATTAAATCACTTACTTGGCAAACACTTTGGTGTGAGTATTGATGACATTCAAGGCTTCCTTGAAACTTCCATTCTGGATAAGGCACACAACTTTACAGTGTAGGGCAGTTACATCATCCTTGTTGATCTGCAGTACTAGACAGCAATTTTAGGAAAGCAATTTTTAAATCCATTCCCTTTCCACATTTCCCATCTCAGGAAACTACATTTCCAATTTTACTGCAGCAGAAATGATTAGTCAAAACATTTTTTTAAATGACTGATCTTTATTTTTAAGTTAAGAAGTGACAATAAGGAGAGTTAAGTTAGACTTTCCAGTGAGACAGCTTCCCAAGATGCATGTACCAAAAAAGTAAAGTGAGATAAAGAAGCAAGAATGAAGTTGTTTTCTACTGCTTTTTCATCTTGCAATGCATGCTATATCCTACATATTTCATTACTTCACAGGGAAAGAAAAAAGTTCATATAAAACTTGGCAGCAAATGACTTAGGTTTGAGTACAAGCTTGTCACTAAATGCCTTGAGGTCTTGGACAAGTCATTTGATTGCCAAATCTCAACTTTCTGATCTGCAAAACGAGTATGAAAGCATTACCTATTTTACAAGGTTATTAAAAAAATTACATGAGAATATTTTGAAAAAAATCTATAAGCTGTAAAGTATACAAACACAATTTGTTTTGCTGGCAATATTTCCAAACACCATTCAAAATTTCCCTTTTCAGGGAATATAACTAAAGAGAAGTGCAAGGAAGGAGTCAGGTGGCCAAATTTCAATGCTAAACAGCTGTTCAGTGTCAAAATGACTAGGATCACTCCCCTTGCTCCTGGGCAACTATAGGAATTCAAATCTCAGTCTAAGAATCAGAGTAATTTCTATCAATTAAGAAAATATATATTGGAGGGCTTCCCTGGTGGCGCAGTGGTTGAGAGTCCGCCTGCCGATGCAGGGGACACGGGTTCGTGCCCCGTTCCGGGAAGATCCCACAAGCCCCGGAGCGGCTGGGCCCGTGAGCCATGGCCGCTGGGCCTGCGCGTCCGGAGCCTGTGCTCTGCAACGGGAGAGGCCACAACGTGTACCGCAAAAAAAAAAAAAAAAATATATATATATATATATTGGAGAACTGACAGCCCTTGCTGATTAAACAATTCCTGCACAGTACTTACTACATTGCTGATTAATATTGGTTGCAGGCCTAGCAAAGGCCAAAGTCAATTCAAAACAAGTTTAACAATCAAATAATTGTCATTAGTAGCTGTTTTCCTCAATGTCTGAAATCACCAAAAGTGCACTGTGGGCACAATCATTTCTTTTCACATTAACCCATCAATAGTTTGTTGAAAATTCACACTTGTACGTTACAGACATACCATGTATGTTATTACTTCTTTCAACAGTCAAACCCTGTCCTGGTAATTACATTTCCAAACCTAACAAATACAGGCAACACCTTCAATAAAGAATTTAGCACGACAGAGAGCATTAAAAAGCATGGCCGTATTACAGTTAGGCAGTAAAGGATAACAGAATATAATGAGTTGAACCTCACACCGAAGACAGTTCACTCAAAATGATCAGTTACCGGGCAAAAAACAGGATTAACATTTATCTTTGCAACGTTATTGCAAATGTTAGCGCTTTCACACACACATTTTCTGGTCTAAGGACGCTGGAGGGATTCTATCTGTGGGAATGACAGGCCTGACATCCAGATCCAGCCCTTCCCTCTACCCCGAGTCTGTACAGCTTCCACTTGTCAGCGCCAGCTTCCAAATTACGTGTCCCAGCCAGGTTCCTCCCCCCGCTGCGACCCAAAAGAAAAAGCTCCCTCAGCAATACTATCTTGATCACTCCGCTATAAGGAAAGCGAAAAGGAGGCAATGTGGAGTATTTGCGAAATAAGGCGTGAAAACAACGGAGTAAAATAAGAAAGCAGTTTGGAAGAGACGTCGGGAGCTGCGGTCTCTTTAAATCCTTCCCTCGCTTTCTGCTTTGAGGGAGGGGGAGACGGAAGTACACGTGGCTCTAAGCTACCCAGGACACAGGGCTGGCCGTGGGGAGCTGAGGCACCGCGACCCGCGCCCACTGGGCATTCGGGCCCTAGCAGCGGGCGGCTGGGGTCTCCCCTCCCGCTGTCTGCTCGGAGGTGGTCACGCGCCACGGAAGGAGGCTGCATCCTCCCACCTGCCCGGGCCCGCCCCCGCCCCGGCGCCCGCCGGGACACTTACTCTTATTGACGGTTTTGAGAGCGCGCGTGAAGTCGCCGTTCTGGCCATAACGGTTCACTTCACTCCAGAGCGCAGGTACCGAAACCCCCCCACTGCCGCCGCTCGCCATCTTGGAGGAGAGGCGGGGCGACCTCTTGCCCCGGAAGAGGATCTCGGAGGTGCCTAAGAGGAGAAGGAAGCCGATGGTTGCTAAGCGTTTCGCAGTCGGAAGCGTCTTTAATACTGAGTTGGCGTGAAAGGCCGCAGTCTTCACTCTCGTACCTAGAAATTTGCGAAGATTGAGTCGATACTCCTTTCTAGAAGCGGGTCTGGAGGAACGAGGCGTCGGATCCTGGGAAGGGGTTGAAAAGGATTCACCAAACAGATTCGGCTAAAAACAGCGTGCGTTTCCGGGGCGACCGCTGGGGGCGGAGAAGTGTCCAGGTCCCTAGAGGCAGAGCTGGGCGAAGGTCTATGGAAAATAAATAACAGGTCTATGGCGTGGTAAAATACCAACTAGAAACCGTAGGGGGTCATCTGAAGGAGTGGGAGAGAAGGGGAGGGGGAGAGAGACGGCTTCTTGCTGCCTGGGAATACTTCATAGAGGAATTGGTATTTGAATGGGATCTTGAAAAACCTGGGGTTGGTTCTGGGTAAAGTTCAGAGAAGCGAATATGAGGAAAGGCAAAGAAGAAGAAAAGAATCTCCAAGTGCAAAGCACGTTTGGTGAAAACCCCCTGGCTACCCTTTGGGCTGCATTTCAGGAGCAGTTGGCAATAAGGCTGGAAGGGTGATGTGTTTTGGTGTGAGAATACCCAGGTTCAGACGCTCTAGATGTCTGACTTGTGAACGTGTTATCAGAGTCCCAGTTTTCCCGGCTGTAAAATAGGGATAATATATAATTGTTCTAGGGATAAACGATACTTCCTGCACCTTGTCATAGTAAGCACTCAAGTAACACAGAGACATAGGGGATTTAGAGTTTTTGTAAGACCTTAAATATCAAGATGTGCTTGTCCAAACCGAGTACCTACCGAGTATTCTTGATGAGAACGACAGGACATTTTATTGAACGCCTACTGCAGGCTCATTTCTGGTCACGATCCTACCAGTTCCTGCCTCTTCCCCCCTCCTCTTTCTCAGCAAACTAGCTAATTCCTTTTCATCCTTCAATATTTCTGTATCCTTCTGGTTCCAGGTTAAAAGTTACCTCTTTGACTTTGCAGACACTGCAAGGTTCCCCATTACACTGTCTTATGGAGCTCTCTACTTCTGAGCACTGCTCATCGTTTAAGGCCTGTCTCTCTCCAGATGTACTGTAATTTCCATGAGGCCAAGGACTATATTTGCCTTGCTCACTGTAGCATCCCTAGGATCTAGCACACTCCCTGGCATATAGTTGGTACTCAACTTTTTAACTGAGTGTTTGCTTCTTTCTCCCTTAATCTGTGAGTTCCTTGTGAGCAGAAACTATGTCCAGCTCATGGCTATATCCTATGGTGCCTGGCACATTTCATGTCTGGTTAATATGTACAATGCAGAAACAGCAGTAATGATCCAGTGAGCTCTAGCTCAGGAGGTTATAATCTCTGTGAATTAGTAAAAATCATGAGAAGGGCTGTGGACTTCTACTAGCTGTGGAACTGTCATGTATTTCAAGCTAATTATGCTTGGATTTCAGAGGGTTTAAAGGAGTTCGGGAAGACATTTGGTATACGCAAAATTTTATTAGAATTTTTCTGAGGAAAGATTTTGTAGCTTCCATTTGATTCTCCAAAGGTGTTTATACTAACTCCCCTCTCCCCCTCCAAAAGCTAAGAACCACTGCCTTAGTAGTGCATTTCTCTCTTTTCAGAATATTGACTTTATGTAAGGATTCACAGTTTTGGTTTCTGTATCAGTCTGATCTCATATACTTTGTAGCTTCTAGAAATTTCCTCAGAATTCTTCTGCTGTGGATTCCTGTGTTTCTGTTTCTTCTGTCATTTTTAATGGGGTTTTGTGGCAAACAAGATATAAATGTATGGATTTAATTTGCCCCTTTTGAAACAGGTGTCTTCCAAACCAGAGTGATTTTTTTAAAAAATAAATTTATTTATTTTAGGCTGCATTGGGTCTTTGTTGCTGCGCACAGGCTTTCTCTAGTTGCAGCGAGTGGGGGCTGCTCTTTGTTGCGGTGCATGGGCTTCTCATTGCGGTGACTTTTCTTGTTGCGGAGCACGGGCTCTAGGCGCATGGGCTTCAGTAGTTGCGGCACGCCGGCTCAGCAGTTGTGGCTCACGGGCTTAGTTGCTCCGCAGCATGTGGGATTTTCCCGGACCAGAGATCGAACCCGTGTCCCCTGCATTGGCAGGTGGATTCTTAGCCAGTGCTCCACCAGGGAAGCCCCAGAGTGATGTTTTAAAGCATATACCTGATGTCACTCTTCTATCCTCCGGATGAAATCCAAACTACAAAGCCTAGCATGTAAGGTCCTTTATGATATTTTGTTACTGTCTACTCCCCTTGCATGTTATACTCCTCTAATATTTAGTTATGTATGGTTCCATGTTGCCATACCTATGGGAATTTGTACATATATTCATTACACAAATATTTATTGAGTACCTTCTAAATGCCAATGTCAGGCATTATATCAGTACTAGTCGCTTGGGATACAATTAACAACAAAAAGACAACCTAGTGTACTCATGGAATGTATTTTCTAGTTGGGAGAGAGAGGCAATAAATAAATATATACCATGTTTGGTGGTAATAAATTCTACGAAGAAAAGTAAGGAAAGGTAAGAGGGATTGAGGACAGAGTGCAAGGAGTTACTGAAGCTCAAAGAGAAACGTGCCCAAGGAAATCTTTTCATTCCCATTCTACTGCTATTTTCACTGTACCACAGTGCTGGGTTAACAACCCCACCCCAAGTATTTGAGGTTGTGAGGAGTTAAATGCAAAAGGCACCATTAAAAGTAAGCGTTTCCACTGGCTTTCCAAGGACTGCTGGGCTGAAGATGGCAGGGAGAAATTGTGGATGTTCTATGGCCTGTCATGTTTTATTTAAGTCACATTATGCTGACTCTGCCCTTTTTTCCTGTTTTTAGAAATTAAATCAGCTGAAGGGAATATCAAATTCAAGGTAATTTTCATGGAATCAACTCTACTCATTCTATACAGTCAGCCAAATAGATTTTTACATAATGCATTCATGTGCTAGGATATACTTTACATATATTGACTCATTTAACTCTCAATCACCCTGAGGTGGGTAGTATTAGTCCCACTTTACACACAAGGAAATTGAGGCACAAAAAATTTAAGTAACTTGTTGAAGGTCACATCTTCTCTCAACTGGACTACAGTAGCTTCTTAACTAATCTCCTTGCTTCTCCTCTAATCCACACAACAGCCAGAGAATACTTTAAAACCTGTTGAATACATCATGTCAGCCCCTGCTCAAACTTACCAATGGTTTTTCCTGACACACTTCAGTGTGGTCTGTAGGCCCTAAGTTATCTAGCCTTTGCTTACATCAATATCTCCTTCCACTCTTACCCTTGCTCACAGAGCTCCAGCAATATTAGCATGTTTGCAGGTCCTCAAAAAGGCAAAGCTATTTTACTTTCTGTTCTTTTAGTCTGGGAAACTATTTCCCCATATCTTTGCATGGCTTCCTCTTTTACATCATTGCCCTGCTCTCCTTAAAAACCTTCCTCTTACCCCATCACTGTCCTCTCACCTTGGCTGTTCTTCATGTGCACTTATACTTCCCTGAATCTATCTGATTTATCTTTTATGGTTTGTTATCCCCAATAAAATGTAAATTTTGTGAGGGCGAGGGCCTTGTCTCTGTTCAGTGTTGCTTTCCTAGGGCCTAGAATAAAATAAGGCAAAACATGTATTTCACACATGGATGAATGAATAAAGCTTCACACAAGAGCTTATCCTTGCCTTTTATTTGGCTGCTTTGTTTTAAATTTCAGGAGGCATTAAAGCAATTCTAAGTGTGGCTTTAAGATATAAAGTTTAAGTACAGCGTTATTCGGACACAATTTTTCTTCCTCTATTTAACTATAAGCCCACAGAAAGTATAAACACCCAAAGATGGCAAACCAGGTAGGTTTGTGTAAATTACTTTTTATAACAGTTAAAATACTTTCAAAAAGTATTTACTCTAGCATTGATGAACTATACTACTGAGGGTTATATGTACTCTATTAAGAAACTAATAATGACCATTGATAAAGGTCAGTCCTATCTATGAGTCTCAATCAGTGTTTGAAATTTTTATGTACTGCACAGAAACAGGTGGAGCTTTTGCTAGGTAGGGACAGAAGAGTTGAAGTAGCAGCCAATGACTATTCAGAGACTATGAAGCCCAAGTTCAAAGATGTTAAAATTGAATCTTTTTAATTGTTCTTGTGATCTAACTTTAGAAAATAAAGCAGTACATGATTTTTATAATTCCCCCATTTCTAACAGACATTAGCACATCAGAGCATAAGACAATGTAAGGGAAATAAACTGTAGAATTACATTTTCTCCTCTTTGGGAGCTTACAATCCAACAGAGAAAGTATTTGTAGCCACTGTAGCTGGAAGGTTTATCAGGGAAGGTTTCATGGAGAAAGCGAAGATGAAGCTCTAGTAACTTAACAAGTAGATTTTAATGACAAATGAGAACATTCTAAGAACTAAACGTACAGATATGCAACAGTCTGAAAAAGAGGAAAGCAAGTTCCCTTGATGGGTTACAACAGCAATTCTTAACCTACAGACTATGGATAGGCTTCAAGGAACCCAGGAACAAATGGAACCTGTTAGTAAACATACTGTGCAATTTTCTAGGGAGAGGGTCAACAGCATTCATATTTTCAAAGGAGTCTATGTTGCAAAAGAAATTTATTTAAGAGTTTTTGTTGTAAGTCCTTGGACAATCAACCTCAAAAAGGTTGGGTTAAGAAGGAAGACCTAGGGCTTCCCTAGTGGCGCAGTGGTTGAGAGTCCGCCTGCCGATGCAGGGGACACGGGTTCGTGCCCCGGTCCGGGAAGATCCCACATGCTGCAGAGTGGCTGGGCCCACGAGCCATGGCCGCTGAGCCTCCGCGTCCGGAGCCTGTGCTCCGCAACAGGAGAGGCCACAACAGTGAGGGGTCCGCGTACCCCCCAAAAAAAAAAAAAAAAAAAAAAAAGACCTAGATCAGGCTAATACAGAATTTGACCCTTGCTTGAGGTTTATGTACAGTGGATGGGTAAACAGGGTAAATTCAAGACCTGGTGATGAGTTAGAAATGAAAGGTCAGAGAAAAACATCAAGGATAAAATTAATTTGGGACAGTGAGTGCAGCCAGATATAGGCTTGGTGGAAGATGAGTTAAGTTTAGACCATTCAGACAGAAATGGACAGCTGAAAATACAAGTCTACAGACATTCACTGTAAAGAATTAAAATTATCCTACCATTATTTGTAAACAATGAACTCAATAGTAGAAAACATCAATACTTAAGGGAAAGTGTAAAATATGAGGAATGATTAAGATTGAGGTTGGAACAACTTGGTGTATAGCCCAAGAAAGGAAGTTAGGTCAGTCATACCGCACAGAGATCAGGTGAAGGCAGTGATGAGATGCCAGCTTGCTAACAGTTGAGAGGGAAGTGAAAAAGCATAGACTGGGTAGGCCAGTGTCAAGATTTCATCTTGATTTGTCAAGATTTCATAGCAGAGATTCTTAACATTTTGGGGGGGGGGACACATCTTTTGGGTAAAAACTAATTGCCCCCTTCTCATAGAAGTGAACATATACATAAAATTTTACATGTAAGCTTAAGGCGTTCATAGACACCTGGATTAAAGTTTCATGATCTATAAAATCCTCAAGGCTGCGTAATGTAACACTGATATTTCCAAATATGGTTTATAGACTCATGATGAACTATCATACCTCTCAGTAACAACTGCTCCTTTAGAAGTGCATTTTGCTGGGTATACTAGACTTAATACTATTACAAGAAAGAAACTAGTTATGGGTATTAACTGGGAGATTCCAATTTTTGATAATGATGGTAGGTTGGGGATTGTTAGTCTGGCTAAAATATGTGTTATCAGAATTAAAAGAATTTTATGACCTACAGAGCCAAGTAAGATTTACTAACTCATTTGCAATGGCAAAGGTGACTCTATTTCTTTTCCATGGGAAATTGCCCTGACACTTAACAGAGAAGTTCTCAGAAGTCTCTCCATGGTTTCCACAGTGCCCCTTCATCTTAATTCATGTCTTTCTTACCCCCAGAGTCAATCTCAGCTTTTCTTAAAAAAGGCAATATCAAACCCAAACATCATCTCTAGCTATAGCTAGAGATAAATACAACATCATTTTCTGACATACTGACTGCAAATAAAAAACCATGCCCTAGAGTTTTGTAAAGATCATAATGTGAAAGAGGACTATATTGCTCTTAACCACCCTAAGATACAACCATTTTAAGTTTCTAAAACTTACGGACTCAGATGTAGGAAGTAGTAACTTTAGAGCTCTATAATAGAACATTATTATCATTTAAGAAATATATTTAATTATACTGCCTACCTAACTGACCATATGTGGGTAAGAGATTAATTTTAAATGTATACTAATTTCACTACTTATAAAGAAATACTAATAAATATGTACATTTATTCTACTAATTCACGAATCTAGAGAGGCATTCATTCACTTTTAAATTTTGTTTTCTCTGATTGATTTAAAATCTTTTCATCTTGCTTGATTTCTTTTTTCTGCAGCTAAACTAGAAATTTATAGTTTTTCTCCTAAACAATGCAATGATGTTCTTTCTTATAAATTGCCCTTTCTGATTTTCTTGTCAGCCTGCTTCAAGGAAATCCAGGTGTTCAATACACTTGCTCGCAGTTTGGCCCAAATCAAATGGTTGTTTAATCCAAATATCTGAGCAGCAAACTGAGCTGATCCTTCTGGAGAAAGTATGGTTGAACAGCCAAGACCTATTCATAAAAGAAAAGACAGAAAATTGAGCTGTAAATTAATAATGAAAATACCACTTACCCAACTATTTTATACTCTCAGAAGCCCTGTTAGCCACAGACAATACAGCTACAATATTATCCTTGTCTGAAGTAAGATCTGTAGAAGGAGTTTCCATCTTTACTCTTTAGAGTGATAAAGTGATTATAAGATGATAAGTAATATTTATCAGCCAGGAACAGATATTTTATATACAACTATCACTCTTCTCACTGAATCCACTTGCAAAGAAATTTACCTTTTTTCAAAGTTCTTTTCACATACATTATCCCTTTAAATCCCTGGTGAAACACAACAGAAATAAAACAAGGAATGAGGTAGAATCATCTGTTCTTAGACAAACCTGAGGTATGTTAATTATTTTGGTAATTTTCTAGTTATTCCTTTTGTTTTTGCACTTGAATTATTCTAACATTTTTAAGCAGTGGAAAAGTCAAATCCATAAAATAATTTTAAGAAATATTATAAATAAATTCAATAGTAATAAGATCTAAAAGACAGTAGACTAGAAAGTAACTTCCTCGGGGACCACAGGTTTGCTCAGGCAGTTTCTCGAGGTGGTACTATTATGTCTGTGTCATTAGAGTCAAGGACTAAATAGGTTATAGATCCAAAAGATCCAATTTCCCTAAATACTCTTGGAATTCATCAGGCTCTTTGACTCTCACTATCCCCAATAAGAACAGACTAAAATATAAATCACAAGATTTAATTTGTATTAATAAATCAATTTACACAGCTCTGCTACTTACTACATAACCAACATCAGCCAAATTAATTTTAGTGTCCTTATCTGTAACATGGGGATGATAACTAGTAGCTACCTTATGTGAGGATTCAGTGAGTTAATACAGATAAAGTGCTTGGAGCAGTGCCTGACACATAGTAAATACTCAATGAATGTCAACCATTAGTAGTAGTAGTAGTAGTAGTAGTAATAAACTAGGTAGAGCATTCCACTCTAACAACTGAAGTACCTGTGCCTACTGCCCATGACTCACTTTCTGATGTCAAGAAAACCTAATTAGCAAAAAATTAAGTTACCTGGTGAGCATGCCATAAGAGCAAGAGGAACGAAGTTTTCAGGATCTTACACAGGCCACTGTGAAAACACTCCTCAAAAGATTCTCCCCAATTCTAATGATCAGAATCTAAAAATATTCTAGGTTCTGTCTCTCCCTGGATATTACTAGGTAAAAACTGCCACATATTTGCTCAAAATTCCTTTTTCTAAGCTCCATGGATAATAATATCTATACTATTCCTCTGGCATAAATTTGGGTATAGTTTCATCTATAGTTATAGATTTTTAACTTGGGAAGTTGATATAATCAGATCAGTCTAGCTAAAGATAGATTAGTCACAAGATGTATGTGTCTCTGAAACCTATAAAAACAACAGTAAAGGGAATAAAGAAAATAAACATACACAAACAAAGAGATAACAGCAATAACATTTTGGCAAAGGGAGTACTAACTAACTTAGCAGACCAAGAAAATTTAATCCTAACTAGAAGCAGGGAAAGATGAGAAGCAGCCTGACATTACAGAACCCACTCAAAGGTTGAGGAACTGGTGACACCAGATACCTTTTAGGGGAGGAATCAGGTTGAAAATGGGGCTAAAAAGAAGAAGACTGAGTGAAAGTCAAGAAGAAGTAAGGCCATCAGATCCTCCTCCCCACTCTATGTACCTGAACAATGGCCCCTTCTGCACCATGGCAGAGTTTTAAATTCTTCTGGAGGCAAAACAGACTTTAGTCCAGACTTCTGTGCCAACCGGGCACAGGTGAAGTAAGGAATGCCACAGTGAAAACATGGGATTAAGTTTGCACATGTTAACAAACTCAGGCAGGAGACTGAGACTAAAAATGTTCTCTGGGTAATTCTGGCCAACACATGAGAAAAGATCAAAGACACTGATGTGAGGGGTTATTCAAAGAATGACCCTACAAGATCACTCACAGTGGAGGCCACTTTTGACAAGCCCTACCCACTTGCAGAGCTTCCAATTGGTTTTTTATGACACTTAAAAAAAAATTATATTTATTTATTTGGCTGTACCAGGTCTTAGTTACAGCACACAGGATCTTCATTGCAGGATGTGGGATCTTTTAGTTGCGGCATGCATGTGGGATCTAGTTCCCTGACCAGGGATGGAACCCGTGCCCCCTGCATTGGGAGCGTGAAGTCTTAGCCACTGGATCACCAGGGAACTCCCTCCAATTGGTTTTTACAGTGCCATTCTTAAACAAGAGAAAACAGCCAAGGCTTATTAGCAAACAGCTATGGAAAGGAACTAATATGAAAGGAACAATAATAAGCTCAGAGAGATAAAGGAGGTTATTGCAAAGATTAAACAAGAAAAGGATGTTTGGGGAGGTGGTAGGGGGAGACCAGAGAACAAAAAAGAGCTGTAAGAAATTCAAAATACCACATTCAAAATGAAAAGCTCAATAGATGGGTTGAAATGTAAAAGATGGGTTGAAATGTAAAGTTGAAGAGATCTTCCAGAAAGTATGGCAACAAGAATAAGAAAACAGGGACTTCCCTGGTGGTGCAGTGGGTAAGACTCCATGCTCCCAATGCAGGGGGCCCGGGTTCGATTCCTGGTTGGGGAACTAGATCCCACATGCATGCTGCAACTAGAGTCCACATGTCACAATGAAGTTCCTGCGTGCTGCAACTACGAAGTTTGCATGCCACAACTAAGACCCAGCACAGCCAAAAATAAAATAAATATTAAAAAAAGAAAGAATAAGAAAACAAAATAGAAATCAAGGCGGTGAAAAGTAAATCCAAAAATGAAAGAAGAAAGAAAATGGAGGCGGAAGGAAATTATTAAGTAATTCAAGAAAATTTCCCAGGACTAAAGAATCAAAGTTCCAGATTAAAAGAGCCCACTACAAGCCCAGGAAGAAAACAGACTCACCAAGACGCATCTTCGTGAAATTTAAGAATAATGGATTGATAAAAGATCCAAGAAGTTTCCAGAAAGAAACAAAATTCATAAATGACCTAGAACCAGAATGGTGGAAGGGCCCTGGAGTTCTCAATAACTCTGGAAGCTAGAAGACAGCAGAGTAATAACCTCAAAATTCTGACAGGGCTTCCCTGATAGCACAGTGGTTCCTGCCTGCCAATGCAGGGAACACAGGTTCGAGCCCTGGTCCGGGAAGATCCCACATGCCACGGAGCAACTAAGCCCATGCACCAGAACTACTGAGCCTGCGCTCTAAAGCCTGCAAGCCACAACTACTGAGCCTGCCCACCACAACTACTGAAGCCCGCACGCCTGCAGCCCAAGCTCCGCAACAAGAGAAGCCACCGCAATGAGAAGCCCGCACACTGCAACGAAGAGTAGTCCCTGCTCACTGCAACTAGAGAAAGCTTACAAGCAGCAACAAAGACCCAATGCAGCCAAAAATAAATAAAATAAATAAATTTAAAGAAGAAAAAATTCTGACAGAAAATAGTTTTCAACCTCGAATTCTATTCCTAAATTATCAAATCAGACTGAGCTGCAATAAAAACGTTTTAGGTATACAAGGTCTCAAAAAGTTTATCTTCTGTACCCTTTCCTCAGAAAGTTCACTAGAATGCTCTCCAACAAAAAGTAAACCAAGAAGGTAAAGATATGGGACCTAGGAAACAGGAGATCCAAGACTAGAGAAAGGCAAAATGAATGTCCAGGATGCTGTAGAGAGAGATCCTAAGACGAGCAGTGCAGCAGGCCTAGAGAGAAGCCAGTCCATATGGGAACATGTCAGAGGGCACACTTACTTAACACGTATCAAGAGCGGATTTACACTTACACGACTGTGAGAAAAATATGAGGTATATTAAGTGATAAGCAAATCGACTCTTACTGAAACAGTACTGACACTCAGGCCTTATAGATCAGATCATTATCTTGGACCATGATGAGCACACAACAATATTGTTATTTTATGAGATCCTGCTCAGCCAGCCAACTGATGAAACTTCCTTGGTTTTAATTATTCTAATACCTAAGTTTTAAATATTTTATTTCCTCTACAGAAGTAACAATCACATTTACAAAAAACAAAACAAAACAAACAACAAAATACCATGAATGATGTATTCTTGGGTGGGGAAAAAAACAAAACCCAAAACCAAATATGAACTTGATCTAACTACAGATTTTACCACCACTTTACAGAAAATAGGGGATGGAAGAGCATGTTAAACAACACCCAGGAATGTAATCAGCTAAGTCCAGAATGCGGAAAATTCTATAGGAGAAATGAAAGAGGAAGAAAAAGAAAGAAGATTAAAAGAGACTTTAGGGCTTCCCTGGTGGCGCAGTGGTTGGGAGGCCGCCTGCCGATGCAGGGGACACGGCTTTGTGCCCCGGTCCGGAAGGATCCACATGCCGCGGAGCGGCTGGGCCCGTGAGCCATGGCCACTGAGCCTGCGCGTCCGGAGCCTGTGCTCCGCAACGGGAGAGGCCACAACAGTAAGAGGCCCGCGTACCGCAAAAAAACCCCCCAAAAAACAAAAACAGAACAACTAAAAAAGAGACTTTAGAGATATATCAACTAAATGCAATATAAGGGATATGTTGGATCTTAATTTGAATAAACTGTAAAAACAAATGAGACAACTGGAAAAATGAACACTAGTTGGAAATTAGATTTTAAGAAATTACCATTAATTTTCCTTAGGTGTGAGTATGGTATCATTATGATTTTAAAACTAGCGTCTTTATCATTTAGAAAGACATACGTAAATATTGAAGTATAAAATGCCATAATTTCTCAGATCTGCTTTAAATAATCCAGCAGGAGAGGGCTATAGATGCAACAAGATGTTAATTTCTGAAGCTGGGTAATGGGTATGTGAGATTTCATAATGTTATTCTCTCTATTACAGTGCATAGTTGAAACTTTTTAATAAACGTTTTTTAAAAATTCAATTATCTTACCACTGGGTAATCGAAGAGAAGACCACACATCCTGAGCTCCCCAGTCTGGAGTGAGGGGAGGACAGCTGATAACTGGATATGCTGTGTTACCAGACATCACTGGTCCTAAACCATTGCTTCTGCCTGCCACTGCCACAAATACAGTAGGAATGCCATCCCCTAGGCAAATTACAAGTTTATAATTAGGCTAAGCACTCAAGAGGTTTAAAGATAGGTTAAAAAAAAAAAAAGGGTCCATGTGTAGTAACTCCTTGAGTTCTTTAACAGTAGTCTCCAGAAAAAGCACTATATTGACACTATTATTAAATATATATTCAAAATATAAGGTTCACTCTGCCACTTACTGTATATCAAGTAATGAAGTAGCAAGAAGTTGGGCCATCTTTGAGATCTGTAGTATAAAGAAGGTATAACACCAGGGCGTGAGTGAGGGAATGGTTCAAAGGCCCCTTCCACTATTGCTACTTTGGCTCGCTGAAGCAAAGAATGACACCACCTGAAGCGGCATCTGTCCTGGTGTCTTTCAACCAACAGGGTATGGGAGATACAATTAATAGAGACTAGAGGTTTAGTGACACTTTTTTTTTAATTTTTCTATTTTATCTTTTTCTATACAGCAGGTCCTTATTTAGTCATCAATTTTATATACATCAGTGTATACATGTCAATCCCAATCGCCCAATTCATCACACCCCCACCCCCACCCCCGGCGGGTTTCCCCCCTTGGTGGCCATATGTTTGTTCTCTACATCTGTGTCTCGATTTCTGCCCTGCAAACCGGTTCATCTGTACCATTTTTCTAGGTTCCACATATATGTGTTTAGTGACATTTCTTGAAATAAGAGTTGAGGAACTGAATTCAATAATATAGTACTGAAATATTTAAGACCCTTCAATATTTTTAAACATACCTCATAAATATTTTATTCTTTCATAAATTCATAAGTTATTCCTTTGTTTCCTACAACAGTGATTCCTAACTTAGAATCTAAAATTTTACATTTGCATTTTTCTAGAGAAAGAGATCTGGCTTTTATTAGCTTATCAAAGAGGTCTGAGACCTTCCCACCCACCCCCTGAAAAAAAAAACCCTCCAAAATTCAGTAAATATGCTCCTATAGCAACTACCTTCAGAAGGAATACTCAACCAATATTTTTTCCAGTTGAGAAACATTCCAATCTACAGGGCTCCATATTTTAGATGCTATCCCATCAAGACATTTCTTTTATATACTAAATTCTGAAATTATTCCTTAATTTTATGTTTGACTGCCTCCCAGGAAAGGCTGACCCTTAAAGATACTTGAGAGGATCTGCTGCTTCAACCCTAGGCCCTCCTTCTGTAATTGACGTGGGGCCTATCTTCTGTTGGAGCATATTAGAAACGATGCTTGAGGGGATTAGATAAAGACTAATTCTAGTCTTCATTTTCCTCCCATGCTTGCATTTTCAGTTCTTTCTCCCTGGTCCATTCTGTTTTATAAGCTCCTAGAGCACCTTAAAACTTTTGGAGGTAAACATCATGAAAGCCTAGAATATCACATTTTTTCCCTTGGAATGTGGTGAAACTATTTTTCAGCATTATTAGTCTAAATATAAAATTTGGGGCAAAATCAGGAGAACTTCCTGAAATGCTCCAGTTATTCTACATTTACCTTCATACTCAGCTTTAATCCTCAGAGTTTCATCTGGTCCTTTATGGGCAGATGTTACCCTAAGTTCACAGGGAATGCCAAAATTTCCGCAAGCCTTCTTAATTTTTTCACAGTGACTAAGATCAGAGGTTGAGCCCATCAGTACTACAACCCTGCACTGACTTTCTGGTTTCAGAAGCAACTGGAAAAGAAAAACATGAATATGCAAAAGAAAGCAAAGACAAAAATGAATAAATATAGGAATGAGTACTGTAAGAATAGTCAGTTTACAGAGCTATAGCTTATAGTAAAATTACAACCTGCCACAATATTTCCTTTAATAGACCAAATTTAAGACAGACAAGCAGAACAAAATGATAGAGGATTTATTTTTCAAAATAACCTCTCTATATAAAGGAAAGTGGTCTTCATAACTAAGACCTAATGAGTAAGATTTTTAATCAGATAAATTGTTTACTATTGTAATAAAAAGCAAGAATACTCAAACCTTTTAATTAATATTCAGGAAGCTACAATATAAAATATGTCATTGAAGATTTTTAGTACATTCTGTTCAATGGGGGTTTTAAGGTATAATCAGCCATAATAGAAGTCATATTATAAATCTTTTTAAGTTAGTTGCTTGGAATTCAAAATGCATGTTCCTATGGAAATGATGTTCTAAAAAGTAGTTACTACCCTTGGATAACCATAAACCCCATTCAATTTCCATGGAATTATACTAATAATAATACCATAAATTTTAGAGTGACATTTTAATGTCACATGGAGTTCCAATTCTAAACTCTTGCTAGTAGAACTCTGAGTAGCAGTGGAGAGGTGGGTAGGAAATGTAAGGCTTCTCCTATAGGGGGCAGGGAGGAAAGGATTCCAGGTTTCCCCAACAGGATTTGGGAGATGAGGACTGGCCAGTTTCATAGCAGGGAGTTCCAGTATGCCAGTGAGGATAGTTTAGCTGGTACATTTTTTAAAGGTGCTCCTTTCTTTAAAGTCACTGGAAAAAAGAAAAGCACTGCACCCTCTCATTTTTTTTTTTCTTTTTGAAGCAAGATTTTCTTGGAGAAAAACATACAATACAATACTGTTTTATTACAAAAGGTTTACCTCTACTCTTTCTGCAACCCACTCAAAATTTTTCTTTACCATCTGCAGCCCTTCAGGAGTTACTTCCTTGAGGTCACGATACGACTAGAAAATAAGATAGAAAGTTTAGAATACAACTACTAGATGTGCAAGAACTCCCCCTACTCCTTCTCCCAAAAAACACCCGCAACTAGATCTAGTAAGCAGAGATGACTGATGTGAGCCACCATTATAGAGACTCACTACCTCTCACCCAATTCCCAGACCTAAGTCAGTTCAAAGAGCCAGAATTTTCTGATAGAAAAGAAGACTGGGTAAAGTATTCCATTAGTAATATTCTTCCTATCTGAAATTATTTGGTTTCTGAGTTTTGGGTACAGATTATGAAGAGTTTGCATAGCAAAGGATATATCTGAAAATGAATGTGAGTCAACAAATTGATTTCCGAATTAGACTAGAGAAACTTCAGATAGTGATGTATACTTGTATTTTCATTTGAGTTACTACACTAGCAACTACAATTAGCTGCCCTGACAATTCTTACATATTAAGTATAGAGAGGGTCTTGCCCTAATTTTGTTTTTCACAGGAAAGAGCAGATATGGAGCCTGATAAGATCTGCAAGACCCGAGTTCCAGATCTGCCACTAACTCTTGTAACTGTGAAGATATCTATCATCTTAGAGCCTTAGGTTTCAATTAGCCAAACAAGGATAATACTTACTCTGCGTGAGAGTCTATTAAAATAATAAATGAGAAATCTGCTTCATAAATGTAAAGTATCACTCCTATCTTTTTTCCATGATATATGAAACATAAGAGATATTTATCTTTAAAAATAAATAGCAATCAACAACTCAGGTTCATATCATAAGTAACAATAACTGACTTTTCTTTTCCTCCCATCTTCCCTTTCTCCTCTATCCCAGCCTCATCTTGCAAAGGATTAAAGAAAACCTGAAGCATTACCTACCTGTTTGTCTTTTTGTTGGCTTCGATCTCCTGATGGCCAGAGTCTCCAGGAATCATTATCAATAACATCAGCAAGAACAATTTCTTTGGTGGTTACATCAACACCAAATTCAATCTAGAAATAGCACATCACCAAAGAGTTTTTCAAAATTACTACTAAAGACATTTCTCGGTTATAACCTTTACTTTCAAAACTCCATTTCATTTGTACCTTCATATCAACCAGTGTACAGTTCTGGGGCAACCAGGATTTCTCCAGTATTTCAAAAACAGCCTGTGTAGCATGACTCATGATATCCACTTCAGTTTGGCCTATAACAAGTCCAGCAAAGCAAAAATTTGCAGCAATTAGCTGTTCCTCAGACCACTGCGGATCATTATTAGCATCATCCTGAGAAAAAAGTACAGAAGTACAATTAAATACAAAAATTTTGAACTTTTTCAGATAAACTGAAGTCCTTTTTCTCTTGAGCACGATAAATTCCTCAGAAATATTCATTTTCTTTAAATATTTGATGTTTGTTTAAAATACCCTTTAATTCACAGCAATCATTTTAAACTCTTCTATTTTCAATAGCTACTTTAAAATTCAAAATTTTGGGGTAACTTATTCTATGTCATAAAGTATTTGTAAAGAACTTGCTTTCCATATATAAATAATTTAAATACAAGTTTGTGATTTTTATCTTTCCTTAATCAGAGGCAACAGAGATGGTAAGAAGGCCAAAACACATTTTAGTCCACAAAATCTTTCCAGAGTGCAACTTTCCTAATCCCCTGACCTTATTTTTGATAAGAATTCATACAAGACTATAAGTCCACAGTGACATTACTTGATAATTCAAGAGACTTCGTGCAAAGTAAAGAGATGCGTGAAAAAATAAAATACTTTCATTTTATTCTAAGTAGTGTCCCAACTGAACACGAAATTTTTCTTTTATGGACTCTTGATTTGTATAATTATAAGACAATGCTTTAAGCTGTGCAGTTCACTGAATAAAAGTGCAACAGCAGCGAGTTCCCTGGTGGTCCAGTGGTTAGGACTCTGTGCTTTTACGGCCAAAGGCCTGGGTTCAACCCCAGGTTGGAGAACTAAGATCCCACAAGTTGCACAGCGCAGCCCATAAAAAAATAAATAAAAAAATAAAATAAAAAGCAACAATAACAGTGCTTCTGAAATAGAAGAAATATACTTAACAGCATAAACAAAGACAAAAAAAAAAAGCAGTTTCAATAAAGAAAACCAATAAAAATTCATGACCGTTGATTCCTACATCCTTTATTGTATGTTTTCAATTATAAGAAACATTGAGAGTAACAGTTTTTCTGTATTAGACTATAAAAAGATCCCTTGGGAGTTCCCTGGTGCATAGTGGTTAGGATTCCAGACTTTCACTACTGTGGCCTGCGTCCAATCCCTGGTTGGGGAACTGAGATCCTACAAGCCACATAGTGTGGCCAAAAAAAAAAGAATATAAAAAGGTCCCCTTATTAGCCTTTACCTCAAACTCTTCAATAATAGATTTAAAAATTTACTAAATTGTTACTTTTCTCTTCTTCCTAATAACTGCTAATTGTACTTTTTATTTATTTATTTTTTAAGATCTTTATTGGAGTGTAATTGCTTTATATTGTTGTGTTACTTTCTGCTGTATAACAAAGTGAATCAGCTATACGTATACATATATCCCCATATCCCTTCCCTCTTGCGTCTCCCTCCCACCCTCCCTATCCCACCCCTCTAGGTGGTCACAAAGCACCGAGCTGATCTCCCTATACTATGAGGCAGCTTCCCACTAGCTATCTATTTTACATTCAGTAGTGTATATATGTCAATACCACTCTCTCACTTCGACCCAGCTTACCCTTCCCTGTCCCCGTGTCCTCAAGTCCAATCTCTACATCTGTGTCTTTTTTCCTGTCATGCCCCTAGGTTCTTCAGGACTTTTTCTTTTCTTTTTTTTTTAAGATTCCATGTATATGTGGTAGCATACAGTATTTGTTTTTCTCTTTCTGACTTACTTCACTCTGTATGACAGTCTCTAGGTCCATCCACCTCGCTACAAATAACTCAATTTCGTTTCTTTTTATGGCTGAGTAATATTCCATTGTATATATGTGCCACATCTTGTTTATCCATTCATCTGTTGCTGCACACTTAGATTGCTTCCATGTCCTGGATATTGTAAATAGTGCTACAGTGAATATTGTGGTACATGTCCCTTTCTGAATTATGGTTTCCTCAGGGTATATAACCAGTAGTGGGATTGCTGGGTCATATGGTAGTTCTATTTTTAGTTTTTAAGGAACCTCCATACTGTACTCCATAGTGGCTGTATCAACTTACATTCCCACCAACAGTGCAAGAGGGTTCCCTTTTCTCAACACCCTCACCAGCATTTATTGTTTCTAGATTTTTTTAATGATGGCCATTCTGACTGGTGTGAGGTAATACCTCATTGTAGTTTTGATTTGCGTTTCTCTAATGGTTAGTGATGATGAACATCCTTTCATGTGTTTGTTGGCAATCTGTATATCTTCTTTGGAGAAATGTCTATTTAGGTCTTCTGCCCATTTTTGGATTGGGTTGATGTTTTTTGATATGGAGCTGCATGAGTTACTTGTATATTTTGGAGATTAATCCTTTGTCAGTTGCTCTGTTTGCAAATATTTTCTCCCATTCTGAGGGTTGTCTTTTCATCTTGTTTATGTTTTCCTTCGCTGTGCAAAAGCTTTTAAGTTTCATTAGGTCCCATCTGTTTATTTTTGTTTTTATTTCCATTACTCTAGGAGGTGGGTAAAAAAGGATCTTGCTGTGATTTATGTCATAGAGTGCTCTGCCTATGTTTTCCTTTAAGAGTTTTATAGTGTCTGGCCTTACATTTAGCTCTTTAATCCATTTTGAGTTTATTTTTGTGTATGGTGTTAGGGAGTGTTCTAATTTCATTCCTTTGCATGTAGTTGTCCAGTTTTCCCAGCAGCACTTATTGAAGAGGTTGTCTTTTCTCCATTGTATACTCTTACCTCCTTTATCAAAGATACGATGACCATAAGTGCATGGGTTTATCTCTGGGCCTTCTATCCTGTTCCATTGATCTATATTTGTTTTTGTGCCAGTACCATACTGTCTTATTACTGTACCTTTGTAGTATAGTCTAAAGTCAGGGAGCCTGATTCCTCCAGCTCCGTTTTTCTTTCACAAGATTGCTTTGGCTATTCAGGGTCTTTTGTGTTTCCATACCAATTGTGGATTTTTTGGTTCTAGTTCTGTGAAAAATGCCAGTGGTAGTTTGATAGGGATTGCATTGAATCTGTAGATTGCTTTGGGTAGTAGAGTCATTTTCACAATGTTGATTCCTCCAATCCAAGAACATGGTATATCTCTCCATCTGTTTGTATCAGCTTTAACTTCTTTCAAATGTCTTATAGTTTTCTGTATACAGGTCTTTTGTGTCCTGAGGTAGGTTTATTCCTAGGTATTTTATTCTTTTTGTTGCAATGGTAAATGGGAGTGTTTCCTTAATTTCTCTTTCAGATTTTTCATCATCAGTGTATACAAATGCAAGAGATTTCTGAGCATTAATTTTGTATCCTGTAACATTACCAAATTCATTGATTAGCTCTAGTAGTTTTCTGGTAGCATCTTTATGATACTCTATGTATACTACCATGTCATCTACAGTGACAGTTTTACTTCTTCTTTTCCGATTTGGATTCCTTTTATTTTTCTTCTCTGATTGCTGTGGCTAAAACTTCCAAAATTATGTTGAATAATAGTGGTGACAGTGGGCAACTTTGTATTGCTCCTGATCTTAGTGGAAAAGGCTTCAGTTTTTCACCACTGAGAACAATGTTTGCTGTGGATTTGTCATATATGGCCTTTATTATGTTGAGGTAAGTTCCCTCTATGCCTACTTTCTGGAGAGTTTTTATCATAAATGGGTGTTGAATTTTGTCAAAACCTTTTTCTGCATCTATTGAGATCATCATATAGTTTTCATCCTTCAATTTGTTAATATGGTGTATCACATTGATTGATTTGCATATATTGAAGAATCCTTGCATTCCTGGGATAAACCTCACTTGATCATGGTGTATGATCCTTTTAATGTGCTGTTGGATTTTGTTTGCTAGTATTTTGTTGAGGATTTTTGCATCTATGTTCATCAGTGATATTGGCCCATAGTTTTCTTTTTTTGTGACATCTTTGTCTGGTTTTGGTATCAAGGTGATGGTAGCCTTGCAGAATGAGTTTGGGAGTGTTCCTCCCTCTGCTATATTTAGGAAGAGTTTGAGAAGGATAGGTGTAGCTCTTCTCTAAATGTTTGATAGAATTCACCTGTGAAGACATCTGGTCCTGGGCTTTTGTTTGTTGGAAGATTTTTAACCACAGTCACAATTTCAGTGTCTGTGATTGGTCCGTTTATATTTTCTATTTCTTTCTGGTTCAATCTTGGAAGGTTGTGTTTTTCTAAGAATTTCTCCATTTCTTCCAGATTGTCCATTTTATGCATATAGTTGCTTGTAGTAATCTCTCACGATCCTTTGTATTTCTGCAGTGTCAGTTGTTAGTTCTCCTTTTTCATATCTAATTCGGTTGATTTGAGTCTTCTTTTTTTTTTTTGATGAGTCTGGCTAAAGGTTTATCAATTTTGTTTATCTTCTCAAAGAACCAGCTTTTAGTTTTATTGATCTTTGCTATCATTTCCTCCATTTCTTTTATTTCTGATCTGATCTTTATGATTTCTTTCCTTCTGCTCACTTTGGGTTTTTTTTTTGTTCTTCTTTCTCTAATTGCTTTATGTGTAAGGTTAGGTTCTTTATTTGAGATATTTCTTGTTTCTTGAGGTAGGATTGTATTGCTATAAACTTCCCTCTTAGAACTGCTTTTGCTGCATCCCATAGGTTTTGGGTTGTCGTGTTTTCATTGTCATTTGTTCCTAGGTATTTTTTGATTTCCTCTTTGATTTCTTCAGTGAACTCTTGGCTATTTAGTAGTGTATTTTTTAGCCTCCACGTGCTTGTATTTTTTTACAATTTTTTCCTGTAATTGATATCCAGTCTCAGCATTGTAGTTGGAAAAGATACTTGATAAGATTTCAATTTTCTTAAACTTACTTGATTTGTGACCCAAGATATCATCTATCCTGGAGAATGTTCCATCAGCACTTGAGAAGAAAGTGTATTCTGTTGTTTTTGGATGGAATGTCCTGTAAATATCAATTAAGTCCATCCTGTTTAATGTGTCATTTAAAGCATGTGTTTCCTCACTTATTTTCATTTTGGATGATCTGTCCATTGGTGAAAGTGGGGTGTTAAAGTCCCCTACTATGATTGTGTTATTGTTGATTTCCCCTTGTATGGCTGTTAGCATTTGCCCTATGTATTGAGGTGCTCCTATGTTGGGTGCATAAATATTTACAATTGTTATATCTTCTTCTTGGATTGATCCCTTGATCATTCTGTAGTGTCCTTCTTTGTCTCTTGTAATGGTCTTTATTTTAAAGGCTATTTTTGTCTGATATGAGATTTGCTACTCTAGATTTCTTTTGATTTCCATTTGCATGGAATATCTTTTTCCATCCCCTCACTTTCAGTCTGTATGTGTCCATAGGTCTGAAGTGGGTCTCTTGTAGAGAGCATAAATACAGGTCTTGTTTTTGTATCCATTCAGCCAGTCTATGTCTTTTGGTTGGAGCATTTAATCCATTTACTTTTAAGGTAATTATAGATATGTATGTTCCTATTACTATTTTCTTAATGTTTTGGGTTTGTTATTGTAGGTCTTTTCCTTCTCTTGTTTTTCCTGTCTAGAGAAGTTCCTTTATCATTTGTTGTAAAGCTGGTTTGGTGGTGCTGAATTCTCTTAGCTTTTGCTTGTCTGTAAAGGTTTTAATTTCTCCGTCAAATCTGAATGAGATCCTTGCCGGGTAGAGTAACCTTGGTTGTAGGTTTTTCCCTTTCATCACTTTAAATATGTCTTGCTACTCCCTTCTGGCTTGCAGAGTTTCTGCTGAAAAATCAGCTGTACGTTATTTGCTGCTTTTCCCTTGGTGCTTTTAATATTTTTTCTTTGTATTTAATTTCTGATAGTTTGATTAATATGTGTCTTGGCATGTTTCTCCTTGCATTTATCCTATATGGGACTCTGCACTTCCTAGACTTGATTGACTATTTCCTTTCCCATATTAGGCAAGTTTTCAACTATAATCTCTTCAAATATTTTCTCAGTCCCCTTTTTTTCCTATTCTTCTTCTAGGACCCCTATAATTCGAATTTTGGTGCGTTTAATGTTGTCCCAGAGGTGTCTCAGACGGTCCTCAATTCTTTTCATTCTTTTTTCTTTATTCTGCTCTGCAGTAGTTATTTCCACTATTTTATCTTCCAGGTCACTTATCCCATCTTTTGCCTCAGTTATTTTGGTATTGATTCCTTCTAGAGAATTTTTAATTTCATTTACTGTGTTGTTCATCATTGTTTGTTTGCTCTTTAGTTCTTCTAGGTCCTTGTTAAACATTTGTTGCGTTTTCTCCATTCTATTTCCAAGATTTTAGATCATCTTTACAATCGTTACTCTGAATTCTTTTTCAGGTAGACTGCCTATTTCCTCATCATTTGTTTGGTCTGGTGGGTTTTTACCTTGCTTCTTCATTTGTTGTGTATTTCTCTGTCTTTTTATTTTGCTTAACTTACTGCATTTGAGGTCTCCTTTTCTCAGGCTGCAGGTTTGTAATTCCCGTTGTTTTGGTGTCTGCCCCCAGTGGGTAAGGTTGGTTCAGTGGGTTGTGCAGGCTTCCTGGTGGAGGGGACTGGTGCCTGTGTGCTGTTGGATGAGGCTGGATCTTGTTTTTCTGGTAGGCAGGACCGTGTCTGGTGTTGTGTTTTGGGGTGTCTGTGAACTTATGATTATAGGCAGCCTCTCTGCTTATGGGTGGGGTTGTGTTCCTGTCTTGCTAGTTGTTTGGCATGGGCTGCCCAGCACTGGAGCTTGCTGGTCGTTGAGTGGAGCTGGGTCTTAGCACTGAGACAGAGATCTCTGGGAGAGCTCTTGCCAATTGATATTACGTGGGGCCAGGAGGTCTCTGGTGGTCCAATGTCCTGAACTCGGCTCTCTTACCTCAGAGGCTCAGGTCTGACACCTGGCGGGAGCACCAAGACCCTGTCAGCCACACGACTGTAGATAACAGTAATTTTTTCTTTAATCTTTCTACTGGTTTTCCTTTTAGAAAACAGGTAGTTCAATCTCATTATGTGAAGGCCTCACTCTGGCTTCACCTAATAGGGTTCAAAGAGTACAGGTGATTTGAACCTGGTTCTTGTGTTCATCTTCTTTTCTTCACCCAGGCTTCCCACCAACCTGTTCCTGGCAATTCCCTGGCTGTCCAGTGGTTAGGACTAGGGCACGCCTTCAATCCCTGGTTGGGGAACTAAGATCCCACAACCCACCTCCAAAAACAAAAAACACATGTTCCTGAGGACAAAGTGTCACTCCATGCTTCTGTGAAAGGCTCTCCCAGTGACTCGTAACTGCTAATTTTAATTTGTTCATTTTGTTAGTCACGTTGGTCCAAAATAAGATAAGCAGATTTTCAAAGGTTTTCTTTTAAAAATCTGAATTATCATTGCTAATTAAAGTGTACATTTTTGACAAATATTTCTGGAATGACAACTGTAGTATCAAAAGCTTTGATAATATTTAAATCTTTTGACTTTGTAATAAACTTGTTGCTATGTTATAGTAAGACAGGGAGGTATAAAATAATTACCTTGAAAAACATCTCTACTTTAGGTGGGTAGAACTTATATCCTTCCTTGACACCAGGATTTCTTTTGAGAAAAGAACCAGTTGCTATTCTTCTACAAACCCATTCAATTGGAATCATTTCACACTTCGGTGCAATGAAAGCTGTCTCTCCACATTTTCTGGTGAAAGCAGTTTTGATACCTACAGATTGATGACAAAAAGAAAAAAAAGCATTAAAATTGTATTTAAAAAGGGAGATCTGAGGCATAATAAAACTCTACCCTTTACAAACAACAAAACAAAAAGCCTATGTAGCCAAATGCATTACCTTTAAAGGGCACTATCAAAAACAAATGTAAATTTTTAAAAAAAGGCAGAAGTAGGAAAAAAAGTATTAATATGGCTTTCTACTGCTTATCAAAATATTCAGGAATATTTCATGTTAATGTTGCAAGGCAAGCTGGATCAAAAAATCTGGGTCCCAATGTTTCTACCATCATTCATTTGTTCAAAAAATACTATCTCCTCTGCCACTGCGCACCTAACTTTGCACAAGGCACATGACTAAGTGGCACTAAATTATCTCTAAATCAGATCTGGTGGCAGAATTCTCATTGTATGGTCTGGGATTATATGGGCCTTGTAAAATACTAATCTATTTATCATAATCAGATACAGCTGTAAATTCTGGACAGCCTTTTTTCTCAATATTTAAAGCAAAGAGTCCTTGAAAAAAGCATTCAACAGGTAGCAGCAGGAACATGGAGGCCCATTTGGCCAAGAGCAAAGAAAATATTTGCCCGTCCTCTGTTCACTCTTAAGCAAACTGTTACTGGAAAACTAAGATAAAGAGCTAGTTTACGTGGCGGCCTTGGAAAATAACAACCTCTCTTATAGTGGTTACAATGTATTATAAGCTATATGATCCAGCAATTCCACTCTAAGTATATACACAAAAGAACTGAAAGCAAGGTCTCAAACATATTTGTACACCAATGTTCACAGTATCATTATTAACAATAGCTAAAAAGGGGGAAATAACCCAAGTGTCTAACAACAGATGAGTGTAGTGGACAGACAAAATGTAGTTTACATACAATGAATTACTATTCAGTCACAAAAAGGAGGGAATTCTGATATATGCTACAGCATGATGAATGATTCATGAAAACATTATGCTGAGTGAAATAAAGGTGAAAATTGTATAATTCCACTTATATGAGGTACCTAAAACAGGCAAATTCATAGAGACAGAAAGTAGAATAGAGGTTATCAGGGGAGAGTTATTGTTTAATGGGTCAGAGGTTCTGTCTGAAATGATGAAAAAGTTCCAGAAATTGATAGTGGTGATGGTTGCACAACATTGTCAGTGTACCTGAACGCCACTGAATCCTACACTTAAAAATGGTTAACATGGTAAATTTTATGTGTGTGTATTTTACCACAATTTGCAAGACCTACTTTAGGTCAGGCATTATAAATTTATTTTCTTTTTGCTTAATCCTCATAGCACCTGATAAGGTATGATGTTCATCCAGTGAAACAGATAACAACACTGAGACACAGGAGTTACGTCAGCTAGTACTAGGTAAAGCAGGGTTTCTAACCCACTCTGTCTGAACTCTTTACACTGCTCACTTAACCACTATGCTATACTGCCTCTCCTAGACGTGTTATTACATCATAGCACTAACGTGAATTAAAGTATCTCCTGGAAACCTGCATGGGTTTAACATAATAATGCTCATCTTCAGGCTACAATATTAGTACCTCCAATTCCCAACTAAACCTCTAATAAGATCAAATTTTTCTTATCAGGAAAGGACTGAAGATCTTTGATCTTATGTATGTATCTATCTATGTATGTACATATGTATGTATCCATATGTAAAGGGAACCTACATTTATGGAAACCCTGAATCATGCTGAGTGTTTTATTTATTTATTTACTTTGGCTGCACCAGATCTTAGTTGCAGCACGCGGGATCTTTAGCTGCGGCATGCAAACTCTTAGTTGCAGTATGCATGTGGGATCTAGTTCCCTGACCAGGGATAGAACCCAGGTCACCTGCATTGGGAGCACAGAGTCTTAGCCACTGGACTACCAGGGAAGTCCCCGAAGTGTTTTACATATTATCTCATTTAACCATACATAACATTTTTGAGGTAGCGTTATTATTCACATTTTATAGTGATAGAAGTAGAGGCTCACAGCAGTTAAGTAACTTAACAAGTTAGGTCATGCTGCCAATCCGTAATGGAGCCTGGACCTGAAATGCACTATCCAGTTTTTAAACCTGTACTGTTTTCTCCACATTCCCTCTGGGTTTGACCAGGAAGATGCAATTAAAACAGGGAAAAGAATAAATTGTGGACTGCCCTGGGGGCGCAGCGGTTAAGAATCCAGCTGCCAACGCAGGGGACACGGGTTCAAGCCCTGGTCTGGTAAGATTCCACGTGCCGCTGAGCAACTAAGCCCATGCATCACAACTACTGAAGCCCGCGCACCTAGAGCCTGTGCTCCACAACAAGAGAAGCCACCACAATGAGCAGCCTGCTCACCGCAATGAAGAGTAGCCCCCACTTGCCTCAACTAGAGAAAGCCCTTGTGCAGCAATGAAGACCCAATGCAGCCAAAAATAAATAAATTTATAAATAAATAAATAAATAAATAAATAGTTGTATGCTGCACGAACAGCAACTCTGGGAAAGAATGTTAAAAGTGTCAATATTTAGGCCATTTTAACGTTTAATGAATGATTGGGCTCATGGGCAGGCAGATGATTTAAATCAATCCTTAACTTGAGGTGGTAAGTACATGTCTGGGTTTAAGAGCTCTTCTTTTTTTTTTTTTTTGTGGTACGCGGGCCTCTCACTGCTGTGGCCTGTCTCGTTGCGGAGCACAGGCTCTGGATGCACAGGCTCAGCGGCCATGGCTCACGGGCCCAGCCGCTCCATGGCACGTGGGATCCTCCCGGACCGGGGCACGAACCCGCGTCCCCTGCATCGGCAGGCGGACTCTCAACCACTGTGCCACCAGGGAAGCCCAAGAGCTCTTCTTTTTTAGGTTTGTTACCTAGTAGTCATATTTGCTCAGTTGTCTATCAAGCTTGATAGACTAGTATCCAAATCTATTGTTCAAATATACACAACAGTTACTGTTACTCAGAGGAAAGTCCTCCCCTATATCTAAGGGAATCAAAACCACAGAATCAACTTATGGTAATGATCTTGTACATTAAAACAAAAAAAAATTGCTACTAAGAAAAAAGAGATTCAGTTTAGATGATATAATGATTGCTTCTAATATACGTGTTAATCATTAAAGCAAATTCCATGGCTTCATACGGTGAGAAAAAGAAATCTTCCCATTAGTCTCAGTTGTTTACAAAATTCAAAACTCCTATCAAGACTACTAAGAAAATGTAAATGTCATTTCACATTCTGAATTACAATGGCCAAGTATGACAGCGCTGGAGCCATCCCTCTATTAAGGTTGCCCAGCTCCCCACCTGTGGTTTAACAACTGCCAAGACTGTTAGTCATATCACTACTATCACACCAAAATGTAATCATAGTGTGTTTCTGTGCAGGAGGGAACTGAAACTTAAAAGGTTAAATTTTGATTTTTTAGTAATGAGACTAAATTCAGGAACTTCAAAATTCAGGTACAGCATGTGTAATACAGTCTTTTACAGTTTGCTCATGAGTGACAAAGAGAAAACTAGAATTATGATTTACTGATTCTCATTCTGGTGCTTTTTCCATTTGAATTTCTAGAAATATCTTAATTTGGAATATATGCCTGTTTATAAAGAAAGCAGTTTTATTTTACTTTTTAAATAAACTTATTTATTATTATTTTTTAAATTTTATTTTTGGCTACGTTGGGTCTTCGTTGCTGTACACAGGCTTTCTCTAGTTGCGACGAGCAGGGGCTACTCTTCATTGCGGTGCACGGGCTTCTCATTGTGGTGGCTTCTCTTGCTGTGGAGCATGGGCTCTAGGCGCATGGGTTTTAGTAGCTGTGGCACGTGAGCTCAGTAGTTGTGGTTCGCGGGCTCTAGAGCACAGGCTCAGTAGTTGTGGCACACGGGCTTAGTTGCTCCGTGGCATGTGGGATCTTCCCGGGCCAGGGCTCGAACCCATGTCCCCTGCATTGGCAGGTGGATTCTTAACCACTGCGTCACCAGGGAAGCCCCAAGAAAGCAGTTTTAAATAGACCACTGATGGTCAATTAGACATAGCATTTAACTACCAGCAAGTAAAAATTATATAAGGCTTAACAGAATTCTTAATCCATACCCTAAAACTAATCATCTGTTTAAGAATTTTTAAAACCTTAGATTTTCCACAGTATATAAAACCTGGAAAACACCTTTCAGCATTTCTTGTGAACCCAGTAAGTTTTAGCTATGTTAAGTGTGCCAAATAGATGACTGCTGGAGTACTTCACATGGATGACCAACCTTCCCAGCTGCATGCAGGACTTTGAGAGTCAAAACTGGATCACCCTAATTCACCTGTCCTTAAGCCCTGGCAAGTACACTGAATAGGTGCCTTATTAAATAAGCAAATAAAAACTTGGGCCTGTACTTATCCCCCATTACTTAAATGCATATATATGATCCCATAGATGGGTACAATTACTATGGGGACACAGAAGCTAGTTGTATTGTTAACAGCTTATAGTGTTAGCAACTATAAACCATTTTAATATGTATGGGGAGGAGACAACTTGTGAGGTTAAAAAATGGAGCACTTATTTGTACTGCAAAAGAAACCTAATATTAGTTTGATGCTCTCTCTAGAAATCTACTCAGTCATTGGGAAACCACCAATCAAGGAGGCCTTGAAGTAAAAATCCTGGGTTGTATTACTGATGAACTGAGGGAGGTGCTTTAAATTTACAGCAATATTTTCACCCTCAGTGCATAGAGGGATTTATGATATGGATGACAATTTAGGTTGTCAAGTAAACATATTTTTTACACACTAATTAAAAATGTGAAACAGGGTACTCTGGAAGAAGCAAAACTACTCAAGAACCTATTCTGTATTGACGGAATGGGTTTAACTTGAATTACCTTGTTATTTTGTGGAAGGCAGATCTATCTTCACTGGAAACAAAGGTATTAAATTCCCCTTTGGATTTAAGAAAGAGTAATTAATTAATTTTTAATTACTAATAATTAAGATTAATGCTTACTGGAAAATCTAAGAAATGTGAGGGCAACTGGGAATATTGGAAGTAAATGGAGACAATGATATTAAACTGTAAAATTAGAACTGGAATGATAAAGAACAAAGCTTTTACTTTACAGATAAGAAACTGGAGGCTTCACATGTTGAATGATCCAAGGCACAGGGTCTCTTACACTGTAGGCAAAGAGCTCAAATGTTTTGCTAGCTGAGATTTTATACACTACAGACCAATCAGCTTTTGCCTGAATCCCTGCAGAAAAACCGTTATCCTAATTTCCCTTCTTTCACTCCAAACACCCTCCACAGAATGTTTTGATCTGAATTTCATCTTTTGAATAGATTTCTCTATTGGAAATCGTCTTCATTCAGTTTTAGAGCAGGAGGTAACCCTGCAGATCTTGATCTAGTCCATATCTCTCACTTGGGGTATGGCAGGATGAGAAGGCGTGGTTGCAGTATTCAATTACTTTTTAGGGCTTTCAAGTAGAAGAGGGATTTGAAGTTCTGTATAATCTCCAATGGGTGGAGCAAATTTATATAGAATTTTAGGCACTAAATTTCAATTCATCAATTAGAGCTGCCAAACATCAGAATGTGCTTCTTTCACAGGTTAAGTTTCTTAAGTTCCTTCATAGGTAAGCCTCTCCTAAGATGTCCTAGCAGAGGAAAGCTGCAGAAATACATGCCAGACAAAGACTGTAGCAAACTGTTAAGATTCCTTTTAACTAACTGAATGATACTACTTAAGTAATTCCATCCAAGTAAAGTGTTACAGTGAAATTTAAGTTTCTGGTTTAATTTAAATAAGTTTAGCATGTGAGGCATCCCCAAACATGTTGTTAAACCAGATAATGCCATCTCCCCATTAAAGAGATCAGAGTGGTACAGGAGGCTGTAGGGGGAGTCACTTACCTGCTTCCTATAACAACCGAAAAAAAAAAAAAATCAACTGGTTATCAACATCTTATTTATCCAAATAATGTCATTTCCTGATGAAAAGGACCAGTATGTATATGTGAGAAAGAACATGAAGGGGGAGGCTACTGGGAGAGCCACTCACCTGCTTCCTGTAACAGCTGAAAAATACAACTGGTAATTTTATTTGAGATTGCAGCTTTTCCTTCAAGGTGATTCTTCCTGGCTGCATTTCCTGCTGTAATCTGGTCCTTGGACTGCAGGAGGACTTTTCCTGGACTATCCAACAATTCATAGACTTCTTTTGTTTTACCCTCATAGAGTTTTTTACCAATCTTCAGTACTGTGGAAATAAAACAGAAACATCAGATTTCAGGAAGTTTCGTAGAGAAGATAATTCAGAAGACTAAATTGTCTAGAACAATGAATCAGTGAACATAGCACAATTAAATAATTTTAATAAAAATGAACTCATCTGCATAGAACCTTACATTCTACAATTTTTAATGCATCATCATCACACTTCATAAAATTTTGTGACGAATTTTAATTATGTAAATAATTATATAGATTAGGAAACTAAGTATCAAAAAGTAGAGGTCACACAGTTAAGTAAGAGCAGAGCCAGAAAAAACCCTGTCTTCCAATATCTAATGCTGTGTCGTGCTCTTTTCACTATCAACCTGCCTCTCTCACAGCAAAACTGAAGTAGAATTAGTTAAAATACATTAAAATTAATGCAACAACATGAGTAGTTTCATATATGTTCTCACAATACAATAACTAAACTAGCTTGCAGGTAAAAAAATGCTGTATTTTTCCCGTCTTCTGCTTTCCATGGCAGGCAAAATGGGAAAGTTCAGCCAGATGTGTTTCTTTTTTCTTTTATTTTTTTTGCGGTACGTGGGCCTCTCACTGTTGTAGCCTCTCCCGTTGCGGAGCAACAGGCTCCGGACACACAGGCTCAGCGGCCATGGCTCACGGGCCCAGCCGCCCCGCGGCATGTGGGATCTTCCCAGACCGGGGCACGAACCCGTGTCCCCTGCATCGGCAGGCGGACTCTCAACTGCTGCGCCACCAGGGAAGCCCCAGATGTGTTTCTTGATTTCAAGTTAATGTGCAAGAGGAGGCACCTCCACCCACTGAAGTTAGCCCATTTGGAAGCAGCCCCCCATCCTTGATCCCCTCTCCTCACTAACAGCTATAGAAAACTGTGAGAAGTAAGGACAAGAGAATCCAATTTTGATGCAGGTCATCACACCTAAAGAAAAGTAGACTTGGGTCATTAGAAATAATGATTTCGATGAAGATCAGAGATAATAGACATTTAAGGACTTAAAATTTCCAAGAGGAGAAATCACCCCTCATTCTCCCAGAACATCGACTCATTCTCAGTATCTGCATTTTTTAGTGTCCATGTGCCAGGTACTAGGGATGTACCAGTAAACCAAGTTCCTGCTCTCAAGTGACTGGAGTCTGAGGGAAGCTGAAATTAAACATCATAATAAGTATAATGTGAGAAAAACACAGACGATGGGATCACAGGTTCATAGCAGGATCACTTAACCTAACCTCTGATGTCTAGACGTCAAAGAAAGAAGTCTAGAACAAAGTGAGGATTAGGCTGAGATCTGAGGAATAGTCAAAATTTAGCTGGAAGATGGCAAGGGGTAGAGACTGGTGGTGAAAAAGACCAGGGGATGAAAGAGCACCTGGCAGAACTTCAGTATGTTTGGAGGACTGTGTGTGTACATTGCTGTTGGGGGTGAAGGGGTGGGGCATGGGATCGGGTAGCAGCTAAGGAGTAGAAAGGGAAGGCAGGAGATAAGCCTGAGGAATTGGGCAGGGATCACATGACCAGTTAATGAAGGTAACGATTAAACAAAACAGTTACAATTCAGTTTAATAGTTGCCACTGCGGGGTACCTAATTCAGAGGATGAATTCCCATCCTCTTTCTGTAATGTCTTGATTCACTGCCAAGGTTTAAAAGGTCTTTCCAAGAATGGAGTCCCAGCTCAGGGCTCCAAATTCAGATCTCTCTATTCCCTTCCTAGAACTCCAACTTTGTAACTGAATCTCTATATCCTCCTCTCAGGCTTCTAACATGCTCTTCCCTAGGCCTGAAACACTGTTTCCTTCCCATTTCACTACTCACCCTTGGGGTCTCACAAGCCATGCTGACTGAGTTTACACTTTATCCTAGGAGCAACTATAAAGCTTTTAAGTACTTCAGTAAAATGACAGTTTCTATATTAGAAAGACCATTATGGCTGCTGTGTGGAGAATGAAATGAGGAAGGGGTGGGTGGAAGAAAACTAGAGACTGAGAGACCACTTATGATGCTGTGGCAGCAATCCAGGCAAGAAATGTCCTGGTCTAAAGAAAAAGCAGTTGGGTAAGACTCAAGATATTTAAAAGGTAGAAGTTTTTATAACAATTGACTCAATATGGGGGATAAAAGAAGGGAAAGTTAAGATGTTGCCTGGGTTAGATAATTTGTACCTACTGCTCCTCTCTCTCTATTTATTTGAAGTGGTATGTATGTATGTATGTATTTATTTACATATGGCCTCGCCGTGCAGCTTGTGGGATCCTAGTTCCCCAACCAGGGATCGAACCTGTGCCCCCTGCAATGGAAGCAAGGAGTCCTAACCACTGGCCCGCCAGGGAATTCCCTGAATTGGTATTTATTACTTAATTTTTAAACAGGGTAGGAATTTCAACTAATGGATAGAAATAACGTAACATCATAGGAGACATTTGCTATAAGTGCCAAAATGCCTGCTACAAATTCATAGATGAATTCAGAAGAGATTGATGAGGACTGAGAATAATTCATAGACCTGACATTTAAGAGTATTGAAAAGTACAGAACTTCCACAAAGAGGTAAGAACATCTAGGACTGTGCTGTCCCATAAGGTAGTCACTAGCCACATGTGGCTATGAAATACTTGAAATGTGGCTACTCCAAATTGAAATGATGTAAGTTAAGCGTAAAATACACAGTGAATTTCAATATGAAAAAAAAGTTTGCAAAAATCACAATTTTTTATATTGATTACATGTTGAAATGATACTGCTTTGGATATACTGGGTTAAATAATATATATTAAAAATCAGTTCACCTGTTTCTTTTTACTTTTTAAAATGTGGCTACTAGAAAACAAAGTTACATAGAGTGTCACATTATATTTCTATTAGACAACACTGTTCTAGAAGGAACAGCAAAAACAAACATAGAGAAGAGTAAACTTGGTGAATTAACCTGCCTGGAATGTAGGCTTAGGATTCATAAGAGAGAAAAACCTAAGTAAGGGTTGAAGAGGTAGGAAGGAAGCAGTATGCAGGATGTGAATGAAAAGTTCTTCAGAATGGATTTCAATAGCTTTCGCACTGCCAGAGAACATTTTTGGGCAATGAAGTGCCATTTAGAAACCATAAAAGTGAAAATTTGGAATAATTAACCTGCCCCCCAAAAAATGCAAGATGGAAGGAAGTGGAAGAGCAAAGATTTTAGAGATCTGTCAGTTTAGAGGTATGGCAGGGAAAATTCTGGTCTAACGCATTGATTTTATGGAGTTGTTACTTGTTATCTGGACCATTTTGTTCAGTCTATAGTTTTTTACCTAAATTTAATTTTTCTATGTGGAAGAGAATGTAGTGACTGGCCAACACAAGGAATTTGGTTCACCGTAAGTATGGGGGATGGGGGAAAACGTTTTACAGTAAAAATAGCACAAACGATCTTTCCTGAGTATCCTAATCACGAGTGGCCAAAATGATTATACAAATATGTAATATAATAAGTGCAAAGTGAAGGAAGGAAACTTTTCCCTGGTGGTTTTGTAACTCTCCAAAGCCATCACTGGCATAAAAAGGCTAAAAACACACACAAAATCTGCACAGAAAATAGCAAATTTTTCAGAAGGTTCAATTATTAACTTTCTGGAATAGCAGGTTATTATTAGCCTAACAGGAGAAAGCAAGACTTTGGTTTCAAGAGTCAACACTAGATGCTTCTGCGATTGTTTTGCAATATCTACTGATGGCAAACGCGATTTCCAAGCACGTCTCCAACCCCTGGCCATTTCTCTTCCTAATGACCCTTTGCGCCTTTTCCCCATCCCAGAAGCAGTTCTGGATGTTTCAGAAAGTTCGGAGGCCCGGGAGCGCTTTGTTTCCGACGCACCGCTCGGCAGCGCCTGGGCCACGTGCCCGCCAGCCCAGTGGCCTAGTGGGGCGGGTGCAGGGAGACCGGGTTCTGCCCGGGGAAGGCTGCCGTCGGGGCCGCGGAGCGCGCACATGCCGGCGTGAACCCTCGAGCTCAAGGCAGAGGGGCAGGAAGACCGTGGATGGCAGGGAGTCCCAAGTCCTGGGGACGCCTGTTACTCACCCTCGGCTGTCGCCATTATCCGGAGTGGTCTGGAAGCAGCGGCAGCTCTAGGAAGAGAAGCAGGACTCTGGAAAAGAGGAGTGATCAGAGAGGCTCACGGGGCGGGGAAAGGAGGCACGGCCCACAGACACGCCCCCGCCGGGGCCGCGTAACCCAGAGTGCCCCCTCGCGGTCTCTTCGAGCACCACCGCGGTGACGGAACCTCGGGGGTCTCTGCGGATCGAGAGGAACTTGGACTCCGGGAGCTAACGCCTTCCGCAAGATTCCCGCCGCGCAGGCGCAGCGACGCGGACCGTACCCCGCCCTGCGCGGGCGCAGTTACAGGAAAGAGGAAAAGTGGCGCGCACTGGCGGCCCCTCCCCACCCTACAGCAGCTCGCTGACTTGGCCCCCTCCTCGGCAGCGAGAGTGGCTCAGAGGTTGGAGCATACCAAGTAGTGACGGCCTGGGGGAAAGCATGTGGGGAGGGACATACAAAATTTACATCCTCTAAGACAGAAATGACGTTAACCCCGCTAGTCTCATCATCTCAGTCTTGGGTATTGGAAAATAACGGAGATTTCCACGTGCAGAAAAATGATCTTCCCCCAGGGCTCCGGTGGAGGGCTAGCTCCACCCCCACAGAGCCTTTGACTCCGCCCCTCAGCCGTGGAGCCTCTCCCTCCGTCCTCGGTCATTGGTGGGCCTGTAGGGGCGGGGCAGGGTGGCGGTACGCGAGCTAATCACTCTCACTTAGGGAAAGCACGCGCCGCCGCAGTAGCGAGGGTCGAGCCGCTGGTTAGGAAGCGGCTGCAGCTGGCTCGAGCTTCTGAGGCTTACAGGCCGAACGAACAACTGGTTGGTGCTTAGACCCCTGCCGCAGCGGCGGGTCCCTCCACGTGCTTTCGGCGGCGACATGGAGCTGGAGGAGTTGGGGATCCGAGAGGAATGTGGCGTGTTCGGATGCATCGCCTCAGGAGAGTGGCCCACGCAGCTAGATGTGCCGCATGTGATCACTCTGGGACTCGTGGGGCTGCAGCACCGGTGAGCGACTGGGTGAGGGGTGGGGATGGCGGCGCGTGTGCTTCTCCATCTGCCCGAGCCGCTTCCCGCGGCCGGAGTTGGCGATCTCGCGGGCGCTTGAGGACCGGAGGCCGGATCTCTCTCTTACCTGGACGGGTACCTGCCTGTGGCGTCCACCGATTGCCAAGGAGTGAGCGGGGGCTACCTTGCCTCCCTGGATTTCAGCCTGTCCCCCGCAACTCTTCATGCTCTTTAGGGGCTCTCCCCTCTCTTCCGGTGTCGTGCACCCCTGCTTGGTCTGGCCAGTTTGTAAGGCTCCGATTCGCTTGGACTAGCCCAGTCGGGGTTCTTTCTTGACTGCTTGCGAGTTTTAATCTCCCAGAGCCTGGAGCTGTTCTTGTGATAGGCTTGTGTGGGGTGACTGCTGGTCCAGGACCTACAATACACCTTGAGGTTTCGCGCGGAGCCTGCAGCCACCACAAGCTTTTGTTTGCAAGGGCAGAGCTACTGGGCAGTTTGTGTATTTGAACGTAGGCATAGCTGTGGGAATTTAGGGATTCAAACCCGGGGAAGCTGAATTAGCTTGGTGTTCGAAAGGAACTACCGGTTCTAGATCTCATCTGAATTAACAGAAAATAACCCAATCGCAGGGAAGAGTGCATCTGTAAAAAATTCATTGGTAAACGTTTTAGATAACGAATGAAAAGGTTGGTAGTAAGGAAATGCCAAAATAACTCCCCTCTTTAAAAGAGGGAGAGGAAAGTAGTTCCTGTCTGACAAGATACACATTGACTTTGAAAAACTGATAGATCCTTTGAGTTAAAAAATAACTGCTTCTGTGATCTTTCCACTTCCTACTAACTGAACTAACTGGAAGTTGATATAAACAATTTCCTTAAGAAATATAAACCTAAGTTTGGCATTATCACTGAAAGTATTACAAAGTTTCCATAAGGCAATACCTCAGCAACAACTTCTAGAACAGTTAAGGAACTTGGCAATAATGCTTATGGGCAGGATGGGAGCAATATGTATAAATGCATTACAAATGATTAGCTTTCCCTCACCAAACTTAAATTAGAAGTAGTCTCAGCTTTTTTCAGGGTCCTGAATACTTGAGTTTGAGTTTCACATCTTGTGTACTCCCTGTTTACTAAGAGCTAAGAGTAACTTAGAATCTGGGATGAATCAAAAAGAATATTTCTAGTTTGACTTACTCTAATCTTGGATAATTGTGGGTTACCCATAATAGAAATCTTATTTTAAAATACATTTACATTATTGAGAGGATTATATATAATCCAAGGAAAAACTAAAAGGTATTCTTATGGTAGTCCAGAGCAACATTAGTTTATAACATTCTTCGGAGAAGTTATTGTGGATAATCTGTCATGGGAAGAAGTATAAAAAACAAGGGATCTTTAGAATTGCCTGGTGGTCTGTGAGAAAGAAATGAACTGACCTTGAATTTTTTTTTTAACTATTTATTTTTTAGCTAAAATAACTCAGAAAGTTCATCCTAAGATCTCCTCTTTAAATGTGTGTGTAAAGAAGAGGGGGGTGATTTTTTTTTTTTTAATGAATAACTTCATTCCTAACTACATGTACTTTTCTGCAGTGACTTTTAAGTGAAAGAATTATGAGATTAGATAATACAAGGTAAGGGCAATAAAAATGTGATTACTACATGATGGTAGAGAAAATTAAATGGATTCTATCAGGCTGCTTATTTGATGGAGCAAGTATTTGTTAAACTGTAGTATTGAAAATTGACCTTGTGATATTTTCAATAACAGTGGCAAAAAAAACAGTAGCTTCTGGGGGAGAAAGATGTTAATGGAAAACTATTTAAATTTTCCTTGTGTAGGCATAGAATCATTAAGGTTCATTGAGAGGGCTGGTTCTTGCCCATAATCCTATCCAATTCAAAATTTTAAATTAGCAAAAGTCCTCACCCTTTAGGGAAACTGATTCTGATTCTAAGAATATGAAACTTCTTTATGCCTAGAAGATAAAATCTTCTGCTTCTCTAAGCTCGTAAGTAGGGGTCGAAGGTTAAGAAATAATGTTTTTAATGGAATGGTTAAACAACAAGGTCTTACTGTATAGCACAGGGAACTATATTCCATATCCTGTGGTACCAGTAATGGAAAAGAATATGAAAAAGAATGTATGTATATGTATAACTGAATCACTTTGCTGTACAGCAGAAGTTAACCCAACATTGTAAATCAACTATACTTCAATAAAATAAACTAACAAAAAATGTTTTTATATGGCATTGAATCAAGGAATGTCAAAATTAGAAGCCTAGATAGGTTGTTATAGTTTAATATAGAGTTAGTTATATACAGTGTACACTGGCAAGTGGTGGTTTGTTGCAGAAGGCTCTATCTACCTCCTCACCCTCCTCCACTCAATGGCTAGTTTTAAAACAACAGCAACAAGATTCAATTGATTTTTTTCCCCCATTTTTGATGAAGGGATTTATCCCTTACACGTTTTCTTCCTAAGACATGGAATCTAGAAGGTGAAATTTCTATCACTTTTGCATTGTATTTGGTTCTGTTTTTGTCTTAGGCATAGACATTTAGTGTCAGGGATAACAGAATACCTGAAAGTTGTAATGTTATGTATTTTATATATAAAAACAAATGGAGTATCAATTACTAGACAGTCATGTACTGGATGCTTAATTCAGATGGGTTTGTCCAGAAGTACTTCTTTTTAGTAGTCTGGCTATTTGCAGATTTATACCATAGCTCTACTTTCTGTCAGGGGGACTTTTTTTTTTTTTTTTGCTGCGGTACGCGGGCCTCTCACTGTTGTGGCCTCTCCCGTTGCGGAGCACAGGCTCCAGACGCGCAGGCCCAGCCTCTCCGCGGCATGTGGGATCTTCCCGGCCCAGGGCACGAACCCGTGTCCCCTGCAACCGCAGGCGGACTCTCAACCACTGCGCCACCAGGGAAGCCCCTGTCAGGGGGACTTTTCAATGTTAAACTAACTAGTTGTCCTCTTCAGCTGTTAAAACTGTGTGTGCATGCTTGTTCATGCCAGATTCATATAATCACCAAGTGCTTTTTCAGCCCTAAAAATATTAGTTCAGTGGTTTGCACAATTCTGGACAAATCACACACCCCCTGACAGATCAGAAATATTTAAACCACAGTCACATTTTATGGAGACTAGAATGACATGGACATATTTGAAGGTTCCATAAAAGGAATTACTAAAATTTCATAGATTTATCCCATGAATCAACTGTCTAGCCTTTCCTTGGTTAGTTAGGAGATGAAAATGCCTTTCAGTGAATTATCATTTCCCTGGGTTAGGAATTGAACCCTACAACTGATAAACATTTTCATACTTTTTCTAAAAATTTATGACATTTACCTGATGAAGTTGGGTCACGTAGGGGGTCTCCTGACTGCAAAAACATTCTGTACAATCTTTTGGTTCTGTTCTTCTTTGAGGAAACTGATTTGCAGTGATCTCAGGAGCAGTTTTCTTAAGAGATACTGCCGCTGGTTCTGCAAACAGAGTATATAACGTATCAGTAGAAAGGCACTTGCGAGATAGAGAGATGAACTCAGACCAACCTGGGGAATTAGTTCCCAGTTATCTTCATTTAGTTTGTTGGAGAACACAGGAGTAGATTATCAGAGAACTTGCTTTGAGTTGCATATTAAGGCTGGAGTTAACTTTTTTGATTTTTATCTCTTAGAAATAATGACCAAACATGTTACATTCCTATAGTGTTTTACAGTCCCTTAGTTGGAAAAGTGACTTATCCCCAAAAGGGTCTTAAAGTACTACTGCTTTGTCATTCTGGTGAGTATTAGGAACAGCCTCTTTAACATAAGACTTGAAATCTAGTCCCAAGTTTGCTAGTAACAGTTTGATCTTGGTCAAGTCTCCTTAATTTCTGAGTCTGGTTTCTTACCTGTTGGCCTAGACTTATGTATTTTAAAGGTCCAGTACACAAATTCAGTGTATTGGGAATGATACTTTTGTGTGGTTAATCCTTAGCAGTTTCCCTTTTCAATAGCATATCCATTAAAGGGCATTAAGAGAAGGCAAACATGGGGCAACTCGTCTGATTTGTAATTTATGTCAAAAAATGGAGAATAAAATCTTCAGCTCACTTGAGGTATAAGCATTGTTGGCAGGGCTGGGGGGCAGTGGATTCCTGCTATTCTCTAATACTTTATTCAAAAAATATTTGCTGAGCTCTTCCTGTGTGTATGCAAGGCACTAGGAATACTGTACTACACAGGGCTGATGTGGTCCCTGCCCCTCACAGAGAGGCAATGGAGCAACAGCACAGACTTCTTTATGCCTCCATTTCCTCCTCTGTAAATTGGGGATGATGATAACACCTATACCTCATAGGGTTGTAGTAGGGATTAAATGCGTTAATATATAAAGTGCTTAGAACAGTGCCTGGATATATGCATACCCAGTGACCCTGCATCCCACTCTCGGGTGTATACTCCACAGAGATGCATACATATGTTTATTGGGAGACATGCACAAGAATTTTTATAGCAGCATTATTCATAGTAGCCCCAATTTGGAAACATTGGATAAAGAAGGTAGTGGGATGTATGTTCCTGTAATGGAAAATTCTACGGCAATAAAAAAGAACAAACTCCTGCTACAAGTAAAATCATGGATGAATGTCACAAACAATGTTGTGTAAAAGAAGCTTGACATTAAAAAATACATACTAAAGAAAAAACATACTGTATGATTCTAAAACTAATCTGTGGTGATGGAAGTCAGAATATTGATAACTGTTATGGGGGCTAAGAGTATGATTAATGATGACGGGGGGCCTCTAGGGTGCTGGTAATGTTTTATATCTTGACTTGAGTAGTAGTTCCATAGATGTCTTCACTTTGTAAAAACTGAGCTCTTTAACTATTTATGTGAACTCAAAACAATTCAATAAATTATAAATCTATATGCTAAAGTTGGATCATCTTAGAGATCCAGAGAGATGCAGTCATTTGCTCCGTGTTGAATTTTTCAGGTAAAGGGAGACTAGAACTCAGGTTTTCTGAGTCTCAGACCAGTGCTTTTTCTTATATTCTCCGTTTTTCTTCTCTGTGCTATACTATATTATGTTACCTTTTCTGACACTTATAATGGGTCAGTTTGGAATTACAGCTCCATAATTAGCTGGCTTCTGCGTTTGGCTTATTTGTAGAATTATCAATACTAAAATGTCACAACCATTGCTGGCTACCTTTGGAGAAAACCAAAATTCAGAACTTACTAGTTTGTGGGGGGTTTTCCTTTTACATCCTAGTCTTCTAATAGCAATCACTGAAAAGTGTAATTTAAAGGCTCATGATAAATGCATAGCTGTGCAGAAATTTCTGATCTGGGAAAGTTTCTGTTTACTTTCTTACTTTCACTCTTAATAAGCTATGAAAGAAATCATTTTTCAGCATTTTTTGCTCTCACACAACTCAAACAATATAGTCTAATTTGTCAAGGACAGGAATAAACATCTCTGATCAGGAAAAAGCTACAGAAGTTTTTCTCAGTGTGGAAAAAGTTGGCATTTCTCAGACTCTTACCGTCTTCATGTGCTCTTCTCTTGATTCTCAAAGTTCTTGGGTTTTGGGTATGACTTTCAAATAATTCTTAAATGAGAACATAGGAGAAGAATCATTATATGACATCGTCTAAAATACATTAGTCTTCAAGCATTCAAATCCACTAAAGTTAGAACATTTAAGCAGTTGGACAGATGAAGAATGAGTTTAAGAATTAGGAATATTTTGGTACAAGATTTGAAAAGACATTGAAATTCTTGACTTATATTAGGTATGTGATTTATAATAATTTAGGGGGTCATTTGAACATAAAATAGTGTTAGGAATTTACTACTGAAGAATATCTTGCTAAGTTAAATGCAAAGAGGAAAGTTTATAGTATTTTCATTTTGAAAGGGTCACTTCCAAGGTTACCATGTTTCCATTTGGCAGTTCTGAGAGATGGTTGTCTTAGGAGGCCATCAACTTCTTCATAAAATCTCATTTTTCCTTGAGGGTTGCCAGTTTTCTTTTGTAAAACTCTGTATTCATATTTTAAATTTTTGTATTTGGTACGACATTGTTTCCAGTCTCTGTCTATTCCAAACTGCATTAGTCTTCTGGCAATTTCCTCAAATATTTCTTTGTTTCTTGTGGCCCCTTCAAGCATTTGCTTAATATTTTCGTCAGACCATATGTTTATAAGTGCTCTGACCTCATTGTCACACCAGTGTTTTCCAGCCTCTGTGTTGCTCACTGTTACAATCTGTAAATGACTTTTAGCATCTTCTAAAGGAATACGATTACCTATGAATCGACATGAGTTACAATTATTCAAACTTTTAGATACATCCTGTATTTGAATATCATTCATTTAAAACAACCTGGATTGATGTAAAGCACTGAGAATTTCAGTATAAGGATCATCTTTTTTCATATATTCATATGCAAACAAAATATTTTTTAAATTATAAGGCAGACTAATCCCCAATATTAGTGAGAATATTAGCTGCTTTTCATCAGTAGGTATTCTTCATTGGATATTTATGAATATGGAGAGTCTCTGTATTTACAGATTTTTTTAGTAAGAAGTGGGAATAGGGACTTCCCTGGTGGGGCAGTGGTTAAGAATCCGCCTGCAGGGGACACGGGTTCAAGCCCTGGTCTGGGAAGATCCAAGGTGCCGCGGAGCAACTAAGCCCGTGCGCCACAACTACTGAGCCTGTGTTCTAGAGCCCACGAGCCACAACTACTGAAGGCCGCGCACCTAGAGCCCGTGCTCTGCAACAAGAGAAGCCACCGCGATGAAAAGCCTGCGCAGCACAACGGAGAGTAGCCCCGGCTCGCCGCAACTAGAGAAAGCCCGTGCGCAGCAACGAAGACCCAACGCAGCCAAAAATTTAATTAATTAATTAATTAACTTAAAAAAAGAAGTGCGAATAGACATTTTCTTTACTCCCTACCATATTCTCTACCAACTCAGGCATTTGGGATAATACATAATAGAGATCTTCCCTGTAACTATTTAAACTGGTATATATTAGATTTTCAGTATCAAAAGAACATTTAAAATTCAACAATGTATATGCTGTACCTGACCCAGTGATACTGTGCAGTGCTGTGGGGCCACCCACCTCTTCTGAGGCAGTACTTACAGTGTCTTCCTCTGTCAGAAAACAAACAGTAGCAATTTAAATTTGTTGTTCACAGAACCCCAATCTACTTTTGCAATTGAAGATTGTGCTGAAAAAGTAGTAAGACTGGATCCCAGCATCAAAACTGTAACCTCAAAGCCAGGAACATTTGCCATCTGTAACCAAACTTTGAGATGCCCTTATAGGATTCACCACCAACACCAAAATGTTGGAAGTATGCTGCCTTAAAAGTCTCGAGGCAGTATGCTCTGTTTGGGAGTATGAAAGTGCTTTGTGATCCAATTTGGTAACGTCTTTCATTGTTACATTTTAATGCCTGCCAGAGTGCTCTTACATCTCTTTTTTCATTTGATCCTCCTTTTAACTGAGAATGATCCTTATTGCAATACATATAAAGGAATGAAAGACTCTTAAGATTTTAAGTGGTTTTAGCAGTTTTCACATTCAGATGTTAACAGCAGATAAGTGATAAATATTTTAAGGAACTTAAAATGTTTAGCCCGGTAAATATAACAGGGATTTATTCTAGTGGACCAGTATGTGTTTAGGATGTTTACAAGTCAGATGTTTGTAATTTGGGGACGGCTCCTCATATGGGTATGTTGGATTGCTATGTTGAAGTACAGCAATGCTGTGACAGTCTTCTTTTATCCCAGCTGTACTTTCCTATACACTGGGACATTTAAAAAGAAAATCTATATTACTATGATTAGGTGTCTAGTTGCTTGCAATGATTATTGTAAAATTAGACAAAGGTTTGTATTAGTAGATCTGCGAGGCAAAAATGTAGTTAAGAGGGCAGTAAGCATATGCAGCAATGGGTACGTGGAGATTTTATAAACCGTAATATTCTGTTACTTCAAGGATACTGACTGGTACAATCTGCCACTATGTTCTGATTTCCCAGATCTTATTTGCACTCATTTGTGAATGTGTGCATGTGCACTTGCAGTGTGTATTAACTTCTATAATAATTTTATCACCTTTGTAGGTTTGTGTCTTTACTATCAAGGTCAAGATACTCAACAGTTTCATCAAAAGGTTGCCCTTTTATAACTACACCTACCACCTCCTTCCATGCCCAAACCCTTCTCCTACCCCTGCCCCAGTGGTTACTTTTGGAGATCCCAAGTCCACGGTAAACTTTGAGCTCAAATCTCATTTCAGCAAAACATGAATTTATACTTCAGTGAACATTTTACTTAAGTGACTAAAACTGTCAGTTCCTAGGCTGAGGCACATGTTCTATTCCAGGACATAACATTTACAAAGATTAGGTATTATGGAGAAATTTTGAGTAATTAGTTCTAGACAGTAAAATGTCAATGTGGGGGGGGAGGGAGGAATCCCTAAATTTAGTATCTTTTAAGGAAAGAGGAGCATTTAGTTTCTGTTATGTCCACCCCAACTGTGTGTACGGCAATTCAATTCTGACACTAACTGCCCAGAATTAGCATCAGACTCTGCAGTTTTAAGGACTCAAATCTTCCACAAGACTGCCTTTACTTCACATGCCGGCCACACTTCTGGCTGCCTGGCTATAAATTCAGGGGGTGCCATGACCTCCTCAGGTTCGATAAATTTGCTAGAACGACTCTTGAACTTAGGAAAGTGCTATACTTAGGATTACAGTTTTATCGTAAAAGAACTCAGGAACAGCCAAATCAAGAGGCATGTAGGGCAAGACTGAGCCGGTCCAGGAAGCAGGATGTGTCACCCTTCCAGCGTATCAATGTGTTCATCCAAGAAGCTCACCTGAGTCAGAGTTTTCATCCACATGATTGATTTATGGCATGACCTACCTCCTGGAGGTCAGGCTGGGCCAAAATTCCAACTCTCATCACAAGGGTGGTTTTTCTGGTGACCATCCTGAAGCTACCTAGAAACCCACCCTGGATCACCTCATTAGAATTTAAAACAAAAACAACAAAAAAACCCAAAACACGTCTACCACTGGAAATTCCAAAGGTTTTTGAAACTCTGTGCTAGGAACTAGGGGCAAAGACCAGACATAAGCTTTATTTTGTCACAGCTTTTTAAAAGTTTATTAAAGTATAAACAGTAAGAACTAGAAAAATGACACCTTTTTAATTAACAAGTTGCCTGTGTTTAAATTTATCAGCTTACCTACGTCTTAGCTTTTTTTACATGCTTATAATTTTTTAAAAGTTCTTAACACTGTTTCATATGACTAAAGTACATTAGAGTATATAATAATTTTACTGCTAAGTTTATCCAAATTGTATACAAAATATACAGAAGTGTTTAAATATTCCATTTTAAAGAAAACTAGACTATTCTTCAGTCTGTTAAAAGAAATAAATGAATTGGAGAAAACAAAATGCTTGGCATGCCTTCTGAGGTACTATCAATAGATACTTTAATGCCCTCTGCTGGCCATCACATTGCTAATTTTTGTGAAATTGCCAAGCTAGTGACTATTTTAATTTTGGAAATACATTTTACTACAGCCAAAAGGAAAATAGTTTTAAGATTATTCTTAAAAGAACCATGTAGTCTTTCACATGTGAATTTTAGGCTGACGATAAGAGTGGCCTCTAATAGGATATATGTGCCGGTCTCTACCCCTCTGAGTTGATCTACCTGTGACTGTCCTATACTAGAAAGCAGTGACTTTGGCCAGAATGCCAAGGTATTGAGGTATTCTACCTCATTTAAATAGCAACTGATACGGAGATTCATTAAGGCAATTTAATTTCTCCATATTCAGAAGAGACAGGTAGCTAGCTGATAAGATTGTCAAACACAAATTTCCCTTCAGACAACCAGTCCCTTCTCCCGCGGTAGCTTTCTGATTCCTTTTCTCCTCTATTGCCTATGCTCAGACCGGGAGAAAAATAAATTTATTTTAGATCCAAAGAAGTAGTTATTCCGTTTTCATGGGCCATTTCTTTTTACTTAGGCATAGCCTAAGAGTTCTATGATTCTTCCCGGTGATTGATTAACTTCTTCATATTTCGTTGGTCATACATTTGTAAAGTGATAATTTGCTGGAAGTAGCTGATTTTTCTACCCCAAGTGGAATCAAATTGGATTTTATGTATTACTGTCTTCAGCCGTTTGCTGGTATTATTCTCTAAAACCACGACAACCTGGCTGTGCTTGATGATCTTCTCTAAAAATACAGGTGCCTGAATCCACTCTACAACACACACTAAACCAAAATCTCCAGGAGTTCTAAGTTGGGAACTAATTACTTATCCAGAATTCAGGGGTCCACAGCTCTAGCTGCATTTTTATTTGAAATACGAAAGAAGCTTATAGTATACTTTTAAGGTAGGAAAGTGTTACTTTTGGGAGATCGGTTTTATGACCAAGTGTCAACGTTAACAATATGGAGCAATGGCAACTCCGATAATAATATTTATTAGTAAAATGTATTAAAAAAATGAGGTGACCTCTACCTATTGATGTGAACTTTTTTTCTAAAGATAAATATCCATGTCTTTAACCTCAACAGAACAATCTTCCAAATAGTGGACTGGCAACTTGTGCATCGAGTGGTATATATTGCAGGTGTGCCTAAAATTCTTGCCTATTTAAATTGTTTTCATATGTAGCTGCTGAGATCCATGTGGGTTTATACCTTTGCTTTTATTTTCACCTGAAAATTTAAAATAGTATTATTTCTAGAATGACTGTAAACATCCTGTTTCATATTTTCTAAATATATTCCATACTAACATGTAAACATACCAAACAACTTTTTAAAACCTATCAGTTTACATCTGACTTAATATTTTCCTTTTATATATAAAAAATTACCTTGAGGTGTTGTACTTAAGTGAGTTTTCCAGAGGACTAACAAGCTTACATCTGAATGCTAACGTTTTTAACTTTTTTCATGGAAATCCTTCTGCCTTATTAAACACTATAAGTAGTAATCTGATTTTAACTCCTAATGACAAGGGCCATTGCAGTGATATCTTTAGAATCCTTAGGAGCACAGAGCTTTGTTTACTTTTGTTGTCTCACTCTAGTCAGCTGCACATTCCTGTCTAGTTAGTCTCCTTAATTTCTCTCCATTTATACCTGTCAGTGTTCTGGCAGCTATCCTTTCTCCCATCAAGCTTTTTATCTGAAGTTTGCCAAGACCGTGGGGCCCCTGATTTTTTAATCAGCATTGGTCTTTATACTTCCCAAGGCTCTATGAAACTTTCGACTGAAAGACTACATACAAGGTCTGTGATGGCTAGGCTTCCTCTTCCCCCAATTTTGGTTTGTGTAAAAGGCAAACCATCCGATAGGAAACACACACTCTTCATCCCCTTACTACCCTATACCACAGGGCAGTGGTTCTCAAATTTGACATATATCAGAATCACCTGAAGTACTTAACAGATTGCTGGGCCTCACCTTCAGAGTTTCTGATTCTGGATGGGGCCCAAGAATTTGCGTTTTGAATAAGTTCCCAGATGATGCTGATGCCGCTACACTTTGAGAACAACAGCCTTAGGGAACTTTACTGTCATTAATAATTTCCACCTTCCATTTCTGTATTTTGGAAATGTATTATCCAACAGTACTTCATAATGTTATAACATTCTCGTATATGTTCTTTTTTTTAAATAGATCTTTATTGGAGTATAATTACTTCACAATACTGTGTTAGTTTCTGTGGCACAACAAAGCGAATCAGCCATATGCATACACATGTCCCCATAAAACTCATCATGAAGGCCTCACCCTTATGACCTCATCTAAAACTAATTATCTCCCAACGGCCCCATCTCCAAATGTAATAACAGCGGGGGTTAGAGCTTCAACATACGAATTTGGGGGTGACACAGTGAACTGTAGCAGCATCTTATAATAACATCTTATGTATTTTGTCACAGACCAAAAAAGAACCAAAAACGAATACTGTTTTACCTGTGCCAGGGCTTTGTCTCGTATCTGTCTCTCTTAGGTCTTCTGACATATTACTGACCGAGTCGTCTTCAGCTGCATCTCCAGTAATGACTGTATGAACATAGTGGGATATATGGTGGTTTGTTTTTTATTCACTTTCAGATTTGTGTTTTAAGTTCTGATATATTATTTTCCCTTTTAGAGTGAACCTGATACTAAAAACTGTGGTTGTTCACTTTTCTGTAGCTTAGATTCCCCATCCTTAAACATATTTTTTAGTCTTAGGTCACTATAAGTATCTGGTGTTACTAGGTCTTCTGACATAAAACTGACAGTCATCTTCAGCTGCACCTCCAGCAATTACTGTAGGAACATAATCAGGCCACTGCTGTTGGGCTACTTGATCACCAGTTATTTTACATTTTAATTTTAATGGGGGAGATGTATAGTTCTCCAGCAGACCAGTTTCTTTTCTTGTCCACCAGTGAAACATTTTAGGACTTCTCATCACCATTTCCCAATCCTAACTCTCTATCATTTCCCTCTCTTTCCCCTAGACACACACTCATACTCTTAAGAATTAGAACTGCATCATTTAATGATGTTAAGATCTAGAAACATTATGTTTGGTAGAGGTCTTTAAGAATGTCTTGTCCAGTCTGCCCTTTTACATAGTCAGGTCTAGAGGAGAGACTTGTGAGTTCAAAGTTCCACAGAGACTGAGTTAGAACTTGGATTTCCTGACTCCTGGCCTAGAACTCATACAGTTTATTTCATGCTGTCTGTCATGTCTTTGTGTATATTGCATCTCAATCCTCTGGGTTAAACTCGTTTTGAAGAACTTTATGATGTGTCCCAGGACAACTCACACTTACATTCTCACAGCTTTTGTATTTTTCTAAGTTTTTCAATGCCCCTTTTCTGTTTACTCATGATTTTACCACAACTGGTATGAAAATTTGCTTTAACTTCTGCCATCTGGAATTGCATTTTTGCTTTATTAAAATTGGTCTTTTTAAACTTCTAGAAATTCAAATTTCTTTCCTCCTTCTGTGTAACTCTGTACTATTTTCTGTGTTCTGATCAAATATATGTGAAATCTGTTTCATGATAAATTGAGCAATTAGCTTGTTGAATAGCATTTAATGAAACCTATTTAACTTAAACTGTATTCATGTATTGACATTTTTTTATATGGTAGCATGATGTTAAGATTACTTTTCTTTGCCTTCCTACCTGTCTGATCGTCTTCCATTTTTACATTGGCACATCCTGTGGCTTCCTTTCCATCGTGGGATTCCTGTTCTTGTGAGTTTTCTGTTTTACTGTGTCCCAGAATAGCATCCAACTCAGTAAAAAATTTCATACTCTTAGTCATGCCTAGGTCTTGAGCCATTCTTACAATCTTGTATTCATGTTTTAAGTTTTTGTACTTTGTTCTGCACTGCTTCCAGTCTCTCTCTATTCCGAGTTTCTGAAGCTCGGCAGCAATTTGTTCAAATATCCTCTTATTTCTCACTGTTCCCTCTAGTTGTTGTTGTATGCCTTTATCAGACCAGATGCCTATCAGAGCCCTGACTTCTGGCACAGTCCAGTGTTTTCCTCCTTCATTTGCTACAGCTGGAATGAAAGTTGGATTATTAGGGGGTTCCATTATTGGTGGAGAGTTACCTGTACCGGGTGGGGAGGGAAACAGATATATGGGTTACACACGTCAGCTAAGATAAATAATCGGATGCAACATTAGTAAAGGAAGTAATTTTCTCTGTAGGAGATGAAATGTAAATCGTAGCTTAGTTTTTCTCTTAAACTAGTTGGGAAATGGAAGCACAGAACCTGAATCTGTTCCTTACCGTGACAGTGACTGGCTTTAATAAAGCTGTGTTTTTAATTAGTTACATTTCGATCAACTTTCTTCTCTATCGTTTCTTTCTCTTCCATTCCACTCCTTTAGTATGTGGGATGTATGTTAGTATATAGTGAAAGTCGAATATATAATTTTGTAATATTTATTTGTCAAAAGCAATAAATATAATTACATAAGAAAACAGCTTGTTGAAGACAACTTTTTCATGATAGGTGTGAGCAATTTATCTCCTTCCCATGCTTTTTCTTTATCTAATGGTTTCCACTTGCTGCATATCAGAATCTCCTAGGGAGCTTTTATAAACCACTGCCCTCACCCCTCATCCCTGGATTGTGATTCTAGTGTGCAGTTCAGGGTTGAGAACCAAGACTATTCATGAATGAAGGGCTTGGAAGAGGCACATTAATAACTGGTGCTTCCTACTCTTTGTGAAAATAAAAGATGTCCCATTGATTAAAGACCAAATGCCAAAGTGAAATATTATATTCTTTTAATGCAAGGAAATGTGCCAGAAATTTCATAATGCATTAGGCAGAATGTCTCCACTTAGTTATAAATATTTTAATAACTTTGTATTACATCTCTGGTACAGTTCTGCAACTCGTTTTATGGTAATGGCATTACTTGACATTATATTGGTTATTTAACAACCCATTATCTTGTTTTTCTCAGATTTCATGTTTAATAAAAAGGTAGTTTGGACCTCAGCATCCATAACATTACTCATTAAAAAACACTATAGTATTTACTTGAGGTAGGGAGTTGTTTTTATTTTGTGGTGTATTTAATTTCTTTTCTTTAAGATGCTTTTCAGTATTTTTCCATACTTGGATTAACTTTCAGTAAGAATTTAGAAGCAAGAAAGAGATTTATGTTGACTTTTTGGGTGAATAAAATCATCCTTGACTTCATTATGGATTTGATATTATTTACTTTCAAATATAAAATTCTGTTCTTCTTAGACCCCAGAAATGCTGAAGTCATATGCTCATTAATATTAAGCACTTACTATGTGTAATTTTGGCCATCAGATGCCTTACTATATTTAAATAATAAAGATTGGAGGTTTGAAGGCTAATATTTCCAGGCAATTTACATTTTGTTAAGGAAATCATTTGTTTTAGAAATGATTTTTTTTTTATAGGTTGGTAAAAAAGAGGGAAACATAAATTAATCTTAAGTGTTTCTACCAGGAAAACTCATCCATTTTCTCAGATTTGAAACCAATCTTACTTTCCAATTTGAAATTGGATCAGTTTCACTATATATTTGGCCCACCATACCATACCTACCTAGTTCCATTGGTCTGACATGAGAAACCAAAAGTAAAGGATTTCCTGGGATGTCTTCCTTGTCTACTGATGTAACTGACATTTTGCCTGGAAAGAGAGAATTCCTTTTAGAAATAAGTACGAAGGAAAATTAAAATTGGATTATAACTGATAATGCTAATAGTTTGAGTTGAATTTGTTCATATTCATGAAGGATTATAGATTTAGGTTAGATGCTTTTTGTAATAGTGGTATAATATGGTTTAAATATTTATGTCCATAAAGAGAAATCTAATTTCTTCCATCACATTGACATTTTGAACTTCCACTAGAATTGTTTGCTTCTTTTATAAGTTTCTAGAGATGGTTGCAGTTAGTTTTCAAATTAAATTACGTCTTTAAAATGAGGTATTTTCTTTTTTTTTGTATTTTAGGTGCTTTAACATAGTCGGCCCTTTAAGTGATACTGGTAATGTGAAAGAGAAATCCTGCAATGAGATAATCAGAAAATCTTGTTTTATTGGCATATGGTCAAATAGCTGAGTTGGTATGTATCGTATGTAACTAGTTGATTGATACATACTAAACTTTCCAGAAATTAATCTAAGTTTTGCTTAAATGGACCAAGGAATGTACCATTTAAAAGAACCATGCCAGCCTTGAAAAATGAAGACATCCCTCCTTGATCTCCTTATATCATTTCCACATGTTTTTCTAATTTTGTTTTACTGAGTAACGGAAATAGCATTTTACATTAGGAGATCAATGTTAGGTATGATTTTGATGGTGTAAACGTTCATTTTAAAATTACTATTCACCATTATAATTTCAAGGCATTCCATTAAAGAATAAGAAAATGAATGCTGTTTATCATCTTAAACATTGTACTGGGGATTCTTATATTAAAAACAAACAAGTGAAAAATAAGGGAAGTATCAGTGTTTTCAAATGGCATAATTGTATAAATTTAAAACTCAATATAAAAATTGTCAGTTTTTAAATCAAGTTTCATAATTATTTGAGGCTAAATTGCAGTTAGGGGATGTTTTGGATTTAGTTGGGAATATGGGAAATAAAAATCTGAAGTTACATAAAAATTCTCTTTAGAGAGAAGAACAAAAGATGTTAATATCCCCAGGTAATTTAACAGCCGAGCTTGATGAGAACAGCAAGGAAAGGTAGGGTTTGCTATTCTGTTTTCTGCTTTAGGGCCTACTTTTGTTTACTGAAAAGGTCCTGGAGCTGAACATACAGGTGGGGGGAAGAAAAGAAAAGCTCTCTCCCCAACTTCTTCAGGGGATTTCTCTTTTTTTTCCCTTAGGTTGGTCATTCCTAGCATGAATCCCAAAATTGTATGTAGGGGCCCCATGCCATGGGGAGATTTTAAACTGAAACTCTTAAGTCATTATTCCTAATGCATTTGTATGTAGGAAGAGGAGGGAAAGAGAGCGGAAACTTTCTTTCAGTGAAGGAATATGATTTGGCCGCAGTCGGCCAAAGGTATTCTGAGGTTGAGGATAATTATAACTTCCGGAACATGAAGCGTCTTAGAATTTGTATTTGGGTCTTTTGCAAAGGCTCAGTCAGACTACCTGCTGCCTAACAGAAGGGACCAGATCCTCTGTCCTTACCCCTTGCATGAATGAGGTTGATCCCAACAGTAGAAAAGGCACATTCATTTCCTTCCCTTCCTCTTTTTACCCTACACCAATAAAAATTCTGCTGCTTCCACCAAAAACACCAGAAGACATTATAAATGAATTAGACCTGGAGAAAGGAGAGCTTTCTAAGCCTTAGAAAAGAAACTATGTGACTATATTAAAACTTTCAACTTTTGTGGGTCGCATAAAAATCAGCCAAACTTGTAAGGCCAAAGAGGTCATGCAGATTTTTCGAAGACCTCAATTGACATGAACAGTCAATTTGTAAAACTGAATAAATATGTAGGAAAATGTTCCACAGCACTAGTAATTAAACAAATGCAAAGTAAAAGTTATTTATTGCATACACTGTTGTACTCGGTTCTTTATTAAATTAGCATACTCCATTATTTATTAAATTAGCAAAGTCTCTCCCCCTTTCAACCTCACTCCATAATCTTACTTGACAGGGTTCTATAAAAGGGACAGTCTCATTGTTAAATTACAATTCTTTTGGAAAGCAGTTATTTTAGCAATATGTTTCAAAGTAATTATACCCCCCGCTGAACCAGAAATTGAATTCTGATAGCCTATCCTAAAGTAATAATTTTAAAAATGGACAAAAGATAATTGATTGTAGGGAATTCCCTGGCGGTCCAATGTTTAGGACGTGGCGCTCTCACTGCTGGGGCCCAGGTTCAATCCCTGGTCAGGGAACTAAGATCCCGGAAGTCGTGCAGTGTGGCCAAAAAAAAGAGAAAGGTAATCGATTGCAGCATCCGTTATATAAGGGGGCAAAGACCCAAACTCTGGTATATGCACTCAGTTAAATATTATGGAACCATTAAGTAACATTTAACCCTAAATTATGGTCAATTCTGGGTATAATTTAAAGATTATTTTAAATGTAAACAAAATGCTAATTGTTTGTAATTTTATAATTTAAAAAATTGTATAAAAACAGTCAGTGGCATTGTGGAAGATAATGTGAGAAGGGGCTGAAAACTGGGGAGGCCAGTTAAGAGGTTATCCTAATATTCCATGCGATGAAGTTCTGGATGGTGGTAATGAAAATGGAGCAGAGAGATAAATTTATGAAACATGTCAGTAGATTTTTTTTAAGGACTTAGTGACTGACAAAAAATCAAGGTTGTCTCAAACATTTCTATTTAAGTGACCAGAAATACAGTGATAGTAAGGTGGAAGCAATTTGTAGGAGGATCAGTTTTGATGGGGGAAGAGAGTTGGTTTTAGAACTGGGTGTTTGACATACCCTAAACGTACATGGTTAAGGTGTATTGTGGGCCCTCTGCTTATGAGTGAAATGGGGAGTTTGGAGCCATGCAAGTAGCTGAAAGGGCTAGAAGATCCCATTAAGAAGTGGAGATATTACCATCACATCTTCATTACACCAACCTGTGGTTAAATCAAGGCCTTTCAGAAGCTTAGTGAGTGATTTACTTATTGTTAATCAATACTTAAAGCATTTAGATGATGATGAGTGCAGAGTGATAAACTGAATAAAATAATATAATTACTGTTTAACTTGGTAATGACTGCAAAGCTTTCTCAGAATTTGGTTTGGTATTAGAAGTGTAAAGGCAGTAAGTTGGGTGGATTTTTTACCAAAGGATTTTATTATTGAGCTTTAAACACGAAGTTCAGATAACCCAAGTTAACTCAACTGTAATCTCTCATCTTTAACCCCCCTTCTTATTTGGTACCTTTATTATACCACTTACCACTTTCTTTTGGGTTACATTTATTCACAGTTCCCTCCTTTCTGTGGTTACATCCATGAATGCATGTAACTCACTGCTTTGCACACGGTGTACACAGACAGTAGGTATTAAACAGATTTTGAATTGAATTGAACAACTCTGTTCTTAAAAATAGCTATGCTAAGATTTTGGCCATGGGAGAAATCTCATTACTGCCATTGATTTTTCCCAATTTGCCTAGTGATACGTTCGGCTTCCACAGCGAGCAAATTCTATGTAAATAGTGTTGGGTTTAACAACACAGCAGCTCAAGAACCTTGTTTTAATAAGGCATATATTACTTTTCAGATATTGTATTTTTGGCAGATTAAAGGTTTGTGGCAACCCTGTGTCAAGCAAGCCTGTTAGCGCCATTTTTCCAACAGCATGCTCGTTTCTGGTCTCTGTGTCACATTTTGGTAACTCTCAAGATGTTTCAAACTAGTTAATTGTATTATGGTGATCTGTGATCAGTGATCTTTGATGTTACTGCTACAACTCACTGAAAGCTAAAATGATGGTTAGCATTTTTTTAGCAATGAAGTATTTTTTAATTAAGGCATATACATTGGTTTTTTTTTTAGACCTAATGCTGTTACACATTTAATAGACTACAGTATAGTGTAAACATACTGTATATGCACTGTGAAACCAAAAAGTTTGTGTGACTCGCTTTGTTGAGATATTTGCTTTATTGCAGAGGTCTAGAGCTGAACCCACAATATCCCTGAGATATGCCAGTATTTAAATCATTTAATCATAAATCATTTAATCTATCAAATCTATTTGTTTTACTTACTGTTAAAATGGAGATGTTCTTCCAAACAAGTAAGGAAGTTCTTTATCAGTTATTAGTATTTTAGTGCTTTTATTTATAAATTTAGGAAAATGGGAACATAATATAGAGCAGAAAGTTCTATCTTATTTGGAGCTGTGGGAAAACAACAGTTGAGCAATATTTTTTTTTTTCACGACTCTTATAAAATTAAGACTTAAAATATTTTCAGAACACAATCCATTTTCCAAAAACTGCATCAACATGGGTAAGGAGCAGTTGGCACTAGCAGTTGGTGTCATTTTAACGTGTTTTTTCTGTATTTTACAGGTTTTTAAAATGGTTGGCATTAAACTCTTTTGAGATTAATTTTTACCTTGTGCAAAATAGCATATACATAACAGGTCAGTTATTTTTCTCAACCTTGATATTTCAGGCTATATTTATCATATGGACTCAAGTCTGGTTCTTTTACAGTTTGCTGGGTAAAAACAAAAGAATGGTACTTTTTCTTTTTACCTTCAGTGATCTCTGGGGCTGTACTTTGGCTCAGCGTTGCCAGGCACCTGTCATTTGCATCTTCCTCTGTTAATTGTGTGGCAGGTTCATACTGCAGGATCGCATCCAAATCATGGAAGAACTTCATAGTTTTAGAGCTGTCTCCAGAGTTGTGGGCATATTTAACCGTTCTGTATTCATATTTGAGATTTTTGTACTTTGCCCGGCACTGTTTCCAATCTCTGTATACTCCTAGTGCTTGCAGCCTTTTAGCAATGTAGATGAATATTCCTTTATTTCTCAGTGTTCCATAGAGTTGTTTTCGTATATTTTTTTCTGCCCAGATACTTAGCAAAGCTTTAACCTCTTCCTCAGTCCAGTGCTTTCCTGCTCCACTCTCCATGTTGAAAGTGACCTGGAAATGATTCACTATTTCTAGCCAAGGTTTTGTTTCCTAGGAAACCAGACGGCTGGTTGTCAATAAGCTCTGAAGAGCTGAAAGGATCTAGTTTAACTGGTTCAAGCTGCCTGAGGGGAGTAACTTGAGAAACTGCCAAATAAGCAGGCTTTGTGATTAAAGAAGCCTGGACCTAAATGATTCCTAATGTTATTCATTTCAGCTTTAAAGGAAAAATTACCCTTGAGACAAAAGGGAAAGAAAACTTTTTTTGTGTTTATTTGTAGTTTACTATATGATTGTTGATTTTTTGTTTGTTCGTTTTGAAAATGGTTGGCAGAGGTTCTTTCTGCCCTAAGGTTTATGGCTAACATTTTTATTTCTCCTCTGATATGAATCACTTAGTCTTTGAACATTGGTTAACTACAAACCACATCATTTCACTAAATAAATAAATCCTAAGTCACAAATTATTCATTTATATAGGATGTATAGTATTACGCATGTCTGTTTTCAGCATAATAGTTCATAGTATGTAAAGCATTGGTAATTTAGTAAAATCACTTCAATTTTAACTTTTTAGATTTTTACTTTGCAAGTACATTTAATATTGTAATTTTTCTTGTCATTAAAATGTCTAAACAATTACAATTTTGGAAAAGATCCTTTTTACCAAATAAATCATGTATTAGTTGTTAATGTATACATACATATTATGGTAGAGATTTACTTTTTATTTCTACCCTGATATATATTCTTTGGAACAAAAATTTGTTAATAAACATCTAGTATTTATAGCACTTGTTCAGAACTACTAAAAATCATTGAGCACTTTGAACCTTCATTGTATCTTTTGAGTTTGTACTCCACTGTGGTGCAGATCCTCTGAGTCTTACGAGTGTGTTACCCTACCTAGCTAGGAAGCCTACCTTCTGGCTTTCTTTGTATCATCACCTAAAAATACTAATGCAGGAAATGAGATACAGAGTGTCTCATCAGCTTGGCCTTTTTTGAAGTAGCATTTACTTTCTGAAGACAAAAGTGATAGATATTTGACAGAAAAAATTTGGTGAGTGCAAAAAGCAAAACAAAACAAAAAAATTAATTTTGTTCATAATTCCAGTACCCACAAGCATTTTACCTGCTACTTTATTTGGAGCTTTTTATTTATATCTACATACTCAACCTTATTTAGAGGTCACATAATACAGAGGTTAGAAGTACAAGTTTTGAAGCCAGGTTGTCTGTGTTCTAATCCTGGCTGTGCCACCATTCTCTGTGTGACATTAGACAAGTTACTTCTGTTTCTTTAGTGTTGTCCTTTTCTGTAAAATGTGAATGGTAATCATAGTACCTACTTCAGAGGATTGTTTTCAAAGCCTAATAAATTAGATCATTCATGTAAATGCTTAGGACAGTGCCTGGCGTATTAGTTAGAACTCAGACAGTCTCATCTGCAGCTATTGCTAATCGTTGTCATTGTCATCATCATGAGTGGAAGTGGCACCAGTGCTAGTAGCATTTAATGTGGTGTAAGACTGAGTTCATGGATGTTACTGAGAAAAGTATGTTTCATAAAAGTCATTAAGAAGCTTATCAATGGGGTAAATTTAACAGCTGATACCTTTTTATATTCACAGGGGTCAGGAGAGTGCTGGTATTGTGACCAGTGATGGGAATTCGATACCAACATTCAAAACACACAAGGTATATTTAAGCATTAAAAAATGTTGAGTATAAAGGTAACAATAGCCCGAAGATAATTAGTATATAGTGGTGAGAGGAGGAACTTTGAATAAAAATAATTTGTAATTAGAAGTATAGTTGACCCTTGAACAATGCAGGTTATGGACGCTGACATTTGTTCAGTCCAGTATCTGCATATATCTTTTGACTTCCCCAAAACTTAACCACTAATAGCCTACTGTTGACGGGAAACCTTAACTGATAACATAAACAGTTGATTAACACATATTTTTTATGTCATATGTATTATATACCGTTCTTACAATAAAGTAAGCTAGAGAAAAAATATTATTAAAATCATAAAGGAGAGAAAATACATTTACAGTATAGTACTGCCTTTATCGATACAATAAGCTTATGTTGTCTTTTTACAAGATAAATTCTGTTGGTACCTATGTTAATGTAGTCTTAATACAGAACACTGTAGATGTTATATGTATTACTAACACTAGACCTCAAAAATGAAAAGATAATGTGAAAAAATTCATATTTATAGGTATAACAATTCATGCATTGGTAACAAAGAAGAAGCAATATGATTGCTTTATGGTTGCCTAGCCTATACACTAATAAATGAATCGTTATAAAACATCACTCACTTTATGCCTATGTAAAGATGGGCTGTCCACTTTAATACCGGTCTTCCACATGATGTTGTACACAATGACTACTTAGGCAATGGTGATGGTGGTGACACCAAAATGTCTCATATGGTTTCTGCTGTACAGTTACTAGATTTTCACAAGAAGACTCTCACACATCCACAACAGGTAAGTTTATTAACTGTACAGTATGTTGATGATTCACTCTTCATTAAGTGGAAGTGAATCATCATAAAGGACTTCAACCTAGTAGCCTTCATTCCTAATGAGTAGGAGGAAGAGGAGGGGTTGGTCTTGCTGTCTCAGGTGTGGAAGAGGTGGGAAGGGGAGGCAGGAGAGGCAGGTACACTGTATGTAACTTGATGGAAATATGTCGTAATTTCTGTCTGACTTTTTGCTTTTTTTATTTCTCCCAGAATGTTTCTATGTGGTACCAATTGTTCCACGGTTTGCTTTAGTTTCAGTGCCTGTATCATAGAAGGGTCCATGTTGTAAAAGAAGTCCAAAAAGAGTCTTGAATAATCGGAACCCTACTGCCAGAGTGTCAGTTTGTTTCTGGCACTGCTTCTTCTGTGTCTTATTCCTCATCATCTGGCACTGGTTCGAAAGCACTCATCTCCACCAAGTCATCTTCTGTTAATTCCTCTGGTATGGTGACTGTTAGCTCTTGAATTTCTCCAAGATCCATATCTTCACTTCATCCCCCACCATTTTTATTTATTTATATTTTTTATTTTTTTTACCATATCCACAATCTCTTTCATGATTTCTTTGACTGGTTCTGTCGTAAATCCTATGAAGTCATGCACAACATCTGGACACAGTTTTCTCCAGCAGGAATTTATTGTTTCAGGTCTGACGGCTTTTCCAGCTTTTCCTATAACAACTGCGGCATCTTCAGTGGTGTAATCCTTCCAGGCTTTCATGATGTTCTTTCTGTTGGGTTTGTCTTCCATGGCGTAGACAGTGCTCTCCATAGAGTACCTTGTGTAATGAGCCTTGAAGGTCCTTATGATCCCCTGATAGGGAGGCTGAATTAGAGGTATGTTTGGGGGCAAGCACACCACTTTGACCACTTGGGTCTGACCGTGTTGAACTCATGGGGTTCTGGATGGGAGGGGCGTTGTCCAATATCAAAAGAACTTTAAAAGGCAATCCCTTACTAGCAAGGTACTTCCTGACTTCAGGGATAAAGCATTGATGGAACCAGTCCAGAAAAAGTGTTCTTGTTGTTCAGGCTTTCTTGTTGTACAACCATGTGTTAAAAGACTAGCAGCCAGACTTCCCTGGTGGTGCAGTGGTTAAGAATACGCCTGTCAGTGCAGGGGACATGGGTTCAAGCCCTGGTCCAGGAAGATCCCATATGCCACGGAGCAACTAAGCCCATGCACCACAACTACTGAGCCGGCATGCCACAACTACTGAAGCCCGCATGCTTAGAGCCCGTGCACCGCAATGAGAAGCCTGCGCAATGCAAGGAAGAGTAACCCCAGCTCGCCACAACTAGAGAAAGCCCGTGCGCAGCAACAAAGACCCAATGCAGCCAAAAATAAAATAAATAAATAAATAAATTTATTTTGAAAAAAAGAAAAAAGACTAGCAGCTGCTGTTTATCTTTTCCCCTTAAGGCTTGGGGTGGGGAGGGGGTGTTAGCAGCTTTATAGATAAGGGCAGCCCTGATCCTAAACCTGACTGCATTTGCACAAAACAGGAGAGTTAGCTTATCCCTTACTGCTTAAATCCTGGTGTTTGCATTGCTTCACTTCCTTACTGATAAATGTCCTTTGTGGTATTTTATTTCCCACAATAGGTCACTTTTGTGTTAAAACCTGTTTTTTTTGCATTAAAAACCTGTTCAGGCAGATATCCTTTCTCCTCAATGATTTTCTTAATGCTGTCTGGGAGCTTGCCTGCTGCCCCTTGGTCTGCAGAAGTCACTTCCCCTGTTATCTTGACATTTTTTAAGCTAAATCTCTTCCTAAAAGTATCCAGCCATCTTTTGCTGGCATTTAATTCTGCAGCTTTAGATCCTTCACCTTCCTTTTACATTGCTATCATATAATGACTTCACTTTTTCTTGAATCATATTAGATAGGTACGCCTTTCTTGTAGCAATCATGCACCCACATAAAAGCTGCATTTTCAATATGAGATAAAAGGGTATTTCACAAAAAGTGCAAGATTTTTATGCCCGCTGGTATAGCTGCAGCACCGGCTTCACATATTTCCTTTTCTTTTTTTTGCAATGGTCTTTATGCTGGATTCATTTATCTTGAAATGGTGGGGCAGCTGCAGCTGCAGACCTCAATCTACAGTAGACATCAAGCAATTCAACTTTTTCTTGTAAAGTCGTGACTGCTTCTTGGGAGCACTTTCAGCATCACTAGTGGCACTTTGAATGAGTCCCACGGTGTTACTCAAGGTTTACGGTATTGCAGTAAACACGAAGAAAAATACGCAGGAACTGGGAGAGGAGACTTTTTACTGCAATAGGCAACTTGAGGTAGAGATGAAGGGCTCACCCGGAGAGGATTAGTGTCACATGGAATTTTAAGTGGGTACTTGCAGCACTTGAGCTCCCTGCAATATTAACAGGAGGTGGCTCCGAAATTATTACAGTATTACAGTACGGACTGCAGTTCAGTTTATGCAGTTATGATGTAATACTGCACCTTTATGTTTGTTTACATTTCTCGAAACAGCAAATAGCACAGTTTATGGTTTGTGTTTGTTGTGTGCATAAGTTTTGATAAATGTTAACATTTTGTAATAGGATTGTGTATATTTTGTGGTAGTAAATGGTAAAATAGACTAGTATCTAAATATATTTTATTTATGACATACCCATCTTTTTCTTAATTTTTTTCAGTTACTCTAGGCTACATGGTTCATCTGCCAAGTATTTTTAAATTGTTGCAAATCTCCAAAAAAATTTTCTGATATATTTATTGGAAAAAATCCATGAAAAAGTGGACCTGTGCAGTCCAAGCCTATATTGTTCAAGGGTCAACCACTTCTATTTGTCATTACTATTTTTATTTCTCTCCCAGTGATGATTTGCTAGACTGACTCAGACAAGTCATTTATTTGAATACTTTAACATGCTTTAATTTAAAATTACAAATAATTTAGTTTATTGTATTTGACAAATGTTAACGCTTAGTACATCTGTTCTTCAATGTTTTATCAAAAAGTATCTTATAAAACAAGCACTTCAACATTGTGACCACATTAAATACCACTGAATTTTTCACTTTAAAATGGTTAATTTTGTTATGTGAATTTCACCTCAAATATATATTTTAATGCATCACAGTTCTTACAATTAGGTTAGTCCCCCCTTTGTTTTTTTTTTTTTTTTTTTTTTTTTTGCGGTATGTGGGCCTCTCACTGTTGTGGCCTCTCCCGTTGCGGAGCACAGGCTCCGGACGCGCAGGCTCAGCAGCCATGGCTCACGGGCCTAGCCACTCCGCGGCATGTGGGATCTTCCCAGACCGGGGCACGAACCCGTGTCCCCTGCATCGGCAGGCGGACTCTCAACCACTGCGCCACCAGGGAAGCCCACCCACTTTGTTTTTTAAGATTAGAATTCTGCAGCACAGAGAAATTAAGTGAACTTCATTTTCTAATTTGGGATTGTCTGAGCAAAGGCATATAAAAATGCTACTAGTGTTTTTTTCCCTAAAATGAGCTCTTACTTTGACTTTGCAAGGGAATGGGTCTTGTAAATCACGTCTTTACTGAAGACAATTTGAAGAAATTATATACTTCAAATCTTGGAATTGGACACACGAGGTACGCCACTAAAGGAAACTGTGAATTAGAAAATTGCCAGCCCTTTGTTGTTGAAACACTTCATGGGAAAATAGCTGTGGCACATAATGGCGAATTGGTAAATGCTGCTCGCTTAAGGAAAAAGGTAAGGTTTTTTTAATGCATTTTCATGATTGTAATAAATTACTGAAAAGAAGTTATTGAGGAGCTTGGAAAAGGGTATTACCCTATTGTTGCTACCTGTTATCTAACTTCAAAGAACAACTGTATCAGAATTAGCTGGAGTATTTGTTACAATTACAAATTCTAAGAGATTCCCCCCGCCAGAGTCTGGGGAGGGGCTAGTTGCTGAGTCTGCATTTTAATATGCTCCTAAGGTGATTCTGATGCACTGCTTTGGAGTTGAGATTTGTAAAATTGATTTAAGTATTCCCAGAACTTTGTCCTGCCCTCTTCTTAGCCTCTGCCATTGTCGTTACCATAATACAGTTTTTTTGCTCCGAAATGAAAAAAAATTTTTTTATTCAGACAATTTAAAAAATATAAATATGAAGTAAAAATTATTTTAAAACTCACTATTTAGAGGTACCACTGGAAGTTCCGTTCTAAACAATACCCAGGGCATTATTTTTCGCCTAACCCCTTACCCAGATGCTCGACTTCGCCTCTGCACATTTCACTGCATCAGGGATGATCAGTGAGGATGGATAGCCACCATCGCCACCACCAAAAAACCTGAGTTGAGAGTCTGCACTGCAGTGTGCCACTCTTACAGGGATGTGTCCTTTCTCTCAGGAGTGTCGAGGGCTGAAAAAGTTAGAACCATAATCCCAAACCCTCATGCCTTCTCCGTCCCCCTCCTCCAGCCACCCACTGCAGGTCTACATTCCATCAAATTTTTCAAAGTTTTCAAAAGCTTTCCTGTATACCTCCTAAAGCACATTTTTTTGGTCCTTTTTTTCCTGTTTGAAAAGATTCAGAGACTTCCCATTGCTTCCAGCAGCGGTTCTCCGTTATTATGCATACCTACCTACCATTGGTAGGATGCAGGATTCCTTAACTGAGCCTCTACAGGATGCCTGATCTCTTTCTGTGATGGCAGGCTATTGGGTGAGGGGTGAGTTAAAGCTTCCCCTCTAATGACTGCAACTTTTCTCCTTTCCAAATAGCTTCTGCGTCACGGTATTGGTCTGTCAACAAGTTCTGATAGCGAAATGATCACCCAGTTACTGGCGTATACCCCTCCTCAGGAACAAGATGACACCCCAGACTGGGTGGCAAGGTAATGGTAAAAGTAGGCCGAGTGTGCAGGTCTGGTAATGAGAGCTTGGTCTTGCTTGTGTTTGTAACTAAAATTATTCATTCAATTATTTAATTGATTCCAGGATTAAAAACTTAATGAAGGAAGCACCCACAGCATACTCTCTGATTATAATGCACAGAGATGTGATTTATGCAGTACGAGATCCTTATGGAAATCGTCCTCTGTGCATTGGTCGTCTTATTCCTGTATCTGATATAAATGATAAAGGTAATGAACTTCAAAAGAAATATAATTTTATAATGCTTTCCCAAGTCATTGTCCTACTGTTGGCACACCCTGAAATCTGTAGGTATAAGGAGCTTATTGAGTAAAAGCTAGGTAAAAAGGAAAAAAATGACACTTCGTTTTCAAAGTACATTTCCTTGAGTATTTCTGAGCTGAGCCATTTTTAATATATTCAGTGGACGTTCCTGTTTTGTCCTGTCTGAGTGGCCTATTCATATCCTTTGCCCAGCTTTTTCATTTGTGCAGTATGATTTCAGCGATTTTCTTTTTGACTTTTCAGATGTCTTATTCAGGCCACGAAACCATATTGTTTGAAGGGATCTTGGGTTATTAATTAATATTAATAAAATTATTAATTTTATTTTTGGTTCTAGTCAAATGAGGAACCATATGCTCTTAAAGTCATAGTAATGGATATTCTGTGAGCTCTTTTGCTTATCTATTTGGTGTTTAGCTGTTCTCTTGAAATATGTAGCCTCTTTTAAAATTTCTTGAATTCAGTAACTGAATAGATTGTCTTGTGATTTACAGAAAAAAAGTCTTCAGAAACAGAAGGATGGGTGGTGTCTTCAGAATCTTGTAGCTTTTTATCTATTGGTGCAAGGTAAGTTTTATCTCACTCAGCACATCAACTTTTTCCACATGGATAAAAAAAAATTTTTTTTTTCTGATGTCTGCAAAAATACATGTTTATAAATGCAGTTCCTTTTGTGCATTTGTGCTCAGCAGTTGCACTGACATTAATGTCCCAGTAATACCTTCTAATCCTGGAACTGGCATCCTGTTTTCAAAATACCATGAGACTTATTTTAGCAAGGAAGAATCTCCTCAACAAGTAATAGTTATGAGCAAAAAATTTAAGCCAGGATAAAAATGTTCTCTTTAGACTTCATGCTTTTAAAAATCAATAAAATATAGGGCTTTTAATTTTTTTAATTCTAAATTTGAATTTAGGGGTAACAGATTTATGGAAATTACTGCCGGAGGAATACTACTTTTCTTTTTTAAAATTTATTTATTTATTTGTTTTTATTTTTGGCTGTGTGTGGGCTTTCTCTGGTTGCAGCGAGCAGGGGCTACTCTTCGTTGCAGTGCGCGGGCTTCTCATTGTCATGGCTTGTCTTGTCGGGCAGCACGGGCTCTAGGTGCAGGCTTCAGTAGTTGTGGCTCACGGGCTCTAGAGCACAGGCTCAGTAGTTGTGGCGCACGGGCTTAGTTGCTCCGCGGCATGTGGGATCTTCCCGGGCTAGGGATCAAACCCGTGTCCCCTGCATTGGCAGGTGGATTCTTAACCACAGCGCCACCAGGGAAGCCCAGGAATACTACTTTTTATTTTTTTAGGCCAATAGACTTTATTTTAAATTGAGCCATTTTTCCTTTATAAGGGAAGGGACTCTGTGTGCTTTATAACAGATAATTTGCCTTAATTTGACTGGTTTATTTTTAGTCTTCTTTAATATTGTTTCCCAAGATATTACCGTGAAATCTTGCCTGGAGAAATTGTGGAAATATCCAGACATAATATCCAAACTCTTGATATTATACCAAGGTCTGAAGGAAACCCAATGGCTTTCTGTATCTTTGAATATGTTTATTTTGCAAGACCAGATAGTATATTTGAAGGTAAGTAAAGTATCTCTAACTATTGATATAAATCTATTATTTACCTCATTGAAACATGACAATTCTTGGGCCCAAAGGCTTACCTGGTTCTTTGAAGGCACATAGTTATATGTTGTGAATTTTGGGACTGAGCTTACAAGTCATAAAAGATCACAGTTTTTCCTTTTCATCTGACTCTTGGATTTTGTTTTCCTTTTAGGAGTAAGGATTATGATTTTCAGATATGTATTAAGGTTAATTCTCTTTTTAAAGAGTGAATTCCCCCAGTTTATGTGTTTCCACTTTAGTGTTTTTTTGTCTTGCTTTTCTTTTTCAATTAATTAATTAATTAATTAATTTTTGGCTGTGTTGAGTCTTCGTTGCTGCACGCTCAATTCTGTAGAGTTCTAACAAGCTAGTTTCTTAGAATAGTGATATGCTGTGCTATATTATACTAAGTAAAAATTTGTTTCCTTTTCCAAACATTCCAGACCAAATGGTTTACACAGTAAGATACCGTTGTGGTCTGCAGCTGGCAATTGAAGCCCCTGTGGATGCGGATTTAGTTAGCACTGTCCCGGAATCTGCTACGCCTGCTGCCCTTGGTTATGCAGCAAAGGTATTTTCTCTTAATCAACACACAGTGAATTGCTCCTTTAGCACTGAGGTTAGAAGTCCATGTATATAAAGAGAAACTCATCAATTTACTGTAAGGAAAAAGAAAGTGTTGGTTCTTTTGCAAGAGTTACTTACTTTCCAGCCTTTTCATTCAGTGGCACTATTTTTTAATGGGTTCACAAAAAGTTTACCCAAAGACTAGGAAAACGATCCCCTTCATTTTAAAAAAATAATATCATGACTATATGTAGAATTTAGTGGTAATATTTGCTTATTATTAAGTACCTTCACAAACCACTGGTGTATTTATTCCCTACTGAGTGTGGGTGATAATAAAGTTGTTTATGTTAATTTTGTATAATGTTCTTAGTACTATGCTTAATTTCATTTTTCATAACCAGGTAGGATATGTAATTATAGTGATCCTGGTGTATAATAGCCAACATTCACTACGTTGGAAAGTTTAGTTTGTGAATTTTTAAAAGAAATAATATGCATACATTTTAGAGAAGTATTACCTTGTTAGATGGATAAGTCACCTCCTGTCCCTCAGAAAATATCTCCTTAGCCTACCGGTTTTAATTCATTTCCTGCTGACAATTTTTAAATATGTGAATTTTTCTGACAGTGATTTATTCTTTGTCATGTGTTCACATTCTTGGTGTTCTTTCCCAAGATAGAGAAATAATATGTGTTTAAGAAAGAAGCATTACAAATTCTAGCAAAATGAGTTGTTTTTCCTACTAAGTAGAGGACTTTCAATAATTTTTCTTTTTGCCTTTTCTTCCCTACAGTTTAAATAGTGAAGGAAAATTATAATCTGATGATGGAGAGCTCAGAATAACAACCACATTTAAAATTTTTTACGTAGATGTTATAACGGAAGCATGACCTAGAGAAAACAGAACCCTAGAGTTCTCTGTATATGTGCTGCTCATTGTACTTTTATTCCTTCTCTGTCAGTGTGAGCTTCCGTATGTGGAGGTGCTATGTAAAAACCGGTATGTAGGAAGAACATTCATTCAGCCAAACATGAGATTAAGACAACTTGGTGTTGCGAAAAAATTTGGAGTATTGTCGGACAACTTTAAAGGCAAAAGAATTGTTCTTGTAGATGATTCAATTGTGAGAGGCAATACCATTTCACCCATAATCAAATTGCTCAAAGAATCTGGTGCAAAAGAGGTAAGTAATATTAAAACACCTATTCTAAAGCACCAATAATTACAATTTGATAGTCATGAAAATTTTATGTTAAAAGTTTTATAAACCTAATTTTAAAACTAACAAACCACAAAATAGAATACTTTTAAATTTGTAGAGTATTGATTACTTTTTCTTTTTGAAGATATGGAAGCAATCCTAGTGTAATAAATTTGACACATTAGATTATATTTTCAAATCTCAAAGCTTATTCTAACTAAATAGTTCAGTAATTCGAATTACTGAAGTGAGATGTCATTTACAGCTAATAGTTGATCAGATTTAGAAATAAAATCTATTGTGGAGAAAATGGTATAGAAAGCAGTATGACAGTCTATTTAGAAAGCATTACAATAGTAAAAAAGAATAGACACAAATAAACAAACAAAAGAACTGGAAATAGCTCATATATCTACCAGCAGGAAATAATTTAGTAAATCGATACATCAGTATGATGAAATACGATAAAACCATTAAAAACTATAATTATGAAGACTGCAAAACATGGGAAAATCTTTGCTGTTACAAGAAAGGTAAAAAGTAAATGTAGACACTGATTACAGCTGTGTAAATGTTCCTGACAAAAGGCAGAAAATAATGATAGATAAAAAAATAGACAAACACAGCTCTTTGTAGTAGTAGTAAGGTTTTTATTATATCCTGGTAGATGTTATTTTTCTTTTTAAAAAGGTTAAATAAGAGGTAGGCAAAGGTGTCATTCAAGTGTTAGAGGAAAAAATGAAGATGGTCCTGGGAATATAATAAATGAGAAATGACAGATCAGAAGAAAGAAATGTCCTTGTTAGTAGGTGACAGAAGGAAACAATGGGCATCTCTGTAAAAAGAACCCTTTACAAGTGGCTAACATTTTGAAATTCTTGTTCAGGACACTTTGGAGTCTAGGACAGGGCTGCTCAAGTAGGATTCTTGGTAATGAATTAATTCTAAAAGTAGAATTACTTTTAGAACACTGGAGTTCTATATGTATATCACATGATTTTATAGGATTCTTTTCCACCTATTATAGTGAAAGAAATTTTTTAGTATGCTTTATTACCCGTATGTTGTTAAAGTATTCTGTAAAACAATTTTATGTTGTATTTGTCAATGACAGAATTTTGCATAATTGTTCTTACAGTGAATGTCAAACTAATGAATGTGTGAAATGCTTTCTTTCCAAGGTACACATTCGCGTAGCTTCACCACCAATTAGATATCCATGCTTCATGGGAATAAACATACCAACAAAAGAAGAGCTTATTGCCAATAAACCAGAATTTGAGCATATCTCAGATCATCTAGGTAGGTATTACAATTTCTATAAACTTTTATCTTTATTCATTTATAAACAGAAAATCCAAGCTTGTCAATCTTTACACTTTTAATAAAAAATAGTGTTCAGTGTTTATTGAAAGTAAATGTTGTATGTGTTGAGCAGATGAATAGTGAAAGAGCCTGATATGTGTGGACAGCATAGTGAATGCTGTGATGGAGAGCTAGGCTAAGGTGAGATCAGAGAAGAAGGAAGAAAGGCTTTCCTAGTAGAGAAAACTGCTAATCAGTTAAAGCCTCCCAAAGGTCAGATCAGAAGAAAAACAAAAGTAATTTCACCACAGATTCTAATAGAATAATTTGGATGTGAGTACAAATCAAAAAGTGAAAAGCTTATGTAGGCTTATCTTTAATAATGAGGTCAGAAGTCTTGGAGATGGAGGTTGGAGATGGAGGTCCTTGATAAGACATTTGCCTTTCAAATTCAGGTGAGGTATAAACTATAAATATCACATACATGTTCATCCATGTATGGTACCTCCACACTGATTGTTTACAGCTGTTGTTTCTCTTGACTGGTCATACCTGTACCTTACCAGTTAAATTTTTTTTTGTAAATTTATTTATATTTTATTTTTGGCTGCGTTGGGTCTTCGTTGCTGTGTGCGGGCCTTTCTCTAGATGCGGCAAGCGGGGGCTACTCTTCGTTGCAGTGCGCGGGCTTCTCATTGCGGTGGCTTCTCTTGTTGCAGAGCACGGGCTCTAGGCGCACGGGCTTCAGTAGTTGTGGCGCACGAGCTTAGTTGCTCCGCGGCATGTGGGATCTTCCCGGACCAGGGCTTGAACCCGTGTCCCCTGCATTGGCAGGCGGAGTCTTAACCACTGTGCCACCAGGGAAGTCCCCAGTTAAATTTTTTTTTTTTTTTTTTTTTTTGTGCGTTACGCGGGCCTCTCACTGTTGTGGCCTCTCCCGTTGTGGAGCACAGGCTTCGGACGTGCAGGCTCAGCCGCCATGGCTCACGGGCCCAGCCGCTCCACGGCATGTGGGATCTTCGCGGACCGGGGCACGAACCCGTGTCCCCTGCATCGGCAGGCGGACTCTCAACCACTGCATCACCAGGGAAGCCCCCCAGTTAAATATTTTGAATGTCAGCCAACTGATATATTGTGAGCACCCACTCTTTGCCAGGAACATATCTATATTATCATAATAACATCACAAAACTGCTACAATTAGGCAGTATTTCCCTTATCTGATAGCTGAAAAAAAAAGTCTTAGGAAAAGTAAGTGACCTTGAGCTTAAATTTGAAGTCTTTCGGACTTCAAGATCTGTTATTCAAGAAAATGACTCCTAAAGCCTTCTGAAGCCATTCTAGACTTAAATCCTCCACTGCTATTTTAAATTGTTATCCCTTAAATTCCAATTTAAAATTAAAAAAAATAATAATAAAGGCCCTGAGTTTTACTGATTCTCCAGCCACCACCACCCCCGCCTTTTTTTTTTTTAAGAGAGGCTAATGGAGAAAATTCCCTGGTGGTCCAGTGGTTAGGACTCCAGCTCTCACTGCCGAGGGCCTGGGTTCAGTCCCGGGTCAGGGAACTAAGATCCCACAAGCCACGCAGCCAAAAAATAAATAAATAAATTTTTAAAAATTAAAAAAAAAAAGAGAGAGATAGGGGCTAAAGGAGAAATTTTTATTTTGGCTTATGTTTTTCTGTTTGTAACTATTCTCTGTTAAGGCAATTCTTCCTTTCCAAAGGAAGTCTCATGACCTTTTTCCCTGTCTTTCCCCCGTAGGAGCAAACAGTGTTGTGTATCTGTCAGTAGAAGGACTGGTTGCATCTGTACAAGAAGGGATAACATTTAAAAAACAGAAAGTGAAAAGGCAAGATATTATGGTTCAAGAAAATGGGAATGGTCTGGAATGTTTTGAAAAGAACGGTCATTGTACAAAGGAAGATGTTATTGTTCAAGAAAATGGGAATGGTCTGGAATGTTTTGAAAAGAACGATCATTGTACAGCTTGTCTGACTGGAAAATACCCTGTGGAACTGGAATGGTAGCTGCTAGGGGCAGACACGATGTTTCAAAACACAAAGTTAGTGGAGAAGTTATAGTGGTTACACCTCCATTTACTGTTACTCGGTACAGTGTGAAATGCCACATGCTTGTGTTATAAGTTTTGAGATTTTTCTCTTAAAAGGGTACCAAAGTGCTATGATTTCTTTAGTAATCCTAGATAAATATTTTGGTATTATCTAGGAACTTGGATGATCCTTTCAGTTTTATTTAGTAGTTTAGTACTTTTATTTTTAGAAATCGTGTACATTTAACTTCAGATCATCAACAGTAATGCAACGAATCGGTAAATTTCTGTTCAAGAGAGGATTGCCAGGTACTCTACTCTCCCACAGGTTCTTAGAGAATTTTGTGGAATGTTTGAGAGTTATGGAAATTCAGTTATGGAATATTTTCATAATTGAACCTTGCTAATTACATATAAAACAACAATATGTGGTATTCTTTTTTTTCGCTCAAGCATTGGCTAGCCTTTTTCACCTGGTCAGAGAAGGTAGGTGGTCAGTGGCATTTGCCAGGTCCATGCTTTAAAGAGTTTGCAAGAGGTTAGACTAAGGTGTTGTGATGCAAACAGGACATGTGAGTTAAGTATAACACTTCATGCAAACCTTGAATCCATTATACCCCAAAGTTACCTAGCATCAAGAGTTCTCTTTAAAAAAAACAAAAAACAGAAGAAACACCTTTTTGTGCCTCACTTTCCCCACCTGTGCAATGAGGTGCTTATATTACTAAATTAAATAACTTGCAGCAGTTATTTTGGTGGTTAGAGCCATTATTCCACCCCTCAGTTTTAAGACAGTGCATGATTATTAGCTTTTGAAATGTTGGCCGTTGGTCTGCAATTGAGATTTCAAGAGGGAGACATACAGCAGTAATTTGCAACCTATCTTTGAGATGCTCTGAGAATGACTGTAAAAACATGGCTGTGCAAAATATTTTCCTACATTTGACTAGAAAGTATGATCCATACTACTTAGTGCCCTTATAGTAGAAGCCCAGCAAGTAACCTGGTACATTTGAAGTAAAAAATAATTCTTTAGATTCTAACAAAACTTTTATCCTTAATTTGATTATATGCTTTTTTAATGAAGTGCTTGATCACTTGCAAATATACTGTGTATGCAATGAGATGATCAAGTAGAAACATTGTAGGGGCCAATTTTATGGAACAAGGAGACAAGAACTTTTTTCAGTTAGCATGCTCATCTAATTCTGAGCATCAACGTATCACTTTTTCTACTTTGTTTTATTGGGATCTAATGAATTAGATTTTTTTAAAGGTTTTTGTTTGTTTTTTAACATCTGAGATTTAAAACTTTAAAATGACTTGCCCTCAACCCTTGTTTATGTAAGATTTTGAAAACATAAAAGGGTTTGTTTCTGTGTTATTACTATGATTTGGTGTACATAGTGTCCAAATCCACCTAGAATTGTAATATTTATTAATAACCATAATCTTTTGTCTTCATTTGGTATTTAGTCTCATGTGTTGTATCATGGCAGGCCAAGAGAAAACGTTGACAGCTCTTTAAGCCCATGTGCAGCGGGCAGCAGTGGGTCAGATAACCCTGTGGTGGTACCACAAGCAAACTGGCATCTGAATAAAGCCCTGGGACCATTTGTGTGTATAGCCTCTTGCCTTAAATGTATTCCTCATGGCAGCATATGGAGGAGGCAAGACCTTATGGGTCAGTTTTGAACCAGCCTTACTTTGATTTTTTTAAAAACAAGAGACTCAGGGAAAGTACTAAACCAAAATCTCTGATATGACTTTTGTGTTTTCCATAGTTTTGTTTTATTGAGATGCTTTTATAAAGGAAAATGATACTGTGACAGTTTGGTAATTCTACAAATTTCTTGCTCTTTCTCCATCATGGCCTTTTATTTCACAAGTTTCTGAAGTGTGAATTACAATTTTATACCAGTGTAATCTCAAATGTTGTTTAACTGCTTAAAATTTTTATAGGTATTGTAAACTGCAGAGCAAATGAGAAATGTGTTTTCACAGGATCTATATTGTGAACTAAACTAAGCCTACTTTTTGTGACTTCCTTGTGATGCGTTGGTGACAAATACATGTAATGAGTACATTGAAATATGTGTGTGTACTTTTTCTAAATAGTGACTTTCAGGTACTGCATTGTAGTGAGCAGCACAGTGACAGTCACATCCAGGATCCATTCTTGGTGCCAGCTAGTCATATCTTATTTCTCTGGTTCAGGCATTTCAGTAAATAGACCATCTCTTATGAACCAGGCAAAACTGCTGGCTGAGTAGGAGGGACAAATAAAGTAAACAGAAATGCAGTGCTAAGTAAGCGCTATGTTAGTGCCAAGTTCTGTGGAGACACTAGCAAGAATAGGGAAGGTGTCACAGAAGAGGAGGCTTAGATTCCCAAACTGCGTGTGTGTGTTGGGGAGGAGTACTTTTAAAAATAAAAATAAAGTAGGTACATGAATAAACTGTGGTACATCCAGACAATGGAATATTATTCAGTCTGAGAAGAAATGAGCTGTCAAGCCATGAAAAGATGTGGAGGGAACTTAAATGGATATTACTAAGTGAAAGAAGCCTGTCTGAAAAGAGTACATACTGTATGATTCCAACTATATGACATTCTGGAAAAGGCAAAACTATGGAGAGAATAAAAAAGATCAGTGGTGGGCTTGCCTGGTGGCGCAGTGGTTGAGAGTGGTTGAGAGTCCGCCTGCCGATGCAGGGGACACGGGTTCGTGCCCCGGTCCGGGAAGATCCCACATGCCGCGGAGCCTGCGCGTCCGGAACCTGTGCTCCGCAACGGGAGAGGTCACGGCATGAGAGGCCCGCGTACCGCAAAACAAACAAACAAACAAACAAACATCAGTGGTTGCCAGGAGCTGGTGGGGAGAGGGATGAATAGGTGAAGAACAGGGGATTTTTAGGATAGTGAACATATTTTGTATGTTACTATGATGGTGGATACATGTCATTATATATTTGTCCAAATCTGTAGAATGTATGACACCAAGAATGAACCCTAATGTAAACTATAAATTTTGGGTGATAATGATGTGTCAGTGTAATGATCACCTGTAACAAATGGACTACTTCCGGGGGGGGATATTAATAACGGGGAAGATTATTTTATGCGGGGGTAGGGGGCATATGGGAACTCTGTACCTTCTGCTCAATTTTGCTATGAACCTAAAACTACTTTAAAAAACAGTCTGTTTAAAAATAAAGATACCAGGGTCCTACCTCTAAAAAAAACTATCAAAATAATACATGCATATAGTTAAAAATGAAGAAAATAAAGAGGTCACTGCCCTCTCCAGTCCTCTGTAGTGCATCCACATTTAAATATTTTTTCTGTTGTTAATCTCTGTTTTAAACAATTAGCTCATACTATTTACTTCTTACTGTACCAACTTTAGATATTATCTCTATTTCTTCCCTGGAATCTAGCAAAGTTTGCTCTGACAGGTAGACTTAAGTTCATCATATTAATATGATTAACTCAAGTACTTGAGTTTCTGATGCCTTTCTTAGGGTTTCAAGTAGGGTGTAGTCAACTCCTCTAAGGAAAATTGCCTTCATGTTTCATAAAGAGGTCAAAAAGAAAATCCAGCCCTCTCAGAAAAAAACTGCTCACTCAGACATTTTAGAGAAAACTGCAAAAAATGCCATGTAAATTTATGTTTTTGTGTGCAGAAATTGTCTTCTCATGTAGCTAAGAATTTGTTGGCTGGCAGGAACCAATGCTTTTAACCTTTTTAGAATTTCTTTTTTTTTTTTTAACATCTTTATTGGAGTATAATTGCTTTACAATGGTGCATTAGTTTCTGCTTTATAACAAAGTGAATCAGAATTTCTCACTGCACTATGACAAACAAAATGATTACACAACGGAGACGCAAGTGGGTGCCTGCACTCTACCTCAATCATTGAAGATTGCTTGTTTGGCTCCACTGATGGTATGTTAGATGTGATGGTTAATTTTATGTTTCAGTTTGGCTAGGCTTTGGTGCTACGTTGTTCAAACACCAATCTAGATGTTGCCTGGAAGGTATTTTTTTTTACCTGGGATGAACGTGTAAATCAGTAGGCTGTGAGTAAAGCAGATTACCCTCCGTAATGTGGGTGTGCCTCATCCAGTCAGTTGAAGGCCTTAAGAGTAAAGACTGAGGTTTCCAGAAGAAGATAGAATTCTCAAGACCGCACCCTAGAAACCCTACCAGAGTCTCCAACCTGTTTCAAGACTGCAACATCAATTTTTTTTTTTGGCCACGGCATGCAGGATCTTAGTTCCCCAACCAGGTATCGAACCCATGTCATCTGCAGTGGCAGTGCAGAATCCTAACCACTGGACCGCCAGGGAATTCCCTCTAGAGAACTCGAACGGACTCACTCTTGCAAAGAGCCTAACTTCCCTCATCCCTCCGTTCTTTCACAATCACCTGACAAAAATACCAAACCTGAATGAACCCATGGGCAGCTGAGCTCCCTTAGAGTAAATCACACACTCCTGTCCCAACTGTGACGTGGGCTACAGTGCTACGAGAGCACATAACAGGGACCTAACCTTGTCTTGGGGTAGGGTCAAAGGTTTTCAAATTTTTTTGTTGTTGTTGTTTAGAAATTTTTTAAGCGTATTTTTTATTTTTTTAATTTATTTATTTTGGCCGTGCTGCGTGGCATGCGGGACCTTCCCCGACCAAAGATCGAACCCGTGCCCCTTGCAGTAGAAATGCAGAGCCTTAATCACAGGACCTCCAGGGAAGTCCCTCAAAATTATTTTTGAAATAATTTTTATTTTCAAAAGAAACAATGACATTGACAACTGAGAGATGAGTTGGGAAGTAGCTGAAGAGAAGCAGTGAAATGAGAATGTACCAATAAATGTGCAGAGGATCAGCAAGGTACTGGGGCAGGCATTTGATACTTGCTGGGAATTGGAATGATGTAGTAGATAGATGGGGAACAGTAAAAAGATAGTTCAGGAAACAGGTGCAAAACACATGAATCTCTGCTGTCAAGAAGGGATTAAATGAAGACAGACTTGGAAATAATGCAGCTGTTACAGGTTCTATGAGAAGTGTAAGTCACCGTTTGGGAAGGCTTTTACCCTGTTTAAAATCTAATAAGCCAGTTTGTTACTGTTTCGTGGTAGCGGACATGAGATTCCTGGGTTAAAGAGAACTTCATTACTCATGGCAAAAGCAGTAGCCGGAGCTTCATGTCGGTCAATTCTCCATGCCTCCTAAGTCCCCCTCGGGTAACTAAGATAGACATAGATGGATGTCTGCACACACAGTGGGTTACGTTACAGGAAAGGAATACTAAGTTTGGGGGGATTCATTCCTTTTACAGTAAGTGGAAGAAAGCTTGCTGCTTGGGGAAGACATTACCTCAGCTCTGAAGATTGATCACCCCCAACAGCCCTGAAAAATGACCTGGATAAAGAGCAGTCAGTACCTTGCATTCTTTGCGTACCCAGCAAAAATTTGCAGGGACACTCGGGGCCCATGGAAAATTGATTTTCCCAGCGGTATGCTAGGTTTATGGGATGGGGGTTGGAGGAGGATAGGTAAATTCTCATACAAGGCTTGAAGAAAGGCATTGAGGAGGTGATGTTAGAACTGTTTTCATAAGAGGAATAAATGTTGATCAAGCAGGTGTGGGGAGGGAAAGGGTTTTTCAGCCTGTGACTCAGCCAAAGCACAGGTGTGGAAACTTGATAAGGGTTTGGTAGGCTCAGAAGACTTACTAGGGTCTTATTATAGCTGGCTCTTACAGTACCAGGTGTGGGCAATGTGGAGCATGGGGTGAGGAAGCAGTAGCCAACTGTGAGGGATTAGGCTAGAAAGATAACGAACTATCTTTTTTACCTTGCTAGAGTCTGAATGTCATGCAGGCAATCAGAGGCCACTGACGCTTCTTAAGCAGGAGAATGCTGTTACTGCTCTGGTGTATGTTTTAGAATGATCGCTCTAGATTACCAGGTAAAATGAACATAGTCTTCTACATTTGCTCCCTCTTAGACCCCCTGAAAATGACAGTGAAGGGATTTTTAGAGTCACAAACTCTCAAGGATAGAGCGAAAGAGATAACAGAAACAAAATTTTAAAATCAAAAGCAAAGGGCTCAGGGAATTCCTGGGCGGTCCAGTGGTTAGGACTCTGCGCTTCTACTGCAGGGGGCATGGGTTCAATCCCTGATTGGGGAACTAAGATCCCGCATGCCGCATGGCGCGGCCAATAAATAAATAAATAAACAAACTCATTTATTTTTTTAAAAAAGCAAAAAAGCAAAGGGCTCGGCTGATTTGGAAAAGCTAGACTAAACCAGCAGTGAGCAAAGCCAATAAGCAATCCTATTTACATCATAGAGCACCCTTAAAAACTGAGAAACTGGGGCTTCCCTGGTGGCACAGTGGTTGAGAGTCCGCCTGCCGATGCAGGGGACGCGGGTTCGTGCCCCGGTCTGGGAGGATCCCACATGCCGCGGAGCGGCTGCGCCCGTGAGCCATGGCCGCTGAGCCTGCGCGTCCGGAGCCTGTGCTCCGCAACGGGAGAGGCCACAACAGTGAGAGGCCCGCATACCGCAAAAAAAAAAAAAAAAAACGGAGAAACTGGCGTTTGGAAGCAGGGGTAAAGATGGTAACTAAAATGATTGGAAATTCACTTAGGAATGAGTTATACCCTTATGCTACCTCCCATCACTCTTAAGCTTAACTCTGAAGGCCGTTTTGTTTGGGAGAGAGTAAAACAGAGGGTCTTTGGAGGACATCAGGCACCTGGAATAGAATTAAGTGAAAAATTTTATACTGAATTCTGAGACCCTCCTCCCAACCCTGCAGCCCTTTTCTCTCACTTGATTTTCAAAACACTTGCTCCACGGATTCAGAGCTTCCAATCAGCTTTTAAATGCCCACTTTTAAATATGATCAGATAATCAATGATTATTACCAGACACCCGTGGAAGCCTCTAACATGAAAGAATCCAAAACCGACAGAAGAAATAGAGACTGCAAGGGGGGAAAAAAACTAAAAAAGCTATCATTAATATCAGAATTGAAAAATGATATTTTCAATAATGAAACAGACATTATCCTGGTAGCAGTTCAGAGTCTACTGTAGCCAAGCAAGACTGGAAGGGCTTTAGGGAAACACTGACCAAGAAGACCTGAACTAAGATAGCAGTAGTGGAGATGACGATGTTATCATTTAAAGAATGCAGATGGGGGGCAGGGGAGGAATGCAGATTGCAGGCCCCTCCATCACTAGAAAATGAATTCAGAGCCTCTTGGGATGGAGATCCAGGAATCTGGAATCTGTGTTGTTTAACATTACCACAAGCGATTCTGATATAGACAGCTGGGCATTGGTCTAGAGATTGGGGAGTAGAGGACGTAGGATCTAATTGCATACAGGAAGGTAAAAAAGAAGTTGGGTGGGAGTGGATATCTAGGGTTTCTTTACTGTCTCACTGGGTGGATAATGGTGTCATTCCCAAATATAGAAACAAAGAGACACCTTTGAGTGGCCCCTCCCCAAATAAAAGACCCATAGTACAACTTGGTGAAAGTCTCATGGGCAAGTGGAGGTATGTCTTGCTTGGATTACTGCTACAGTTCCTTGCCACCAACACCTAAGGACACGAAAGCATCCTATGCCTTTTCATGTATCGTTTGTTGATGCCCGGCTGCCTCCTCAATCCTTCCCCTAGCCAAAACAAAACCAAAACCCTGATCACTTTGTAACTGAGCAAGGGATCCTGCGTGCGGGGTGCAGAAAGCCAAACTTTGACAGCAGGTGTTTGCAGCAAAGTACGGGTTTATTTGCAGGGTGCCAAGCAAGGAAGTGGGAGATAGATCTCAGATCCACCCCATCTTGGTCTTTGAGTTAGGGACGTTTTAAAGGGGAAGAACAAAGAAACTGGGGTTAATCACAGTCTTCTTACATTTCTTAATCATGGTTTTGTGAGTCAGGTTGTCTCCAGTTTATGATTCTGGCCAGGTGATACAGGTCTGCGAGCTCATCTTACCTTGGAGAAACATCCTGAGTTTGTATGTTAATGATGATGCATATATCTACAACAGCAATTTTAGTACATTAACGATGTTATCAACAACAGCAGTCTTACTCATCTGACTTTGATTAGTGTTCAGTTAACACAGGATTGAGGTCAGAGGGGACAAGAAAGGGAATACAGTTGTGGAGGGAGAGATTAATCATAAACTCAGTAGGGGGGACTCGGTTTCAATTTCCTCTCTGCTACCGGCACAGTAGCTTTAAAAAATATCACTATTATTGCTGTTGACATTTTAGATAACTAACTTAAACGCCTCCAACTAAAATTCCCTTAAAAACAGATTTTTATTCAGCGTATAGCTTAAGTAACTCTCCTCAGACCTGTTTTCTTTATAGCTGTTTGAAAGTTAAAATTTTCTTAGTTACCGTTTAAATTCATCTCTTCCAATTAAAATGTCAGCCTACTTATGACAGGGACTTCGTTTGCAGGCTTTATTGTTGAACAGTTCCCCACAGTGTAGGGCAGGTTATAAAAAAAAGTCCAACGCATGAAGTCCAGTCACTCTTATTTCACAATGATTTCATCGCTCTTCACGTTAACTCTACGTAATATCTTTATCCCCACTTTGTGAACGAGGAGACACCTGCTTGGAATTAAAGTTTCTTGCCCGGAGTTTCTTGGCAAATATGAAAGGGTACGACTCCGACCAGGTCAACTTCAAAGTCCTTGCAAACCCTGTCCAAAACCCAGCAAGGCCGCACCTGAGATCTGAAACGAGACCCGCCAGCAAAGCAGCCAACACTTCTCTCGCATTGGCTCCGTAGCTCCGGGAAGGGGCGGGGCAGTAGGACGCTGCTTGCCCCGGGTCGCTCGTGCTGACGTCAGCAAGGCGACGGGGAAGATTTCTAGGAAGCCGGGAGCCCGGTGGGCTGCGCGGTGGGCCGGCTTTAAAGTGTTGGTTTATTCGCTGTATGTGAAGAAGTGTTGGGGTTGGATTGTCGGGAGAAGGTCCGGACGGGCTCGGACCTCCCCGCTACCCCCTCACCCCTACGCCTTCTGAGTGGGTCTCGGCAGGAGGCGGTATCCACTGGGGACACGTGCGAGGGAGGCGAAGTACGAAGACGCCTGCGGCTGACTGCGCACAGGTTTGCTTAGCTTCGGGCAACCGCCTGGCCTCGGAGTTGAATCAGTGGTGTCTGGAGGGATGGAGTGGTGCAAAAGCTGAACTTGACCCGTGTGCTCTCCCCTCACCCTGCCTTAGGCCCTCTGCTCCTTATTTCGAATGGAAATAAGCCTACCCTGTCTTGTTAGCGTGGTTTCGAAAAGCAATTGAAAAAATGTGTTGGAAGGTATAAAGTGCATTGTTATTAAACGTAGTTGCTCAGTGAAAGTTAAGAAGCCGGTGGATACGGGAAAATAAAGTTTTTAGATTATTTATGTCTTTACAATAGCCAATAACCTAGGAAGAGCCCCTGAGACTTCTGATAACTAAAGTAGCAGCCTCTACAGATACAAAGTAGCAAATATCTTAAAACTTAATGATCCCATTACATATATAATCTGTTTATCAGATTTTGCTTCCCCCCGCCCCCTTATATGGTCCCAGAAATGTTTGGGTATCCAGTTATTATAAAATTCTCTATTGGAGCGAATGTATTTATGATTCAGTTAATGAAAATGAAAACCTTAGACAACAAGAATAGATTTTGCCTTAATTCTCTATAGCAGCCACTGGGAAACTGGCAATTAAAAGTTTAAAAACATCTTAATTGTATAGCTATGTGGGGCGAATCTTGTAATTTGTCATAAAAAAGACTTTTTTAAAAAGAATTTAATCCATTTTATAATCTTGCCCCTTACTTTGATGTCAAGGGATTTTAGATTATAGTATATTAATTAGATTGTCCTCCTGTGGAAAATTAACTGCTGGATGTGTTTTTGCATTAAAACAATGCTTTTTTTTTTTTCCGTGTAGACTATAACTTTTTGTTAAAATGCTTTAGTATAATACATTCTGTAGTATAGGCAATTTGTTATTCATTTGGGGAGAGGGAAGCAGAAGGTCCCCTTCTGCACTTGCAGAATGGACTCATTCCCATAATCTTAGTGCATGTTATGAAAAGCTTTCCTTATATTTACGTAATGGTCATTTGTGTGTATGAGGAAAGCTTACAAATTTTATCTTGTGCATCACAGAAAGAGCTAGTATTTATAGAAAAGACTAAGTACTAAAGTTATTTTATATTTTAAAATTTTGTGTTTAGAAATCATAGCATTTCCAAACCTTATGGGTGTCAGCAGTTATTGGTTCATTTTGCTCTCTTTAGAAATGTTTTATTTTCTGTAATTGATATTGATTAAATGACATGGATGAATCAGTAGGGAAATGAGTTCAAAAGTATAAACAAATAAAAAACTTGAATAATTAAAATAGACTGTTTGATAAATCTTATTTGCTTTGAAATCCAGAAAATAAATTTCACAGCGGGAAAACAAAAATCACCTTTACCTTCAAGGAAATACTAGGAGTTGTGAAGTTTTTTTGTTGTTGTTCAGTCATCCCTAAAGTTTCTTTGATGAAATACTGTTTCAGATTTTCCTTTTTTTTAACTTTAAAAAATTTTTTTATTTTATTTATTTATTTTTGGCTGTGTTGGGTCTTCGTTGCTGCGCGTGAGCTTTCTCTAGTTGCGGTGAGCAGGGGCTACTCTTCGATGTGGTGCTCGGGCTTCTCATTGCGGTGGCTTCTCGTTGCAGAGCACAGGCTCTAGGCATGCAGGCTTCAATAGTTGTGGTGCGCGGGCTCGGTAGTTGTGACTCGCGGGCTCTAGAACGCAGGCTCAGTAGTTGTGGCGCACGGGCTTAGTTGTTCCGAGGCATGTGAGATCTTCCCGGACCAGGGCTCTAACCTGTGTCCCCTGCATTGGCAGGCAGATTCTTAACCACTGCGCCACCAGGGAAGCCCCAGATTTTCTTTTTATAGAATCTGCATTGAGAAGCCCAGAGAATATTGTATTGATACAATACTTTATTGAGTTGTAATACTATATTTAGAGTCTAAATTTAAATGAACTTATTGACAATTTAAAAATCAAACTAGAGGGAATTTCCTGGCGGTCCAGTGGTTAGGACTTGGCGCTCTTGGGGCCCTGGGTTGGATCTCTGGTCGGGGAACTAAGATGCTGCAAGCTGCCAAACAAACAAACCAAACAAAAAAACAAATAAATAAATATCAAACTAGAGTATGAAGAGCTTACTTCTTAACAATTATAAAAGTGGCTTGCTGTGTTATAATAATAATAAGCACAGTTTTTATATACAGGACTAAAACTGGATGGATGTAAAGGTTTTTTCTCTTCTTTCTATCAGAGGTTGGTTTTGCTTTCACCTAAATTCAGTTCCTAAAAGCAGACTTCATTTGCATTAGTCTTTTCAAAGTTACCATGCAGGATTGTAACCACTTTATTTTAATCAATCTGTAACAACTGAAGAAAAATGAAAAAATTAAGCATGTGGTACTTTAAATTTGCTTTTATTTTGGGTAATTATTTATTATTATTCATTTCTTTTTTACTTTGTGTTCTGTTTTGAGAGAATTCTACATTTCTGCTTGTTTCATCCTCATCTATGTATATACCATTCCCCTCTCAAGTTTTCTTCCACCTCTGACAGGGAGTTAGGTTGCTTGTATCAAAATTTCAACCTCATTGTTCTCAGCAAAGTTACCATAGACAGTTGGTAGTTCAGAGATTCTTTAACTGTGTGTCTTTGATGTAGTTATTTTTGTGAGGAGTGATTGTATAGAATTTTTTCTCTACTTCCCGCCCCCCAGCAAACTCCCTAAAACTCATTGTCCCCCTAACATTTCTGGAAATAGGTAGAACTCTCTGCTACCAGTGATGTTCAGATAAACTTCAGTGAAATGACTCTTCAGGAATTGGTGCATCAGGCTGCCTCCCGTTATTCGGATAAAATAGCTGTATGTTTTGATGAGTGTAACAACCAACCTCCAGTTTATTACACCTACAAGACTGTGGTTAACGCTGCTTCAGAATTATCAAATTTTCTGCTGTTACATTGTGACTTTCAAGGAATTCGGGAAATTGGTCTCTACTGCCATCCTGGGATAAACTTACCCTCTTGGATTTTAGGGTAATATTTTTTAGAACTAAAAATTTGATATCTTAAGGTAAGATTGTTTTCAAAAGATATTCTGTGCTGACTCTGTACTTTGTTTCTTTAGAATTCTCCAAGTCCCTGCTGCTTATGCACCTATTGATCCAGATTCACCACCAGCATTATCAATTCATTTTATGAAAAAATGTAATCTAAAGTATATCCTTGTTGAAAAACAGCAAATTAATGTAAGTGTGGGTATCTAAGTTGTTTGTTTGTATTTTTTTTTTTTTTTTTGCGTTATGTGGGCCCCTCACTGTCGTGGCCTCTCTCGTTGCGGAGCACAGGCTCCGGATATGCTGGCTCAGCGGCCATGGCTTATGGGCCTAGCCGCTCTGCGGCATGTGGGATCTTCCTGGACCAGGGCACGAACCCGTGTCCCCTGCATCGGCAGGTGGACTCTCAACCACTGCGCCACCAGGGAAGCCCATGTTTGTTTGTATTTTTATGTGTTACATTTACTTTTCAATTGAAGGGGTCCCATCCCCTGTCTTGATTTCTAAATTCACTAACTCAGCAAAATTCTTGGTCTCAGCACTGACATTTTGGGTTGGGTGTTTGTTGTGAGGCGTGTCCTGTACATTACGGGATGTTTAGTAACCCCCATGGCCTCATCTAATAATTGCCAGTAGCACCCCCTAGTTGCAACAACCAAAATTGTCTTCAGACATTGCCAAACGTCTCCTGGAGGCACCCTCCACCCCACATGCTCCACTGAGAACCACTGCTCAATGGCATGGACGTATCTTCTAGCCTCATAATAATGTATTGTGCATTGTTTTGAATTTACTTTCTCTTTCCAAAGTTGTTTTTATAGTAGGAAACTTTTATAATACTTGATACTTTTATCTTGGTGTATTTATGGTAACTTACAGTGGTCAGCAACATTAAAGAACTATATCCAAGCTTAGATTTTGCAAAAGAGATTGGCACTTAAACCAGACCTTTCTGGAAAACTAAATTTATTACTTTTTTTTATTTTTAAGTGACTGCCAACCAGAGATCTAGCAAAGAAACACTGCTTTAGGGGCAAGAATTGGTATTATATGTTAAGCAGGGTACCCCATGTTTCATTATTATTTCTTCATTTCTTGCTTATAAAATATTGTTTTACCATGGAGAAAACATTATAGAAACTATATTCAATTTAGCCTATCATTACCCATTACCTATATGAACCATTTTATATTGGGGGTAACTTAAATGAATTTTACCTATTTGTGTATATGTGTATGCATCTATATCTGTAATATATAGCAGTAAGACAATTCAAAAGCTTCAGATATTATATGGAGGACTTCCTAGAGAATAATGGGTATTAGAGTAAGGCCTCCAGAAAGAGACAATAAAGTATTAATTTAGTTAATAAATATTTTCTAAGTACACATATATCAGTGTCTGGCCACAGTTTTCTCTTCTGTTCCTCACATTGGTTATTTGTTGATAAGTTAGAAAGACTAAAATGAGGATGTGATATTCATTTTTTTAACAACCTTGGTGAAAGTTTTTATAGACAAGGTGGGTGGGTGGGAGAATTAATTGTCAATATCAAGCTATTCTTCATAACTGCATATAGGAAGGAGTTGAGTACATAGCAGCAAACCCCACAGAAAGTACCTTGCTTCCTGTTCCATGATTTTGATGATGGTGTAAGTGTTCTTCCTTCACTTAACACAGGAACAATCAGTGTATTTATTGAGCATCTACTGTATGCCCATGATCCACTAGAGTAGTGGTTTTCAGCTGGCCATGATTTTACCTGCCAGGAAACATTCTGCAATGTCTGGAGATATTTTTTATGGTCATGATGGAAAGGGGGTGCCACTGGCTTCTAATGGGTAGAGGCCAGGGATGCTGCTAAAAACCCTACAATGCATAAGACAGTCCTCACAAAGATTTAACTGTTCCAGAATGTCAGTAGTGTTTAGATTGAGAAACTCTGCACTAGAGACAGGGTGTTTGGGAGGGCATTGGTATGTGAAAGCAGTCTAAGATATGATTCTTGCCCTCTAGTTGCTTATATAGTTGGAGAGAAAAGGTTAGTACTTCCCAGGTCTGCATAGTGTGATATTGCCCTAAGTGAAGTATACGTAGCCCAGTAGAGACAGGACAGTTTTAATGGAGGAGGATGGTTTTTGAGCTAGGTCTTAAGAATATGTGGGCCTTAATTTTTTTTACATTACAGAATATACCACACCTTACACCTAAAACCACAACACAGACACAAACAGAAAACTCCTGGTCCTGGGTTGTGATCTTTTCCTCTCGTTTAAATTGATTTCTTTATTGTGAAAACTTGTTATGCTTCATTAAGCTGCTGCTTATCAACCTAAAAAGATATACTCAAAGGAAACTTCTGTATTAATCTATTTCCATCTACCAAGTAACTGAGCCAGAAACTCAGCAATCTTCTCAAGCTCACTCCCTATCCAGAAAGTCATCAAGTCCTATTGATTCTTTCTTCATAGACCCTTTCTTTCTACTTCTGCTGCAACAGACCATTCAGGCCCATATAGCATATCTGAATTGTTATGAAAGGTTCATTAAAGGCTCTCATTTATCAGAGTCTTGCATATAAGTCTCTCCTTGACAAGCAAAGTCTAGTCTGTGCTACTGCCACTTTCTGTTGGATCCCATCACAGGTTAAGGTCTAAACTCCTTGGTGTTGAGTACACAGTTATTAAGGATTAGCATCTCATCTCCTATCAACAGCACTACTTATCTTCTCCATCTTCCCCAATTCTGCAGCTTATTGGAATGCTTACTGTTCTCCATAACACCAGCTTTGTCAGGTCAGATACTGTGTATTGACTTGTTTGTTTAAAGTACCCCTCTTTATTTGGAGAATAGCTACTTATAACACACAAATATTACATATGAAGAATCAATCTCTGACCTTCCAGGCAAGTTAAGTTCAGCCTTCTCTGTTCTCATTCATGTTTTTTAATTTTTTTTTGATTGACTGATTGATTGATTTTGGCTGTGCCGCAGTATGTGGGATCTTAGTTCCCGGACCACGGATCGAACCTGCGCCCCCTGCAGTGGAAGCATGGAGTCTTAACCATTGGACCACCAGGGAAATCCCCTGTTCTCATTCACATTTAAAGCATATTTCATTATTACACCACATTGCACTGCAGTTGTGTGTTTTTATGTCTCTATTTTAAAGATGAGTTTGAAAGTAAGCAACGCACTTTACTCTTGGAGGTTTCTCATTTATCTTTTTATTCTTGGATATATAGCAAGTACAGTTGACCCTTGAACAACTCAGGGGTTAGGGGCAGTGACTTCTGCGCAGTGGAAAATTCGCCTATAACTTTACAGTTGTCCTTGGTACCCGCATCCGCAGATTCAACCAACCTCGGATATAAGTGGACCTGTGCAATTCAAACCCATGTTCAAAAGTCAGCTGTACTTAAAAAAAAAAAAAGCTATGTTGAATGAGTAAATGAATACTTAATATTCTATATAAAAGAGAATGCGTTTTAACATATTAATGTTGTAAAACTTTGTTCCCCATTTAACATAGAAATTCAAATCTTCCTATGAAACGTTATTGAACTATGATACGTTTACAGTAGAACATAATGACCTAGTACTCTTCAGACTTCACTGGAAAAATGTTGAGGTGAGCTTGATGCTAAATAATAGCATAAGAAGAGAGACATATGAAAAAGAAAAAATGACAAAGAGTGTGAATTCTGAGAACAGCAGTGAAGAAAAGTTAGAAGAGCACATGGATGTGAGGCTAAAGCATTGCTTGGCCTATGTTCTCCGTACATCAGGCACCACGGGGATACCTAAGATTGTCAGAGTCCCTCATGCATGTATAGTGCCAAACATCCAGCACTTTCGGTAAGTTCTATCCTTAGAATCCTTCTTCAGAACTTGTAATTTAAAGGGAAAAATGAATTTTGAAATACCTGTTCTTTATAACTCTTGTTCCTAAATTGACAGTCCTAAGTACTTGGGTCTCTTGTTTCAGCTATATCTGAACTTTAGCTCTCTTTAGCAGAGTAGGGCTTTACCTGTTTGATCCAGACCTGGAGCCAAACAGCAATCAAATGATATGGCTGGAAGCTTTGCTTCTTAATTATTAGTAAGAAGAGAGGAAACATATTCCTGGCAGAGGTACCTACAGAGGTATGGGAGAAAGAAGGAGTTTGGCTTGCTAGAGTGTACTGGGCAGAGCTGAAGAGTGGGAGGGTAGGAGTCGTATGACCTGAGGGGGCAGGCACCTGGTGTGCTCTGTTGGAGAAGTTTGAACTTAATCCAAGGAACCATTAAAAAATTTTGCATTTCATTAAGTTTACTCTTGTAGCATCGTTGAGTTGGTTTTACTGTTATGGGAAATGAGAAATCTCTATAAAGTTGAGATTCTCAACTTTTGAAGAAAGGAGGAAATAGAGGAGGAAGGGAACCAGAGAGGAGTAGGCTTAGAAAATCAGAGGAGGAAACAGAAATGGAAACCTCATGGGACACATCTGTAATTTTATGTCATTATAAGTTTTATGTACTTAAAATTTTTTTAGTAACCACATTTAAAAAGTAAAAAGGGGACTTCTCTGGTGGCGCAGTGATTAAGAATCCACCTGCCAATGCAGGAGACATGGGTTCGATCCCTGGTCCGGGAAGATCCCACATGCCGCGGAGCAACTAAGCCCGTGTGCCACAACTACTGAGCCTGCACTCTAGAGCCCTCGAGCCACAACAACCGAGCCTGCATGCCTAGAGCCCGTGCTCTGCAACAAGAGAAGCTATCGCAATGCGAAGCCCGCACACCGCAACAAAGAGTAGCCCCCGCTCACCACAGCTAGAGAAAGCCCGTGTGCAGCAATGAAGACCCAACGCAGCCAAAAATAAATTAATTAAAAAAAAGTAAAAAGTGAAATTAATTTTAACAATATATCTTATTCAGTATACCCCAAATATTTTAATATGTAATCAATATAAAAATTTAGTGAGGTACTTTACAATTTTTTTTTTTTAATTTTTTAAATTTTTGGCTGTGTTGGGTCTTCGTTGCTGCACAAGGGCTTTCTCTAGTTGCAGTGAGCGGGGGCTACTCTTTGTTGCCGTGAGCGGGCTTCTCGTTGCAGTGGCTTCTCTTGTCGCAGAACGTGCAGGCTCAGTAGTTGTGGCTCGTGGGCTCTAGAGTGCAGGCTCAGTAGTTGTGGCACACGGGCTTGGTTGCTCTGCAGCATGTGGGATCTTCCTGGATCAGGGATCGAACTGGTGTCGACTGCACTGGCGGCAGTTTCTTAACAACTGTGCCACCAGGGAAGTCCTACATTCTTTTTTATATACTAATTATTTTCAAAATCTAGCACGTATTTTATACTTAAACATCTCTATGTGGACCAGTCACATTGTTAGTGCTCAGTAGGCACATGTATCTAGTGGCTACTATATTGGATGCCCAGGTCTAGAAGGAAGGAATGGTTAAATGCTGCAGAGGTATCTATTGTAATTGGCAATCTGTTTTTTTTTGGTTTTGTTTTGTTTTTAATATTTTATTTATTTATTTATTTATTTAAATTTTTGGCTGCGTTGGGTCTTAGTTGTGGCATGCACGATCTTCATTGTGGCGTGTGGGATCTTTTGTTGTGGCGCATGGGCTCTTCATGTGGCTTCTCTCTAGTTCTGGTGTGCAGGTTTTCTCTCTCTAGTTGTGGTGTGTGGGCTTCTCTCTAGTTGAAGTGTGCAGGCTTAGTTCCCTGACCAGAGATTGAACCCGCACCCCCTGCATTAGAAGGCGGATTCTTTAACGCTGGACCACCAGGGAAGTCCTGACAATCTGGTCTTTAGTGCTTTCACTTCTAATTCCCAGGGCTGAACAGTACAGGCTGGAGATAAGAGAATGAGAGATAAGGAAATGGAGACAACAAAAGTAAAGTGTTATTTTCTAGAAACTAGTTTTAATAGAAGAGAAAGGATTCTGGGAGGGTGTAGCTTTTTTGTCTTTGTTTTTAGATGGGAGAGACTTGTAGGCTGAGCATAAAGACCTGGTAGAGAGGATTGGTTAGAAAAATCAAGTGGTAGGAATATGGTAAAGGAGTAAGATACTTTGAGATGGGAGGAGATGATATTTAAAATACTCTCTGCTCTTTAGAGAGCCTTAAAAGGATAAGAGGGATAATAAGTTACATAAATTCTTTATGTAATAAGGAATGTTAGAGGAAGTTGATGGATTGTAACTTTAGAAAGAAATAGGATGCAATGTCCTATGCTAACGTTATGGGAAGTGAGGTGGGGATGGAGATACAGGCAACTTGAGGAGAGTGGAGCTGATTTGGAATCTAGGAGAGGTGGGAGAGACAGCTGACTAAGAGGCACTGGGCCTAACAGGCAGGAATTGTCTGTAAGGTGAGAGCAAATATGTGCTCAGTGAGGGATGAGGGGCTAATTTGTGAGTAGAGTGTACAGATTTCTTGATAGCTATTTTGTGCTTGAACTTAATGAAATCTATTTGCTTATTAAACGCTTTTTGGTTTACTTTTAGGTTCACAAGTAAGCAAAGTGCTAAATAATTGGATTCTGAAAGATGAAATGTTCAGATATCCAATTTAGAAATTGAAACAGTGATGTTAAATTTTCTATTTGATTTGGACTTAAATCACCAAGCTAGGAAGTACCAAATTTCAGCTGACTCCCCAGATATTATCAGAATAACCTGATAGTAAGATAAAGCTGAGTTTATTGCTTACATTGGTAGGAGAGAATGCTGCCTACCTCCAAGAGTATGATGGTCTCAGAGGGAGAAGGGCAGGATCTGATTTACTGAGATTTTGAAGTAAGGTAGATCTTTTTTTTTTAATTAACTAATTTATTTATTTTTGGCTGCATTGGGTCTTCATTGCTGTGCACGGGCTTTCTCTAGTTGCAGCGGAGCAGGGGCTGCTCTTCTTTGCGGTGCACGGGCTTCTCATTTCGGTGGCTTCTTTTGTTGCAGAGCACGGACTCTAGGCTCGTGGCCTTCAGTAGCTGTGGCTCGTGGGCTTCAGTAGTTGTGGCTCGCAGCCTCTAGAGCACAGGCTCAGTAGTTGTGGTGCATGGGCTTAGTTGCTCCACAGCATGTGGGATCTTCCCAGACCAGGGCTCGAACCCGTGTCCCCCGCATTGGCAGGTGGATTCTTTATTTATGTATTTATTTTTGTCTGTGTTGGGTCTTCGTTGCTGCGTGAAGGCTTTCTCTAATTGCGACGAAGGGGGGCTACTCTTAGTTGCGGGTTGTGGGCTTCTCATTGCAGTGGCTTCTCTTGTTGTGGAGCACAGGCTCTAGGCGCGCGGGCTTCAGCAGTTGTGGCTCGCGGGCTCTAGAGCACAGGCTCAGTAGTTGTGGTGCACGGGCTTAGTTGCTCCGCGGCATGTGGGATCTTCCCAGACCAGGGATCAAACCCGTGTCCCCTGCATTGGCAGGCAGATTCTTAACCACTGCACCACCAGGGAAGTCCCTGGCAGGTGGATTCTTAACCACTGCACCACCAGGGAGGTCCCTAGACCTTTCAATACAGGGGCTTAATTTAAGGATTGGGTAAGGTTTGTGATATAACAATGATGGATTGGTGGAAATAGCAAAGGAACTTTTGAGAAAAGAGGTTCAGAGAGTCTTGGGTTGTAAACCGTTTTTGATGCTTTTGTTAAAGAGATGATTTGGTTTTCATTAATGAACAGTAAAGTTATATGGAACTTCTGTTTTCTTGGTTTAGAATCTCCTAGAATAATAAAACTGTGCTAATGAAGACAATGTAAATAGTAAGTCCTATTAATATAGGCAGTAAACTCAGTAAACTGTGTGAGGGTAAACCTTTTTTGTTTTGTTTTTTTTAGCTGTGACAGTGCTACTCTCTGAAAGCAGATTATGGGACTTTGATTTGTTGTTTGTCTTTTGCTTTATTGTTTTATAAGAACATGTGAGAAGAATTGTGTTGTTTATGCCCACAGGCATTTTACAAAGACAGATATAGTATCTTCTGTAGTGATAACATGGAATTGAACTTCCCTTAAAATATTTACTAATCTTTCTAGATTATGCCAAAAAAAAAAAAGAAAAAAAAGCTGAATAGCTGTGCATCAAATATATAGTCTTTAGTTGTATAAGCATTTGTGAGCCTTTAGGGTTTCTCTGTTGTTGTTTTTTTGTTTTGCGGTACGTGGGCCTCTCACTGTTGTGGCCTCTCCCGTTGCGGAGCCCAGGCTCTGGATGCGCAGGCTCAGCGGCCATGGCTCACGGGCCCAGCCGCTCCACGGCACGTGGGATCTTCCCGGACCAGGGCATGAACCCGTGTCCCCTGCATCGGCAGGCGGACTCTCAACCACTGCGCCACCAGGGAAGCCCTGTGAGCTTTTAGTTTATAAGGAACTATTTTGTTTTTTGTGCACAATTACCTAGTTTGATTGCAGAGTCAGAAATGAAGTGGAAATTTAAAACTCCTTTTGTTTCAGTCAAACAAGAAAAGTAGCTCAGTGAAGTTAAAAAAAAAGTAAAAAAAAGAAAAAAAAAGTAGAACTTTTCTATTATTTTATGGTGGCTTCTTTTTTTAAGCCCCCTTTTACTTCTGGAGCTTGATGACTTAATATAGTACTCTGAAGGAATGCCCAGCAAAACTTATCCTTTTTATATATTTGTTTAGATTATTTATCTTGTTAAATATATTTTTGTAATCATATCTTAAAGAGAACTACATGGACTTCCCTGGTGGCGCAGTGGTTTAAACTCCACCTGCCAATGCAGGGGACATGGGTTTGAGCCCTGGTCCGGGAAGATCCCACATGCTGCGGAGCAACTAAGCCCGTGCACCGCAACTACTGAGCCTGCGCTCTAGAGCTCACGAGCCACAACTGCTGAAGCCCTTGCACCTAGAGCCCGTACTCCACAACAAGAGAAGCCACCGCAATGAGAAGCCCGTGCACCACAACAAGGAGTAGCCTGCTCACTGCAACTAGAGAAAGCCTGTGCGCAGCAACAAAGACCCAACGCAGCCAAAAAAGAAAAAAAAAAAAGAACTATAGTTATTATTCTTGCTGAATTCTCTTCTCAGTTGACCTTCCTAAAATAAATTGTTGGACGGACATCTTTTCTAATATTACATATCTTGGATATTCTGTTGAAATTAAAACAGGAACATACAGTTGTAAAGCCTTTTAAAAATGATATTTAAGTACTATTTTTTTTAGTTGATATTTATGACTTTGTACAAGTTACTTAACCTCCCTGAATTTCCTTTTCCTCATTTTTAAATGGTGGTAATAACCATATCTGCAACATAGGGTGGTTGGGAAAATGAGAAACAATAAGTTAGATATACAGCACGTAAGCCTCAGAAGTAGTAAGCTCAACAAATATTTGTTCCATGCTATCTCTTTCTTCTTTAAAATCTGTCTCTTTTAACTTTTCCTATACTGGATACTTCTTAAGCTACGTTCCTTAACTTCCAGATTCTCCATGAATGCTTAACACTGCCCACTTTGTTCACAGAATTGAGACAAAAAAAATGATTTTCAGGGCTCAAGCATTATTGAAAGCCTGTTATATGTTCTCCCCTGAATTCTAACTAGGAAACCAGACAATATTTGTGAAGAATAAGTCCATTAAAAATTGAAGTTTGAGTGTAGCTTTTATCGTACATTGATTTTTTTTAGCTTACCTGAGACACAAATATATAATTAGATTAAATTACAATCAGATTTAGGGCTTCCCTGTTGGCACAGTGGTTAAGAATCCACCTGCCAGTGCAGGGAACATGGGTTCGAGCCCTGATCCGGGAAGATCCCATGTGCCATGGAGCAGCTAAGCCCGTGCGCCACAACTACTGAGCCTGCACTCTAGAGCCTGCGTGCCACAACTACTGAGCCTGCGTGCCACAACTACTGAAGCCTGTGTACCTAGAGCCCGTGCTCCACAACAAGAGAAAACACCGCAATGAGAAGCCCGTGCACCGCAAAAAAAAGTAGCCCCCGCTTGCCGCAACTAGAGAAAGCAGCACAGCAGTGAAGACCTAACGCAGTCAAAAATAAATAAAACAGGGGGGATAAACGATCTTTTACAGCGGAGGAGGCATTCACATCTTTGAGGAGGCTTGGTTAATGTGTAATGTAGATGCACGCTGCACAGTTGGAAAAGAGGTGGGGGAGACCCAAACAGACACAGGGAATTTTATGTTTAAATTGTCTTCTCCCACCTTAAAACGTAAATTTTATTTCATCACTTTTTACCCTCTTAGGGTTCTTTTTGGCTAGGTCTGAGAATTAGATTGACAAAAGAAAGGTCAATGGAAGAAAAGCATACATTTAAGTATAACAAGTTTTATGTGACACAGGATCCTTCATAAGGAATGACCCAAAGAGATGACAAGACTATATTAGGTTAAACAAAGAGAGGCAATTGTGGAAAAGTGACTAAACTGTGTGGGGAGGCTAAAGGAAGATAAGAATTATTTTAACCAAGTCTGTTTTGTATAGAGTTCTCTTGCTTTCAGCGTCTCATCCTTGATATTAAGAATATTACTTTCCTTCTGGTATAGGGAGGACATCTTTCATGTGGGAATTTCATCTGCCTTTATGAAAAACAGGAAGGTCAGAGTGTTTTTGTTTTGCAGTTTTTCAAGTGCATTTAACTCAAAATGGTCAATATACCAGAGCTGCATATTTTGGGATAGCATGTTCTGAACTCCATCATTAAATGCTTAAAGTTGGGGCTTATCTACCTAACTTAGTAGGGGAAAGGGAAGGGAAGAAAGGCTTCTATGGGAAATACAAATTGGTTTCTTTAGGAAAGACAAAAGCAGATAAGAAACTTTGTGGTAATGTTGGCCTATGCATATGAGGGTAGTTTCATCCTGTCGTCAGGGCCATAAAACTCCCCAGTAGAGGGGGTTTATGGTAGGTTTACTCTTGGTGTACTTTTGGGAGTAAAAGTCATCCTGAAGATGGAATTTATGGTAGTCTCATTCCCCAGAAGTTTCTGCTATCAATCAGAAAAGGGAAGCTCCAGGAAGGCTTCTTTCTGCATCTGTTGAATCCAAAATGTCTTCAGCTTAAAATAATCTTCATACCAACCCTGGGGTTCCAAGTGGGTGCCCACAATACCATACTTGAAGATATTTTGAAGTTAAGGTAATCCCTGCTTTTAGATAGAATGAGTTTTGTGTCTTTAAATTGAAGAGTGTTATAGGCTCATTGCTGACCATCCATGCTCTATAATACCCTTATCACATATATTCTGTTCTGCTCTTTGTTGAGTTACTGAGAGAAAATGCCAAATAGTGGGAAAAGGGAGTCAGAGGTCTCTATTAATCATCATTCAATAAGTAGTATAGAATAAGTCAAGATTCTACCTGAAAAACAGAACTGGGAGTATATATCAGAGATCTATTACAAGGAATTGGCTTACACTTGTGGGGCTGGTAAGCAAGACTGCAGTCCATTGGGTAGACAATTAGGGGTGATTGTGAACAGACTGGAATCCCACAGGCATGTGCTTGTCCACAGGCAAGTCAGGAAAGAGAATCCAGGGGAAAGGGAGAGTAATTGCTGAACTAGCTAATTGCTGATCCAGCTGCTGTTTGGAGTCTCTTCAGAGAATGCCTAAACACTCTCTTAAAGGCCTTCCAACTGAGTAAATCCAGCCAACGCAGGATAACCTCCCTTTTGATTAAAGTCAGCTTATCAGGGACTTTAATCATATCTACAAAATCCCTTCACAGCAGCACCTAAGCTAGTGTTTGATTGAATAAATGGGAGAAGGTGTGTGTGCTGTCAAATGACAGCTGTCCGCCTTCTGTCCTCCAACTGTCTAGAGAGAATATCCCTTGTCTTCTACCCTAATGGGAAACACACTATCAATAGAAAGGGAATTCTGAGGACTGTAATTCAGTCCAGTCAAGTTGACGCATCAGAAGGGCATCACATATGATAAAATACGTCATGGTAAAAAGTGGCTTTGCTTTAAATGGCTTTTAATCCTTATATTTATAAAGAAGAGTTTTAAAATTAATAGCACCGTTTTGGTTAATCTAAGAGAAAAAAAAATCTGGCCAACATCTGGAAACTTAATGGTTATAAATACTTCTTTAGGATATGTGTTCACTAAATGTTAGGCATTTCTCATAATTACATTCTGTTTTGCCTTAGGGTGCTTTTTGAGATCACTCAGGAGGATGTTTTGTTTCTGGCTTCACCTCTGACCTTTGATCCTTCTGTTGTGGAAATATTTGTTGCTCTATCAAGTGGTGCCTCTCTGCTTATTGTACCAACTTCTGTCAAAGTGCTCCCATCAAAATTAGCTGCTGTTCTCTTTTCCCATCACAGAGTGACTATTTTACAGGTACATTTTAGTAGCAAATGAAATGTTTTGTTTTTAATTATTCAATATTTTAAGTGTGTTAGAGAATATTTTATATTCCTGTAGCTCTTTACAATGGATTAATGATAATCTAGTTAGAATGTCAAGGGCTGTCTTCCTGATGATGTCATTTGTTTGAGAATGAAAAAAATCAGTTAATTCTGTCTAGAAAATTCTTTTACTATGCACTTTGTACATACTATAATAACTAAGGGAACTTTTACTCAAATCCATTGGGATATGCCTCTCTTGTCTTAAAGTATTGAGTTTATTGTGTTTCCCACTAAAAACTGCTTTAAGTAAGTTAAGTTATAATTGACTTAGAAATTTAGATTTTCTGATTTTTACATCGGTATGTTTTATATTAACCTAAAAAATGTATTTTTTAAGTTTGGCATTTTTGAAGATTTAAAAAATATATATGTGAAAGTATGTGACTTGTACTCTAGCCTTAAGATATAACACTGCAAGTGGTTAATGAAACTAGAGAGAATTAATAAAATTATATGCATATCATGATAAATGAAAATTTTTTTAAATGAGACTTGAGAGGATGTTAAATTTCTTCCCAGAGACAAAATTTGATGCTGACTTTCTTTTTAGGAAATGTGTTTTTCATCCTATTAAAAAAACCATTATATATAAATGAAATGAGTATAGCAATGCAGTTTTGCTAGGTATCAGTGGTATAAATTCTCATCTCTTGGTGAATCATTCTATGAATCTGGGCACGATTTTAATAATACAACTTTTAGGGGCTTCCCTGGTGGTTGAGAGTGGTTGAGAGTCCGCCTGCCGATGCAGGGGACACGGGTTCGTGCCCTGGTCCGGGAGGATCCCACATGCCGCGGAGCGGCTGGGCCCATGAGCCATGGCCGCTGAGCCTGCGCGTCCGGAGCCTGTGCTCCGCAATGGGAGAGGCCACAACAGTGAGAGGCCCGCGTACCGCAAAAAAAAAAAAAAAATAATAATAATACAATTTTATTTTCCTGTAAAATTCAAGGAGCATAATTTTTCAGGGAATATTTGCTAAGTACCTTAATAGTGTCTTATACCTCTTTAAATCTGACCCCTTGCTTAATGTTAAAACACAATCTCAGATAAATTTACTTTAGCAGTGGTTTTTTTAACTTTTCTGGGATCATAGATCCTTCTGAGAAATGGATACACATTTACTAACTCTGTTCCCAAAATACAGCAAATTTTGCATATAGTTTCATTGTGATTTTATATAACTCACAATACATATCTACTTGGAATATTATGAGCAGATCACATTTGACTTGGTTTGAGTAAGGAAGAGAAGCACAAAAGCTGACAGGCTAACCTTTCTTTTGTATAAGACACATGTCTTATAGTGAATTTTTGCTTTATTTTATTATCATCGTTCATCTTTTCCCTCCAGAGTCAATTTCTTACCAAATAATATGTAAGTCATCATGGATATATATATATGTATATATATATATATATTTTTTTTTTGCGGTACGTGGGCCTCTCACTGTCGTGGCCTCTCCCATTGCGGAGCACAGGCTCCGGACGCGCAGGCCCTGCGGCCATGGCTCACGGGCCCAGCTGCTCTGCAGCATGTGGGATCTTCCCGGACCAGGGCACGAACCTGTTTCCCCTGCATCGGCAGGCGGACTCTCAACCACTGCGCCACCAGGGAAGCCCTATATATATATTTTTAAGAGCTTCTTGTACAGATTTTATTTACAAATAACCTTGCCCAAACCTAATTGGATATTAAGCAAGGATCTTAAAAGCTCTCAAAGAGAATACATGCTACTAAAGTTTTGAAAATTGGAAAAAATAGAATATCTTGAGTTACTGCGGGAGAGAAAGGCCCCAAAGTGAGATGGACTAAGCTTTTGAGGAAATTAAGAACCTCTTTATCTCAGGAATAAGAGTTTTCTCTTGCGAAGAAAGGGCCAGTATTTGGTTTCTTACAAACCTAAAGTATATTTGGGAATTTTTTGCATACTCTGGGTAACAAAGTTATATTATTTAAACTTGATGCCTTTTAAAAGTGAAACCTTTTAGTTAGAGCAAAATCTTAGGTTGCTATCTACCAAAGTGTCAACATAAGTGTTTTTCATTTTTACATAAAGTTTTACTTAGGCAATCTGGAAGAAAACTATAACATTTTCTATCACTTTTTTCTGTTATTTGCTAAGTCCTGTTTCCCTATGCCTAAGATGATTTGGTAGCAAAGGATGTTGAGTTGTCCTGTGCCAATAAATTGATGATTTCAGTTTATGAGTATCCGAAAAGTGTTACTATGCTTTACCTTGCTGAATATTCATAGTTGTGCATTCATTTGTAGAGTTCAAAGTTGAAATTATCCTTAACACTAGAAATTAGGCCAGAATGTTTCAGATTTGCTTTACTGAAAATGGAGAGCAGGACCATTCAGTCGTCATTTTGACAAGAGATTTTCCATATGATAAAAGTCTTGGGGGCTTCCCTGGTGGCGCAGTGGTTAAGAATCTGCCTGCCAATGCAAGGGACACGGGTTCGAGCCCTGGCCCAGGAAGATCCCACATGCTGCGGAGCAACTAAGCCCGTGTGCCACAACTACTGAGCCTGCGCTCAAGAGCCCGCAAGTGACAACTACTGAGCTCACGTGCCACAACTACAGAAGCCTGTGTGCCTAGAGCCCATGCTCTGCAACAAGAGAAACCACGACAATGAGAAGCCCATGCACCACAGCGAAGAGTAGCCCCTGCTCACCGCAACTAGAGAAAGCCCACGCACAGCAGTGATGACCCAACACAGCCAAAAATAAAAACAAAGAAATAAATAAATAAATTTGTTAAAAAAAAAAAACCCAAAAAACTCTTGGTGGAACAGTTAAGAGCTTGATTTAGGATCATTTCAGGATAAATAGGATGACCACTGTAATTTATTACCAAAAACTTGGAATCCTGAGAGTGAATGAAAGCACTAAGTTCCCAGATAGTAATCTGGAACAATAAGTACGTACTGGGATATAGGGTCATCCTACTGCTTAAATATTTTGACAAGCCATGACCTTAAATAATCTCCCCAAATTAAAATTCAGGTTGTCCTTTTAGCTTTTATTGAAAGAAGCCATTTTAAAATCTTCATTCATGTAACCTCTGGCTATAGCCAAGTGAGGAGATTGGCAGATATTCTTCCCAAAAAGCAACTATAAAGCTGGACAAAATTGACAAAAATAACCATTTCAACACTTTAGAAATCAACTAAAGGCATATAACTATCTGAAATATGTTTTTTTGTTTTTGTTTTATTTTTTTTTACAGAAATATGTTTATGTTTTTAAAAACTGCTGAATTTTGCTTTAGAAAAGGGAATCTGTGGCATTCTAGCCAGCAAGAAGGGCCTACAGCTCCAACAGCCTGAGGTTGCTATGGTGAGGAGGGCAAGCACATTCCTGACTGACCTTGAGGCTATGTGCATGCACATAAGAGACACAAAAGAGCCCATGGAAAATAAAAGCTGGATCAGACTTGAAAATGACGTAACTTTGAATGAGCTCCCCTATCCACACACAGATCCATCTATACAGACAATCTGTCCAGTCACTGGTTGACATCTGAGCTATGCAGACATGAGGCGACGCTTAGGAAGTAAGACTTAAAAGTGAAAACAAGAATATGTATTTTGGGACTTCCCTGGTGGTCCAGTGGTAAAGAATCCGCCTTACAATGCCGGGGACACAGGTTCGATCCCTGGTCAGGGAACTAAGATCTCACATGCTGCGGGACAACTAAGCCCGTGCGCCACAACTAGTGAGCTTGCACACTTCAACTAGAGAACCTGCGTGCCGCAAACCACAGAGCCTACGCACTTTGGAGCCTGCACACCACAACTAGAGAGAGAAAAACCCTCATGCCAAAACTAGAGAGAAGCCCGCATGCCGCAATGAAAGATCCTGTGTGCCGCAACTAAGACCTGATGCAGTCAAAAAAAAAAGAATATTTTAGGAATTCCTTGGTGGTCCAGTGGTTAGGATTCCAAGCTCTCACTGCGAAGGGCCAAAAAAAAAAGTATTTAATTTAATTTATTTTTTGGTCATACCATGCAGCTCGTGGGATCTTAGTTCCCCCACCAGGGATTGAGCCTGGGCCACGGCAGTGAAGATGCTGAGTCTTAACCACCAGATCACCAGGGAGTTCCCAAATACCTATTTTAAAAGCCAACTGAGCAGTGACATCAGTGACCATACGGGGGAGACGATTCACATTTAGCCCAGGCAAGTTACAAACAAAGAAATAAACAAGCAAATAAAAAATCAGCAACAAAACATTTCATAATGATAAAGTGGTCAGTACATCAAGAAGTACATTGCTGGGACTTCCCTGGTGGCGCAGTGGTTAGTACTCTGTGCTCCCAATGCAGGGGACCCGGGTTCGATCCCCGGTCAGGGAACTAGATCCCACATGCATGCTGCAACTGAGAGTTCTCATGTCACAACTAAGGAGTCCGCCTGCTGCAACTAAGGAGCCGGCAAGCAGCAACTAAGGAGCCTGCCTCCTGCAACTAAGACCTGGTGCAAAATTAATTAATTTTTAAAAAAGAAGTATATTGTTATATCAAGAACATGATATCTGCCTGAAAATAGAGGTTCCAAATACATGAAGCAAAAATGGACAGAACTGAAAGGAGAAATAGATGACTCAATGGTTTGAAATTTTAGTACCCTACTTTCAGTAATTCATTGAAAAACTAGACAGAAATCAGTGTGCATGTAATAAAGAAGACTTGAATAACATTATCAACCAAATTCCACATGTAGAGCACTCCATCCACCAAATGCAGAGTATACATTTCCTAGGATAGGTCATATGCTAGGCTACAAAATAAGTCTCAGGAAATGTAAAATGTGTTGATGAAAAATTAATTAGTCAATCTAAGAAAGAAACAAAGAATGTTCTTTGAGCCAAACTGAGGATTATAACCCGAGGGACAGTCTTTCAGAAAGATCTGAGGACCCTCCTGCCTGTTAGAAGTCAAAGCACAGTTATATACATTTTCGAGACAAAGAGTTATACATCAAAGTGACATATTGATAGTTTACATAGTCTAGATCTGCACATATAAGGCGAGTAGTGGGTCATTGTGACCCATCACAGGATTAAGAAAGGAATGTTATCTTCTAAGGAATTACCTTGTTGGTGTGAGGAGAAATTTGCTTTTTACGATGTAGCAGGTATTTCTGTGTCTTCTAAGGTGGTCTGGTTAATGTATAATGCAGATGCACATTGCACCGTAAAGCGAGCATAGTGGGGCCCAAATGGGCAGAGAGAGAATTTTATGTTAAAATATTGTTTTTGTCCTGCCTTAAAAATAATTTTATTTCATCAAATGTGACTAAGTGGGATTTGTCCCAGGAATGCACATTTGCTTTAACATCCAAAAATCCACTGATGCTATATACTAGATAAAGAATAATGAACAAAAAGCACATAATTATGTCAGCAGATGCAGAAAAATTATTTGGCAAATCCAATGCCAATGATAAAAAAAAGTCAACAAACTAGGAATAGAAGGGAACTTCCCCAACATGATAAAGGATGTCTACAAAAAGACTACAGCTAACATTATAATTGGATAAAAGACTGAATGCTTTCACTCTAAGATTGGGAACAAGGCAAGGATGTTTGCTTTTTCACTTCTTTTCAACATTATTCTGGTTGTTCTAGGCAGTGCAATAAAGCAAAAAGGAAGAAAGAAATTAAGCACCCACACTGGACAGGAAGAAGTAAAACTATTTGCAGACAACATGGGGGAACTACTAGAACTAATAAACAAGTTCAGCAAGGTTGGAGGGTACAAGATCAATATGCAAAATCAACTATATTTCTACATTATATAAAAAAAGCCCAAAAATGAAATTAAGAGAATAATTATATTCACAATAGCATCAAAAATAATAAAATAGGAATAAATTTAAAGAAGAGCAAGGCTTGTACGATGAAAACTATAGAACATTGTTGATAGAAATTGAAGAGCTAAATAAATGAAGAGACATTTCATGTTTATGGATTGGATGTCTCAATATTGTCAAGATTGCAGTTCTCCCTATAAATTAAACCCAGCCCCTATCAAAATCCTGATGGACTTCTTTGGGGGAGAAATTGACAAGCTGATCCTAAATTTTATATGGAAATTCAAAAGGTAGTCCTGATCCATACAATAGAATAAAAAGTCCTATGGTCTGAGTGTTTGTGTCCCCCCAGAATTCATATGGGGCCTTTGGGACTGCTTAGGTCATGAGGGTGAAGCCCTCATGAATGGGATTTAGTGCCCTTGTAAAAAAGACCCCACAGAGCTTCCTATCCCCTTCCACCATGTGAGGACACAGCAAGAAGTCTAACCTGGAAGAGAGCTCTCACCAGAACTGGACCATGCTGGCACCCTGGTCTTGGACTTCTATCCTCCAAGAACTGTGAGAAGTAAACTTCTGTTGTTTATAACCTACCCAGTCTACAGTATTTTGTTATAGCAGCCTGAACAGACTAAGACAAAAAAGAATGAATTATTGATATATACAACATGAATCACAAAGTATTTTCACTGAACATAGAGTAAAAGATGCTAGGTCAAAACAGAATACATGTTGTATGATTCCATTTTTATAAAATTCTAGAAAATGCCAGCTGATCATCAGTGACAAAAAATAGATCAGTGGTTGTCTGGAGGAGAGGTCCAGTTGGAGGGAAGAATTACAATGGTACATAGGTGATTTTAGGGTTGAAGGATATGTTCATTATCTGGATTGTGGTGATGGTTTCACCAATAATATATCTCAAAATTTGTATTGTACACTTTAAATATGTATAGTCTATTGTATGTCAATTATATTATCTTAATAAAGTTGTTTTTTAAAATCTTTATTCATTGTTTTGCTTAGGCACTTCCTTAACACTTTTATATACTTTTTCTACATAGGAATAATGGGAAAGGAAATGTAAATTCATTTAATAAATTTTTGTCCTTAAACCTTTTTGTCTAAACTGCATAATGAAACATAATTAATATTTGCTTGTTTTTTACTGAAGCAAAATTTATGTCCACATTAAAAAGGTAATGCTGCTTCAGTAGTTTTCCAAATATGATTTGCCATTTAGTAAACACAGCCTTAATTTCCTTGTGAGCTCTCAATGTTAAGCTTTGGACTGATCACTACAGTGTGGTTTTTTGTTTTTTGTTTTTTTTTTAAAGAAGTGAAGGGAAAGAAATAATTTATTTTTAATGTATCTACAGGCAACACCGACATTGCTTAGAAGATTTGGATCTCAGCTTATCAAGTCAACTGTTTTATCAACCAATACTTCTCTTCGAGTATTGGCCCTTGGTGGCGAAGCATTTCCATCATTAACTGTTCTCAAAAGCTGGAGAGGAATAGGCAATAAAACACAAATATTTAATGTTTATGGTATCACCGAGGTCTCAAGTTGGGCGACTTTTTACAGGATACCAGAGAAAATTCTTAACTCTACTTTGAAGTAAGGGTTTCAGTTACTTCAGGGTAGGGTAGAAACTGTTATTTTTCCAGTATCTTAACACAAATAGTATTTTTGATAGGCACTGGAGTAATATTTTATAAACACTATTTTATCTAGAATTTTAAGCTGGGAATCCAGAACCTTTCTTATTTTAACTGGTGCTACAGATCCTGCTAGAGGTTTTCGTAACTAAACAGCAATGAATAACATAACTTTTCCACCTAACCTTTTCCTCTTGTCAATCTTTGAATTATAACAAAAACTTTTTTTTTCTTTATTTGGTACAATGTGATTTAAATACACTGGTAAATATTCTATTCAAATGAAAAATTTTTAATTTGGTTTGGGTTGTTGTGTTTTCATAGATGTGACTTGCCTGTACAACTGGGATTTCCACTGCTTGGAACAGTAGTTGAAGTCAAAGATACTAATGGTTTCACAGTTCAAGAAGGCAATGGCCAAGTATTTTTAGGTTGTTTTACATTTGTTGATTGGGAATAATTTCTTTTTTTTTCCAAGAAAAAAAATCTGATGTATTAATTTTATTCTTTCCTCAATTATTCTTAAGTCTAGTATTCTTTTCGGTGATGGTAATTTTTAATCTCATCCTCACAGTCATGAAACATTTAATTAGTTACCATAATTATTTCAGATAACAATGTCTAATACTCTAAGAGAAGATATAAAAGTAATTTAGAAACTGTAAATTGGTTGTTTGTATTTCTGTTTATAGCCAAAATTCTATTAGTATTTTAAGAATGTTTTTAATCACATGTATTTTTAGAACTAGATTGTGTTTCATCCCTTTGCTTACTTTACTAAGGTTCTTATTGTATATAATTTTATAAGATAACATTTAAAAGTGAGTCCCCCTTTTTATATAAATATTCAGACTTTGAAACTTAGTAACTGAGCTTTTGGAGATGTTCTGATTTCTTGGTTTTTATTATATTTTCCATGAATTTTTAAAATTACATTGTTGTTTATATCTTGTGAAGGTGGCAGAAATAGAGTATGTTTTCTTGATGATGAAATGACAGTACCACTTGGCACAATGAGGGCCACAGGAGACTTTGTGACTATAAAAGATGGAGAGATATTTTTCTTGGGACGAAAGGACAGTCAGATCAAACGTCATGGCAAACGTCTTAACATTGAACTTGTGCAACAGGTAGAACTGTTTAAATATTAAACATCTATTAATATATGTAGGTATTAGAGGCAGCCATAACTACTCTTCTGTTCCAGGGTTCTCTGTCAGTATTATTTAAACCTAAGACTTTTGTGTTAATGATGAATTACAGTAGAAGATATGGATAATTCATTGTGCACTTTATTCTCAGCATGAAGAGTTGTTTTTTAAATAAGTGACAAAGGGGATTTTGATAACTGAAGATAAGTTGACTTATTTTGCTCTGGGAGCTATTATTTTTGGAAAACATTAAGAACCCAGTGTGCTGGTAATAGTGATAGTAGGAAACAATTTTTTAAAACTCTCTAGTGAATTCCAGATTTTAATTTGACTGTATTGAATGCAGAGTATTTAGGAAGTTTGTTTTTAAATGTCCTTATTGGCAAATTGAGATAATCTCTCTCATAGGTTGCTGAAGGTCTTCAACAAGTGGAATCTTGTGCAGTTACATGGTATAATCAGGAAAAATTAATTTTGTTCATGGTGTCCAAAAATGATTTAGTAAAGGATTACGTCTTTAAAGAACTGCAGAAACATCTTCCAAGTCATGCAATCCCGGATGAGCTTGTATTGATTGATTCTCTACCATTTACATCTCATGGTAAAATAATTTGAAGCAGCTATGTTTCAGTGCCAAATGATACTAATTGTATTAACTAGTTTAAAGGCCACTTAAATCCTTATTATTATAAGTAATACTAATATATATTGTGGTAGACCCTCTGTTAAATACTTTGTATAATTAACTCATTTTATCTGCAGAAACTCCTGTGAGTAGGTTGTATTATTCCCATTTACTTATGTGGAAAATAAGGCTTAAGAGGTTAAATAATTTCCCCAAAATCACATTGCTAGTTAGTAGTAGAGTTGAAATTCTGTAGGACTGTTTGACTTCAAAACATGTGCTCTTAATCACCATATTCTATTACTTTCCCAATTTCATCTTTATTTAATATTTCAGAATGTGGTTATTGCTCAGTAAATAGTACCATTTCTTTAGCTCTTTAAATGAGAGCAACATTAGCCCCTCCTTTCTTTTTTTTCTCTTTTATTTAAAATTATTTATTTTTTGGCTGCATTGGGTCTTTGTGGCTGTGTGCGGGCTTTCTCTCCTTTTTTTTTTCTTTTAAAAATATTATTTATTTTTGGCTGCGTTGTGTCTTCGCTCCTGTGCGTGGGCTTTCTGTAGTTGCGGCGAGCGGGGGCTACTCTGTTGTGGTGCACTAGTGTTGTGGTGCGCAGGCTTCTCATTGTGGTGGCTTCTCTTTTTGCGGAGCATGGGCTCTAGGCTCGCAGGCTTCAGTAGTTGTGGCTCGCAGGCTTCAAAGCACAGGCTCAGTAGTTGTGGCGCACGGGCTTAGTCGCTCCGCAGCATGTGGGATCTTCCCAGACCAGGGATTGAACAGGTGTCCTCTGCGTTGGCAGGTATCGGATTCCTAACCACTGCGCCACCAGGGAAGTCCCTCCTTTCTTCTTATCTGCTACCCACTACATTCTGGGTAGCATGGGACTGTCTTCTTGATTATTGATTCTGCATGACAAACTATTTTATAGGATTTCTAACCTTAACAATGAAAAATGTGTGTATTGTGACTAACAAAGACATGAAGGGGTCAAGCTGAAATTTAAAAATTGTTATTTCTCTTTTGTATTAAGGCAAAATTGATGTTTCTGAGTTAAATAAGATTTATTTAAACTCCATAAACTTGAAGTCTGAATGTAAACTCAATGGAAAAGAGGAACTTTGGGAAAAATTACATCATTTGTGGAAGGTACAACTTTTAAGATACAAATTTGTTATTATAAAGAGGTCGTTGTATATCTTCAGGGAATGTAGCATCATAATAAGTCTGATAAAATTTTCTAAGAATATTACTGCTGTCCAGATGTTAAGTAGTATAGCTTTGTTTTATTCAATTTGTATTCAAATAAGGGTTAGGTTCTCTACTGCAAGATTAGATTAAGCTCCCTATATAGAAATTTATTGGAAGTGAGGTAGTCATAAAAGGCACAAGTAGACAAAACGCCTCTTGACATAACTTTTCCCTAAGATGGTCAGTCAAGTGCAGTAACACTTGTCAGAGTTGAAAAAATAGCCAAATCTTGCTGTACCACAATCTGTGGTATAAAGGCTTAACATAATTATTCCAGAAGAACTTTCAGTAACAACATGTATGCTTCTGCTTAAGGGAATTAATATATATATGTATATAACAATTAAAAACTTATTTTAAAATATATATATTTTATTACCTATGATTTACAGGTCAGTATAATTTTTCTTAGATAAAATTTGGAGTTTTCTAAAGGGTTCTAACAAGAGGATGTAACTGTACAGTCTTGTCTGAAAATAGATATCTAGATAAAAGTAATATCCACTTCATTTTTAGATTCTTGGAAAATAATTTCGGTTTATGTGAAGTTAATGAAAATAATTATTCCCATATTATAGAAATATCAGATATTGTTAATATCTGATATTAAATCAGGTGTTTTTATAATTCCATTCCCTATTGTATGGGTAGAAAAACTGCTCTAAAGGGAAGTATAATTTGCAGTTCTAGGGTAGTTTGTGACAAAATTGGTAGCATAATGATGGTCTCCTTTACTATATAGAAAATAATTTTAAAATTTACTTTAATTGTTAAAAAATTTATTTTGTTTGTGTTCATCTCATTAATGTAGTTACCATCGTCTATATATTACCTTTAAATGCTGAATTCTTTTGGTTTTAGATCTTTAACTTCACTATATTTCTCACTTCTCTAATCTGTAGTCTGTTCTGAGTCTCTCAGAAGACCCTTTGAAGGTTCCTGATGAGTCACTCTTCTTAAATAGTGGTGGAGATTCTTTGAAGTCCATACGGCTCCTCAATGAGATTGAAAACCTTGTTGGCACAGCAGTACCTGGGCTTCTGGAAATTATTCTTAGCAGTTCTATTTTAGAGATTTACAATCACATCCTTCAAACAGTGTTTCCAGATGAAGATCTGACATTTAGCAAGAATTATTCCACAAAAAGAAAATCCAGCGATGTTAATCAAGAGGAAACCAGTGGAAAATCTTTACATCAGGAATCTGTCATGCCTTTAAATTGTGACAACGAGATCAATGCTTTTATTGCACTGAGCCGAGGGAGTCAGATTTTGTCTCTGAATACTACTAGGTTTTTAACTAAGTTGGAACATTGCCCTTCAGCCTGTTCTTCTGATATAATTTCACAGACTAACATTCAAAATATGAAAAGCTTAAATCCTCCAGCTCTTATTGGGAAGTCAAAAGATATGTCCTGTGTTGCAAAAGTTTCTGAAGAGGAAACATCTGTGATGGGGGCTGAGAAAATGGAGTTTCATGTGAGGTGGAGGTCAGACACAGGCAAATGTGTGGATGCTTCACCTCTGCTTGTAATACCAGCTGTTGATAAGTCATCTGCAACTGTGTACATTGGCTCCCATTCTCATAGAATGATGGCAGTTGATCTTTACTCTGGAAAGGTGAAATGGGAACAGATTTTGGGAGATCGCATTGAATCCTCAGCATGTGTATCTAAGTGTGGAAACTTTATTGTAGTGGGTAAGTTTCTGAATTTGAGGTTTATAGAGTTAAATTTAATTACCATATGGTAATGCTAGTAGGGCCAAGTTAAATTTAAAAAACCTATGCATAGTAGGTTTGGTTGCTGTCAAAGAATAATAGTTAACTACATGCTGATTCATAGTGTGGGCCTTGGGTCAGAGTTGCTGGATTTGAAGCTAACTCTAAAGCTGTAACCAGCTCTGTGACCTTTAACGAGTTGCTGAACTTCTTAGAATTTCAGTTTTCTTATGAGTATATGGGCTTAATAAATAAAACATGGTGCTGCATCACAGATTATCGCCAGACTTAATGGTTTAGAATAATAAACATTTATTTATTTATTTATTTATTGGGATATAGTTGCTTTAATAAACATTTATTATCTCACAGTTTCTATGGGTCAGGAATTTAGGAAGGGTTTAGCTGAACGTTCTGGCTCAGGGTTTTTCATGTGGCAGCAACCATCTGAAGCCTTGACGAGCTGGAAAAATCTGCTTCTAAGATGGCTTACTCACATTGCTGCAAACAGAAGACTTCAGTTTTTGCTGGCTTTTGGCAGGAAGCTTCAGTTTCTTGACACATGGGCTTCTCCATAGGCTGCTTGAATGCCCTTGCAACATGGAAGCTAACTTCCCTCAGAGTGAGTGACCCAAGAGAGTGATTGAGGAGGAACGCAGTACTTTCAGTGTCTAAAGTTGTATACCATTATTTGTGCCTTATTCTGTTATTAGAAGAACATCATTAAGTCTGGCCCACACTCGGAGGGGAATTAGCTTCACCTGTTGAATATCTCTGAGTATTAAAGAATTTGTGGATATATTTTAAAACTACCACAATAATCATAGAGCTTTTGAGAGGATTAAATGAAATAATTGCTTGTGAATCCTTTAGTACATTGCTAGGGACAGACTAAGTGCTCAAAGAATAATAGTTAACTACATGCTGATTCACAGTGTGGGCCTTAGGTCAGAGTTTCTGGATTTGAACCTAGCTGTAAAGCTACTACCAGCTCTGTGACCTTCAACAAGTGTTAGCTACTACCTTCTACTCAGTTTCATTAAGGTGTAGGTGACTCTTACTTTACAAAGATATGGGGGTCTAGGCGTAATGTCTCCTGAACTACCACTCTCTTTTTACCCCCCAAACTACATCAAGTTTTACTTTAATGCTCATGGCATGTGCTTACCAAAGCTGTTCAGACTAAGTGCTTAGGAATATATCTCCCTACTTATGTTAGCCTGGCTAGAATCTACTTGAATCTGAGTTTGATTCTTCTGTATTGAAAACTTACATTTTGAAAATTATACTACAGGAAACTTTCAGTTATACATGTGAATGATCATGAGTAATCCCTATTCATGAAAGTCAGCTCATTGAGGTTACTGTTTGCGTTCCAAGTGTCTAAACCCAAAGCCTCTGGCACGTGGTGGTCACTTAGTACTTTTTTTCTCTTTTTAAAAAAATTTCCAGTTTTATTGAGATGTAATTGACATACAACATTTTATTAGCTTAAGGTATACAATATAATGTTTGATATGTGTATATTGCAAAATGATTACCACAGTAAATCTAGTTAGCATACATCACCTCAAATATATAGTTCAGTGTTGTTAACTATCACTTAGTACTTTGAATATTTGTTATTAATATAATATACAGTAAAACCCTTTTTAGTATACAGTTTTATATTTTGACAGATACATACTATCATGTAACCACTACCACAATCAAGAGTCCACTGCTCCAGGGACTTCCCTGGTGGTGCAGTGGTTAAGAATCCGCCTGCCAGTGCAGGGGACACAAGTTTGATCCCTGGTCCGGGAAGATCCCACATGCAGCGGAGCAACTAAGCCTGTGCGCCACAACTACTGAGCCTGTGCTCTAGAGCCCATGCGCCACAACTACTGAAGCCCACACGTCTAGAGCCCATGCTCCACAACAAGAGAAGCCACTGCAATGAGAAGCCTGTGCACCGCAACGAAGAGTAGCCCCTGCTCCCCGCAACTAGAGAAAGCCCATGCATAGCAACGAAGACCCAACACTGCCAAAATAATATATATATATATATATATATGCATATAGTAGCACTTCACTGTGAGCATTACATGAGTTGACAGATATAAAGTTCTTAGAGTAGTTCCCTTCACAAGGTAAAAGGTCAATAAACATTTGGTCATTGTTAATGTTAGCATTTCTGGAACACCTACTATGTACTGGGCATTTATCCTAATTATCACAGTAACCCTGCTGTAGATGTATCCACATTCAGCAGAAAGATAATCTAGGCCCAGTGATGCTAGGTAATTTGCCCAAAGGATGGCCATGACAAGATCTGAATCCAAGTTGTCAAAGCCTCTTTCTGCTGCAGCATGCTCATGTTCATTGTTTTCCTGGTAGTGAAGCACTTTATGGTACTTTTAAAATGTAAGATGTACCTACTAAATAGGTTTTTTATACAAATGGTTGCTGCTTTGCTGAAATGTAAATCGAGCCAAACATAGAGCCTAAGTACACATGAAGAACATCGAATATATATTGTCATGATTTAAGCCAAATACTTATTTTCCAGTGACATATCTAAATCTCATCTTTTGTATTTTGTTTCCCAACAGGCTGTTATAATGGGTTGGTTTATATTCTGAAGAGTAATAGTGGAGAAAAATACTGGATGTTTACTACTGATGATGCTGTCAAAAGCTCAGCAACTGTGGATCCAACCACAGGACTTTTTTACATTGGTTCTCATGACCAGCATGCATATGCTTTAGATATATATGTAAGAATTCACTTCATCAATTTCATACCATAAGCATAGATAGAAGAGTGTGAAACTATCAGGTGGTGGTGACTAGGGGAGCAGGTATTAACTCTTCCCAAGTTTGCGATCTGGGAAGATTAAGGGGTTAATTAACAGCCATAATATCTTAAGACAATTTTAACTTCCATACCGAATTTTCAAATAAATTTACTACTCAGAGTTTTGAAATATAAGGAACTTAGAATGCCATCTTGACAATAGAGAAGAATCACAAGAATATCAATAAGAACTGATCACATAAAATTTTTAAATTTAAGAATTATAAAATTAAAAAGAAATAAGTTGGGAAAAGTTTTTGAAACAAGTGTGACAGAGTTAAAATATTCATAAGTATAAATTAAGAGCAAATACAAATTAATAAGAAAAATGTAAAGGTCCAGATAGAAAAATAAACAAGGGATATAAATGCACAGGACCCCAAAGAAGAAATAGCTAGTAAATGAATTTAAATATTTCATATGTTTAAGAATCAAAGGAATGAAAATTTAAACTTTGAGATAAAGAAGCAAATGTTATTAGAGTGTAGCATTAAATGCTGGTGACAATGGTGGGAGGTAAAGCCTTCGAGGAAAACAATTTGACCATAGGTAACAATTTCATATCCTTTGATTCAGTAAAATTCTTCTAGGAATCTGTCCTGGCAAAATAATCAGAAACATGGACAGATATATGCACGAAGATGTCTATTTCCAAATTGTTTATAACACCAAGCAATTAGTTCAAGACAATTTTCAATGATAAGGTAGAGAAATTATTTTGTGTTCATATGGGATATGATTCATTAAAGTAATATTTAAAGAGTTTTACAAAGTAATTGAGCTAAATTAGATACAAAGTGTATGATATTCAGAGTGATGATCTCAAGTATATTAAGCTGTGTGTGTGTGCGTGCACCAAAAAGATCACAAGGGAAAATGCTAAAATGTTAACAGTGGTAATCTCTGGGTATTGGCTTTTGTCATCTTTTTATACTAACTTGATTCTCCACAGTGAGTATATATTATTTTTATACTAAAAATAAAAGTTATATTAACTAAGATAGACATAACATCAGGAGGGACGGGATATGTATATTTTGTTAATCACCAGCAGAAACCAATTAATTTGCTTTCTTTTTCTTTCTTTTTTCTTTTTTTTTAATTTGCTTTCTTATTTGCAGAAAAAGAAGTGTGTTTGGAAGTTGAAATGCGGAGGAACTGTTTTTTCTTCTCCTTGTTTGAGCCTGATTCCATATCACTTGTATTTTGCTACGCTGGGAGGACTTTTACTGGCTATAAATCCTGTAGGCATAAAAGAATATTTATTGATTTTATTACCTGTTTTTCTTTAATATTTTTTATTTTTGCTTTGAATTCTGCAAATTTGAAGTAGATCTCAGTTATAGTCCATACATTACTGAACCAGAATTCATTAAAAATGACTGACATAAAGTATAGAAAGATGAGAAAAATCTAAGTTCTGTGTATGTCTTTTATCAATTTTTTATTTTATTTTTATTTTATTTTTTTGGCTACGTTGGGTCTTCATTGCTGTGCATGGGCTTTCTCTAGTGGCAGAGAGCAGGGGCTACTCTTCATTGTGGTGCGTGGGCTTCTTATTGCGGTGGCTTGTTGCAGAGCACGGGCTCTAGGTGCTCCGGCTTCAGTAGTTGCAGACCGTGGGCTCTAGGCGTGGGCTTCAGAAGTTGTGGCGTGCAGGCTTAGTTGCTCTGTGGCGTGGGGATCTTCCCGGACCAGGGATCGAACCCGTGTCCCCTCCTTTGGCACGCAGATTCTTAACCACTGTGCCACCAGGGAAGTCCTATCAATTTTTAAGTTGGCAGACTGTTCTCGGTCCTGTCAAGAACTTCGTGTCCATTCTAAGGATGGAGTTTATGTGCTAGTTATTTCTTTCCTGGTTTTACTGCAAGTTTTTAGCATTCATAAGTAGCACTCATTAATTTTATAGCTGTGTATATGTGTACTAGCTTCATTTATAATGTCAGCATGCCATTATAGCATTTTCTGGTGTTTATAGCTTTACCTCTGGGAGATTTATGAGTTTATTTTATAAAGGGTAGTTGATTAGTAGAATGATTTAAATGCTGTGAATTGCTTTTTGCCCCTGACAGGCCACTGGGAAGAGAGTTTGGAAACATTCCTGTGGAAAGCCACTCTTTTCTTCTCCACGGTGTTGCCTACAGTATATTTGTATTGGCTGTGTAGATGGGAATTTTCTCTGCTTTACTCACTTTGGAGAACAGGTAAAAATTTCTAGTTCTGTTTTATTTACATTTCTCAAAGGCATAGTAGCTGGTGACAACTGAAGTAAAATTTTAAACATTATTCGACCCATTGTGTTGAAAACTAATTCTATTTTAATTGTCAAACCACGGGTTTTTAAAATTTTGAATGACGCTATAATAGATTTAAAAGATTCTATCCAAACATTGTTTTACTTTTGCCATTCTCTCACAATTTAAAAAATGTCATCAGCTTTTTTTTTTTTTTTTTTGTGGTACACGGGCCTCTCACTGTTGTGGCCTCTCCCGTTGCGGAGCACAGCCTCTGGATGTGCAGGCCCAGCGGCCATGGCTCATGGGCCCAGCCGCTCCGTGGCATGCGGGATCTTCCCGGACCGGGGCTTGAACCCGTGTCCCCTGCATTGGCAGGCGGACTCTCAACCACTGCGCCACCAGGGAAGCCCATGTTATCAGTTTTTAGCCAACTTTATTATAACCTCTATTCCGATTGTGAACATTGAAATAAACTCCTGCTTTTTCTATGAAAACCTAAATCTGTTACATAACCCAATTTGCATTGTGTGGAAGTTCCATCTTCAACTTCATGATCGGCAGGGTAGGCTCCTTCTGAGTCATAATAGGTCTTTCGTTGGGATAATAATCTCTACTTCTTTACCCATAAGTGACTGTGGCACAACTTCTGTGTTTTTGATTTTGGGGATTATTTTGTGGACTTGAGAGTGTACTAGCTCCAACGTAAGTTAGCCCATTGCTGGCTAGAGTTGACTTTGGGTGCTTTTTATTCTACATTCACCCCTCATAGCCTAGCAGTTTCTTTTGTTCTGTGTGACAATTACTTTGTGATGAAATCTTTTATTAAGTTCACTTAATATTTTTTATTTACAAAGTAATTTGAATATATTCTCACCTTTGGATTTCTAAAAAGCAGCAAATGCTATTACCCCTTTTTTTTACCTTTTCTGAATGAACCAAAGAAAGATTAAAGTGATTTTGTCCAAGTCAGGGACAGAATTGAGATTACAAATCATATTTCGTGAATATACCCACTCTTTTTATTTTGCTTTTACTGTACTGCTATTACTATGGATTTGTAAACACTATCTTAGACTTAAGCTTTTTCTTCCTTGTGTGTTTTCTTTAAAGTATGGCTGACAGGTTAATCTATAGTAGCTTTGAAATAAGCAAAGTGTATATATCTACAGGGTAGACACACAACTCATAGCTCTTTGTTTAAAGCTTTAAATTATTGCACATAAACTTTTCCTTTCAGCCTACTTACCCCCTTATTCCTCCATTAGGAGACCAGAATAAGATACAATTTTTAATAACATACACTGAAAACTGTGTAGTTTTTTCTTTGAAATAAGTGTCTCTGAACATATAAGTAATAACTTTTGAATGGGGTTCGAAATGAATTTTACTTCATAATATTATGCATAGCGGTGATTTATGTAATAAGGACACTCACTGGTGGGTTTTGTGCTAGATTTTACCATTGGGACAGAGGTCTAATCTGAGGGTGCTACTTTTGGGAGAAAGCCATTATTTTCTCTATGCACAGTTACCATTCAGTAGCCTGCGTCTCTCACATTTTATTAAGAATTTCAAAAAGCTTTATAGAATTGTGGAAATGAGATGAATGAATTATTTTTGCCTTTATCACCCTTCAGATTTGGCAGTTCTCTACCAATGGACCAATCTTTTCATCCCCATGTACCTCAGCATCAGAGCAAGAAATATTTTTTGGTTCCCATGATTGCTTTATCTACTGTTGTAGTATGAAAGGTCACCTCCAATGGAAATTTGAAACTACTTCAAGGGTGTATTCAACACCATTTGCTTTCCATAACCACAGTCGTGGCAATGAAGTGTTGCTGGCAGCAGCATCTACTGATGGGAAGCTATGGATCTTGGAATCTAAGAGTGGAGAGTTGCAAAGTGTGTATCAACTTCCTGGAGAAGTTTTCTCTTCTCCTGTGGTCTGGGAATCAATGCTTATTATTGGATGTAGAAATAATTATGTTTATTGTCTGGATTTATTGGGTGGCAATCAAAGATAATGAAGGACAGTCTTTACTAGAAAATATCTGTGAGATGTTTGAAAATATTTTACATTATGGAGCATGTGGATAGTCTTATTTTATGTTAAAGATTATATTTTGTTTAAGAAACTTGTCTATTACACTTTATTGGAAAACAACCGTATTTTACTTCCTATAGGAGCAACAAATGCTTTTAAAAGGAATTATAGAACAAAACACATCAATATGTTAAGTGACAGTTTCTTTTAATTAGGCTACAGATGTTCTACTTGGTTTTTTATAAAAGACTTCTGGAAAAAAAGATCAGAATATACTTGGTGGGTTAAAAAATTAGTCTGTGATGTAATACACCATTCACTCATTTATACTGAGATTCATAACAAGATTTTCAAAGAAAGGATCTATTTATCAAATTAGTTTCCATAATTTAAAATTTTTTATTATTATTTTTATATTTTATTTATTTATTTATTTGGTTGCACCAGGTCGTAGTTGGGGCAGGCAGGCTCCTTTAGTTGTGGCTCATGGGCTCCTTGGTTGCAGCACGTAGCCTCCATAGTTGCAGCTCGCCAGCTCCTTAGTTGCGGCACGTGGGCTCCTTAGTTGTGGCTCACGGGCTACTTAGTTGTAGCATGCGAACTCTTAGTTGTGGCATGCTTGTGGGATCTACTTCCCTGACCAGGGATCGAACCCAGGCCCCCTGCACTGGGAGCAGGGAGTCTTAACCACTGCGCCACCAGGGAAGTCCCTGTAGTAGTCTCTTACGATCTTTAATATTTCTGTGGTGTCAGTTGTAACTTCTTCTTTTCCATTTCTGATTTTATTGATTTGGGCCCTCTCTCTTTTTTTTATTGATGAGTCTGGCTAAAGGTTTATCTGTTTTTTTTTTAAGCTTTTCAAAGAAGCAGCTTTTAGTTTCATTTTATTGTTTTTTAAGTCTCCTTCATTTATTTCTGCTCTGATCTTTATGATTTATTTCCTTATACTAACTTTGGGTTTTGTTTGTTCTTTTTCTAGTTTAGATGTAAGGTTAGGTTGTTTGAGATTTTTCTCATTTCCTGAGATAAGCTTGTATTGCCATAAACTTCTCTCTTAGAACTGCTTTTGCTGTGTCCCATAGATTTTGGATCATTGTTTTTCATTTTCATTTGTCTCCAGGTATTTTTTTAAAATTTCCTCTTTGATTTCTTCAGTGATCCATTGGTTTTTTAGTAGCATATTGTTTAGCCTCCACGTGTTTGTGGTTTTGCAATTTTTTTCTTGTAGTTGATTTCTGGTCTTCTAGCGTTGTGGTTGGAAAAGATGCTTGATATGATTTCAATTTTCTTAAATTTACTGAGGCTTGTTTTGTGGCCTAGCATGTGATTTATCCTGGAGAGTGTTCTATGTGCACTTGAAAACAATGTATTCTGCTGCTATTGGATGGAATGTTCTAAATGTGTTTATTAAGTCTTATCTGGTCTAATGTGTCATTTAAGACACAGTGTTTCCTTACTGATTTTCTGTCTGGATGATCTGTCCATTGATGTAATTGGGGTGTAAAACTTTCCTACTATTATTGTGTTACTATTGATCTCTCCCTTTATGTCTGCTGGTATTTGCTTTATGTATTTTGGTGTTCCTATGTTGGTGTTTATATATTTACAGTTGTTATGTCTTCTTGAATTGATCCCTTGATCATTATGTAGTGTCCTTCTTTGTCTCTTCCAACAGTCTTTATTGTAACATCTATTTTATCATATATAAGTATTGCTACTTACCCTGGCTTTCTTTTGATTTCCATTTGTGTTCAATACCTTTTGTATCTCTTCACTTTCAATCTGTGTATGTCTTTAGATCTGAAGTGAGTCTCCTGTAGGCAGGAAGGCGGGATATATATGGGTCTTTTTTTTTTTTTAATCCATTCAGCCACTCTGTGTCTTTTGATTGGAGCATTTAGTCCATTTACAATTAAAGTAATTATATGTATGTTCTAATTGCCATTTTGTTAATTATTTTAGGGTTTTTTTGTAGGGCTGTTTTGTTCCTTCTTTTGTTCTCTTGTGATTTGATGACTATCTTTAGTGTTATGTTTGGATTCCTTTTCTCTTCTTTTGTGTATCTATTATAGATTTTTGGCTTGTAGTTACCATGAGGTATTTATATAGTAATCTGTATTTATACATGATTGTTTTATGTTGTTGATCTCTTAATTTCAAATACATTTTAACAATCCTGCATTTGTATTCTCCTCCCCTCACAATTATTATTTTTGGTATCATATTTTACCTCTGATTGTTTTGTGTAACCCTTAACTGCTTATTTTAGATATAGATGATTTTACTACTCTCTTAACCTCCCTGCTAACTTTGTGTATGGATGATTTCCTACCTTTACTGTATGTTTGCCTTTACCAACGAGTCTTTTCATTTCATAATTTTCATTTATCTAGTTGTGGCCGTTTCTTATTCGTTAAGAGAAGTTCCTTAAATATTTCTTGTAAGTTTGGTGGTGCTGAACTCTTTTAGCTTTTGCTTGTCTGTAAAGATTTTGATCTTTCCATCAAATCTGAATGAGAGCCTTGCTGGGAGTATTCCTGGTTGTGGGTTTTTTCCTTTATCACTTTAAATATGTTGCCCTTCTGGCCTGCAGAGTTTCTGATGAAAAGTCAGCCAATAGCTTTATGGGAGTTCCCTTCTATGTTATTTGTTGTTTTTCTTTGGCTGCTTTTAATATTGTCTCTGTCTTTAATTTTTGACATTTTAATTACAACATGTTTTAGTGTATTCCTCTTTGGGTTAATCTTGTATGGGACTCTCTGTGCTTCCTGGACTTGGATGTCTGTTTCCTTTCCCACGTTAGGGAAGTTTTCAGTTATTATGTCTCAGATATGTTCTCAGTCACTTTCTGTCACTCTTCTCCTTGTGGGACCCCTATAATGAGAATATTAGTGCACTCAGTGTTGTCCCAGAGGTCTCTTATACTGTCCTCATTTCTTTTCCTTTCTTTTTTCTGTTCAGCATCAATGATTTCCACTACTGTGTCTTCCAGCTCACTGATCTGTTTCTCTGTATCATTTAGTCTACTATTGATCCTTCTAGTGTATTTTTAATTTCAGTTATCATGTTCTTCATCTGTTTGGTTATTCTTTATATTTTCTAGCTCTTTGTTAAAAACTTTTAATTTTCACTCTATGTATCCATTCTTTTCCCATGTTCTCTGATCATCTTTATAATCATTGCCCTGAGCTCTTTTTTGGGTATTTGCCTATCTCCACTTCATTTAGTTTTTCTTGTGGGGTTTTATCTTGTTCCTTCATTTAGAACATGTTCCTCTGTTGCCTCATTTTGCCTAAGTTGCTGTTTGCATTTTTATGTTTCTGGTAGGTTGGTTATGTTTCCTGACCTTGGAGAAGTGGCCTCCTGTAGGCGACGTCCTATGTGTCCCAGCAGTGCATTCCCCGCTTAATCACCCAAGCTATATGCTCTGGTGGTTTCCTGCTATGAGGGCTGTGTGGGTCCTTCTGTTGTGGTGAGCTAACTATGTGGGCCGTCTGGTAGGCTTGGTTGGCCCCTGTTCAGGTTGGTTGCTCAGCCCTGCCCTGTGCAGAGGCTGCTGGCCACTGGTTGGCATGACCAGGTCACAAGATGGCTGACTGCAGAACCCCAGGGGCCCCAGGGCTAGTGCTGGCTCACTGGTGGGTAGAGTCAGGGTCTAGAAAACACCAGGGCTGTTGCCTATCCTATGGTGGGTGAAGCAAAGTCCTGGGGTTAGTACTGGTCTACTGGTAGGCAGAGCCAGGTCCTGGAGTCTGGATGCAAGGCCAGTGGTCCCAGATCTGTTGTCAGATCGCTGGGGGGGGAAGGGGGAGGGGCTGTTCCTGACACAGTTGGGTATGGGGTTTGCGATGTCCCAGAGCTTATGTTGGCCTGCTAGTGGCCAGGGCCAGGACCCAGGCCCAGAGAGTCCCAGGACATGCTCTGGCCTACTGATGGGCTGGATGGGTCTGCAGCCTGTGGGATTGTGGTTTTCTTGCATCTGGTGTCTGCCCCCTGGTGGCTGAGGCTGGTCCAGAGGCTAGAACTGGCTGCCTGGACAGCACGGCCAGGGCACGGCTGGGTCTTGGGGCTAAAAACCAGAGGGAGGATTTGACAATGGCCCTTGCCAACACCAATGTCCATGTGGTAGAAGGAACTCCCAAGAATGGCTGCCACCAGTGTCTATGTCCCCAGGGTGAGCTGCAGCTGCCTCCTGCCTCTTTAGAAGACTCTCCAAGATCAGCAGGTAGGTCTAACCCAGGCTTCTATCAAATGACTGCTTTTGCTCTGGGTCCTGGATCATGTGAGATTTTGTGTGTGCCCTTTAAGAGTGAAGTCTTTCTTTCCCCTAGCCCTCTGGGACTCCTGAAAGTAAACCTTACTAGCCTTCAAAGCAAAATGCTCTGGAGTCTTGTCTTCCTGGTGCAGGACCCCTAGGCTGGGGAGCCCGATGTGGGGTTCAGACCTCATAGTGCTTTGGGAGAACCTCTGCAATGTAGTTATTCTCCTATATTTGGGTTTTCCTTCCAGCGGTATGGGACTTGACTATATCACAAATCCTACCCTTCTACCCATCTTGTTGTGTTTCCTTCTTTATGTCTTTAGTTGTAGAAGATCTTTTCTGGACGGTTCTGGTCTTTTTCAAGAAAGGTTATTCTGCAAATAGCTGTGATTTTGGTGTGCCCATGAAAGAAGGTGAGCTCAGCATCTTTCTATTCCACTGTCTTGGCCAGTCCCTCCAGAATGAATTTTTAGAAGAATATTGAGTCTCTTGCAGAATTACAAAGAGGGCTAGAGCTATATACAGCCAGAAACAATGAATGCCTGAAATCATATCATTTTGGCCAGAAGTAGCTGCTGTCCTTGAGGCTCTAAATGCTTATTACCTTATGGCTGACCCCACTAACGCTGGACACTGTTCCCTACCACTGCCAGACTTCCTCACAGTCCCCCCATCTTTTGGTCAGTTGCTCCCAAACCACAGTCCCTTCCAATTTGAAGTGAAACATGTTGTTATGCCCACGAGAGAGTATAGGAAGGCACCTAACAGGCATTTCAACTGTGGTAGGAGGTGAGTGCTGCCCTCTACCAAGACCCACAAGGTAGAGATTTCCGCAAACACAGAAAGGGGATTGAGGCCATAGGTGGCCCAAAAGAACATATCTTCTGCTAGGTTTTAGACCCGTGTGGATTCATCTTTAATGTATTAACCACCTGGAGCTCTTGCTAAATGCACATTACAATTGAGAGGGCTGGAAGGAGGGGGGCTTGGCTTAGCCACACTGGAGACTGAGGCAAAAGGAAACATCAGTAATACTGACCCTGTCTTTATTTAAAATTTTGATATTTGTTCATCATGGAATTTGCGTTAACCTTGATTTTTAAAATATTGCATTAAAATAGCATTCCTCTTGATTACTTGGTTTTTTGGCACCCAAGGCAAGTGCCTTGCTCACGTCACTCACTTTGCCCTTGTCTGGCCTCGTGAGTCAGTAGGTCTGGTCTGCGGCCCTAAGCTGCGTTTCTCACATGCTCTTGGCTTGTGCCCATGCTGTTGTTCCATGGCCCACGCTTTGAGTAAAGAGGTTGTAGGATCATTTTGTCTGAGATGCCAGACCATTCAATTCCAGTTTAGGATTGAGATAAACATTTTATTTGTCCCTACTCATTATTTTTCTCCAAAAACATCTAGTTAAAAGTATAATAAGGTACCATATAAAATGCCTTGAAATTTTTCTTTCTCAACAAAAGCTTTGTATAAATACAAGCTTTCTATAGATGGTCATTGAAATCAGTAAAAACTTCAGCTTGAAATTCCATCAGTGCCGAAGATCTTGTGGGTATTTTTTATTGAAAGATCTTTTTCCTTCAGTAATGGACATTTTACATTAAAACTTTATACAACCAAAATCTCAAAATAATAATAAAATCACACTAAGGTATTTTTATTGTTAAGTCTCTACTTCATTTTATTGTTGATAAAAATATTGCAAGACAATTGTAACTCTAATGTTTCTGCTTTAAAATAAGCAATTAAAACTAAACATCACAAGAAGAGACAATGAATACATACTACAATTTGCTAATAACTGGCTAAAATGATAATTTAATAGTAATTAATGTATAAGAAACAATTGCACTTGAAAAATTAAAAAAGTAAAGAAAAAACCTCTAGTTTTGTAATATGTCTTATGAACAGAGGTTAATCATCTATAACCTTGCCAGGAGAAGTGTATGTTTGTTTAAATTAAAAAAAAAAAAAGCTTGTGTATTTAACTAGTAATCATTCATTTCTTTTAAGTCTTGAATTTTTTATATGCTTTATAGAATTTCCCCCATAGTTTGTTGATCAGAAAAGACTGCAACACAACTAAAGCAAAATAACACTTCATTGGTATTTAGTGCAAAGTAGGAGTAGTTTTTACATGAAATATTAAACATGTAGCCTTTAGAAGTTGTTGGAAGTAAGTGTTATGACTTACTTCCAGTATACTTTCCTCAGTATTACTCTTAAAAAAGATTTTGATGGAAATTTTTTAACTGAGGTATTTCTCCTCCTTTGTATGGGATCAGTGGTAGGTAAGCCAGTACAGAGTTGACTTGTCTACTATTCTTTGTTAATGATCTGATTTATGCACCTGTTCTCTGCCATTACTGTGATATTATTCAAAGCTGACAGGATGACAGAAAAAGACAATGCAGAAGAATTAATGTAGCAGTATAATTCCAGGGCTCTAGGTGGAGAGATTCCTATTAAGAAGTGTTATATTAGTGAGGAAATCATTGAAACTAACAAATGTCTACATATTTGATTTAGAAATGAACATCACTGTGGAAAACATGCAGTGGAATATTAATTGCTTCTCACAGCCATAAAAAAAGTTAACGTTCCATTGATTCTTAACAGTCTGAGGGTCCACTATATATAATATTAACTCCAACTTGCAAAAGTACAACTATCCACTTCACCACACATGCCAGCTGCTACCATGAGGCTGAGCCATCGTTTCCAGAAAGAAAATGCCTTGTATATGGTAAATAACTTTGCTGTCATCCTTTCTTTAAGGTACATAATAGTGTAACAGCACACTGTCTATTGAGTAAGCATAGAGGAAAATGATACTAATAAAATACTAATGTGTTTTTGTAGGAGAGGAGAAAAGGATGTAATTCCTTCCCCTGCTGTACTAGGCAAAGGATTTGTACTTAGATTTTGAAGTCAGGATTGAAGAAAAAGGTAATATGCCAACACCACGAAATGTAGGTTAGTACCAGCAATGTGTGGGTTTGCTGTATTTCTGTGTGTCATGTAAAGCAAATTTAGGGAAATAAAAGTGAACATATGTGGCTTTTAAATTGCCAAGTCCTTTTTTTTAATCACGTGTATAACAACAAGGCCACTTAAAACTCTGAGATGTTTTTAAAGGTAGCAAGGTGAATGCTCTACATTATAAATGCTATTGAACATTTGACTCTAAATATGAATTACTTGATTATGGTAAAGAAAGAAACTTCCCACAGGAAGTCCTTTAGTACAAAGACTTCAAATCTTGTCTTACTGTTAACTTTCCCTAAAGATTTAAAAGATTTTCAGAGACATGTAATGTCAATAAGACTCTTATACCCTGTAATAAATGGCTGGTTTGGGGGGGTTGTTTTATTATTTTTCCTGTCTCACTTTTGCTGCTTTGGGTGAAATGAGCCTCCCGTTCAGAGTTTTAAAATCTAGATTACACTAGAAGCAGTGTGTCCCACACTTCTCAACCTCTGTGATATACCGGAAGTATCTGAAGAGTTTTTACCAGAATATACACATCTGGCCCCATCCTCACAGGATCTCTGATGATTGAGTAGGTCTGGGAGGGAGCCTGAACTTCTTAAGAACAACTGCACTAGATGGGGATTCTCAGAGACAGAGAATTTGTAGCTTCTTTTTTTTTTTTTTTTAATCATTTTAAATAAAAATGTTCCCTAGGAGCCAGCTGGGCCAAATGGTTAACGTGTCCTTGAGGAGAGTTGTGGTATAACGGGGCCCGTAGCTCAACAGTGCGGTAGAAGAGTCAATGGACTCGCTGTCTGTGTTACAGTTTCCTGTTGGGGCAAAATCATGAGAAGCAGACATGGGCAAAGAGTTGGGAGCCAGACTTTTACTTGCAATTCCCAGTTACTCACTGCATTCAGGCAAATGGGCACTCTTGTTTATATAAGATCCTTTCACTATTACTACAGAAAAGGGTAGAAATCCCCAAGCACATGGTAAATGGTTTGGAACAAAGAAACAGGAGTACAGAATCGAGAAAACTATTACAAAGATTGGCAAAAGTACATGTTCTGAGTGGTGTGTGGGTGTACGTGTGTGGAAGGGCCATGGAATGGGTGTGGCAGGCGCTCGTGAGAAGTTCTCAGTCTGGAGATTTTGCTTCATGTGGTCCCTAGGACGGAATTTTCTCTTTAGAATTAGGAGGACCTCAAGGCACCAGGACCTAGGGCTGTGCAAATACACTCTTTACAAGGAACACCACCAGTTCAGTTTCTGAACATTATTTTAGAGCCTATAAAACATGCTGCTTTTCCCTAGCTTCGTTTCTTTCTTTACCTCATATAAAAAATAAATAAATAAAAAGGGCAAGAGAAGAGCCAATAACTGGCAGTAGGAATGGATAAGAGTCACTCTTTACTTAATAATCTGTGGACAGTCGCTCCAGGCCTTGGCTTTCCTTTTGGCCAAAGCCAGCCAGGCTGGTTCTGTTGACACGGGGGCAGCGTCTGGGGTAGAGAATCTCTTTGTGACTTCTTTCACCAGTGGTGCTGGGGGAGCCGAATCAGAGATCTCCACTAGATTGCATTTTGAAGGAAAAGGAGAAAGGAATAAGTCAGAGCCACATTTTGATTTAGCAGAAGTATGAGATTCAGAAAGGAAAACCCAGTGAAACACTGGGTATCTTTGGCGAGAAGAATTAGAGAAAGAAAGCTACGTGATCATAACTGTTACATACAGAATTATGGTGATCACAGTGCAGTCGATTCTAATTTCAGAGAATTTCTAGAAACCTAATTTTCTCTGTGCACAGAAGCTATGCCTGTGTAATAATAAGAGGTAAATTCTGTGATTCTAGGCATACAACCAGTCAATTTCATGAAGAAAAAGCTTAAACCAAGTAGTTTGAAGTTTGAACCTGTTAGCTGGTGAGGTTAAAAGCTACCTCCTCTACCAAGCATGCCCTGGGTCCCTCCTCCCTCTGAGGCCCATGGATCCTGCCAGCTCTTATCACTCAGACTCCTCTGACAATTCCTTTGCATCCTATCACTATTTATCAGACCTTAGAGGCTTTGTGTGGTGAGCGTCCCTTTGTGTGGTGAGGCTTTGTGTGGTGGAGCCAGCTCTGAATTGCATCAACCCTTTGGTGCTTCTAAGAAACCAGGCAGACAGAGGTTGATCTCTTTGACTTTGGAGCTTTCACTATTCTGCAAGAATTCTCTCTTGACACACACCAATATGATGTTTAGAATCCTTAATTCCTGAGTATAAGATCAAACAAAATAATGCCCTTGGAGGTTCTTGAGAAAATGCTCCAAAGTGGTTTTCAAATATAAAGTTTTTTTCTCCTCACCAAATAGTAAATATAGCTTTAATAGTGAGACCTCTTTACATTTCCAGACCTCAGCTAGCAGGTATCCAAGGCATAAAAAAATCTTGGGTCCAGAAGTTGGGTGTCCTCTGAGGAACAGGGCTGCCTAGTGGGAAAACAGATGCCCTAATAACCCCTGAGAGGAAGTTCTTTCAGACCCTCCATCCTCCAAGTGATATGTAACACAGAAATAGTTACAAACATCATTGGATCATTTTATCTTTTAACAGAATAAAGAGTTTTTTTTAACGTGCATGTGTCTCCTATGTGTCATGAACATATAAACACTGCTGTTGTTAATTAACATCAAGGACTTAGAGCACAACAACTTTGCTCTGTAAAGTCACACCTGGGTCAGAAATTTGCTGTCTGAAATCACATCAGTGAGAAGGGACCAGGGACCACCCCACTTTTGCCTGGAGCATCTGAGCCACTTGGATGACCATGATTCAGAGAAACAATTTCCATTTCCAACTGGAGCACAGCTCCAGGTAGGGGTTTTCCAATACAGCTTCCTCACATTTACCTTAAGTTTGTGGTGTCAAAGGAAACAGGCTCCTGAGTCCACTTTTCAGCTCAGGCTTGATACCAACTACTTTGCTTTGAGTCACTGCTTCATTTAAATTTTACCTAAAATTCACCCTTTCCCCTGAATCCTAATATAATGTTATCTCTTGTTTTGTTTAGAAGGTTCTTATGGTGTGCAGTCTTCCTTGCTGCAGTAAGTTAATAAACCTAATTTTGTTGGACTACAGGCAGTGGAGTTGGAGAGGGCTCATATCACCTTGTTAAAGGTTCAGGAAGAGTCACTTGATATCACATTAGTAGCCTGAAATTAGCCATGGTTGGGAGTATTTACACCACAGCAAATACTACAAATCAGAGGTCTCTCCACTCCCTGAAGAACTGATTGTTAAAAGTTTATCATGACACCACTGATAGTGGGTGAGTTTCTGATGATCTTTATCAGACGAGCTTTATCACTGTCAAGAGTTGATGAATGGGGTTGTGAGACAGCTTGTGCTCTGAAATGCCTAAAATGCTGTGCTAGTTATGACGCTAGAGGAAATAAAACACACCCTAAGAAGAAAAACTTTTAAGTACGGTTAAATAGAAATGGACCTGTTCTCTACCTGTCACAGATGTAGGAAGAGTGTTGGCCTTTTTCAGCTGTTCTCGGCGCTCGAGCCTGGACGCTGCTGTCTCTGGCTTCTTCTCTTCTGGCTGAGTGGTGGACTTGTGCAGGGAACCAGCTCTGCTGACACTGCTGCTTCCAGGCTGCGGGCTGACACTGACCTGGATGGACAGAGAAAGTCAGGGGGAGACTGACCATGCAAGGCAAGGCCTTGGAGGCTTCCATTGGCCAGCCCCCATTCTCTGGTCCCAGAGGAGGGGCCAGACTGCAAGGGGGAGCAGTGTGTGCTCAACCACCGAGCCGCTCAGTGCACATGTCCCGAAGAGGGGACGTTACATACTCTCCCAGAAGAGCCCTTCAAATTAACTACACCGTCAGGGCCACAGAGCAAGATTCCTAATTTCCTCTCGACTCACTGCTCAAATAAAATGCTGCTTGTATTTCTCATATAACCTGTGTGAGCGGATTCTGCCAAATCAGGCTAACCGAAGAGCATAAGGAAACCAAATTTCTAACCTAAAACGCCTCCTTGTCCTAACAGTGGTCAGCTTATTGCTCTACTGTCTAAGTATTCTCCACCACTCTCAGCTAGCCTTGTTTTGTTATTGTCGTCTTAAATCCTGTGAACTAAAAGAGCCAAGCTCAGGAACTCTCTGGCGGTCCAGCGGTTAGGACTCGGCCCTTTCACTGCCGGGGCCCAGGTTCAGTCCATGGTTGGGGAACTAAGATCCCGCAAGCTGGGCAGCGCAGCCAAAAGAAGAGAGAGCCAAGCTCAGGAAAACAAAGTTAGAGCTGAAGGCTAAGCTACTTACGTTTTCTTTGGAGAGCTTTTCGGCCTGCTTGGCCTCCCTGGCTTGCTTCCTCTCCTCTCGAGTCGCTTGCTGCTCCCGAAACCCCTTCTGCTTTTGCAGTGCCAACGTTATCCACAGTGGCTGCGCGGTTTCAACTTTCTCCGCAAGTTTGGAGCTGTCTAAAGAGTGTCTGCTCTGAAGCGTCGGCTTTTCTGTGGGAAAAATGACTGTGATATTGTGATGTACAGTAAGAAATACATATTTGGTCTTTGTTTCTGGCACAGAACTAAAACCCTTGCAGTTTCCTAAGTGATGAGAGCATAAAGGTGTCTTCTGTTCTGCTAATGAGGTAACTTTTGGAAAGCACCTAAAGATGGAGGTTGGTTGCCAATAGACCCAATCGTGTGATTAGAGGGTTAGAACTTTTAGTCCCACCCCCAAGCTCTCGGGGAGGGGCGAAGGGTTGGAGGCTGAGTTCAATCACCCATGGCCAATGATTTAATTGATCACGACTATGTGATGAAGCCTCCATAAAAAGCCAAAAGGACTGGTAAGGAGAGCTTCTGAGTTGGGAACACGTGGAGGTGCTGAGAGAGTGACTAGCTCCAAAAGCATGGAAGCTCTGTGCCCCTTTCCCCATTCATCTCTTCCATCTGGCTGTTCCTGAGTTGTATTCTTTATATATAAACTAGTAAGTAAAGTGGTTCCCTGAGCCCCTCTAGCAAATTAATTGAGCAACATAAATTTGCAATTGGCATCTAATTAGATGGGGGCAGTCTGGTAGGACTGAGCCTGTAACTTGTGCAATCTGATGTTATCTCCAGGTAGAAAGTCAGGACTGAGAGAAGTGAGTTGAATTGACACCAGCTGGTGTCAGAGAATTGTTTGGAGGTGTGGGCATCCACCCCCCACATCTCCCCAACAGAGTCAGTAAAAAAATCAGATGTGCATTGAAACTAACTACTCCCTTGTCTCAGTCCCTCATCCCCTAAAGCTTATGACAGTCATCAGGCCAAGAAATAGTCAACTATCCCTTTCTAACACAAATACAGTGCCAATACCTGAGTGACTCCACTGGGTGGGAAAGTAATATATTCAATCAGTGGAAAAAAAACAGGAGCATGTGTCTCCCCTCAAAATGGAAGAAAAAGTAGTCTCAAGTGTCAAAAAACCTCAGGCCTACAGAGGACCCAGGTAGTTATTTGATTCATTGTCCTGCTTTTATTTATTGCTTTTTCACATTTTTTTTCAATGGAAACTTCTCCATGTCCCCACCCACCCCCCTCCATCCAAACAAGTGGAATCCCAACGTATGAAAGAGGAAAAGGGGACACTGCAGCCTAGTGGGGCTGCTGAGGGCACCAGGACTCTGAGGAACACAGTGGGAAGCTGTGATTTTGGTCCAATGCCCTCATTTTTGCTTTAAATTTTTATTTATTTATTTATTTACTGGCACACTGGGTGGCGTGTGGAACTTCCACGACCAGGGATAGAACCCGTGCCCCCCAGTGGAAGCGTGGAGTCTTAACCACTGGACCGCCAGGGGAGTCCCCAGTGCCCTCATTTGATAGATGTGAGTACTTGGGTCCATAACCATCAACTGCAGTGACCACGGTCACCCAGCACTTAGTGCACGGGCTGAAGCCTGAGCCTAGGACTTCTGACTTCCAGTCTGTGCTTTTATTGTGGTGGACTGTCTTGCCTATGCAACTGGGGGCAACAAACTTCCCAGGTAGATGGGGTCTAACACTGAGTAGTAACTGGGCTCTGGAATTGAGCAGACCTGGGTTTGACCTTATGTGACCTTAGAAAAGCTACTTAACCTCTCCAAGCTTTCATTTTCTAATCCATAAAATGGAGATGAGAATGGCACATGCCTCATCAGGCTGATGTGAAGATTAAAAGAGGTCCTCGGTATGAAAACATTTAGAATAGTGCTTGGCATGTAGTAACCGCTCTACAAAAGTGAGTGTTCTTGTTATTTATGTCTGTGAGACAATGATCCCCACTCCCCTTCTACTCCCCAAGTAAAAATTATGCGCTTTTAGAGATAACCATTCTGGCATTGGCATTGAATCCTTTGCTATCTCCAAGGGAAAGGGCCCATTCTAGTCCTGTTCTTTGAAACCAAACAGAAGTCTACACTTTGTTCCAGACCTTACCACACAGGGCTTTCAGTTAAGTGAACTTCATATTGAGGAGAAAGAACCAAAATAAGTTCGAATTGGGAATTCAAGCACAAAAATTCAGGCAGATCCTTAATTTTCTACAGCTCTTAGATCTGTAATGCTGTACAAAGAATTCATATGATGAGCCTTGTGAATTGTAATATTCCTAACCAAATAAGGATTCAGTCATGATCTAACATAGGAAAGAAAACCGACACATTTCAGAAGTATATTTTTAAAAAACTAAAACTGAAACTGAAAGGAGTTTTTGACTAGTTAACCAGAACATCAAAAAATATTTACCACTTCGAGCATTCTACTTAACTGAGAAGCTTTACGTACATTGGAACGAAATGAGTTTCACCTTTTTACTCAAGGGCTGTGTAACACGTGTGCAAAATGGCTAAAAACCAAATTCCCCAGATCTAAGTGATTTCCATTTAAAGCAGTTATGTAAAAGAGTCTCACCTGAACTTGCTTGGGAAGGTCATTCAAGCAACAGGCCAGTTTCCTGCCAACAACTTTGACTGGGTTTATCACAAGGGTCGAAATACCTTTAAAGCATAATTGCCTAAACTTACAGTTGACGAAAATAATTTGAAAAGATAAATCTCTAGCCAGATTTTTATCTTCTTAGATCTGTAGTTTGAATAGTACATCCTGGAGTTATGGACCAGATTCTTTGAAAGGCTGTCACATAATATGTATTAAGGGCCTAACGGGTCTGGATTGTAGTTGGGGATCAATAAACAGAAAACAGGATGTTAAAATGGGACCCATGCCTGAGTTTCAGCCAGGGATGCCCCCAAAGTTCGTAACAAATAATCAATGGCACTTCCTCCTGTGTTCTGAAGTGATGTGCTTGATCACCTACTCAGGACACCAAAACAGCCACCTCGAGGTCCTAGGAAAATCAGAGCTGAGGCAGAAGCAGCCAGAGTAGAGAATTTCTTTGAAATACATTGTTGGAGCATGGTGTGTTCCCACGTCCTCTCCCCAGCAGAGGAAAGGGGGCTAAGCCAAGTGAGAGAATCTCTAATGAGAGCACTCAGATAAACTCCCGGAGTCTGTGGGGCACAGACTTGAGGTTCTGTTTGCACCAGGAAAAGTCCAAAGGCAAGGACGGTGGCTGCCAGGGGCCTGTAGAAGAGGCGTTTGTGCTGGGAAGACATCTGTTACTGAGTGATGCTTGAGGTTCAGGTGCTAGCCATGTGGATGGGGGAGAGAGGGGCAGTCTGGAGGGGAACCAGGGACCCAGGGCTGCCTGGAGGAGGCACCACTGAAGTAGGGGAATTGCAGGAGGAGAAAGAGCCCAGGTGGCACATGAGGGGTCTGAGGAACACACAGAAGAATCAGCACTGAACATCCCCCAAGAGCAGTGAACGTTGCTGCCTCACCTCTCTCCCTTCCTTTGCTCTAGCTATGGAGCCTGTTTCTGGGCCAGGAGGAAGGGCAGAAGTCGACCAGGCCTGCACCCCCACTTTAGGCATTTCAGCCCAAAGCAGGCCAAATTAGGAGGGAGACACTTAGTTTGAAATACTGTTTGGAGTTTGATTATGACACTGGAGGCAGCATATAAATTACTAACATGAGATAGTTGTTACTAAAGGTGCCTAGAGGACTTTTTACTATCAAAAAGTAACTGAAAAGATAGAACTCCAACTCAACAACAACTAAAAATCCCAATTAAAAAACGGGCAAAGGACTTAAATGGACATTTCTCCTAAAAAGACATACAAATGACCAACAGCATATGAAAAGGTGCTCAACATCATTAATCATCAGGGAAATGCAATCAAAACCACAATGAGGTATCACCTCACATCTGTGAGAATGGCACGTGTGTGTGTGTGTGTATGTGTGTGTGTTTATCTCCCAGAAAATAACAGGCGTTGAACAGAATGTGCAGAAATTAGAACGCTTGAGTGATGCTGGTGGGATATAAAATGGTGCAGCCACTATGGAAACAGTAGGGTGGTTCCTCAAAAAATTAAAAATAGAATTACCATATGATCCAGCAATTCCACTTCTGGATATTTATCCAAAAGAACTGAAAACAGGATCTAGAAAAGATATTTGCACATACATATTCATAGCAGTGCTATTCACGATAACCAAGAGGTGGAAGCAACCCAAATGTCCATCATCAGATGAATAAACAAAATGTGGTGTATACATACAATGGGATATTATTCAGCCTTAAATAGGAAGGAAATTCTAATAGATAACTAATGAGAACCTATTGTATAGCACAAGGAACTCTACTCAATGCTCTGTGGTGCCCTAACTGCGAAGGAAACCCAAAAAAGAGGGGATACAGGTATACGTATAGCTGATTCACTTTGCTGTACAGCAGAAACTAACACAACATTCTAAAGCAACTATATGCCAATAAAAATTAATTTAAAAAAAAGGAAATTCTGACACATGCTACAATATGGACAAACCTTAAAAACATTATGTTTAGTGGAAGAAGCCAGTCACAAAAAGACAAATTCTGCATGATTCCACATATATGAGGTATCTAGAGTAGTCAGATTCATAGAGACAGAACGTGAAACAGTGGCTGCCAGGGGCTGGGGGAGATGAAAACGGGAGTTGATTAATGGATACAGAGTTTCAGTTTTGCAAGACGAAAAAGTTCTGGAAATTGGTTGTACAACAGTGTGAATGTAGCATTACTGAACTATACACTGAGAAATGGTTAAGATAATAAATTTTACATTATGTATTTTTTACCACAATAAAAAGAACTTGTAAAAGTGACTGAAAGAATTATGGGGGGGAATCGGGAAGACGGCGTAAGAGTAAGAGGCGGAGATCACCTTCCTCCCCACAGATACACCAGAAATACATCTACATGTGGAACAACTCCTACAGAACACCTACTGAACGCTGGCAGAAGACCTCAGACTTCCCAAAAGGCAAGAAACCCCCCACGTACCTGGGTAGGGCAAAAGAAAAAAGAATAAACAGAGACAAAAGGATAGGGACGGGACCTGCACCAATGGGAGGGAGCCGTGATGGAGGAAAAGTTTCCACACACTAGAAGCCCCTTCGCGGGCGGAGACTGCGGGTGGCGGAGGGGGAAGCTTCGCAGCCGCGGAGGAGAGCGCAGCAACAGGGGTGCAGAGGGCAAAGCGGAGAGATTCCCGCACAGAGGATCGGTGCCGACCGGCACTCACCAGCCCGAGAGTCTTGTCTGCTCACCCTCTGGAGCGTGCGGGGCTGGGAGCCGACGCTCGGGCTTTGGTCGGAGCGCAGGGAGAGGACTGGGGTTGGCGGTGTGAACACAGCCTGAAGGGGGCTAGTGCACCACAGCTGGCCAGGAGGGAGTCTGGGGAAAAGTCTGGACCTGTCGAAGAGGCAAGAGACTTTTTCTTCCCTCTTTGTTTCCTGGTGCGCGAGGAGAGGGGGTTAAGAGCGCTGCTTAAAGGAGCTCCAGAGACGGGCGTGAGCCGCGGCTAACAGCGCAGACCACAGAGACGTGCATGAGGTGCTAAGGCTGCTGCTGCCGCCACCAAGAAGCCTGTGTGCGAGCACAGGTCACTATCCACACCTCCCTTCCGGGGAGGCTGTGCAGCCCGTCACTGCCAGGGTCCCGGGGTCCAGGGACAACTTTCCTGGGAGAACGCACAGCGCACGTCAGTCTGGTGCAACGTCCCGCCGGCCTCTGCTGCCACAGGCTCGCCCCGGATCCGCACCCCTCCCTCCCCACGGCGTGAGTGAGCCAGAGTCCCTGAAGCAGCTGCTCCTTTAACCCCATCCTGTCTGAGTGAAGAACAGACGCCCTCCAGCGACCTACACGGAGAGGCGGGGCCAAATCCAAAGCTGAGCCCCGGGAGCTGTGCGAACAAAGAAGAGAAAAGGAAATCTCTCAAAGCAGCCTCAAAAGCAGCGGATTAAAGCTCCACAATCAACTGGATGTACCCTGCGTCTGTGGAATACCTGAATAGACAACGAATCATCCCAAATTGAGGAGGTGGACTTTGAGAGCAAGATTTACTATTTTTTCCCCTTTTCCTCGTTTTGTGAGTGTGTATGTGTATGCTTCTGTGTGAGATTTTGTCTGTATAGCTTTGCTGTCACCATCTGTCCTAGGGTTCTATCCGTCCGTTTTTCTTAAAAAATTTTTTTTTCTTAATTATTTTTTATTTTTATAACTTTTACCTTACTATATTTTATTTTATCCTTTCCTCTTTCTTTCTTTTCTTCCTTTCTTCCCTCCTTCCTTCCGTCCTTCCTTCCTTCCCTCCCTCCCTCCCTTCTTTCCCTTTCTTTCTCTCTCTCTTTCTTTCTTTCTACTTTTTCTCCCTTTTATTCTGAGCTGTGTGGATGAAACGCTCTTGGTGCTGCAGCCAGGAGTCAGTGCTGTGCCTCTGAGGTGGGAGAGCCAACTTCAGGACACTGGTCCACAAGAGACCTCCCAGCTCCACATAATATCAAACAGCGAAAATCTCCCAGAGATCTCCATCTCAACACCAGCACCCAGCTTCACTCAACAACCAGCAAGCTACAGTGCTGAACACCCTATGCCAAACAACTAGCAAGACAGGAACACAACGCCACCCATTAGCAGAGAGGCTGCCTAAAATCATAAGTCCACAGACACCCCAAAACACACCACCAGACGTGGACCTGCCCACCAGAAAGACAAGATCCAGCCTCATCCACCAGAAAATGGGCACTAGTCCCCTCCACCAGGAAGCCTACACAACCCACTGAACCAACCTTAGCCACTGGGGACAGACACCAAAAACAACGGGAACTACAAACCTGCAGCCTGCAAAAAGGAGACCCCAAACACAGTAAGATAAGCAAAATGAGAAGACAGAAAAACACACAGCAGATGAAGGAGCAAGATAAAAACCCACCAGACCTAACAAATGAAGAGGAAATAGGCAGTCTACTTGAAAAAGAATTCAGAATAATGAGAGTAAAGATGATCCAAAATCTTGGAAATAGAATAGAGAAAATGCAAGAAACATTTAACAAGGACCTAGAAGAACTAAAGAGGAAACAAGCAACGATGAACAACACAATAAATGAAATTAAAAATACTCTAGATGGGATCAATAGTAGAATAACTGAGGCAGAAGAACGGATAAGTGACCTGGAAAATAAAATAGTGGAAATAACTACTGCAGAGCAGAATAAAGTAAAAAGAATTAAAAGAACTGAGGACAGTCTCAGAGACCTCTGGGACAACATTAATTGCACCAACATTCGAATTATAGGGGTTCCAGAAGAAGAATAGAAAAAGAAAGGTACTGACAAAATATTTGAAGAGATTATAGTTGAAAACTTCCCTAATATGGGAAAGGAAATAGTTAATCAAGTCCAGGAAGCACAGAGAGTCCCATACAGGATAAATCCAAGGAGAAACACGCTAAGACACATATTAATCAAACTGTCAAAAATTAAATACAAAGGAAACATATTAAAAGCAGCAAGTGAAAAACAACAAATAACACACAAAGAAATCCCCGTAAGGTTAACTGATCTTTCAGCAGAAACTCTGCAAGCCAGAAGGGACTGGCATGATATATTTAAAGTAATGAAGGAGAAAAACCTACAACCAAGATTACTCTACCCAGCAAGGATCTCATTCAGATTTGATGGAGAAATTAAAACCTTTACAGACAAGCAAAAGCTGAGAGAGTTCAGCACCACCAAACCAGCTTTACAACAAATGCTAAAGGACCTTCTCTAGGCAAGAAACACAAGAGAAGGAAAAGACCTACAATAACAAACCCAAAACAATTAAGAAAATGGTCATAGGAACATAACATATCGATAATTACCTTAAACGTGAATGGATTAAATGCTCCAACCAAAAGACACAGGCTTGCTGAATGGATACAGAAACAAGACCCATATATATGCTGTCTACAAGAGACCCACTTCAGACCTAGAGACACATACAGACTGAAAGTGAGGGGATGGAAAAAGATATTTCATGCAAATGGAAACCAAAAGAAAGCTGGAGTAGCAATTCTCATATCAGACAAAATATACTTTAAAATAAAGACTATTAGAAGAGACAAAGAAGGACACTACATAATGATCAAAGGATCGATCCAAGAAGAAGATGTAACAATTGTAAATATTTATGCACCCAACACAGGAGCACCTCAATACATAAGGCAAATACTAACAGCCGTAAAAGGGGAAATCAACAGTAACACATTCATAGTAGGGGACTTTAACACCCCACTTTCACCAATGGACATATCATCCAAAATGAAAATAAATAACGAAACACAAGCTTTAAATGATACACTAAACAAGATGGACTTAATTGATATTTATAGGACATTCCAACCAAAAACAACAGAATACAGATTTTTCTCAAGTGCTCATGGAACATTCTCCAGGATAGATCATATCTTGGGTAACAAATCAAGCCTTGGTAATTTAAGAAAATTGAAATTGTATCAAGTATCTTTTCCGACCACAATGCTATGAGACTAGATATCAATTACAGGAAAAGATCTGTAAAAAATACAAACACATGGACGCTAAACAATACACTACTTAATAACAAAGTGATCACTGAAGAAATCAAAGAAGAAATTAATAAATACCTAGAAACAAGTGACAATGGAGACACGACGACCCAAAACCTATGGGATGCAGCAAAAGCAGTTCTAAGAGAGAAGATTATAGCAATACAATCCTACCTTAAGAAACAGGGGCTTCCCTGGTGGCGCGGTGGCTGAGAGTCTGCCTGCCGATGCAGGGGATGCGGGTTCGTGCCCCGGTCCAGGAGGATCCCACATGCTGTGGAGCGGCTGGGCCTGTGAGCTATGGCTGCTGGGCCTGCGCGTCCGGAGCCTGTGCTCCACAACGGGGGAGGCCACAGCAGTGAGAGGCCCGCGTACCGCAAAGAAGAAAAACAAACAAAAAAAACAAACAAAAAAAGAAACAGGAAACATCTCGAATAAACAACCTAACCTTGCACCTAAAGCAGTTAGAGAAAGAAGAACAAAAAAATCCCAAAGTTAGCAGAAGGAAAGAAGTCATAAAGATCAGATCAGAAATAAATGAAAAAGAAATGAAGGAAACGATAGCAAAGATCAATAAAACTAAAAGGTGGTTCTTTGAGAAGATAAACAAAATTGATAAACCATTAGCCAGACTCATCAAGAAAAAAAGGGAGAAGACTCAAATCAATAGAATTAGAAATGAAAAAGGGGAAGTAACAACTGACACTACAGAAATACAAAAGATCATGAGAGATTACTACAAGCAACTGTATGCCAATAAAATGAACAACCTGGAAGAAATGGACAAATTATTAGAAAAGCACAACCTGCCAAGACTGAACCAGGAAGAAATAGAAAATATGAACAGACCAATCACAAGCACTGAAATTGAAACTGTGATTAAACATCTTCCAACAAACAAAAGCCCAGGACCAGATGGCTTCACAGGCGAATTCTAGTAAACATTTAGAGAAGAGCTAACACCTGTCCTTCTTAAACTCTTCCAAAATATAGCAGAGGGAGGAACACTCCCAAACTCATTCTACGAGGCCACCATCACCCTGATACCAAAACCAGAAAAGGATGTCACAAAGAAAGAAAATTACAGGCCAATATCACTGATGAACATAGATGCAAAAATCCTCAACAAAATACTAGCAAACAGAATCCAACAGCACATTAAAAGGATCATACACCATGATCAAGTGGGGTTTATTCCAGGAATGCAATGATTCTTCAATATACGCAAATCAATCAATGTGATACACCATATTAACAAATTGAAGGAGAAAAACCATATGATCATCTCAATAGATGCAGAGAAAGCTTTCGACAAAATTCAACACCCATTTATGATAAAAACCCTGCAGAAAGCAGGCATAGAGGGAACTTTCCTCAACATAATAAAGGCCATATATGACAAACCCACAGCCAACATCGTCCTCAATGGTGAAAAACTGAAAGCATTTCCACTAACATCAGGAACAAGACAAGGTTGCCCACTCTCACCACTCTTATTCAACACAGTTTTGGAAGTTTTAGCCACAGCAGAGAAGGAAAAGAAATAAGAGGAATACAAATCTGAAAAGAAGAAGTAAAGCTGACACTGTTTGCAGATGATATGATACTATACATAGAGAATCCTAAAGATGCTATCAGAAAACTACTAGAGCTAATCAATGAATTTGGTAAAGTAGCAGGATACAAAATTAATGCACAGAAATCTCTTGCATTCCTATACACTAATGATGAAAAATCTGAAAGTGAAATCAAGAAAACACTCCCATTTACCATTGCAACAAAAAGAATAAAATATCTAGGAATAAACCTACCTAAGGAGACAAAAGACCTGTATGCAGAAAATTATAAGACACTGATGAAAGAAATTAAAGATGATACAAATAGATGGAGAGATATACCATGTTCTTGGATTGGAAGAATCAACATTGTGAAAATGACTCTACTACCCAAAGCAATCTACAGATTCAATGCAATCTCTATGAAACTACCACTGGCATTTTTCACAGAACTAGAACAAAAAATTTCACAATTTGTATGGAAACACAAAAGACCCCGAAGAGCCAAAGCAATCTTGAGAACGAAAAACAGAGCCGGAGGAATCAGGCTCCCTGACTTCAGACTATACTACAAAGCTACAGTAATCAAGCCAGTATGGTACTGGCACAAAAACAGAAATATAGATCAATGGAACAGGATAGAAAGCCCAGAGATAAACCCACGCACATATGGTCACCTTATCTTTCATAAAAGGAGGCAGGAATGTACAGTGGAGAAAGGATAGCCTCTTCAATAAGTGGTGCTGGGAAAACTGGACAGGTACATGTAAAAGTATGAGATTAGATCACCCCCTAACACCATACACAAAAATAAACTGAAAATGGATTAAAGACCTGAATGTAAGGTCAGAAACTATCAAGCTCTTAGAGGAAAACATAGGCAGAACACTCTATGACATAGATCACAGCAAGATCCTTTTTGACCCACCTCCCAGAGAAATGGAAATAAAAACAAAAATAAACAAATGGGACCTAACAAAACTTCAAAGCTTTTGCACAGCAAAGGAAACCATAAACAAGACCAGAAGAGAACCCTCAGACTGGGAGAAAATACTTGCAAATGAAGCAACTGACAAAGGACTAATCTCCAAAATTTACAAGCAGCTCATGCAGCTCAAAAACAAAAAAACAAACAACCCAATCCAAAAATGGGCAGAACACCTAAATAGACATTTCTACAAAGAAGTTATACAGACTGCCAACAAACACATGACAGAATGCTCAACATCATTAATCATTAGAGAAATGCAAATCAAAACTACAATGAGTTATCATCTTACACCAGTCAGAATGGCCATCATCAAAAAATCTAGAAACAATAAAGGCTGGAAAGGGTGTAGAGAAAAGGGAACACTCTTGCACTGCTGGTGGGAATGTGAATTGGTACAGCCACTATGGAGAACAGTATGGAGGTTCCTTAAAAAACTACAAATAGAACTACCATATGACCCAGCAATCCCACTACTGTGCATACACCCTGAGAAAACCATAATTCAAAAAGAGTCATGTACCAAAATGTTCATTGCAGCTCTATTTACAGTAGCCCAGAGATGGAAACAACCTAAGTGCCCATCATCGGATGAATGGATAAAGAAGATGTGGCACATATATACAATGGAATGTTACTCAGCCATAAAAAGAAACGAAATTGAACTATTTGTAATGAGGTGGATGGACCCAGAGTCTGTCATACAGAGTGAAGTAAGTCAGAAAGAGAAAGACAAATACCGTATGCTAACCCATATGTATGGAATTTAAGAAAAAAAATATATTATGAAGAACCTATGGGTAAGACAGGAATAAAGACACAGACCTACTGGAGAACGGACTTGAGGATATGGGGAGGGGGAAGTGTGAGCTGTGACAGGGCGAGAGAGAGGCATGGACATATATACACTAACAAATGTAAGGTAGATAGCTAGTGGGAAGCAGCCACATGGCACAGGGATATCGGCTTGGTGCTTTGTGACCGCCTGGAGGCGGTGGGATAGGGAGGGTGGGAGGGAGGGAGATGCAAGAGGGAAGAGATATGGGAACATATGTATGTGTATAACTGATTCGCTTTGTTATAAAGCAGAAACTAACACACCATTGTAAAGCAATTATACCCCAATAAAGATGTTTAAAAAAAAAAAAAGACAGGAATAAAGACACAGACCCTACTAGAGAATGGACTTGAGGATATGGGGAGGGGGAAGGGTAAGCTGTGACAAAGCGAGAGAGTGGCATGGACATATATACACTACCAAACTTAAAATAGATAGCTAGTGGGAAGCAGCCGTATAGCACAGGGAGATCAGCTCGGTGCGTTGTGACCACTTAGAGGGGTGGGATAGGGAGGGTGGGAGGGAGGGAGATGCAAGAGGGAAGAGAGATGGGAACATATGTATATGTATAACTGATTCACTTTGTTATAAAGCAGAAACTAGCACACCACTGTAAAGCAATTATACTCCAATAAAGATGTTAAAAAAAAAAAAAGAATTATGCCCAAGATATTATCCAAGAGATGGGGGAAAAATGAGCAAAACAGCCAAAAAAAAAAAAAAAAAAAAAACAGTAAATAAAACAAGGTTTTGCTAAATTCTATGGAATTTTTGAATAATTTTTTTGAACAAATATATGACTATGGTCATTCAGTCCAAGAAGTAACATTAGGAACATTAATGTAAAAAGTGTTTCTAGAGGCTTAATTACAGCATTTTACAAATACCAGGTGAGAATTACAGCAAGAAGTCCTAGGGTAACAAATGGGAAGATCATTTAACCCGGGAAAGAACTCCTCATCCAGGTTTTACCACTATGAGGAACAGGCAAGTCACCTAACTTTTTGGATGTTGATGTCCTCATCTGTAAAATGGAGCCAGGACAATGCACACGTGCTGTGAGATGAAATGAGATGGTGTAAACAGAAGCCCTTTGTAAGTGATTAAGCACAAAGGATTACTGTTGTTGAAATTTTCCACAACAGTAAAATCCCTAACTTCAGTCAAGGTTTTAAAAGACAGAGAAGTTCTTTGTTAATCGCATAATCTTTTTAATGGGGGAGTTCAAAGTGTCTAAAGTTTTATTTTGTGACAATGCTTAAACCTATTCTCTTTCATTCTAAACTCACTGCATGAGGAGAACCACAGCCAGCCCACTCAAGTTCCCCCCTCTAGGCTCTGGGGAGACGAGCAAGTGTATCCTGGCATCTAATCACTGCTCCTGTAGGTCACTTCTTGGGAGAAAGGACCACTTAGTATCTGTCCTACCCACTGGAAGGAGGTGAGAATCTCAGCATGAGATGATATCTGGTGATATCTATAATCAAAGCATAGGAGGACAGACACTGGGGGATTATCATTGCTATTTCCATTCCCACTGGAGTGGGTTCAGTCAATGCCTTCCCAGGGCCTTGGGCCCATGTATTGGTCCTTGCTGACCTCTACCTAGGGAATGGAGACCCCTTTCTAAATTGGTGTCTCCAAAAAAGGGTGTGTGTGTGCCTTCAAGGATGTGCAAGGCAATTCACTGAGAGTGAAGAAAGAAAAGATTAAAATTTCTATTTACCTATTTTAAAATCCAGAAATAATAGAATCGAGCTTTTCTAATACTGAGTACCCAGATGCAGACACCTCACTCAGCCCATGTATCAGAAGGCTGTGTATAACCAATGGTATGTTTAAGGACTCCGGAAGCGGGGAGGGATGGAGATGGCAGAGTAGGAAGATGTAGAGCTCTCACCTCCTGCCACCAACACATGAAAAATACATCTACATGCAGAACACTTTTCATGGAACCCTAGCGGGAAACTGGCAGAAGAACTCCTATCAACCAAAGTTGCAAGAAAGATTTCCACATGACTGGGTAGGATGGACAAAAAGGCATAGGGTTGGGACCCCTGCCCCTGAGAGGGATCTGAAAGGAAGAGAAGGTCGGTATGGGTGGACCCTTGCCCTGGGGAGCCAGCAGGTTGAGCCACAGACTGGGCATCCCAATCCTAGTGTTGTACATGGAAGGAGACAAGTCCCCTTGGCCGCCGGGAGAACCTCTGGGACAGACAGAAGGGCTGGAGAAGCCTAGACTCTACTCGTGAGGAGTGTGCATGCACTGGTTGGTCAACAATCATGGTGGAGAGAACTCTGCACTGGTGGCTGCCACCTTGCTGCACTCCCCAGTCTGAGCTGGGTGAACACCCCAGCCCCACTCACTCCACACCACCGCTTGGCGTGAGACCTGGGCCAACTGGCCCCCTGGGGAAAGACTCAGTCTAGCTACACAGAGACACACTGGGGGCCCTGGGTGTGATCCGGTGGGGTGGTGGTCACTGTCAGTGTGTGCTCAGGCGGCCCCACAGGAGCATGCCGCAGTTTGTCCCCCAGCCTAGCAAGAGCGCCCCACCCACTCCACACTGCAGCTTCGCTCTGGATCTGGGGCAGACAGGTCCCGGGAGAAAACGGCCACAGAGGCAGCCCGTGTTTCTGGTGGCAGCACAGCCATCTCAATTCCTGCAGCCACAACACCCGGGTCCCCAGCCTACTCCACGCCACAGCCTTGCACCAGATCGAGGATGAACACGACAGGGGAAGGGACGTAACCCTGCGCTGCGTCTGAGCAGAACCGCGGACGCCTACAAAGGAGGTGCACAGGTCCTCTGGACGTGTGGGCCTCACTTGCCTCAGCAATCCTCTCCTTTGGGGCAAGGCTTGGTTAAAAAGGACGATAGTGTCTTCCATAAGGCAAGTAACCAAACCAACATCTCTGGGAAACAGCTGTTTTCTCTGCAAAAATCACCCCAAACCTAAACAATTACCTAAATCTTCCCTAAAAAACCTGAGGGGAGAATTTCTCTAAGAAATACGAGTAACTTCCTGGGCTATGAACCACACGTGACCACCTACTCTGCAAAACAGAAAAGAAAAAGTATCAGGTGAAGGTTCTTGGGGCCCCAAAGCCAATCCAGGTGATCACCATGCTGCCCCAAATATCCAGCATGAAGAAACACTAGGGGCAGAGGCAGGAGTAACGGTCGCTCTAAAATTTCCGTATCGGAGGGCTTCTCAGTGGCAAGCTGGTGGGGTCAGGATGTATATGTGGGCATTGTGCATTAAACTGAGACAAACTTGATTATACACACAGAGGCTCCTTAGGGGGGCTGTCCAAAGCCCCCTAACTTCCCACCTGGGTGCCGCTAAGTGCCCAGAGACAGAACACAGACACTGGTCTAGGAAACTCCAGTCTTTGCTGTCACTGCACAGGCCCCTCATAAAGAGTAATGACATCTGCATTAACTTGGACCACGTTTCAATTTCCACTGCCAATCGAAAGCGAAATCGGTCTCTGCCAGCACCTCCAACTTATTACTTGGGTAAGTAAGGATCATTAACGGTGTGGACTGCAGACACGCAACAGTCAGTCCACATTTCCAAAACTGTAAAGAAAAGTAAACAGCCTCAGTATGATCCATGAGTGAGGGCCCCTGGGGAACTGGGCACCAGCCTCTAATTAAAGGAAGTGCTCCAACGCCAGCTCCGGGGGCTACTTCTGGCCCTGGGCACGGACAACAGGCTGGACAGAGGCAGAGGTTCTGCAACCTACGGTTACGCACCTTTCCTCCCCGCCTCGGGTGTCGCGGAAGGCTTTTCCTGCCGGGCGGCAGACGGCGCCGGGGAAGCTGGCTTCCTCTCTGTTTCCACCTCTTCCTCCTCATCCCGCTTCTGGTCCTTCCTCTCCTCAGTCGGCGGGGGTGAGGGCGTCCGGGGGCCCCCGTTGTCCCGGCCCTCCTTGCATGGCTCGCCGGGCTCCGGGTCAGGCTTCCCCGCCCGGCGAGCCAACAGCTCCACCAAGTAGGGCCTGCTCAGCTTGGAGATCGGGGAGGACGGCGGAGTCTGGCCCGCGGGCTTGGGAGCCAGGGCTGGCTTCTGGGCCAAGGGCGTTCTGTTTGCTGCCCTGTCCTGCTCTGGAGCCGGGGGCCCAGGCTGGGCTGCAAGAGGAGAGTGGCTGGGAGGGCTTTCAGCAGAGTCCTTCCAGGGGGCCGGGGCTTGCTTCCTCTCGGTGGGGAGAGACGGGCCATGCTTGAGGGCGGCAGCCTCTGTCTCTCTCTCTCCAGCTGTGCTCCCCGGAGCTGACGGCACCCCATTGATACTGTCCCCCGTGCTGCTGTGCCTTTTCTTCTTCTTTTGTTCTGTTTGTTGGTCGCAGTGGAAGCGCAAGGAGTAGTTGGTCCTTCTCAATTTTATTCCAAAAGGGGAAGCTTTATCCTCCCCACCTGGCATCACGGGCTCCGGCTTTCCTGCTCCACCTGTGGTCTCGCTGTCCGAAGTGACCACGGGTTCTGCTTGGGCCACTGCTTTCTGTGGAGGGTAAGGAAGGCTTGGAACAAGGAAAGATGGAAGGTCTTTGGCAAACTTGCACCCCTCCGTGGTGTCCGTTGGCTCCTGGTGTGCCCCCGGTTTCTCTGCACTCTTCACGGGCTCTTTAGTATCAGCAGCAGGGAGCTGGGGCCGGGCCTCTTCGCTGGGACCCGGCTGGGATCTTTTTCTAACGCTTTCCGCTTCCGTGTTCTGTTTGGAGATCTCCCCGCCCCCATCAGAGAATTTCTGCCAGGCAGGCTTAATGGAGAACTTTGCATTTACCGGCGGGGTCCTCCGGAGGTTCCCGCGGGAATCACATCGGCCCCTGGGCGTGTGTTCATCACCCGGCCGAGACTGGTCTCTCTCGCCGCGCTGGTCACTCTCTGCGTTCCTCAGGATTCTGGACCGAATGGAAGCCCATTCAGCGAGCGCGGCCGCGCTGCTCGGAGACTCCTGGGAGGGCCTGGTCTTCCCACTGCCTGCCCGGGGGTCGCCTGGGGCTCGGGGTGGGTTCTCCAGGGCGGGGACATCCACGTGCTTCTTTTCTTCTGACAAGCCCAGGAGGGACTTGCACGCCGTGTCCTTGATCTGGCTCAGGTTGACGGCCGGGCCGCAGAGCTGGGCTCCCGTGACCAGAATGGCCGTGTGTGGGATGCTCAGGGACGAGGGCAGGGCGTGGGAGGCCGGGCTGGCTTTGGGGGCCTTTGGCTCTTGGGGACCAGAGGCGAGCCCCTCATCTTTCATGGGCTTCACGGGGCTCAGATTGACTTTGGGGAAGAGAATTTGTTTCCCTCCGGATGACACCTGGAAAGTGTAGGGTCTGGGCATGGTCTGCCTCTCATCTACCTCCTGCCATCTGAGCTCCTCCACCTTTCTGTCTGTTTCTGGAGCGGCAGCTTCTTTCTTCTCTCCTGGAGCCAACGCCTCTTCCACCTGGGCCTCTTGTTTCTGGGGCAGCTCTGCGTTGGTTTCTTCCCTCTTTTCCCGCCATCCACAAGGTTGATCCCCGGGAACATCCCCCTGCTTTCCGGCCTGCTCGCCTGATGGCTCGGTGGCCTCTGGGCTCTGCTTCACCCAAACACTCGGCTCCTCAGAGTTTTCTCTTGGCTTCTCGGGTGTCAGATGTTCTTGTTCTGCTTTCTCTGCAGTGTCGCTCTGAAGTGGGCTCCTCAAGCCCCGTTTGTGGTCCAGCAGCGGCTGATTCTCCTCTTCCACTCTCGGTGCTTCCTGAAGCTTCTCTTCCGCTTCCTGCCTCCTCTTCGCCTCCGCGTCCTCCTGCCGTCTCTGCGCCTCCAGCTCTTCCTGCCTTCTGAGCTCCTGCAACCGTTTTTCCTCCGCCGCCTCCTCCTCCCGCCGCCTCTGCGCCTCCAGCTCCTGCCGCCTCTCCTCCTCTTCCTGCCGCTGCTTTTCGGCCGCCCGCTGCCCCTGCTCCTCCAGCCTTCTGAGTTCCTCCAGTGCTCTCTCCTCCTCTTCCCGCCGCAGCTTCTCGGCCTCCTGCCGGCTCCGCGCCTCCAGCTCCTCCTGCTGCGCGCGTCTCTCCAGGCGCCGCGCCTCTTCCTGCAGGCGACCCGGCTCCTCGGCTCCCAGGCGCCCTTCTTCGTCTTGCTCCCTCCGAGCTGGGTCTGGGCAGCCCGGCTCTTCCGGACTCTGCGCCTCCTCTTCACGCTGCCTCTTTGCTGCCTCTAGCTGGACTCCTTCCTCCTCTTCCTCCCCTTCCTCCTCCAAGAGCTCCTCCTGCCTTCTTTTCTCCTCCCAAAGCCTCCTCTCCAGGGCCTGGAGCCTCTGCTCTTCCAGGCGTCGCCTCTCTGCCGCTTCGGCCTTTTGCCGTTTGCACTTGGCCTCAAGTTCTTGCCAGTATTCTTCTTGGCGTCGCTTCTCTTCCTCCGAGTCCAGCGCCTCTGGCTCCTCTTCATGCCAGATTGGCTTGTCTTCTCCAGGGTGCCCATTCTGGTCTAGGGACAGCTGATGCGGGAAGCCACCTTGCTCGTTCTGTCGATCCTAACATTGGTAAGGGAAACAGAATTAGCTTTCCTTGTGCACAGGCTACCATTACAATCCTACTCACAATGTGGGTGGCCCTCCTAATCTCAAAAGTTGGGGCAATGTTCCCCTCTCTACGCAGAGACAGGTAACCTTGGGTATCCCTCACACCAAGAGTAAACTGGGGGTGGGGAAAAGAATTTCATCTTTGTGTTTCCTCTCTACATGTCATCCTCAAATTCTTTTTTTTTTTTAATACACATGAATAATCATAGGAAAACTGGTAGTCCAGCATTAGAAAGGGGAGGAAAAATGCAATTTGTGCTTCATCAACGTCCCCTGAAACTTGTGACTGAGAAGTCTCCTCTAATCAAACTGAAGAAGCTTTGGCTAAGCCGTGGCACAGGAAAGTGGGCCACCCGTCTGTTGCAAAGCACACAGTGTCCGGAGCCCCTCCTCAGCCAGCCTCTCTCTCTCTGAGGTCCACCAGCCACCGGCGGGCAACACGTCAGAAAGGGTGGTGGAAAGGAAATGGGCCCCTTCACCCTTGTGCCTGAGACACAGCCATCCCCGACAGGGACAGACCGAGTTCCTTCCATAGGCCCCTCAACAGCACCATCCTGCTAGGCAACATTAATGCCCAGCCAGCAAGGGTGTCTACCAGGCCATACGTACCCCGACAAGTCGCCTGTGCTTCCTTGACACCCTCTGGTTTTTTGGCTTAATGGACAGTTTGTGCTTGGCGGCACTGTTGTCCAGGCGGGCGATGGCCAGGGGGATGGCATCTAGGTTGACACTTTCGATGGTGCCGGCAGAGGAGAAGTGCCTTTTTGGCCGAGACGTTTTAACTGGAGCAGCCTACGGTGGAGATTGAAATGTGAAGTCAGTCGGGATCAGAGAACAACCTGCAAGGAATCCCGGCATGGCGGCACTGGTTGGAGCTCGCACCTTGCCCAACCTGGCCCAGGAGATGCTGGCATGCGGGCGGGGCTCGTGGGCACAGTGAAGTGAACACTGCTTTTAGAATCAAAAGACGTTGAGTATTTGTTTTGCCAGTGATAATCTGTTATTAACTTGTAAAGGTCATTTAATCTTTCAGGGACTAATTTTCCTACTCTGAATGGTACGGGGGTTAGATTAGATCAGGGGTCAGTAAGACACAGGCGAGGTGGGCCAGTCCTGCCTGAAGACTGTTTGGCTGAATAACGTTTTCCTGGTACACAGCCACACCATTGCCCTTGGCTGCCTTTGCGCTGAAAGGAAGAGCAGAACAAAGCAGAGTCTGGTAGTTGCAACTTATGGCCACGAGGCCTAAAATAAGTAGTAGTTTGCTAAGCGCTGGACTAGCTCATCTCTGTGCTAAGAACTCTGTAATTCTAAGAGCCTTCCACTGCCACAGACATGGTGTGTACATACCTCAGCTCCTACTTTAGCCTCCTCAAACAGGGAATGTGTCTTTCTGGCCTTTGTATCAATCCTCTTTATGCCCAAGTAGCCAATCTCATTTGGTAAGTGCTCAATAAATATTTGCTAAAAGAATGAAGGAACAATAAAGTATAATAACCTCTCTGCCTAGGGCATAAAATTTCTAATCAGCAAAAATGTTTTAGCACGATCATGCCAAAGTCACCGAGCACTGGTGCACTGGAAGTGAAAAGGAGGAGGCCTGGGTGAGAAGGTGAAGGGCAGAAATGTGCTACACACAGGGGAAAGGCAATTCTGCAGAGGATGAGCCGCAGAACTGCTTGCGGCTCTGGAATACAGGTGTGGTCACTTACAAAGCGCAACCTCAGACCAACCGTATACATTTAGTTAGGTCAGAGAGACCCAGGCTCACAGTCCACGCTGAATCAGATGGTAAGGAGCCACGCCTGTAACTTCAGAGTATTCACAGGCAAGCAGCGAGGCAAGGGCTCCTGGCCACAGCACGCCACCGCACAGCAGAGGGCGCTCACGGCCCTAACTGCCTTCTCCAGCAGCTGAGCTACAGGCTCAGCATCAGCGGAGGCCAGGTTGCCCCTGTTTTGACTGTGTCCGTGCACAGTAAGGGCAGAGTCAATGGGGTTGAGCTGGTGGCTTTGCTTTTTCCAATTATCTTCCATATTTATGCACAAAGATAAAGGAGCCAGCTAGCTCCAAGAGCAAAACGAACGCTCGGTAAATACTAATTTATGACAAGAAGCACGGAAGTAAGGAAAAATAATCCCAGCCTTTGGTCTCCTAAGCTTTTATTTATTTATGGTTGTCTTTATAATAGGTGTCAAATTCTAAACTACTGTTGAAGAGAGATGAATTAAACATTTATTTCCATCCCCTAATGGATGTGTGAGTAAGAGGAGTTAAAGCCAAATGTGATAGACTGAAGACGCAGATAAAGCATTTCAAGCTGAGATTTAATGCCATGTTTCGTCTCTAGTTATTCAAGCTGGGCCTCTTCATCTGGGTGGTGGAACTGTCTTGAGTCATCCCCTTCAGAAGACTCAGGGACATGCCCTGTTCTCACCGTACTGTCTGCCAGACCCCGGGAAGACCCCTTGACCCCTGTGCAGGTGAAAGGTCCTCATGCGAGCGGACTGGCCTCTGTAGAAGTGGCGCACGTGATCTCCACAGGGCTCCCTAGGCTCCTGCAGGTAACGTCGCAGGTTTCAGTGGAACGTGTGTAAGTTAAAAACCAAAAATACACACAAGTAGAGAAATGCTAAGGTCTTTTGGGAGGCATCTCTAAATAGAAGGAGACTTTTCCTTACACACTCTTTATGTTCAGGTGTTTTTGAATGTTTTTTTCAATGGCTTACCGGTGTCTTAAAATACATGCTACACCTAGGAAAACTACCAACACCTGAGACCCCAAACACAGGCGTGGCGGGAGTGTGGCTCTTTTTCAGAGCGGGGTTCAGTTCCAGCAGTTACATCACCATAGAAACAGATGCTCCAACATCTACCACTGGTTGCATTTTGAAGGAAGTTAAAGTAATGGACAAAGGTAGCATTTATGAATGGGAAAATGAGGCAGCAGATCGCCCAACAGAAGGAAGAATGGAAGTTAAAGTAAGGAGGCTGCATACACAAGTTCAAATCATACTACCTTCTCTTCCATCTCACTTCCGGCTCCAGGCAGATTCAGAGGACCCGGAGAACTTGGCGTCTCACTGGACTGGAACAGTAGAGAGAGTGCTCAAGTCAAACGCCAGCACAGGAAGTCCTGGGCAGACAACCAGACAGTGTCTGTGCAGGCAAGGGCCACCCCCTCCTCCACGCAGGGGCGCAGCTGGCTGCAGAGAGCCGGCAGGTTCACGGCGGGGACTCTGCTAATGTCCGGACTCCACCAGGGCTCCCGGGGCACGGTGTGTGCTCCCCTCTCCCCCGAGTTCAACACATCTCCCATCTGGGCGGTCTCCAACCTCCGTCCTTGATGTGTTTCCCCACTGATGAGAGAATCTCAGGTGCTGCCCTGCTGCCACCCTACCTGGGAAGCAGGGCCCCAACTTCAGAGCTCTCGGCTTTGCTGGCTGCCTTCCACCCCATGAAAAGGAAAGAAGGGCCCTTCCAGGGGCACACGGGGGCTGGGCTGAGGAAGTGGATGACCAGAGGAGGCAAGAAAACTTGGAAGGAAGGGAGGAAGGGAGGGAGGAAGGAAGGAGAAGAAAAAGGCTGATGATTCACCTCCCAGTCGCCCTGACTGCCCTGGGTACATGCACATCACGTCATCTGCACCAGCTATACCTTCCGTCTTGTATCGCCCATATTTACAAAAGGGTCTCATTGGGGGCTTCCCTGGTGGCACAGTGGTTGGGAGTCCGCCTGCCGGTGCAGGGGACGCGGGTTCATGCCCCGGTCCGGGAAGATCCCACATGCCGCGGAGCGGCTGGGCCCGTGAGCCATGGCCGCTGAGCCTGCGCGTCCGGAGCCTGTGCTCCGCAGCGGGAGAGGCCACAACAGTGAGAGGCCCGCGTACCGCCAAAAAAAAAAGGGTCTCATTGTCTCTTACAGAGCCATAACATCAGCTTGCCCTACCTCAGTCCCTTTTCTGTACCACACTTAGAAACACCTTTAGAAAACACAAGTCAGATTATCACTGCCCTGCTTAAAACTACTCAGAGGTTTCCTATTACTTTTTGAATAAAATTCACCCCTTCTCCTGTGGTCTACATGATCCAGCCTCTATACTGTGCTCTACCTACCCTTTGTCCTCGTCCCCACTGGCCTGCTTTCTGTTCCTCCTTCAGGACAAGCTCAGTCCCACCTCTGGGCTTCTGTACTTGCTCTCCCTTCTTCCTAAAACACCCTTTACCCCTCCGGTCCTGCTCATGGCTATTCTGACCTCCTTATCTAAAGAAGCAGCCTCTCTCCAACCATATTACTCACTTTTCCATCACCCTGTTTTATTTTCTGTGCAGCATTTTTATTAATCCGAAATTACGATGTGTATCTATTTGTTGACTTGTTTGTTGTCTGACTCTCCTCTCATTAGAATGTAAACGACACGGAAGCAGCCCCTTGTCTAATCTGACCCATCTCTGCAAGGCCCACAGCTGGGGGAGCACCTGCTGAATGAATGACCCTCCTCCTCTCCCAGGCCACAGTGCCCTGCACTTATTAGATCTTCAGTAACAGGGAAGACATTTGCTTTGGTCCATAGGAAATCCCTGAATCAAGGCTGATGACCCACACTGCTGCCCAGCACTCAGGAGGCTGGGGAGAGCATTGTTGGACCAGTGGGAGAGATGGGCCCCACGCCTGCTTCACCACCACCCACAACTGTGGGCGCCAGGAGTCATCAGGGCCAGGGCCAGGGCCAGGCAGAGCTGGGCAACAGAGGAGACTGTCCACCTTTTCTTTCCTTCCTTTGCTCTACAAGTCACTTATCTTTTGTTCTACTCTTATGACATGTTAGCTGATAACAAGCACAACTTCTTCCAGGGGCATCTTAATAACACCCAATGTCATTTCAGGCACCATGGTAGGCACAGCACAGAGAATACTTTCTTTTAAGCATGGGAAGACTCGGAGCCTCAGCTAGAGAACAGTTTATCTAGCTACTGGTAGGGCTTTTCTTCCTTTTCCCGTAAGAGGCCTGAGGGTGTCCCTTCTGCTGCTAGAGGGACTCTCATTTCAGGATATGCTCAGAGTGTTTCTTTCAAAGCGTCAAGAGACCAAATTTAGATAGGACAGTGCTGGACCAGTGTGACTTTCTTTCCACACTAAGTAGACTTCAAGCGGGTCTGTTTGATATGTTCTGTCTTATTGAGCACCTACTTCTTTCCTCATTTCCCTTTAAATTAGTCCAATTTGACAAGTAATCATTCAGTGCAAGTAAGCAGTAACGATGTCCTGGGGAGACAGAGACACGTAAGATCCAGTCTGTCCTCAAGGAACTCAACGTTTAGAGATGCAGAGAAAATAGTTACGTGGACACAGATGCAGACGGAGTACAGATGTGTAAGAAGCACTAAGGATGCACAGTGAAGGCACAGAGGAGATAGTGCAGCTTGGAGGTGAAGCCAGGCGAGGCTCCCAGAAGAGGTGGGTCAGCCCGGGTCTCCGGGAGTAAGTGGAAGACACTGGGAAGAGCTGGGGCAAGGGGCACGTCTCCCCTGCCTCCCCCTCTTCCAAGCTGGCCCCCCTGCAGATCAATGCACTGGCCCGGGAAGTGCCCTCCAGCCCTGGGCTACTCATCAGGAAAGCTTCTCCCACCTTATTCCCTACATTGCAGAGCCCAGGGTTACTGATGCCCCTGTCCACTGCCCAGCACCCTCCTGGGCTTCTTAGCAATCAAGTCATTCCCTGGAGGAGCCTTACTTTGTTCTCGGTGTCTGAGAGGATGACGTCCTGCTGAGTCACAATTTCCATGGGACTGGTCAGGACCGGATCCTCTTCCAAGCGAGCCTCGCCACTGTCTGCCTTCTTCATGGGAATGGCATTGGGTGGTGGCTGCCCAAACTTGATGTTCTTACCCAACTGTCGCTGGAGAGAAACAAAAGAAAGACATTCTGAAGCAGTGAAGCGGTTCACAATAACCACAGCCAGATTCCCCATAGCTAGCAGGCACTGAGGCATATTCTGTACACGACTAGTTTCCAGACTAGACACCATGCCAGTAAACCCTGATGCAGTCCTGTAATAACTGAATCTGTCTCCTGGTATTTCTTTCCCACCTTCGAGCCGTGAGCTTTTTCATCCAGCCACCTCTTTCATGGAGATGCCAACATTTCCAGGGGGGGTAGAGAGACCGTATTTCTGATCCAAAAGTTGGGCATGACAAAAATGTTTTGATTAACCTATAAGTTTATTTATATAAAAGTCTTTTAAAGGTACAAAAATTGGATAGAAAATAGTTTCATGAAATGCAAAAACCACTGGGGGAAATCAAGACCCTTGTGGTTGCACAAAGAAGGGAACCCTTCAGCCCTTTTGGACATATCTCCCCTTGAATATTTAGGTTTCATCTACCTTCCTCACCAGCCCCTAGCTTGAACATCCTGTTCGGGTTACATTGGGTACCACTGCCAAATGGAAGAAGACCCCAGGGCCCACAAGTCTTTCCATGATTGACGCTGAGTTCACGGAAAAGATGGAAGCAATCTTGTCCTGCCAATAGGACGGCCTCTTCGCCTTGCTGCAGCTACCCACTGTGCCCTACCGGCCAGAAGGAACCAAGTGGGTAAGGGACAGAGAAGGAGGCCAGAGGAAGGGCCAAAGAGGGACTGATCACTGGTGGGAGGGAGCTGAATGGATGGGGAGAAGGAGGGAAAAACAGGGGATAGAAATTAGGAAGATAAATAGTATTCAGAATTAGAGAAAAGCCAGATTTAAAAAAGGAATTTTATTCCCTGAAGAAAAATATATAAACATAATAGTTTTTAATAAGAGACAAAATATTTAATGGGCTAGATATATTAGATATAAAATATTTAATGGGTAGAGAAAGTGAATGACACTCAGGAAGGAAAAGAGGTAAGCCGTGGTCATCCGAAAGACTACTGTACTGAATCGAACATATTGTACAAACTACTGCCTTTATCTACATCAGGGATTCTCAAGCTCGGTGCTACTGACATTTGAGGCCAGATAATTCTTTGTTGTGGGAGCTGTCCTGTGCACTGTAGGACGTTTAGCATCACCCCAGGACAGCAGATGCTAGTAGCAACCCCTCTTCAACCTGTTTAGACAACCGAAAATGCCTCCAGGCTTTGTCCAATGTCCCCTGGGGGCTAAAGTCGCCTCCGGCTGAGAATTACTGCTCTAGATCTAGGTACTTGGGTTTCACAGTCTTTTTATGCTTCAAGGGGAAAAAAAAAATAGAGACTACATTATCGGATATTTATCTCTAATGTGGCCAATATTTAATACCACAAAGCTGCAAAAAGCCTTAGCAATCACATTATCCAATCCCCTCACTTTACAAAAAAAGTCAGAAGTCCAGTGGGGAGAGGTGACTGGCTCAAGCTTATGGAAAGAATGAGTGGCCCCAAAGGGATTTGAATCCATGTCTTCTAAACCACATTCAGTGTTATTTTCATTGCACTCCACTGGTTCTCATAAATTTAACATCACACGTCCTTCTTCTTTCAGGGGCAGAAAGAAAGAGAGGATGCAGCATTTTTTACTACCTCACTGAAGTTCCCCAGCAGAGGGCTCTCTCGAGGGAAATATTCCCCTTCTCTCTCTGAACTCCAGGATATCAAATCCACCCACCTTCACTCAGCTCCCCCTCGGCCTTGCATGGTGGATGGTGAGATTTGCAGAGACATGAAAGAGATGAGCCCCAGGCCCCCCTCCCCACATCCCGGGGGGCACGCACCCCAGCATGCCAAGTCAGGAGCACAGAGAGACAAGGACTCGTATTTGATCTGCTGGTATCTCAGCCTGAGCCTGGCTCCCCTGGCACCCCAGGGAGGGAGCACACATCAAAAGCCCGAGTTCAGCCAGTGAAGTACAGCTCGAGCAGCCTAAAAGGGTTTCGGGGAGGAGCAGGCTGAAAAATTGTATCTTCTAAAAACAAGTTTAGCAGGAAGCGGCAGTTAGTATCTACTCTAAGCAGATCAATAAGCAGGCACAGTTAGAACAGCCGATGGCGTCAGACGAGAGGACACGGTGTAACAAAGCCACAGGCCCGTCTCACTTGCTACCCTGTGGGAGAGGGACACGGACGTGGGCAGAAGTGGCCGGAGGAGTTCCAGCATCCTAGTGACAGCCTGAGCAGGGATTCATTCTGGGACTCCCAGCCCAGCCTTTGGTTGACCAGTTATCCCTTCTCTAGGAGTGCTGGCCAAGAGCTGGAAACTTCCCAATCACCTTAGATGGAGACCCCCTGCTGTCAGGGTGTACCATCTACCAATGCTCTTGAATGTCTAAGATGAGGGTATGTTCAGAAAAGAGTAGGCTTAATACTCTAAATGCCCTTTAGTTAGGATTTCTGCCACCATCACAGAAAAGAATGAATATGCTGATATTATTCTTCATTAGGGCACTTTTTAGAACACTGACATTGGTCCACCGTGATGCTTAGGTTAAAAAAAAAGAAAGAAAGAATATGGCCAAATGTAATCCTAGTCTGGACTGAAATAAACTCCAAAGATGGGATGGGTATCATGGCTGCCAATGGAAAATGAAAGAGAAAATGGGAGAAAATAGTAGATGCAATAGGAACAGGTGAAATAAGGTACATGGGACAAAGCTGGGAAATGGAGAGAGTGATATTAAGAAATGAAGTAGAGAGTTAAAGAAAGAAGCAACTTGAGAGGAGGGTGCAGGGGGCAGAGAAGAGGCACAGGGAGAAGCTGCAGCCTTGGTGGCAGGGACAACAGCTGAAGGGAGCGGGGTCGGGGTCGGGAAGGTGGGTGGGAAAGAAGGAAGAGGAAGAGGGAGGGAGGGAGGGAGGGAGGGAGAATGTGTGTGTATACCAGAGGGTTGATTTATGTCACAGATACGGGCATCCTGGCAGAAGAAACACAATGCTGTTGCCTTTGAGAATAACGATGAGCATCTCCATAAAACAGCTGGATTTAAAATCCCTCTAGAGAAAACAAGTTCGGGCTGCTGGCTAGGGAGCTTGAGAGGAGGGCGTGGGATGGAGGAGGGGAGGACCCAAGTCATGAAAGAAATAGGGCTTCCCTGGTGGCGCAGTGGTTGAGAGTCCGCCTGCCGATGCAGGGGACGCGGGTTCGTGCCCCAGTCCGGGAGGATCCCACATGCCGCGGAGCGGCTGGGCCCGTGAGCCATGGCCGCTGAGCCTGCGCGTCCGGAGCCTGTGCTCCGCAACGGGAGAGGCCACAACAGTGAGGGGCCCGCGTACCGCAAAAAAAAAAAAAAAAAAAGAAATGACGGCCATCGTCTAGGGAGAGGGCTCCAGCCTCTCTGTGCAGACAAAGGGCTGTCTTCACAGACACACCCTGCAGTGGTTGGGAACGAGACAGTGGAACAGGCCAGGCCAGGCCAGGGCTGAAGGTCCAAGGCCATGGTGAATGAGCCTTGGGCTCTCGAGGCCAAGGCCCTTGCACCTGCCCTGTGGGGTTCCTACTCCAAATGCTTCCTTCAGCTGACTCGAAGGAGACTGGGCTGTTGGACACTTTGTGTGATTTACTGACAACTAAAAGGTGACTGCTGAAACCTATCTGGCAATCTCAGGTGTCGAGTGAATTGAATATGGGGATAAATGTGGCTTTTTGGTGACTTTTATTCTGCCCACCTTTCAGGCATTGTCATGGGAAGAACTGTGATATAAGCAATCACTGAAAACCAGTCTGTTGAGATGAGCTTGCCCTTAAGTTTTCAGGAAAATAAACTATTACCACTCCCTCCATATATAGATATATATTTTTTACATACTCATGGATTCTTTATATGTACTGAGATAATAGCCAGAGGGGAGAGTGGAACCGCTGTGCCTAAACTGAGTCCATGTTACTTGTGGCTATGAATGGAGTTACTGTTAGACTGGAATGTGAGCTAAAAGGGGTGATATTTTATTCACTCAAATGGGGCCATTTTGTTGTAATATGGAATGTTGGAGAATGATGTTATAGGAATGCACATCCATATTTATGAGGCTTTTCTCCTATGGTGTGGAAATTCCAAGCCCATCATATTCTGCAGCTCTCACACTGCCAGTTTAGATTTCCCCAGACTTTTCACAGCCATCCTTCAGACCACGTCTGTAAGAACAAGGCAGAAGAAGAATAAAGTTGCTGTCCTCTTGAGCGAACTACGTATACTCCCATAGTTAAAATGAATTTAAAAGAACAAGCAAAATCAAAAGCACACAGATTTAAAGACGTTCGCTCTGTGCACAAGTGGCTAAGAGCAGCTATTTATTCTTTGTGTCCTCGACAGCTGCATGAGGTGCCCAAATCCTCAAAGGTAAGACACTTTGGCATTTTTTAAAGTGAAATCCAGCTCAGCAGGAGATAGCAGCTACTGAATATGGAGGTTTTCCCTCCTGAGCTAAACAGTCTGTGGACTAATAGACTAAGCATTTTCTGACAAAGATCTGGTATAATTCTAAAAAATCACTTGCAGGCTTAGACTGTGATGTTCCTGAGTCTCATCATCGATAGGTGCATACACACTTCACAGCCTGGTTTGATCTGAAATAAACAGCCACCTCCCTATCTGTGCTCTGGGCAGCTGGAGGGAACATCAAGGTCACTGTGGTCCAAAGGCAGTGAAGTGCAAAGCTTACAAAGCCACTCTGTGCTACAGCAGGTGAACAGTGATTCTGTATAAATGGCAGATTTTAATAACTGGAGGGGCCCTTCACATCATCCATCACATGCATCCTCCTATTTTTCAGATAGGGCACATGAAGGTCAGAGAGGTTAAAGGACCTGCTCCAAGGCTGCACAGCTAGGTGGTGGCAGAGGCCTGCCGGGGGCTTTTTATTTCACCCACTGGCCATAGAACAACCGGCTGTTATGGATAGGGTCCTAAAAAAGGGCAGCACTGTTGTTTCTGTCCCTGTAACTGTCCTATATATTAAAATCTGTTCTCACTCTGCACATGAATTATTTTTATACTCAGGGGAAAAAAGTAATTTTTCTTTTAAAGGTTCAGTTGCTTGCCACAGAAATTTTGGCAGGTGGTAGATTCACTTTGTTCAGAGAAGATGTTCAGAAAAGAGCAGGCTTATTTACGCTGTATTCAGTCATTCTGTACTCAGCATCAGCAGACAGATACTAACCATCACGGGTGCAACACAGGACAGTTCTGGCTGAGATGACTACGTGTGGACACTAGGGGGCAACCTTTCCAAGTGCAGTCATTACAGGCGTGGCTCCGGTTTCCAAGGACTAGGAAGTTTCTTAAGCCAGAGAAAAATGGCATTTTTTTTTTTTAAATGACATTCCAGTAGAAATCTCATTTCAAAAGAATGTCTTAATAATGGTGGCAAATCAGCCTGCTAGGACATTTACTGTCAAATAGGTGTTAGCCATTAGTTCTCTCTTTTTAAAATAAACATACACACATACACAAGGACAATTTCAGACATAAAAAACATACATGCCTCTGACGTAACTAAACACCCTCATTCCATGCTGGAGTCTACGAGGGGGCGGTCTTTTATGCTGCTGACTAAGCATCAATACCAGCATAACGTTTTTATGGAAAAATGCAAAGCATTCATGCAAGTTAATAAAGTTAACTACTATTTCTACAACTTACCAGGAACATACTGCTTAGTCGACTGAAAAATAAAGCACAGTCTTTTGGGGGTGATACAGTTATATCTTATGTCACTCCAAAAATCACATTTGCTATGATAATGGTCCCCATTTCCCTCTTCGAAGAGCAAAAGTCTCTTATTGTTTAAAAACACAACTTTAGAGCTGTAAGGAAGCTCGTGAATCCATGCAGCAGAAGCAAAATTAGGCAGACCTTGTATGAGTAGATGATGTCCAAAGGAGAGCACTCCAATTAGACAGCTATTCTGCTTCACTCACATTTCTTCTCCTGTTTTATCAGAATTGTTGCTTCAGGGAAGTTAGTTGTTTTACATTTTATTAGTTATGAGATCAGATTCTTTAAACTTATGGCTTACATCATTAAGACAACCAACTGGCATTCACATATTTCTATTGAGTTTCTGTATATTCAATACTGAGGAATTATCTATTTTTAACAACTCCAAATCCACTTCTTGGAGTGGCAGTGGCAGGTGGTGTGACATTACAAAGCTGATACCATTTAAGGCGACAGACTATTATCTAATTTTTAAAGAACTCCTTGAAAGCCCTTGTAAAATACAGTTGTTTTGTAGACTGAAATCTGTAAGTCATTCCCCTTAGAAAGGGAGTATTATGAGGGTTCATTACTTCGTAGCAATAATATTCCAGGAAATAAAAGACTTCAAGAAGGAAAGGTAAGGAGGAAGGGGATCGAGGTTTTCTTTGGCCGTCACACCCTTCCCCCTTCTCCAGCTTATGAAAAGACACAGCTGACTTTTTCTTCTGAGTCTATAAAACGTGTGGCAGTACAACCAGCAAGAACCAGAACGGGGGAGCTAGTTAGGAAAGCTGAAACTTGAAGTGCCTAGTTTAGTTCTGAGGGCAGGACTATGGCCTTGGGCAGGGGTGTGGTAGGTACAAAGATCTAGGCAAGTTTGGGTGTGGTTGCAGGGTGTTGGCTATTTCCCACCTCACCATATGCTATATTCAGCTGAGTGTGTGTGGCATATGTAACCAAACAGAGATCACAAAATACATAGCTAATAACCAGTAGAAACAAGAATATTTCAAGAAAATAGAAAAATTTGAGTGTCAGTAGCTATTCAAGCCAGCTGTCCCCTTTATTTTTTATGTTTTTGCTGGTTCATTCACTCATTCATTTATTGGTTCATTCGTTGTTGTAGACTTAGATGGAAACCAGCAGACCAGAGCCCCCTGTTCATCGTCTGCGTTGCCTCCAAGCACCCCCAGCTCAGAGAAGTGCTTGCTTATGCACTTCTGTCGGGTGAGTGAATTCTACTGAGCACTCGGGCAAACTTACTTGGGCAGATCCCAGGGGTCTTTGCTCCCCTTGCTTTTCCTGGACTTCCCGTTATTTCAGTCTCATTTAGTGAAAAATTATTTTATTATATTTTCATTCTTAAGGAGTTACCATCTGAGTCAATGTTATGTAGGAAAACTGCCCAACTCTGCAGTGTGAACAGGAGCGAAGCTGAAGAGCTTCACAGCACCCCTCTGAGACAGGGTGGCTCAGGGCAGCCAGATTTACAAACACAACAGAATAATAAAGAGTCTCACCATTCACTGTCCAAGTATGGAGACTTGGAATGGGAACACTTGCTGTGCATACCCTCAGCTGGCAGTCAACCCTGTGCTCGGGGATTATGGCCAACACTTAATGGTCAGGAGCTCTTTCCTCTCACCCAAGTTCTGCAGCCTCTCTAGGGTACTTGTCCTCATTAAGTCCAGTTAAAAATGAGGGAACAACTTGAGAGAAAAGGAGAGGGGGTGTTATGTAGGTGGGTACAACGGTGATAGTGAACCTCTCACAGGTGGACAGAGGCTTCCAGAAAACTGAGTGAGGTTTGAGAAAGCAAACATTCTCCCCAGGAGCTATCCCCTGGACCTCCCAATCCACTACTCAAGGCCAAGTTAGGAACTTTCCCCACTTCCCTCCATAGCCGGGCCCCTTCCCTATGGCTCTGACCTTCCAATCTCAAGCTGTCTTACCTGAAGAGTTTTGACTTTGCCCAGGATGTTGTCCTGTGACATTGCTTGAACTGTCTGCTCACTTTCTGCTCCCCCATCAGGGATAAAAATACTGTCATGGGAAAACGCCCGGGTTCCCACAGAATAGTTGAAGGACCTGGAATGCAAATCATGTGCTTCATTTTATTAGGATGATAAGATTCCTTTTGGCAATTCAATTTCCTTTTCTTCCTGATTTAGGGGACTCCACCCACATCCCCGGTCTCATTCAGAAAGCACTTCCAGCAGGGTGTCCTTTTCTGTGAGAGGTCAGCCAAGTATCTGGGTAGACAGAAGGGTCCCACTGGAATAAGGGAGCATGTCTCCAACACAACAATGTTTCAGAGCCGCTCAGTGGGAGAACTCAGACTGCTACTTGTTTGTAGAGAACCCAGGACAGAAGGCACTGCAGAAATGTTAACTGTAGGAGCCTTTCTCCTGATGAGCTGTCACTATCAGTTTTAGCCCAGTAAAGTCTTGTCAACAAGTAGTTTTTAAGTAACATGCAGATCTAGAAGTAAGAGGCAAGAGTTTCTTTCTTTCAGATTGCAATCAAATTGGAAGAAAGATATATACATCTAAAACAAAGACTTGATGAGGGCTGGAATTGCTACAGGGACTACAGGAATAAAGAGTCTCTCTGTCGAGACTCTAGGAATTCAGAGAAGAGGAGGGGAAATGTGTGTTAAGGAGATTCTAATGGGTGTCATGCGTTGGATGGCTTATAGGTGGTAGGTACCCAACAATAAACACTTTTCAGTTGAAAGGTTGGACTTCAAGGAAATCTGGACTTCTGACTGTGAGGTATAGGCCAGGTGAACTGCAGCAAGAGGAAGCAGCAGACACCAACCGTTCCTTACTTGATTTTGGAAATTAAGTTACCCCTGGGAAGGAACACACAGGGGCAGAATCACACACTCCCCATAAGGCAAGGCAGGCACATTTCCATGATGCCAGGCACACAGGCAGCTCTCTCAGGGTGAGAGAGCCCTACTTCTCCCTCTCCCCTCCCCAGAAAGGGGTTCCACCTGGAGGTTTTTTCAGTGACCTAGGGCAAGAAAGAAGAGGCAGTACTGGGGGAAATGGGCCGCCAGCTGTACCTCTGAACTGAATTACAGAAATGCAGCAGGCAGGTTCCCAACCAAGTTTAGACCTACTTGGAAAGACTGAGTACCAAATTTTTTCATCAAATTTGCCAAATTACGAGCAGCATGGTAACAAAGCATGTGAGGTTTAGAAACAGAAGACTGGGATGTGAGCCTCCTGGCTGTGTGATCTTCGGCAATAATACTATATATATATTAAAATTTATTTATTTATTTTGGCTGTGTTGGGTCTTTGTTGCTGCGCACGGGCTTTCTCTAGTTGCGGCGAGCGGGGGCTACTCTTCATTGAGCTGCGCGGGCTTCTCATTGCAGTGGCTTCTCTTGTTACAGAGCATGGGCTCTAGGTGCGCGGGCTTCCGTAATTGTGGCACGTGGGCTTCAGTAGTTGTGGCTCACAGGTTCTAGAGCACAGGCTCAGTAGTTGTGGCGCACGGGCTTAGTTGCTCCGCGGCATGTGGGATCTTCCCAGACCAGGGATCGAACCCGTGTCCCCCTGCATTGGCAGGCAGATTCTTAACCACTGCACCACCAGGGAAGCCCCCGGCAATAATAATAATAACCACCAATCCCTACTTTGATGAAAACACTGTGCTGAGAGTTTTACTTTCATTGTCTCATCACCAATATTTTGTGGCAAATAAAACTCAGGGAGTAAATAACCTTATTTAAAGTCGCCTAAATAGAAGTTGTAGCATAAGAAACAATTCAGATCTGCTGAATATAATCCCAGGCCAGGCAGCTGAAGTGTTTTAAAGTGGTGGAAGGTCTCTAGTATTCCTTCCCATGAGTGAGATGGGGTTTGGGCGGATCAGTGGGAGAGGAAGACAGGATGCCAATGCCATGTGGGCTGGAATATGGGAGGGCTGGAGACACTAAACAGCTGGAATAATGGGTAAGCCTTCAGCTAAATAGCACAAGGCACTATATAGCAGCAACCCACTTTATGAAATATGAGGCATTGTTTTAGGATATGAATATGAATATGAAAAGGAAATTAAATGTACCACTATCTCCCTGTCCTCAGAGACTTTGTGATCTATGCTACAAAATGAACTTCCAAGTTCACCTAAAGATGCTATGAAATAAACTTTCCATTCAAAGTTATGGAATCAAACCTTTTAATATTGTGTCTAAACTTTTTTCTCAGATCCCTGGCTATGATTCAGATGAAAGAAGAGGTAACTGACTTCATTTTCTACACAGTGTTTTTACAAATGGCTTATATACGCACTCAGGCTCTGAAATATTCTTATAAACACATATATGGACAAGTCCACTTTAGATGCTCAATAAATGCTTACTAATGTCGCACAGTTGTATGTACATTATACACCAGCGCTAGGCCAAGTTCCCTTCCAGTTTCCAAGTCAATCTTTTGACTGATTCATGAAATTTAACTCTCTGCTCTAATTCTTTTTTCCAGAAAGGCTAAGAACTGACAGTTTCCTGCTCTTCTGTGTTGCCCCAAATATTCCTTGTTGCCAACCAGGATTTAATGTCCCCACTTCCAGATGATCTTACTGAAAAATAGAGAAAATGAATCGTAATAGTAGTAGTAGTGATAATTATAATAATAGTGGTAGTCACAGTGGTAATATTAATACTGGCTAAATGTTACTGGGCACTTGCTATGTCCCCTCCATGTGTGCTAACTTCTTTAATATAACACCTAAATCCTTGTGATATATAATATTTAAACCTTATGTGGAAGGCACTATTATTAAGCCTATTTATAGATGAGGAAACTGAGGCTTAAAGACAATGAGTGACTTGTCGTAAATTGAATGACTGTATACGTGTGAACCTGTTTCTGGACTGTGTTCTACGGGTCTATTTGTCTGTTTTTACAGCAGTAATACCACACTGTCTTAGTTACTATAGCTTTTTAATGAGCCTTGATGTCTAGCAGTTTATGTTCTCTAGCTTTGTTTTTTTTCCCCAGATGGCTACTCTTGTCTCTGCATTTCTACATAAACTCCCCCCCGCCGCCCCCCACACACAGACTGTAATACACTCCTAGGATTACTTTTGTGATGGTATTGGATCTATAGATAAACTTTGGGATACCTGACATCTTTACAACAGTCAATCTTTTAATCCATGAACACTGGATATTCCTTCATTTATTAATATTTAGATCCTTTTTACTTACTCTCAATAATGTTTTGTAGTTCTCTGTATAGAGGTCTTTTACATATTTTGATAGATTTATTGCTACATATTTGATGTTTCTAAATCTACTGTAAATGGTATAGGCTAAAATTTTTATTTTTCTAATTGTTTATTGGCAGAATATTAAAGTGCCACTTGGTTATTGATTATTGATGTTATAACTAGGCTTAGATAAATTTATTTGTTAATCATAATGACTGTTGATTCTTTTGGATTTTCTATGTATACAATCATGTTATCTATGACAAAAGAGCTTTATTTGTTCATTGTCAATCTCCTTCTCTCCTTCCTCCCTTCCTTCCTTTCTCCTTCCTTCCATACCGCAATTAGCTAGGATCTTCATATGAACTTAAGTAGAAGTGGTAATGGTGGACTTTGTCATATTCCCAAACTGAGCAGAAAAGTATTCAATATTTTACGTTAAGTCATGATGTTAGCTATAGAACTTCTATAGATGCACTTATATTACTGCTTCTTTGAAAAGACAAGCAGTCGGTCTCTTATAGCTGACTTTAAGATTTTTCTTTGTCTTTGGTTTTCTCAGTTTTAGTCTGTTGTGGCTAGATGTGAATTTCTTCTAATTTATCTAGCTTAGGGTACATAATACTCCTTAAACCTGTGGCTTGGTGTCTTTCATCAGTTTGGGAAAATTCTCAGCCATTATTTCTTCAAATATTGCTTCTGCCCCGTTTTTCTCTATTCCCCCTCTGATTCTCCAATGTTAGACCTTTTCAACATGAGCCACATGTCTTTCATGCTCTTTTCTGTATCTGTTGTTTTTTTTACTCAATATGATTCAGTCTGGATTTTTCTACTGACCTAGCTTTTAGCTCATTAATCCTCTCTTTAGTGGTGTCCAGTCTGTTGTTCAAACTACCTACTGAGTTCTTACTATCAGTAGCATTTTTCAAATCAAGAATTTCCAACCAAGCGTAAAATCGAAAGCTTGTGGGAAGCAGCCGCATAGCACAGGGAGATCAGCTCCGTGCTCTGTGACCACCTAGAGGGGTGGGATAGGGAGGGTGGGAGGGAGATGCAAGAGGGAGGGGATATGGGGATATATATATAGCTGATTCACTTTTTGATACAGCAGAAACTAACACACCATTGTAAAGCAATTATACTCCAATAAAGATGTTAAGAAAAAGCAAGAATTTCCATATGATCCTTTTTAATAGATTCTAGTTCTCTAGTGAAATTATCCACCTTGTCAACTATTTTGTTGAATATATTAATCACAATTGTTTAAAAGGCTCTCTCTGAAACTACAATATCTTAGTCCCCTTTGGGTCTATTTCTATTATCTTGTTTTCCTCATAGTCTGATTCTTAACTGCCTGGTAATTTTTTAATTGAATTCTGCACATAATGCACACAAAACTGTAGAGGCTGGGTTCTCTCCTTTCAGAGAGGACTTGCTCGCTCCTCTAGCAAGCAGCAAAGGAGCAAAAACACCTCAATCCAATCAGAAACCAAGCTGATCTTGGCTGGTTAGCAATCTTTGTCAGGCTCAGACTACCTCTGCTTCATCCCCACTTGTAGGGTACAGGCCTCCTGGAGTCTTAACTAAGAATCCGTGTTATTTCCTAAGGTCCTTCTTGGTGGATTCTCAAACTCCAATTTTTGTCTTTCCAGCACCATAGACTGCCCTGTTTTTCAGCCTGCATTCCTGTGCAGCTGTATCAACAGATTCCTCAAAAGGAAAACTGTTGCCTAGATTTAGGTTCTTTCTGGGCTTCTCTTCTCTTGGGGGGAACTTAGTCCCTCAAGTCCTGGCTGTCATGGCAGCCTCAAACTCTAATTTTTGTGTTCCCAGCTCCATGAGATTGCCTACAGCTCTGCTGCCTTCTCCTCCTCTTGGCAGCCACTCTGAGCCTTGACCTGCACCTGAGAGTCAACTAATGCCAACAGGAGAGAAGCAATTTGCAGAAAGTTGGCCTCAACTCAGTGGGCCTCCCTTCTCTCCAGGATCTCACTGCTCAAGTCTGGTGCCTTAGCAGCAATCTGATACCTTCAAACAGATGTCTCTGTTTTAATATTTTATATGTATTTCCAGTTGTTCTTGGTGGGAGCACCGATTTGCTACAAGCTACTTCATCATAGCCAGAAGCGAAAGTAACTAAATAATTTTTTGATATTTATTAACTCTCTACACATGACAGAACCTACTTTTTTTTTTTTGTGGTATGCGGGCCTCTCCCTGTTGTGGCCTCTCCCGTTGCGGAGCACAGGCTCCGGATGCACAGGTTCAGCGGCCATGGCTCATGGGCCCAGCTGCTCCGCGGCATGTGGGATCTTCCCGGACCGGGGCACGAACCCATGTCCCCTGCATCGGCAGGCGGACTCTCAACCACTGCGCCACCAGGGAAGCCCCAGAACCTACTTTTTGATAAGGCCATTGTTCTTAAGAGGATTACTTTTCAAAGTGATAAAAAACATTTGTACCTTTTTCTTCCTATATTTGGTTTTTAAAGCTCTGAGAAGAAACAGTGCAGGAGAATGGTCATTGGTTTATTAGTTACACTAATGAACACTCTCTTCTAAATAATTCAGTTTACATAATGCAAGTTAACATTACATCCTTGGCAATTTGTGTCACTTTAGATCTTCGGTCATCATGGTTACCAATGTCGGCTCCAAACAACTCTACAATGTAGATTATTTCCTTTTCTCTGAAGGGGAAGCTGAGACAAAGAGTGGGTAAGAAGGTTGCCCAAAGTTCCAGATTTTCAGGCAGGGGTGGAATGGAAACTGAATAGCCCACGTGTGGCGATCTCAGCTTGAAATTATGTTCTAGTGAACAAGAGCTCGGTGGGAATATTTGTCCTTAACCAGCTGGGAACTATAAACTACATGATTAGGAGATGGAGGGGCAATTTACCACAAATTGTACCCTAACCGAGTTCATCTGGACTTCTTTACTCTTGACATTTAAAGATTTTTCACAACTGATTGCACAGTAGGCCAATTCTCCCCCCTTCCATTTATTACGAGTGGGTCAAGAGGCGAGGGGCCTCTGAGCCTCAGTGCCGCAACTTACCCTCAGACTATCTGCTCAGATGGAAGAAATGGGACTTGCTGTGTGGGAACCTTTTCTTGTGATGCTTAGAACACGGAGTAGCCTCTTGATCGACTGTGAGATATATAAAGGCCTCTAAAATCCCCCAGATTTTTAACTTGTAACTGAAGGATTGTCAATACAGTCATTTAACAGACATCTTAATGTAAACAAGACCTGAGGTCAAATGTCAAGCACATGTGGGAAAAGCAAACTCTAGAAGGAGAGGAAAAGAGGTCACTTGGGAAATCTGGAACAACATGGGGCTCTGAGGAACAGTTTTCATAAGCTTAGAGAAGAATCGCAGAGCCATGACTTACAGATGCCAGAAAAATGGTCCGTTTGGACTTAGAGGTCCAAAGAGCAGAAGTTCCTGGGGTCTTTATGCAAAGAAAGGTTTTGTTGTTGTTGTCATTGATGATATTGTTATAGGCAGAGAGGTTGGGATTCCAAACATCTAATCAGAGGCGTCTAAGCAGCCCATGGAGGCCAGCTTTTCATCTTCTCCTCAACTCTTCACTGACTTCTATGGTTATCTTTCCAAAGGCAGAGATGGTAGAACAACCTGAGGCTACTCTTTGGGCTTTAACAATCACTTTTAATAACTGTCTATCTAACTCCAATACTACACTCTCTTCTAGCCACGTGTCTCCAGCTACTTGGCTATCCCACTGTCTCTGCAAACTCAACATGAACAAAACCAAACTCATCAAGCGTTTCCCACAAAACTCCAATCTTTCCTATTTCTGTGTTACTATCATCCCTCAGGTTCTGTGCTATATTATTTTGTAAGTAAGGTCAGACCCAGGTTAGGGGAAAGGTATTGTGCAAAAGACCTTAGTGAGTAACATGATCTGTCCTTTCACAGGCAGAAATCCTTCAAAAACAATACAGAAATCAATGAGTAGGACTGCAAATCCTGAGCTCCCAGACCCATTTTAGGCTTGCACTGGATTCTGCCTGCCACACTCCTCCACGACTGTGCTTGGAGGCCCGGAGAGCTGCTCATCACATCTCTAGTGGGTCTCTAATGGAAATGAGCATCAAGAGAGGGAGCTGCGAATCCAGGGCAGCGGCAGCTCTGGCAGATGGCAGCCCTGGCACAGCCAGCAGTCTCTGCTGACTCTGTGATCACGGAGGCCACGACTGGAATCCTTTCGGACAAAGAAGCTCAGGCCCTGGGAGCTCAGGCCCTGGAGAGGCTTGATCAAGACAGAACTGAAACCAGGGGGACAGTGACAGTAATACTCGCTGGCCTTTCGACTGCCCTCAGAGGATCCTCTGCTCATTTCTGTAATATGATTGACACCTGTAAATGGTCTCCAACTGAAGTCCTCTCCAATTCCACTTCCTCTCAAATCCTACATCAATCTTCAAGCAATTACTTTGCCAGCTCAGAAACCTCTAGTGCCAAACCTCTTTTTGCCAAAGTCCTACCAGATGAAGCTGTAACGGTTGCTTGGCATTTAATGCTCTTCATGTTTGGCATTTAAGGACACTGAACCACTCTGGCTCTATGAAACAGAGTCCATGCAGTGCAGGGATTCAGCGCTCAGACTCAGGCCAGTGTGCCTCTTGTGAAACCTGGTTCTCCCACTTCTAGCTGTGTGGCCTTGGGCACGTCACTAAACCTCCAGGTGCCTCAGTTTCCTTATCTGTAAATGAGGATGATAATAGGACCTACCTCATGGAGCTTTTGTTAGGATTAAATGAGTTAAGTTCTCATAGAAGTGTTACCTATTGTTATCAAATGTCACCCTACTTCAAACATCCTGTAAGGCAAACCCAACCATTCAGTTCCCCAAATACCCTCTCTGGGCTCTATCACTGCATGGGCTCTTCCTCCCCATGGATGGACTGCCCAATGCCAATCTCTCAGTTCAGGTCCTACCCATCCTTCAAGGTCCAGCTCACATCTTATCAACCCCCACACAGCCTTTCCTATTTCCCTGGAAGAAGGGGATCTTTTCTCCCACTGAAAGCCCTATGCATGCATCTCTTGTTACATACATGTCTATGTTATGGTTACTATAATCATGCCTTAAATGAGAGGGAAAATAAAAGTGCTTTGCGTGTTGTAAAATGCTCCACAGATGTGATTCTAATAATGATAATGGTATCATCTTGTCTCCACCACAGTACTAGGAGTTGCGTGAGGGCAGGGATCACATCTGTTATCTTTGTTTCTCCCACAGAACTTTACCAAATAAAGTTTGTGAATAAGTTTTTTTTCAGTGGATGAGTAAAGGATTAACACTGAAGGGTAGTTAACCGGATGTGTTTCCCATGGAGAGGTCACTGAGGGAGTGAAAGCATGATGCAAACATACTGATGGGAGGAGGGGGAACATTTTCTGATGGTGGGTATTGTTCAGGGAGGGCAGGCCTATGTAGGAGGCTATCAGAGAAAGTTCTGAGAAGCCAAAGGGTGGGCAAGTCAGGATGTTCAGCACCTTTAAAGGTTCCTTCCAGGCCTCCTTTTCAACTCAAACCAGGGAATTGCTCCAGGCTTTGTTTCCCACCTTCTATTTCATGCCGTCTCTCTCACCCACCAAGTTTTTCAGGTTTCATTCCGTGTCAGTTATAGTTCTTTGCTGCAAGTTAACAGAAACTAACTTTGTCTCACTCAACCAAAAGAAAATCTACTAGATGAACAGTGAGGGCTCAAAGAACAATGAAAGCTAGAGTCAAAGCTTGGAGAAAGACAGGGGTAAAGAAAGGTCTAGAGGTCTAGGCATCAGGAACCACAGCGGCCATCACACGGTGCAAAGAGCCCAGTTACAGGCTGCTCTCGTGGTTGTGTCCTTACTTCCTGGACCCACCTGCCAAGTCAAAGCCCTAGGAGACAAAGACTGATGGGCCAGGCTGGGTCACATGCTCATGCCAGGCTTCAGCGGGAGGGCAAGTAAAAGATCTGGCCCTTTTGGCTTCTGTCCTAGGAAGCAGGCACTACGTCCTGTCATAAGGGCACACAGCGAGGCAAAGTTGATTCCCTGAAAGGAGATGTGGGTGCTGTTGAGAAGAAGAACCGCATGCTAACAGCTGAATGACCAAAAACAGCCATCACACTATGCCTTTGGATCTCCTTTGGATTCTCCTTTCCCACCTCGCCCCTCTGCATGGACAGCTCATTTGAACAGTTCTCTGGTGTTCTGATATCACTTCTCCCCCAAGAGGCTGCCTTTCTCTCTTGTGGCATATGCTGCTGCCTGAGAGCAAAGGATGACACGCCCCATGCTCCTAGGATGTCCAAGCCCAGGTCCAGTGCCCTATGCCCATGCTTATCTGCAGAAGTGGTAGAGATCAGACAGAGGGTGTGTGATGGGCCTGTGGCCTGGAGCTTAGGCACTGGAAGGTGACAGTAAAGAGAGAAGGTGAGAAGGAAAGCAAAACCAAGTTATCCCTTAGACATACTATTCCATCCTTCACCCACTGTGCAGTTAGTGCTAAGGAGCGCAGGGAGGAGTCAAGCAGAGCCATCTTCATTTTAAGTTCTGTTGTCTGGAACTACTGTTTGCAGTGGGGTCTGCTGTGAAAGGAACAATGAAAAGGGAGGGAAAGTTTGCTGGGGGAGGCGTTTCTGGGCAAGGTCTCCTCATGAATAAAATGTGACACAGGACAGGGACGATCCCCTTTCCGTTCCTGGTCTGTGTCGTCTGCATGTGACACCTGGAGCAGTGGCAGCCATCTTGGAGCTATGAGGAAACAAGCCTGAGGACAAGAGCCTACTCCCTGAAAATACGAGAGAAAAAAAGGAATCAGACTGGATCTTGCTGATGTTGCTGGGTTGCTTCATTAATGGACCTTGGAACTTGGAAAGTCTTCCAGACTATCAGGAATCAGATAATATATTTCCTTACTGTTGAAGAAGATACCAGTAGAAGTGTTTTCTGTTACAACTGAAATCATCCTACCTGATACAGTCTTCTAGCCACTACTCTAAACTCTGGGCACATCTAAGACCCACTGACATCATCTAACCTTGGAGTATGAGCCTACAGAGGGGAATTCTCCCCACCCAAAAAAGGAGAAGGCTCTCTGCAGCTGCACAGTTAACACATGTCTCAGGCCAGCCCTTCTACTTCTCCTTTGTCTTTTTTGGACAAGCATCATGTAATTTGGGACCATAGATATTGGGTAATTACCAGGGCAATGATTAGGGATTCACTTCAGGAATAAGGAAATATAATTATAGTCCAATTGCAGCTTGTTTCCATGACAACAGGGGCAATTGTAATTGATCAGCACTTTTCTTCCTAAGCAGATCCGTGAGTCTCATTCAAATGAAATGCTAAAAAGCAATTAACTATCCTCATCAAACAAACTAGAGTTGCTGGAAGAGCCTGAAGTCATATTACACTTTGTGTGGCGTCTGGGAGGTTCATCCTGGACTCTGGTAGTTTATGAAAATATTTGGTACTCAATAGGCTATAGAGTACCAAATCACCTAATAATTACAATAGAAACAGGATACGTCATAAAAAATTCAAGGAAGAGGAAGAAAGTCTGGAATCTTAAAACACAGATTCTCAGAACTGGAAGTCAAAGGATCATCTACTTCAGCCCCTTAGCTCAGTCCCATGCCTAGATCACGTAGGACGAGCAATCGTCTAGCCTGCCTCTAACGCTCTGTAGGGGTTCCACGGGCTTCCACGCTATCTGTTCCACTCCTCAGATGCCCCACCTAGAGAAAGATGTTTTCATAAACCTCTCTAGCCAGGCTTCCCTGGTGGCGCAGTGGTTAAGAATCTGCCTGCCAATGCAGGGGACACGGGTTCGATCCCTGGTCCAGGAAGATCCCACATGCCCGTGGAGCAAGTAAGCCCGTGGGCCACAACTACTGAGTCTGTGCTCTAGAGCCCACGAGCCACAACTACTGAAGCCCACGTGCTCCGCAAAAAGAGAAGCCACCGCAATGAGAAGCCGGTACACTGCAACACCCACGCACTGCAACAGAGTAGCGCCTGCTCGCCGCAACTAGAGAAAGCCGCGCACAGCAGCGAAGACCCAACACAGCCAAAAATAATAAATAAATAAAAATAAATAAATTTATTTAAAAAAACCAAAAAAACCTCTCTAGCCACTGTTGGAATCAGTTTAGTCTTGGTCTATGCTCTGGAAATAGAAAGCTAGTTATCGACAACCTCTTTATCTCAGTAGTAATATTATGTCCTGCATTTGTAAAGTGCTTTTTTATAGCAGATAGTGTAATGTCATGTGCATTTTTTTGTCCTCATAATAATCCTTGAAGACGGCATATCCATTTAACAGATAAAGAGGCTGGCTTGGTTAAGGTCACACAGCTCATGAGTGAAAGCACCTGTATTCACAAGAGGACCCTAGCTCCTGATCTGCTGCTCTCCCACATCTTGTATCTCCAATAATTGCCGAAACTGATTCATCATCCTTCTTTCCCCCAGACTTACTCAGCCCAGCTCTATTTGTTCTCCTGCTTAGTCCTAATTTTCATGCATTTAATGCTTTTGTACCTCTTCTCTACTCCCTGTTCAATTTCAGCACATTCCAGGTTCCTATGGACAGAGGATAAATGATCAAGTAAAATAAGTCTTTTCTGACTTCATCTTCTGAAAAGCAGCAAGGCCAAGGGACCTAAGCACACGTGGTAATCAGGGAGCCTGAGCTTCACTGTAATTTCACTGGTGACATGCTGTCTCACTACACCAACCGTGTAATTTTCCTTTTCCAGCAGGTCAGAGGGACAGCGATACTCTTCATCATGATGGGAAACTGAAGGATGAATTAGACGAACACTGACTGGTACAGTGGGAAGAGTCAGTATGGTAACAAGGGCAGGATTTATGTACTCATTCATTCAATGAATAATTACTGAATGCCTGCTATGTGCCGGGCACAGTGCTAGAGGCTGGAAATACGATGAAAGGCAAGGCATGCAGGCCTGCTTTTACGGAAGTTGTGTGAACATTGGTGGCAGGGGTCCTGATCTAGGCTCAGGGGGCCAGAGAAAGCTTGCTCCCTCGAGGAAGGTGCATTTGCGCAGAAAACTGAAGGATGAAGAGGAATTAGCTGGGGGAAGGAGGTGGAGATGGAGGTGGGGCTGTTCTAGACGAAAGGATTACCATGTGCAAAATCAGCTGACCTGGAGTCCAGTCATATCTCTAACACTAACTGCACTTGTGAAGGTACTGGATCAGCACTAAAAACGACCTGAAATTTTAACACTGGTGTGCGCACGCGCGTGTGTGTTTGTCTGTAACTGTGTGTGCTGGTGGCGGGGAAAGACTACTGAATAAGGGTCTCATACAATTTACATTATTGGGGGGGCAGGGGTGTGGGGTCACCCAGAGGCACATATTTCAAGTAGGCAGCCTCAAACATGACCTGTATCTTTCCCCAGGTCCTCTCTCCGCTATCAAGATGCCCATGGACCCCCCAATGCAGGGCACAAAACCCTCAAGTAAATGGGAGCAGCTGCTTACCCTTCCAAGCTAGCCTGTTACACTCTGCACCTATGTCCTACTTCAAAATTATCCCTTTCTGTTCCACCTCAAATTCCTACCTCCTATTTTAGGGTTTCAGAGGAGGAAAATACGCCCCTTGTCTCTCCTGCCAACATGAACTTAACCACCTCAGCCAGGTATAACCTCATCAAGGCTACATTTATTCCTTTCTTAAAAAACATCTTAAACGGGTGGGGTCCGCGCAGTCCTCCTGGAGGATTCAACCCGGCGGCGGGTCTGGCTGTGCTGGCGGCCCCAGCGCATCATTCCCGCTCCCCGTTCCTCCTGACCCCTCCCCCAGCCCTCCCTCCGCCCCTCGCCTCTCCCTCTGCGTCTCCGCGGGCGGGTGCGCGGGGCGGGGGGGGTCCGCAAGGGGGTGGGCGGGGCCGGGGATGGGGCCGGCGGGGGACTGACCCCTGGTTGGTGACCGGCCGCCACCAGGTGCAGTTCCACTGCAGCAGTGTGCTATGACCAGCTCCGGGACGGCTGGAAAGGCCGTCAGGGAAGGTTGCTCGGGGGAGCCCCGTCATCTCCACAGCGGGCCCACTCTCCCCGACAGTTACAGGGTTATAAATATATATGCACCCAACATAGGAGCACCTCAATACATAAGTCAACTGCTAACAGCTCTAAAAGAGGAAATCGACAATAACACAATAATAGTGGAGGACTTTAACACCTCACTTACACCAATGGACAGATCATCCAAAATGAAAATAAATAGGGAAACAGAAGCTTTAAATGACACAACAGACTAGATAGATCTAATTGATATTTATAGGACATTCCATCCAAAAACAGCAGATTACACTTTCTTAGGTGTGCATGGAACATTCTCCAGGATAGATCACATCTTGGGTCACAAATCAAGCCTCAGTAAATTGAATAAAACTGAAATCATATCAAGCATCTTTTTTGACCACAATGCTATGAGATTTGAAATAAATTACAGGGGAAAAAAACGTAAAAAAAAAAAAAAACACATGGAGGCTAAACAATATGTTGCTAAATAACCAAGAGATCACTGAAGAAATCAAAGAGGAAATCAGAAAATACCTAGAGACAAATGACCATGAAAATACGACTATCCAAAACCTATGGGATGCAGCAAAAGCAGTTCTAAGAGGGAAGTTTATAGCTATACAAGTCTACCTCAAGAAACAAGAAAAATCTCAAATAAACAATCTAACCTTAAACCTAAAGGAACTAGAGAAAGAAGAGCAAACAAAACCCAAAGTTAGCAGAAGGAAAGAAATCATAAAGATCAGAGAAGAAATAAATGAAATAGAAACAAAGAAAACAATGTCAAAGATCAATAAAACTAGAAGCTGGTTCTTTAAGAAGATAAACAAAATGGATAAACCATTAGCCAGACTCATCAAGAAAAAGAGGGAGAGGACTCAAATCAATAAAATTAGAAATGAAAAAGGAGAAGTTACAACAGACAACGTAGAAATACAAAGCACCTTAAGAGACTACTACAAGCAACTCTATGTCAATAAAATGGAGAACCTGGAAGAAATGGACAAATTCTTAGAAAGATATAATCTTCCAAGACTGAACCAGGAAGAAATAGAAAATATGAACAGACCAATCACAAGTAACGAAGTGGAAACTGTGATTAAAAATCTTCCAACAGGGGCTTCCCTGATGGTACAGTGGTTGAGAGTCCGCCTGCCAATGAAGGAGACATGGGTTCGTGCCCCAGTCCAGGAAGATCCCACATGCTGCGGAGCAGCTAGGCCCGTGAGCCATGGCCGCTGAGCCTGCACGTCTGGAGCCTGTGCTCTGCAACAGGAGAGGCCACAACAGTGAGAGGCCCACGTACCTCAAAACAAAAAAAAAAAGAAAAGAAAAATCTTCCAACAAACAAAAGTCCAGGACCAGATGGCTTCACAGGTGAATTCTATCAAACATTTAGTGAAGAGCTAACACCCATCCTTCTCAAACTCTTCCAAAAAATTGCAGAGGAAGGAACACTCCCAAACTCATTCTATGTGGCCACCATCACCCTGATACCAAAACCAGACAAAGATACTACAAAAAAGAGAAAATTACAGACCAATATCATGAATCCTGCAATTTTCCTCTGCAAAAATCCTCAATAAAATACTAGCAAACAGAATCCAACAACACGTTAAAAGGATCATACACCATAATCAAGTGGGATTTATCCCAGGGATGCAAGGATTCTTCAATATACGCAAATCAATCAATGTGTACACCATATTAACAAATTGAAGTATAAAAACCATATGATCATCTCAATACATGCAGAAAAAGCTTTTGACAAAATTCAACACCCATTTATGATAAAAACTCTCCAGAAAGTGGGCATGGAGGGAACCTACCTCAACATAATAAAGGCCATATACGACAAACCCACAGCAAACATTATTCTCAATGGTGAAAAACTGAAAGCATTTCCTTAAGATCAGAACAAGACAAGGATGTCCACTCTCACCACTATTATTCAACATAGTTTTGGAAGTCCTAGCCCCGGCAATCAGAGAAGAAAAAGAAATAAAAGGAATACAAATTGGAAAAGAAGAAGTAAAACTGTCACTGTTTGCAGATGACATGATACTATACATAGAGAATCCTAAAGATGCCACCAGAAAACTACTAGAGCTAATCAATGAATTTGGTAAAGCAGCAGGATACAAAATTAATGCACAGAAATCTCTTGCATTCCTACACACTAATGATGAAAAACCTGAAAGAGAAATTAAGGAAACACTCCTATTTGCCATTGCAACCTAGGAATAAACCTACCTAGAGAGACAAAATACCTGTATGCAGAAAACTATAAGACACTGATGAAAGAAATTAAAGATGATACAAACAGATGGAGAGATATACCATGTTCTTGGATGGGAAGAATCAATATTGTGAAAATGACTATACTACCCAAAGCAATCTACAGATTCAATGCAATCCCTATCAAATTACCAATGGCATTTTTTATGGAACTAGAACAAATCATTTTAAAATTTGTATGGAGACACAAAAGACCCCGAATAGCCAAAGCAGTCTGGAGGGGAAAAGATGGAGCTGGAGGAATCACACTCCCTGACTTCAGACTATACTACAAAGCTACAGTAAACAAGACAATATGGTACTGGCACAAAAACAGAAACACAGATCAATGGAACAAGATAGAAAGCCCAGAGATAAACCCACGCACCTATGGTCAACTAATCTATGACAAAGGAGGCAAGGATATACAATGGAGAAAAGACAGTCTCTTCAATAAGTGGTGCTGGGAAAACTGGACAGCTACATGTAAAAGAATGAAATTAGAATACTCCCTAACACCATACACAAAAATAAACTCAAAATGGATTTGAGACCTAAATGTAAGACCAGATATTATAAAACTCTTAGAGGAAAACATAGGAAGAACACCCTTTGACATAAATCACAGCAAGATCTTTTTTGATCCACCTCCTAGAGTAATGGAAATAAAAACAGAAATAAACAAATGGGACCTAATGAAACTTAAAAGCTTTTGCACAGCAAAGAAAACCATAAACAAGACAAAAAGACATCCCTCAGAATGGGAGAAAATATTTGCAAACGAATCAACAGACAAAGGATTAATCTCTAAAATATATAAACAGCTCATGCAGCTCAATATTAAAGAAACAAACAACCCAATCCCAAAATGGGCAGAAGACCTAAATAGACATTTCTCCAAAGAAGACATACAGATGGCCAAGAAGCACATGAAAAGCTGCTCAACATCACTAATTATTAGAGAAATGCAAATCAAAAGTACAATGAGGTATCACCTCACACCAGTTAGAATGGGCATCATCAGAAAATCTACAAACAACAAATGCTGGAGAGGGTGTGGAGAAAAGGGAACCCTCTTGCACTGTTGGTGGGAATGTAAATTGATATAGCCACTATGCAGAACAGTTTGGAGGTTCCTTAAAAAACTAAAAATAGAATTACCATATGATCCAGCAATCCCACTACTGGGCATATCCCAGAGAAAACCATAATTCAAAAAGGCACATGCACCCCAATGTTCGTTGCAGCACTATTTACAATAGCCAGGTCATGGAAGCAACCTAAATGCCCATCGACAGACGAATGGATAAAGAAGTTGTGGTACATATATACAATGGAATATTACTCAACCATAAAAAGGAATGAAATTGAGTCATTTGTAGAATCGTGGATGGATCTAGAGACTGTCACACAGAGTGAAGTAAGTCAGAAAGAGAAAAATAAATATCGTACATTTATGCATATATGTGGAACCTAGAAAAATGGTACAGATGGACCAGTTTGAAGGGCAGAAGTTGAGACACAGATGTAGAGAACAAACGTATGGACATCAAGGGGGGAAAGTGGCAGGAGGTAGGGATGGTGGTGTGATGAATTGGGTGATTAGGATTGACATGTATACACTGATGTGTATAAAATTGATGACTAATAAGAACCTGCTGTATATATATGAAAGAAAAACCTAAGAAACAAAATCTTTTTGAGATGCAATTCCAAAACCATAAAATTCACCCTTTTAAAGGGTACATTTAAATGATTTTTAGTATATTCACAAAATTGGGCAACCATCACTGTCACCTAAGTTTAGAAAATTTTTATAACCCCAAAGAAACCACGTACCCATCAGCAGTCACCCCCACCCTACCACGCACCTGGCAACCGCTAATCTTTCTGTCTCTGTGTATTTGCCTGTTTGGAACATTTCATATAAATGGAATCATATAACAGGTGGTATTTTTTAATTTGGCTTCTTTCACTTAACGTATTGTTTTCAAAGTTTATCCATGTGATACCATGTATCAGGATTTCATTCTTTTCCATTCCCAAATAATATTCCATTGTATGGACATGCGCCATGTTGTATTTATCCATTCATCTTTTGATGGACATTTGGATGGTTTCCACTTTGGGGCTATTATGAATAATGCCACTGTGAACATTTGTAAACTAGTTTTTGTGTGGAAATATATTTTCATTCCTCTTGGGTATATACCTAGGAGTGGAATTGCTGGGTCATATGGTAACTCTATGTTTAACATTTTGAGGAGCTGTCAAAGTGTTTTCCAAAGTGGCTGCATCATTTTACATTACCAGCAATGTTTGAGGGTTCCAATTTCTCCACATCCTCACCAACACGTACTATTGTCTGTCTTTTTTATTATAGCCTTCCTAATGGGTGTGAAGTGATCAGGTCAGAACCTGCGTCCCAGGGAGGGGTTTCAGAGGGAAAGGCAGATTATACGGGCAGAGAACCTCCCTGGGGAGTGAGGGGTTCAAGCCACATATTGGGTGCCCCAGTCCTGGGGTCCAACACAGGGGAGACGAGCTCCCTTGGCTGGTTGGAGGGCCAGTGGGACTAACAGGAGGGCTGTGGGAAGCCTGCACTCTCCTCAGGAGAAGTAGGTACATTGAAATGCAAAAACCCTAATCTCGTATTTTGGAGTCTGTTTCAACTTTATTAGTCAAATGGTTTATTTGTGGATTCCTTAGGATATTCTATGTACAGGATCATGGTATCTGCAAATAGATAGCTTTTATTTCTTCCTTCCCAAAATTGATGCCTTTTATTTCTTTTTCTTGCCTAACTGCCCTAGCTATAACCTATGGTATAGTACAGTACAGTGTTGAATAGCCATTCTTGTCTTTTTCCTGATCTCAAGGGGAACACATTCATTCTTTCACCATTTAGTATAATATTAGCTGTGGATTTTTGTAGATGTCCTTTATCAAGTTGAAGAAGTTCCTTTCCATTCCCAGTTTTGAGTGTTTTTATCATGTAAGGGTGTTGGATTCTGTCAAATGCTTTTTTCTACATCAACTGAGATGATCATGTGGTTTTTGTCCTTTATTTTATTAACATGGTGTGTTATATTGATTGATTTTTGTATATAAAATGAACCTTGTACTCCTGGCTTAGATCCCATTCGGTCATGGTGTAGAATCCTTTTTTATATGTTTGAGGATTCAGTTTGCTAGTATTTTGTCTGGGATTTTTTATGTCTTTATTCATAAGAGCTATTAGTCCGTAGTTTTCTTTTGTGTGTGATGTTTTGGTGTTAGGGTAACACTGGCCTCACACAATGATTTGGAAAGTTTCCTCCTATTCTATGCGCGTCACACTCATTCTTGTGTGAAAGTCTCTGCTCATGCCATTCCTGATCTGAAACACCCGTGCCTTGCCTCTCAGCACTCCAAGTCCTGTCCCTTGTTGGGAGACAGCTCAAGTTCTCCTCATTCCTGAGCCCCTTCCTATCTGCTCCAACCCCACAGTGAGCTCACCCTCCGTGAAGCCCCTTTGGTTCTCACCATGCTTACAGCTGGCGCTTACTGTAAAGTGCTGTAGCTATTCATGATCACAGTAAATGCCAGGTATTAGGCAGAAATTGGAAGTAGGACAAGTGGTGCCCCAATAAGTAGCAGAGCCTCCATCAGGCAGCTGAAGGCAGGAAGATACCTGAGCCTGGTGACCCAGGACCAGCAGGACAACTCAGGGCCATATGACTAGCTCCCTAGTACGGCCGCAGCAGAATACAGAGGCAGAATAGCAGCAATGCACTCGTTACTCCTTGAATAGTGGCTCAGCAACTTACTAGCAAGTCATTCTCTAGCCCTAGTTTTCTCATCTTTGAAAAGGGAATAATAATGTCAATCTCAGAGTCACGGTAAATATTACAGGAATTCACCTATGCAAAACACACTGTATTAAGTTTAATACGTGGTAGCTTTAATATACACCAATGGATATTCTCTGTGAAACAAAAGTTTGTGGTTAAATCTTGGAAATGCTGCAAACTACATCCCTCTTCTCGGAAATTCCCAGGGCACACTGGCATAGTAACAGATCTGAAAAGTCCCATGTAAAGAATCCTATTTAATTCATTTTGGTCCAGGATTTCCCAGATCTCTTTGTCAAACTGACCCTCTCCCCCTTTTAAATTTAACATCTATTCAACACACTTTGGGAAACACAATATTAGCTGTATTTAGTTACTAAAGGAAGTCACATTCAATTGTTAAAAACTGATCACGTTTTACTGTTTTGCTTTTCCCATAGGCATGTATAATTTAAAAGTAGTAGCCTAGGAGAAATAAAGGCTTCTAACCTAGAGAGAACAGAATGCTTTGAAACCCAAAGGAAATGAGAAATTTCAGGCAGAAGGAGATCAATAAAGAGCTATTTTTGGCCATGGAGACATTTCTAGAATTACAGATTCTTAGAGTTTGACAGCATGTTAAAGTTCAGCTCCTTTAAATTCTCACCTAGTGCAGAAGTGCCCTTCATCAGTTCCAATGCCTCTGGCACATACCCAGCCTCCCCATTTTTAAGCAGCTCTAGTAATTAAGAAATTTTCCCTCACATTGGGCTGAAATCTGCCTCCTTGGAACCTCCACCAGATATCATGTTAATGGAATTTTGACTTTTGTGCTGTAGTGAGAGCTGCCCATTTTGGAAATAGCAAATAAAAGGCACAGACATTTCTTGAATCCTTACGCAATGTGAAGTAACGTATCTGTTAATTGAACAGTGAACTGAAAATAAGAATGGTTGGAAGCAACATTTTTCATTTTCTCCATCTGTAAATAGGGCGAATAATCAAAAGTTCAGCCATACTGTAAGTGATGCATGTAATATTTACTTTGTGGGCGGAATTATTTTTCAATTGGAAGTTTCTGAGTAGGAAGAGGGAATATATATTTTAAGCAACTTGTTTTCCTATTTTTTTAATTTTAAAAACATTTAAAGAACCTTTTTTAAACTCATCGTCCCAAGCTTATCCTTCTAGCTTTCTGTATTATACAAATAAGTATTAAATAATTAAAATATAGTATATGTCTCATAAATATAGGTTTATCAATAAGAACAGGTAACATTACCTACATTTAATGGAAATGTAGCTGTTTGATCCAATGTAGATTTCCCCAAGGCAAATCTTAAAATCTTTAAGTTTTAAAACTTAAAACCTTAAGGAAAACCCCAAGGGGTAAACAGAATACCACTTAAATGGGAAGAGAACAAGGGTCTAGGGTCTTCTAAGAGTCTAATAAAATTCAGCAAGAAATCAGAGACTTGACAAAACCATAACCTGTTATAAAAAGAACAAGTTGTGTTTTCATAGGACAGTCCTTCCAAAGGAGAACTTTCCAAACTTGATCTCAGATTTTGCCTTAAACTGCTGTTTGGTCACATTTTAGTATCTGTACCTCATTCTGATGCTGTGAAGCAAAAAACGTTCACATTCTTATTTTGCAAGGGAAGAAACCAAAGTAAAGTCAAACCTGATTCGTGCTGGCCAATACTCAATTCTATATTGATACTAACATTCCAACAATTGGGTTAGTTTGGTGCTAGCTGTGTTCTCCTTTCAGTGAAATCGTTCTCTTTGGTTAAATTCAATAGTTTCCCTAATAAAGACAATGGAAAACCAATATAGGCCTGTGGAGGAAAAGAGTCAGCATTACTTAGGGCTAACAAATGCTGTTGTGGGCACTGTAATGCTTAATGTGCACGGCTTGCCTGAGGATTCTGTAACCTGGGCTCAACTGTAGTTGACAACACTGTACTCACAGACAGACCACCGAGGCTGTTTTCGTCTTTGTCCTTCAAACACAGTGAGAATATCACAGGTTACATCATCTATGCCTTCAACACGTACTAGGGCAACTTAATGCAGTGCCAGTCATTCATAGGAAACACTTTTTGAGTGCCTAAGGTGAGGCTGAATAAAACCTGGTCCCTGGCTTCACAGAACTGGCAGTTGAGTGAGAGAGACAGACTAGCCCATCAATCATTTCCAGAGAAAGTAACAAGTTCTTCGCGGGAGCCACGCAGTCAAGGGCAAACGAATCAGAGCGGGTAGTGGGAAAGGGCTTCTCAGAGGAGCCGACTTCTGAGCTGTCAGTAGCAGAACGTAACCATCTCTGACTTCAACTCCCAGCACTCAGGTGAGAAAGTACCTCCTTACCCTGCTTGTCTGAGTTCTTGACACGGTAACAGCCAGATGTAGTGCCTGTGCTCTAAGAGGAAGAGAAAGAGAGAGAAAAGAGGAAAGAGCAACGAGAAGGAGAGAGAGAGGAGAAGGACGACGAGAGGGAGACGGGAGGGGAGGAGAGAGAGAGAGAGAACAAGAAGCAGAAACTAAAAGCCCCATTGTAGGCAGGGTCTGGAAGTTGCTAGACATGGCCAGGGGGATGAAGGGTGACACCCTGTGCCCCAGCAGTTTGCATCCTCAACGCGGGTGTAAAACCTAGTGTACGAACCACCCTTCCTCCTTGCCAGGCAATGGGACAGGGGGACATGGTCTCCTCCAACTCAAGGAGCTTGGGTTGAGCCAAGGCAGTGAGCTGCTGCCTTCCTCCCCCAGCGAGGGCAGCAAGATGAAGGCGCACATCCCTATGCTCTCCCACGAAGTGAGGCCAGACACGTATGCTAATTCCCCGAGGTAACGTCTCCGCACAGAGCGCACCACGCACCCCGGTCCTCCACCTTCCCAGAAGTGGAGCCCATGAGGATGCCGCTCTGCCTCCTTCGGGACCCCACTCCCCACCCCGGAACTCCGCTGAAGGTCAGAAAAAAAAGTGCGAGTGATTACCTCAGGCTGTCCTCCAGGGTCTCCTCGTCGGAAGAGAAGGTCCCATTGCTGACACTCGGGGGAGAGCGACACTTGCGCCCTGCAGACGCCTCCCGGGCCGTCGACGTGCCTTTCTTTTTCCTTTTGCCAAACAACTTCTTCAAAGGCTGGAATTTGCCTCCCTTCTTCTTGTCTGTGGATTACAAGATAAACACAGGCTGCAGTTTGACAGGGCTGCCCCTCTGAGCCTAGAGCGAATTACCACCAGGCTGCGAGCCGGGGCAAAGGGCGGCCCAGCTGTTGGAGCCAAGAGCCACCCGGCCGCGCGCCAGCGCCGTTGCTGGGCAGCCAGTGCGCGCAGCAGCCGCAGCAGTGGGCGAGGCGGGCCCCGGGCATGGGTCCTCCGCACCCCACCCCACCCCCGCCCCGGCTCTCGACAAGCGCCCGCGGGCACCACGAAGGGCTTCCAAGCTTCACGGTGGTCGGCAGGGCATCCCCTGCACGTGCCACACGAAGCTGCTGCCTGCTTTCTTTTAACAAAGCAGATGACCAGGGCCCCTTTCCACGGAAGAAGCTGAGAAAAACACCTATGTCAGACAGGTGGTTAAAAGATTTATATATCTATGTATGTGACTTACATATATATATCATCTCCCCTGAGAATCACTCTCTTTCAGCCTTTGTTAGGTAACCGAAGATAACTGCTAACTCATGGCGTAAGCTTTGTCCCCAATTCCCTTCATCCCCATGTATTTCCAGTTTATTCCTCTTGTCTCCTTTTAAGGTCTACTATGAAGAGCCCCGAGAGGAGCTGCTATGAACATCTTTCCATATATTACTTGATCCAGTCAGGACCCAGGCTCACTGCCAGCACTTTCTACAGATATTTTAGGTAATACCTTTCAGTTCTGCTCCTTCAGATACAAATCCCTCCAAATTACTCCATTCCTACCCCAGAAAAGAAAGTGTAAATCACCCTCTACTAGGAGAAGTATCTTCTCAGATCTGTCCTTTCCTTTAAGAAGCTTAAAGAGTCATTTATCCAGTGGTCAATCTTTTTTTAAAATTATTTAACCCTTACTATGCATGACTGCTCTAAGACCTTTACAGATATTAACTCAGTTATCTTCAAAACAACCCTGGGAAGTAGATACTACTAACATCCCTATTTCACGGATGAGGAACCTGAGGCCCAGAGAGATGAAATTACTTGTCTGTGTCATGGGAGACATATCTTAGAAGCTGAAGTCAGGAGCTTTGAGGGAAAAGGAGAGATGAACACTCACAATGTGTATAGAAAAGTACTTGCACAAAGCACACAGGTACGAGCCCGCAGCTGGGTATCAGAGCCCCCAGATCTCTGCTGGCCAGAGTCTACAGAGAGATCTGGGTACAAAAATGAGGTTAATGATGTTCAAGGTAGTCATCTCATTTCCTCTGGTGATCTGCAGTTCTGGCCTTACTAAGAGTTCACAGAAAATCTGACATGAGGAAGAAACTACTTTGCTCTGAGCAGTGGCGTGAGACAGTGAGGAAGCAGAAAGTATAATCACCAGTTACAAAAAGATAACAGTCTGGGGCTTCCCTGGTGGCGCAGTGGTTGAGAGTCCGCCTGCCGATGCAGGGGACGTGGGTTCGCGCCCCGGTCCGGGAAGATCCCACATGCCGCGGAGCGGCTGGGCCCGTGAGCCACGGCCGCTGAGCCTGCGCGTCTGGAGCCTGTGCTCCGCAACGGGAGAGGCCACAACAGTGAGAGGCCTGCGTACCGCAAAAAAAAAAAAAAAAAAAGATAACAGTCTGGAATACTTAGTATAAATACAAACACACCTTCAAACTTCATCGATCCCTTAAATAACATACTGTATCACCCTTAAAAGGAAAGGAGATTTACAACATAGCAGATGCCCCCATACATAAGACACTGTGCTAGGCATGTAGTCCTCAGAGTTAAATTATTTAAAAGACAAGGAAATGTGCAATATAATTGAGATCATATCATTTAAAAATGGTAAAAAAAAAAAACAACCCTAAAATTGGAGTGTTTAATTTCAGAATGTCTGTATGTTTTCAGTGGTTATTTATTCAGGAGTATAGGCCAGAGATTTTCACGAAACCTACTTTTGGTTCCCATCAGTAAAATCTCCAAAGGCTAATATAAAAAATTATAATCAGTAGTTTTTGAAGACCACCACAGAATATTAGGGAAATGTTAGAAGAATTGATTCTATATAAAATGAGTCAATTTTAAAAATTTAAATTAAAAGAATTCTATAAGGTGCCACAAGTATCATTACCTTACTATAGAATGGGTCTTTGGCACTGCCTGATGAAATAAGTGAGTACTTTCTCTACAACTGTCCAAGGCTCAAAATATGTAAGTGACATCTGATTCCTAAGTTTGACAGCATCATAGTAAATGGTCAAACAGTCACTTATGCTACATTTCACTTATTTCTGAGGTAAAATTCTTTTTTTTTCCTTTTATATCAATTGCTTTTTTTCCCACTGTAGAAATACCTAACCCCAAATTCTCTAATCAGAAATATTCTAAAAGGCCATAGCAAAATTCTAAAAGTATCAGTTATGATAACATCATTACCTCCAGCCTTGGCCCACAAATCTAGCTTTTAAGCTAAGTAGAGAATTTTAGAATGTTAGAATTTATTGATGGGGGAAAAAAGTCATCCCTTTCTCTAAAATCAAGGTGGATTTGGTGGGGCTCAGTTGAGCTGGAAGGAAGAGAGTTAACTATAATTAAAGGCAAATTAAATTACAGTTTCTTGCATGGGTATTAACTAATGGGTGACTTGGTCTACATGGTCAGCCAAGAAGGCTGATGAGGGCCTTTGTAATGCTCGGTGTCTTTTTTTTTTTAATTGGGGTATAATTGATTTACAATGTTGTGTTAGTTTCTGCTGTACAGCAAAGTGAATCTGCTATGCAAATACATATATCCACTCTTTTTTAGATTCTTTTCCCATATAGGCCATTGCAGAGTATTAAGTAGAGTTCCCTGTGCTATACAGTCAGTCCTTATTAGTTATCTGTTTTATATATAGTAGTGTGTATGTGTCAATCCCAATCTTCCAATTTATCCCTCCCCCCATTACCCCCTGGTAATCATAAGTTTATTTTCTACATCTGTAACTCTATTTCGGTTTTGTAGATAAGTTCATTTGTAGCCTTTTTTTTTACATTCCACATATAAGCAATATCATAGGATATTTGCCTTTCTCTGACTTACTTCACTCAGTATGAGAATCTCTAGGTCCATCCATGTTGCTGCAAAGGGCATTATTTTGTTCTTTTTTATGGCTGAGTAATGCCTCAGTCCTTTTTTTTTTTTTAATTTATTTTTGTCTGCCTTGGGTCTTTGTTGCTGCGCGTGGGCTTTTCTCTAGTTGCGGTGAACGGAGGCTACTCTTCATTGCAGTGCACAGGCTTCTCATTGCGGTGGCTTGTCCTGTTGCAGAGCACGGGCTCTAGGCATGTGGGCTTCAACAGTTGTGGCACATGGGCTCAGTAGTTGTGGCTCATGGGCTGTAGAGCGCAGGCTCAGTACTTGTGCACGGGCTTAGTTGCTCCGCGGCATGTGGGATCTTCCCGGACCAGGGCTCGAACCCATGTCCCCTGCATTATTAGTAGGCGGATGCTTAACCACTGCAACACCAGGGAAGTCCTGCTTCAGGTGTCTTGAATGGGGGCAGCCACCAGATAAAATATTTGCTGCACTGGTCATATTGGGGGGGGCGGGGCAGAAAGTGAACAGACAGTCTGGGAGAGGACACCAGGGTATGGAAGCCTCAGCTCGGAGAACTTGGTGGGCTTCATGAGGGTACAGAATGGCCTCCTTCAGGTGACCTATCTGTAGAGCTGGCCGCTTGAGGACTGCTTGTAATCCAGGCAGCCTAGCACTTTGTGCTGCATGTTATATGGGCAATCACTTGGCATGAGTCCATACACATCATCCTGGAAGACGTGTCAAAGTCCAGATGTCAGATAGCACCCGCCCTTCTCATAAATTACTTGGGGAAGGCTGCTTCATCAATGCCTTACTTATTAACCGGAAGGTAAAAGAACAGTAAAACCTACCTGAACTCTCCATCCAACAAACAATCCTCTTACCATGAGAAAAAAAAAGATTCTAAGTCCTAAGAACACCAATCTTTCTTCGGAGGAGGAGTCAGAACACAGAAGCTTTTGTTAGAAGTCTGCTTCAAAGTCTTAGTGTTTGGTGACATCTCAGTTATAAAAAAAAAAAATTTCTCCCATTCTCATTTCCGAAATTAATTATACATTCCTGTCAGAATATCTTTACATTTTAAATAAAATTTAAAAGTTTATTTTTATGATTATTTTATTACTGACTGTGGCAATTAATTATTTTTCCAGGATTAACTTTAGAAAAAACTCAGTAATTGCAACAAGGTCCACCCAACATTCGGACAGCAAACTGTGATTTAGCAACATTAATAGGGAATAAAATTTTATAAATCAGGGAAGGAGCTATACTCTTATTTACTTGATTCCCCAATTTTCTTCTCAATGTTTAGGTCTAAGATCTTTTATATCAAAAAAGCGAGTACTGGGCTTCCCTGGTGGCGCAGTGGTTGAGGGTCTGCCTGCAGATGCAGGGGACGTGGGTTCGCGCCCCGGTCCGGGAAGATCCCACATGCCGCGGAGCGGCTGGGCCCATGAGCCATGGCCGCTGAGCGTGCGCGTCCGGAGCCTGTGCTCCGCAACGGGAGAGGCCACAACAGTGAGAGGCCCGCGTACCGCAAAAAAAAAAAAAAAAAAAAAAAAGCGAGTACTAAGAAGCAGCCCGGGTCTCCTCCGAGTCTCAATCTTGTAGATCCCACTTCGCTACACATTTAAGATGCCTCGTGGAAGCCGAAGCCTCACTTCCAGCGTGGCCCCTCCGGCCAGCCGGGCACCTCAGATGAGAACTGCACCCAGGCCAGCGCCCGCCGCTCAGCCACCCACAGCGGCTTCACCACCTGCTGTTGGCTCCCCTGCTGCTGCTTCCCGGCAGCCAGGTCTGATGGCCCAGATGGCAGCCACTGCAGCCGGCGTGGCTGTGGGTTCTGCCATCGGCCACACTCTGGGTCATGCCCTCCCTGGGGGCTTCAGTGGAGGAAGTAATGCTGAGCCCTCAAGGCTTGACATCACTCACCAGGAGCCTTGGGGAACCCAGCCTGCACAGCAGCAGCAGAGTGGCCCATGCTTTTTTGAGGTGAAACAGTTTTTGGAGTGTGCCCAGAACCAGGGTGAACTTAAGCTATGTGCAGGTTTCAGCGAGGTGCTGAAAACAGTGCAGATTGGCGAACGGGTTAGCTTCATCAAGAAGTTCCAGTTGGAGGCATGAAAAATCATCTCTCATGACCACGTTGGTTTAGCATTAAAAATATAATTGATAGTGAAGATATAAAGTGTGAAGCCACCAGTTAAACCTCTCCTCGATCATTAATAGCTTTTGTGCTTCAGGACTGCAGTGGAAGAGGGTATTCTCACCATATAGAAGCTCACAGCGATGGTGTTGAGTTTGGGGCTGGGTGAGTGTTTGTGTGGCCACTTAAACATGCTTTTGTTTGTGAATTAATTAGACTAAAGTGATTTTCTTTCCAAAAAAAAAAAAAGCAAGTACCTAAATTTTATGAAGCACTTGCAATTCTATGCTACAACCACCATTATGAAAACCTGAGCATGTGTCCACACATAGCCACTCAATAAACTATTTTATGATCAGTTTATGATTTGGGGGCTGTAATAACTGTCTGTCTCCTTGGAATCAACTGGATTCAGTGCATGGTCATCAACAGCAGCTATTTTTCTTGACAAATAACGCCAATTGTCATTGTGAATATATTTGTACAGATGGGGCCTAAAAGATCAAAGCAATTTTCACAATGCAGTAAAACAGAGCACTTCTGCAATGCTATTAACATTCCAAAATACAACGGTCATATAGAAGGAGTATGGCTTCGCAAAGTATTCTCTAACATTAAAGTATTTAGAATGGCATTTTAGAAGTTTACAACAGAAATTTACTTTTGTTGGGTGGTTGGGACAGTGGGGAGAGGAGGGGAGGGAGAAAAAGAAATGTTATTTCTACTAAATTTGTTTTTTTAATGACTGCAGCTCTAGTTAGGGGTTAAGCATGTAGGCCCCAGAGATGAGAGCAGTTGGCCTGAATCCTGATCCCATGTCTTACTAGCTATGAAACATCTGCTTACCAGCCTCTGTGGAAATTGACCATCTTAAATGGTAAGACTGAGTTTATAGGAGAAAAAACAGTGGGTATCACATTTTCTTAATATTTCAGCATTTCTCTGCCATAATTTTTCACATGAAAGAACCTATATCTGCACATACACTGCTTCAGGGATCACAGTAATCTTCATTCTTTAAGTACTGAATTGAATTAATTTATTTTCATCATCCAATAATTACTTTAGGGAATTTGTTTTCATTTAAAAAAGTACTCACTATCCATTATTTCATGGATATAATTACATACCATTTGATGGCTGCATCATCATAATTGCTAGTTTATATAGAAGATTCTAAAAATTAAAAATCGCTGGGCAAGTCAAGCAAATCTGATTCATTTTCCATTTGTCATAAGAATGCACTTCTTACATTTTCATTTCTAAACCTAAAATAATAAAAGCATACAATTTCTCCGCATTGGATTTATACGCTACACTTCCAAATGAGAAACAGAATTTCCTCTCATAGTTCTCCTGGAGCATCATAAACGCCTTAGTCTGGAGTTTCTCAGAATGTGCTCTGTGGGTCAGTACCAGGTTGTTATTCAAAGACCAGTACATTTGAGAATCCACGTAAAACAAAGTTAAACATGCTTCTTTACTATGGGACCTTTCAGAGTCTTTACTATGCTGATATCATTATTGTGCTCCAGAAGGGCAGAGAATACGCAGTGCTGCTCAAACTTGACTTTCTGGACATCCATCATGACTAGTGTTCCTCTGAACACACTCGGGGAAACAATGTCTTCACTATTTCTTTCAAATACCTTTTAATTTCTTTAGGTACCATATATTTTATACACACTAAATTCCTCCCCTAAATTCCGGAGCACACTGCTCAGTAAACATGAGTTTACATTACTAGAGTGTACGTCTAGCAATCTTTTTTAACTGAACAGTTTCTTCTCTAAAGTATTCTGATGTTCCAGGGCTAAGAAGAGCACTGCAAAATTCCTCTTAAATTAGTAAAATGATAGGATTCAGGCAACTGCTCTGTACCGTGTCCTAACACGATGCCTCACACAAAACAGACACTCAGTATACAGATGGACTGTTCCCTATTCCCTTAGAGCTAGACATGCTTTAGAAATCAGAAGTTTTCAGATTGTACAGAGGCATATTTAAACCCCAGTGGGGTCTGTGACAGCCCTTTACAATCAAATGCTTGTTTCTGGAAAACATTTATATTCACCTTACTTTTTGCTAACAAATGAATTTGCGCCAAACTTACAAAGAACCTTTGGGAGTTTGAAAGTACAGATAAAGGGTGGTGATCTCTTTAGGCAGCACCGTCAGCCCCGTAATCACACTTGTTCTGAAAATGCAAGTTTGTTCCAATGTGATGGACATATGTTATCCTATCCACGAGAAACACTGAGTGCGGAAAACTGCACTCAGCTGAATTGGGGTGTGTAGGAACACACAAACCCCCCCCCCCGCCACATACACCTCAAATGTCTACCAGTTCCCACAGATTGCCACCTGTGTTATGAGATAAACCCAAGCACATGTGGTATTACAGCTTTCTGTCCAATTTTGGGGAAAAAACCCTTCCACAGCCTCACGATAACTCACAAGTTGCAGCCATCCGATGCTCTAGTCCACGAGAAAACTTTATCTTTTTCAAGGTAAAGTACTATATATATTGGAGTACTGTTTTATTTCATCATCATTTAACATGTGTAAAACTGTGCTACAATTTTTATTAGGTGCCTACCCTTTTCAATAAGTCACAATTTTTTGTGTTGTGCTCCTATCCCATTTTCCCATTAGCCCTTGGTTTTCACTTTGTGATTCTGCATAGCTCATTGATTTTCAGCAATACATATGTCATGTTATAGCAAAATTGACTGTACATGCTAAGCAGAACCTACTGAAATAGGTTGGTACTGTATTTACTAGGTCTAAGCAAGGACCAATCGTTTCTTTGGCCCTTTATTTCTCCAAACCACATTAATGGTTCATTTTTCTGGTTTTTCCCATTGGACTATCTCAGAACCCCCTTTTACATGTTTCACAATTCACAAGAGAAACCAAATAATACTGAGAAGCAGTAACAGAGGCAGATACGATTTTTCAGGTGAAGTCTCAGTGTTTGGCCACATTTCTCCCACATGCTAGAAGACATGTGGGTGGTGGTTCTTTTCACTGCCAATTTCTGCCACTTGAGTTTCAGAGGGTGCTGTGAATCAACGCCCGACTCTGAGCGGAGAATACGGACAGGGGGAGCTGCCCGATACCTTGCCCTGCATATTTGGTGCAGCAGCCAACTACCTCAACGAAGGCTACCTCTACACGAGGGCTGAACACCTTAAATTCAATTCAATTCAACACATACTATTGAACACCCAACACCTGTGGGGTCCGTGCGGGGCCCAGCTGGCAGCACTAATGGGTAAAACAAAAGCTTTAGGGATATCTGAGGCTGTATCAGTCAGGGTTTAATCAGAGAAACAGAACCAGCAGGAGGTGTTTTTGCACGGGCATGTGTGCATGTGCATGAGTATGTGCATGTGTGTGTGTGTGTAAAATACATTAAGAGATTTATTGCAAGAAATTGGCTTATGCCAGGTGGAGGCTGGCTAAGCAAGTCTGAAACCCATAGGGCAAGTCCTCAGGAAGGGCAGGCTGGAATTTGCTGCTGGTTCACAGGTGGAATTTCTTCTCCCAGGGAAGCCTCAAGTCCTGTTTTTAAGGCTTTTCAATTTATAGACTCAGGCCCACCCAGATTATGCTGCTTAATCTCCCTTGCTTAAAGTCAACTGATTATGGACTTTAATTACATACAAAACATCTGCAGAGCAACAGCTCAATTAAACAATATTTGTGTTTGATTAAATAACCAGGGAGTATAGCCTAGTCAAGCTGACGCAGCAAAATGATCACACTCCACCCTCTGTCAACTTGGCACTTGTGCTCAGCTCCTCAAACCACGCTTCATTTCCACATAAAGCCAATAACAAAGCCATACTTCCACTGACATGATACAAGTATCCTACGTACATCTGAAAACACACTAACCCATTCCCCAGAAGAAGGTGTGAAGTCCTTGAGTGATGCTCACACTTTTCCTCTAACTTATGAGACATAGAGTTATTATTAATACACCTTATGTTAGATGACAAGGAGATAAGAAAAACATATTTGGTTAATATATATACACAAACATATTCATAACAAAATAAGGAAGAAATGCTCATAGCTATCATGGGTTGTTTCTGCAACGGTCATGTGGTTGTACCTGGTCTTTATAGCTATCTTCTTCCACTATCCATTCCACATTCCTTTTGCTCTCGGCAAGGACCTCAGCTGGTTGTGGTTCTTTGCCTGGTGAGTTGACTCAAACCTGCATTCCTGAGGAACTTGGTCCATTAGCTGTCCTGAACTGGGTTCTTGTAGTTTTTGATTACCGCACAGGACATGGGAATGCTAGTATGCCCTAAGGGACCTCCTCTATTCCAGAAAAACTCTTCCTTACCTCCATTATATAGTAGCAGCAATTTTCCCTTGGTAATCAGAATCAATCACTCCAGCTCATACAGCAACCCCCTTCCTTGCCTGTTGATTGAGAGGAACCCAAAGGAGCCATGTGAGAGTCTCAACAACTAGTTCAGTGGAATCATTGTTGTGTCTCCTAGTGGAAGCATTCCACCTATTGGAACTAAGAACTCTAGACAAGCAGAACCTAAGGTCAAGGGGACAGAAAGAAAAATCTTCCTACTGGATCACTAGGGGTAAAAGAAAACGAAGTCACTCCCATTTCCACCCACTGATTCCTGGACCAATAAGCCTGGCTATGAGAGAAACAGCACCATATATTGGATACTGACTTAGGACATATACTGCATCCGAGAGGACATTGTCCCAGCCCCACCAAGTATTGCTACCTCACTGGCACTGTAACTGAGCCTTCTAAAGGCCGTCCCACCACTATATCAAGCCAGCTGCTACAGGATGATGGGGAACATGGCAAGACTAGTGAATCCCATGAGCATGGGCCTATCAAGTTCCTTGATCAGAAGTGATGCCAGGTGATCTACCATTATAGTAGATGAGATAGTATGTAACTGCACGGATGACAGTTTTGACAGAAGCATTGCATGCAGAGGAGGCAAAGCTGTATCCAGAATGTCTGTTCTAGTAAGAACAAAGTGCTGCTCCTTCCATGATGGAAGCAGTCCAATTTAATGAACTTGTACCAGGTAGCTAGATGATTACCCCAGGGAACGATGTCATACTGGGGACTCAGTGTTGGTTTCTGGTCCTGGTGAGTGGAAGTCAATAATGCTGCTGAGCTCACCCACATCCTCCATCCCTGACACCATGGCCATTTTGTTCATGAGCCCATTGGGCAATGACAGGTATCCATAGAATGGGTCATCCTATCCCTTGACTATTAAAATTCCCCTCAGGTCACTCTTTGGAGAGCATCTACGTGAGACACAAATATCTTTTTTTTTAACTTTTTATTTTATATTGGAGTATAGTTGATTAACAATGTTGTGTTAGTTTCAGGTGTAAGTGATATCATATGATCTTTCTCCTTCTCTGTCTGCTTACTTCACTCAGTATGACAATCTCTAGGTTCACCCATGTTGCTGCAAATGGCATTATTTCATTCTTTTTAATGGCTGAGTAACATTCCATTGTATATATGTACCACATCTTCTTTATCCATTCCTCTGTTGATGGATATTTAGGTTGCTTCCATGTCTTGACTACTGTAAACAGTGCTGCAATGAACACTGGGGTGCATGTATCCTTTCGGACCATGTTTTTCTCTGGATATATGCCCAGGAGTGGGATTGCAGGATCATATGGTAGCTCTATTTTTAGTTTTTTAAGGAACCTCCATACTGTTCTCCATAGTGGTTGTATCAATTTACATTCCTACCAACAGTGCAAGAGGGTTCCCTTTTCTCCACACCCTCTCCAGCATTTATTGTTTGTAGATTTTTTGATGATGGCCATCTTGACCAGTGTGAGGTGATACCTCATTGTACTTTTGATTTACATTTCTCTAATAATTAGTGATGTTGAGCATCTTTTCATGTCTTCTTTGGAGAAATGTCTATTTAGGTCTTCTGCCGATTTTTTCACTGGGTTGTTTTGATATTAAGCCACATGAGCTGTTTGTAAATTTTGGAGACTAATCCCTTATCGGTCACATCATTTGCAAATATTTTTCTCCCAATTTGTGGGCTGTCTTATCATTTTGTTTATGGTTTCCTTTGCTGTGCAAAAGCTTTGAGTTTAATTAGGTTCCATTTGTTTATTTTTGTTTTTATTTCCATTACTCTGGGAGATGGACAGAAAAAGATATTACTGAGATTTATGTCAGAGAGTGTTCTGCCTATGTTTTCATCTAAGAGTTTTATAGTGTCCGGTCTCACATTTAGGTCTTTAATCCATTGTGAGCTTATTTTTGTGTATGGTGTTAAAGAATGTTCTAATTTCATTTTTTTTAACACGTAGCTAGTCTGGTTTTCCCAGCACCATTTATTGAAGAGACTGTCTTTCCACCATTGTATAGTCTTGCCTTGAGACACAAATATCTTAAAATCCTTCACCCAGTCAGGGAGGTCTGTCAACATACTTCTTGCCCAGATCTCTCTGTCACCAATTTTCCAATCATATTCCTTCCAAGTCCCTGACCATCCTGCTGAACCACTGGCCACAACCTATGAATTGTTATAGACTTATACCATTTCTCCTTACCAAAAAACAAACAATCAGATGTGCTGACTGACATTCTACCCACTGGAAGGATTTCCCTTCCCCACTGTCCTTCAGGGCTGCCCTAGGATGGGGCTAGAGCATTACAACTTTCAAGTGGTACCTGAATATCATGCAAAACCATCAATAACGAGCCCCAGTTTTTCTCTTCCTCAGTCAACTGGTCATAGGGAACTCCCCATGAGGCCATAGGTGCAAGCTGGGAGAGACAAGGCAGTGAGCAGGAGTGGGGACCAGGGGCATCTGCGCCACTTCTTCATATGATTTACTTGTGCCTTCAGGGCCTGCCTGAACCTGATTTAGTCTATAGCACTTCCTTCTGATGATGGAGTGCTGCCATGCATGCCCAGCTTTACGGCTTAGTGGATCAGACAACACCCAGGTCATAAAGGGCAACTCAGGTCGCATGGTAACTGGTGGGCCATGGTTAAGCGCTGAGTCTCTGCTAACACCCATGGGCAAGCCAAAAGCTCTTTCTCAAAAGGACAGAGTTATCTACAGAGGATGGTAGGGTTTTGCTCCAAAGTCCTAAGGGTGTGTGCTGTGATTCACCTATAGGGACCACCAAAGGCTCCAAACACCATTCCTCTCTGCCACTTAGACTTCAAGCAGCCCTGCATCTACTGGATCATATGGCCCAAAGGGCAGAGAAGCTTGTGCGGCAGCCTGGACCTGTTGCAGAACCTTCTCTTGTTCTAGGCCCTACTCAAATGAACAGTTTTCAGGTCCCTGGGTAAATGGGCCCGAGACCCAGGTGAGGAATATGTTGCCTCCAGCATCCAAAGAAGCCAACTGGGTGCTGGACCTCTTGCTGGTGGTGGGAGGGGCCAGATGCAACAACTTATCCGTCGCCTTAAAAGGGATAGCATGACATGCCCCAGGCCACTGACCTCTAGAAATTGTATTAATATGAAAATCCCCTGAATTTCAGTGGGATTTATTTCCCATCCTCTGGGCATGAAAAGATTTTACCAATATGCCTAGAGTAATTGGTCTTCTCTGCTTACCATGTCCAATCATCATGTTTGCAAGGTCGTAGCCTCTGTGATATCATTATGCATCACTTATTTCTTTAAAAAAAAACCCCGATTTTTAGGGCTTCCCTGGTGGCGCGGTGGTTGAGAGTCCGCCTGCCGATGCAGGGGACACAGGTTCGTGCCCCGGTCCGGGAAGATTCTACATACCGTGGAGCGGCTAGGCCCGTGAGCCATGGCCGCTGAGCCTGCGCGTCCGGAGCCTGTGCTCCGCAACAGGAGAGGCCCGCATACCGCAAAAAAAAAAAACCCGATTTTTAAAAGATTCAGTGGTCTCAGTTTGCTATTCTTTCAATATTGAACTGTTAACAGTTCAAGTTCAAAATCTTTATGTCTTTACGTTGGTACCTTCATTAAAGTGAGAGCTGGGTGGTATTCATAAACCAGAAAAGGGCCCTAAAGAATGTAATGCTTAGGGCTTCCCTGGTGGCGCAGTGGTTGAGAGTCCGCCTGCTGATGCAGGGGACACGAGTTCGTGCCCCGGTCTGGGAAGATCCCACATGCTGCGGAGCGGCTGGGCCCGTGAGCCGTGGCTGCTGAACCTGCGTGTCTGGAGCCTGTGCTCCGCAACGGGAGAGGCCACAACAGTGAGAGGCCCACGTACCGCAAAAAAAAAAAAAAAAAAAAAAAAGAATGTAATGCTTACTGAGGATTGATGAGTGGAGGATATTTAGTAACTCATGTGACTATAATGGGTTTAACTGGAAATGAGCTAAGTGGTTAGACAGCTGAAAATTCTGAGAAAAAAATGTAGTAATTATTGATAATAGAGATTCAATTAAGGTTAGTTAAATAATTAGTTACAGATTTCAGAATGATTTGATTGACTAGTTTTTTTTTTTAATTTATTTATTTGGTTGCTTGGGGTCTTTAGTTGCGGCATGTGGGATTTTCGTTGCGACATGCAGGATCTTTAGTTGCAGCATGCGGGATCTAGTTCCCTGGCCAGGGATCAAACCCGGGCCCCCTGCATCGGGAACGTGGAGTCTTAACCACTGGACCACGAGGGAAGTCCCTGACTAATAATTTTTTAAACTTAAGGGCAGGTGCAGTTTTAATCCCCACAGGATAAAAGGTGACTTGAGGGTCAAATTCTCAAACCTTGCATGAGTATGTAAAATTCTTAGGGACGTAAGACAGAAGCCACTAGGTTCTACTATGTGAGCATCGATTCTTGATAAATTTAGCAGGCACTCTCGATGGTACTAGTGGGAAATGAACCAAGGTCAGAGTGACATTCATGGGTCTTGGAGCCACTGGGCTAAGTGCTTGTTGCTTACTGAGTCGATGACCTTGTGAAATACAGACCCAAGTGGAAGCAGAATGAAACCGCTAGTGTTCAAATGGTCTAGGAAAGGAATACAACCTCACCTGGTCCTCTGTGCCTACCTATGGGTAGAGCTACTCTGATATCATTTCTGAAAACAGAAAAAAATACTGTTTTAAAAGATTTTCAGATGAAATTATATAGTCTGTCTCAGTACTCCAGGTTGGGTCAGACAGTCTGGTCAGGCTATGCTTCTTTGATCCGAACGCCATTCCTTTGCACTAATACCAAGTTTCTTTCTTTTGACCCCTTACTCTGTTCTCACTGGAGAGCGCTCTGTGGGGATGAGGCAGTCCCTTGAGAATCACTGCCCTCCCACCAGGTTTCTCATGCCCAGACTAAATTTTGGACAATAGCTCAGACAGGTAATAGATTCACTCTGGCAACGTCCTATCCTGGAGAGACAAAAAAGACACAACCACTATCTGTTTTGTAGAACCTTTCCATTAATTCGTGCACCAGATACTGGCAGAATAAATGACAACTTAATCCTGAGATTCCAAGGGTCAGTGATTTAAATTAACACCCGTATCTTGGATGTGTTACTTCTTTGACTAGTAACCACTGGGTTCGTGTGATGTGGGATCAGGGGAAAAAATCCAAAGCTGTCCTTTGCCTTTTATGGTTGGGAATCATTTTGGTGAGGAAATCTAGGTTCTGTGGTGACAGGTGTCTTAGAAATGCAAATATTTGCCACACAACTCCCTGTCCAAAGCCTTCAAGGAGAGTCACAGGAGCTCTACGACAAACATCAGGGAACCTCACAAAGGTCACTCCTGAACCACTATGGCTTTAATTTTATCACCTAAATGCAGCCCTCTGGGCAAATATTTCTGCGTTTTGGGTTGTCTGTTTAGCATCACCAAGTCCAACAGTGGCTACAACTGTGATGTTTTTGTGTGTACTCTTTCTCAACAATAAAGAGACATGCTCTTCATCTCAACAGGTCATGAGAATGTGGGGAAACAAGCCCCAGAATCTTGAAGATCTGGGTTTATTTAGTCACCGCTACCATTTTCTTGCTTCTTGGGACCTCAGTTTCCACGTCTGTAAAATAAAGAGACTAAACTATATACTATCTAAAGTCCCTCCCTGTTCGAAAATTCTATGAACCATTTCTTTAAAAAGTTAGGGAAGTTTAGAATGTATTCTGGCTCATAAAACCTGTAACTCTTTTCATAAATTATCTATTAATTATATTCATTATATTTTCTCCATTCCTGGTTTGTCTCCTAATTACACTTGTTTTGTTACATCATGCTTATTTTGCAACATTAAGGACCTTCAGGGTTTGGAAGAGGCAATATCATAGTCTGCAAGTTGGCAAAGAGAGCCAAGTCATTCCATTTCTTTGTGTCAGAATCCAGGTTCCCAGTCCTAGGAATGACAGTGCTGATAGAGAAGGAATAGTGCCACAATCCTAGAACCTGAATCCCCAAACCTCATCCCCCAGCTGCCTTCCTGGGTCGGACTCAGTGAGGTTTTCTAAGAAAAATGACTACTATGAGCCTCAACTCTGGGCAAAACATGTGGACCTGCCTTGAGACACACTTCTAAGATATCAGGGATTACATTAGCCACTCAGGGTTCTTTTTAAGTTCTGAAGGGCAAAGTCAGATGGGTCCCAGACAATCTCAGATTTATGGGTCAATAATACAAATGGAGACAGCTTTAGTCGATGACCAATTCTGCCCCAGTACATTCAGATTTTGCCAGCCTTGGATTTGCCTGTTTTTCTCAGTTGTATATTAAGGAATGTACACCCTATCTGGATTCTCATTCTACCTAATAATCCCACAACTTTATGCCCTGTCTACCAAACTCAGTCCATCTATGGAGAAGCAGTGTTATTCTATCTAGCACAAGTCAGCACTACCTCTGCAAGAGCCCTGTTTCCATGGTGATCAGTGCAGATCCGGGATGATGACTAATCAACAAATATTGACTGCAGTCCTACTGGGTACAGGGCACTGAGCTGGCATTGGCATAACACAGGAATTCTTGAGTTCCTCACACCAGCTAATACTCAAAATTTAGAAGGAGAATAATTTGTTTTTCAAAAGTCACAAAGTTTTCAAGATTCTGGCCTCCTATGAGAAAAAGTTGGAGTCTTGCTAGGGGAAAACCCCCTGAGAGCAGTTGATAGGGTTTTCTCTATCCAACGATCCAAAGGTTTTAGTGGTAGTGGCGACGGCGGTATGTGTGTGTACTGGGCGTGAGCTGAAAAGAAGATGTAAAGTCTTCCCTCGGGGGCTCATAAAGCCACGGAGGTTTGGTCTAAGGGGAATCCTAAGGCCAGTGTCCTTCAAATAGTGGGTGACAGCCCATTTAGTAGACCCATTTAGTAGACCAATTTAGTGGGATTTAGAATGTTTTAAAACTCAGTAGAAAAGAAAAGAAGAGAAGAGAGTGGAGTAGAATACAAAACAGGGTGAGTACAATTTCATGAAACTTATGTTTCTAGTTTATATATGTGTGTTTCTGTCTATGGGTATTTATGACTTTATACCCACATATGTTCTGATATAAGATATATTTCTTGCTCTAGATCAAGTCATAAATACTTGAGAAATGCTAATAAAAAAATTAACACACTTCCCAGTAAGCTAGGCATGCATTTCGATGCAGGAGTCAACAACTATTTATCGACCCAAGCCATGGCATATGTGGCAGGCACTCTGGCTAAATGAGAGAAAGTAATGCATGCAAAAACAAGCTAAGAGCTGCCAAAGTGATTAAATAAGCTCCCTGACACTGCCAAAGTCAGAGCTGACGTTCATACTGCTGAAATCTCTACTCTGGCTTTGATCATTCTGCTTCTCGAGCAGCGAAACTCTATCTCAGAGTTGACCAAAATCTTCCACTTCTTAATTTAAAAAGGAAGAAAGCTTTATTAAACTTGAGTCTTTATGGCTGTTGAGCTTGGTTTTGGAGCATTACTTTAAAACTCCTAATTTGGGGCCTAACTTTAAAAAAGGTACTATGCTTTACCTTTTGTATATGGTTTCCCTTCAATATAAAATTCCTTCAATAAAAAATTTCACGCAGGAAGTCAACTCTGCTTGCACCAGATTCATTTCTGCCCATTCACATCACTTTAGTTTTCAAGTGCCTTTCACAGAACAATTTCAAGGAGTTGGGAGTCATGGTTAAGTCACTACTTGCTTTCCATGTCGGACTAGAGAAGCTAAGTTAGCTGAACAAGGTCAGATGCCAAGTGAGTGAAGAAAACAGGTCCCCGGACTCTGAGCCAGGCAGGCACTCAGATCAGAAGACAGTCTGTTGAGGAATACTCTATTCCTCTCCATCACTTTTGCGAGGATTCCCTTCCTAGACCAATATCTATCCTTTCCTAGACCAATATGAAGCACCAGGATATTAGGCAAAAGACTGAAGAAGGGCATTCTGGAGCTGTTAAACAGAAGTAACGTATTAGGCTACAAATCATGTGGGAAATTTCAGAACTTGGTGCTCAGCCCCCCAACCACATAGGATGAAGATATGAATGGATTCAAGAAATCTTTAGATATACTCATGAATGATAAATTCCCAGTGGTTACAGGGGACACTTAAGAGATATTTCAAAATATGTTCGTAATGAAATGAAATTGCTAGCAGAGGGGGTAGATGCTATTTTTTCCCATAAAGAATAAGACTAGTAAACTTTGTTAAACTTTGGCTATGTGCCAGGCTTAAAGTTTTACATGTAATATCACACAGCCACTCTGTAAATTATTATTTTTCACATTTTATAAGTCAGGAAACTGAGGCTCAGAGAGGTGAAACGATTTGTCCAGTGCTACATGGCTAAGAAGTGGCAGTGCTGAGATTCAAACCAAGTCTGTCTGATTCCAAATACCACGATCTTAACCATTTTGCTGCATTCCCAACGTGTGTCTTGGTGCCACTACTTGACACCAAGTCAAGTACATGAGGCAGATGAGTTCCAGGGTCACATACTGGGTTTGAGTCTCAATTCACTTACTAGCTATGAGACTCTGGGCAAGTTCCATAGTCTCCTAAATTTCTGTTCTATTGTCTGTAAAATACGAATAATACTACAAAGCTTACTGACTTCTAAGGATTAAATTAAATACTGCATATAAAGTATTTAGCAGAACGTCAGCATGTGGTAAGTACTCAAAAAACGTTAGCAATTATAGTGCTAGTTAGTATTAAGAGATTCACTGAATTGATGAATGGGTATGTCTTGACCTTTATGGGGCATTTCTTAGTTGTTACTAAAAAGAGAAAAGATGAGGAAAAGGAGAAGGGAGAGGAGAAGAGTGGGAAATAGGGGACCAAACGGGAGAAAGAAGAAAATAAAGAGGAAAAAAGAATGTTAAGAAGTACTTAATGAGAAAAAAAGTTAAAGAGCTTTAGATATTTGTCAGAGTAATTCAGATTTACTCAGAAAATGTAAATAAGGTTTCTTGATCCTGTTTCACCCCAATCCCAGAACATATTAAATCTCACTGGCACGTGGTAGTATTCTAGATAGTGAAAGTAATGTTAACCCTCTTTCAGGGTGCCTACGATTCTAGACAAACATATAAACAGGTTGTTGGTAACATACAGATATACAGGCAATAATAGACATATATACAGTTTGCAATTAAAGTTCAAATAACCATGAGGCGAGGCATTCTCTTGTTTTCTAGGAGGGCTAGAAACCGACCTATGTCCTGATAATAGCACTATCTCTGCAGGTGCTGCCAGGCTCTGGGGTAAAAGGCACACAGACACATTCCTAGAGGAATCCTCCGCCCTCCAACACAATCCAAGAGGACTCTGGAAATGGAGGCTTTAGCAGACTCTGAAAGACAACTGTCAAGATAGGGACCTGGTGTTTCAGTGAAATATAGTGCCTCTAAATAATGCACTGAGTCTTGACTGCATCTTAATTTTTAAAAATCCATGCTGATGTTTTCTCTCCAAGCAGACCGTAAGCTCCACGAGGGCAGTGTTCTCTGCTTCCTTGCACCCACCCCTTATGTGACCCACCTAATTGTGGTGGAAGCAAGGAGGCACTTAATAAATATTTCCTGGCTGAGCTGTACTTCTAGCTCACTGAAACTGAGCAGGTTAATTACCAAAGGTTTAAAACACAGAGTCTTTCATGCATGAGCAACACCAGGTCCCTCAAATGTGCATTTTTCCTAGTAAGGCGCCAGCTCTGACTCAGGATGAGTTATTTCGAGAAATATTTTCTAATAACTTGAATGAAGGAAGCTCTCTGAAAACAAATCGCACCGTGCCACCCTCTGTGATGCTCCTGACTTTTCAGTGGGAAACAAATCAGGCTCCTGGTCTGTCTGCAAGGAGAGCCTGCATGAGAACGATAAGCTGAGTATTCTCTAATGGGATCCCACAGCCCTGCCACTGGGAAGAAATTCCACGTCTGGGGCTGCCGAGATGTTTTATTCATTTACTTATCTATTTGGGGAAGGGGGTACCATATAGAATTATCCTCAGCCTCACGGAATCCACTCTTGCATATTATTTATCTTGATAAAATACTGTGGGATGCTGAAAGCAGGAAGCAATCCATGCAAAATCCCCTTCCAAATTTCACGACAGAACTCTCTGGTGAGTTTTCCTCTCCCAGTTATTGATTGGAAGGTCCCCAACTACGGGAAGAGAGGAAAGGAGTTGAGATCCCTCATGTAACTCTGCAAACCAAAATGGGCTTTTCTTTAGATGCCGGAGTCACCACCAGCTGCCACTCAACGACTGCCAGATGACACAGCCGGAAAAGTGGCTGATACATTATGACTCACTCACCACACAGAAATAAAGCCAGGTGAGAAAAGACCATGCGGAGAACAGTGCTTCATTGTACAGGATAGATCTAGCAACTCTTTTGAGACTTAAGAGTTTCAAAAGATATTGACTACATCTGGGCCCCGACTCTCAGCTGATGAGACAGAAACAGAGGAACAGTTTGCAGAAGGGTCTCAAGCCACAGTGGTTCTTAGGCTTTTAGTGTTTCCCACAACCCCCATGACAGGTGATGGTCACAGACCACAAAGCTTGGATTATGTGTAACTCCCTGCCTTAGCAATAATGCATCCTTTTCCCTCACATCCAACAAAACTTATTAAAATGAAGGTAAGTGGGAATGGTTTGCAGACGGCTAACTCTGAATGCCCTCAGACTTCTTTTGAGAACTTAAGTCCCTGACTAGTAATAACAGAGTGCTTAGGGGATACACTGCTATAGAAAACTGTTGGATGGAGGCCAGAAGCTGGAGGCCATGCTCTGATGTCATTAAGGGTGACACTGGTGCCTATGTTTCCCCCCATTGCCCAATTTCAGACGGCAAGTCCGGGGCCTTTTCTTCACATTCCACGCACTTACCTTCTGGGCTGACTAAAGCCTGAAGTTTCCCAATCAAACAAATGAGACTCTTCCAGCTGGCAAATTATCCCGGTCAGAGACACTGCAATATGGGGGGATGCATGGCCCAGTAGGGTATGTAGGGTAAAATCTTCCACAGCACGACTCAGGTTAGGTACAGGTACCGTGGGGTTGGCTTTTGACGTGTAAGGAGAAAACGGCCAGCGGAGGACTCAACTCAGGATTCCGTCCCTGACAGTTACTCCAAGAAACACTGTGTGAAACGGCAGAGCTGCCCTCCACGCTACTGTGCCTGCTTTCCTTCCTGACCCTGAAGTTATCTGTACGCCAACTAACTTCACTTACCTTCACCCCCCACACGTGGCCCCAGGTGAAGATATGTACATAGATAAATAATCTTGTCATTAAAGTAAGGGAGTTGAGAGGGAAGAGATTAGATATTTTAGTTCCATTCAGCATTTCCTAGTGTTAGAGGATAGGAAAATGGCATCTCAAGGAAGTTTCCCTTCCCCTATATCTGGCAAAATAAAGATCTTCGGAGCACTGCAGACAGGAGATGCGGTCAGGCACTCAGGCCGGCAGGTTGGGGCTGGATGTCATAGTCTTAAGTACCCGCAGGACTCTGCCAATGCCTCCTCTCCATCATGTCTACCTAGAGCAAATGCCAGACACGGCCTCTGAGCAAAACAGACTGAGGCATCACATGAGAAACACATCATAGTCTATCTTTTGCCTGAATCTCATTTAAAAGAAGAGAGAACGAAAGGAATTAGATGTATGCTAATATAACAATAACCTTAAGTGCAAATTATCTGCTACCTCGACCAAACATTGGAAGTTTGATTTTTATTTCACTTCAATGCAGGGCAATAGGAGAGTGAATGTTTGAGAGAGATTACAGGCAGCAAGGTACCATTAGGTATTCTGCTCTTGCATCTGACTTCAGGAAAACACTCTCCCAGCCAAAGCAATGACTCATCTGCTGCTGCCAATGTTACAACAGGAGCTTGATTTGCTGCAGCAGAGCAAACAATGTAACACTCCTTAGAAGAAAAACTCTGCTGTAGCATTTCTGAAAGATTAAAGTCAGTGCAGAAAATGGAAAAACACTATCACTATCACCCTTTTACGTTAAAGAGAGATGACCCAACACGACTTGAAAGTACCAAAAGCCTTAGTTCAGAAAATCAGCAAACATTTCTACATCTGTTTGTTTTTCATTGTTGCTGTTTTGTCTTATTTTGTCTTTTTGGCATGTAATGAAATATTATATTATAGAAATCAGGCCCAGGGAGATTTGGGGAGAACCTGAGGTTATACTATATGGACATTCTAAAGAAATGATGAAACTGCTAGCAACTATATGCCAATGATAATTGGTAGAGAGTCTTTAAATTTAGATTCATATTCTCATTCACCCAACAATGATTATGGCCTATCCACTATGAAAAACTCTCTATGGAAAGGATGAAGATATCACCAATATAAGATAGGAAATGATATGCCACATGGGAAGGGGATGGTTATTTCAAGGAGGGAATGATCATTTCTAAGATAAGGAAGGCTTTCTGGTAGAAGAGGAAAAGGGACTGGCCTTAAGGATGAATAAAAACACGGAATGTTCAGAAATCAGGGTGAAGACTTTATGAGTAATGAGCACAGAGATGAAGGTGAGAAAGCGCAGGGAGTCAGGGAGCAGTGAATAGTTCAGATTGCCGGAGGCAGACAAGACTTAGGAGAGCTACCAGACTGGGAGGCCAGATGCGTGGAAGGTCATGACACAGACTAGACAGACACACAGATACATGGAGAGTGGGTTCAGCCTTCCCGAGCTGTAAGCAGGAGTGAAATAAAAACTTTAACAGGACAGCTACAGGGCTGGGACAGCCCACTTCTGGGCCTGATGTTAACTCTTTAGTTCCTGTAAAGGATTGAATGGGTTAGGATAGGAAGCGTTAGGACAGCTAGGGTATGGGGAGCGGTGGCACTGGGGGGCTTGGAAGAGGTTACCATTTACCAACGAGTACAGAGTATTTCATAATTTTAGCAACTGATACAACCAGACCAATGTATGCTAACTGAATTTCAGTTCTAAGGTAAGGTAGATAGACAGATAAAGAGAGAGACAAATAAATAAATAAATACATGCCAAAAACTAACTAAAGCTTCTGTTTTTCAGATCGTGGACTGGATCTCTACTTGGATATCCCATAGACACCTCAAACTCAGTCAGTCTAAAACGAAACCCGTCATATTCTTTCCTAAGCAGGTAACATCTTATGATCACTTCAGGAAACAGCATCATAAACTACTCAGGCACTCATGTCATGATCTGGGAATCACTATCAGGCCTATAACATCATTGCCAGCATATGAAACCCCTTCCTAGCTTGGGGGAACCATCATTGCGTGAATTTTGATGGGAGCCAGGTCAACTCTTTCTTTCACACTCTATGCTTCTGTCTTCAGAACCTTCTAAAGTTTCCAGAACATATCAAATATAAGGTGGTCCTGAATCTCAGGCATTCTCACATTTTTCCAGGAAGACCATCTTCCCATTCCCTGACTTCGATCACTATACATACATAATATTTTAGGGATATAGTTGAAATACAGTCAAACATGTTCTTAAAATATTATATTAATTTAATTATGCCTATGTTAAATTAAGTAATATATTAATCTGGAAATACTCTATTATTCAACTATGACATTTTATAAATCAATAATAAACAGTTTTTGATAATTTCTTTAATAATCTTTCTATTTCTCTTCTCACGCTTTCTGAAACTTATATTAATAATATGTTGGACTTACCGGAATATTCTCCAGTTTTCTCACTTTTTCTCACCATTGCCCATCTTTTTTTTTTTTTTTTTTAACTCTCTGGGAAATTTCTGCAATTTCATCTTCCAAACTTTTTACTGAACTATCTACTTTGTAAATGATTACTTTCCGAGAGTTCTTTCTTATCCTCTGAATGAAGAGCATCCTACTCTTTTTTCTCATAGGCACTGCCTTTCTCTTATCTCTTTGAAGATTTAACTATGTTTTCTTTGAAGTTTTCTTCTGCTCCCTGCATTGCTTCTGATGCTTTTGAGTTCCTTTTTCCTGTTTCTTCACTCTGGTCTCTGCCTTTCATGCTGGATGCTTTAATCAAATGTCTAGTGATTCTTAGCCGTCTATTCATATTTCATAATGAAGCACGAAAAAGCTGTTTTGAAGCTAGCATATGATATGAACTGGTAGGCTTCACTATAAAGTATTTGAGCAAAAAGCCAGGTTGATTTTTTGTTTTTCAATACATAGTATATAGGTTACAGGCTAAGTTGCTACAACAAAGACGTCCCCAAATACAGTGGCTCGTACATATTAGGAGTTCACTTCTTTCTCTTTTAACATTCCATAGTCAATGGTTGGTGCTGGACAGGCTGCTGCTGGTCTATTCTTCCTATTTTGCTGTTCCACTGTCCCCCAGAGTCTTGCCCTTGTCCACATAGCTGAGGCTGTCTCACCAGCAACACATCCACATCCCACCCTTGAAGGGAGCAAGAGAAAGGGGAGGACAAGCAAGTTTAAGAGAGTGAAGAAGAAGCTGCTCACAGGGCTCAGAAGAATTTAGTCCGTGGTGGCACCTCGCTGCAAGGGAGCCTGGGAAATGTAGTCCCCGCCTAGGCAGCCCTGTTCCTTACCAAAACTCAGAGGTATTCTGCTGGTAAAAAGGATAAAAGGGAGAATAGATACTGGGGGGCTTTAGAGTCTTTTCCAAATCAGGGACTCCCAAATGTCAGGATCCCCAGGTATTTCTTCTAGAGGTGGATCGTCCAACCTCTCCCCTGGCATATGCAGGCTGCTGGCATTCACTGTCAAGTGTACATAAGGTTCCTTACTCCTACCTCCTCTGTGCCTGATATCTGAGTCCAGCGGTCCTCTGGTTTACTTCTTCCAGAGGATAAACTGCTGGTTTTATGTGAGGGTGGAGGGGGAGGAGGCCTGGTTTCCTGTCCATTGGGAATGGGGGTGGGGAAGTGGGGTACAATGGCTCCTTGGACACACTTTCTTCTAAGACCCCTATTCTCAGCCTCCCACCCCTCCCATTTCCTGTGGTCCCAGACACCTTTATTTCTGAGCTTTTCAGGAGTTCTCTTTAAACATCTTTATGGGAGTCTAATTGCTTTACAGTGGTGTGTTAGTTTCTGCTGTATAACAAAGTGAATCACCTATACATATACATATTACCCATATCCCCTCCCTCTTGCGTCTCCCTCCTTCAGGGGTTCTTTGGATGCCTGAAAATGAGGGAACCTAAGTTTGACCTTCCTGTTCTCTGACCATTCCTCTGACACTTTTCAGTCTTCAAAAATTCTAGTTCAAGGTTACATACATCTTCTAGCGTCCTCAAAGGTGAAGTCTGAATTTCTGCTTCTTGTTCACTTTATTATTTCAGGGAATTGAAAAAGGAGAAGGAAATGAAAATGGCTTTCCTTTACTATCTTGAAACCGGAAATATTTTTTTCCTCTGTACATGATGTTATCACTGGAAATTTTATCTCAAGCCACAAATATCCATTTGCTTAAAATAAGAACAGTTTTATTTTTCCGTTCATCCTGTGGGTCTATACTCATGATCTCCACAAAGTAACCACTAATTGTATTTCATTTTAAAGTGATCTTTAAAAGGTTCATTTGCAATGATATCCAAGATGTGCAGTTGTGAAGTCATTCCCCACCCCTGCCCCCCAATACTTATTAAATCTATATTGAATTTCTTTGCTTCCTTTGTCAAATGACCTCTATAAGCATGCAAACCAGCAGTGACATAGGTAGTTCGGGGCTATTGTGTCTTTCCTAAACAATTGTTTGTAGTTCAAAATAAAGTAATTGTGAGAGTGTCTTATAATGTAAAATGGTTTTACAGACCTGAATATAAGGCAACTCTCTTTATCCTGAAAGATAATTTTTGGGAACAAAACTTTATATAAAAACTTCATAATCTGGCATGAAAGAACTGGACTTTTACTTTCCTATTTTTGCCTATGTTAGATTATGTACATGGTACACACTCTTCAGCTTCTTTCTCTGGCTAACTCGTACTCATCCTTCAAGACTCATTTCAGGTGTCAGCTCCTACAAGAAGCCTTCCTTGACTGCCTCCCAGATCTCTTCCAAAGGTGCTGCCCCTCTGTTTCCATATCACTCAGTGCTCCCTTAAATTGCATTTACTGTATTGTAATTCCTGGTTTGTCCTTCTCCTCCACTAAACCGTGAGCTCCTGGAGGACAAGGTCCATGTCTTATTTATCCTCACATCCCCAGCACCTATAAACCATGCCTGGAACATAGCAGTTGCTGGTTATATATTCGCTTATTGAATGAATAAGAGAAGTGCTGGTTTCCAGCTGGAAATAAAAGTCTCTTGATGAAATGAGGGGAAGAGGAATCAGGAGGGATCATTCCCTTTGGTTACTTCCATTCACTCCTTCCCTCAGTGGCTCAACATAAACTGAGCCAAGCATAGAAACCGTCTTCAGTAAGACTCAATTGAATGAAATTTCAGGAATAGAAATTTACCTCGGAGAATTAAGCCAATGGATTGCTGGTCAGATAAAAAGATGCATAAACGTGGGGCTTTGAGTATTTGTTTTAGTCAAGCCCCTTTTGTTGCAATGGACGGAAACCCATCCAGGTTAAAAAGGGGGTGCGGGGGAGGTGGGGAGAGATTGGGACTGCCCTGGTGGTCCAGTGGTTAAGACTCCATGCTTCCACTTCAGGGGGCGCAGGTTTGATCCCTGGTCAGGGAGTTAAGATCCCACATGTGGGATCCTGCGCGGCATGGCCAAAAAATAAAAAATTTTAAAAAGGGGAATTAATGGACTCAGAAAACACAAAAGCCCTATGATGTGCAGCCATATTGGAGAGAATAGCCATAGAGGGTAGGGAAATTTCGTGAGCACTGGGTTATAGTCTGCCCTTTTCTATATGTCAACCAGATACGTGGAAGAAAACGGCATCTGCTCTAGCATGGACTCTGACTCCTAGGCTGAACAGCAGACTGCAAGGTTGGAGCTCCTCTACTGCTTTCCTCCACTGCAGCTGCCATGATGTGACCCATCCATCAGGCAGACAGTGTGGCGGGACGTCTCCCAAGCCATGGGGGATGTGCCTACGGACTTAATCACAGCTGCGCTAGTGCAACTCTTGGGGGGTGGGGGGACATAAGTTTCTGAGATGTAGAGGAATGGGCTGGAGGAGCAGCAAATACAACCTACGAAACTTCTTTCTAATGATCAGCCATGCAGCTGGCTAAATGCAAGAGCAACCCTGTGGCTGAGCCCAGCCACCCAGTCCCCCGCTTAAAGTCGTGGTTGGTCTCCCAGGAACAAGCAAGCAAGGAAAGAAGCAAACAGAGCAAAACGTGAACCACATATACTCAGCAAGACGGTGTTGATGATATTTGTGTAGTTTACCTATCCCTCCAGGGACTGTCTCTTGGGGGTGCCCCACTCCCCTACCCCAGTCTGTGTTAGGTGCTTCCTCCCCAGCCACCGAGTGCTTTGTCAGATCTTTGGCGTCTCTCTCTCAGGATATTTATCGTCTGCATTTCTTGTCAATCTTCCCCACTACTTGAGGTTGGGAATGATAGCATACACCTTTTGGTAGGAAGAAGGGTATACTTTTAATAAACGAATATTATGCCATGTAGCTCTGTATTTCTTGGAGCCTAGTATAGACCTGGGTCATGTTAGATGAATGAACAGTAAAAAAAAAAAAAAATCAAGAATGAAATGAAAACATCTGGAATGTAATTGCTCTTTAAAAAGTTCTATAGGTTTAATAGTTTCTCATGACTTTCATCTGATTTCACACATTAATACCAGCAGAGCAGATGTCCATCTGTCCTTCAAAGAGTATTCATCTTCCAGAAGTCTGTAAGTTTTGAGGTAATTATAAGACAAAACTTTATTATGGTCTGGTGTTCTTAACACAGAGGAGCGGGGGTGGGGTCCACGACATCCTCAAGCAGAGGGCTAATCAACTCTGATGGGGGCTGATTTTGTTTTCACAATGGTTGATTTAACCTGACAATAACCATCCTATTTCTAGATTTAGACACTTTTTCCCCGGGTGCAAAGATGACCTGAATTTGCTCCAGGTTCAGTCCTGCTTAAATGCATTTAGATGGGGTGTAGACCATTGCTCATTTCAGCTGAACTTGGGGGAAAGGGAAGTTTTGATGGTTCTCTTATTATTCTTTGATGTCGATGTTTTACATTAAAGGTCAATTTCCACATCTGTTCATTGAACGTGATGACATCCTTCTCCGAAGGCTACGTACGGTGAGGGATAAATGAGACGACGTCAGTTCACCACAGTGCCTGGGACATGGCAGGATTTTGGTATATGTTTGCGGATCTGAATCAGTTTAATTAAATAAGGATTCTAGTCCAAAGATGCTTTTATTTATTTTTTTCCTCATGGAAGGCAACTCTCTTACAAAGAATTTCTTTCTTAGGGCACTGCCGCAGAGAAAACAGAACGTTTTGATAAAACAGTGGGGAATAAAAAGTCTGCAAAACAGAGGATCTGGAAGTTGTCCCCATTTCCCTCTAAGCTGCTTCATGCCACTCAATTCTCTTCTGTTGAAACCCTAGGCCTTCATTGTGCTATTTCTCCTCTGCTTCAGGAAGTGAGGAAAAGCCAAAGAGAAGTCAGAGAGCATGTCAGCCGGCTTCTTTCCCTCCCTTGCCCTGCTGGAGCATCGACTCAGAAGACCACAGTTCACTCCGGACAGCCTTGGCACCACAGGGCCACACTGAAGTCGCTCTGACATGTCAGGGACAGATTTAGAAGAGGACACCGTCAATAAGGGCAAAGCACTTCAGGGCCCCGGGATACAGGATGAATCAGAGAGTACTGAAGTGTGAAGCAGAACGGCAGTAACCCCTACCTTAAAATATTTGTCACATTTTTGCCTATCTACCTCCAGCACCCTTGTCCAAGACACTCTCATTTTTGCTTACCGACCCCAGCCCTTTCATAGTAGCCAAAGGATCTTTTAACAAGTAGGTCAGATAAGGGCCAGAAACTTGATTGTTGGCTCACCTGCTCTGGCCTTGCCTGCCTCTCCAGCTTCATCTTTGCTCACTCCCCTCAGGGAACATGGATATCCTTTCAGTTCCCCCTTTCTTTGGGTCTTTGCCTCCTCAGGGAAAACCCTTCGCCTAACTCCCGCTGCCTCGGTATTCCTACACTTCTTTCAGGTTTCAGCTGAAGTGTCACTACCTCAATAGCATTTCAATAGACCCCCTACTTGGTGTTTCATGCACCCTGCACTTTTCCTTCAGGACATTCATGGCAACTTACAATTTGATATTTGTTTTTGTGACTCTTTGTTTCTTGTCCATTGCTACTGGCAGAGGAAAAGCTCCTAAGGGCAGAGAGTGGGTTTTACAAACCACTGTGTATCCAGGACCCAACACAGTGCTTGACTCATTGTTGAGGAAGCGGAAGCAAAAAGGCATCTGTTAACCACATATTCTTTTGTTGGGGATGTACTCTGGAGTAGTACTGAAACCTTTTCTAAGAGATATTATATAGTTAGGATCCTCTTTATAGAGACAGGGTTCCTTTTCACAAAATTTCTACCAAGACATTATCTTCAACGCATCACAGTTCCACATAGTGGCTTATTTTCCATCAAAGCCACACCCATCCAGTGTTTGGTATCGGTTCGAAATGCTGAATTACCTGTCATAAGCTTTACATTGAGTTCATGGAACTCTGACCTTGGGGCTCTTTGTGACTCAGTTTCCCTATCAGTGAAAGGAAGGGGTTTGAAGAAACTGCCCTCTGGGACTTGAATTTAAAATTAAACTTATAATAAGATATTATGACTATCTTATTATTTCTGGAAACTGTGAGAACAGGCAGCTCACAAGATAAATAAAAATGGCCAACAGTAACCAAAAAAGTAAATTAAAAAAATGAGGCATCTTCTCTGATGATCAGATTGGCAAAGATGAAAATAATAATACCCTTGTTTAGCATTTCCTTTTTCAAAAAAAATAGTTTTCAACACTGTACAATATTTGAAGTGGCTGTTTGGCACTGTGTATAAAAAATCTTAAAAACATATGTAGCAGATTATATTTTCCAAAGATGGCCACACCAATATAGCCCATCATCCCATTATGCTCTTCTGACAATGTGGTGCTAATGCCCCTCCGCTGAAAGGTGTGAGTCTATGTGCCCTCCGCAACCTTCATGGGCCTGTACAATGGAAATGATGCTGCAGGATTCCAAGGTCAAGTTAGAAAAGGCCACATTGCTTCTACCAGTGCTCTACTGGGACACAAGCCTTTGGAGCCCAAAGCTGCCATGTGAGAAGCCTAGCTACCCTAAAGCTGACATGCTAAAAAGACCACATACAGATGGAGAAAAATGCCTGGGGAGTACCAGCTGTTCCAGCCCCCAGCTATTGAACTCTTCCCTGCCTAGTACCACACAGGTGAGTGAAAGCCTTCAGAAGATTCCAGCCTCCCTGGCCAATGTCAAATGGAACAGAAATAGGCCATCCTAACTGAGCCCTGTCCAGACTGCAGATTCATGAGTAAAATAAATACTGTTTGAAGTACTAAGTTTTGGGTAGTTTGTTATATAGCACTAGATAACTAAAACATTATATATACTGCTGGGTTAAAAGATATCTATATTCATATATATATATATATATATATATACACACAAATATAGAGGCCTGCAGTAGTTTGTTATATATTACTAGATAACTAGAACATTATATATTATATATATGTTAATATATCAGAATATATCATAATATATATTGCTGCATTTAAAGATATCGATATAATTTATACATCTGTATTTATGCATCAGTCTATCTATATACATACAGATGTATAGATATAGGTATCTTTTAACCTAGCAATTTCAGTTCTAGGAATTTACGCTAAGAAAATACTTGGAAAATATACAAAAATAGCTCCATAGCATTATTTAGAAAATTAAATATTTTGAAGCCATCTAAAATGTTCAGCAATAGGCAAGTGATTAAATATATTACTTTATACTCATATGATCAATTACTAAGCAGTCACCAAAAAAGTGATGATGTGAAGCTGCATTTGCTGACAAGACAGTGAGTCATGGATCAAAAATTATAATTAATCAAATTATTTGTGCCTAAGGTCCATTTTTCTTACCAGTTTTTTTTACAGGAACTTATGTGCAAATAAATGGACCTTAGGTGTAAAAATCTAGATTAATCATATTCATCAGTGGCTCATGCGTGGCTCTTTTTAAGTTATTTATTCATACAAAGATATTAAAGCATATTTCCCTGCACCCTCACCAGCAACTAACTACCTCTCTCTCTCTCTCTCTCTCTCTCTCTCTCTCTCTATCTCTCTCTGTAATGGGTAGAAAACAGTCTCAGTGCTATGCACTTTTTTATATATCTAAGATATAAACCACTTGTCATATGTTGCAAATATTTTGCCTGTTTGCTTTTCAACTGTTTTCATGGCATATTTTGTAGTGCAAACGTTATAATATGGTCAGATTTTTTACGGTCAAATCTATCAACCTTTTCCTTTATAGTTGCTTACACCTTTGTTTTAAAAGATAAATACACTGTTAATGATTAGCATTAGTGGGTACGGGAATGGTTGAATAGATTCATCTGGACAGGATTGTCCTTTCTACACTGAGCACCTGAAGTATGACCTTCAGTTAATAGTTTGCTGTCACTGTTCAGGGAGACTGTATACTTGTGTGATTATGAGTTCTAGATGAGTGGTTTGTCTGATACCTTCGTTCAAAAGAGAGCAATTCCATTCCTCAGTGAACTTAGCTTTACTGACAGGGATGTGAGTTGGTATTTAATGAGTCTATAGCACTACAAAGCATGCTAATCTATTTCTTGTTCCTCCAAGGGAATAAAAATAACCTTCAAAATAAGCTTTCCACAGACATCTCATAAAGTGCAAGTTTCTAAGTTCTATAATTTTTCACTGTTCCTAAACAGAATCCTTTAGTGGTTTATGCAAATCCAGGCAGCTCCAGCTTAGATATCTTATCTGCTTTTGATGAAAGCCTTGACTTGACAAATACCCTAAGATTTATTGCTTTATGGCATCTGGTCAGGTATGAGTTAGTAAGAGATTTTATAATTCTTCCCCCAATCCCACTGTATCTTTTCAAACACATAATCTTGCGTTTTTATCTATCAAATGAAAATAGGGCGAGGCACTTTAATTATTTTAAAATCCACAGTACGAAATCACCTTAAAAGTCAATTTTGGGCTTCCCTGGTGGCGCAGTGGTTGAGAGTCCGCCTGCCGATGCAGGGGACACGGGTTCGTGCCCCGGTCTGGGAAGATCCCACATGCCGCGGAGCGGCTGCGCCTGTGAGTCATGGCCGCTGAGCCTGCGCGTCTGGAGCCTGTGCTCCGCAACGGGAGAGGCCACAACAGTGAGAGACCCGCGTACCGCAAAAAAAAAAAAAAAAAAGTCAATTTTATCCTAAGTCTACAAATGTCAACGAATTGTTGAAAACAGCAAAAGTTGAAAACAATGATCTGAAACACAATAGGACGCTACCCTTGAATAAGATCAGAGGGTGGAGCAAGGGCAGTATGTGCTTAATTCCTTATTAATGCTTGGGAAAAATCAGAAAGCTCCCCTGGCTTTAACAGTACTGCCATGGTAATTTCTAAGTCTGTATTTTCAGCCTTAATCTTCCACCTAAGTTCGAACTGTCCACCAAAACTTTTCCACTTGTTGTGTTATATACAATGATGTCATGCAAAACCAAATCAATCAACATCCCCACCATTTCCCAGCTCTGTCAATGGCACCACTAGTGCTTGAAATGTTGTAGTCACCTTTGCCCCTGCCTTTCCTTCACCCTATCAAACCTGTTGACTTTTTAACCATTTATTGATTCAATAAACATTTATTGCACATCTATTCTTTTTTATTGTAGTAAAATATACATAACATAATATTTACCATTTTAACCATTTCTTAGTATACAGTTCAGTGTCATTAAGCACATTTACACTGTTGTGCAACCATCACCACCAACCATCTTCAGAACTGTTTCATCATCCCAAACTGAAACTCTGTACCCATTAAATAACTCCCTATTCCCCTACCCCTAGGCCCTGGCAACCACCATTCTTTCTGTCTTTAAGAGTTTGAAAACTCTAGGTATATCATGTAAGTGGAATCATACAGTATTTGTCCTTTTGTGAGTGGCTTCTTTCACTTAACACTATGTTTTCAAGGTTCATTCACATTGTAGCATGTGTCAGCATTTCCTTCCTTTTAGAGACTAAATAATATAGTACTGTATGTATATCCCACATTTTGTTTATCCATTCTTCTGTCAATAGTGAGAAGCCTTCATTTTTTGCACATATTTTCCCAACATCAAAGACTGTCCTTTCTCCATTGAATGGACTCGGCACCACGGTTAAAAATCCTTTGACCATATATGTGAGGGTTTACTTCTGGGCTCTCCATCCTTTTTTTTTTTTTTGGCCATGCTGTGTGGCTTGTGGGATCTAGTTCCCTGACCAGGGATTGAACCTGTGTGCCCTGCAATGGAAGCATGGATGCTTAACCACCAGACCACCAGGGAAATCCCTCCATCCTATTCTATTGCTCTATATGTCTGTCTTTATGCCAGGACCACACCATTTTGATTACTGTAACTTTGCAGTAAGTTTGGAAATCAGAAAGTATGAGACCTCCAACTTTGTTCTTTTTCAAGATTGTTTTGGCTATTCAGAGTAGTCTCTTGAGATCCCACAGAGCCTGTAGGATGGGTTTTTCTATTTCTTAAAAAAAAGTCATTGAGGTTGCACATCTACCACATGTACGGCAGCGTTACTTGTATTTATTCCTTTCTTTCCACTTTCATCAGTCACTTTATGAATATGCTACAATTGCCTCCTTGCTGGTATTCCTCTCACAAACTCTCCACACTATAATACATTCTACAGGCTGCTACAGATAAATAGCCCTAAAACATCACATTTTTATATTACTCATTGGATTAAAGACCTATAGTGCTTCCTAGTGCCCATTCATACACCTCTTCTTGGCATTTAAGACCCTGCATCATTTGTCCTTGATCTGCTTATAATCTTTATTTTCTACCACTTCCTGGCACCAAACCTTCACTCTCATCATTCTGTTTTCCTTTCCCCATGCTTTCCTATCATTTGAAATAACCTCACTCCCCCACTCCCCCATTCCACATTTTTATATAACCTCACCCATCCTATACGGCCCATTTCTAGCCCTGTATCCTTAATTAAACCTTTAGTGACAATACTGTCTCACCATGATCACATCTTTTCTAAGTTTTTTGTCCTACAATTTTCCCTTTCTACAAAATTAATACTTTATTTGTAGCAAACTGAGTTTAAAATTGGTAGAATCACCACACAAAAACTTGTATACAAATGCTCACAGCAGCATTATGGATAATAGTTTAAAAGTAGAAACAATCCAAATGTCCAACAATTGATGAATGAATAAACAAAATGTGACAGATTTCCATACAATGCAATATTATTTAGCCATAAAAAGGAATTAAGTACTTATTCATGCTACAATATAGATGAATCTTGAAAACATTATGTTACATGAAAGATGCCAGTAACAAAAGGCCACATATTGTATAATCACAATTATATGACATTCTAGAAAAGACAAAAAGTAGAGGGACAGAAAACAGATCAGTGATTGCCAGGGGCTATCGGGTGGGGAGGAAATGGGGAATGACTGCTAAAGGGTATCGGTTTGTTCTTTGGGAGATGAAGATGTTCTAAAATTGATAGTGGTGATCACTGCATGACATTTTGAATGTGCTAAGAAACACTGAATTGTATAGTTTAAAAGAGTGAACTTTATAGTATGTGAATTATATCTCAATAAAACATAAAAATTATGGAATCTACAAATAAGTTACCGGAACTAGTAAATGAGCAGCAAGATTGCAGCATACAAGATCAATATATAAAAAATTGACTGTATTTCTATGTGACAATAAACAATTAGAAATTAAAATTATGAAAACAATACCATTTGTAAAATATAACATACTTAGAATAAATCTGACAAAAGATGTGAAATCTGACAAAAGGCCTGTACATGGAAAAAATACAAAACACTGATAAGAGAAATTAAAGATGACCTACATAATTGGTGAGATGTACCATAGCCACGAATTGGAAGACTCAGTATTATTGTCAATTCCTCCCCAGATTGACCCACAAATTCAACATGATCCCAATCAAATTCTCTTCGGGGTTTTTTTGTTGAAACTGACTGATTCTAAAATTCATATGGAATGGCAAAGGATCTAGAACATGAATAAAATGGGAGAAATAACACTGCCTGATTTCAAGTCATAAAGATGCAGTTAGCAAGATAGTGTGGTACTGGCAAAAACAAAGAAATAAAAGATAAACAAAAAAATAAATAGAACAGAGTCCAACCCTCATATACATTGTCAACTGATTTTTGACAAAGGTATAAAGGCAATTTAGTGAAGAAATGTTAGTCTTTTCAACATATGACGCCAGAAACTTGGATATTCATATGTGAAAAAAGAAATTTGACTCACTCTCACACCATATACAAAAATGAACCAAAAATGTAATATAGACCCAACTATACAACCTAAAACTATAAAACTTCTACAGGAAAACAGAGGAGAAAACTTTTGAGAACTTGGATTAAGCCAAGATGTCTTAGACTTGACATCAAAAGCATGATCTATAACAAACTCATAAACTGGACTTCATCAAAACTAAAAACTGTTCTTCAAAAGACACAGTTAAGAGAATAAAATGATAAGCCACAGACTGGGAGCAAATATGTACACATCATATATCTGATAAAGAACTTGAGTCCAAACTACATAAAAATTTCTTGCAACTAAGTAACAAGAACACCAGTTACCCAATGAAAACACGGGGAAACATTTGAACAGACATTTCACCAAAATAGATATAAAATGGCAACTAAGCACATGAAAAGTTCAACAAAATTAGTTACTACAGAAATGCATATTTTAAGCTACAGTGAGATACCACTATTACATTAGCTAAAATTAAAAGGACTGAATATACCAATTGTTGGCAAGGATGTGGGGGAACTGTAACTCATATACTGCTAGTGGGAATACAACTCTGGAAAACACTTTGGCAGTTTCTTAAAAAGTTAAGCACACATCTACCAAACGATCAGCCATTTCACTCCTGGGAATTTCCCCAAGAGAAATGAAAACATACCCAAGAGAAAAGAAAGACTTATACTAGAATGTTCATTCATAGCAGCCGCAAACGGGAAACGACCTAAATGCCCATCAACAGACGAATGGATAAACAAACTGTGACATATCCAGACAATGGAATACTACTTGGCAATGAAAAGGAATGAACCATTTATACATGCTATAACATAGATGAATCTGAGTTGCTCAAAATACTTATCCTGAGTTAATAAGCTAGACAAAAAGGAGAACAAACATACTGTATGATTCCATTGTATAAAATTCTAAAAACTGTAAACTAATATAATGTGACAGAAAGCAGATTAGTGGTTGCCTGGTGGGTGGTGGGGGAACAGGAATGGGAATGGAGGAAAGGGGCAGGAAGGGGGAGGGTTACATATATCTCTGCTGTTGGAGATGGATTGTTTTCATTTTTCTCCATGTTTATAAGTTTATCATAACTGCCATAAATAGCATTATTCACCGTTAGTATTCCTTTATGATGCATAGTATATATTCAATAAATGTTTTTTAGTGAATTAATCATTGGTTGACCAATTGTATAGCTGCTTGAATGTAAAGTCTGAAAAACTAAATTGCTGGGTCAAAGAATAGCCATATTTTAATACTTTTTATACAATGGCAAATTTTATTCCAGAACGATGCCAATGGTTAAGTGGGTTTGTAGTTATCTATTCTATACCATAATTTACCCATACAAACAAGCTGCTGATTTGTAGATGAAAATGTTCACTCTCCTTTTGATATACAATTACTTATCTATTAATGAGTTTGAATTTTTTATTGTTTATTTGCTTATTAGCCATTTTCACTCCTTCTTCTAGCTCTTTTTGCACCAAATTTGTATAGCACACAATTAGTACTATATTATATATTTTTATTTGTATTGAATAATTTGGCACTTTATCATCTTACCATACAACGTGGTTACATATGTTGCTGTTGTCCTTTCTGTATCTTAATGCAGAGGCGTGACAGGGTCGCTTATGAGATGCCGCTGTCGGTCTTATAATCCCAGCATGCAATATTATTATTCACTGTTTTTCCCATGCTGTATATAGAATATATTTGTCTTTTTTCCTTTTTCCTATATATTTTTATTCAGATTTTAAATTAACTGACATAGGGACCATACAAATTATACATTACCAGTATAAAGGCAGATTATGGAATCCCGTTATATGTAATTAGTGGATGATCTGACTCAAAACATAAAAGATTATCAAAGGACAGGATGGAGTGTTGGTCTGATATGATTCCAACTGTGGTTCTTGCAGCACTATTTTTAAGTGATTTAGAGCACAATCCTTTATCATCAGTTTTCTCCCATATAAAACGTGTGCAAAATCAGGATAAGGGGGCTTCCCTGGTGGCACAGTGGTTGAGAGTCCGCCTACCAATGCAGGGGACACGGGTTCGTGCCCCTGTCAGGGAAGATCCCACATGCTGCGAAGCGGCTAGGCCCATGAACCATGGCCGCTGAGTCTGCGCGTCTGGAGCCTGTGCTCCGCAACAGGAGAGGCCACAACAGTGAGAGGCCTGCGTACCGCAAAAAAAAAAAAAAAAAAAAAAAAAGAAAAATCAGGCTAAGGGCATCAACTTTGCGGAACATCATAAATAAAACAGTATAATGACTACCAAGAGCCCAGGACGGTGCTCCTATTCACAGATCCTCCTCGTGGGGACTATTCATTCTATCCTCTCAACAAGTGCTTGAGTCCCATCAGCTGCTGAGGATATAATAGTGATCAAGCTAGACAATGTTCCTGACCCCCCAAAACTTAAAATCTGCTGTGGAGAAAAGAAAAATAGACAATTATAATATAGTGTGACAAGTGCTATAACAGGGAACTATAGTGACATCAGAGTACATCCAAGGGGTACCTTAATCAATAGATGCATAAGAGATTCCATTCTACCTTTTTAAGTGAAATATGATTAAATCCTTAAAGTACTTAACAGTGATTTACTATTATATTGGATGACCTATAATTTAGAAAACTACAGAAGGTCTTTCAAAATTTTATATATAATATACATATGGAAAGCTCATATGTCTTAAGCGTACAGCTTGATTAGCTTTTGCAAACTGTTACAACCATGTAACCAGCCCCTAAATCAAGAAATCAAACAGTGCCAGCACCCAGAAGCCCTCCCCATGCTCCCTAAACTGGCTTCTAACAGCACAGATTGGTTCTTCCCGGAACTTTTAAATGGAATCACGTGGCAGGCACTCTTTTGTGTCTAGTTGTGGATTGTGCATTATCATTGCTGTTTTGTATTCCTTGTGTGAATCCACAGATCTACCTCAACATATGTTGATAGGCTGCTGGGTCATTTCTACTGGGTTGGCCAAAAAGTTCATTCCGTTTTAAGTAAGAATAAAAGACACATTTTTCATTTTCATGAAGAACTTGATTGAACAATGTATTCACTAACTAAACGAACTTTATGGCCAACCCAATAGTTTAGGGCTATGATTAGTATTGCTCCTGCAACATTCCAAACCTTGTCTTTTGGTGATATAAGTATGCATTTCTATTGGATATTCACTACGCGTGGAGCTGCTAGATCCTACAGTGTGCATATATTCAGCTTTAGAAAACAGGCAACAGGAGCTTCTACTATCACAGAACAGGCAGAAATATAACTTTTACATTTGCTTGGGATTAACTTAACAAATAACTTGATTAGTTACTATTTTCTGAGCACCTCCTGTTGGCCAGGCATTGCGCTACGTGTTTGTCATATACTGGCTTTTGCCTTGCAGCCCTTAGGAAAACATCTCTGCTCTAAGATGAAATAAAAAGCCAGGATATAAAACTGTGTGTGTATATATACTCAAAACTATGTTAAAATATCATGGTATACAGGAAAACGACCTGGAAGGAAAATAAATCAGCAATGTAAGAATGACTGTCTTTATTAACTAGATGATCTATTAGCAATATTTTTCTACTCTTCTGTATTTCTAGGACTACCAGCCATATAAAATTACACATACGTTTTGATCCGAATCCATAGAATACCTAACTGAAGATAGTGTGGTGTTCAGAAGCTACGATATTCCCCAATCTGCAAGGAGCCTAGTGAAAGTTGAATGACTGATGGAGAATTCTATGTCACACGCTTAGCATGTGCTTACATATGTTCTTATATTTTGTTGCAAAAGCATAGGCTCACAAAAAATCAGAATTGGAAGAGATGCTTTCAAATACTTTTATCTCTGCAAGACTTCATTTGAAAATTTACATGGAAACCTAATGTATAAAAGTGAGAGACTTGGAGCACTTGGAAGAAGTCTTGGGAGCCAGAGCCCACCCTGCTTATTTAGCACGCTAAGGTAGATGGTCTTTGTAAGGCCAGCAGGTCCGGGGAAGGGCCCGGGGAGTCAGACGGAACCCCCGCCAGGGTGGCTGATGCAGCCGGACCCACGAGTAGCATCACCCCGGGACTTTCCACCTGCTCAGGAAACAGACCCGGGACTTTCCACTCGGCCCCGGTCTTCCCGCTCCCCGAGGGGCGGAACCAACGGCTCTGAGGCTGATGCAACCGACCGCTCCCCGAGGGGCGGAACCAACGGCTCTGAGGCTGATGCAACCGACACCTGACATTGCCACAACACCCGAAAGATTACCAAAACAGGGGGCTGTTTCACACAGCAAGCGCCTCCCCTGTGTCCACCCCTATAAATTTTGTTCGCGCCCGCACCCAGGCGCGACTTCTCTGGCCCCTTTCTCTCGGACCAGTGAACCTCGCCCGGGAGCGTTCCCAAATAAAGCTTGTTTAAGCTCTCCTCCGTTTTTGGTGCCGTTCCTTACAGTCTTAGGTGTCAAGAATCTTTGAGAGAGGCTGTTTGAAACCACTGATCCAATTCAATCCATTCATTTTCTAGAAAAAGCTGAAACAAGGCCATAAAGCAAGATAGCTGCAGATCTTCTGACTTGGAGTCTAATCTTTTCCAACACACCATTGCGTTTCAAGCGGACTCTACACTCTCCAAATTGCAGGAGCAATGCCTTACACCTCCGTGTCTCCGATCCAGGCCAGCACAGACCGGCCGCAGTGCTTAGAACATCTTTTTTAATCAGCTATTCAACTAGAAAAGGCCAGATCACCACCCAAGGTGAATTATATACAGAAAAAGCCTACGCATACTTTTTATAAAGGAACTAAGGATCCTTTCAGTCTCCATACCTAACGTGCTCATAATAAGAGGAAGATTAACAATTTAAACAATAAAGCAGCTGGGGTTATGAAATGGACTTAAAATCAACAGCAGGAAGACGACCTATATATATTGAAGAAACTCCTTCCGTCCCAGAGCCATTAATGTGGTGAACATATGGGAAGGGAAGTGGACTATTTTCAAGCTTTAAAGATAAAAAACACAAAGAAATAATAAGCAGTAAGGCCCACAGTGCAGGGGCAAACACGAAGGCATGTCTTTCTTTTTTTTCAAAAGATATTTGTATTGCTATAAAAATATTACTATACTTGCTCCAAGATCTATCCTGTTAGTTGTTTTTCCATCAATAAAGGAACTGAGTACTGGAGAGATGGAATAACACAACTAGAGAGAAAGTGCAGAGCAGAGACATCAACGGAAGCAATGGGGACGAAAATGGGCTCCCGAATTCTGGTATGTGCCTTCCCCTAACCGAGTTTATGAAAGGGCAAGCTTCCCTTTATTTAGAAGATAGCATATAGTACTTTTAGAATTGAAGCTTATAATGATGATCATGAGGTGGCATTTGTATCGGCAAAGAAGTATCAGGGTATATGTTCAATTAAGTCTTACCGTGGATTCTTAAAATTGTGTTTGTGTTACTTCTCCATTGGTAATCCATACACAGCACAGTACAGGTTCTCTTCAGTGATTCACGTGCTACTGAAACAAGCTTGTCTCCTATGTCTCGTTCATTACAAATCCCAGTGGCTCATACCTACACGTGCACTCTTCCTGGATCACCACTGTCGTAATATCATTGCAGTGTCTGGCATTTGTAGAGAATGTTACGACGTTCAAAACACTTCTCCCATCTATTTTTTCATTTCACCCTCATGACATCTCTGTGTACTTGCCATTTGACAGATAAGGAAACTTAGGCTCAAGGACTGCAAGTAATGACTTCAAGGTCTCTGAGTTAGTAAGTGGCAGCATTGAAATAGGAACCTTGAACTTCTGGTTTTTAGTCCATCATTCTTTAATAAAAACTAACTTTCCACTAAACTACATTAAACACCATCAAATGTTCCCTATTGTCCTCTTGATAAACTCCTCAGCCTCAGGGTGGCTTTCCAGTTCCTCCCCACCCGGTGCCTTGCCCTGGCTAACCTTCTCTCCCACTCCCCTCCAATACACTCTAGCTGCTTGCTCGTAACAATACCCTCCCTGGAATGTCCTCCCTTCTTCATTTCACCAAACTCTACGTGGCTTTCAAGGCTCAGCACAAGTGTCTGGTAGAGATAATCTTCCACCAAAAGGAATTCACGTCTGAAATGCATATTTTAGCATTTCATTATATTCAGTATAATTAGTAGTAAACCACAGTTATTAAATTATTTGTTACACCATATTAGTTAAATTATTTTATATTAAATTGTTTAACATGTCGAAGTCTTGTTTCTGCTAAAGACCAAATCCTTTGGCAGTAAAGGGAGGTATCACATGCTTTGATTCATGGACATGTACCAGTGTCTAGCACAGGGTAGACACTCGATAACAAAAGTTGATTATTTTGGTTTTGTTTCAACGAAGTGTCTAGTGTTGTGTAAGGACATAGTTACTGCCATGACTGGGGTTAGGAGGATAAGTTAGAATTTCAGTCTTAGAGGAACTGAGGTACCAGGAAGCCTCCAAGGTAGAGATCCAAGCCCTGAAACTAAGTACACAGTGAAAGCAGAACAAGTAGCAGGGCTGACTTGATGCTCCTTACACATTTTCTGCTTAAGAAAGAAAATTAGCTTCAATACTGGGCCAGGACTGAACTATGGGTGGAGGTTAAGTAGCTCCTAAAAGACACAGAAGGAGAGGAAGACAGAAAAAGGGAAAGAGAGAAGGTGACAAGGTAGAACACTGGTGGGCTGCGTGCCATAAAATAGTTACCTTCTGTCGGCCAATTTGTATGATATATAACGCACCTGCTGCTGATCATGGGAAGTAGCACTCACTCCAAGAATCCACGTAATTCTCTAAACAGACTTGTGGTTACCAAGGAGGAGGGGGAGAGGGAGAGGGATGGCCTGGGAGTTTGGGGTTGGTAGATGCAAACGATTACATTTAGAATGGGTAAACAACAAAATCCTAATGTACAGCACAGGGAACTATATTCAACATCCTGTGATAAACCATAATGGAAAAGAATATAAAAAAGGAGTGTCTATATGTGTATAACTGAGTCACTCTGCTGTACAGCAGAGATTGGAACAACGCTGTAAATCAACCATACTTCAATAAAAAAAAAATCCATTCTCTAAAACAAGGTCCAGCCCACACTTGTTTTTGTAAATACAATTTTATTGGAACATAGACACACCTGTTTGTGTAAGCACCGTCTATGGCTACTTTTACGCTATGAGGATTGAGCTGAGGAGGTGCAGCAGAGCTTAAAATATTTGCCATCTGGCCCTGTACAGAAGCTTGCCGACCTCTGCTGTAAAATCTGGTTCTGCTTTTTATAAGGAGATCACATAGCAATTTTTGACAAGGGAGACCCAGAAGCTGTCAGTAGATTCAGAAAGGCCAGAAAGTTTCCTTCCTTGTGATCCGTTGCTCTGGTCTATGACCCCATCACTCGACCACTCTGTCTTACTTTACCTATTTGTGAAGCTGAGGTTATTCTTCCCACTCTTGGGTCTTGGATCTGAAGTTTTCTAGCACGTGTGCACTGTGTCTAACTATAATTATTCCCTAATGCTCATGTTCATATGAAACCTTAGGGTAGACAAAGAATGAGCTGTTCATGCAATAGTCAGTAGAAGGAGTCAGAGCAACAACTTGCTTTATCTGACCATAAGGAAGTAGCATATTTTTTGAGTTAACAGAAGTATACCCTCATATTATGTTTACTACTTTTAATGGAATTTTAAAGTCTTAGCAACAGCCTATAGAAAACATAATTTAACCTCTTTTTGCTGACTCAGACTCGTCATAATGAAATCTGTTACATTGTAGGCCTCTGGGACCACCAAGGAAGGGCAGTTCATTGAGCTAACACAAAGAGCTGAGAAAATTGATTTTATAAGTTCTTGTATCTGCTTTTCTCCTTCCCTTATTCTCAGAAGTCATCCTGCCCTGGATGCCGGGATTGGAAGGTGATTTAAGTCAACCACCAATCTCATGCCGAAATTCCTAGATTAATAAAAACACTGCCTATCTATTGGGATGGTCTGTGTCTTAGTCCTTTTGGGCTGCTATAACAAAGTACCACAGACTGGGTTGGGGGGCTTATAAACAACAGAAATTTGATTCTCACAGTTCTAGAGGCTGGAAGTCTGAGATGAAGGTGCCAGCAGGCTCAGGTGAGGGCCCTCTTCGGGGCTGCAGACTTTTATATCGTCACGTGGCAAAGGGGCCAGGGAGCTCTCTGGAGTATCTTCCATGAAGGCTCTAATCCCATTCAGGAAGGCTCTGCCTTCATGACTGACCACTTCCCAAAGGCCCCACACCTCCTAATACCATCACACTGGGCATTAGGATTTCAACAAAGGAATTCTGGGGGCACATAAACATTCAAACCATAGCCATCAGTCAAGTTCACCAAATCATCAAATATTTACAATATGGCTCCTCACGGTTTTAAATTCAAAGATAATTAAGACATAATTTCTGCCTTTATGAAACATAAGATTCCATCCTTGGTAGAAAGCCCAATGTTCTCATATAAGATTGTATGTGGATAAGAAGGCCCCATTTCACCTTTTGCTATTTTGCTCTTTCAATGCTATCTGATAAAGTCAAATATCCTTTTAGGGCCCCCCACACACAGTTATTATATTTTCTGATGACAGTGAACAATGTCTAAATGGATAAGAAGAAAGTTCATGAACAGTCAGAATACTTGCTTTTCATGGTCAGGATTTTGCCTCACAACAAGAGCTTTAAGATGTGGTTTCCAAGAATAAATTCTATCTTAAAATGGAGATTTCTCTGTATTACACTGGAATATCTCAAAGAGTTGTTTTACAACTAATGTTCTGACCTTGAATTACCTCCTAAAGGTCCAAGAGACATTAGGGAGACTCCAAAATGAGGCTCCTGCTGCTCTAACCTGTCATTCCTGCCTCAGTTTCATAACGATGAGCTAAAAGAGAGTCCTAAATATTTCTACCTAATAAAGCATGGCTAGTCCAGCTATAAGATTATTTCTTTATAAAAAGAATTTAACAACCCCAAGACTCAAAATCAAATATAATACAAGGAATAAGGGGGAACCAGGAAAAGAGAAAAATGGAAGAGAGAGAAGAGAAAAATAAAAACAAAAGAGAGGTAAGAAGAAAAGTTTCCAGGGAGGCAGAGGGAAATGGAGGTGAAAGAAAAGAGGATCAAAAAGAGTAACACACACGTCCACCTGAGACTGACACAACATTGTAAACAACTATACTCCAATAAAATGTAAAAAAGGGTAATATACATGTCCACCTGAGATGACACAACATTGTAAATCAACTATACTCCAGTAAAATGTAAAAAGGGGTAACACATAGATGGGCTTCCCTGGTGGCGCAGTGGTTAAGAATCTGCCTGCCAATGCAGGGGACACGGGTTCGAGCCCTGGTCTGGGAAGGTCCCACATGCCACAGAGTACCTAAGCCCATGCGCCACAACTACTGAACCTGCGCTCAAGAACCCACAAGCCACAACTACTGAGCCTGCATGCCACAACTATTGAAGCACGTGTGCCTAGAGTCCGTGTTCCACAACAAGAGAAGCCATTGCAATGAGAAGCCCACATACTGCAACAAAGAGTAGCCCCTGCTCACCACAACTAGAGAAAGCCCACGCGTGGCAACAAAGACCCAACACAGCCAAAAATAATAAATAAATTAATTAAAAAAAAAGAGTAATACATAGAAGGGTAAGATTCAATCAAGATCTCTATTCAAAAATTACAGTGTTGAGAGAACACCCAACTCTCCCTAGATCTGATACCAGTTGATCACACCTGGCACCCAGCTCCAGGGCAAAGGAGGGAGTTGTGTCACCTGCTGCCAGGTAGTGCTGGAAAAGTTGGATTTAAGCCAAAGCAACTATGCAGTAAAATAGTACTAGCAGCTGAGGAGAAAACAGGTGTGAACCAGGATTAAGTAAGTGAAAGAGTTAGCCAACACAATAAAAAGGAATTAGATGAATAAAAGACTGGAATAGAGTAAGTTAAACTATACTATTTACAGACGATATGATGAAAAACCAAAGAAAGTCAACTGAAAAAGTACTAAAATAGAATTTCTAAGTCTGATGGCGTATGGATCAATGGCTTCATAAACAGCAAAGAGAAGATATAACAGATGAAAAGTCCTTAATTATAACAACAGCCAAAACAACAAAATACCTAGGAATAAACTTAATAAGAATTTGAAGGGATTGTATGAAGAAAACTTCAGGACACTTCTAAGGGACAGACAAGTGATCAAATGGAAAGGCATACCATGCTCGTGGGCAGGAAAACCTGACCTCATGAAGACATTATTTTCCTTAAATTAACCTAAAAGAAGTCAAAGGCAATTCCTATAAAAAAGAATAATGAGCAAAGCTCTGAAAAAGAAGAGTAACAAAGGGAAACTAGCTCTACCAGATATCAAGATGTTTTATATACCCTCAATAACTAAGACTGTATGAAACTATTGCATGAATACACAGATAGATAAATGGAACAGAATAGAAACCCAGAAAATAGACCCAAATACATTTGGGAATTTAATATATGATAGAAGTGTCATCTTAAATCAGTGGGGAAAGATTGGTTCAAGATGGCGGAGAAGGACATGTGCTCACTCCCTCTTGCAAGAACACCAGAATCACAACTAACTGCTGAACAATCATTGACAGACGCTGGAACTAACCAAAGACACCCCACATCCAAAGACAAAGGAGAAGCCACAGTGAGATGGTAGCAGGGGCGCAATCACAATAAAATCAAATCCCATAACTGCTGAGTGGGTGACTCACAAACTGGAGAACACTTATACCACAGAAGTCGACCCACTGGAGTGAAGGTTCTGAGCCCCACGTCAGGCTTCCCAACCGGGGGGTCCGGCAACAGGAGGAGGAATTCCTAGAGAATCAGACTTTAAAGGCTAGCGGGATTTGATTACAGGACTTCGACAGGACTGGGGGAAACAGAGACTCCACTCTTGGAGGGCACACACAAAGTAGTGTGCACATTGGGACCCAGGGGAAGGAGTAGTTACTCCAGGGGAGACTGAACCAGACCTACCTGCTAGTGTTGGAGGGTCTCCTGCAGAGGCGGGGGGTGGCTCTGTCTCACTGTGAGGACAAGGACACTGGCAGCAGAAGTTCTGGGAAGTACTCCTTGGCGTGAGCCCCCCCAGAGTCCACCATTAGCCCCACCAAACAGCCTGGGTAGGCTCCAGTGTTGGGTTACCTCAGGCCAAACAACCAACAGGCAGGGAACCCATCCCCACCCATCAGCAGTCAAGCAGATTAAAGTTTTACTGAGCTATGCCCACCAGAGCAACAGCCAGCTCTACCCACCATCAGTGCCTCCCATCAGGAAACTTGCACAAGCCTCTGAGATAGACTCATCCACCAGAGGGCAGATAGCAGAAGCAAGAACAACAATCCTGCAGCCTGTGGAACAAAAACCACATTCCCAGAAAGATAGATAAGATGAAAATGCAGAGGGCTATGTACCAGATGAAGGAACAAGATAAAAGGCCAGATAAAACAACTAAATGAAGATAGGCAAACTACCAGAAAAAGAATTCAGAATAATGATAGCGAAGATGATCAAGGACCTCAGAAAAAGAATGGAGGCAAAGATCGAGAAGATGCAACAAATGTTTAACAAAGACCTAGAAGAATTAAAGAACAAACAGAGATGAATAATACAATAACTGAAATGAAAAATATACTAGAAGGAATCAATAGCAGAATAACTGAGGCAGAAGAACAGATAAGTGACCTGGAAGACTGAATGGTGGAATTCACTGCTGTGGAACAGAAAAAAGAAAAAGAATGAAAAGAAATGAAGACAGCCTAAGAGACCTCTGGGACAACATTAAACGCAACAACATTCACATTACAGGGGTCCCAGAAGGAGAAGAGAGAGAGAAAGGACCCGAGAAAATATTTGAAGAGATTATAGTCAAAAACTTCCCTAACGTGGGAAAGGAAATAGCCGCCCAAGTCCAGGAAGCGCAGAGAGTCCCATGCAGGATAAACCCAAGGAGAAACAGGCCAAGACACATACTAATCAAATTGGCAAACATTAAAGACAAAGAAAAATTATTGAAAGTAGCAATGGAAAAACAACAAATAACACACAAGGGAACTCCCATAACGTTAACAGCTGATTTCTCAGCAGAAACACTACAAGCCAGAAGGGAGTGGCATGATATACTTCAAGTGATGAAAGGGAAGAACCTACAACCAAGATTACTCTACCCAGCAAGGATCTCATTCAGATACGATGGAGAAATCAAAAGTTTTACAGACAAGCAAAAGCTAAGAGAATTCAGCACCACCAAACCAGCTCTACAACAAATGCTAAAGGAACTTCTCTAAGAGGGAAACACAAGAGAAGAAAAGGACCTACAAAAACAAACCCAAAACAATTAAGAACACGGTCATAGGAACATACATATCGATAATTACCTTATATGTGAATGGATTAGATGCTCCAACCAAGAGACACAGGCTTGCTGAATGGATACAAAAACAAGACCCATATATATGCTGTCTACAAGAGACCCACTTCAGACCTAGGAACTCACACAGACTGAAAGTGAGGGGATGGAAAAAGATATTCCATGCAAATGGAAATCAAAAGAAAGCTGGAGTAGCAATACTCATATCAGATAAAATAGACTTTAAAATAAAGAATGTTAAAAGAGACAAGGAAGGACACTACATAATGATCAAAGGATCAGTCCAAGAAGAAGATATAACAATTATAAATATATATGCACCCAACATAGGTGCACCTCAAAAAAAAGGCAACTGCTAACAGCTATAAAAGAGGAAATTGACAGTAACACAATAATAGTGGGGGACTTTAACACCTCACTTACACCATTGACAGAACATCCAGGCAGAAAATTAATAAGGAAACACAAGCTTTAAATGACACAATAGACCAGATAGATTTAATTGATATTTATAGGACATTCCAACCAAAAACAGCAGATTACACTTTCTTCTCAAGTGCACACGGAACATTCTACAGGCTAGATCACATCTTGGGTCACAAATCAAGTCTCAGTAAATTTAAGAAAACTGAAATCATATCAAGCATCTTTTCTGACCACAACGCTATGAGATTAGAAATCAATTACGGGGAAAAAAACGTAAAAAACACAAATATATGGAGGCTAAACAATATGTTACTAAATATTCAAGAGATCACTGAAGAAATCAAAGAGGAAATCAAAAAATACCTAGAGACAAATGACAATGAAACCACGATGATCCAAAACCTACGAGATGCAGCAAAAGCAGTTCTAAGAAGGAAGTTTATAGCTGCACAAGCCTACCTCAAGAAACAAGAAAAATCTCAAATAAACAATCTAACGTTACACCTAAAGGAACTAGAGAAAGAAGAACACACAAAACCCAAAGTTAGCAGAAGGAAAGAAATCATAAAGATCAGAGCAGAAATAAATGAAATAGAAACAAAGAAAACACAGCAAAGATCAATAAAACTAAAAGCTGGTTCTTTAAGAAGATAAACAAAATTGATAAACCATTAGCCAGACTCATCAAGAAAAAGAGGGAGGGGACTCAAATCAATAAAATTAGAAATGAAAAAGGAGAAGTTACAACAGACACCACAGAAATACAAAGCATCCTAAAAGACTACTACAAGCAACTCTATGCCAATAAAATGGAGAACCTGGAAGAAATGGACAAATTCTTAGAAAGGTATAATCTTCCAAGACTGAAACAGGAAGAAATAGAAAATATGAACAGACCAATCACAAGTAATGAAATGGAAACTGTGATTAAAAATCTTCCAACAAACAAAAGTCCAGGATCAGATGACCTCACAGGTGAATTCTATCAAACATTTAGAGAAGAGCTAACACCCATCGTTCTCAAACTCTTCCAAAAAGTTGCAGAGGAAGGAACACTCCCAAACTCATTCTATGAGGCCACCATCACCCTGATACCAAAACCAGACAAAGATACTACAAAAAAAGAAAATTAAAGACCAATATCACTGATGAATATAGATGCAAAAATCCTCAACAAAATACTAGCAAACAAAATCCAACAACACATTAAAAGGATCATACACCATGATCAAGTGGGATGTATCCCAGGGATGCAAGGATTCTTCAATATACGCAAATCAATCAAAGTGATAAACCATATTAACAAATTGAAGAATAAAAACCATATGATCATCACAATAGATGCAGAAAAAGCTTTTGACAAAATTCAACACTTATTTATGATAAAAGCTCTCCAGAAAGTGGGCATAGAGGGAACCTACCTCAACATAATAAAGGCCATATACGACAAACCCACAGCAAACGTCATTCTCAATGGTGAAAAACTGAAAGCATTTCCTCTAAGATCAGGAACAAGACAGGGATGTCCAATTTCACCACTCTTATTCAACATAGTTTTGGAAGTCCTAGCCACGGCAATCAGAGAACAAAAAGAAATAAGAGGAATACAAATTGGAAAAGAAGAAGTAAAACTGTCACTGTTTGCAGATGACATGATACTATACATAGAGAATCCTAAAAATGCCATCAGAAAACTGGTAGAGCTAATCAATGAATTTGGTAAAGTAGCAGGATACAAAATTAATGCACAGAAATCTCCTGCATTCCTGTATACTGATGATGAAAAATCTGAAAGAGAAATTAAGGAAACACTCCTATTTACCACTGCAACAAAAAGAATAAAATACCTAGGAATAAACCTACCTAGGGAGACAAAAGACCTGTATGCAGAAAACTATAAGACACTGATGAAAGAAATTAAAGATGATACCAACAGATGGAGAGATATACCATGTTCTTGGATGGGAAGAACCAACACTGTGAAAATGACTATACTACCCAAAGCAATCTACAGATTCAATGCAATCCCTATCAAATTACCAGTGGCATTTTTTACAGAACTGGAACAAAAAATCTTAAAATTTGTAGGGAGACACAAAAGACCCCAATAGCCAAAGCAGTCTGGAGGGAAAAAAGTGGAACTGGAGGAATCAGACTCCCCGACTTCAGACTATACTACAAAGCTACAGTAATCAAGACAATATGGTACTGGTACAAAAACAGAAATATGGATCAATGGAACAAGATAGAAAGCACAGAGATAAACCCACACACCTATGGTCAACTAATCTATGACAAAGGAGGCAAAGCTATAAAGTGGAGAAAAGACAGTCTTTTCAGTAAGTGGTGCTGGGAAAACTGGATAGCTACATGTAAAAGAATGAAATTAGAACACTCCCTAACACCATACACAAAAATAAACTCAAAATGGATTAGAGACCTAAATGTAAGATCGGACACTATAAAACTCTTAGAGGAAAACACAGGAAGAACACCCTTTGACATAAATCACAGCAAGATCTTTTTTGATCCACCTCCTAGAGTAATGGAAATAAAAACAGAAATAAACAAATGGGACCTAATGAAACTTAAAAGCTTTTGCACAGCAAAGAAACCATAAACAAGACGAAAAGACAACCCTCAGAGTGGGAGAAAATATTTGCAAAGAAATCAACCGACAAAGGATTAATCTCCAAAATATATAAACAGCTCAGGCAGCTCAATATTAAAGAAACAAACAACTCCATCAAAAAATGCGCCAAAGACCTAAGTAGACATTTCTCCAAAGAAGACATACAGATGGGGAAGAAACACATGAAAAGCTGCTCAACATCACTAATTATTAGAGAAATGCAAATCTAAACTACAATGAGGTATCACCTCACACCAGTTCGAATGGGCATCATCAGAAAATCTACAAACAACAAATGCTGGAGAGGGTGTGGAGAAAAGGGAACCCTCTTGCACTGTTGGTGGGAATGTAAATTGATACAGCCACTATGGAGAACAGTATGGAGGTTCCTTAAAAAGCTAAAAATAGAATTACCATATGACCTAGCAATCCCACTACTGGGCATATGCCCTGAGAAAACCATAGTTCAAAAAGACACATGAATCCCAATGTTCATTGCAGCACTATTTACAATAGCCATGTCATGGAAGCAACCTAAATGCCCATCGAAAGACGAATGGATAAAGAAGAGGTGGTACATATATACCATGGAATATTACTCAGCCATAAAAAGGAATGAAATTAGGTCATTTGTAGAGACGTGGATGGATTCAGAGACTGTCATACAGAGTGAAGTAAGTCAGAAAGAGAAAAACAAATATCGTATATTAACGCATATATGTGCAACCCAGAAAAATGGTACAGATGAACCAGTTTGCAGGGCAGAAATTGAGACACAGATGTAGAGAACAAACGTATGGACACCAAGGGGGAAAAGTGGCGGGGAGTGGTGGTGGTGGTAGGATGAATTGGGAAATTGGGATTGACATATATACACTAATATGTATAAAATAGATAATAAGAAAAAAAAAGATGCTTATCAAAAATAAATAAAAATAAAATGAATAAAAACATTCAGATTAAAAAGAATCAGTGGGGGAAGATTGATCATTCCATAAATGTTGGAATTACTGGATAGCCAATTGGAAAAAGATAAATTTGTAAGCATACTCACACCATACACCAAGAAAAACTCCAAGTGGGGCAAATATTAAAATGTTAAAGATGAAGCCATAAAAGTACTAGAAGCCACAGAAAAAGAGACAACCTGGTATTGTCTTCCCCTAGCTGGAAGAGCACACCACCTATGAAACAGTCTTGGGAAAAAATCTAATCTAAATCTGACAGTGCTTTGATCCAACTACCAATTTACAAAAAACACAGAGGACAGAGGAACATATAAACTCCACTGCAGGGATGCAATCAGCAAAATCCAGACTGTGGGAGACTCTACAGGACACTCAGAGTGCAGAACTCCAGTGAAAACAGCAAGCACTGTGTGTGACATACATATTTGTTATAAGCGGTGAAACAATATAGATTAGTCTCTTCTTATATATACATGAAAAAATCTCTGGTGAGATTCACATAAAACTAAAAACAGTGGTACCATGGAGAGGGGGAAATTGACATGAGAAATGGGGTGGGAAGAAGAGTTCACTTTATACCTTTTAAACTTTGGTATTTTTGATATATGTAAATGCATTACCTGTTTAAAAATTAAATTAAAGAAAGATTTAAAAACACAATGAACTTCAAAAAAAAAAGCGCAGCAGCTCTTAACCTTGTAACGACCATAATAAATGCTCCTGAGTAGAAGCTCCTGAAGAGGTTAACAGCAGGCAAGAGGAAAGAAGCACCTGAACCAAGGAAATAGGTCTTGCTTTTCTCAATGTGCTATTGCAATAGTTTCCAAATTCATTTTCCTGACCATGGTTTTGGGCCTTTCAATCCATACTCCATGTGGCTGTCAGAATGATCTTCCTAGACTGCAGATCTGATCATGTTTTAAAACTTTCAGTGTCTCTCTTACCCCACAGGGTCAAGTTTAGCTCCCTAGCATGGCACAACATTGACATCTTTCATAATCTAGCCTTAATCTACTCCTTTTCCAGGGGTTTGACCCGTCTCTTCTTACTACAAACCCTCAAACTCAAGCATGCTGGATTACTGGCTGCATTCTGAATACATCAAGCACTTTCTTCTTTGCCATGGTTATCCATCTGCCTGGAACTTCCTTTCACTTCTCCATCTAGTGAGTGTTTACTCTCTACCCCTCCTTTGAGACCTAACTAAAATGCTACATCTAGGAAGCCTGCCCTCACTTCCTCCAAGCAGGACTCTCAGGGACCGTGTTCCCCTTGCACTCATCTCCCCCCTTCCACTAGGCTCCCAGAGTCCTTTGTTCAACCCTCTAATATAGTGTGTGTCACTGCATTCCGTAACTATTATTTCTTCTAGTCGATATTTAATAAATGAATAATCATGCCTTACAGCCAACCAAACTCCTTCTCCAAGAGTTCTCAGCTCAAAGAACAAAATTCAAAAAAAAAAAAAAAATCAAAAGACAGGCTTGCAAAAAAATTACTAGGCCATTAAAATGAATTTATTGGCTTGTCCTCATTGCAGATGGTCCTGAAATCAACATCCTGTATTATTCACACAGCACACCAAGAACTGCAGTGAGGCTTGTGCCCTTCCTCCAAAAGGCTCCAGCAGGCTATCCAACTCCTTCAAATAAGGGCAAGTTTCCCTTTGGCATAAACCAACTAAAACCCTACCATCTCATTTCTCAGGGAGAGGAGTGAAGTTCAAAGAGCTTGTTTATGGAGAGCCAAAAGTTGGTCACAAGAGCGGAGACTAGAAATCACAAGTCCTCCTAATTAGACTCCTGTGCTGATCTCCTAGGAAGAAAAGGGAGCCTGTGATCTGATTACTTTTTTCTTGCATGTTCAGGATATTTGAGATTATGGGGAAAGTAAATATTTGGCTTCAGAAATACACCTGAGCGGTAATAAAGATACAGGTGTGGCTACTGATCAAGGTACTGGAGGAGAGGGGGGAGCAGGTAGGTGCCTGCCTACCATAGCCATGGGTGGGTTTCTGAGAGCTTCTACTCCTCCTTTTCTTTCCTTCACTCAAATAAATCTTTTGGTCTCCTTTCTCATATTTCTTACAACTGAGTTTCCCCAATTCGTTTCCTCATTTTACCTCCTTGCAGTGTAAGCCTCAGTGCACCTGATAATCATTCATGTTTTCACAGATTATGTTGAGTCTCTGACCCAACACCTTTTAAGACTTCCCCAAGCACAACATTTGGGCACTGACCTAAATCATTACTGTCTCTTCTTGTGTAGCAGTGACTCTGGAATCACAGGACTTTAAGTTGGAAGGTCACCTAATGATCTAATGCCCACACCGTACAGTCAGTAAACAGAAAGGTGAATTTACTTGTCCAAGGTCACATTAGTTAATTGCAGAATCTTGACCAGAGTCTGTTTCCCTAATATCCGGTTCACTGTTATTTCTATCACATCAAGCTATCTTCATTCCTTCCATTTTATTTCCTTAATCTTAGATATTATATTCAAATTTCTGTTTCATAACAAACTGTGATTGAGCCCACCAGAATCTTCAAATGGAGGAATTTCCTGATACTAGAAACATCTTCCCGAATTATATTCAAACTCCTCTTATAACAGGGCGTAGAAGTGGTGGGGAAGAGAAGAACTGGGGTTCAGATTCAACTAGAAGAACTCATCTTCAGGTCACCTACCAGTTAGAAGGTTCTGAGGTAACCTGCTATTATCAATTCTTTCACAACATCTTGTATTCAGTCAGTTGTACTCAGGCCAGTGAAGGTCAAAAGTCAGCCCAGGCTCCACTGCAACTACTTGGCCAAATATCAGAAAGATGGTAGATTTAAATGCTCCATGTTACAGCCCAAAATAAATAAAAGGAACCATATCACTATAAAACAAATAATTCTTGTGAGAGTCTTCCTGCAATCATCCAAAAGTCTTTTAGGGCACAAATTATTTGTAGCTATTATAAGAAGAAAATTTCTGCATATTCAAGTAGACATCTGTTATGAGTTGAATGGAGTCCCCTCCAGAAAAGATTTGTTAAGAGTCCTAACCCCCAGTGCCTTATTTGGAGACAGGATCTTTACAGAAGCAATCAAGTTAAAATGAGGTCTTTAGGGTGGGTCCTAGTCCATGACTGATGTCCTTATAAAAAGGGGAGATTTGTACAGAGACACACATAGAGGGAAGACGAGGGAAGACGATGTGAAGACACAGAGAGAACATCATGTACAAGCCAAGGAACACCTGAAGCTACCAGAAGCTGCGAGAGAGGAATAAACATTCTCTCTCACAGCACTCAGAAGGAATCAAACCTGCCAACACCTTGATTTTGGACTTCTAGCCTCCAGAACACAAAGAACAAAACAATCAATTTCTGTTATTTAATCCATCCAGTCTGTGGTACTTTGTTATGCCAGCCCTAAGAAATAATAACAACGTGTGAGGATCAGTGGGTTTCCAATGAACACCTGCCAGTGCTGGCAGGAATCAACTTCAGGTTGCCAGAGGGAATACCTCTGAATGTTAACAGAGGTATATAGCTTAGCTTACTGCAGAAAATAAATCCAAGAGTTTCTCCACTTTAGAATATGTAATTTACATATTTATGCAAAGGCCAATTTTAAATCATGCTTCTCTGTAAATATCACACTGCTACTTTTGCCAAACCAGGGTACAGAAAGAGGTCACACACACAGAACTCCCCCACACAGAGTATATTCCTGTATTTGGCCTCGAATAGACTGAAAGTTCCCACAGTTGCTAGGACAATGATTCCAACAATTCCTGTCAGTTTAGCAGATGAGATTGGAACAGCTGCATCTTCAGTACACATCATTGTCTTAAAAAGATGCTCAGAGTGAATTACAATTAAATTACAGAGCTGTCAAAAAGGGTTATAATTATAGCATTTATTCACCACATTTACAAGGCCAGACATACACAAAAGGAACTGAAAGCTGAAGAGAAAAACAAAAAACCCACTCCACATTCCTTACCTCAGCAGGAAATCTGGTTGAGGGGAGAGGGGAAGATGAGTTAGTTATCATGCAAAGAGCCCATTTACCTCAACAACAATGCTTCCTGCTTCCAGAGGGTCTTCCATTCCAGAAGTCCAAGGCACTTTAAGACATCTGGTGGCAACTCATCTCTCTTTTACAATTGGAAAAAGGAGGGCAGCAAGGTTGCCATGACTCACCCACAGTTACAGACAGCAAGGGACGAACTGGGACCAGAACCAAAAGGAAGGACACTGCCGCCAGTGGGCTGCACAGGGAAAGCAAAATCAGGGCAGCCAGATCTGACCCCTTGTTTTGCTGTCATCTAGACAAGGATACTAATTTATCCAGCAATTATTTATCATGAAGCTTGGAGAGGCTTGAAAATTGTCCTTCACTTCTCCTGCCAAAACGACACAAGGTAAAAGAGAGGAAGAAAATCCTCAACTGCCATTTATGCTAGTAGTCATTTCTGCTTACTAATCAATAATGCATTCAGAACCACCGGAAGAATGGTATAATTCACTTAGTCACCTTCAACCTCAGCGTCTGGAAGACGAATAGAGGTAGTAACGCCTATGCAGTGAGCAAACTCCTTGAATACACACAAAAAATTGCAACCTAGAACATCATGCATGGTTTCAATCCAGCAATCAACAAATATCGATTGCACTCTTTCTCTCTGTGTAAGAGGTTGTGGGTAGACTTTTTCTCAAGACCTCATACATAGCTAGCTGAAGAGAAAAGACACATTAAAAAGATAAAGCAAAACAAGGCAGCACACACACAGAATTTGAAACTACAAACTCAGTCATATAAACAATTTCAGAGCTAGGAGAAAATTAACTGATTCTTACCAATCTGTTTCTCACCTTTTCTTTTCTGAATATGATCACATAATGGTGGCTTTCTTCGTGCCTTCAGGTTTTCTTGTGTGTTCTAAAAATTTATCTCACTTGGTCCTTCAATTGAACCTGCCTTTCCACTAGTCAGTGGTATTTCCCTTATATATAAAATCCCAATCACATCCTCCAATTTAAATACTTGCTTGGTGGCAATGGAATGAATCATTGGGAAAAAAAGAAAACATCTCTTAACAGTGCTACTGACAACAAAATCTATGACTTTATAAGAGTTGTTCTCTGAATTAAGATGATGATAACAAATATACGATGTTATTTTCCTATCCTGGGCCCAGGCAGGTATCACTTATTGATCATGTAATTATTTTCCTGTTCAGTGCAAATACAGAACTACAATCCTTCTTAACAAGCCACAGGCAGCCACTGGCATATAATCAAAATTGACTGGTGATATGGAAGCCATTTGCAATTCATGTCAGATTTTGCACCTAACTTCTTTTTTTGTTGTTATTGTTGTTGGTTTTTTTTTTTGCGGTACGTGGGCCTCTCACTGTTGTGGCCTCTCCCGTTGCGGAGCACAGGCTTCGGACGCGCAGGCTCAGCGGCCATGGCTCACGGGCCTAGCCGCTCCGCGGCATGTGGGATCTTCCCAGACCGGGGCACAAACCCGTGTCCCCTGCATCGGCAGGCGGACTCTCAACCACTGCGCCACCAGGGAAGCCCTTGTTGTTTTTTTTAACATCTTTACTGGAGTATAATTGCTTTACAATGGTGTGTTAGTTTCTGCTTTATAAAAAATTGAATCAGTTATACTACATATGTCCCCATATCTCTTCCCTCTTGCATCTCCCTCCCTCCCACCCTCCCTATCCCACCCCTCTAGGTGGTCACAAAGCACCGAGCTAATTGCCCCATGCTATGCAGCTGCTTCCCACTAGCTATCTATTTAAAATTTGGTAGTGTATATATGTCCATGCCACTCTCTCACTTTGTCCCAGTTTACCATTCCCCCTCCCCGTATCCTCAGGCCCATTCTCTAGTAGGTCTGCATCTTCATTCCCGTCTTGCCCCTAGGTTCTTCAGAGAATTTTTTTTTCTTTTTTTTTTTTTTTAGATTCCATATATATGTGTTAGCATACGGTATTTGTTTTTCTCTTTCTGACTTACTTCACACTGTATGACAGTCTCTAGGTCCATCCACCCCACTACAAATAACTCAGTTTCGTTCCTTTTTATGGCTGAGTAATATTCCATGGTATATATGTGCCACATCTTCTTTATCCATTCATCTGTTGATGGACACTTAGGTTGCTTCCATGTCGTGGCTATTGTAAATAGAGCTGCAATGAACATTTTGGAACATGACTCTTTTTGAATAATGGTTTTTGCAGGGTATATGCCCAGTAGTGGGATTGCTGGGTTGTATGGTAATTCTATTTTTAGCTTTTTAAGGAACCTCCATACTGTTCTCCATAGTGGCTGTATCAATTTACATTCCCACCAACAGTGCAAGAGGGTTCCCTTTTCTCCACACCCTCTCCAGCATTTATTCTTTCTAGATTTTTTGATGATGGCCATTCTGACTGGTGTGAGATGATATGTCATTGTAGTTTTGATTTGCATTTCTCTAATGATTAATGATGTTGAGCATTCTTTCATGTGTTTGTTGGCAATCTGTATATCTTCTTTGGAGAAATATCTATTTAGGTCTTCTGCCCATTTTTGGATTGGGTTGTTTGTTTTTTGGATATTGAGCTGCATGAGTTGCTTGTATGTCTTGGAGATTAATCCTTTGTCAGTTGCTTCATTTGCAAATATTTTTTCCCATTCTGAGGGTTCTCTTTTCGTCTTGTTTACGGTTTCCTTTGCTGTGCAAAAGCTTTGAAGTTTCATTAGGTCGCATTTGTTTATTTTTGTTTTTATTTCCATTTCTCTAGGAGGTGTGGGTCAAAAAGGATCTTTCTGTAATTTATGTCATAGAGTGTTCTACCTATGTTTTCCTCTAAGAGTTTGATGGTGTCTGGCCTTACATTTAGGCCTTTAATCCATTTTGAGTTTATTTTTGTGTACGGTGTTAGGGAGTGTTCTAATTTCATTCTTTACATGCAGCTGTCCAGTTTTCCCAGCACCACTTATTGAAGAGGCTGTCTTTTCTCCACTGTATATTCTTGCCTCCTTTATCAAAGATAAGGTGACCATATGTGCGTGGGTTTATCTCTGGGCTTTCTATCCTGTTCCATTGATCTATATTTCTGTTTTTGTGCCAGTACCATATTGTCTTGATTACTGTAGCTTTGTAGTATAGTCTGAAGTCAGGGAGCCTTATTCCTCCAGCTCCGTTTTTCTTTCTCAAGATTGCTTTGGCTATTCGGGGTCTTTTGTGTTTCTATACAAATTGTGAAATTTTTGTTCTAGTACTGTGAAAAATGCCAGTGGTAGTTTGATAGGGATTGCCTTGAATCTGTAGATTGCTTTGGGTAGTAGAGTCATTTTCACAATGTTGATTCTTCCAATCCAAGAACATGGTATATCTCTCCATCTATTTGTATCATCTTTAATTTCTTTCATCAGTGTCTTACAATTTTCTGCATACAGGTCTTTTGTCTCCTTAGGTAGGTTTATTCCTAGATATTTTATTCTTTTTGTTACAATGGTAAATGGGAGTGTTTTCTTGATTTCACTTTCAGATTTTCCATCATTAGTGTATAGGAATACAAGAGATTTCTGTGCATTAATTTTGTATCCTGCTACTTTACCAAATTCATTGATTAGCTCTAGTAGTTTTCTGGTAGTATCTTTAGGATGATCTATGTATAGTATCATGTCATCTGCAAACAGTGACAGTTTTACTTCTTTTCCGATTTGGATTCCTTTTATTTCTTTTTCTTCTCTAATTGCTGTGGCTAAAACTTCCAAAACTATGTTGAATAATAGTGGTGAGAGTCCGCAACCTCGTCTTGTTCCTGATCTTAGTGGAAATGCTTTCAGTTTTTCACCATTGAGGACGATGTTGGCTGTGGGTTTGTCGTATATGGCCTTTATTAGGTTGAGGAAAGCTCCCTCTATGCCTACTTTCTGGAGGGTTTTTATCATAAATTGTTGTTGAATTTTGTCGAAAGCTTTCTCTGCATCTATTGAGATGATCATATGGTTTTTCTCCTTCAATTTGTTAATATGGTGTATCACGTTGATTGATTTGCGTATAGTGAAGAATCCTTGCATTCCTGGGATAAACCCCACTTGTTCATAGTGTATGATCCTTGCACCTAACTTCTTAATTAGCTAATTATGTTACATAACATATAGTGCTCTGGGTTCAAAATGTGAGGAGCAGAATGATCTCAGAGATGAGTATGACAGAGACTGACAGCTGTCAGTCCCCCAGTGTCCACTCTCCCTTTCTTCAACGACATTAAACTCCATGGTTTTCAGCGAGGTGCCTGGCTGTCCACTATGAAATTTATGGCTAAGGTCTGGCTAATGAGATATAGGCAACTTCCAGGATGTGTGCTTAAAGGGAAGGCATATGCTGTTTTTCTTCCCCTTCCTCCATCTTGGTCCTGAGAACATGGACATGGTAGCAAGCCACCTTGGACCACATTGGTGATGAACACACACTAGTTATGGCTGAGTAACAAGGGAGAAGGAACTTAGGTCCCAGAGTAGGGCCACCATACTGTCCTGAGCCGTCTATCCCTGAGGTGTTACAAGAGAGAGAAATACATTTCCATTGTATTCCTGTTATTTGCGGTCCTGCTCTTCATGGTCAAGCTTATATCCTAACTAGTAAAATAAGCACATATTAATTCACACTAACCTAGAGATCCAATTCTTTTATCAGAAACAAAGCAGTATGGAAGAGTAAAAGGAAATTCTGCTTTCAAATAAAAATCAAAGAAAATATTCTTCTCATCTGCCTTAAATATTTTTAATGGCAGGAATCTAATATTCCTATAAATTCTAGATCTATCTATAGGAAAGGGGAGCAAGAACACATGCACACATATTATGTATCTTTGTTTATAAATCTGTTCATATAGAATAACTCTAAATTCGCAGTTACAATACTAAGCCACAGGAGTACCGAAATCTGTTTCAAAACCATAGACCCTGAATTTCTGCCATCAGAAATGGCAAACCAATCAGAACAAATGTGAGGATCCAAGCAGGTAAATAAAAGAAAGGGTTTTTTTCTGTAATAAGTACTGGACTTTTTTAGTTTCCAGCCCTCTCCCCAACACACACAGACACATGTTCCCACGCTCACACACACATATGCACTCACACACACAAACATTTAAACAGGTAATAAAAGAGTTTAGCAGAGTTCATGGGGGCTTAGTCTGTTTTGGATGATTTTCCCCTGTGCCTCCTCAACCCATTCCTGGGCTTGACTGTAATCTGAATGCCAGGCTGCATCGTCCGATAGCAACTCAGCATGGCCCTTCTGCTGCTTTACTGTGATTTCATGGGAGGAATGTATGCAGCGTTTTAAACGGCCAACATGAACAGATTCCATCTCCCACAACTCTTTCTGCGTGTATGCATTATTTACTTTTGGTGGGTGTGGAAAGAAGGAAATCTGACATCCTTTTAATTTTTAACGTGTCAAAACCCAGTCTGAAAAAGCCCTCTTGAGAACCTGACTTCACTTGTTTTTCTCCTCTCTTACCTCAGTCCTCACGTTTCCCTGGCTTACTCTAAAGCAAAGCTATCCAGGAATCACAAAACACTGTAAAGAGTATAATAATTCATGCTTCTTTTTATATTTCATTCATTTCTTTTGTTTAAACGTATTCCATCTTAGGAGTGAGACTGAAAACCCCACCAACTTAAAACAGAACGATGGGAGGAGAGTCTAATGGATCTGTACCTGCTACTAAAGAAACTCATGCAGCAAAGCTAAGTAGATGGATCCCAATAACACATGATTTGTAATCATAGAAAAGGAATTCTGGAAATAAGTGAGCAAAACCAAACAATAAAAAGGGCAAAGAAGCTTAGCCTAGAGTGCAAATCCAAGAAGCCTCAAGTCAAGGGATTGGGATGGTCATGTGGGAACAATTAAGGAGAAAGGACGTTCTAGCCTGCTGACCTTGCCATTCTGTGACAAGGGATCAGCCAGGTTGTTCCCTGGGCAAGGCGACTGTGTAGGATTATGCAGCCTATTCCCTGCATGAGGATGCCCAGTCAGGCATGCTGGAGGTGAATGAAATCCAGCTTGCCTGCCACTCAGCGAGTGCTGAGCCCCAGCACAGGGCTGTGTCTGCAGGAGGGAAGTGCAGTCTTTTTTGAATGTGTACAAGGTGTCAGATGGGCTACGTGTGCCCAGAAAGGACACTGTAGGATAGCAGAAAATGCCCCCCCCCAATATATGCCACTCTACCATAAGGATTATTTTGAGCTGAAGGCAACCGAGAAAAAGCAGACACAAGAAAAGATCTCTGTGTCCCCATTTGCCTAAAAGCAGGACATAAATTTACAAAGGTGTCCCCCATCTCTCTACCAGAAAGGACAAAAGTTAACCACCAGAGACAACTTTAGACCTGTGTCAGCCCAGAGGTGGCACCAGAGGAGTCTGCATGACAAACCTTACTGACTGGCTCTTATTCCTTATCCATTAGTTTCCCATATACTTGCTTTCTAACAATTTGCTGTCCCTAGACACTCAAAGTCCTTTTCCTTTCTCTTGTCACTTCTCTAAAAATGTATTGTTATTTTGCTAAGGTGCTATATAAGCCCAAGTTCTAACCATCCCTTGGAACTACTCAACTCTGGGTACTCCCATGTGTAAGTGTTTTGCACATGTTAATAAACGTTTGTTTGTTATCCCCTTGTTAATCTGTCCTTGTCAGTACAATCTACAGGGCCCCGGGTGGAGAACCAAGGAGGGCAGTAGGAAAAAGAATGTGTTCCCCCACTACAATACCTGTTCTTGTCCAAGAACAGTTTTGTTCCAAGGATCAGAAGGCCGGTAGCCCCGTACGATGTTAAGTACTAGATGAACTCAAAAAAGGAAAGGAGGAGGAATGAGGGTACTATCTATGTGCCTTCTGTCAGTAATAGGAGACCTCTGGTCAGGAGGTGAAGCTAAGGTGAGCAGAGCCAGCTTCGTGGGCAGGCAAACTGCAGTTCCAAAAGCCCCCCACCCCCGCCACCACCTGTTCTAATGCTTTGTCTACACTGTCTCAAAATTCTAAATTTTTGAACAAGGGGCCCACATTTTTGTTTTGCCCTGGACCCCACAAATTATGTGCCATTGTTAAGGTGAGGATGGCATAGTAAAGTGCTGAGGAGTCAGAAACTACCCAATGCTCTGAATCTAGTTAGAAGCTACTCAGAGCCTGTGGGAGCACAGCTCACTATGCAATTTTGGACTTGGGGGTGAAGGGAGGAAGGGATCTCAAAAAGCTACTGACCAGAACTGCCTGTGATGTATGGGCTGATCATGAGGGAGGAATCGGGGTCTGGCATGGCAAAGGGGAGACTTAAGGAATACTACCAGGGTGAGAAGCTTAGGACGGTTAACTCTGTAATCCAATCTCTCCTCCTACAAGTATATCGTGAGGGTCAAGTCCCTCAGAGAATTACTCTCCGGGTACCAAGTAACACAAGTACTCAGGTCACTGATGGTTCTTTCCACTCTCGCCAGCTCCTCAATGATTGTTGGTTGGCTGCCAGCACTGACAGCAGGAGGGGAGAAACAAAGGGAAATTGCTTTACTGCCTAGTTTGATCACAGCCACTTCTACTCCCTTCTTTAATAACGTGAAAATGTAGGAATTGCCTGTCACACTTGTCTGTCACTGGAGCTCCCTTCTTTTTTTACCTTTCAGCATTTCTATCCTACTCTTTTAATTCTGATTACAACATGCAACATTACCAAAGCTAATTTTCTACAGGAAACATTCAGGGAACTTCATTAAGATTGTATGGATCCCACCTCTAATTCAGCAATTAGACAAGGTGGTTAGGGTGATGCACACACTCATTGTGAAAATAAAATCGTTTTGAAATTTCAAGTTGATGGCACAGATGAGGTTTTAAGACTTAGCCTACTATTATCTCTATGTGATAGAATGACAGGTAATTTTTATTATCTTCTTTATATTCTTATTTTTTTCAAAGTGTTTTATAATGATATTTTACTTTTATGATTAGAAAAAAATAAAAATTATTTCAAAAGATTTAGCCTGAGTAGACACTATTTCCATCTACTTTAGAAACATCTTTTTCCATAAACTGCTGATATACTAATTAGAAATCAATGCTAGCTAGTCATTAAAGCTGGTTTCTTAAGGAGTTCCACCTGTCAATACTTCAACAGCCTGGCTCGAATTGTTGCATTCTTTCATCTGTGAGAGACTTAAGAATGTCACTTAATTTTCCAAATTTGGGGTTTGAAAAACGCATGGGGGAAAAAAAAGTAAAAATCACTCACAATCCAATCAATTGAAAAATCATATAAAACAAAAAGTAAAATAACCCTCAACCTGTTTTCCTACACATAGACTTACCTACAAATGCATTTATTTTTTAAAAAATTTTAAAATTTAAAAAAAAAATTTTTAATTTTTTTAAAAAATAAAAGGGAAGTTATAATAGTTCCACTTTTTAAAAAAAATAAATTTATTTATTTTTGGCTGCATTGGGTCTTCATTGCTGCGCGTGGACTTTCCCTAGTTGTGGCGAGTGGGGGCTACTCTTCGTTGCAGTGCACGGGCTTCTCACTGCGGTGGTTTCTTTTGTTACGGAACACGGGCTCTAGGTGCGCGGGCTTCAGTAGTTGTGGCACGCGGGCCCAGTAGTTGTGGCACACGGGCTTAGTTGCTCCGTGGCATGTGAGATCTTCCCAGACCAGGGCTCGAACCTGTGTCCCCTGCATTGGCAGGCGGATTCTTAACCACTGTGCCACCAAGGAAGTCCTAGTTCCACTTTTTCACATGTACATCTGCGCTGGGAAATACATATATTATACCTTTTCCATTTTATTGTCTGTCTGAACCATAATTTATTTAACCAATTTTCCTATTGCTGAGCAACAGACTGTTTCAAATTTCTTGTCATTGCAAGTATGGCTTCAATGGACATCTCTGTACATGTTTTTATATATAATGATATTACTTCTGCAAAATTCTTAAGAGTGGTATTCTTCAATTAAAGATGATAGTCATTCTAAATAAATACTATCAAATTAGCCTCTTAAAAGACTGAAACATTACACTCTCAAAGTATGTGTCTCATTTCCCATGTCCTTTACTGCATTTAACATAACCCATTTTTTTCAATTGTTCTTACTCTGATTCCAGAAAAAAAAATGTTTTCATTCACGTCCCCAGAGTATCTTTTCATATATTTTTTTGCCATTTGTGTAACTTCTATAAATGTGTTCAGATCCACTGTCTATGTTTCTACTGTCTTTCTCCTATTGTTCACTCTTATATACTTATTGTCCGACGCTCATTGAAATCACTCCTTCACAATGCCTAGTACTGAATCTGCCCTTAGTTTAAGGGGACATCATCATCTAAGGACATTCCAGCTTTATTAAATAAGTTAAGCTTTTAATGTTTTCATACTGTAGCACAATGGAATAAAAGACATCTGTTCACTACTAGTGACCAAAAGTCTAAAGCTTTAACAGTGCATTGGATGCTCAAATACCAAGAGAAATAGCATCACACCACAGCATACACAGCCATGAAGTTATTTCTTCACTTGAATAATTTCATGTGTACACACAGCAGTAAGAATCACAGCACACTTCATCACACTGGGAGCAGCTTAAAGAGACAAAGCCATCTACTCTCAAAAGAAAAATTTTGAATAATGACGTAGAACACTCTCATCATTCTTCATAAAAATATCTCAATGCTAAAAAATCTAAAATAAAATGCACCCAAAATGACAAGAATTTAGTTAGAATGGGGAGTTAGAAGGATATTTTTTCTTTTTCTTTATATTCTCTAAATGATATTTTAATTTCATCATTTAAAAGTAAATCTTAATTATGAACTTAGAGTGGTGACGGTTGCACAACTCCATGAATATACTGAAAAACAGAATTCTACAATTTAAAAGGGTAAATTTTATGATATGTGTATAGTATCTCAATGAAGTTATTTTTGTATACGTAGAATTTTAAAGTTAAAATACTACACTGATTGACTTTTCTGTGAACCTAAAACTGCTCTAAACAATAAAATGTATTTTAAAAAAAAAACTAGAGTATCCTGTGTTAAGTTCCCACTAATTTCATGTTGAAAATTCTGGAAGACAGTAGGATGCATAAAGCTATAGCATGACAAGCCTCTTTGCAACCCCTTGTTCTTGGCAATGATATCTGATGAGCAGGTGGAGTGGCTTCTTAGAGAATCAGTGAAGGGAGTGTCAGCGTATCCAAAACTTCTGGGTGACTTTTATCCTAAGGCAACTTATAGAGCCTGCATAAGAGTGATCCACGTTCCCATTATGCTTATTAGTATCAACACTGTCAATATTGGGAGAGAGGGACACACGGTTTTGAGGGCATTAGCCTCCTGTGGCCTCCTTTGCCTGCCAAAGCAATAAAGCTATTCTTTTCTATTTCACCCCCCCCAAAAAAATATTGGGAGAGACATAGCCATTCCTTCTCTTTCTATTCTGGCTCAGCTTCTGGGGTCCCAGCTGATGATTACTGAAAATTTCATTGAGTAGAACTATTTCACAGGGAAAAAAAACATGTAAGTTCTAGGTTAATTAAAAAGCAGCAGAGAATAAATTAATTCCATTTATCACTAGCATAACATAATGGATGAGAGCACCCTGGGGCCTGATTATGCTTTTAGAACGTCCTATATGAATGCTAAGCCAAAAAGAAAGGAGAACCTGCAACAAATATTGCATCTAGGATGCTAATCAAGAAGCCAGAGTAGTCATCAAGATACAAGTGAAACTGTTTTACTCAATGAATTTGATAAAAATAGACTTCTGCATGTTTTAAAGTTTCCACTCTTTGAAAGGAAATAATAAAAATAAAATCCATTTTTATTCCCAAATCGAGAATGAGGGACTTCCCTGGTGGTCCAGTGGTTAAGACTCCACGCTCCCAATGCAGGAGGGGGCCTGGGTTCGATCCCTGGTCGAGGAACGAGATCCCCCATTCATGCCGCAACTAAAGATCCCACATGCCGCAACTAAGACCAGGCACAGCCCAATAAATAAATAAATAAATATTGAAAAAAAGAATGGGAACAAAAGAATATTTCCACATTATGGCAGTCTGGTCGATGGAAAGAGCCACTGTCCTCTACCTGGGAGTCTAAAAGTCAGAAACTTCAATTAACTTTCAGTGATATGAAATCCGTTCTTGGAAGTTCAGGGAGGAGAATATTTCTTTCTGGAAGGAAACTTGAGGTTTTCTTAGGGAGTGAGGCATAAATCACACCAGTATCAGTCAGACTTCGAACTAAGGGCATAAAGAAACGTTAGGTTCTCTCTAACCAAGCCTCTCCCTCATTTCCAAATTAACATACCACCAAAAAGCATGAAAAAGATTTAAACAATATCTGCCACAGAATTCCAGCACTTCTACTTTCAGTTTGGCACCCTGACAGTATTTTTGTGGGCCACACCTCATTCTAGTGGCTGTATTTTCCAGATCTTCCCAAGACAGCGTAACTTAGGAGGAGCATCTAGGACTGGAGATAGTTTCCTTTAGGATTTGTCTTTCCTGCTATGCCTCATGCTGGGGGGGCTGACCTCCCTAAAAGGTCACTCATTTCTTGGAAGAGCTGAGAAGGAACCCACCAAAACACAAAGGAAAACCTGGGAGCTGATAAAATACAAGAAATCCACTCGACGAAGGAAAACGGGGGGAAGATTTTGACTGAAGCTAAGTGATCTATGGCTGCTCAGGTTTTACGAAATTTGAATCACCAATCAGCAGCACAAAAATTCGTGCCCTAAGATAGCACTTTGGTCTCATTTTAAAGTACTTTATCTTCTCTATGCCATTTTATTTTCCCCTTCAACTTTAAGAACACCAATCTTCTATTCTGCCTTTTCTTTTTTTTAAGTCAGCATGGGAAAGGGACTAATTTTCTTTTTCTATCCTGTGTACAATATAGCCATGGCTCTAAGAAAAAATCATCCCTGTGAAGTAATGTAGAGTACAGTGCCCGGCACACAGGAGGTAATAAAAAAAAAACAAAAAACGCCTGTAGGTATAGAATGAGAGCATGTTTATGTAGGTTTCATGTGTCTTCTTTGCCACAGGTACTAAGCAGCTCAGCAAATACTTTTTTTTCCTTTCCTTTTCCTGTATTAAATACTACCCCTACCCTGTGCAAGGAATAGATAGAAATATCTTACTGTATTACAGGAGTGTAGGAATGAGATCATTATAGGTTTGTTTCTTTACCAATTAAAGGCTAGAGTCAAAGACCTATGATATCACAAATTCCCTCAGGAAAAATTGCCTTCTCCCATCTTCTTATCGAGGTTCATGGTCAATGGGCTGAACCATTTCTTATATCTCAAAGAAACGATAGCTTAAAATAGATGGCAGGTGTACTGCCATTCTATGTATGGCAGTATACATACATTTTTTTCTAATCCAAAAATGGAATCTGGTTTATTTGTCGGTAAGGTAAGAGAAACTTAAGAAACCGACACTTTTATACCCCAGATAACAACACATAATTGTAGAACTATGTAGATGAATCGCACAGCAAAGTTGTGATTTCTAATGAGGTAAGATAAATAATGTTGTCAAGGCAGCCATCTGATCAAGAAAAATAAAATACATTTCCTAAAAAAAGTCTACCCTACACAATTAGGAAATAGGGAAGTCTAACAGACCTTGCAACCTCCCTAGAAATGTAGTAAAAGTTTCACAGCACGAGTCACAGAAAGTTACTCTCGGGACAGCCTTTCACAAACACATTGTAAAGTCATATTGGCCAGATGGGTTTATGTTGGGGGTAAAGAGGGAGAATGGGAAGTTTAGTGCAGGCATCATGCAGAATGTCTTCCAAAGCTCTCACTTACCCTAACTGAGATTTCTACTGTCTCAAAGAGAAAAGTGTATAACAGCCAAGTAATCTATTTTTAACCTACTATTTTTTTTTAAGGGAGAGAAACTGCTCTGGATAAAATAAAACAAAATAAAAACACAGAACACCCAGGAAATTAACCAGCAGGAATGAGCTAGTATACACTAGTTCCTTTTATCTCTGCCAAGGAAAGTAGGGTAAATCCAATTGTTGGCAGTTTCCATGTAATTCATTTGAAGGAATTTTGAGGAAAAAAAAAAAAAAGAAATTGAAGGGGGAGTTGAAAATCAAAATGTTCTGATTACTAGCAATAAAAATAGATGTATTTTAAGGGTTCATTCAATGCACTCTATTATAATGCTTATTTATATGGTATTATTGAAGGAAGAGGTTAACTATATGTTATCCCTATCAGTATCAACATTTTTAAAAACTAAAACATTTTGAACAAAAATTTCTCTGTGAAAGATTATACACTGAATAGAATATAAACTGTTCTTGATGTCTCAGGGCTATTACTACTAAGCTTAGATGCAATAAAATGATATCTGGAAGAGAAACTAGACAGGATGGTCTCTCCCTATCAATGGCCCATCTGCCTTCAAAAATGTTTGTGCCTGCTCTAAAATAAGTATTCTGCCTCCTTCTTTCACATGTTTAAATGTCACTTCTTATTTGGTTGGTGAGTCTGATTATACTTCCTTCTCCTTTCTAATTTATTGCTTCTTGTGCCTATGAGTTAGGAAGTTAGATCATCCACCATGATAGAATTATACGTAAAGAGAAAATCGCTAGGTGCTGAGCGAAAGCCTAGGAAGCTCCCCCAAGAGTTTAGAGGATGAATTGGCAACTCTTTTAGCTGCCTTCGCCTTGCTTCCCTTACATCTGGGTGCTTCCCTCTGTCCCAGACAGTTGAGATGATTGCACGGGTTATTTGTGGTTAATCCGCTAAAACCAACAGGGAAAAGATGGCTTCTGTCTCTTTAATTTGCAACTCAAGAGTAGCCGCGTTGTACCATACCTGAAACATCAGCACTCAGAGACTCAGCATGGACATTTTGTATAAGTTTAATTTCCTCCATGGCCATGATTTTGTTAAATGTTACTGAAATAAAAAGTACAGCATACAATCTATGAGCACAGAGCTTCTGAAAGGGGGAAAAAAAAAGTGGCCCACACTTAGATTACCAATTCTGTTCTACATCTTCCGCTTCAGCAAAAGAAAACACATTACCTTTCAGCATGTTGATGCATATAATATGCAATAAAATGGAAGAGGTGGAGGAGACAAAGTGATACCTGTAATAAAACACTGAAATTATTATTGTATTTCACAGTCCACAAAACTGCAAATTCACTGAATTACAGTCTCCATCAAATTGCTGACCCCTGCCCCCAGGGAGAAATGTACTGTATTCCTCATACCTGAAAAGGAAAGGTAGGATTAGTTCAGGGATGCTTTCCTTTTTAGTAGTAATAGAGCCAATGTTTATGCTGGGTAAAATGACATAATTTCCAAACTATGCATAAAAAAATATATCTTGCCAAATTTACAGCCTTCTCATATCTCACCTCTTCTGTTTCAAAGTGCTCTTTAATACCCAAGGTTTGTATTCTGTTATTACAGTCTAATTTCTCTTAATATTTTTAGGATAAGAGAAAAGGTTTAAAAAACATCATCATCATCATGTTTTCTTTTGTTCCTGCATTATTTTCCAAGTAACTCAAAATTGTTTGCAAATATTCATCCTCACAGAGGTATTGGAGAAAAAATTATCCTAAGGCAAAAATCATTTTTGAAACATTTACACACTTATACAAGGTCAGTGATTATCCTCCTGCTTTGCCAGATATAACACATTTCCATTTTAAGTTCTCTTTCTTTAGAAAAATTAAATTCCATGAGCTTTTCTAGCTTATGCCCACAGGTTCCTCTGGCCATCTTTCTACTTGGTATAAGTAATCTCCAAAATTGTCTTAGTATCATAATGTCATATATATCTTTTTACCTTTATTAAACTTTTTCAAATACCAATCACTTTTTTTTTTTTTTTTTTGCGGTACGCGGGCCTCTCACTGTTGTGGCCTCTCCCGCTGCGGAGCACAGGCTCCGGACGCACAGGCTCAGCGGCCGTAGCTCACAGGCCCAGCCGCTCCGCGGCATGTGGGATCTTCCCAGACCAGGGCTCGAACCCGTGTCCCCTGCACTGGCAGGCTGATTCTTAACCACTGTGCCACCAGTGAAGTCCCCACAATATTGCTTTTGAATTCAGTTTCCTGGGGCTGACTTATAAATGTCCTCTGTTCCATTGGCCTGGAATCAGATACATGTTTTCTTTTATAGGATCTATTGCCACTGTATACTGCAAATTACTGCCCGTGGATCTGTGTTTTACAATCTACCCAACCGAATGTGAAACTAGTGAAGAGTTGGGAAAATATATCAATATAGTTCACTGTATATGAAAATGTGTTTCTAATCATTTTCTGCCTACCCACACTGACTTTTACAGTGCTCCTATTGGTATATTTTCCCATTTAATCCAAGTCCTCTGCTACTTACTGAGGGCCCATGAAGCCCACACAATTGAACTACACAAATTGGGGATAGAAAAAAGAGGCATAAATCGTATTCTGTCCTCGGCAAATTTATAATCTCAACAGAGGCAGGATAGAGAATGCTCCAGTATTGGAATACAAACAAAAGAAAACTCTTCTGCCTAATCTTCTAAAAGTAGCCTATGAGCATTCTTTGATTAAGTACTTGCCAATTTGATTATCTGCAAGTGATTTTTGAGATTATGTATACAACAGTGGCATACAAGTAACAATATGCAATTTAGTTGAAGAAGGATTCTATAACTTAGAATCAACATTGGAATCTCAATATACTTTTGTTGTTCTCTATTGATAGTGCGTATGTTTTTCGATGGAAAATTTTAGTATAACTGTAGTGAAATTAACATTTTGGGAGTGAAGGAAATCTCTAGACATGTCCTTTGAAAATCTCAACATACCATACTCTTTTTCTTTTCTCATACACCCCTTCTGTGTCAGTTTTTTTAAACATAATTTCCTCAAAATGAGTCAATATGCAGGAAGGGACTAACTCTGCAACCGTTTTACTCGGTGAGCAGCAAACATTATGACAATATGCCACATTACGTGTGAGGGCTGGGGACTCGAAGATTAATCAGACATTGTCCCTGCCCTGGAGGAACTCACTGTCTTATGAGACAGTGCTGTCTGTGTGGGGTGAGGGGAGGCTGACATTAATCAGTCTTACACTGCTCCCTTTTAATGACTGAGATTATAATTCTGTGTGGAATTTCAAAGACCTTTCATGCTGTAGTTTGCAAGAAAAAGTTCGTATTTTTGAGACTAGGGAAAAGTATTCTCATTCTACTTATTTGCAATCAAACATCTTCCTTTGATAACTTGGTTTCCTCTGCACAGGACAATGTTTATGGATTTTTTTCCCCAAAGTCTTTTAAAACATGACACATGTTAGACTTCAGTTCATAACTCTATCCCTTGGCCAGCTTTCTTTTCCTCTCTAGTTTCATTTTTCCACTTGTCCTCACGGTCAACCTCTTCCCACAAGTCTTCAAACATTCTTAACCTTCTCATACACCATGTTCCTATTTTAACACTTGCATCATGCCCTACTTAGTGACTACAGTATTGGATAGATGTTGCTGAAGTCTACAGGGCAGTGGGCAGGACATGTTTAAAAGTTAAGACTACCAGCAGAGTATAGCCTCCTGAACAAAGAGTAAACTCATTACAAATGATGTACAATAGGTTTGTATTTATATACAGTTTAAAAGGTCTTGAAAAACTCTGAAGTGAAAAATGATGCTAGTGGGCAGTTCTATCATAAAATTTGTCTGATGTACTCTGAAAACGAGGGCTATATACCTGGGACTGCGAGAGAAGAGTGTAACCAGATTTGGGTGCAGGAAGGCCATCAGTGATCTTTACTGTTATAACTGCTGAGGTTACTATACAAAGAGTCACAGTTTAATCCATGGTTGTGTATCGCAGATGTGAGTTTGTTTTGTACCACAACTCAGAATCCACTTTCCCTTAGAAATAATGTTATATGTGGTGGTGGGTATTCCACCCAGTTCTCTGTTGGGGAATGAAAGGTTTATTCCCCTAAGTGCTGCAGTGCTGCAGACACATGTCCCGGGGTAGGTAGAATAACGGCCCCCAGAGATGGTCACTTTCTAATCCCTGGAACCCGTGAATATGTTACCTTCCATGCAACGGAATTTTGCAGAGGTGATTAAGTTAAGGGTGTTGCAATGGGAAGATAATCCTGGATTTTCCAGGTGGGCCCAATGCAATCACAAGCACCCTTATAAGAAGGAGGCAAGAGTGTCAGGAGTCACAGGAAGAGATGTGATAACAGAAGCAGAGGTCAGAGAGGGAGAGAGATTGTAACATACTACTGAAGGCAAGCAGAATATGTCACCCTAAAACATGCCATTTTGACACACTGATTATTTAGAATTAAAGTTACTTGGGAAACAGCCAGTACAAGAAGGACACTTTGACCCTCCTGTGTCCCCCCTAAAAGTGGGAAATAAATCTCCCATGTGAAAGGTACCCTCCCTGCACCAGAGGATGGAAGGCATCCTTATCACCAGATGTAGGGAATTCAGGGCCAACAAATAAGCCTTGTTACTTCTTCACTAACTTACTATTCCAAGCCCAAACCACTTTGTTTTGTCAATTCTTCACAAATTTACTGTTTCTTTGTCTAAAAGGTATAAAAGCTTCCTACTTCGGTGACTTCTTTGAGTCTCATATTTTTATGGGACTCTCAGATATACAAAATTAAATTTGTTTTTCTCCTGTTCATCTGTCTTATGGCAATTTAATTATTAGACTAGCCAAAGAACCAAGAGGGGAAGAAGAGAAAAATTTTCCATCCCTATGCTACGTGGCCAGCTTTGAAGATGGAGGAAGGGGCCACAAGCCAAGGAAGCCAGGAGGTCTCTAAAAGCTAGAAAACGCAAGGAAAGGGATTCTCCCCTCCAGCATACAGAAGGAACACAGCCCTGCTGCCTCACTTTAGACTTCTGAAACTATAACTCCTCAATGCTTACAATTTGAGAAGTCTTACAATAGGAATCCTGTTTAACTTTGTTGAGAATTTCCCAAAGTATTTAACCATAGACATTTTAAGGATTATTTTTTAAACATTCTTTAAAATAACTGTTCATGGAACCTATTTTAGGAAATAATGGTTTAAGGATTTATGCTATGGATGATGGCATCTGGAAGGGATGCAGACATTCCTGGATACATTTAGTGAGACTGAAATTCCATCCACTGTCTCCATTCAGTGAATTATTACCAAGTGTCTGTTATGGCTTTACGTTGAGATATGTATTGGGATGAGGGAAGAAGGGATGAGATATAAAGACATAAAGAAAATATCACTGGGACTTCCCTGGTGGTCCAGTGGGTAAGATTCCATGCTCCCAATGCAGGGGGCCCGGGTTCGATCCCTGGTCGGGGAACTAGATCCTGCATGCATGGCACAACTAAGAAGTCCACATGCCGCAACTAAGAAGTCCACACGCCATAACACGCCATAACACGCCATAACTAAGAAGCCCCCATGCCTCAATGAAGATCCCTTGTGCCGCAACTAAGACCCAGCACAGCCAAAATAAATAAATATTAAAAAAAAAATATATATATATCACTGACTCTACAGGAAGTATCATTTAGTAGGGGGTATGAGATATTTACCAAAAAATTATAAACCAGGTAGAAAATGTTAGGTTTTGCGTGTGTATGGGTGGAGGAAGGGATGACGATGCAGTGAGCTGCTGTGGATGTTCGGAGGACAAAAAAAAGAACCACTTCTGGAAAGAGGGGGAGCTGTCAGAGAATGAAGTATGGAAGATCTGGAATATGAATTTGAAGTCCTTTAAGGACAGCTAGGCTGATGACAGGAAGAGCAAGAGAGAAGACGGGGGGTGGGGGTGGGGGCCGGGTGAGCAACCTTAGCTGTTACAGGCACTACCCAACTCAAGAACGACATGGGGAAAGCAAGACAAGCCTAGCTAAGCCACATCCTTCTCTGTGCAATAATCAGAATTATAAATCGGGGTTCTAGTTCTAAGAAATTCTTAAGTCCCACAAAACACCAAAATTTATCACAAATAAATGAAAAAAAAAGCGATAGAGGTTCTTAAAAGACTTGCGTATATATAAGCAAATGCTTAATATAAAATTTAAGTCTGTCTTAAATGTTCCTTTTGGGGGTATTTTTCCGCATGGGAAGGACCTTCTGAGGCTTCTTAAAATATATACCAGTCAAGTTTAGACTAAAGGTGCTTTTTCCTTTTTCTGGTAAATCTTCCGGTAAGTATAGTTCTCCTCAGTGTTCCCTGGGCCTCTAAACGTCTAAACTTCAGTTCAGGATTACAGTCATTTATTTCGAAGAGTCTCAATGTCAATTCTGCGTGCATGGAAGACTTTGCTTTAATAGTAAACGGTAGAGAAGGCGCATTTCTGTGCTGATGTTAGCTTCCTGTTTGGCGTGCATTTCAGGCTCTTTGGGTGCAGAAACTGTCTCCCCGTTGCTTGTTTGTAAGCCTCTGCTGCAGAGGAGTTGCAGCCATCCCGTACACGTTTGCTACAATGGTGAGAGGCTCATGGAAGTGAAATCTTGGCTCCAACTCGAACTCGTTTAGGAAACGAAACTTTGAATTTTTAAAACTTATTTCAATATGGAAAAGTAAGATTAAAGCAAGTGGCGTTTTAGGGGTGAGGAAGTCAGCAGAGCTTTATTTTGGTGGGGGAGGGGCTTTAGCCCCTAGAAGAAACAAGCCTGTCACTTTCTGCAAAGATGCCTATTCTGTCCCAGGGCTATATCCAAAGCAAATCAAGCAAATCATTTACTTCCTGAAATTTCATTAAAGAAGGAAAGGGTAGGATTTAGAGGATCAGAGAGCCCCTCCCAAGAAACATATTCACACAGGTGTGACCTCTGGAGACCGTGTGCCCCCCTTGTTTGTCTGGCAAACACCTTCTCATCTTTCAAGACAGCTCCAATGACACCTCTGGGAGGCCCTCTGGTTCCCTTTGGCAGTTGTTTACTCTGCCTTTTGTGCTTCCAGGCACTCTGTGCAAAAACTCTCTCAAATATCACTAATCGAATTTTATCCGGTTATCTGTTTACATATCTGAATTCAATTCAATAAAGTTCTGCTAGGGCAATGCTAGATTCAAAGGCTCAAAGGCAGGAAGAACTCTGGCCTTTAGAAGCTACTTCCTACCATAGGTGACAGACAAATATACAACTGCTTAGAGTTCTCTGTAATAGCAGAAGAACAGAAGGCAATGGAGAGAAGAGAGGAAGGAGGGGGTGACCAGGATCTCCTGGGTGGCAGGGTCTAATTTCATATCCTTAGCCCTTAGCACAAGGTCTGGTGCATAACAAGTTCCATACATGTTAATGAAGGGAGGGAGATGGGGAGAGAGGAGAGAAGGAGGGAACAAGGGAGGGAGGGAGGGAGAGAAGGGAGGGGAATCAACAGAAATGCCCCACCGCATCCCAGTCACTGCTGTATGCTGTCAAATCCATCAGTTACTCTAAAGTGGTATTTTCAGGCTCCTGGAAGAGATATTTCAGAGCAGACAGTTGATGATTCAATTTTACCTAGCACATAAAACAGTACATGATAATCACCAACTGAGGGAGACAAGTCATAATTTGTCCCATATTTAACTGTCATCCCACAGAGCATGTTAATAACACTCCCAGGGGGTCTACGGAAAAGAAACTTGCATTCACTAAACCACTAGCACTACACCAATTATTTCTTGGATTCTGCATTATTAGATCAGCAGGCTCTTTTGCTCCCACAAAAGGATTTAGCTAGGATTTTCGTCCCCTTAGGACCTTGTTTGCCATCCAGTTCCCCATTTCTTTGCCAGCTTCATCTGTGCAACTCATCTTGGGTTACCTCTGGCAGATGGAGAGAGGAATCTAATTTCAAGCCTCTTCTGTCTGCATCCCAAAGCCCTCCCCCAACAGCCTCTATTTCATCAGGAAGAGAAGGGAAGAGGGAGGATGAGCAACCTCCCTAAGAGAGGAGAGTGTAAAGTATTTCTCAAATTTTCGTCTTCAACGGCTGGTATCATTTTACTCCCTGAGGGGAGACTATGCTTTGTTGTTTAGGCCGGCCATATAATCTCTAGTATCCCGATGCCACAATATCAATTACAGGTTCATTTGGATAATGGGATAAATTGGTGTCCAGACTGCTAGACAAGACATAAATTGGAGGTGGTGGGGCACGATGGAGGGGAGAGGATGCTGGAGGGGATTGAGGATATAAGTGAAATAAGGTAAAGTCGAATTCTTCATACCCTTGCAAATTAAGTAGCTTAATTCTGAACTGTTACTTGTCTCATGAAGAGAAGCTCACCAGCAACCAAAGTGAAGCAGATATTCCTGAAGAGGTTTTCTTAGGTCCTAAGTAGAGAGAGATGAATTCTCCCATAGCACCCCAGCTCTCCCAGTGTAATGCTAAGAGCAGACAGGAAAAATAAATGACTTGTAATTTAAAATACATGTTTTACCAGACACAGAAAGTCATGTATCATAAGATTCTATTTATATGAAACAGCTAGAATAGGTAAACTCATAGAAACAGAAAGCAGAGTGGTGGTTTCCAAGGGTTGAGGAGAGGGAGAAACATGGAGTAATTACTTAATGGGTGTGGCGTTTTATCTGGGGGTCACGAACACATTTGGGGACGAGACAGAGGTGTTGGTGTACAATATGGTGAATGTACTAAGCGCCACTGAACAGTTCACTTGAAAGTGGTTAATTTTACGTTGTGTGCATTTCACCTGAATAAAAAATAAATATTTTATAATGAGATGTTTTCTAATTAATGGCCTAACTATTTCTCATTGCTCAACAATCTACCTGGAAACAGGGAGGATTTTATTTCCTTCCATAGTGAAAAGAGGGATTAAATAGGTCTCTAGGTTCTAATATTTGTCACCTTTTGGTTCTTCTTACAGAAAGTCTAGTGTTTTCCCAGAATGTCTGTTGCGCAGAAGTAATTCTAACCTACTACCCCTGACTTGCTTGGCCCTGTACCATCAGCAGCAGTGACCGGTGTGGCCGGAGAATCACAAGTGGATGGGGTGCACCTGTGTTCACTAGCCCCTGCGCCCCCTGCCGGCCCGTGTGACCCAGCCGTGCTCTGGGGAATGCCCTTCTGTGGTGGTGACATCAGACAAAACTACGGGTCATTTCAATTCAGTACCAAAATACGAAGAACTGGCTCTCTCCACACACTTTTAGGATCAAAGAAAATAGATTTTAACAAAGAACAGAAACATCTTTGGAAGAAACACAGTTTTTTTCCCCTTCTTTTTGATACTAAGAAGAACATACGCTTCCACACACAGATCCAAAGCGGTCAGCTGTTAAGCGGAAAGAAAAGCCCAAGAACTTAGGAGGAATAAAAATATTGAGAATAGAGGTAAATAGAAGGGAACTTGAAAAGAAACTGCAAGATTATGTAACAACAACAACAAAAATGGCTAACAATCATATTTAGGAAAAGCAGGTATGGGACTGCTCAGTCTTACCCAACACCTTCCGCCTTGTGCCCTACGCCATGCAGTCAGGGCCATAGACTAACAGGCCTCCCAAACCGTCACCCAACCAATTTTCTAAACCACTCAGTTGGTCTCCCACTCTACTTCTTGATGTAGCTGTAATCTTTCTGGTTTTGCCCTAATGACATTCTTTCCAACCATGGCTCGGTCTCATCTCCTAGACTTAATGCTTAGCTTTGAGTGTTTGGTTTCGTTGACCAAGGTTTAGACATTCTTCTGGGACTCCTGCCTTCAATGGCTTCATGCATTCAGCCTGGACCAGGGATGCTGAAACAGAGTCCCCCTAAAACTGAGTTCCTCTGCTGAGTTTATGACTAACCTCTCTATCCAAAACTTTACTTCCTTTCTTTTCCTGAACCTGTTCCCCTTAAGACTGAGGAGTATCAAAGAAAAGGGGAGACTGAAACCATATACAAGCCCCCGTGTGTCTGTCCTTTGAAGTAAAAGGCTTTTGCTTTCGTCTTCCAGGCCTCCCTTGAGTCTCTAAACGCTGGCTCAAGAGTTAATGATTATGAAATGTGAAGATGCAGAAACAAAGAATAGCTGTTGGGCCAGGAAACTGGTAACAATTTAGACTATAAATCCAACATATCGCAGAATCACCAAACTCACAGTTCCTTGAAAGATATAGATAAAGGCCTGACACACATTCCTATGCTGTTTTTACAGGAAGCAGCCCCTACCAGATGAAAACTGTGACCACAAGCACATAGGCCCTAGACTGGTTGAAACCAGAAGGCTGATGAAGTTTGAAACTTCACCTTGATGCCAACCAATCCGAGAATTGTCCATGAGCTGATATGCACCCTGAAGACCCCTCCCTCACACTGCCTTTAAAACCCCTTCCCTGGGCTTCCCTGGTGGCGCAGTGGTTGAGAGTCCGCCTGCCGATGCAGGGGACACGGGTTCGTGTCCCGGTCAGGGAAGATTCCACATGCCGCGGAGTGGCTGGGCCCGTGAGCCATGGCCGCTGAGCCTGCGCATCCGGAGTCTGTGCTCCGCAACGGGAGAGGCCACAACAGTGAGAGGCCCGCGTATCGCAAAAAAAAAAAAAAAAAACCCTTCCCTAAAAGCCATCAGGGATTTCAGGTCTTTGGAGCATGAGCTGCCTGTTCTCCTTGCCTGGTGCCCTGCAATACATGCTGTACTTTCCTTCACCACAACCAAGTGTCAGTAGTTGACTTTACTGCACGAGGGTGAGTGGACCCAGGTTTGGTTCTGTTAACGATGTCACTCCTCCCTGTGACTCACGGAAAAGTGTTCAGTTCTGTTTTGGTGAGTCCTTCCTTTTCTTGGTGTATCCCTCAAGACTAAGCCTAAAATAAGGTTCTAATATTGATTTCAGGCTCACAAATGGCTAGACAACCTGCATATCAAGAAGAAATGTTTAAATATAATGAGAAAGCAAAATATATTAAACGCTTTCAAAATCCCCTAATTCTATTGCAATATGCCAACTGACTCAGAGAGTCTTATTTTTTCCCCATGTTGTGTGAGAAAAAAACATGTGGTCCTGTCACAAAATGTTCTACATGCCACAGAAGTTGTAGCATGATTTTTCTGGAAAAAATCCTAAAAGAGGGGAAAAGCATCTGTTTCCTATGTTTGTCATGCTATGAATGAAATGCAAAATGGGGAGTGGGCTATGCAGGGGCATCTATTTTCCCTTTGATAGCAATGCTGAGGTAGAGCATCAATTTTAGGCTATCTTATGGTTAAGCAGCATGGATGAGGACTGCAATGTCGTATGTGTGTAACTCCTGTCTTAAGCTGAGCAATTCCCTGTCACCTCCATCCTGACATCACTGCCACACCATGATAAAATCACACTGATAAAGCCCATGATAAAATCACACTGACCAGGCTCTTCTGCTTACTGACTCTGACCTTGGGCAAGTCATTTAACCTTTTGGAGCCTGTTTCTCCACTTTCAAGATGGTAATAGTAATGCCTATTATTTATTATTTAAGGTGCCGCTATGGTTGAATGTGTCCCCCCGAAAGATGCATTGAATTCCTAACCCCCCAGTACCTCAGAATGTGACCTTACTTGGAAATAGGGTGATTGCAGGTGTCATAGTTAAGATGAAGTCACACTGGAGTAGGTTAGACCCTTAATCCAGTATGTCTGGCGTCCTTATAAGAGGAAGGACAGCCAAGGGAAGACACAAACCATAGGGAGAATCTCACATAGGGAGACACAAACACATAGGGAGAATGACTGTGGACGGAGAGACTGGAGTGAGGCAGCTGCAGGCCAAGGAGTGGCAGCCAATGCCAGCCATCACCACAAGCTCCAAAGAGGCCGGGAAGGATGCTCCCCTACGTGTCTCTGAAGGAGCACCGGCCCTACCTTGCTTTTGGACTTCTAGCCTGCAGAAATGTGAGACAATAAATTTCTGTTGTTTTAAGCCACCCAGTTTGTGGTATTTTGTTACAGCAACACTAGGAAAGTAATAGGGTGGTGGAAGTGTAATTTATTTATTGTATGCGTGTATATTTTAATTGCAGGAGGAAAGACACTTAGGATAAACCAGATAGACAAGAAGAAAACAAGGTAACTTTTCTTATGTATCTAAACCAAGGAAATGACATTATTTCCTCTGGAGCTGACATTGCTACTCTCCTTCCCACCCACAGGCCTCCTGGCTGTGCCTGCGACATCTGACCATGTTCCCTTCTTAGGGGCTTTGCATCAGCTGCATCTCTGCTGGGAACACACCAGGGCTAACCCCCAAATTCCTGTCATTCTTCAATAAGGCAGACCCTGCTACTCCATTTAACCCTGCAAACTGTCCTCCCACCCACCCAGCATATTCCCAATTCCCTTTACTTGGCTCTACTTTTTTTTTTTCCATATTCTTACTGACTTCTAATAGCCTAGTAATTTATTTAATTCTCTATGGCATGCATTATTTATTATCTTTCTCCCTCTGTGATAGAACAAGCTCCAGGAGGGCAGGGATCGTCACCTGTTTTGTTCATTGATGAGAACAAGCATCTGGAACAATACCTAGTTCGTAAGAGGTGCTCAACAAAGATCTTTAAAAATCCATTATTTATTTATTTATTTATTATTTTTTGTGTGTGTGTGTGGTACGCGGGCCTCTCACCGTTGGTGGCCTCTGTTGTTGCGGAGCACAGGCTCCCGACGCGCAGGCTCAGCGGCCATGGCTCACGAGCCCAGCCGCTCCGCGGCACGTGGGATCCTCCCGGACCGGGGCACGAACCCGCGCCCCCCGCATTGGCAGGCGGACCCTCAACCACTGTGCCACCACAGAAGCCCCCATTATTTATTTTTAATTAGCCACTTTATAATTATAGAAGCTGTACCTGTGCATCAAAAAACATTATAAAAAATTAAAAACTTCAAATTCCCTCCATCCAATAATATCTCCCCGATCACGATAAACCAAAACAGTTTTTATCTCCTTTTAAGTGATTCCCTAAGGAATCCTGTCTCTTGAGGAAAAATGTCATGATAGGAATAACACCCATCTTCCAAGGTTTGGTATGTGGATTAAACCAAACAATACTTAATACAATGCTTGTTGTAACAACTAACACAGGTAGCTGTTATTTTCTCTCCTTTGATCTTGTCCTTAACTTCCACCCGTCCCCGCCCAACTTTCAAAAAGTAGGTGACAGATATCTGCAGCAAAAAGAATGGTGTGATGTTGTTCTTACAGGGGGGCAGGTGGAGAATGCCTTCCACTCCCGGCACTCAGGACAAAGCCCCCAAATTCACGGTACCAAGTTCTAAGGTCCAAACGCACCATGAGACACAAGGCCACCAACTATTCCATAGAATTTTACAACAGCAACCAATAACAGTAATTAACAATAACAATTAACACTTTTATATTGCACTCTCCCATTTGCAAAGCATTTTCATATGAAATTTTCTTTTATAGGTGAAAGAACTGGGGCTCTGAGAATTTACATGATTTGTCCAAGTTTACACAGCTGGTAAGTAAAAAGACTGGGAATTAAATCTAGAATTAGAAGATCATCAGTGACAAGGATCTTTTAACTTGCTATTTAGTGAAATGTGTACTATCCATTTTGAGTCCCATTCACAATAAATGAAATATTATTTAGTATTTTCTTTGTAAGCTACTTCCTTCCCCATCCTCTAAACAAATGACTTACCTCTCTGAATAGTCACACGGCCTTTCCTTGTTAGAGAGCTCTCCTCCAAAATTTGCTTCTTGTAAAAAGGAGACTTCACCCTCAGTGGTACATGTGCCAGGAAATAGAGTACATTGTTGAGAAAGCCTGGGAATCACTGCTCTTGTGAACTGTTGAGAAAAAAACAAAACATCAAGAGCTTTATATCACCAGTTCTCTCCGGGGACACCTTTAAAATAAATCCCTTATCCATTCTTTGGCAGAAGTCATTACAAAAGAGGCTTTTTGTTTTTGTTGTTTTTGAGGTTTCCAATTAGGTTTAGTAATATATTTTTTAATGAATTTATTTATTATTTAATTATATTTGGCTGCGTTGGGTCTTAGTTGCTGCGCACGGGCTTTCTCTAGTTGCGGCGAGCAGGGGCTACTCTTTGTTGCGGTGTACAGACTTCTCATTGTGGCAGCTTCTCTCGTTGCCGAGCATGGGCTCTAGGTGCGCGGGCTTCAGCAGTTGCGGCACGCGGGCTCAGTAGTTGTGGCTTGTGGGCTCTAGAGTGCAGACTCGGTAGTCATGGCGCACAGGCTTAGTTGCTCCGCGGCATGTGGGATCTTCCCGGACCAGGGCTTGAACCCGTGTCCCCTGCAATGGCAGGTGGATTCTTAACCACTGTGCCACCAGGGAAGTCCTAGGTTTAGTAATATTAAATTTGCATTCCTTAGCCTAAATTTATTCTAGGGCCTTCAAAGCATTTATTATAAACTGTTCCCACTTTTGAAGGGACTGAAAGAATCACATTCATGACTACTGAGGCTCCCATCCTTCCTATATACAGAATTCTCGCATTTATTTTTCATTGTAATTTAACTAAAATTCAAGGAGCTAGAAGACACAAAGTCAACCCAGCAGAGAAGTGAAGGCAGTAATCATTAGATTATTTCCTCCCCCAGAGGTAATAAAGCACCTTTTTATTCAAATACCAACCACTGTGTTAACTAGGTTGATGGGCTCCCCGTGGGCAGGGCACACACTATCGCTTCTAAACACATGAAATGAAAACCATGACGTAATGACTGTACATTTTAACTGGAAAGGAGGTGGGAAGTGTCCAGGAAACAATCCCAGATTCAAATATGCCCTTTGCAAAGTCCAGGAAAAGAAGACAACATTCTGGGGCAATGATGCAGGAAGAAATCACTTCAATTGTCAGGATGACAATGGCTGTTGGGCCCTTCTGAGGAGTTCACAGTGTGGGCTTAGAGAAGGATTCCCAGTCCTGGCTATGAGGGACGAGCTTGTATCAGACCAACTCCCACTGAACACAGCTAGAAAAGCTAGATAAAATTATTTTTAAAACCTATTTGAAGGTACTGGAGTGCTACCATGGCAGCCAGGACATGAGAGGACAAGATCTTGGGAGAAGGGAAATAGAAATGAGGCAAGTCATCATACTACTTTTCCCCTCAAGAAATCTACTGATCTTTAAGAGGCACAGGGCAAAACTGCTGAGAAGCCAAGCTGAAAGCTGCTGCTTAGAGGCCTGCTTTTGCCAGGTTCACAAGGCTGAGGAGACTCCAAAGAGAAGGGAAGTCCAGAGAAGCAAGCTCAACATTCCACCCCTCTAAGCGTTCGCTCATTGATAAATGACGTAACCCAAGCAGAAGACGGCAGCTAAGTGGCTGAGGAGTTAAACAGAGCAGTTGCCAGTTTCATGATGCTGGAGGAATGAAAATTAGACTTCAGGGCCCACCAGGCCCAGGTAAATAACCCATGCTTTCAGTTAGGACCCCTTAAAGGGCTATACCCTAGGATGAAGGCCTTAAAAATACTGGAACTGAGCCTCAAATCAGGTCAGTCCCTCATTAAAGAGGTCTGCCTTGCTCTAACTGCCTATCAGAAGCAAAAGCCAGCCTCTGGAGAAAGACACCATCATCCACAGTCTCTATGATTCGTTATACATAATGTCCTGCGTTCAATCAACAATTACTAGGCATACCAGGACACAGGCTTAAGAGAAAAAGAGACAATGAAAACAGACCCAGAGGTGACCCAGATAAAGTCATGGCACATGGTCTTTAAAATACCTATGATTAATATATTTAAAATTGTAAAGATTATAAAATATTTTAACACATATCTCTCAGTAACTCACAAAACAAGCAAAAAAAAAAAAGTAAGGACACAAAAGATTGGAACAACACAATTTACAAACTCAACCTTAGTAAATTTATTTAGAATACTGCACTCATCAACTGATTACGTAGTGTTTAAGGTACACACGTTGACATTTATGGAAATTAACCACACGGATCATAAAAGTTTCAAGAAATTTCAACAAATGGAAACCAGAGTACTTTTTTGAACCTATTATTTAGAAGTAATACAGATTCACAGGAAATTGCAAAAACAGTATCATTTTTTAAATTGAAGTAAAATTTACATACAGTAAAATAGACTGGCTTTAAGTGTACAATTTTATACATTTTGATAAAGAAATCCAACTGTGTAATCGCCAACAAAATACAAATATGGAAACATCACTCCAGAAAGTTCCCTAAGGTGCCTTTTAGTCGATTCCCACATCCCAGAGGCAAGCACTGTTCTCATTACTATTACCACAGATTAGTTCTGCCTGTTCTTGAACTTCATAAAAAATGGGCTATAGTATGTACTCTTTCGTGTCTGGCTTTATTTACTCGGCATAATGTCTCTGAGATTCACCTACACTGCTGGGTGTCTCAAGAGTTCACTCTTCGTTATTGCTAAGCAATACATAGTCCATTGTATGAAAATACCACAACCTTTTAATATATTCCCTTATAGATGGATGTTTGGTTGTTTCCATTTTAGGGTTATTACGAGTAAAGCTGTTATAAATATTCTTATACAAGTCTTTCTGTGAATATATATTTTCATTCCTCTTGGATAAATACCTAGGAGTAGAACTGCTAGATTACAGAGTTGGTGAATATTTAACCTTACAAGAAACTGCCATTTTCCCAAAATAGCTGTATCATTTTATACTCCCATCAGTAACACGTGAGAGTTCCAGCTTACACAGCCTCATCAACATTTGGTATTGGCAGACTTTTAGTTTGTGCCATTCCAGTGCGAGGTTCTGATGTGCATATCTTCTTTGTGCAGTATCTGTTCAAGTCTTTAGTCCATTTTTTTCAAATTGTGTTTTTTTTTTAATTACTGATTTATAGGAGTTCATTTGATATTCTGATGCCAGTCTGCATCAGGTATATGTATTACTTATATTTTCTCCCAGCCTGCGGTTTGCCTTTTCAATTTCTAACAGTCTTTTGATGAGCAGAAGCTTTTAATGCTGATGAATCTTGACTTATCATTTTTTTCTTTACATTTAGTGCTTTTGACATCCTTTAAGAAATCTCTGCCTACCTCAAAGCCTAAAAGATATTCACCTACTTTTTTTTCAAGAAGTTTTAGTGTCAGCTTTATGTTTATGCCTATGATATATCTCAAATTAATTTTTGTTTGTGGTGTAAGGAAGGGGTAAGAGGTTCATCCCCCCCCCACTTGTTCCCCTTCATCAAAGTTTTGACATATATTACAGTACGTTTTCAATTAAGCTAGAAATCAACACAAAAACGTTAACCAGAGAAATCTCAAATGTTTGAAAATTAAGCAGTACACATCTAAATAGCATGGGTCAAAGAAGAAATCACAAGGGTAATTAGAACAAAATTTGACTTAAGTAATAATAAAATGATGACAAATAAAAAGCAGTGAAATGCAGCCAAGCTATATTTTAAAAGGTCAGAAACCAATAATTTATATATCCATACCAAGGAATTAGAAAAAGAACATAGAAATAAATCTGAAGAAAGAGGAAATAACAATAAGAACAGAAATAAATGAACTAGATAGAAAACAATCATAAGTGGAGAAAAATCAACAAAGGCAAAAAGTTGGTTCTTTGAAAAAGATAAACACTGATTAACCCTTTAGCCAGTCTTCGAAAAGCAGAGCCAAAGCTTCTCACCCCAACTCTATGACCCAAGAATCTTCTCCCTACAACACTGATTTCAGACAGAACAAGTCTCCTCATCTCCCCTATTGTTGGTCTCAAAGACACAAGGTCTATTTTACTTGTAAGAGTTTTGCTTTTATTCTTTACAGAGAAACAAATAGAGGAAAACAAAAATAAACACAAGGACGTCGCAAAGCTTCCAGAATTTCGAATGTGAGCTCTTGGTCAACAACGTTATGAGGTGAAAACAACGTTGACCTGATGTTTCATGAGACATCAGCCCCCAAGATGTGAAGCTGTCAATACGAGTATTTGAAATATTGATTTACATCCACTATCATTAGGAGTGAACTTTATTCTAAGTGCCTTAAAAGGACAACTAACAATACTGTACAGCCAGTGTGATCAGCAAGACATTTTACAGTTAAGTCTACAAAATGTGAACACAAATCTATTTTTCACTGACGTGAAGTCACTATGATACTCAATACAACACTCAGTAATAATTATTTTTAAACAAAAGACAACAAGCCACACATCATCTGTGAAATATTTGTTCTCCCTGCCTCTGTAAAAAATGATTTAAATAATACACAAAAATCAACCAATGGTATTAATAATTTACTGATAATTAAATAATGCACAGATGAAAATTGGCAATCAAACTCACTCCTTAGTCAATAGATGAAGAAAATGTTGGTAGAGATCTGAGGAAATAAATATTTAAAAATTAGTTGACATGCAAAATTTATCATACTATTGGATGAAATACAGATGTTTCTGTCTCAATAATGAAATTCATGAAGAACTATTTTTTTAGTAAGCCACTAAAGGAAGAAGTACAGCAGAAGAAATATACGTTCTAATAATAAATGACTTCTTTAATAAAAACAACTGTTTTATGGAGAGCCTGTGACATCGATGGAGTGAAGAAAGGAGTCCAGGAAAAGACAATACCAGCTGTGAAAGGCATTTGTTGCATCATTCAGAGGCAAACTATTACATAAAGGAGGTTGACTCCGGAAAAGCACCAAGTTCGACAGAATGTCAATGGCACGGTTAACTTAGTAGAATCACTGTAAAACCTTGGCATAACATGGGATTGAGCATGAAAATATTTTATACTACACAGTGGTTCCTTGGTTATATCACACCACTGCACCAAGAGGACTTGTCAACTTTTAAGTTGACTCACATTTGCTCTTTTCAAGTAGACGTGTTCTAAAATATCCTGACTGCCTCAGTGAAGGCAACTGTCAGCTCTATGCTTCAGAAGAGATGTTTTTTGGTGGGAAAAAAAAAAAACAAAAACCATGTATATTCTTTTTTTCCCCTCCAGATTTTCTAAATAGCGTTCAGGCTGATATGTTAGTTGTCATTTACTTTTCTGATAAAGTTGATGCTTTAATAATGAGTGATAAATAACCACCTTTCAAGGAAACTGACTCTAAAAAGAATACTTTGAAAATGGGTGTTTGGAGAGTTTTCCATCAGGTGATTTTGTTGTTGCTGAAAACGATGGAAGTCATCACCTTCAGGAATCATCCTTAAATGATGATTCATACTCTCTTTCTCACACTTCCCACGACGAATTGTCCCGAGCCTAATTTTCTTGTCTGACAACTAACTGATATACCTTTAAAATACATCAAGACCACAACCACTTCTCATCAGCTACGAGGCTCCCAGGCTAGTCCCAGCTACCATCATCTCCCTCCCAGATTACAGCAGCAGCTTCCTCGTTGATCTGCCTGCATATACTCCCCCAACTCCTTCACTGCACCATTGCCCCCAGCAGCCAGAGTCATTCTATTAACAATCATCTGCTCAAAACCATCTAATGGTTTCTCATATGTCTCAGAGTAAAAGTCAAATTCCCTACAATGGCCTACAAGCTCCTATGTGATTGGTCCATTATACGATTACCTCACTGACAGCATTTCTTCTTCCCCTCTTCTTTACTTACTCCACTCCAGCCCCAACGGTACTATGTCTCAAAGAAGCCAGGCACATGCTGCCTCAGGGCCTTTGCACTGGCCGCTCCCTTTGCCTGTAATATTTCCCCAGATACCTTCCCGCACCTCCTGCAGATTTTTACTGAGATATCACTTTCCCATGAGGCCTTCCCTGGCCCCCATCTAAAACAGCAACTACTCCCAACACTTCCCATCCCCCTTAATTGCTTTATTTTTCTCTTTAATGTTTATCACCATCTAACATATTTTAACTACACTTGTTTATCTGTTATTGTCCATCTCCCTCTCCCACTGAATGAGGGCAGGAATTTTGTCTGTTGTATGTTCACTGTTCTAGCTCCAAAGTCTAGGACAATGGCTAGCAATAATACTTGAATATGTGAATACTTGATGCTCAAAGAACAAGTAGCTTGTTAAGACCTTCATATGTACACACTTTTAAAAACTTGGAAACAGAATTTTCTAAATCTTCCAAATGAATTTTAATGAGTTTTAACTCTTTGTTAGAAATATAAAAATGTAATACCTTAATAATAATTTGTAAGAATAATTGTATGGCATGGGAAAATAACAATTATTAGCTGAATTGAAACAAAAATCTTGGCATAGTTGTTGAATGTGATTGAAAAAAATATATTTTGATTCACTAAGTGCAGCCAATGATGTCATTCTTCTATTTGGATCAATACCTCTTTATGAATTATCTCTTTCGGCTGTTAAAACTCAATTATCAAAATAAAATGAACTCATAACCACACCATCAAATGTATCACACAGCGTTAAACCAAAACAAAACAAAGCAAAAAAATGATATATATTCAGTTACTGTGCTCTCATAAAGCAAAGGGAATTTTTTTGAAATGTTAATCAATAAAATAAAATTTAAAAATTTTATCTTTATCTCACCCTTTAAAAATTTCAATTTCATGAATGTTTTATGATATTCAATATATTCAACACTTATAAACAAACATTTTTTTGTTTGAAGGAAGCGAATCTTCATTTATAGCTTGGAAACCGCTGTGCTAGAGAGTTGGGAAAGAGGGAAGAGGCACTTCTTGCCCTAGCTGAGAGAAACAGAAAAATCATCAAATAATTACCACCATGTTGCAAGTATCATGATAAAAGGTCCTTTATGACTTGGCCTCTGCCCTCCTCTATAGCTTTGTCCCTCACTACTCCTTAAATGACTCCAACTCTATAAAGTTTATGCTCCAGCAACACCTAATTTCTGGTAATTTCTCATGCACAACTCTTGATTCTGGACCGCTTTGCATGGATCTAGGGTTGCCAGGAAAATACAGGATGCCCCATTAAATTTGAACTTCAGATAAACAATAAATAATTTTTGGTGTAGGTATATCTGATGCAATATTGGCGTCTCCTGCATTTTATCTGGCAGTTCTATGCCATGGAAACCCACAATTACGGCCCCTAACTCAGGCTGAACTGGAAATGCTTCCTCAAAAAGGTAATGACTTGAGATGACACTTGTCTTCCGTTTCCTTTTCTTAGGGTGTACAAACCCTTAAAAGGATAAAGCATTGATGGCAATTCAATAATCTTGGAGGATATCTTTGGCTACTTTATTTCAGAATAAAAGTGGAGTGAGGAATCTTAACATAATACAGTATCATATTGTATCTGTCAGGATTCATTTATTGCATGTAACAGAAACTGACTTAGGCAAGCTTGAGCGAAAAATTATAGTTATTATAAATATAATCTATTATAATTATACTTACATATTTACACAGAACTTTTGGGATAAGTGTACAGATTGGCTGCGGAAAAAAAGTTTAAAACTTGGACCTACAGACCATTGCTTGTATCTGCTTCTCTCCTTGTATCTACTATTTGTTTTTCTCTCTACAGGTCATTTTTGGTACTCTATAAGGTAGGCAGAAGATGGGTCATGTCACCTTTTTTAGATCTCTTCTTTTTAACAGTACAGCCCAGATTAAGGTTAAAATCTCTTAATTCCAATTCAAATTGGACTCTGATTGGGCCCAACTGGGGTCAGTATAATTTACTATAACCTGAGAGTCAGAGTTAAACACTGCGTAAAAATGGGTGCCAGGGAGTCATCCCTGGAGAATGGAGGCCAGGGAGTGGTAATTCCCAAAGAAAAAGGAGTTGAAGGCATGGACATTTGGGCGAAACTACAAAAGGGCACCCGGCACATACAACCAAGCACGGGCTACACACAACACTCACGTCCACCACCATCACCCTCCCCATCATCACCTACTGCCATCTACAACTACCACCTCTACCACCGCCTTCACATGGTGCAAATCCTCCTGTCAATCTCCACTCTTTTTATCAAGCAGGTAATCCTTTCCTGGCTTTAAGGAAGCGGTAAGGCAACTAAAGACTGGGGTCTTTGTTACTGTCTATGCCTCCCAGCAAGAGTTTGGCTCCACCAAACCAGCTTCATGGAAGCCCCTGTACTGTGTAGGCAGCAATTTAGAACTCATCTTTCGTCCCATGCTGAACACTTAGCTTTGAACCCCCTCCCCATCTCTATTCATTTCCTTTGTCACATCCTCAGGAGGAACTTTGCAGAACCCTTGAAATGTTAACAGTTTGTTTGCAATTCAAGAATGACTACATCTGGGTGTTTCCAGACACAAAAACAAAATCAGGAATAATGAGGCCATATATAGTTGGTACCATACCCTAGGGCCTGGCTGTGATCCTTCAGTGGACCCAGAGTATGTATCCCCAGGTAAACTCCTTTGAATAAACTGAAATGTGGACATTTGCCATTTGCCATGGCCATGTGTAGGATGTTTCACAGCCCCCGCTGGCTGTGCGGTCCGCCCCCAGAAAACAAGTGCTAAGAATCAGTTCCCTGTATTTCAAGCTCTCGGTCCAGCAGTCGGGAAGCCTGGGTGTCAGGACCACATCTCCAGGATTCATTTACTTCTGCAAGTCATGATGCCTGTGACCTGCCACTTGAGAACAGATTGTAACAGAGAAACTGCAGCTGAATTTCTTGGAAGGTTTCTGCCTAGACTGGTAACCGTGATGCTGGGTCTGGCCAGGTAGAATTAGGTTTCTGTCTGAGCGGCTTCATTTTTGCAGGCAGACACAACTTCGAGCCGCGTATGCTCAGCCCATCCTCAATACCAATTGGCAAGAAAAGCGGTGACACCAGTTTTGGTGACTCTTAGCGGACAGCAGGACCTGAGTAGTGATACTATCCTCCTTTTCCTCCTGTAAGGCCCCCAACCTGACAGCAGGGCGCAGTAGAAATGATCTGGACTTCAGGCCAGGAGAGCCATATTCCAGTCTTGGCTGGATGTGAAATTACATTGTGCAGTTTAAAAAAACTGATATAAATGACCTCCTTCCCTCTCTCCTCCATCTCCACGCACTAGCGGGAGGAGAACAGAAATTCTGCTCCTTCATCTCTCGCTTTCCCAGCCTCTTACCCAACAGAACTTCTAGGAATGTGCAGGTACAAAAGATACCCCTAAAGCCGTGTGGCTGGAGATATAAAGGGGAACAATCTAAAGCCATTAGCACATGGAAACATCTTCACAGATGTCCTATCCACAAGAGTCAGGCTCAAGGATTGAAATCCACCCTTTCCCCTTCCCAGATCTTATAATTTTCTACTATTCCTCTGCAGAGAAAACACTTAGCTAAACTACAAGTTTAGACCTATACAAGTTTAGACCTATAAGATTGCTGCTACTATTAATGGTCATGAGTTAATAATTTTCTACTATTCCTCTGCACAGAAAACACTTAGCTAAACTACAAGTTTAGACCTATACAAGTTTAGACCTATAAGGTTGCTGCTACTATTAATGGTCATGAGTTAATAGTTTCCCTTTCACTGTTAAACTTCAGAGGCAAGTGGTCTACATCTTTTATTTGTCTCAGCATTGTTCTCTCCTTAACCCCTCCCCCAAATCACTCCTGATCTCACTGTTCTACTCAAATTGTACTTCTGAAAGTCACCAATGACCTCTGAGTCCCAAACAAGTCTGTGCTCAATTCACATTTGTCTTGACACTCACCACCCTCCCATCGACAGCCCTTAATATGTGATGCTGCCAACTGGACGTCACTGCTTGAATTTGTCTGTTTCTTTAGGTTCCTTGAAAACTGTCTTCCTGATTGCTTTTAACCTTCTACATACTCTTTTTCCCTTTTACTGATAAATCTTCAAAGCAAAGCAAATATTACACAGTTTTTCTAAGACTAACACTTGTCATTTTACTTTTTCATTTCTGTCATTCTCCATGCCTGGTTAGTTGTTTTTTTTTTTTTTAATCTTATTTGTTTCTTTCCTTGATGCCTCTTTAATCTGTTTTCTCTGTTAATCCAGGCTCTCATCTAGTCATGCCTGACTTTCTCAATATCCCATTATTCAGTTAGTCTGCCTCTGCTATGCCCTAAACATTACTGTCATATTAATTCAGGAAATTCTGCTTGCATTAAGTTACTCCCTTTCTACAAAACATGCAATGACTCCCCGTTATTCATTTCAGAATAAATTTCTAGCTGAGTCTGGCATTCAAGACCCCCTCATCCAAAAACCTGGCCCCATTTAACCTACCCAAGCTATTTTTATTACCTAACATCTACCATCCCCCATCACAAATTATCTCTTGGACAAATCAGTGTCCTTGCATCTCACAAATATCTAGGATGAGTCTCAACTCTAAGTCTCCCTTACTTTCAATGAGCAGCAGAGAAAAACACCTGGTTTTCTCTGGACCTTCCATTTAACATTCCCACTACCACTGTGATTCATGGTCACCATTTCCGACAGAGCCACAGCACACGCATACCCCCCAGCAAAGAGCTTGCAATCTTCAGGGCTAACTGGATTCTACCAGGAAGTATTACTCCACTCAAACCAGAATGCATGTGATAGGCAGGGAGTGGCAAGCCAAGAGATGAAGAGTCCTCTGTGTTTGTAAAGCAAGTACAAACAGAACCTGAGCATCATAGACTGAACTCATTCAATTCTTTGAAGTAAAGTAGCTCACCAGATAAATACCTCTGCTGGTTGTTTGAATTACAGATGAGTAAACTAATCTGTTTCTTTATCTGTAACTTCTCAAAGGCAACTGTTCAGAAGCACATCTTAAGGAATAAACTGAAATCTCTCTGATATTTGGTTGGAGAATAAATGGCTATTTATTTCCTATATTCTTAAAGGAAATTCTAGGGTTCAGGCATGAGAGGATAGACTTAGCATGGGATCACGAACTTGTTCACCTGTTCACCAGGTATGGAAGGTAGAGGTTTGAGAGAGATGGCCAACAATCCTTTTGAGAGTACAGTACGTACTACTACTTAAGCTAATGCTAAGCAGCCACGGTTCTTGGCCAGATGATAAAAATGATTTATACTTTAGACATAATTCTAAGACAACAATTCTCAAGTGTGTAACCCTCTTGAAGGCTCTCCAGAATTTCCAATTCTCCTATTTTCATTTTCCCGTCTCTTTTTCACCTCATTTTATCTTGTAAAGTACTTTTTGACCCAACTCAGCTTTGGTCTCCTTTGATGGGATTTGAGAATACAGTAGAGAATCTTCCCTGATTTAGCTACAAAGAAACTTTCTCACCATTTGTTTGCTCTCTAGCAGTGGGAATAGACTTCCAGTGATCCAGCCACACTCCAGCCCCTGATGAATCTTACCCGTTTCAGTAATGCCTTTTTTTGTGGCATTAACATAGGTAGTCTTTAACCCCCCAGAATATGATTTTATATATTAGTTTGTAAAGTCAGCCTCTGTTTTATATGTTGGTCTTATATGTTGGCTTGTAAAGCCAGTTGTGAAAATGCTGATGGTCTTTTCCCTATAGAAACCATGTGACAAATGGTTGTTAGGCTCTCAGGCTGGTTTTGTGACTAATTACCCATACCACTGCAGTAGTATGAGAAAGATACAAAGTCTTTCTGTTTCTGTGTTCCTGAATCGCATTGATCTCAAGGAAGTTGGGTAAGGATGGTTTCAGCTTCTTCTGTGTCTTTCCAGGGATTCTCTGTATATATAATATACATGTGTATGTCCTCAACTCTTTTTCCCTTTCTTTTTCTTAACACAAAAATTAGATATAATACATGCTGTCCTACATATTTCTATTTTCCCTTAACAACTGAGGCGATTGCATCAGTACAATGTAGATCGGCGTGGTTTTTTTAAATAGCTCTATGGAAACAACATGGCTTACTAAAAAAAATTAAAATATAAAGGTATTAATAATTTAATAAACTGTGTAAAGTAAATTTTAAATTCCATTTATCACTGTTAAAGCCACCACAAAAGAAAAATCAAGGCATTAAAAAATTATCCACAATCCCACTAAACTATGTTGGTTTAGTTCTTTTAAGATAGTGTTTTTAAAGTCTGGCGGGGCTTCCCTGGCGGTGCAGTGGTTAAGAATCTACCTGCCAATGCAGGGGACACAGGTTTGAGTGCTGGTCTGGGAAGATCCCACATGCCATGGAGCAACTAAGCTCATGTGCCACAACTACTGAAGCCCACGCACCTAGAGCCCGGGCTCCGCAACAAGAGAAGCGGCCACAGTGAGAAGCCCGTGCACCGCAACGAAGAGTCGTCCCCGCTCGCCGCAACTAGACAAAGCCTGCGCGCAGCAACGAAGACCCAACGCAGTCAAAAATAAATAAATCTATTAAAAGAAAAAAAAAAGGCTGGTGGATGGACTGTTCACACCAGAATCACGTCAGGTGCCTGTCAAATAGGCAGATTCCAGGGCACTCTCATACACTTATTAAATCAGAATTTCTGAGTATGGGACCTTAGCACTGCAAGATTTACAGTTCAAGTTTGAAAACTGGTACTTGAAGGCCTTTGCTTTGCCTTAAGAGAAAAGTTTCAATGATAGGTGACATGCAATTCTGTATTCCCACTTTTTTCAATATTTAAAGCTAATGTTTTATAATAAGCATTTTTCCATATTACTAAATTGCCTTCACTATCACCATTTTATTTGCCTGCTTACTACTCCATTTCTTAATTTACTTATCTGTTCATCTGCTGTGGACTTTTAGGATCATTCAAATTTTACCTTCACATTTCTTGCTCTTTCGTATTGTCCTTTGAAACAATAAGTAGTTGAAAGCCAAGACTGACACTTACAAACACATTATTCACATACAGCTCATTGAATACAATTTCGCATTTGAGACAAGTTGATTGAAGCCCACCGTGTCCACAGCACTGTGCATTTACACTGGGGGCCAACCAAGATGAGGAATTCAAGACCCTACCTATCAAGGAGTTTAAAATCTAGTAGATAGTTTACAATCTGGAAATAATCAGCCAAAGTTCTATTTAATGTCAGTCCTGGGAGGCAGTTGCAATGTCCTGACCCAGATGGCAGTTTTAATGCCTCCAAGGTAGCTACTCCTATGATCCCTAGTTTGCAGAGGGAGAAACTCCAGCTTAGGTTAATCAAGCAGTTTGCGCAGCATCACACAGTAAGTGGAAGAACTGAGATTTGAACCTGGACGGTATGACTGTAAGGCAGGGATTTGCAAACGTTTTCTGTAAAGGACCAAACAGTACATGTTTTAGGTTCTGGGGCCAGACGGTCCCCGATGCAAGTACTCAACTCTGCTGTCGCAGAGAAAAAGCATCCACAGAGGATACTTTAATGAACAGGCGTATCTAGGTTCCAATAACTTTACTTCCAAAAACAGGCTCCTTCCTGTTCTAAGATACATAGTCCTTATTCCCAGGCTATTCTACTTCCTCATTCAGCCAGTCTGATATATTGAGCATCTTCTCCATGCAAGGTAAACGCACAAATGAAGCCACAAATGAGGCTGCAAAATGAATAAAATGAGTCTCTGCCCTCCAAAACTCCAAGGTGAGAAAAAGATCATGTAACTTTGAGTAAGACATTTAACCTCTGTCAATGACTCCATTTTAAAACTATAAATATTGATAATATTTCCCTCATACAACACAGATGTTCTGAAGATTAATGAGACAGTTCACGTATTCTGATTTACTTAGCTGAATGACTTTTTCTTATGTTAAATTGTTCCTTGCTCTTTCGAAGTCCTAAAGGAGATGAGTAAATAAACCAATCTATCCTTTGCTCACGTAGGAAGGAATCCCCTTACATTAGTAAACTAGCAATTTTTATCCAGTATTGCAACACTTTATTTTTATGAAGCACTTTTAAAATTTATATGTAATTTTCTACTGGGACCAAATAGTTTTGGTTTTTTTTAAATAAATTTATTTATTTTTGGCTGCCTTGGGTCTTTGTTGCTGTGCACGGGCTTTCTCTAGTTGCGGCAAGCGGGAGTCACTCTTCGTTGCGGTGCACAGGCTTCTCATTGCGGTGGCTTCTCTTCTTGCGGAGCACGGGCTGTAGCGCGCAGGCCTCAGTAGTTGTGGCATACGGGCTTAGTTGCTCCACGGCATGTGGGATCTTCCCGGATCAGGGCTCGAACCCATGTCCCCTGCGTTGGCAGGTGGATTCTTAACCACTGTGTCACCAGGGAAGTCCCGACCAAATAGTTTTTAAACTTTTATTTCTTAACACAATAGAAAGGAACACAAAGGAAAAATGGAAAGGAACACAAAGGAAAAAAAATATGTGTAATTCAGAAACACCGTGATATGTGCTCAAAGTTACACATCCATGATATCCTCCCGTTATTTAGATTTTCTGAGTTATAAAAGTTCTTTGCTTGTACCTCACAGTCATTCTGACATTCATGGAGTCTCTGTAAAAACAGTCAGGAAGAGTCAGTCATTTACTCTTACAGGGTAGTTTTTAAATTGCTCAAAAAAGTATACACCCAGAAATAAAAAGGGAGGTGACTCCCCTGGTGGTCCAGTGGCTAAGACTCCACGCTCCCAATGCAGGGGGTCCTGGGGTTCGATCCCTGGTCAGGGAACTAGATCCCACATGCATGCCACAACTAAAGATCCTGTGTGCTACATCTAAGACCCGGCACAGCCAAATAAATAAATAAATAAATATTTTTTTAAAAAAAGATTAAAAGAAAAAGAAATAAAAAGGGAGGAGATACTGATACATGCAACAATGTGGATGAATCTCAAAAGCATTATGCTGAGTGAAAGAAGCCGGACACAAAAGACTGTATGATACCACTTACATGACACTTGGGAAAGGGCAAAACTATGCAGGCATATTTCAGATCAGTGGTTGCTGAGGCTGGGGACAAGAGGAGGGGACTCATGGTAAAGGGATGTGAGGGGACTATCTGGAGTGATAGGAATGTTCTGTACTGATTGTGATATGGCCACATTGTTCAAAGTGCACCTGGAAAGGGCCGAAGTTTGCTGTTTATAAACTAGACCTCAATAAACCTGTCTGAAACTACTATAGAGAGTTCCTCGGGCAAAGATAAATGGAGAACAGGCCCCAAAGGTTGCAGTCAATTGCTCTTCAGGTTAAATTCTGAACAGGAGCTAGCACTGGGATCTGGGCCAGAGGCACTGCATTTGCTGACTCTCAAAGACAGCCCAGCACGCACCTGGGGCAGGGCCAATCTCCGAAAGCAACTGGGAGGAAAGAGAAACAGCGTGGGCAGTTGGAAGGTCCTGACCCAGATGGCAGTTTCTGGCCATTCTTCACAGACTCCTGAGAAGCTCCTGTTTCCCTGTGTTACGGAGGCTGAGGTAAACTGTACCACTTTCTCCTATGTACAGACTGACCCACATCTCTACCTCAAACTGCCCGGGAAAAAGAAAAGTGCCAATTGCACACACTTGGGTGGTCCTATTACTGCTCTCAATAATGTTTCTAGGACTAGTCATTTAAGGAACACCCACTGGGGATTCTGCTGAGCACCTGACGTAGCAGCAAACCAGACTGAAGGCGCTGCTCTCCTGGAGCCTGCCTTCTAAAGGATGGCGAACAGCTCACATTTATTGAGTGCTTGCTATGTGCCAGGTGCTACGGGGACTGACACATTGAATTGATACAACTATGGAGTGCAGAGGCTATTATTACCACACCTATTTAAAATTTAGGAGCCTGAAGCCCTGCAAGCAAAGTAACTTGACCAAAGATGTGCAGCTAGAAGGTAGCAGAATCTGGCTTGAAACCCAGGCAGACTCACTCCCTCAGTCCATGCCCTTAGCTACACTGTCTCTCTGAGTGGTGGACAGGTCAGCAAAAAGACTGTCCTTATAGGGTCCCAGAATGTCAGTACTAGATGCCTCGGGAAATATCTGTAAACACTGAATAAAGCTATCCCATTTACATAGAAAGAGTGTTACCTCATGAGATAAAAGGTCAAATATCACTAATAGACAATTTCCCCCCCCAAAAAATAAATAAACACTAGTTAACGTACCTACAGAAAAATGATTACCTTACAATCAAAGGAATAAAGCAATACAATAGGATGTATGTTTTCCTTATTAAATTAGCAAGCAAAGAGTTCAAATGCAGACAGCTAAGATGAATGCACTGCTAATGGAAATGCAAATTAATATAGTTTGGAAGGCAGTTTGCATTCTGAACCATTAACATATTAATTCCTCTTCACCAGTTTTTCCATTTTTATGACTTTATCTTTAGGAAATAATCCAAAGTATGGGAAAAGTTATGTGCAGCAAAGATATTTGTTGCAGTGAGTGGTGTTTATAAATTTATGACAACATTTATTATTTATACAATATATTCTTTATATAATTTATTCAATTTAGCAATCCAATCATAAAAATAAAAAGTAAAATAAAACCTACACATCTCTGATCCAAAACTGTGCTTTTCAAAAAAGTAGGTCTCTATAGTTTCACCTGCCCTGGTTAGGCTGTGGTTAATATCAGCTAACAGAATGCTTAAGCAGAAGTGTGTCAAAACATGAAGTATCAACAGTTTAAAGAGGAATATATTTCACTTGTCAGAAATGCAAAGAGTCTGGTGGGCATAGTGATAAAATCATTCTCGGGCCCCAAACCACAGCAAACCGTGTGGCTCTTCAGAAAGAGTTCTTTCTTTCCGCAGTCTCTCCTAATTTTACACATTGCTTAAACATGGAAAGGTATGCAAAAGCAAAATACTATTTTAGTCCTTCCTGATAGAATCACTTTCATTAAGTGATCTTCCTATAAAACCAAACATCTCATGCTGTGTTACCCCTAGAAATCCAAAGGCTGAGAACTAGTTAGGAATAGTAGGAATAATGAACATTTCTCAGCTAATTATTTTCTTTATAGACATTAATGGGTTTTTTTAAACTATAGATTTTATTTAGGATGAGGAATATCTCTGTAGTTATCTCACTATATCCAGAACCCCTAGGTAAAGCCTTTGCCTGGAGCCCTTTATCTTCCTCTACGTCTTTCTCCTGCACTAGTGAACAGCATCAGATGCAATGAGAAATGAGTAAATCTTCACAAGGTATTCTGGTCTAGTTGGTGAACTGCAGGAAGTTCAAATGGCAGAATCTCAGAGGGCAAAGGGCACTGACAGTGAAGCTCTACAGGTAGGTAGAGGTGAACAGACTAAAAACATTATGTAACAGTTGTGCATATGCACATCAAATCATTTCATTTTCTAAAATATTTATTTATTTATTTTTGGCTGCATTGGGTCTTTGTTGCTGGCTGTGGGCTTTCTCTAGTTGCAGCGAGTGGGGGCTACTCTTCCTTGTGGTGCGCGGGCTTCTCATTGCGGTGGCTTCTCCTATTGCCGAGCACAGGCTCTAGGCGCATGGGCTTCAGTAGTTGTGGCACGTGGGCTCAGTAGTTGTGGCTCGCAGGCTCTAGAGCGCAGCCTCAGTAGTTGTGGCGCACGGGCTTAGTTGCTCCGCAGCATGTGGGATCTTCTCAGACCAGGGCTCGAACCCGTGTCCCGTGTTGGCAGGCGGATTCTTAACCACTGTGCCATCAGGGAAGAACAAATCATTTCATTTTTATAGCGCTTACCTGGGAAAGGTAAGCATAACTGTCCTCATTTTACCGGTGAGGAAACCAAGGCTCCCAAGGTTTAAGCAGATTGCCTGAAGTCACATAGCTGACAAAGGGCAAAAGCAGAATTCAAACCTGGATTCAGTGCACAGTCTCTCTCTATTTGGTGTCCTTAATGATCTGTCATGCAGTACCTGTCTTCTGTAGAAGAGGGACACATCTTCTGTAGAGTCTGCGCATATTAATATGAACTTTATAAGCCGCTTGGTTTAAAAATCAGGTAGCAGAATAGTATAAAACTTTTCCCTATTCAAAATATGGGATGGTTAAAAATGTCAAAACACAGCAGTGTCTTAGCTATGAGTTTTCTTGTATGGCTGCTTTTGCTAGATTTTCTGTAATAAGCATTAATTTTTATACAAAGGTAATTTCGAATAAAAGTCATTTTTAATAGTTTAATATTTTTAAAGTTCAAGATAAGAGCACAGGTGCTAAGTAGTACGACACCTGGGAGGCGGGGGTTAGTTAACATTGGTGACACAGCATTTGGACAGCGTGACTACATTTAGAAAGATTTTGTATACCTTTACTAAAGAGACCCTCTCCCAAGAAATAGGAGAAAATGTACTAGAGATACGGCAGTAAGCGCTAGAAATTTTTTCCTCCACGGTGAATATTAATGACAATTTTCCTTCCTTTTTCATGATAATTTCATAACAGGACTTTAAGAGTGAGTCTTCCCCTAGAGGGGTGAGCTACCATAACACTAGAAAATAATAACTGCTATCACATAACATACAACATGCAACTACTTCTGCACAGAGGAGGTGGGCAGTGGTCCACAGAGAAAATGACTTTGGGCTGAGTATGAAGAATGAGTCAGATTTTTGCCTGCTAGGAAAGCAAAAGAGCCTTTAAAAGTTCAGAGGAGCAACAGGGTGAGCTTGTATGTCTCTGGAGTTCAAATGACATTACTGAAAAAGAAGCTGTGCTCTAAAATCTGCCCTGAAATGGTTCTCTATCTTTCATCAATACGCAAATTTAGAATTCAGCCAGAATCCTTAAAGAGCTCATTGCTGGCGGTGCTAACTCAGTGACATCACCCCGATGGATGTAGCGCTGTGCTGTCACCTTGGGACATACATTCTTCTCTCCTGTGGACATATCATCACAAAGGTGACAGCCAGCCATAAAGATAAGGCATGATTTCCCCTTAAAACAAATATCAAGTAGACAAGCTGTAGGTCTTTATGCAGAGATTTACCCTGTTCTACAAACCACTAACAAAATAGTTGCCAACCGAGCTGAAATGGTCACAACTCCCCAAAGTGTCCTTTTTTGAGAATAACAGGCAGAGCACAAACAAGGTCTACCTTTATCCAAGAAGGCAAGAACTTACCGGATGATCTCTGCTCTTTCCTTTGAGGAAGTTAGAAAAAACATTAATTTATTTATAGGATGGGCCAAGAGACTTTCAGGAAAAAGCACTACTTTAGCAAACTGAAAGAACACAAAAGTAGGCCACTCATCTTCAGAAAGCTACACCTGCCTGAGCCATACACTTTAAAGAACTTATTTATACCATAGGAACCAAAGGGACAATGCAAAGAAACAGCATATGTTAGTTCTACTTGGTCTGTGGAAAAGAGATTCTTCCTACTGTCAGCAACCCAATTTAGAGGCCTTTGTATAATAAGTAGTTGTTTTGGGACTGTAAGAATTCATGCATGTGTATTTATTTATAATTTACTTCATTCTATAGGGATTTGGCGTGGTTTTCAGCAAGTACATGTGTAACCAAATGACAGTAATATATTAATAGACATTTTAAAGTCCAGACAGGGAAAACATAAGTGAGAGCAGAAATTCAAGACCACTGAAATGAAAGACACAAATATATGTGCTATAATTATACTCCAAGTTTGACTCTGGGGCTCCAGGCAGTCAAAATGAAAGAAGGGGCACAATTAGCCACATCATTCTCATAAGCAGAAAGGAGGAGGCATGAAACACTTCAAGAAAGCAAAGTGTTCCTAGCCCGAGATTTTAAAAGAAATTCTCAAATGGAATGTTCTCTTGGGTGCGGGGGAGAAGGGACTGAATTGAGACACTAGACGCTGCCCTCAAATCTTCTGTAATAAAGGCAGTAACTGATTTTGTTTTTATTTCCTTGTATCATCCTTTGATATTTTTTTTTTTAAAAAAAAACAGGACAAAACATTAAAACTCAACTCTGTGCAGGGGATTCTTTGTGACTAAGGTGATGTTGCTCAGTGGTGTTATCTGCTAGCAGATTGAATGATAGGACTCAGGAGTTCAGAAAAAGAATGGATGGATGACATTTCTTCCCATCGATCTTTCAAAGAATAGACACTCATCCATCCATTATTTGTCCATTCATTTCTTGAGCTTCTCCTAAACGCTGGGAATCAAGCTAGGTGTGTGGATTCAGAGGCACAGTAAGACACAGTCCCAGTTCTTGAAGAACTCATGGTTTGGTAAACTCTATTTTCAAAGATATTTTTTTGTCAGGGACCTTGTCTCCACAAGTTTTGCCTATAACTCTTCATGGCAACTTGGAAAGAATGAGACATAGAAGAGTATTTACCATGCTTCACGAAAAGCATTCAAAAAAACCCCCACATAATTTCAAGGTAATGCAAATAGACATCTACTCAGAGTGTCATGAAAGAATGAAAAATAATTGTCTAAGAGTACTTGTAGCCTTAATTTAACGTTAAAAGATACAGTCTTGGGGCTTCCCTGGTGGCGCAGTGGTTGAGAGTCCGTCTGCCGATGCAGTGGACATGGGTTCGTGCCCCAGTCCGGGAGGATCCCACATACCGCGGAGCGGCTGGGCCCGTGAGCCATGGCCGCTGGGCCTGCGCGTCCGGAGCCTGTGCTCCGCAACGGGAGAGGCCACAGCAGTGAGAGGCCCGCGTACCGCAATCTTGATGGTTTACTTTTAAAACATTAACTCATTTTCCTACAGAAATCTCAAAGAATTCATTTTTTTAAATAGAAAGGATGTTTTAATTCAATGATAGTGAATGACTAATCATTCTATGCCAATAAATGTATCTAATAATCAGCTAAAATTTAATCTCTGAATATTCAAAGATTAAAATAAAAGCAAAGATTTAAAAAAAGCACTTGCTACATGATTTCACCCTGCCCTTTAATTTTTTTTTCCTCTACAAGGCTTATCATATTCACTCATTCATTTAACAAATATTTATTGAGTACTTATTATTTCTAGGCACTGGGTTATAGCCATGAAATCACTGCCCTTATGGAGAGCATACATTCTAGCAGGTAATGATATATATCAGGCAGAGATCTAAACTAATTAGATATATTAATTTAATCCCCACAATAAGCCAAGAGATAAAGGTATTATTACTGTTTCCATTTGAAAGATTAGAAAACTAAGGCAGGATACGGTTAAATACCAAACTGACACAGTGAACGCATGGTAGAGCAGGGATTTCAACTCAAGCAGTTTGGCCTCAGAGTCCGTGTCCCTAACAGCAGGGGCTCAGGAAATATCTGTTGAGTGAATCAACAGAAGAGAAGAGGACAAAAAGGTCAGAGAAGAAGTCAGGAAGAATGTTATAAAGATTCATCAAATCCTTATAATTTTGCAGAAAACCTTAATGGTCACAAAGTACTTTCAAATGAAACGTTACTGAAGCTTCATGACCATTCTATGAGATATATATTTTGATCCTTTTTACTCAGAGGAGATAAAGCCTGTCCCCAGGTCACATGGTTGGTAAGTGGTGACGTCTCCTGGGCTCTTTCTAATGCACCTCAGAGGCAGGAGTGGCAAACTCAGCTTGAGGTGCCAAGGAAGGTTTCCCAAGGGAAGAGACATTGAGCTGTGCCTTTAAGAGAACCAGCGGGATTTTAATGTCACACTTCTAGCAGATTAAGGAAATCAAGAAAACCAAAGTGCTAGGCAAATAGTATGAACTCAATAAATACATGAACCAAGTATATTTATTTCCATAGGTTCACAAATCAGAATGCTGATATGAAAGACAAATTGGAATGGAGAGAATTCTCAGGTCCTGAAGAGATCAATGGATTGGTCCATCTAGTTATCACAGTTAGTATCCCTTTAAACTTTTAGTTCCTTGGAAATATACTATACCTAGGAGAATAACCACTCATACAATTTAACATTAATCATTATGCTGCACTGTCCTCAAAAAGCACACACAAAATGTTTCAATCAACAACTTGCCTCATTCTCAAATTTCCTAGAGTGAGGATACCTTCAAACCTAGATGCCTGGGTTTGAAGTCTGGCTCTGGTAGTTACCAGCTGTGTGGACTTGGGCCTCAGTTTCCACACCTGTAAAATGGGAGTAATTAATAATACCTATCTGATAGGATAATTGTGGGATTCAATGAGTTAATAAATGTAAAGCATGTGAAAAAGTACCTGGCAAATAGCATTTGGTAAATGTTTGCCAACGTGGTACATTGTCCTACTGTTTCCAAATACTCAGTTCCCTTCCTGGTTCCTCAGGTAGCCACAGGATGTGCCCTAGTATCTCCACTGGTTCCATGTGGTTCGCAGGATGCTGTAGGAGGATTACTTATCCCCAAACCACTGACAATGGGCTTCGCCATGTGACTCGCCTTGGCCACTAGCCTATGAGTAGACATGACATAGACAATGTCTGATCAGAAGTTTTAATGGGCAATACATGTTTCCACTGGCTCTCTCTCTTTGCCATGAGCACACCATGTCCCAGAGAGAGGCTGCTCCTTTGGCCTGGATCACAGAATGAAAAGACACAGGGCGCAGGAGCAGATTCAGTGCCAATCTGACAAAGACATGTAACGTGGGCAAGAAATAATCCTCTGTCCTTGCAAGCCACTGAAATTTGGGGGCTATTTGTTATCACAGAAGAGTTGACTGAAACAGCTCTTGTTATCATTATTATTGGATTAGATTTCTATTTTAACCAAAAAAATTAGCTTTGAAAAACTTTTAAAAATCAATAGGTAAAAATCTCAAATCTTCACAACAGATCTCAATGGGTCTAACTGTTACAAAAAGCTCTTAGAAAAGTAACTGAGTTCCTATTCCTTACTGCTGATTGTTTTCCCTTTACCTAGTAACCATGTGCCCTGACAAAACGTTATAGAGGGTTTCCCTGGTGGCGCAGTGGTTGGGAGTCCGCCTGCTGATGCAGGGGACACAGGTTCATGCCCCGGTCTGGGAAGATCCCACATGCCGCAGAGCGGCTGGGCCCTTGAGCCATGGCCGCTGAGCCTGCGCGTCTGGAGCCTGTGCTCCACAACAGAAGAAGCCACAACAGTGAGAGGCCCGCGTACCGCAAAAAAAAACAAAACAAAAAAAAACAAAAAACCTTATAGATAGTGACGAGCATCTCTGCTGAGCTCAGTTTTCCACTCTGCATATAAGTACGGTACATCCTTCTTGGAAGCCATGATTTACACAAAGAAAGTTGGGAGACTGGCTTTCAAAAGCCTCTCTCATAAGCTCTACAGCCTTGTAAAAGAAGCTGTCTTTCATTTTAAAGGTAAGAGAACACACTGATGCAGATTTCATCATGGTTTATTAATAGATTCTCACTGATTCTGTTTTCCTGTCTCAGCCTTTTGTAGTTTTGGGGAAATTAGCTTCTAAAAATCATTTTATTCTCTTACATCAACAATAGCATTTAATCTTCTTCTCCATACCTCAAAAAGGGTGCATTTCCTCTTTTAGGCAATAGCACTGTGTTCACTTCTGGTGGCACTGAGTACTGAACCACTGTTACTTTCTTCTAACGCTCTGTTAGCACTTGGGCACAGGCTGCTATGCTCCTGAGCCTGCAGTCTAATGGGGAAAAGAAAACAACAAGCAAGTAAAGAACCAAATGCCTTCAGAGCATGTTAAGTACTATGAAGAAAAGAGGGTGTTTAGTAGAGAGTAATGAGGTATGGGGAGAGATGAACTTCAATGATAATCCAGGAAGACCCATCTCAGGAGGGGACAATTTAAGGTGAGACCTGAAGGCTAAGAAAAGTGCAACTGTGTGAAGGGCACGAGGACACATGTTCAGATGAGGCCTTGAGGTAGAAAAGACCTTAGAAGGTTTAAGGAACTGAAAGAAGGGACTGTTGCCCTTGCTCTCCACATTTTAGCAACAGAAAGAGGAACACGAGATGGAGTTGAAGAACAAAGCAGAAGTAAGAGCATGTGGAGCTTCATGGGTTTGGACTGGATCCTGAGAGGGATGAGAAGACATTACAGTGTTTTAAGCAAGGAAGTGACCTGGTCTGATGTGCACTGATAAAAGGTGTGTGGAAATGGACTTGAGTGAAGCAAGAATGAAAGTGGAGAGGGCTTCCCTGGTGGCGCAGTGGTTGAGAGTCCGCCTGCCGATGCCGGGGACGCGGGTTCGTGCCCCGGTCTGGGAAGATCTCACATGCTGCGGAGCGGCTGGGCCCGTGAGCCATGGCCGCTGAGCCTGCGCGTCCAGAGCCTGTGCTCCGCAACGGGAGAGGCCACAACAGTGAGAGGCCCGTGTACTGCAAAAAAAAATTAAAAAAAAATAAAATAACAAAGAATGAAAGTGGAGAAACCAGTAAAGAGGCCACTGTAAACATCCAAGAGGAAGGAAAGAGTGAGCCAAGAGGAACTGGAGAGAAACAGACAGACGTGAGGCATATTTAGGAGGTATATGCACAAAACTTGCCGACAGTCTGTATCTGGGTGTGGTGGGGAAGACAGCAAAGACTAAAGGCTGACATCTAGGTTTCTTGGGCCTGAGGAAGATGACGATGCAACTGAATGAGATGGAGATGCCTAGGGGAGAAACTCATTTAATGGGTAATGTCGGGAACTGTATTCTGAACAAAAAAAATTTAAGATGCCCATTAGCTACCCAACTGGAAATGCCAGATAGGCAATGGGATAGACAGGGATGAAATTCAAAGGGGAAATCTGAGCAAGCAATAAATTTGGGAGCGGTTACCTATAGGCAAAGAGGGCATTCCCATGGGAGGATGACTTAGCATGGAGAGTCGATGCCAGAAAGTAAGGAAGTAGTAATAGAGGGTGAACGGCCAAAAGACAAGCCAGCTTGAAGTGGCTCTCACTGGCCAAGAACACTTATTTATTACAAAAAGAGAAAAGAGTAATTGTATGATGGAGAAGCTCAGCAGTCACAACCTTAATCAAGTGTTCATCAGCTGCAGCAGTAATACGATGAATCAAAATCATCTGCCACTGGATAGGATGCAATGAGAAGAACATAGTAGACCATCTTCTGTGATACTCCTGGAAAGATATCTAACTTGAATTTAATCATGAGGAAACAATAGACAATCATAAACTGAGAGATATTCAACAAAATAACTGGACTAATATTTGCAAAAGTATCAAGGCCATGCGAGTCAAGACAAGAGTGGTTCCAGATTGGAGACCAGAGGTATGTGGCAACTATACACAGTATGCATTCTAAACTGGATCCTTTTACCATAAAGGACATAAGTCAGACAATTAGTGAAACCTGTAGGGGGGTTGTAGATTGGATGGTCACGATGTTATCAAGTAAGTTTTCTGATTTTGTTGGTTATATTATGGATACATAAAAGAATGTCCTTGTTTGGAGAACACACAAACTAAAGTATTCTGGGACATTACAGTATCATGTTGGCAAATTATCCTCAAATGATTCAAGAAAAAGGTTATTTGTATTGTACTTGCAACTTTTCTGTAAGTTTGAAAGCTTTCGACAAAAGTCAACACCCATTTATGATAAAAACCCTGCAGAAAGTAGGCATAGAGGGAACTTTCCTCAACATGATAAAGGCCATATATGACAAACCCACAGCCAACATCGTCCTCAATGGTGAAAAACTGAAAGCATTTCCACTAAGACCAGGAACAAGACAAGGTTGCCCACTCTCACCACTCTTATTCAACATACTTTTGGAAGCTTTGGCCACAGCAATCAGAGAAGAAAAGGAAATCAAAGGAATCCAAATCGGAAAAGAAGAAGTAAAGCTGTCACTGTTTGCAGATGACATGATACTATACATAGAGAATCCTAAAGATGCTACCAGATAACTACTAGAGCTAATCCATGAATTTGGTAAAGTAGCAGGATACAAAATTAATGCACAGAAATCTCTGGCATTCCGATACACTAATGATGAAAAATCTGAAAGTGAAATCAGAAAAACACTCCCATTTACCACTGCAACAAAAAGAATAAAATATCTAGGAATAAACCTACCTAAGGAGACAAAAGACCTGTATGCAGAATATTATAAGACACTGATGAAAGAAATTAAAGATGATACAAATAGATGGAGAGATATACCATGTTCTTGGATTGGAAGAATCAACATTGTGAAAATGACTCTACTACCCAAAGCAATCTACAGATTCAATGCAATCCCTATCAAACTACCACTGGCATTTTTCACAGAACTAGAACAAAAAATTTCACAATTTGTATGGAAACACAAAAGACCCCGAATAGCCAAAGCAATCTTGAGAACGAAAAACGGAGCTGGAGGAATCAGACTCCTTGACTTCAGACTATACTACAAAGCTACAGTAATCAAGATAGCATGGTACTGGCACAAAAACAGAAAGATAGATCAATGGAACAAGACAGAAAGCCCAGAAATAAACCCACACACATATGGTCACCTTATCTTTGATAAAGGAGGCAGGAATGTACAGTGGAGAAAGGACAGCCTCTTCAATAAGTGGTGCTGGGAAAACTGGACAGGTACATGTAAAAGTATGAGATTAGATCACTCCCTAACACCATACAGAAAAATAAGCTCAAAATGGATGAAAGACCTAAATGCAAGGCCAGAAACTATCAAACTCTTAGAGGAAAACATAGGCAGAACACTCTATGACATAAATCACAGCAAGATCCTTTCTGACCTACCTCCCAGAGAAATGGAAATCAAAACAAAAATAAACAAATGGGACCTAATGAAACTTCAAAGCTTTTGCACAGCAAAGGAAACCATAAACAAGACCAAAAGACAACCCTCAGAAAGGGAGAAAATATTTGCAAATGAAGCAACTGACAAAGGACTCATCTCCAAAATTTACAAGCAGCTCATGCAGCTCAATAACAAAAAAACAAACAACCCAATCCAAAAATGGGCAGAAGACCTAAATAGACATTTCTCCAAAGAAGATATACAGACTGCCAACAAACACATGAAAGAATACTCAACTTCATTAATCATTAGAGAAATGCAAATCAAAACTACAATGAGATATCATCTCACACCAGTCAAAATGGCCATCATCAAAAAATCTAGAAACAATAAATGCTGGAGAGGGTGTGGAGTAAAGGGAACCCTCTTGCACTGTTGGTGGGAATGTAAATTGATACAGCCACTGTGGAAAACAGTATGGAGGTTCCTTAAAAAACTACAAATAGAACTACCATATGACCCAGCAATCCCACTACTGGGCATATACCCTGAGAAAACCAAAATTCAAAAAGAGTCTTGTACCAAAATGTTCATTGCAGCTTATTTACAATAGCCCAGAGATGGAAACAAACTAAGTGTCCATCGGATGAATGGATAAAGAAGATGTGGCACATATATACAACGGAATATTACTCAGCCATAAAAAGAAACAAAATTGAGCTATTTGTAATGAGGTGGATAGACCCAGAGTCTGTCATACAGAGTGAAGTAAGTCAGAAAGAGAAAGACAAATACCATATGCTAACACATATATATGGAATTTAAGAAAACAAAATGTCATGAAGAACCTAGGGGTAAGACAGGAATAAAGGCACAGACCTACTAGAGAATGGACTTGAGGTTATGGGGAGGGGGAAGGGTAAGCTTTGACAAAGCAAGAGAGGGGCATGGACATATATACACTACCAAACTTAAAATAGATAGCTAGTGGGAAGCAGCCGCATAGCACAGGGAGATCAGCTCGGTGCTTTGTGACCGCATGGAGGGGTGGGATAGGGAGGGTGGCAGGGAGGGAGACGTAAGAGGGAAGAGATATGGGAACATATGTATATGTATAACTGATTCACTTCGTTATCAAGCAGAAACTAACACACCATTGTAAAGCAATTATACTCCAATAAAGATGTAAAAAAAAAAATGAGTTCCAATAATATAATCTACATACCAGATTGTACAAATTAAAAGTCTAACCTGGACTTCCCTGGTGGCTCAGTGCTTAAGAATCTGCCTGCCAATGCAGGGGACATGGGTTCGACCCCTGGTCTGGGAAGATTCCACATGCCTCAGAGCAACTAAGCCCATGTTCCACAACTACTGAAGCCCATGCGCCTAGAGCCTGTGCTCCACAACAAGTGAAGCCACCACAATGAGAAGCCCGTGCACCACAATGAACAGTAGCCCCTGCTCACTGCAACTAGAGAAAGCCCACACACAGCAACAAAGATCCAATGCAGCCATAAATACATAAATAAATACATAAATTTATACTAAAAAAAAGTCTAACTAATACCAGGTATTTGTGAGAATATGAAGTAACAGAAACCCTCATTCAGGGCTAATGAGACAGAAAATTTGAAGAACAATTTTAGAAAAATGTTCAGCTTTATCTCAGAAAATTGAAGATGCATATCCTTTATGACTCAGCAACTGCATTCCTAGAGAATCTCTTGAATATGAGGACCATGATGTTCATAGTGGCACTGTTTTTAAGAATCAGAAACTGATGGGCTTTCCTGGTGGCACAGTGGTTGAGAGTCCGCCTGCCAACGCAGGAGACACGGGTTCATGCCCCAGTCTGGAAGGATCCCACATGCCGCGGAGCAGCTGGGCCCGTGAACCATGCCTGCTGAGCCTGTGTTTCCGGAGCCTGTGCTCCACAACGGGAGAGGCCACAACAGTGAGAGGCCCGCGTACCGCAAAAAAAAAAAGAATCAAAAACTGAAAATAGCTTATATATCCATCAATAATAAAACAGACCAATAAACTGTTTATATATTTATATAGTGGAATACCATACAGCGATGAAAAGGAATGAATTAGAGCAACACTCATCCACAAGGATGGTTCTCAAGGACAGTGCTGAATGAAAGCAGCAAAATACAATCATTTAATAGAGTCCAAAAATAGTCAAAACTAAAATATATTGTTTAGGTGGTAAAACTTTAAGTAAGAAAATGGTTATAACAGATGTCTAGATAGTGGAGGCAGGGGGGGAATGAGCTACGATGGGGAAGATGCACAGAGAGTGGGTTTCTAGAGGCTGGCACTGTTCCATTTCTTGCCACTGGAGTGATTCCATCAGAGCTCATTTTACTATGATTTGTTAATGTGTACATGTATGATTTGATCAGTTTCTGGATATATATAATTTTTAATAATTTAAAAATTACTAAAAACAACTGCTTACATCTACTGAATGCTTACTATGTATCAGTTACTCTACGGAGCATATAAACATGTTTTATCCTATTTAAACTTTCCCAGCCTATGAGGCAGGTACTATTACTATATTCTCCATTCTACATATGTTCAAACTGAAGCTGACTTATCCATCATCAGCAGTAACAAATGGGGATGTGAGGCTGACTTGGAGCTTGCAAATTTAACCACTAAGTTATGCTTTCAAGTACTGCTTTGATTTTTCTCTATTTTTTGATATATGTTATTAGAATTTGGATTCATGAAGGATTTCTCTGTAAGTTTCCATAGTATTTAGTACACTGCTTTAAAACTGAGGCTTGATAAGTATTGTTGACTAGCTGAGCCATTTGTTATTTCTAATAGAACCATAAACTATTGTGTAATGTGCTGAGATATTTTTTAGTCCTTCCATCAATGCAGAGAGCCTGAGTTTTAAATTATAAGGCAGAAGTCTTTAAAAGCTCATTTAAACTACAAAAGCATTTACACTGAAGTAAAAGGCAAGAGGTTTACATGATTTTGACAGCAAGAATGCATGTAAGTACATTAAAACACTCTCAAAGAGACCAATGGGCATGAGATAGCATTCCACTACAGCCCATTTGAAGGAATTATGTGTAACCATAAAAATTCAAACTCACTCTGAAAACCAGGTTTTTATACTTGACAAAAATCTACTGAGCCAAATTCACTATATCGTATTTTCAAAAGAAATCATAGCTTTTGATTTTCTTCACTGGCTTTGGATTTATGTAACGTCTTTCTCCCTAAAAAACTCCACATTTTGTTTGCCCAAACATTATCCCACTCACTTTCCATTTTTCAGGAGTTAACATTTCCAAAATTTACAGATAAATAAATATAGAACTTTTTAAAAAATAACTTTATTTATTTTATTTTTGGCTGTGTTGTGTTTATTTTTGGCTGTTCATTGCTGTGTGCGGGCTTTCTCTAGTTGTGGTGAGCGGGATCTACTCTTCGTTGCGGTGCACGGGCTTCTCATTATAGTGGCTCCTCTTGTTGCGGAGCACGGGCTCTAGGCGCACAGGCTTCAGTAGTTGTGGCTTGCGGGTTCTAGAGTGCAGGCTCAGTAGCTGTGGCACACGGGCTTAGTTGCTCCGCGGCATGTGGGATCTTCCTGGACCAGGGCTCAAACCCGTGTCCCCTGCATCGGCAGGCGGATTTGTAACCACTGCACCACCAGAGAATCTCAATATAGAACATTTAAAAGAAACTTTAAAAGGCAACGCCCAAAAAGAAATCAATTTTTTTTTTCTATTTGAAAGATTTACCAATCTCAAGCTGTAGGATTCGAGGAGTTTGAGAATTGTTATCTTTCTTATTGAAAGTCTAGAACTTTGTACTGAACTTTCAGTACAGTTCAGCAATAGGTTTCATCCCTTATGTGACTCTTATTTGTTTTAAGATGACAAAGAAAACAGAGTTGAGATCAATAAGCAGCAATGGTAGGGGATCAGGGAGAAGAGTTAGCAGTCATGGTACTGGCGAAGAGAAGAAAAAGATTGCTTTGGGTTCTTGCCATGGACAGAAAATATATGTTTAAATACATTCATAAAAACCTAAGGGTTGGGAGTTTCCCTGGTGGCGCAGTGGTTGAGAGTCCGCCTGCCAATGCAGGGGACACAGGTTCGTGCCCCGGTCCGGGAAGATCCCACATGCCGCGGAGCGGCTGGGCCCGTGAGCCATGGCCGCTGAGCCTGCGCGTCCGGAGCCTGTGCTCCGCAACGGGAGAGGCCACAACAGGGAGAGGCCCGCGTAACGCAAAAAAAAAAACCCAAAAAACCTAAGGGTAAACATTATTACAATTGAAGTAGGATTTTTAACTTATGAATCTGATCAATTCAGCAAAAGATAGGAAACAAAATTAAAGGAACAACATGAAATCATAATAAATAGAGGACATTAAAAAATGCAAGGGATAATAACAAATATAACCTTCCTACACTGTAAGATGGTGTAACCACTTTGGAAAATAGTCTGTTAGTTTCTCAAAAGGTTAAACATAGGGTTCCATATTATCCAGCAACTCTACTCCTAGGCATATACTCAAAAGAAATGAAAGCATATGTCTACACAAAAACTCGTACATGGATGTTCATAGCGGTATCATTATAATAGCCTGAAGTGGAAACAACCAAACATCCATCAACTGATGAATGGTTAGATAAAATGTGAAATATCCATATCATCGAGTATTATTTGGGAATAAAAAGGAATGAATTATTGATACATGTTACAACATGGATGAACTTTGAAAATATTATGCTAAATGAAAGAAGTCAGTCACAAAAGGCTACATATTATATGATCCCATTTATACAAAATGTCCAGAACAGGCAAATCTATCGAGACAGAAAGTGGATTAGTGGTTGCCTAGGGCTAGAGAGGGGAGAGAAGTTGGGGGAAAATAGTAGTGACTGCTAGTGGATACAGGGTTTCTTTTCAGGGTGATGAAAATTTTCTAAAATTGACTGTGATGATAGTTGCAAAAATCTATGAATATATTAAAACCCACTGAATTAATATACTTTAAATAACTTAATTATATAGTGTGTGAATTATATCTCAATAAAGCTGTTAGAAAAGAAGAAATATGTCATTGCCAAAATATATGTAAATGGATTAAATTCCTCTATTAAAAGGGCAGGACTCTCTGGGGATGTAATGTACAGCACGGTCACTATAGTTATTAACACTAATATACTGTATATTTGAAAGTTGGTAAGAGTGTAAATCTTAAAAGTTCTCATCGCAAAAAAAAATCATAACTGAGTGGTGATGGATGTTAACTAGGCTTACTGTGGTGATCATTTTGCAATATGTACAAATATTGAATCATTATGTTATATACATGAAACTAATATAATGTTATATATCAATTATACCGCAATTTAGAAAAATAGTAAGCAGAACTCTCAGCATGGGTTAAAAATATCATATATTAGTGACAAGAAATACATAAAATAAAAATTGCAAAGAAATTTTGAAAATAAAGACTGCGCAAAAATATATATCAGACAAATGTAAAAAGAAAAAAGGGTGGCAATATTACTATTAGATAAAATATTCTCTGATCATGCTTACAAAAAAATTAATAAAGTACTGAACACATTTATATTTAGTCAACTGTAAATTAAAATGACAAGCAAGAGACTTCCCTGGTGGTCCAGAGGTTAAGACTTTGCCTTCCAATGCAGGGGGTGTGGGTTCAATCCCTGATCCGGGAGCTAAGATCTCACAGGCCTCGCGGCCAAAAAAACAAAACATAAAGCAGAAGCAATATTGTAACAAATTCAATAAAGACTTTAAAAATGGTCCACATCAAAAAAACATTTTTTAATAAAATAAAATGACAAGCAAAATCTAATGAATCACTGGATACTAGAAAGCACTCTTTAAAATAATTCTTGGGTAAAAACAACAGTCAAAACTGAAATGACAGGTTATTCAGAAATTAATGACAAAGGATATATAAATAATAAAATCTACAGGATGTAGTCAAAGCTATATGCAGGGGAAAATTAATAGCCTTAAAATGTTCTTTATGATAACCTTGAAAGCTGCTAATGAAAACACTAGGCATTTAACTCTAGGGAAATAGAAAAAGAACAAGAAAATAAGCCTAAAAAAGTAAGAAAAAATAATATAGTTAATGAATTAGAAAACAAAGAGAGAATTAATAAATAAAACTAAGAGCTAGTTCTTTGAAATCATCAAATTGTGTTTCACTGAATACCCATTATAGGAGCTATTAATAGATGTTCTGTGGGGAGGAAAAGATTTTGTAGCAAAAATGTATGAAAAACACTGCTTAGTAAACCTTCCACTTAAGAATTCATAATGCAGATTACCTTATTCAAGATTCTGAAAAATCCTAAAGCATGTAACTATTTCAAATAGTGGGATCCAGTCTCACAAAGTTATTTGAGCATGAATACTTTTACTCATCAGCATTCTTTGGAATGCTCCATGGAATACCCATTTGGAAAATGATGATATAGGTAAATCTCTGATATGTATAATCAAAAATAAATGAGAAGATATGAATATGGAGCATCTGGAATGGAAATGAGGTTTAACATAGAAATGGATGAGATTAAAATAAGAGGACTGCACATAAGCTTTATACTTAAAATTTTACAAATATACACAAAATGGACAATTTTCAAGAAAAATACGCATTACCAAAGTTTATTCAGAAAGAGGTAGAAAAATGAATCATCTAATAAACATGTAAGGAATACAAAAGGTTATGATTAAACACAAGTACAGTCAAAATCAATTAACTCTTCTTGGAACAGAGGAACTTCCTAATTCTGTAGCATTCAGTTACCCTACTTTTCACTACTGCCATCCCTCTCTAGGATTAACACAACAGCTTTCCAACTGGTATCCTCCTTTTCTATCCAGCAAGTGAGATTCCTCCAATAAAGAAATTTGATCATACCACTTCTCTGCTTAAAATCCTTTAATGACTCCTCATTAATCTTGGGAAGAAAAATCCAAACTTCTGGACATATTCTACAAAGTTCTGTAAGTTCTGATCTGTAGGAAGCACTCTAGCCTCATCTCTCAACTCTTTCCTTCCCCGACTTTTGCTCCATTCCTACTGAACACTTTTCCTTTTTTCAGAAGCACCATGTTCTCCCTCACCTTCGGGTCTTCCCACAGGCTCTTCCATCTCCCAGGGACACTCTCGTCTCCACTCCACTACTCTTTTGAATGGACATTCTTACTTAAATTTTGTTTTAAATGCTGGAAATCATCTTCCAATTTCCCTAAATATAGGATAGAGGCTCCTCCTATTTTTCCCATATCCTTATTGTAGCATTTACACAACACTGTTCTAATATCCTGTTTTCTTAACTGCATTCCTCAGTAGACTACAAGCTCCAAGATGGCTGAGATTTTACTATCTTGTGTACCACTTAATCCCCAGTACCTAACAACATTCCAGGCACCTAACAGAAATCCAATGTAAGTTTATTGAGAGAATGAATGAAATTGAACATTGATACCAAAGATAAAAAAGATAGCATCCATAATAAAACTGTAGGTCAATCGTATTTATGAATATAGATGTAAAATCTGAAATAAAATATTAGCAAGTCAAATCCAACAGTCTAACAAAAGAATACTATATCATGGTCAAGATGCATTTACTCTAAGACTACAAGGATGACTCAACATTAGGAAACCTAAGAAGAAAAACTATATAATTGTTTTGATAGATGATAAAAAACATTTGATGGATTTCAAAATTCATCATATAATCATTCAATAAATTTAAAAGAGAAAGATATTTAACTTGACATAAAGCATTTATTGGGAGAGAACAGAAAATTCTATCTTAATGGCGAATCAACAGAGACAAAAACAAATAAGACAGGAGGCCTGTGAAAACTGCTATTATTGTTTTGAACATTTTAGCTGAAAGGCAGTAAGACAAAAAAGAAACAGTAAAAATACTGGAAAAGAGACAAAAGTCATTATTTTAGCTAATGACTATCTTATTACTACTTAGGACTAATTGGAAATTTTAATAAGTTTTCTAGTTACAAGATAACTTTCCCACATTAACTAGTTAGAAAGTATAATGGAGGAGGAGAAAAGGTATCATTCATGAAAACAGCAAAAATATTAAATTCCTGAGAATAAACATAACAAAAAAAATACAGAACTTAAAGGAAGAAAAATTTCCCAAACTAATCCTTAATTTATTAAATCAAGTCCAACAAAGTCAATGAAATTTTAATGTCTGGAATTGGATACTATAATCTAAAATTCTTCTGATAAAATAAATAACTGAAAATATGTAAAACAAAATTGTGAGAAAGAAATTCAATGAAAAAGTGCTTGCCTTGTAAAATGAAATACAACACTGAAATTTAAATAATGTGCTACCAGACAGAAATATCGAAAATAATCATGGGGCCAAGCTGGAAAATATATAAATAGATGTAAAAATTACTGGAATTCAATATAGGTGACATATGGACTTTTAAATTAGTGTGGAAAGAATGTATAGCTTAGTAAATTCTCTTCTGACAACCAAATAAACATTTGGGAAAAATTACGATGGATGACTACTTTATAAGTTATATCTAAATACTATCCCAGGTAGATTAAGAGAGTAAATATTTTAAAAACTCATTAGAATACTAAAAGAAAATGTTAGAGTGTTGAAAGATGTAGGCTTTTATAAGCATGAAAACAAAGCCAAACACATGAGAGGAAAGACTGGTAGATATAATTACATGAGAATTTACATTTCAACTAGTATAAAATACTTAGCACAAAAGTATTCTTAAAAAAGGTAAATTGGGAAAAGAACTGATAATTCCCCGATTTCTCAAGGATATGGAGAAATGGATATTTTTCTTACAAGGTTGATAGTACAAAATTGTATAAACTTTCAGAAGCACACTCTGGAAATATTTTCACAAAAAAATAAAAATGAAGAAGTGGAATCAACCTACATGCCATCACTAGAGAAGTGGTTAATTAAATTGTGGCATAGCCATGCAATATAACACTATGTAGCCATTAAATATATATAGGTCTACATTTCTTTTTGGAAGAACACCCACAATATATTCAAAAGAAAAAAGGTTTAAGAAATAATCTGTGTAACATAATCCTTTTGTTGTAAAATACTTACATATATATAAAAATAGACAATAAAATGTTAACAATAGCTACTTCTGGGTTTAAAAAAATGGAAGATTTTAAATTTCTTCTTTAAAACTTTTCTTACATCTAATTTTTTTCTTTGAATACCTATTTCTTTCATAATTACTGAAGGATATTAAAACAATCAAAACAAGAGAAATTGAAATTTTCTGAACTGAACAAAAATTATCTTTAAGGAAATTTTATTCGAAGTTCTAGGGTATCTCTTGAAAGCTTTCATGACAGGTAAATCACTGTTAGATGACAGGTAACTACAAGAAAATATTTCCAACAAGTTTTAAAATCCTCTGTCTAGTATTTCAAGACCTTCCAACAACTGGCCAAACTTTATCTTCCAGTTGCCCGTGACTCCCTATGTAAACGTTCTGTCAAGTCAGTCTGTATTCCTTTAGTGGAAAATATACAAAAATCTGTTTTGCGTTTATCTCTGGTATGTAGAGTTTAAACAACTTTAGTTTTGTTGTTAAATATTTGGGTTTGGCAATTCATAAAATCCTGCTTGGTAGCAGATACCAGAAGTAATGGCAGGAAACTGAAGAGAAGGTAAACCTCATCCCTTCTCTGATTATCCCAGTCCACAATGATCTCCTCTTTCTCCGACTTCTCTTGTGTGCCACCATAACTTTCTACTTGTTCATATACTTTGAACAGTACTTTTCTCTCGTTCATTCATTCATTTATGCTTGGTTGTCTGATTTAGTGTTTTCCAGATGAACTCAGCAGCCTGGGGCAGGCATGGAGAAAAGCAAAAATTTGGGATTCATTCAGGATTTGGCTTTTGCAGGGCTTGTATTATGGAAGGGCAAGAAAGTTCAGGATATTGCCAAGAGCATGGCTGAGAGAATGGACTATGGACTCTTAATGTGGATGGGATAAAAATGAGGATGAGAGAGCTGACAGGGAGAAAGTGGATGTTTCAAAGATCTAGCCCTATGAAAGGCTCCCTAGGCTTTGCAGGATTGTTTTCCATTTACCTTTCATTATCTGAGACTATGACTACACATATTCAGAGAATAGTAATATTTGTGTGCACCAGTAATTATATCTTAGGAATATTTATGTCATTCTGCTAGGAATAAGAAACAGAAATTCAATAGTAGAGAGAAGTTCCATCAATCACACTTATTAAGGAAAGATTTTTCTCTTTTTTTAACGGTGAGTATAATGCATGCTTCCGAGACTGAGCTTATTAAAAGAGCAAAACAAACACAAATAACAAAGGGCAACTATAGTAGAAGGTGACGGGCCACCAAAAAGAGCGTGTTAATAACTAAGCAGTATTTATTAGCCAATGTAACTTCCCCAAACCCATTCAAAAATCATTTGTAGTCTCTGCTATGATCCAGAGCAAAGGCTAAAGAACAAGGTAAATGTGATGCACAGTGACAGTGCTTGAGAGACTTCCAGCCCTTCTAGATCTCAGTTAAAATGAACCTTGGAGAGGTTCTGTGGACAGAAGGGATAAAGGGCAGGGCAGCTGAGGCATAAAATGTGAAAAGGGGTTAAAATACACATTTCCCCAAAGAAGAGATGAAAATTGATTTTGTCTTCTGGTGACCATATTTTTTGGGGGTTTTATTTGCGGTACGCGGGCCTCTCACTGTTGTGGCCTCTCCCGTTGCGGAGCACAGGCTCCGGACGCGCAGGCTCAGCGGCCATGGCTCACGGGCCCAGCCGCTCCGCGGCATGTGGGATCTTCCTGGACCGGGGCACGAACCCGTGTCCCCTGCATCGGCAGGCGGACTCTCAACCACTGCGCCACCACAGAAGCCCTGGTGACCATACTTTCAAATTTACTTATTTATTTATTTTTGGCTGCATTGGGTTTTGTTGCTGCACGCAGGCCCTCTCCAGCTGTGGCGAGCAGGGGCTACTCTTCGTTGCGGTGCACGGGCTTCTCACCACGGCGGCCTCCCCCAGTGCGGAGCACAGGCTCCAGGCGCACAGGCTTCAGTAGTTGTGGCACTTGGGCTCAGCAGTTGTGGCGCCTGGGCTTATTTACTCCGCGGCATGTGGGATCCTCCCGGACCAGGGCCCGAACCCATGTCCCCTGCATTGGCAGGCAGACTCCCAACCACTGCGTCACCAGGGAAGCTCTGGTGACCATACTTTTATAAATATACTTAATTATGCAAAACTAAATGACTTCACAGAAATCCAGAAAAAACCTGTTGAAAGTGTGTAAAATTTGTACTATGTAAAGCTGACTTAAAAAACCTGAATATCAAGTTGTATTTATGTTATGATTTTTATTTCAAAATCTTTATGCAGGTGGGCAAATATTGAAAGGGAACAGAAAAGTTTAAATTGTGGGGATGGTCATGGACTTTTCCCCTTTATTTATATATACATATATATGTAATTATATTTGTACAAAAAAGAAAAATGCAAAAAGAAACCCACATTTTTTTCTCTTATGTAAGAATTTTCACATTCACTGTATTCCCAGGGACATAAACTCATGTTCTACCTATATGTCAATTACCTCAGCATACTGAAGCATTTCTCTTCCTCTCATATGGTCACTGTTTCATTAGCAAGCATTCCTTCTGAGGTAGGTTGGAGATTCAGGGACTGTGATATAAAATGAAAACTGAACAGACAATGCCTCAGCATTCGTTTCAGAACCTCCCCTTTCTTTCATTATCTATTCAAAAACAAAGGAATCCATATATATGTGTTAGCATACGGTATTTGTTTTCCTCTTTCTGACTTCACTCTGTATAACAGACTCTATACATATAGCTGATTCACTTTGTTATACAGCAGCAACTAACACAACTATGTAAAGCAATTACACTCCAATAAAGCTGTTAAAAACAAAAAAAGGAATTGCTCTAAGCTTTCCAGTTACTACGTTTAAGGAGGATGGCTTTTCCTGTCTACATCCTTGCCTCTGGGGATAAAGCAAAAAGGAAAGAACAAGGCTCTTTGCCAAGCAATCATGAAAAAGACAGAGAGACAGACACAAAGAGAGAGACAGACAAACAGAGAGACGACTCTACTTCAAGACTCAAAAAGAAGAGAAAGAAGTAAGGCAAGGTTTTTTCCCTTGCTCCTAAGAAAGCTTTAGAGGCATGACAGTAATATTATGACATACAATTATTATTAAATATTAAAGCAATTTCACAAGTCAAGTATCATAAGGAAAAGAGATTTGATCACTTAAAGATATTTGTAATTGAGTATATGGAAGAATCTTTTGGTGAAAACAAACTTCAAAATGACTTTTCTGCCTTAATTTGGACCCACTGATAAATAGACGCCATTGACAACTTCATTAGGGCTTTTCTTTATGTCATCAGTAGTCCTCCCTTTCATTAGAAGTATTATACAGACTGGCCTAATTTTGAAGTCTACTGAAGTTATGCTTATTATTGGAGGCACTGATAATCACAGCTTTTTGAAATCTACTGAATAAAAAGAAGATACCTTCAGAAAAGTCTGAGAAACAGAAATCATCAAATGTGTTTTCTTTGTTGAATGAAAGAGAGACAAGTTATTTTCAGTCTTCTAGGTCAAAAGGTTTCAAATTAGAAGAGGACTTTCTTCTAGTCTTAGGTAGAGTCAAACCTTTTCAAATCTCATGTTTCAGACTCTTCTGATAGAGGATGATAAAATGTCCTTTTACACACAGGTAGTTCAAGTGCAGTCACATGGTACAGAATAGTTAATACATAGAGACTGAAGTGTTATCATTCCTTCATCACTCAATCTATCTCTTAAATCAATGATTTAAACCTTTAGATCATACAGGCTTCCATGGTGGCACAGTGGTTAAGGATCTGCCTGCCAATGCAGGGGACACGAGTTTGAATCCATGGGCCAATGCAGGACATGTCCTGGTCCGGGATGATCCCACATGCCGCAGAGCAACTGGACCCGTGCACCACAACTACTGAGCCTGCGCTCTAGAGCCCGAGAGCCAAAACTACTGACCCCAAGTGCCACAACTACTGAAGCCCATGCACCTAGAGCCCGTGCTCCGCAACAAGAGAAGCCACCGCAATGAGAAGCCCATGCACTGCAACGAAGAGTAGCCCCCACTTGCCCCAGCTAGAGAAAGCCCACACACAGCAACAAAGACCCAATGCAGCCAAAAATAAATTAATTAATTTTTTAAAAAAAACCTTTCGATCATAATCTCAGAGAAAGTCATGAAGGCCAATGTAGAAAAATTAGGGGCCACTGTCACCCAAACCTGGACTAGAACATCTAATCCTCTGAAAGACATATTCAAAGGAAAGGCTTAATGAGCTAAACTAGGCTTAATGCAAAAGCTCTCCGCTGAGTTCAGTGGAGAAAGAAGCCTTATCTAATTTTGCTACCCCCACCCTTAAATCAAAATGATCAGAACAAATGGGACCTAAGTGAACTCAGAAGATTTTGCACAGCAAAGGAAACCATCAACAAAATGAAAAGACAATCTACATATTGGGAGAAAATATTTGCAAACAATGTGACCAACAATGGCTTAAGTTCCAAAATATACAAACAGCTCATACAACTCAATAACAAAAAAACAAACAATCCAATCGAAAAATGAGCAGAAGACCTAAACAGACAGGTCTCCAAAGAAGACATACAGATTGCCGATAGGCACATGAAGGGTGCTCATCATCACTAATTATTAGAGAAATGCAAATCAAAACAACAATGAGGTACCACCTCACACTGGTCAGAATGGCTGTATCATTAAAGAGTTTACAAATGACAAATGCTAGAGAGGGTGTGGAGAAAAGGGAACCCTCCTACACTGTTGATGGGAATGTAAATTGGTGCAGCCACTATGGAAAACAGTATGGAGATTCCTTAGAAAACTAAAAATAAAGTTGCTATATGATCCAGCAATCCCACTCCTGGGCATATATCTGGAAAAAGTGTAATTCGAAAAGATACATGGACCTCAGTGTTCATAGAAGCACTATTTATAAGACATGGAAGAAACCTAAAAGTCCATTGATGGATGAATGGATAAACATGTGATATATATACTCAGCCATTAAAGAGAATGAAATAATGCCTTTTGCAGCAATATGGATGGACCTAGAGATTATCATACTAAATGAAGTAAGTCAGAAAGAGAAAGACAAATACCATATGATATTGCTCATATGTGGAATCTAAAATATGATACAAATGAACTTATTTATGAAACAGAGGCAGACTCACAGACATAGAAAACAAACTTATGGTTACCAAAGGGGAAGGGAGGCGGGGCAAGGATAAATTAGGAGTTTGGGATTAGCAGACACAAACTATTATATATAAAATGGATAAACAACAAGGACCTGCTGTATAGCACAGGAAACTACATTCAATACCCTGTAATAAATCGTAATGGAAAAGAATATGAAAAATATGTGTATATATATGCATAACTGAACCACTTTGCTGTACAGCAGAAATTAACACAACACTGTAAATCAACTATACTTCAATTAAAAAAAAAAGATCTGAGTATCTGAAACAATACTCTTTAAATCCACACTCTTTGCATTTTTCTCATTCTTTAAAATGTTATCTGAATTGTGGCCATGATGAAGTAAGAAGGACCAGATTTTCCTTCTCAGCTTAAAACAGCTAAAAACTGGACAAAATATATGAAGCAATGTTTTTCAGACACTAGATAACCATCAGTGCAGGACAACAGTCCCCAAGAGAAGGGAAATAAAAGAGGTAAGCCCTACAATTGCCCTAGTTTACTGATTGGAGAGAATCAGTAAACTATGGTGCAGGAGGAAAGAGACTGGGAGCAGCCCAGTGATATCTCTGAGTTGAGGAAATAGAGTTGAGAGTTAGGAAAACCAAGTCAGCTGGCATTCAGGGACAGGGTAGTAAGAGAAGGCTACAGAGAGAGAGGTCTGGAGATCTGTAGAGGATTACCCTGAGTCTTTAGCAGAGTACTGATTGGCAAATGCATGGAAGAAACTAAACCACGGATTAGAGGGCACAGTAAGTGGAATTCACACAGGACCATGAATAGTTCATGTTCCCAACGGCCTGAATGGAAAGACCTTCTAACATATGGGCAAGGAGTACAATCCTCAGAGGGTATTGCCTGAGTTGTGGAAACAATTGAGCACTAGACTAAAGGCTTTTATGAGCTCACTTAACAAAGGCCAATAGGAAAATTTGAACAGATCAACTGTTTCTCAGAAGGTCAAACTGTTCCCCAGTTAGCTGCATCCTAGTACAAAGTTCAAAACTATTCTAAGGAATTAAAAAAAAAAACTATTTTAAGGAATTACAAAGTCCAGCACCCAACAACATCAAACTCACAAGGCCCAGCGTCCAAAAAAAATTTCCAGACGTAGGATGTAAACAAAAAAAATATGACCAGTAATGAGAAGAAAAATCAATCAATAGAAACAGACTTGGAAATGACATGGACAAGAAGCTTAGTAGACAAGGGTGTTAAAATAGCTAATAGCCTGAGGATTTATCGGACTCTAAGCATATATAAAATATACTCAACATGTTTCAGAAGATACAGTCAAATATGAGCATGATAGAGAGAGAAATAGAAGATATAAAGAAGGCCAAATAAAACTTCTAGAGATAAAAAATACACTGGATGGGATTAACAGTAGATAAGATAGTGCAGAAGAAAAGATTAGCAAATGTGAAGACACAGCAATAAAAATTCTCCAAAATGAAATACAGAGAGCAAAATTACTGAAATAAAGGAAACAAACAGACCAACAGTGGGCTGTGGGAAAGAGCAGTGGCCTAACATAAGTGTAACTGGAGTTTCAGAGGGGGAGAATAAAGGTAAGAAGAGAGAAAATTTATTTGAAGAAATAATGGTGACCATTTCCTGAAAGCTATATATTCAGATCCAGGAAGCTAAACAAATCCTCAGGCAGAAAAAATACAAAGAAAACCATACCAAGATACAACAAAACCAAATTATTGAAAACCAGTGGTAAAGAGAAAAATCATTAAAGAGCCAGAAAAAAAAAAAAAAGATACAGTATACACAGAAGAATAAAGAATGGCAGTGGATTTCAATAGAGGCCAGATAATAGTAGTATGAAATTTGTAAAGTCTGAAAGGAAAAAAAAACTTGTTAATACAGAATTCTCTATCCAGTGAAAATATCTTTCAAAAATAAAGGTGAAATAAAATTCATCACCAGCAGTACAGCACTACAAGAAATTTTAGGTAGAAGGAAAGTGATACTAGATGGAAATCTGAATCTACACAAAAGCACCAAAAATGTAAATTTGGAAGTAAATACAAATACCTGTTTCTCTTAAATTTAAAGTATCTTCAACAGATAATGAAATGTTTAAGGGCTTCCCCAGTGGTGCAGTGGTTAGGAATCCGCCTGCCAATGAAGGGGACACAGGTCTGAGCCTTGGTCCGGGAAGATTCCACATGCCACAGAGCAACTAAGCCTGTGTATCACAACTACTGAGCCTGTGCTCTAGAGCCCGCGAGCCACAACTACTGAGCCCACATGCCACAACTACTGAAGCCCACATGTTTAGAGGCCGTGCTCCACAACAAAGAGAAGCCACCGCAATGAGAAGCCTGCGCACCGCAACAAACAGTAGCCTCCGCTCACTGCAACTAGAGAAAGCCCGCATGCAGCAACGAAGACCCAGTGCAGCCAAAAATAAAATAAGTAAAATAAATAAATTTTTTTAAAAAGATAATTAAATGTTTAAAGCAAAAATAACAATAAATTACAGGGTTTATAATCCCAAATCATGTAGAAGGAAAACATATGATAACAATATACAAAAGTCAATGGGGGAAATAAAAGCATACTATTATAAGATTCTTATAGTGTATGTGAGGTGATATAGTATTACTTGGACATATAGTAAATTCTAGAGCAACCACAAAAATATAACTAATAAGCCAATAAATGAAGATAATTAGAATCATAAAAAATACTAAATCCTGTCCCCCAAAAAATACTCAATGCCAAAAGAAGGCAGGAAAAGAAGAAAAGAGGACAAAGAACAACTGGAACAAATGAAAAACAAGTAGAAAGATGGTAGCTTTAACTGCAGTAACCAAAACAGCATAGTACTGGCACAAAAACAGATATATATATCAATGGAACAGAACAGAGAGCCCAGAAATAAACCCACACACCTATGCTCAATTAATGTATGACAAAGAGACAAGAATATACAATGGAGAAAAGACAGTTGCTTTAATAAGCAGTGTTGGGAAAGCTGGACAGCTACATGTAAATCAATGAAATTAGAACACTCCCTCATACCATATAAAAAAATAAACTCAAAATGGTTTAAAGACTTAAATTTTAAGACATGACACCATAAAACTCCTAGAAGAGAATGTAGGCAAAACATCCTCTGACATAAATTGTAGCAATATGTTCTTAGACCAGTCTCCCAAAGCAAAAGAAAGAAAGCAAAAATAAACAAATGGAACCTAATCAAACTTAAAAGCTTTTGCCCAGCAAAAGAAACCATCAACGAAACAGAAAGACAACCTACGGAATGGGAGAAAATATTTGCAAAAGATGTGACCAACAAGTGGTTAATATCCAAAATATACAAACAGCTCATACAACTCAGTATCAGAAAAACAAACAACCCAATCAAAAAATATGCAGAGAACCTAAGTAGACATCTCTCCAAAGAATATATACAGATGGCCAACAGGCACATGAAAAGATGCTCAACACTGCTAATTATTAGAGAAATGCAAATCAAAACCACAGTGAGGTATTACCTCACACCAATCAAGATGGCTATCATCAAAAGGCCTACAAATAATAAATGCTGGAGAAGGTGTGGAGAAAAGAGAACTCTACTACACTGTTAGTGAGAATGTAAATCAATAAGATTGATAAAGCTCTACCCAGATTGATGAAGAAAAAATGAGAGAAGACATAAATTATCAATATCAGGAATGAGAAAAGAGATATCGCTACATATTTTAAAAACATTAATAGCAAGGAAAAATTAAATAAAATGGACAAATTCCATAAAGACATAAGCTATAATAACTTCCTTGGAAATAAACAGATAACTTGAAAATCCCAACAGCTATTAAAGAAACTGAATTTTTAGTTAAAGACATTTCCACATAAAGACCTCTAGGCTCAGCTGCCTTCACTTATTTTTTTTTCTTTCAGTTTTATTGAGATATAATTGACACATAGCATTGCATAAATTCAAGATGTACAATGACTTGACTTTTATTAGATGATTATTACAATAATTTTAATTAACAGCTATTATCTTCCTTAGATACAAAAAAGAAAAGAAAAAACATTTTTTTTCCTTGTGATGAGAACTTTTAGGATCTACTCTCTTAGTAAGTTAGCACTTATTAATTCCACCTATCATTTAAAGAGGACATAATACTAATTCTACAAAACTTTTTCAGAAAATAAAAGATGAAGGAATACTCCCCAATTCATTCCGAGGCCAACATTACCCTGACACCAAAACCAAAGACACCAAAAGCAAAAAACAAAAACAAAACAAAAACACCCTATCTACCTATCCCCTTCGTGAATGTACACACAAAAATACTTATCAAATAAAATCTAACAATATATAAAAAGGTTAATACAAAGACCAAGCGGGTTTCATTTCAGTACTGCAAAGTTGCTTTAACAATAAAAAATCAATCCATTTATTTCACCATTATCAACAGACTAAATATGGAAAATATATATCATCATTTCAATAAATATAGAGAAAGTAGTTAACAAAATCCACATCCATCCATGATAAAAGCTCTCAGAATACTAGGAACAGAAGAATAAAGAACATCTACAAAAAATCTATAGCTTACAACATATCTAATGGTGAAAGACAATGTTCTTACCCTAAGATCATGAACAAAGCAAGGACGTCTGCTCTCACCAATTCTATTGAACACTACTAAGAAAATCACAGCCAGTTCAATAAAACAAGAAAGAGAAATGGCATACAGTTTGAAAAGGAAATAGTAATGTTGTCTTTATTTGTAGATGACATTACATTAGCAGAAAATCCTAAGGAATTTATAAAAAACTACGAGCACTAATAAGTACGTGTAACAATATTACATGATACAAGATCAATATAGAAATAAATTACATTTCTAGACACTAGCAACCCACAATTTGAAATTGAAATTTGAAAAACAATACCATCAACAGTACTATGAAAATATGAAACACGGGGAAAATGTGACAGAAATATGCAAGATGTACACTGAAAACTCTGAAACATTGCTGAGAGAAATTAAAGAAGACCTAACAAATAGAGAGTAATCATTCATGCTCATGGATTGGAAGACTCAATATTGATAAGATGTCAATTCTCACCAAACTGATCTAAGTGATTTAATGTAATCCCAATCAAAACTCCAAATCCCTGCAAACATTTTTTTTCTTTGTAGAAAAGAGAAACTGATTCTAAAATGTCTATAGAAATACAAAGGACCTAGAAGGGCAAAAAATAATTTTGAAAAAGAACAAAGTTGGAGGACTTAATGTGTTTTCAAGACTTATTATAAAGCTACACTACTCGGGACAGTGTGGTATTGGTGTAAACACAGACCTAAAGATGAACAAAACAGAACAGAGAATCCAGAAATAGACCCATACATATATGCCAACTGATTTTCAACAAAAGAGTGAGGGCAATTCAGGGATGATATGCATAAGCAAAAAAATAAATAAATCTTGCTCACTCCTTACTCACACCATAAACAAAAGTTAACATAAGACAGACAACAGACCTATGTAAGAACTAAAACTAAAACTTCTAGAGGAAAACATAAGATAAAATCTTTATTTTGGATTAGGCAAATATTTCTTAACAGTACACAAGCACAAACTAGAAAACAAACAACAGTGGACTTCACCAAAACTAAAAACTGCTGCTCTTGCAAAAGACACTGTTAAGAAAATGAAAAAGCAAGCCGTAAAGTGGGAGAAAATATTTGTCAAGTATCTATCCAACAAAATACTTGTATCCAGAATATGCAAAGAACTCTCATAACTCAATAACAAGAAAAAAAGCCCCCAGTAAGAAAATGGGCCAAATATTCAAATAGATACTTTACTAAAGAGGATATACAGATGGCAAACAAGCACATGAAATGTCATTCAACATTCAATGTTCAACGTCATTAGTCATTAAGCAAATGCAAATTAAAACCACAAATAGACACCATATCCAGTGGAATGGCTAAAATTTAAAAAGACTGACAATAGCAACTATTGTGGAGCAACTGGACCTCTCAAATACTGCTAGTGAGAATGCAAAATGGTACCGCCACTTTGGAAAACAGTTTATCAGTTCCTTACAAACTTAAACATATATGTACCATACAATCCAGCCATTTTACTTCTACATATTTTTATTCAAGAGAAATAAAAGCATACATCCTTACAAAGAATGGCACATGAATGTTCATGGCAGCTTTATTTTAAATTTCCATCAATGGGAAAATAAACAAAATTATATACCCATACAATAGAATACTACTCAGCAATAAAAAGGAATAAGCTGGTATATACAACATGGATGAATCTCAGAATTATTATGTTGAGACTAAAAAGAAGAGTACATACTGTATAATTTCATTTAGATAAAATTCTATAAAATGCAAATTAGGGGCTTCCCCTAGTAGCACAGTGGTTAAGAATCCACCTGCCAATGCAGGGGACACAGGTTCGAGCCCTGGTCCGGGAAGATCCCACATGCCGCGGAGCAACTAAGCCCGCGAGCCACAACTACTGAGCCTGCATGCCACAACTACTGAAGCCCGCGCGCCTACAGCCCATGCTCCGCAGCAAGAGAAGCCACCTCAGTGAGAAGCCCGCGCACGACAATGAAGAGTAGCCCCCGCTCGATGCAACTAGAGAAAGCCCGCGTGCAGCAACAGAGACCCGATGCAGCCAAAAATAAAATAAAATTAATTAATTTTTTAAATGCAAATTAATTTATGGTGACAGAAAACATATAAGTTGTCTGGAACGGAGGTGGAAGGAAGGATGATTTCAAAGGAGCATGAATATACTTTGCAGGATGAAATATTCTTAATTGTAGTGACAGTTTCCTCATTATTTCCCTAAGAGAGTAGAATACAGTTCAGGTGTATTCATATGTCAAATTTCGTCAAATTGCACACTTAAATATGTGCAGTTTATTGTATGCCGATCTCATCTCAATAAAACTGTTAAAAAAACAAATACCCTGGGCATTCAACTGTTCACTGTTCCTTCAACAAGCAGTTTCACATTTCCTCATTCCCAATTCACTCAATAGCTTTTTAAGTGGCGTTGGCATCCATCCATGAAATACTATTTTAAATGAGACCCTGTTTTCCTCTACTAGAAAGTGGAGGTAGAGGTGACCGCATCCGGAAACAATAGAGCAAACACCTGATCAACACTAAGGGAGAGTGGAGGGAGCACTGAAAGTGGACGCTGGAATTTCCTCGTTCCTTTCTATGCCATCTGCATACCCCCTTAACCTGGAATTGCTTTGGACCTCTCAAAGTTAACCTGTCCTTCTTTGCCAAATAACACACTGTTCCAAGAAACTGCTTGAATTGCCACATGGCTTTTAGCAAAAACATAACTCAGCTTGTGTTCATAACTCAGCTATTACTACATGCTAGTCAGAAAGAAAAAAAAAAAAAACTGTGTGAATCTGTTCTTTCCATCTGAATCACAGACACAGCTCAAGTTCTACCATCTCGAGGCAATCAGCCTTCCCTGACCATTCTAGGACCCTCTGACATCCCTTCTCCCTGATCTCTGCTCTAGGTAGAATTATCTGTTTGTCATGCAGTTTATCATTGCAGTTGTCCGTTTTCTTACCTAGTGTAGAGGGATTTCTTCTATTCCTCTCCCCAGGTTTCCAGCTTTGCCTATACCATGGGAACTTCTGCCCACAATTTTGCTCTCTTAGGGAAGTAATGAGGAAGTTTTCACTCTTACCATTTCTCATATTTCCTCCCCTTAATAGACATAAACCATCTAACTGGGGATAAGGGCAGTGCTCAGGCATGACCGAGCTTCTGGTTGGCCCCTTTTCTCAGACAGAGCCTCTTGCCCATAAGCAGAGCACATCCTCCTCTGGAATGCAACATGCAGTTTCGCAGCTCATGTGCCTCTGAACGAAGAAGACACGTGAAATTGAGTAGGAAGGAAAAACTTTGTAGGCCCCATGGGTCCCAGGCACATTCCTCAATCCAGCTTGATCAGCAATTCAGCTGATGAGATATTTTAATCTCCACCACCAACAGGCGTGAATGAGAGGTACGATTAATTAGCACCACCATCTAGAATGCCTTTCCTTCTTTCATTTGATGGTCAGAGTGTCTACCCTTCTAGACTGACTTCTTATTCATGGAGTCTTTTGCAATTCCTGAGGTCTCGATTAATCATTTTCTAGTCTTTGCCCCAACGTACAAGCTTTATTCTGCCTGGCATTCTAGTCAGTTGTATATATCTTTTTCGACACTTAAAGTATAAGCTCCTTAAGAAAAGGGGCTATGTCATAGTTATCTTTGTATCAATCCATGCAGTTTCATTTTATACACATTTAATCTAGATCACCTTTGTAATTACCTGTTTACTGTTTGTTTTCAGGCAGATTATAAATTCAAAGAGGCAGGGAGTCAATTCTTGTTAACTGCTGTATCTCTTCCACTGGCACAGGGCTTGACACCGAATAAATGCTCTGTAAATATGTGTTGAATTGAATTACATTTTCTCTCACACATTTATAATCATGCCTGATAAATATTTGTTGATCGATTGCTTATTTGATGGAAGGGTGAGATGCAGCAGGTCAATCTAAAATCAAAGTGCCATCTTTTAAAAATCCAGAGTAGGGCTTCCCTGGTGGCGCAGTGGTTGGGGGTCCGCCTGCCGATGCAGGATCGTGCCCCGGTCTGGGAGGATCCCACGTGCCGCGGAGCGGCTGGGCCCGTGAGCCATGGCCGCTGAGCCTGCGCGTCCGGAGCCTGTGCTCCGCAGCGGGAGAGGCTGCAACAGTGAGAGGCCCGCGTAAGGAAAAAAAAAAAAAAATCCAGAGTAACTAAAATCAAAATATCAATAACAACAAATATGCACTTCCTTTGAAGACAATGTTGAGATGATGAAAATTATTCCCTTTCCCACACTACATACTGTCTTTTGGAGTTTTCATACCTATAAGTTACTAATCTATTAAGAGCACCTAATTCAAAGGGTAAAATCCTTGCCTCATCACTGATTGCTCTAGTCTCTAAATGATCAATTTATAACGAAATAAAGGTTTTTCACATTGCAGGTATAAGAAAATGCTGAAAATAGAATCCAGCCAATTAACAGAGTTCTGAAACAGTGACTCAGCATATGAGTGCAAGGTACAAGGGCAATCAGACCTCCAACTGCTTTCTGCTGTGTTGTTTCTATTGCAAAACTGTTCAGTATTAGAACTCTCTGCTCTCCACAGCCAGTGGCAATTGGTGCCTCTTGGCCTCACAGAGGTCCCTGGACGTTTCTCCAATAGCTCAGTAGCACTATATAGCATTTATTTTAGATGTTTGAATTTAGATGTATTAGTTAATTGATTAAAAGGCAAAAAGAGAAAAATAAAGCTCAAGAAAGTGCCTAATAACTTAAAGAAGTAAGTACCTAGTAAATGACTACTGACCATCCAGTCTTATGATGGGTCCTCTGGGAGGAAAGTGTCTGTCCTCTAGAAGTCCACAGGATGTCTGATTTATACTGAAGCCATCATACAACAATATGAAGCAGAATATAAGGAAGTGTGAGTGACCGCGGTACAGCCAATCAGAGCAGAGGAGAAGGGTAAGGGGGGGTGTTTCATTGAGAAGCTGAGTCTTGAAAAAAATGTAGGGTTTAAACTGGTAGAGGTGAATGCAGGAAAGGAGGTAAATCCCCAAAGTCACACTCTACTTGCAAGAATACTTTCAAAAGCTCTTCCTCAGAGCAGGTAACAGTCCATTGACAGATATGGGTTACAAAATCAAACCTGATTAAGACTCTCCTGAGTAGCTTCTGAGTGGGTCCCTGTTTTAGAAAAGCCCCTGAAATTGCTGCAGTCACTAAGGCCAGGAAAAGGGCACCCCACAGTTGATACATACTCAACAGAGCATTTACTATGACCATTGAATGATTACTATTTTACAGCAGACTTTCTGGAAGATGTCACCTACTAGTAAACTAGGTACACCTGGGTGACTTGTCTATCTTTCTCTTTCTGACTTACTTCACTTAGTATGATAACCTCTAGGTCCACCTATGTTGCTGCAAATGGCATTATTTCATTCTTTTTCATGGTGAGTAGTATTACATTTTATATATATATATATATATATATATATACACACACACACACACACACACACACATACCACATCTTCTTTATCCATTCATCTGTCAGTGGACGTTCAGGTTGCTTCCATGTCTTGGCTATTGTAAATAGTGCTGCTATGAACATTGCGGTGCATATCTTTTTGAATTATAGTTTTTGTCTGGATATATGCCCAGGAGTGGGATTGCTGGATTGTATGGTAACTCTGTTTTTAGTTTTTTAAGGAACCTCCATACTGTTCTCCATAGTGGCTGCACCAATTTACATTCCCACCAACAGCATAAGAGGGTTCCCTTTTCTCCACACCCTCTCCAGCATTTGTTATTTGTAGACTTTTTAATGATGGCTATTCTGACCAGTGTGAGGTGGTACCTCATTGTGGTTTTGATTTGCATTTCTCTAATAATTAGTGATGATGAGCATCTTTTCATGTGCTTATTGGCCATCTGTATGTCTTCTTTGGAAGGTGTCTATTTAGGTCTTCTGCCCATTTTCTGAGCGGGTTGTTTCGATCCACTGAGTTTTGATATTAAAAAATTTAGGTAATTGTTTTTAATTAAAATTTTTTTTTTAATTTAGGGTAATTTTAAGATGGTTTTAAACCAAGATTGGCATAAGAATTGGTTGTTAACAATGGGAGATTAACCAGATGATAATTAAATATATTAGGACATTTATATTCTTTTAAATTTTGTTCCAAATAACTTTCCTACAGGTATTATATTAATTATTATTTTTAGTAATTAGAGACCTAGCGTTTTTGATTTGAGTTTATGCTTATAATTTTCCAGAAAAACACAACTTATATAAGTATGTTCTCTTGGAATCAGTTGTCTGCAAGACTATCCTCACTTCAACCTAACTCACAGTCACCCTCAAGGTGCGGCTCCATAGCAGGTCCCTTCAGGACATCTTCCATAAAATCAAGGTTAGCGATTTGTTTTCTCTTTGTCCTTCTGGAGCACTGTATGCATAATTCTAGTGGTTTTGTGTCTGCCTCTTACAGGCAGGGATTCTGTCCTATTCATCTTTGTACTCCCAGCACCTCACACAGTGCCTGACGCATAGTAAGTTCAATAAATTTGTTAAATTGCTGAATCACTGCCTTCCAGTTTCCAGTTTGGATCCCGTAGCAATGGCTAGGCACCAGCATCCACCTGGTGGCAGCAGCCCCATGGTGCAGAATAGCGAGGAGGAAGTAAACAGTCTATGGAGAATTACTCTTACAAGCCTAAAACATCTGCAAAGCAACAGTAAGTCTACATATACTCCAAATTCCCCACTTTCCCTCCACGTCCTCCCCCACCTAAATCCATACAACAAAAAGCCAGTTCATACGAAGTTTTAATGCTTATCTGTTTTCTCAGAATCAATCAGATGCTTGTGATGAACATTGCAAGAAAAAAGTTTTACAAGTAGATAAAACAATTCAGTAGTACTGTTAGATTTTTTTAAAACAGATTCCCAAAATAACTATGCTTGACATATTTTCTACAGAAAATAAATACTAGCAAGAAATTTTATCTCAGAAGTATTGTTGACTCAACATCATTTATTTTAAAGTATCTTTAGCACTTGTCCAGTTATCACAGAATATGGTCTTTGATTGTTTTTCAATGCAGAAGAGGACATTTTACGTGGGAGGTTCAGCAACTTACGAAATATTTATATTTATATCTTATTTGAACTATTATTTTTATCCATCTACTGCATAAAAATAAAAATTGAAACACCTTCCTAACTGCCTTACCAGTTTGTTTGCATCTTAAAGCAGCAGAAAACGATCCAGTCACCCTTGTCAAGAAGCATTTAGGGGGATGGGATGAGGGCTCTGCCCAGTAAACAAATTAATTACAATATCAGGCATCAGACTAAAGGATTCCAGAATCAGCAGTGACTAAGGATTCCTTTACACACAAGGAGAAAGAAACAGGAACTCCGTTGCATCCTGATAAAAGCTCTGTGATCGATGTTCTCAAGGGTCTGCAGATCACGCTTTGCAGACTATTTTATACTCTATGAAAAGCAGTAAATTAAAGTCATCTATTATTTTACAGACTCTCAGTGTAGCCTGTTTGGGTTAAAATCATTCCCTGGTTTGCCTACATTTTAAGAAGCCTGTATTTTTCCAGCATTATTTAACTTCCACCCCTCTCTACACCACCACGGCCCCCTCTACACACACATACAGACCAGGAAATACTGTTAAGATGGGACCTTGTGACAACTTCCATCTTATTTTGCTCAAATTCTACTGCCTGCTTGTACTTCAGTCAATCTTCCACTACAAGAAAACATCAGCGAGAAAGTGGTAACATTTCCCTCTTCCACCCACTGTGATACCAAGGACACTGTAAGAGAAGTGTCCCTTTGTGCAAACAAAGCCTACAGACAGCCACAGTCTGTGCTGCCCTGGAGCTGGCTTTGGCTCTCTGGAGCAAGGCCGAGATGTATTGAGGCTTTCCAGATAGAAGGTCACAACGGTATGTTGAATAGCACGGTTTCTGCAGAAATCCTTAAAAACTACATTAATCCTAAAAAAACTGCATATGGCTCAGAGACAACTGAGACATGCTAATAGAAAATACCCGGTGACCAATGACAGCATTTCATAAAGCCAGCCACACGCACCCAGATACCTATCTTAGGAGACCCTTAGGTAACAGGTGCTGTACCAGAGGGAAAGCTCCCATTCATAGGGAGAAGAGTTCCATCACCCATTCATGTTCCAAAACGTTGTGTTGGCCTCTGCCTCCAAAGATATCAGCCACCTTTCACACTAATATTAGAGTGAAGAAAGCAAGAAAGAGGAATTATAGAAAACATAATTTCAGTAACAAAGAATTCTATTCTTCTGAAACTGGAAAACTCAGGTGCCCTGCTTCCATGGACTCTTGTCCTTAAAATAAAAATCCACTCCTCCTCTCTTCACTCTATAAGGCCATTCTTTTTATTTGAAGATCTTTTTCTCACTACATTCCAGAACGTTTTGTGAGATATAAGCAGGGGCAAACCAGCTGTTTTTCATGAGGATAAAAAAACAAACAAGCAAAAACCTCTAGGCTCTAGTTTATTTCTGCTAGTGTATAACCTTAAGGAAGTCACCTAAACCTTCACAGACCCCAAGCTTCCTTATACGAACATAATAGGGCAGGGTTGGAACACAACCTAGGATCTTATATAAGGGGGGTTTCATAGAGATAACTGGGCTTTAGAAGTCTAAGAACCCAATAAAATTATATGTAAAATGTTTGTGTATGAGCATTTTTCCTGGGTTAGCAGCCACTTTCATCAGATTTTCAAAATGGGCTGAGACTCAAAACTGGCAAAGACCCACTGGTTAAGACAGTTTCTAAGTAAAAAGTTGTAAACTGAAGAGTCTACAACTCTGATTCTTCAGTAACAACAGAGCAGGTAAAATTTTAATTGGAAGAGAAAAGAGTCTACAAATTTTCATCCTTAGAGAATAAACAAATGTCAGTGGAAATCATACTCTATTGACAACGCTAAGGGATCTGTGATGAAGGGGTTGCCTCAGCACCTGGTATCTTCCCTGGTATCTATAAGGGCCTGGTATCTTCCTTCCACCCTCAGCAGAAGATTTAGGGCCACGTCAAAAAGGACACGGGGGCTTCCCTGGTGGCGCAGTGGTTGAGAGTCTGCCTGCCGATGCAGGGAACGCGGATTCGTGCCCGGGTCCGGGAAGATCCCACGTGCCGCGGAGCGGCTGGGCCCGTGAGCCATGGCCACTGAGCCTGCGCATCCGGAGCCTGTGCTTCGCAACGGGAGAGGCCACAACAGTGAGAGCCCCGCGTACCAAAAAAAAAAAGTACACGGAAAGAAGCAATGAGAACACCGAGTGCCCAGATCTTGGTTTTTAAATACCATTCCTCACTACAGAAGTGGGAACCCTTGAAGAAACAGCTGAGCTCTAATCTGGGGAGGGGAAAGTATGAGGCGACCCTGAGATGTCTTGTTGGACAAGGGAGTGCTGGAAGACTAATGCATCATGTTAAAAGCTGACAGGAGCTGGTGTGAAGGGGATCCCACTGGCCAAATCTAGGCAATATGAACATCAAAAAGGATGACAGTGAAAGATTATAAACATTAAAACTTTTAATCCCATGAGTATAAAATGAGGAAATTAAAAGAGGGTGTGGAATCCGAGCATATCAAAGAGAAAAATAAGGAAAGTTTTTCTTTACAGAAGAATGCCAACTAACAAATGAAGAAAAAACAATAAAATTAGAAAAATCACCATTTTGCAACCCCCATGTAATCACTGATTTAGGCACAGATCATCAATGGATATAAAAATCACTGGGCAATAAGACATTTACATGGTCTCAAAGTATCATGCAACATATTCCTTAACACCAAAGTTTCCATTTCTTGAATCTAGACTTTAAGAATAAACATAGCATTGCATATTCTAATTAAACTGTATCCTAGTTAACAGAAATTAGTGTTATTGAAATCTGTGAACTTATTAGTTTTCAAAGAATTAGAACATATCAGTTAATCCATACTCAGCATCATTTGATAATTATCTGAGGATTCAGAAGGTCTTCCTGTACCTTTCTGTGCCTCTTTATTATCAGTATGAACATAAAAGATAAAAGGATCACTGCTCAGAAAGAGGTCCCCAATAGCACACTGGGATCATCAAACTAGCTGTTGTCCCTCTCAGCTTCCCAGTGGCCAGTGGTTCCACTTAGGGATATCACAGTCCACACTGTTCTACTATCCTCTCCTACACTTCAGGGAAGTGAAAAGCAACTCTTTCTCACCCAAAAGTTAGAGAAAGACAACATAGAAAATTCTAAAGAACAAATGACCATGTTTCTTTGACAAGTTGTAAGAGGGGGAAAGAATAAGGAAGAGAGAGAATGTTGATGGGTTGAAAGAGACTCAAGAAATATATCAACCAAAAGCAACATAAGAATATTATTTGGATCCTGACTCAAACAGGAAAATTTGAACACTGCTAGATATTAGATATTAATTAATTAATTTTAATTTTTAGGTGATAATGTGATTGAGATTACACTTTTAAAAGAGTCCTTTTTGAAAAATAAATAAATAAAATAAAAGAGTCCTTTTTGGATAAGATACATACTGAAAAACTTGCAGCTAATACGATGTCTGAAATTTGCTTTAAAATATTCCAGCGAGGGTGGCAGTGGGGGGGGGGATATAGAGGGAACAAGAGTGGTCACTTGATAATTGTCAAATCTGGGTAATGGGTTTGCAAGGGTTCATTATACTATCCTCTCTACTTCTGCCTATGTTTGGAAATTTCCATTGTTAAAAATCTTTTTTAAGTAAGGAAGCCCTATTAGTCATAGGTATGAACAAACTGTGGTTAGTCGGGATGTGTTCAGAGTCTGGATTTATGTATAATTAATTTTATTTCAGTTAATTTTATTTCAGACCATTTACTGACTGCTTGCTTGGTTCTGGCATTTCTAGAACTAGGTGATACTCAATGGTCCTTTAAGTACCATCGAGACTGTAATGCTTAATTGTGCAGTGTCTGGAGCCAGATGGCCCAGACTAGAATCCCAGCTCTGGCACCTACTAGCTGTGTGATATGGATAAACTGCTTGGTTTCCTTATGCCTCAGTTTCCTCATCTATAAAATGGGAATAACAAGAGTACCTACCTCAGCAAACCCATGTGAAGTACTCAGAACAGTGTACTTAGAACATAGTAAGCACTCAACAAATGTTAGCTATTAACAGCATTCACCAGCTGATCATATTAAACGTAAATCTATGACTTCTACTCCACTGCCATATAAAATCTCATATAAAACACTGTCTTACTTTGACAGCTATCAAACACTTTGATACCATTCCAGATTTCCTAAAATTTAACAGATGTGGCATTTGGTGGTGACACATCTATGCTTATAAGTTTGAGGAAACATTATGTTCCTTCATATTAATTGACCAAGATGCAGAATAGCAAGAAGTCACCCCAGCTGCCCTTTAGTAAATCAATTTATTTGAAAATACATCTTGTCCTCAGGCAATACATTACTGAACCTCATCTGCACATATGAGGTCAGACCAGGATAAGCAGGGCTGGAAAATGCAAATCAAGATGATTCACCAATAACATTTACTACTATTGAGATTTTGAAATATAATAAAACTAAAGCTTAATAAAAAGGGACGACCTCCTACCTCTTCCCTGACAGCCAGTGTTTGATGAAACTGCTTATATTACTGAGGATGAGGAATGAAGGTCAGGAGGGAAGATGTAGGAGATACTGCAGGCAACTGAATCTGGGACAACTGAATCCGGGACAGAGGTCAGGCTCCACCTGAGGAGAATGTATAATGCATGTTCATCAGCATAGGTTGCAATAAATGAAGACATGAAAGAGAAATCAAAACAACTCAAGACTCTGATCAATGGTGTCCAAAGCGCAGGGCAGTGGGAGTGGTCTGCTCTAGTATATAGAATTTAAAAACATGGATAAACTGATGAAAACCCAGTGCACGTTTTATTATCATCATGCGCTGGCAAATCAAAACAGTGATGAAACATTCCTCCCCCAAAAAGTCTTTTGTTAGTCTAAACTCTAAACCACTACCGCAGTCACTGTCAAATTTTAATAAGATACATGTAATCTTCAAATTAGCACATTTTTCTAATTTTGTAACAAACAGAAAATTTGTAACAAAATTTTCTAATTTTGTAACTCATTTATTCGATATACAAGTTAGGCCAATGCCCATTTATACGCCTGTGGAAACAGATTCAGCTACAAAGATTCATTTTCAGAGTAAATGAATTTGTAATGATTCAGAATTGTTCAATCTGGCTTCACAGTTCATGTAACCCCTGACATGCCACATATCCCTGCACTGAAACAACAGATCCAAATAAACAATGATAGTCCAGTGACTGTCATGAAGAAACAGAATTTTAGTTACTTCATTTCTGTCATTTAGGTAACCATCTGACATTTTTAATTTCATTTAAAACACTGAGACTTGAAAGATGCAATATTTTTGTTTGGTAAGTGTAAAGTTTATTTTATACAAGAAACACTTTAATGAATATAAATAATACCTTTATACTTGGAATTTATTATTGTTTATAACTGTTTTTTAAACTAAAGTATATAATAATTCTTTAATGAAATGATTATTTACTGATAATGGGCTTCCCTGGTGGCACAGTGGTTAAGAATCTGCCTGCCAATGCAGGGGACACGAGCCCTGATCAGGGAAGATCCCACATGCCGCGGCGCAACTAAGCTCATGGGCCACAATTAGTGAGCCTGCACTCTAGAGCCCGTGAGCCACAACTACTGAGCCCACGTGCCACAACTACTGAGCCCACGTGCCACAACTACTGAACCCTGCGCACCTAGAGCCCATGCTCCATGACAAGAGAAGCCACCACAATGAGAAGCCCAAGCACCACAACAAAGAGTAGCCCCCACTTGCCATAACTAGAGAAAGCCCACTTGCAGCAACGAAGACACAGTGCAGTGAAAAATTAATTAATTAATTAATTTTTTAAAAAAGGGCAGGACAACTCAAATCAGATAGATAACTGTCTTTCACAAAAGAAATATGAAACGAGACCCAAACTGCTAATTGCTGGAATTACTGCTACTGAATCATGATTCACAAATGAATATTTATAACTATTCTAGTTACTGTGGCATACTATCTACCTTATTTTCATATCAGATTTTAGGATCCTTCAGGCAGGAAATCAGAGACTGGAGCTTTATAATCAGAGTTGAAAGGACACTTGATTAATAGGTAATGAGCAGCTACTCAAGATTTTTAAGCAGAGACATTGTATATTCTGAGATTTAACCCTTTGTACTGTGTGAATTGATGTTAAAAAGGCTAAAATTTTTCTGAAGTTATTTCATTGACTGCTTATTGAGAACAATTCGATAACTTCTTAGAAAATTACATTATGCTTTCCTAGTCTATTTGTGGTTAATTTTCATTTTTAAAATTATTGTGAATCAGTCCTTCAAACACCAAACATTATTTAAATGTTTGCTCTGTGTCTGGCACTGTGCTTGTAGGTGGTGGTTGGGTCTTTCAAAGACACACAGGACCACAGTCTCTGCTATTCAACAGAACGGTAAACATACACAAATAATTATGAAAATGTGACTAGTCAGATAACAGAGATACATACAAAATGCTACAGGGGCAAAAAGAATTAGCTCATAGTAAGTTCTAAACCTCAACTACTTTGAAATCTAGACAGAATTCTGACATGTATGTTGAAATTAAATATATAACCAGTGAAAATTGATTTTGCATGGACTTTCTCTTCACATTCAAGCAGTGTGATCATTTTGAAGTTTCATCTTCATGAAACCTATTTAATAAATTAAGCC